>NW_028227263.1:114405038-115605038 GCF_978045245.1 Mus caroli | reverse complement strand
TGATGGAATTATAGAAAGTATGGTAGAGACCATTCTCAGCCTCACAGTTTTCTGTTCTACGGAAAAATACAAGAAATATTTCAATGCTCTGGCAGAGATCTTTATCACTCACCAAATCCCTTCAAGGATTCGTATTGAGACAGCCTGTCGCCTGCTCAAAGATATAACTCACTACAACGCCAGTATCCGGGAGCTGGCCTGGGAAATGCTAGAAAGGCTAGGCTTCATAAGCCAGGTTTTTACTGTTCCCCTGATCATGGGGTTGATGGACAGTGAGAAGGCTGTGCGGGCCAAGGTCGTACAACTTTTGTCCAAATACACAGGCATCCAAAGCAAGGCTATGCTGTTACATCAGCTAAGACAGCCGCATGTCTACCATCAATTGCAGTAAGTTGCACAGTGAGTCTCCCTTTTTATGGTTTCTCTTGAGCATCTGCTGTTTCCCCCCTTCACAGTTTTCATTTTCTGTCATTCCCCCCTCTGTTCTGCAATTCTGTTTTCCCTCAGTACTGTCCTGACTGCTTCTTACTACTGACTCATTTTCCCATCATCTCCTCACTTCTTTAAAACAGCACCCAGTACAGTAGTGCACACCTGTAATCCCAGCACTCAGGAAGATGAGGCAGGAGGATCATGAGTTTTAGACCATGTCTCAAAAAAAACAAAACAAAACAAGACAACAACAAAAAACCCCAAAGAGTTTTCAGGATTTAAGGCTACACATCTTCCAATCAAAAGGCAACCCATGCCACTATGACTATTCTATCTTGTTATTCTTTCTTTTTTTAATCTTCTTTTCTTTAAAATACTTATTTATTTAATGTATATGAATACACTGTTGCTGTCTTCAGACACACAGAAGAGGATATCAGATCCCATTACAGATGGTTGTGAGCCACCATGTGGTTGCTGGGAATTGAACTCAGGACCTCTGGTAGAGCAGTCAGTGCTCTTAACCCCTGAACCATCTCCCGAGCTTATTTCTTTTCTAATGTTAAACAAAAGTCTATTACACAAATGTTGTCACACAATTGGAGACTTCTCTACTTTGTGCATAGCTATTCTTCCTCCTGACAGAAAGACTGCTTGAAACCTCCTCATCTGGTGACACAGCGCTACAGTCCTGACCTTAACAGATAAGAGAAGAGCTTCCATGATTTCACCTGGAAGTAGGACACTGGTTCTATGGCTCTCATGCCCAGTAACAGGAATGTGCACGTATGTGTTTATCCAATAGCACAGGACAAATTATGTGTAGGCACGGATGACAACAATGCCAGCCAACATTATATAGTATGTTATGTAATACACTGTAAACATTAACAGATGGTTCTAGTGACCAGCCATTCCCTTCCCCCCTCATTTCCTTCAAATGGGTCCTCTCTGAAGTTATTGGAGGGGAAAGCTGCCAGTCACAGGTCATTGAGAAGGGCAAAGCTCTATTCTGGGAGTTAGAACACGCCACCCTCACACTCACTGCAGGGTTCTGTTCTTCCTTAGACATTTCTGTTACTATAGAACCTGCCCCCATCAGCATTCAGGAAAGCAGCTCTTGCAGCCTCTGTTGGATCGATGATTCCCCCTTTCAGCCAATTCACAAAATCACCAAGCATCATGTCATAGCCAACTTCTTAACCAATTCATTAGGTTTGCAAGGCAAAAGTACCTTAACCTGTTGAACCATCTGTTCGTTCATATTTAGTTTTAAACAATTTTTTGTTATTTATTTGTGTGTGTGTGTGATATGTGCAGGGCCTGTGGAGACATGAAGAGAGTGTCAAATACCCTGGACCTAGAGTTACCACCAACTTGGATACTGGAAATCAAACTCAGGTCCTCTGCAAGAGCAGCAACTGAGCCATCTCTCCAGCTCACTTAAATTTGCTTTTTGAACACATGGTCTCAAGTTCTATGGAGATGGCTTAGCAGACAGGGACACACAGGGACACATACTACTCTTGCAGAGGACCCAAGTCCAGTTTTCAACACGCACACAAGTTGGCTCACATCCTATATAGCTCCAGTTCCAGAGGACCCAACACTTCTGATCTCAGACACTTGTCCTCATTTGCACACACCCACACACAGATACATAGACAATAATAAAACGGGGCCTGGGAAGATGGCTCAGCAGTTCAGAGCACTGGCTGATCTTCCAGAGGACCTGGGTTTGATTCCCAGCACCCACATCCAGGGGATGCCACACCTTTACACTGACATGCATGCAGGCAAAACACCAATGTACATAAAACAAAAATGAATGAATGAATGAATGAATGAATAAATAAATAAATAACTTAAGCAAAAAAAAAGAAGGTACAGTTTAGCCTGGCAGTGGTGGTGCACACCTTTCATCCCAACACTTGGGAGGCAGAGGCAGGTAGCTCTCTGAGTTTGGAGCCAACCTGGACTACAGAGGGAGGACAGCCAGGGCTACACAGAGAAAAAACAATCAACCAATCAGTCAAACAAACAAACAAGCATTTCCCAGACTGGGAATAGTACGTATGACTTTAATTCCAGTACTTTGGAGACGGGCAGGTGACTCTCTGAGATCCTGAGCCCAGCCTGGTCTACAGAATTCTACATGAGTTTCCTAGAGCTTCATAGTGAGATCCTGCCCCAATAAACGTTAGTTTTTCTCATACAATGTATTTTGATGGTATTTGAGATGAGCTCATCTCAGATCCTCCTCATCTCCCTATCCCCCTACCCACATTCTTTCTCTCTCTTAAAACAGACAAAAAACAAAAAACAAAAACCAAAAAACAAAAATAAAGCCGGGTGTGGTGGCGCATGCCTTTAATCCCAGCACTCAAGAGGCAGAGGCAGGCAGATTTCTGAGTTCGAGGCCAGCCTGGTCTACAAAGTGAGTTCCAGGACAGCCAGGACTACACAGAGAAACCCTGTCTCCAAAAACCAAAACCAAACCAAACCAAACCAAAAAACCAAAAAACCAAAAACCAAAAACCAAAAACCAAAAACCAAAAACCAAAAACCAAAAACCAAAAACCAAAACCCAAACCCAAACCCAAACCAAACTAACCAACCAAACAAAAAAAAAAAAAACCAAAAAATTAAGACAAAAAAAAAAAAAAAAGGAAAGGAAAGGAAAGAAAAGAAAAGAAAAGAAAAGAAAAGAAAAGAAAAGAAGAAATCATGGAGTTTTGTGTTGGCCAGCTACTCCTGGCCACAGTGGCCTGCTCTGCAGTGTGTTTGGTATGTCCAGTGACACTCAAGTGGAGGAGGCTGATTTTGCCCTCTCCCAGTAGGTATCTGTTGCAAATAGCTTCTTGATTAGGGGTGGGACCTCATGTCCATGACTTCCCTTAGTGCTGGGATCCATCTGGCTTGCACCTATGGAGGTCTATGCATGCTGCACAATATCTGTGAATTCATTTGTGTATTAGACCTGTTGTGCCTGGAAGACGCTGTTTGCTTGGAGGGACCCAGACCCTCTGGCTCTTACCATCTTTCTGCCTCTTCTTCCACAGAGATCTCTGAGCCTTGGCCTGGAAGGGAGGGCTTTGATGAAGATATCCCATTTAGAACTGAGTGCTCCAAAGTCCCTTCCTTTCTGCATATTGACCAGTTGTGAGTCTCTGTGCTAATTTCCATCTACTGCAAGAATGATGTTCTCTTGATGAGGGCTGAGGGAGACACAGATCTATGCACATAACAACATGTCATTAGGAATCATTTTATTGCTATGTTCCTTTACCAGAATAATTAATAGTAGGTTTTCCTCTAGGCCCATGACCTGCTGAGTCTCAGGTTCTTGGCTGCTTTAACATCAAGGGTCAGTTTCATCTTATGAAGCAAGCCTTAAATCCCATCGAAAAGTGGTTGGTTACTCCCACAATGTTTTGCCACTAATATGGCGATGTATCTTGCAGATAGGTCCCTGTTGAAGGTCATAGGGTTTGTAGCTGGTTGACATTGATGATTATCGTTCTCTGGTAGCATACAGAGTACCTTCTTAGGACCATGACTGCTAGTCAGTAGGGATGGAGCTTCTAATTGGGTACCGGTTCTTCTCCATGTTCTAGTCACGTGTTTCTTCAGCAGTATGGCTTGACCATCAGGCTGTGGAGAACAACAAATAACCTGGGCAATATTTTGTGATGTTTGGGGAGATCCATGGGGTCCCTTTGGCCAATGACTTGACAAGATATAACCCATTCCTGGCACTGGAGGTTTTACTTAGAGGGATGTCTGGCTGGGATATCCTCTCCCCCGTTATATGATGACTCCACTTAAATTCCTTTCATATATGTATATAGTTTAGGAAGTTTCTATAATAGCAGATTTCTCACCAATTTTTCTTTTTTTTTTTTAATTAGATATTTTCTTTAAGTTTCAAGTGTTATCCCCTTTCCTAGTTTCTCCTCCAAAAATCCCCTTTCCTCTTCCCCTTCCCCCTGCTCCACAACCCACCCACTCCTACTTCCTGGACCAGGCATTCCCCTGCACTGGGGCATAGAACCTTCACAGGACCAAGGGCCTCTCCTCCCATTGATGACCAACTAGGCCGTCCTCTGCTACATATGCAGCTAGAGCCATGAGTCCCTCTGTGTGTTTTCTGTGATTGGTGGTTTAGTCCCAGGGAGCTCTGGGGTTACCGGTTAGTTCATATTGTTGTTCCTCCTGGGGGGCTGCAAAATTGAAGCCCTAGGTGGCTCTCAACCTTCCTAATGCTTCAGCCCTTTAATACAGTTCTTCATGGTGTGTTGACTCCCAACTGTAAAATTATCTCATTGCTACTTCATAATTGAAACGTTGCTACTGTTACAAATCATAATGTAAATATCTGATATGCAACCCCAAAGGGGTCAGGACACACAGGTTGAGACCACTAGCCTAGAGGGAGCAGAAGGAAGGACTGTTGAGGGAGAATAAACATAGATAAAAAACAAAGATTAGCAGAGACACCCCCGCCCCCAGGATTAATATCCCAGGAGCCTTGCTGCTGGACTGCTCTCTCATCACCAGGACAAAGGGCAATGCTTCTGAGTCTAGAATATGCAGGGGAAAGGGCTATTTTGTATGGTCTAGAGAATGATTCATGATAGCCATTCTTTTGGTTTTGAATGATTGGGTTTAAGTAAATAGTACGCAAAGGTAAAAGAATGAATCACAAATAGCAGGTGGAGTCAGTGGGCGTATATTAAAGCACCATCACACTGGGCGCTACAACACAGCCAACAGCAACTACTGAAGTAGTCCAATTAGGAAAAATAAATAAAAGATAGCACAGAATCGTGAGTGTATAAATGTCCTGCAGAAATCCACTGGGGAAGTTCTGCTGAGGCAGCCATCTGGAGCTCTGGACTAAGAGTCCTAGGCAGTGCAGAGTCCCCTTGGGTATGGTTTCCAAGTCAATGAACAAGTAGCAGCAGATAGATGACATCGTTCACTTGGAGACCACTCCCATCTAGCAGAAACAGACCGAGGAAGCCTTGAAACTGTTATGCTGGAGTCCTGATCCGGACTTTCACAGCCCAGAGCCTTCTCTCCAGAGTTGAGCTTCTGCTCTCCTTCTTACCACGGGCATTTTGTCCGATGGAGCAAATACTAGCCTCAGTCGGAAACAGTTCATCTTCCAGCTGTTCTCAAGGGCACAGTGCTGTTAATACCCTTGGCTCTCACTGGCTTTCACTGGCTGTGCAATGCTTCATTGGACTTCACTTCATAGAGAGAAACACTCCAAAGAACTTCTTGTGGTATTCCGGCTATTTCTTGCTGCTTCAGCTGACTCATGCTGATTCAGTGGAGCCTTCCAGTTTCTGCTGGATTGTGCCACCTGTACTGATTCATGTTTGGTGTTTGCTATTGAATTGAAGTGCTGGTATCCTGACAACAAAAATTGGAATCACCATAAGGAACTACTTCTAAACAGGTCTACAACACCCTTTTCCTATTAACTTTCTTTTCCCCCTACCTCTGGTGGGGGCTAGAAGGAAGGTTGAAGCATTCAAGAACTCTAGATATAAAGTATGTTTAGAAAAATTTAAACCTAGAGCACCCTGTGGTCCATTGCTTCAAGTGTCTCAGGGAGCCTTGGACATGCGTTTCCATTACTTGGTTGCCAATATTAACCCCCAACTTCAAAGATATGATCACATAGATGATTTCTTCACAATGTGTTGATTTCAGAGGCAGTGGTGGCAAGCAATGTGACTTTTCCTTGGAACTTCATTGTCATGAGAAGTGCTTTGCATGTCATAACCTACTATTTCCTTGTTCCTTCTAATTTCTGAAGACAAAAGATTAAAAGGATAGATATAGAGATAAAAGTTTAAGCTGATGAGATAGCTTAGATGGTATAAGTGGCTTTTGGCAAGCTTGAGGAACTCCATTCTGTACACAGGGACCAACATGGCTGGAGTTGAGAACTGACTCCCCAGAGTTGATCCTTGTCCTCCATACATATAGCAGCTGACATGTGGACATATTCAGAAAAAAATGTAATAAACAATAAAATTTTTTCTGAAGATACTTGATAATTAAAACAAACAAACAACCCCCCAAACACATGCTCTTAATGTATTGTGCTTTTCAGAGAAAGCTCTGGATTTGGATGAACAAATAGATACATCTACCCTGACAGCTCTGACAGCACTCCCCTTGAGGAAGCCTGCTGTCTTCCTGGTGATATGGTGGGCCACAGAAAGCTGGAAAAAGCACAAGAACTAGGGGAGCTCCTTCTAACTTGTACTCAAGAAGGACAATTCATGAATGAAACCTTGTAGGCAAACAGCATCAAGCCACCCAGGTGTTCCTTAATCACTGTTATCTGCCAGACCCACAGCCTTACTCTTCTAAAGATTTACTTATGTGTATGAGTGCTTTTCATGTATGTAAGTGTGTGCAGCATGTGTATGCTTCATGTCCATGGAGGATAGAAGAAGGTATCTAACCCCTGGGACTGGATTTTAAAGATGGTTGTGAGCTGTCAGACGGGTGCTGGCAACTGAACACAGGCCGATTGTAAAAGCAGCCAGTGCCTTTGAACTGCTGAGCCATTTCTCCAGCCTGGACAGTCTTGTTTTTAACCTTTGCGTATCCACATTTCAAGATAAATTATTCAAGCTGGGCATGGTGGTACATGCTTTGTAATTGTGCCTTTGCGAGACTGAGGTAGATGGATAAAGAAATTGAGAGCACCCTGGACTGTCCATAAAGATACTGCCTCAAAAAAGAGCCAAATACTATGGGGAAGGAAAGGAAGAAAAAAGAAAGTAAGAGAGAAAGAGAGAGAGAGAGAGAGAGAGAGAGAGAGAGAGAGAGAGAGAGAGAGAGAGAGAGAGGAAGAGAGGAAGAGAGGAAGAGAGGAAGAGAGGAAGAGAGGAAGAAAGGAAGAAAAAAGAAAGGAAGGAAGGAACAAAGAAAGAAAGGAAGGAAAGAAGGAAGGAAGGAAGGAAGGAAGGAAGGAAGGAAGGAAGGAAGGAAGGAAGAATCAGCATAGGCTGAAGATTTGGAAACCCAGGGGTCCCAGAAGATCTGCTCTATGATATGTTTAGGTTTGGGGGTGTGATATTGACAGACCCTAAGCATCTTTGTGATTGTTTTAATAGTTTTGGCCCCCACAGACTCTTTTGTTTAAGGGCTTGGCCATAGAGAATGACACATTAGGAGGTATGGCCTTATTGGGGTGGGTGTTGCCTTGTTGAAGGAGGTGCATCACTGTTTAAGTGGGCTTTGAGGTCTCCTATGCTCAAGCTCTACCCAGTGTGGAATCAGAGTCTTCTCCTGGCTGCCTTCAGATCAAGATGTGGAACTCTCAGCTTCTTCTCCAGCACCATTTCTGATTACCATGAAACCATGCTTTCTGTCATGATAATAATGGACTGAACCTGTGAATCTGTAAGCCAGCCTCCATTAAATGTCCTTCATAAGACTTGCCTTGGTCATGGTGTTTCTTCACAGCAAGGAAGTGGACAATCTTCTTCAGAGGAAATCTTACAATGATCTTCTGCATTGCTTCACTAACCCACTGGGCTGTGTGTAGACTACACAGCTCAGTGCATTAATGGAACAATTTGTCTCGGGTTATACTTTAATTCCTTGAAGTGAGCTTTATCACATTCTTGCTGTCGGGCATCATGAAGGAGCAGTTACAGTCATTTAACCCTGAAATCCTCAATCATGCCTATAACCCTAGCACCTGGGAGCCATGGGCAGGATGGTCTGGAGTTTATGAGACCCTGTCTCAAAAAACCAAACAACACCACCTACCACAAACCCAACCCAAACCAAAACCACCTACCCCCAAAACTCTACAACCAGCCAAAAATGATAAATTACTGAGACTCTCTTAGGCAAGTATGGTAACACACTCTTGAAGTCACAGCCATTAGGAGCTTCAGTAGAGGGAATCACACTTGAGGCTAACTTGGGCTACTTTTAGTTCAGGCATAGACATTCTAAAAACTAAAACAAAACAAACCACCAACCAAACAACGAACCCTGCACTCTCTCTCTCTCTGTGTCCCTTTGCTCTGTCCTTTACTGCCAAGAGGGACTGATTTGTCTGAGTGGCTTTGAGGACTTAAAAGGATCTCTTTTCCAGATTTTCATGGGGCCAAAAGAATATTTCTCCTTTGCACTCATTCCTCTCTGCTTTCCCCATGTTCTACTTCAGCCTACTCTGCTCTGGATGGCCCCACCTCTGCCTCTTCCACTCTGCTTCGATAATTTTTCTACCCCCCTTATTCTATTATTCTCTTCTTCTATTTTCTTTTACTTTCTATTCTCTTCTCTCTTGTTAATTTTGAAAATGTTTTTAAAGATTTATTTTTCTTTTATGTGTGTGTGAGTATTTTGCCTGCATGAGTGTGTGTGTGTGTGTGTGTGTGTGTATGTGTGCAGTGCTTGCAGAAACGAGAAGCCCCTGGAACTAGAGTTACAGACAGTTGTGAGCCACCATGTGGGTTCAGGGAACCAAACTCAGGTCCTCTGGAAGAGCAGCCAGTGCTCTTAAGAGCAAAACTCCTCTCTCTCTCTCTCTCTCTCTCTCTCTCTCCTCTCTCTCTCCTCTCTCTCTCTCTTCTCTCTCTCTCTTCTCTCTCTCTCTCTCTCTCTCTCTCCCCCCCCTCTCTCTCTCTCTCTCTCTCATTTTCTTTCTATTTCTTTTTTTATTTTCTTCAAGACCAGATCTCACTGTGTACCCTGGCTATCCTGGAACTCACTCTGTAGACTAGACTGGCCTCAAACTCACAGAGATCCTGCCTCTGCCTCTGGAGTGCTGGAACTAAAGGCGTGCACTAAGGCCACTGCCACCACCAGCCCCACACCTTCTTTCAAAATGTTGTCTTACCCACTGCTCAGAATTGTCTTCCTTTCTTCATTACATTTATAGCGAAGAAGTGGCAGATGATTTTTCTCTAAGTGACATACTGAAGGTTCAGGAACATGACTTGCAGGACCTGCGTGGCTGCATAAAGGAGCGGCTAAATGAAGACCTGAGCTTGTCAAACAGAGCTGGCTCCCTTCGCTTTTCTATTGATTTGGAGAAGGACCTGGAGATGGCTGTCAAGGAATCACTTATGTCTGTTCCAGGCTCTAAAATGGTTGATGGGCTGAAGAAAAGAAGGAAACACATTCAGAACAAGACCAGGAAGATTGGTATTTATGGGATGGTCATGGGGTGATGGGTGGGACCTATCTGGGGCTAGTAAGGCAAAGGGACATAAAAAGCAGCCCAGTGAAGTGGGAGGGTCTGGCTCACAGAAAGCAGTCTCCCCAAGCAAGCTCCCCAGAAACAAATGCCAAGGTCAAAGCATGGATAAAACCATTTATAAACTCGAATGCATCAGTCCTCTCTGCCTTAGTAGCTCTACTTAAAGTTCACTAAACTAGCTATCACAGAAAACCTCACAACCTCCACAGTTTCTTACTATTTTTCTCCAAATATCCCACAGTTAGAAGAACCCTGAAGATATCCAAGAGAAGCAAAAAGACAGACTTGCAAAAGGAGATTTTAGAGATTGCAGCTGAACCAAGAAAGGGCAGGAGAATCGTGCAAGTTGACACCAAGGATGGTTCCCTAATGCCAGAGCTTCCTCTCCACTCTGACAAAATCCGCGAAGAAACCCAGGAAGCAACAGAAGTCACAGAGGAATTAGTAGACAAAGGAGTCTTAGGAGTCAGAGGGGCTTTGGGAGTCAAAAGAGCCTTGGGAGTCAAAGGAGCCTTGGCAGCCAAAAAAGCCTTGGGAATCAAAGAGGCCTTGGGAGCTGAAGAGATCTTGGGAGCCAAAGAGGCCTTGGAAGATGAAGAGGCCTTGGAAGAAGAGGCCTTGGCAACCCTGGGAGCCACAGACAAGGATGTGGCCCTTAAGCCAAAAACCCAGACTTACTTTAAGAAGCCTTGGAAAACGGAAAAAGAAAACATAGCACAAGAGGAGTCAAAAGAGGGTACTTCAGAAGCACTTAGAAAACTCCAAAAGAAATTACCACCTCCTACTGAGCTAGACAAAGACATGGGGATTAAAAAAAGTCGTGGAATAGGAGGGACTCCTGGGCGTACGATCTCTCGCCAAGAGAGGAAGTCTTGGCGAGAGGATATTTGCCACCTTGTCACTTCAAGAATAGCAACTTCTCATCCAGGGATGGAAAGGGATCTGGGGAAAGAACTGGAGGACTTCGCTGATATGGTGCTTACTGACCAACCCAGCTGGGATTTCTTCACAGACCTATGTCCCTGGAGAAGGGTCTCATATAAACAACCATCAGAACCTGAGGCAGCCAAGCAGGAACGACCTGTCCGTAAAAGAAAGGTGCCTAAAAGAGCTATCAAGGGGGAAGTAACAACAGCTGCAGATCAAGAGGGAATAAGCACTCAGAAGAAACGTGATATTTCTTCAAAAGACAAGACAAAGAAGACAGATATCTTAGACAGTCAGGAGATCTTAGAGAAAAAGAAGCCTAAAGTGACAGCAAGAAAACAAGGCGAAAGAAAACAGGAAATAATTGAAGACAAAAAGGAGTTGACAAAGCTGGAAGAGAAAAAGAGGTTGATAAAGTTCAATGAAACAAAGGAGAAGGGGAAGTTAGTCATAGAGGAAAAGCAACCAACCAGTCCAGAGAAGGAACCAGAGAAGGAGAAATTAATCACAAAGAAAGAGAGATCAGTGCAACCAGAGCAAAAAACAAAGGAGAAGGAAAAGTTAAAGTTAATCACAGAGGAAGAGAAGTCAATCCGTCCAGAGGAGGAACCAGAGGAGGAACCAGAGGAGGAACCAGAGGAGGAACCAGAGGAGGGACCAGAGGAGGAACCAGAGGAGGAACCAGAGGAGGAACCAGAGGAGGGACCAGAGGAGGAACCAGAGGAGGAACCAGAGGGGGAAACAAAGGAGGAGAAGAGGAAGTTAATCACAGCAAAAATGAAACCAACCCGTCCAGAGGAGGAAACAAAGAAGGGGAAGAAGAAGTTAATCCCATCAGAAAGGAAACCAACCCACCCAGAGAAGGAAACAAAGGAGAAGTTAATCACTCCAGAAGAGGAATCAGCCAGTTCAGAGGGGGAACCAGAGAAGGAGACAAGGAAGTTAATCACAGCAAAGATGAAACCAACCCGTCCAGAGGAGGAAACAAAGAAGGAGAAGGGGAAGTTAATCCTACCGGAAGAGGAATCAGCCACTTTAGAGGAGGAACCAGAGAAGGAGAGGAAGTTAATTACAGCAAAAATGAAACCAACCCGTCCAGAGGAGGAAACAAAGAAGGAGGAGGGGAAGTTAATCCCATCAGAAAGGAAACCAACCCACCCAGAAGAGGAAACAAAGGAGAAGAAGGGGAAGTTAATCCCATTGGAAGAGAAACCAGCCACTTTAGGGGAGGATCCAGAGAAGGAGAAGAGGAAGTTAATTACAGCAAAAATGAAACCAACCCGTCCAGAGGAGGAAACAAAGAAGGAGAAGGGGAAACTAGCCCCATCAGAAAGGAAACCAACCAGCCCAGAGGAGGAAACAAAGAAGGAGAAGGGGAAATTAACCCCATCAGAAAGGAAACCAACCAGCCCAGAGGAGGAAACAAAGAAGGAGAAGGGGAAATTAACCCCATCAGAAAGGAAACCAACCAGCCCAGAGGAGACACTGACATATGACGAAGAAACATCTTATGCCTCACAAAAGCCATTAACTATGTTTAAGCAGATATCACTTAAAGAAGAAAGGGGAGTAATTAGAAAAGAGGAGAAACAGAAACAGCTTAGTAAAGAAAAGAAGAGAGAACTGATGATGGATGAAAAGACATCAACCTATCCAGTGGCACCAGAGAAAACAATACAAGCAGACTCCCAAAAGGAATTAACTACGAAAGATGTGAAGACAGCTCCAGAAGAAAAGAAACTGCAGAGACAAGAGAAGAAACCACATAGAGAAAAAAGGAAAACACTCACTGAAGAAAGGACATCAACCCTTGAGAAGAGAAAGGAGCCATTGGAAAAGACAATGGAAGCGCACAAGGAGGACACGAGGGACAGGCAACACAGGACGCTGTTACTAGTGAGGAAGAAGGAAAAGGAAAAGGGAAAGGAAAAGGAAAAGAGGGAGCTGGGAATGGACAAGGGGGAGTTGGCTAGGGAAGGAAAGGAACTGATTCAGGATATAGAGGGAAAAGTTGGGAAATGGGGGAAACAAGCCCAGGGAAAGAGGCTACAAAGCTGGGAATTAAAGAGAACGGAGGAGGAGGAGGAAGAGGAGGAGGAGGAGGAAGACTACTGGGAATTGCGTATGCAGGACCATTCTCTAGAAGAGATGTCATCTGAGATAGAGAGTGAGGAAATACCGGAAATGGTGAGTTTGACAGAGCAAGATGATATATTGGCTCAAAAGAAAGACTGGTCTGCAAAAGAAAAGAAAAAAAAGGATAGATTTGTCAGGGCAAAGGATGAAAAACAGCAGGAAGACTGGCAAGAGCTGGAGCTGGGGCAAGAGCAGAAAGAGGAAGAGAAAGCCAAGGAGAAAAAACACTTAGCTCAGGAAAGCCAGAAACGGGATCTAGAAGAAAAGAAATATTATGAGAAAATGAGGAAACTATTCCCCAAGTATATACCCAGAGAGAATCAGGGAAGAAAAGCCCAGCCAATAAAGAGAAAAGCTTGGAAAAGGGCGCAGACGAGTGAGGGAGATAGGAGAACATCTTGGGGAATAGAGAAAAGGAAGCTAGCAAGGAAAGAAGAGGACAGGGAGGAAAGTGAAGGAAAGGGGGAGGAGGAGAGGAAGGAGAAGGGGAAGGAGGAAAGGAAGGAGAAGGGGAAGGAGGAGAGGAAGGAGAAGGGGAAGGAGGAGAGGAAGGAGAAGGAAATGAGGAAGCAGGAGAGAAAGGAGAAGGGGAAGGAGAAGGGGGAGGAGGAGAGGAAGGAGAAGGGGGAACAGGAGAGGAAGGAAAGGGAAATGAGGAAGCAAGAGAGAAAGGAGGAGAAGGAAATGAGGAAACAGAAGCAAGCAGCTGAGGAAGAAAAGAGATGGAGATCAGAGGAAGAACAACCAATCATTCTAAGAGGAATACCGTATCAGAGAGAGAAGGGCGAGCCAGAAAAAACAAAAATTCAGCCAAGAGAGAAAACAACACCAGTTCCAGAGGGGGAGACAACACAGGAGCCATGGGCTACAGGCAAAAGGAAACATCCTAAGAAAAAGGAAGTGATGGTTCTAAAAGGCAAGGACGTATTTTCAGGAAGAAAAGAGAGGCCAATTCTACAAGATAAGAAAGGGAGATTACAGAGTAAGAAAGAGGAAAGTCAGTTCCAGGAAGAGGAGGATGAAGAGGAGGCAGAGGAGGCGGAGGAGGAGAAAAAAGAGATCAAACATAAAAAGCAGTTGGTTCGGGAAGAAAAGAAAGTGATGTTTATGAAAGAGAGTCATCTGAAAGCCAAGGAAAGATTGAGGTTAGGAAAGGAGAAGACAGAAATAACCCAAATAGAAGAACAAAGTAAGAAAAAGCCAGGTAAATTGTCCCAGCAAGAGAGGAAATTATCCAGTGGGATCAAGCAGAAACATGTTGCTCAGTACTGGAGAAAAACCCGAGAGGAAAGAAAGCCACCAGTTAAGGAGCAGGCTGTGGAAAGCAGGGTTCTTCTTAAAGAGATAGAAGTTGGGGCCAAGGACAAGCGTGGGGTAATTGGGAAGCAAATGTTGAAGACCCTGGCTGGCATGTTTAGAGCACTAAGTTCAAAGAAGACAGATATGCTGGAAGAAGAGAGGCTATCCATTATGAGAATTTATGACCATGAGGGGGAACTGCTTAAGAAACAGGAGTTGGAAACTGAAGAAGAGAGAGAGCAGGCTGAGGAAGAAGGTGATGTGGTGACAGAGGAAGGCCAGTTGGAAGAGGACTACAGGCTGTTAGAGGAGTACAAAGAGGGTTTCCTGGATAAAACTCAGGTAGAGACACTGCTGAAAAGGGTCCAGGAGGCAGAGCTCTTAGGGCAAAGTCAACTAGTAGAGCTTCTCAAACACTTTGAGGTGGGAAAGCTGGAAAAGATCCAGCTGAAGAGGCTGCTAGAGAGTATCAGAGAATGGGTTGAGGAAGAAATGGAGGAAGGCATGACTCACCCCGAAGAAGCAGAGGTGACTGAGGAGGAGAAGAAAAAGGAGAGCCTGGAGGAAGAGGAGGAAGCTGTGCCCACGAAAAAGGGGAGGTATCTGAAGGAGAAGGTCAGTTTTGGTGACGAGGACTCACAGAAACTGATTGAGGAACAGAGGAAAAGGAGGCTTATCCTAAAAAGGAAACGAGAAAAGAGGTTGGTCGAGAAGAAAAAGAGGCTGCGTGCACAGAAAGGCCTGGGTAAAGAGAAGCAGAAGGAGCAGTTCATCCAGGAGGAGTTGGGGCACCCTGGAGAAGAGGACAAGGACAGGGAACTAGAGGAAGGGATTCCCAGTGAAGAAGAGAGCCTGGCCCAGGAAAGCCTGAGAGAGGCAGTCCAAAGTGGAAAAATTCAGATCAAGGAAAGCCAGAAAAAGAAAAGGCCAGTTGAGGAAAGGCTAAGGGGTGAGGAATGGAGTCTTGGTGAAGGGCAGAGCCCAAGTGAACTGTTGAGTCTCAGTGAATACGAGAGTCTCAGTACAGAGGAACTGAGTCTCAGTGAAGAAGAAAGCCTGAGTGAGAAGGAGGAGGGGGAGGAGGAGAAGGTTAGGAAGAAGAAAGAGAAGGAAAGGAAGAAAGAAAGAAAGAGGAGGAAGAAGAAAAGAGAAAGGAAGAAGAAGGAATGGGAGGAGAGGAAGAAGCAATGGGAGGGGAGCAGGAAGGAATGGGAGAAGAGGAAGGAATGGGAGGAGAGGAAGGAAGGGGAGGGCTGGATGAAGGAAGGGGAGGAGAGGAAGAAGGAAGGGAAGGGCTGGAAGAAGGAAGAGGAGGGAAGGAAGAAGGAAGAGGAGGGAAGGAAGAAGGAAGAGGAGGGGAGGAAGAAAAAAGAGGGCTGGAAGGAGGAAGAGGAGGGGAGAGAGATGGCAAAAAAGAGGACATTTAAAAAGATGCTTTTAGAAAAGGAAAGAGCGATTAAATTCGGTGCAGTTTTCTCCAAACAACCAATAGGAGTTGAGAGTCTTGTTGAGGAGAAGGAGGGAGTTGCTGGATGGCAAACACTTCTGAGGGATGAGGGCTTGCTTGAAGAGGAGAGTGACTCTAGATTCATGGATGAAAGTCACTTAATAGAACCCCAGATGTTCCCACAGGGGAAATTGCAACTATTCCTAAAAGAATTGAAAAAAAGATGGGAGAATAGATTTCTTGAAGCAGACTCTGGGGACAGTTCACAGAGAAGACAAGAGACAGGAATTTTGGAGGAAGACAGGAAGCATTTTTCACAAGCTAGAGGAACTGGCTTAAAGACTCAAATCCCAGAGTGGCACCACAGACCAAAGCTAGAATTACCCATTATCCTACAACCACAAAAGCCTAAAGGTGACAAGTTGAATTGGATCTTGCAGAATCAAGACATTCCACTGGAGAAAACTAGTTATCAGGCTGTACCTCTAACCCCCACCTCTTCCCCTAAAAGGTCAACTGAAAGATATCCAAGCCCAGTATATACAGAGACACTGGAAGCAGGAGAACATGTTTCCAAGGAGAGTTACCATCAACTGCACCAGTACCTTGGAGACTTGTCTTCTTGTAGCTACTGGGAAGGGAAACATCTTTCCACACTGAAGGCCATTGTTCAGCACCTACAGCTGAGTGGAGACTTAAGGCAAACTCCGCAGCCCAGTAAAAACACTTTTAGTCCGACACACTTAAAAGTGACCTCTCCAATTAAAAGAAAAGAGGAGTGGCAAACATTACCCTCTGTCCCTGAACTGAAGATAATTTCAGCTGCCCAAGCTCAGAAACAAGAAGCCTTCCGCTTGGATCATTTGGCCAAGGCTTACAGGGAAAAGCTGGCTCAGCAGCTCTCAACTGCCATCAAGGGCACCGAGCACCTTTATCCAACTGGAAGGGATGTTCTCAGAGATGACTATCCCATTATGGATAGAAAGTCCCTGGCCTTGATGTTCAAAGACTTCCCAGACTCAAGAAAAAGGATAGAGATCCCCACATTTTCCAAGAGAAGGAAGAAAGTGCCTAAACCTGAACCATTGTTACCACTGATCACCAGGAGAACTACAGACTTAAAGGAGGCAAATTGGCAACTCTTCAATGAGTCACATAGAAGCGCCCGTAGGCAGCAGTTATTGGATTCTCTCAAAGAGATTGAGACGCAACAATTTTACCCTGCCCAAAGAGACATTCTCACTGGGGCCCATGTATCTGTAGATAGACAAACGTTGGCACTGCTGCTTCAAAAGGAACTCAAAGCATTAAAGAAGAAAAGCAGGTACCCCAAACTGGGCAAATTGAAGAAGACAACGGCAATCTCAGAGGAGAAAGAAGCACTACCCTCATGGGACACATTTGTGGCGCTCTACCATGTTCTGCGGATGCTACAGCAGCGGTATGCTAAAGACAGGGCTACTTGGATGGAAAACTTTTACCAGCTCATGGACCTATACCATCTTAAGTCACCCCGAATCCAGAGGTTACTGCTGCAACTGCTACTGAGCCGAGAAACTCAACCCCACGAGCTTGTCTCTAAAGAGACTCTGAAGGCCTTGGAGCTAGTGCCTGGGGAGAGGCTGTTCTATCATCTGGTTTGTGGTGGCTCCTGTACCCCTGATCATTCCCTTAAGTTCTGGAATGTGATACCCCTCTCTGGGCAGAACAGAGTGGATACTGCTCAACCTGTGGGTATTGCCCACTATGGGTTTCTAGCACTTGCTTGGAAAAGCTTACCACAAACCAATCCATACTTGGTCAAGAAGCTGCCTAGCCCTGCCCCTAATACTCACTGATGGGACCTACTATTAGGACTTTGAAATTATGGAAATGATTAAAGCAGATTTTAAGCCTCCGGACCTGATTCCTATATCAGGAAGGGAGCTGCCTAAGGACTCATCTCCATTCAACTGCTGTGTACTGATTAAAATGCCATTCTTCATTTATAACAAATACTGTTTCTTTTTCTTCAAACCTAGAATCTTCAAACTTAGAAAAGTGGCCAGAGGAAAAGGTTACCCTTTCTGTCAAGGGGATCAGTTGTTTTTCAGTTAATGAAGCATATACATTCCTCTGTGGGCAGGAGCCAATATCTGCTTCCTTTAAATCTGTCCTAGACTGTTTACCCCCCATTTTGATTAATATTTATTATACTCAGAGGGCTATGGGAAATTTATCTATGTAGCATAAATAGAGAAATCGGGCAGCTGATTAATTTTGTCTCTTCATAAACTTCCATCTTAACTAACGTTCTAAACATCTCTAAGCCTTGCTGTCTTTGTTTATGTAACAGGATGGGGGGAGGTTATAGAATGAAATAGTAGTTAATGATTTATTTTCACTTATGTGTGTCTGTGTGAATGCCATGTGTTTGGGTACCCATGAAGGGCAGGAACGGGTGGTGAGTCCCCTGGAGCTAGAGATATAGGTGGATCTGACTGTTGGAACCAAAATTAAGTGCTCTGCAAGGGCCATCTCTCAGCCATCTCTTCAGCCCCAAACCAGAGGTCTCAAGAAGCACCAGGACAACCTCTGTAGCCCAGTCCCTTTTCTGGCAGCTATGTAGTCTCGTCTCTTTGTTTTGCTTTCCCCCCAAGTAAAAACTGATATTAGGTTTACCTTAGAGATGCATAGCACAGTTCCTATAATATAGGTTTTTTTTTTGTTATTTTTTTTTTCTTGACACAAGTGTAGTGGTAGTTTGGTTGGTGGGTCTCATGTGTGCACCTGCCCAGGAGCAATTTGGATTCATGAATGAAAGACACACACATACCAGTTAATTTTTGGGCTGGGCACTCTTAAACCTTTGTCTCTTAGCAAATGCTCCCCTCCAGTACTCCTGAGACTCCTAAAACCTTCCCATTACCACAGGCCCAACTGGGGAAGTGGTCAGCGGCCACTAACCTGAGTTCTTACATGCTGGGTGTTTCCTCTCCTGCAGCTCCTACTTCCCATCCTTCTCCTAACCCCCACCCCCGACTCACGGTGATTCTCCTCCTTCCTTCCAGTTCCTAGCCTATGAAAATCCAAAGGTCCCACCTCAGTCTACTTGCCCAGCCATTGGCAAATAAAGAGCCATTGGCTCTTTATTGATCAATCAAAAACCAATTGGGATCAAGGACTTTCAGCGTTTGGACACGCAGAGTCCTGATTTTGGGAGCCAGAATAATTCAAAACATTAAAACCAATCCCCAACACATGAGGCACAGTGAGACTTACAATGTAGTTAAAATTGGCCTTAAACTCATGAAATTCTACCTCTGAAATTCTGGAATTACAGATGTGCACTACATCTGGCTGTCTTTTGATTTTCTATGCTTAATTTCAAAAGGGGAAACCATCTGCCTTTCAGTTTCAGGAGCTATTCCCATAGACATATTAAGGATTTGTTGCTAGGAGCCACCTAGGAGAAGCTAAAAACTAGCAGGTGATCTTCCTGAAATGGGTCCACTATAAACTGTAAAATTATGATGGATTCACACCGGGCGTGGTGGCACACACCTTTAATCCCAGCACTTGGGAGGCAGAGGCAGGAGGATTTCTGAGTTCAAGGCCAGCCTGGTCTACAAAGTGAGTTCCAGGACAGCCAGGACTATACAGAGAAACCCTGTCTCCAAAAAAAAAAAAAAAAAATTATGATGGATTCACTTCTTTAGGCAAGGCCAGGGAGATTTACATTTGAGGAAAGATTCCTGCCATTAATATGCTTTTCCTATGATTATTAAATATATATAACAATCGCTAGGTATTAGCCCATCCTTTTGAGCAGATTTCTGCAGAACAATGAAGATGAATAATTTCCTTGTAGTGATGCTATATAGACAAATTATTTAATTCTTAATGATGATCCTATAAGAATTCCTAAAATTATATTAGTTATTATTAAGATCTTCTATAAATGGACTGCTATTAAGTCCTTTCTGATGTCAAAACTGTAATAAGAACTCTGCCAGTATTCAAGTGTCATGAGTTAATTGTTTCTGAGATAGAAAGCAGGTATCTACAACTTAGAGCACATTCCAAGAGGTTGTAAAAAAATTAATCAAAGATTATAAAAAGGGAATTAATGATTTCCTGTAGGTGCAGGAACAGAGGATTTAAAAATTAAATGGGGTTCTCTATACAAAACTTCAATAATAACTTAGTTATGGTCTTTAACTCTCCATGAATCTGTAGAGCTAAGGACAGATAATGAATGTTTAGCCAGATAATGACTCTTTTTTTTTTTTTTAACAGTGCGTGGACATAGGGACATATTCTTTTTTTTTTTTTTTAAAGATTTATTTATTTATTATATATAAGTACACTGCAGCTGTCTTCAGACACTCCAGAAGAGGGCGCCAGATCTCGTTACGGATGGTTGTGAGCCACCATGTGGTTGCTGGGATTTGAACTCTGGACCTTCGGAAGAGCGGTCGGGTGCTCTTACCCACTGAGCCATCTCACCAGCCCGATAATGACTCTTAATGGATATCCATGAAAACATTCTCTGTTGTAAACTTCTTACTCAATTTATGATTTGAATTTATGTGTAAACTTGTGGTGAACTTTTTACCATGTGATGTATTCTGAAAGATGTGTAAGTGCTGAGGACAAAGGGAAGAAGAAGAATCTTTTAGGAAGAACTTTTTATATAGAAGAATCTTTTAGGAAGAACTTTTTATATAGAAGAACCTTTTAGAGAAGAACTTTCTTAGAGAACTTTTTAGAGAGAACTTAGAAATGAAGGCTAAAAATCACTTTTCAAAGTATCCCCCTTTCTTTCTGTGGCAGGCTTGGAGGTACAGGAGATAGAACAAAAGCTGCTTTCCTTACTCCCTCTACCCCACCCCCATCCCTGTCCTTAGGCTACAGGTGTTAATTGCCTAAGCTAGCAGTTTTGTTTATTCTTTTATTGGATATTTTCTTTATATTTCAAATGTTTTCCCCTTTCCAGGTCTCCCCTTCGGAAATCCCCTATCCCATCCCCCCTCCCCCTGCCTCTATGAGGGTGCTCCCCCACCCAACCACTCACTACTGTCTTCCCTCCCTGGCATTCCCCTTCACTGGGGCATCGAACACCCAAGGGCCTCTCCTCCCACTGATGGCCAACAAGGCCATCCTCTGCCACATATGTGGCCAGCGCCATGGGTCCCTCCATGTGTATTCTCTAGTTGGTGGTCGGTCTAGTGTCCAGGAGCTCTAGGGGGTCTGGCCTGTTGACATTGTTGCTCCCTTCATGGGGCTGCAAACCCCCTCAGCTCTTTCAGTCCCTTCTCCAACTCCTCCACTGCTTCCCACCCTCCCCCACCGCAGCACGCTCATGCTGTGAGCATCCACCACTGTATTTGTCAGGCTTTGGCAGAGCCTCTCAGGAGACAGCTATATCATGCTTCTATCAGCAAGCACTTCCTGGCATCTACAATAGCGTCCCAGTTTGGTATATGGGATGGATCCCCAGGTGGGTCAGTCTCTGGATGGTCTTTCCTTCAGTCTCTGCTCCACACATATTTCCTCCTGTGAGTATTTTGTTCCCCCTTCTAAGAAGCACTGAAGCATCCACACTTTGGTCTTCCTTCTTGTTAGGCTTCATATGGTCTGTGAATTGAATCTTGGGTATTCTGAACTTTTGGGCTAATATCCACTTATTTGTTATTGCCTAAGCCAGCAGGTTTTAACCCTCAGAATGAAGACTTTTAAAAAGTGATAAGCAAGCATTCAGTATAGTTAGAGAGCTAGAATGTCTGGAGACCATCAGTCTTTAAAGCTACACCTTCATCTGACTCTGTGTCCCACTTCAACCCATTCCAGGTCATGCAGGCTCCCAGCAATTTCTAATTCATTTAACTTCAAGCTGAGAAATTTTAAGTGGAATAATTTTATTTAAGTCTTATCTAAGGATATATCACATTATGCATATTGTTTTTTAAAGATTTAGTTTTACTTTCTGGGCATGAGGATTTGCCTGTGTGTATGTATGTGTAACAACATACCAGCAGACATCATATGCCAGATGTCAGATTATCTGGAACCAAAACTATGGATGGTTACAATATGTGTGCTGGAAATCAAATCCAGGTCCTCTACAGGTACAGTGGAATTCTAAATGCATCTCTCTAGCCCCATGACTGTATTTTTACCATGTATCCTAACCTGTCACATGAGGTCAGGTGAGGAATTTTATACTTACACCATGATGGTGCTCAAAAAGTTTCAGATATGGGTGACTGGAAAGATTGCTCAGTGATTAAGAATATTTGCTATTCTTGTGGAGGTCCTAGGTTTGATTTCCAGGAACCACATGGTGGCTAACAACCATCTGTAATTCCAGTTCCAGGAGATCCTATACCTCTTCTAACCTACTCAGGCCTACTCATGTGGTACACACACAAAAACAGGCAAAACATCTATACACATAAAATGAAAATAAATATATTGATCTAGCTGTATCAGTTTTGAGTACACAGACTTTTTTTTTTAAAAGATTTGTTTATTGTATTTATGGGTACACTGTAGCTGTCTTCAGACAGTTGTGAGCCACCACGTGGCTGCCTGGGAATTGAACTCAGGACCTCTGGAAGAGCAGTCAGATGGCTCTTAACCACTGAGCCATATCTCCAGCCAGAGTACATAGACATTTAAGTAACTACACAACAAAGATGCCAGTGCACGTACAGCTAGTGCAGCAGTGTTCATTATTACCAGGATGTGGGATTCACCTAGGCATCTTGTCTACCCATGAATGGATAAAGAAAGCATAACATCTAAGTGAAGAGGAGTTTTATTCAACTGTAAAGAAAAAAAATAATTTTCATGGACAGAACTGGAGCCCATAATGTTAAATGAAACAAGCCAGATTCTGAAAGAATGTTGGGGTCCATGAGTTGCCCCAGAAACCACACAAGCACAGATCTCAGTCAGTCAGTGATGGTTTATTGAATGTACACTCTAATGCTGATCAATTTGGGACATAGCTCAGAATTATTGAGGCTATGACAATGAACATTTCTCAATGTCAGCTTATAAAGGGACCCCCCGCCAAAAAAAAAAAAAAACAACCCACAATGAGCTCATATGCAGGTCCTGGAACTACTGCCAAGTGGTCAGTTCTTTTTTTTTTTTTTTTTTTTTTTTTTTATACTAAACACTTGACAATGTTTAACAAAGAACCAAGACATTCTGACTACAAATAGTTTTTGTACAATTTAAGCATGAGAGAGTTGGTGGTACTATCTTAGTAATGATTCATAACAATAAAATCTTCAGCATTACCCATGTGTTTGCTGTTGTTTAGGGGGAAGTGGTCAGTTCTGATTCAAGCCACTTTAGACATAACAGTTCATAATGACCTTTAATTTGATGGGCCCAACATAAAGCTTATGGAATTTCTTGATTAACAAACCTTAGAACATAACAGGAGATGTGATTGGCATGACCTTGCTCTGAGTCATGTTACTTTTCTGTGTCAGTGACTGGCAGGCGTGTCAGAGCAACAATATGAAATAGCTGCCAGGCATGGAACAAAATGGTTACAGCTATGCTGGGGGGGGTAGACCTTACCAAGACAAATATTACATATTTTCTCATCTGCAGAATTTAAATCTAAAAAAATACTGAAAACAGAGGGAAGACTATAATGGAAGAAAAAAGGGCTAACAGGAAATGAAGGCAAGATAGGGCAGTGGTAGAGTAGTGAGGTTGGTACAACCAAAATATGAGGGAAACACATTATGTATGTTTTAATTTATACAATAATTTATAATATAATATTTTATAATTCATTTTAATTTTCACATCAACTAATATTAACTAAATTAATCCTCTTTGACTCAAATTTACTGGAACTAGTGACAGAAAAGCAAGACAGATGGCTTGGGATCTGCTTAAGTGCCTCCTCACATGTGGGAGATATGGGTTGGATTCTCATGGCATTCACTGCTGAGCTACGTCTCTAGCTCTTTTATTTTAGAGACAGAACTTCTTAAAGAACCTGAAACTTTTTGATTGGGCAAGAGTAGCTGACCAGCAAGCGCCATGGATCCTCTTGTATCTTCCTCCCAAGCACCGGGGATATGTTCAACACCCAACTTGAAGAAAAAAGATAATTTGCTTATTTCCTTTTATTCTTACTACGACAAAATGCCTTAAATGAGAACTCAGATGAAAAATGGTTTGTTTTAGCTTGCCAACTTAGAGGGCTCAGGCCATGGATGTTTGGTTTGTGAAGTTTAACAGAAGTTGCAGTGTGTGGTGGGAGAAGTGCTTACTTCATGGCAGATAGGAAGCGGAGAGAAGCCAGAAGAGACTGGGGAAGAAAACCCCAAAGATCCATCCTAGTCGCATATTTCTTCCAGCCACGTGCCACCTTTAAAGTTCAAAGAACCTCACAAAATAGCACTAGAAATAGCTGGTTACTACATAATCAACATATGAAGCCTGACACCTTTAATCCCAGCACTCAAGAGGCAGAGACAGGCGGATCTCTATAAGTTTAAGGCTAACCTGGTCTACATAGAGAGTTTCAGGACACCCACAGCTACATAGAAAAAGCCTCTGTCAAACAAACAAACAAACAAGCCTTTGAGCAGCATTTCCTATTTAAACCATAACAATGACCCACCCACAAAGAAATTATTTAAAATCTGGGATGTGGAGCATTCAGTGATAAGTGAATTTGGTGGGTGGTGGGCTAGAAGGGGGCTTAAAGCATTTAAGAACCATTGTTAAAAGTGGAGTTGGTCACAATGAGGCTGGAGATGGGTCAGTCAGTAATGTGGTTGCTGGACAATCAGAGGATCTGATTTTTTTTTTTCTCCCAAAACACACATAAACAAGTTGGGTGTTGAACATATCCCCGGTGCTTGGGAGGAAGATACAAGAGGATCCATGGCGCTTGCTGGTCAGCTACTCTTGCCCGATCAAAAAGTTTCAGGTTCTTTAAGAAGTTCTGTCTTTAAAATAAAAGAGGTAGAGATGTAGTTCAGCATTTAAGCACACAAGTTGTTCTTCCAGAGAACCTGGGTTCAATTCCCAGGACCCATCTGGTGGCTCACAGTCATTGTAACTCCAGTCTTAGGTGATCCAATACCCTCTTCTGGGCACTTGTGCACTGCATGCATGCGGTGCACAGACATGCAGTCAGAATAGCTATGTAACTTAAAGTTTTTCTCAACTCCACTTTTAACAATGGTTCTTAAATGCTTTAAGCCCCCTTCTAGCCCACCACCCACCAAAAGTAGTGGAAAAGAAAAGTTATTAGGATACAGCTTAGAAATTTTCTTTGGAGCAAATCCCATCTGTGTTTTCAGGAAAGTAGCAGTTCAGTTCACAGGAATCACCACCATCACCACCACCACCATCATCATCAACATCATCAGCAGCAGCAGCAGCTTGATTCACTTGAAAATACTTCACAAATACACCAGCAGTTCAGTTCAGCAATGTTGGGATAACAAACACTCATCAACAGCAGTGGCACAACCTAGAAGAAACAGCCAGGCCTCGGGCAAATCAGCACAAGCTAGTAGAATCGATTAGGACAGAAGTTCTTTGTGGTGCCTCTCTCAATGAAGTGAAGATCAGCAAAGAGGAGGGAGCGAGAAGTGTTGCAACACTAGCTCTGCAAGCAAGCCTCTCTCACTGTCCTCTGAGTCCTACTTATCCTCCCTCCAAACATCACGTGTCCTCCCTGGGTCTTGCCTCACCTGTCTTGCAAAACTCCACGTGAGTCTGTATCAGCTGACATCACTCTGGCAGGAAGCCACCAGAATACCACCAGAAGTTCTCTGGCGAGTTTCTCTCTGTGGAGTTACAGCAAATGGAGCTCAGCCACAAAATGCAAGGTGAACATTCATGTCATTACTGAAGACTCCTTCATCACACATCATTCCCCATGCTTGCTTTAGCAGAACATCCATTCATTTGTGCCTGGTTCAGTGAAATGGTCCTTCATGTGTCTGCCTTAGCAAAACATCCTTTCACCTGTGTCCTCTTTGGAAAAACACTCCTTTATGTGTCTGCCCCAGCAAAACACCATCTGACACAACTGACTTTCTAAGGAAACCATAAGTTTCCACTTCATACCCATACATATAAAATAAAAAATTTAAATATATATTTTTTAAAAATGAGATAGAAGAGTGATTAAGGAAGACACTCACAGGGACACACACATGCACATACACACAACCATGCACACATACAAGACAAAGTTTAAAAAAACAAAGGAAAAACTCTAGGGATATGTTAAGTTGGGAGTTTGAATTTTTCTTTAAAAATTCTTTTAGATTAATACAACAACAACAACAACAACAACAACAACATAACTATGTGTATGTATGTATATGTGTGCCTGAATTTATATGTACTACATTACATACACTCAGGTGCCCAGAGAGGCCAGACAAGGGTTGGTTGAAGTCACCGGTACTGGAGTTGCAGGTAATTGTAAGCTGCCCATAATGTGTGCTGGGAACCAAATGCAATCCCAGGTTCTCGCAAGAGCAGTAAATACTCTTAAGCACCAAGTCATCCCTCCATTTTCCCTACATCAATAGTTTTTTTTTTTCTAATCCACGTGGATTCTCTGAAGTACAATAAGTTGATGTTAAAGTTGATACTAAGTTGATCTTAAGACAGTTCTCACACTTTTTAAAAATCTTAAAATGAATGAGTGTTAAAATGAAACACGCAATGCATATAAAGATGTTAACATCAAGGGCTGAGGTATAAGAAAGGTCTTTCCACATTCTTCATGTTCGTATGATTTCATCAGTATGAATTCTGTGGTGGACTCCATTAGTGACCTGTTTAATGAATGTGTTTCAGTTTTCCTCATACTCAGGTAGCTCCCAAATAATTGAGACTGGGCTATTATATTTATTTATCAAGATTTAAGGACACAACAACTGAGCAGGGTTACTCTAGATTAATCCTCTAAACTAACCTGGGTGTCTTACAGCCAGAATCCCAGTAATACTTGCATGGTGGTACAGATCTATCTCTCTGGGCTTCTGGTGTTTTCTCCTGATGTCTCCTGGACTCTCTCCCCGTGACTTATCCCCACTCTCCCCACTCCCTCCCCTGCCTGGGAGGAAGTCCAGCTCGATTCTCTGCCCTGATCAGTTATTGATTAATCAACTAGCTGTAACTTTAATTTTTTTCAATGCTTCTTTTTTCAAAGCCTATTTTAATAATTTTTTAAAATGCTTTAACCTCCCTTGTAGCCCACCATTCACCAGAGGTAGTGGGGAAAAAATAAGGATACAGGGGAAGTGGACCTGTTTAGAAATGGTTCTCTGGAGCAAATCTGTGGAGAGCCTTTTGGGGTGCTGCTTGGCAGGAGTCTGACATTGGCCATGACAGGGACATAAGTTCAGGCAGGAATCTGGCATTAGGGCATGATAAGGAAGTAAGTTTCTTGCTTAGGCAAGAATCTAACTTTAGGCTATGATAGGGAAGTGGGGTAAGGCAGGAATTTTAGTCTTAGGGTGCAACAAAAGAAGTAGGCTTCAGGCAAGATTTTGGGCTTGGACAAGGAAGTGGGCTCAAGTATTTTGGTCATTATGACAAGCCCTTTTAAACACCTGTCACAGGAGTAATCACGGGACTTCGCCCACTGCCTTGTTAGCTCCTTATTGTACTGCTCGCCCTGAATACTTGCATGTAATTAAAATGGTATAAAAAGCAGATTGGGAAAATTAAATTTGCCTTCAGTCTCAGAATTGATTGGGGTCATACTACAATGTTGTCTTAACTGTCTTTTTTCTTTCTAATCCTCACTCCCACACTGGAGAACCTGTTGATTGACTGAGCAGGCTTGGTCACAAATCCCATCTATGTTTTCAGGAAATTGGCAGTTCAGTTCCCAGGTCATCAGTGGCAGCTCAGTCTTCTCTCAAATACTTGATGCATATACCAGCAGTCCAGTTCAGTAGAGTCAGGATACTAACACAAATCAGCAGCGATGGCAGTACCTAACAGAGGCAGCCAGGCCTCAGCCTTGGCATGAGTCAACAGGAGGGACCAGCATGGAATCCAGAAGTTCTCAGTGAAGCAAAGATCACTGAACACCTGAGACCAGCAAGCATTTAGCTATGCAACCAAGCCAAGAAAGTTCTGTAAGCAAGCCTCAAGCTCAGCATCGGTCACAGTCTGTTGGGTCCTTTTTATATTCCCTCCAAACATCATGTGCCCTCCATGGGTCTTACTTCAGCAAGTGTCTTGCCTCAGTACATGCATCTGTCTCAGCTGACATCACTCTGCCAATCAGCCAGAGTCCAAGGAAGTGGCAAGAACCTGAGGCCCGGGGGCTGGAGAGATGGCTTAGTGGTTAAGAGCACCGACTGCTCTTCTGAATGATCCTGAGTTCAAATCCCAGCAACCACATGGTGGCTTACAACCATCTGTCATGACATCTGACACCCTCTCCTGGTGTGTCTGAAGACAGCTACAGTGTACTTACACATAAAAATAAATAATAAATAAATCTTAAAAAAAAAAAAAGGGTCTGAGGGACTCCATTCCCTCCCAGACATTCTAGCTGTCTGTCACAAGTGTGGAAGGGGAAGAGTGGTAAGATTCCATTAAAAAAAAAAGCTGCAGCCCACCACCAGAAGTTTTTTGGTGTATTTCTCTCTATGGAGCCCTGACAATGGAGCTCAACTATGCAATGTAAGGTGGACCAATACATGTGTGTCATTAGCAAAGAATCCCTCATCGTGTGTCCTTTCAATGTGCTTGCTTTAGCAAAACATGCTTTCTCCTGTGTCTGCTTCATCTAAATGTTCCTTCACAAGTCTGCCATAGCCTTTCACCTGTGTCTGCTTCAGCAAAACACTCCTCCATGTGTCTGCTTAACAAGATGTCTTTCCACTTGTGTCCACTTCAGGAAAACACTCATTTGTGTTTGCCCCAGCAAAACACTATCCAACACAACTGGCTTTCCAAAGAACCCTTAAGTTTCCACTTCAGCTAGTTTTATTGACCAATCAGGTAATAATTGGGGAGCAATGTTTACACAACTTTGAGACAGGAGACTCTTAGAATAAGGATTGCAACTAGATATGGGGACACAGAAAACAGCATTTGAATAATACATGGATGACAACATTATGATAACATGCGCAATAACATAATGCATATAGCACTCTGAGGTGTGTACCATGGCTGGGCAATGGTGGTACACACCTCTAGTCCCAGCACTAGGGAGGCTAAGGTAGGTGTATCTCTGTGAGATTTAGACCAGCCTGGTCTATAAAGTGAGTTTTAGGACAGCCAGGGCTACTCAAAGACCCTGTCTCAAAAAGAAATCTACACCACGATTGAAGGTCATTCCACTCTCAGCATTCATGGTGATTTTCACTAGTATGATCTCTGTCCCTACACAGATAGATGAGATACAACTGTGTGTCAGGTTGAAAAGGAGTAGACTTGTGATGGCTATTCTTGGTTGTCAATTTAGTTAATTATATCTAATTGTCATTAAATAATAATTATTTATCTATATATTTATTACACATTTATTTTATATATAATATATTTGATATATAATAAATATAATAAAATGTAAAATATGCAATGCAATATAGTATGTAGTATGTAATAAATAGTATATAAAGCATAACATATAATGTATAATACATAAGTATAATAGATGATAGATGTATGATATATGACATATAATATATATTTAATGATTATATCTAGTAGTTATTAAATAACTATTTATTTTTGAGACAGTCTTGTATATATTTTTAACATAACAACTGTATATTGAAGCCGGGCGTGGTGGCGCACGCCTTTAATCCCAGCACTCGGGAGGCAGAGGCAGGCGGATTTCTGAGTTCGAGGCCAGCCTGGTCTACAAAGTGAGTTCCAGGACAGCCAGGGCTACACAGAGAAACCCTGTCTTGAAAAACCAAAAAAAAAAAAAAAAAAAAAAAAAAAAAAAAACCTGTATATTGTTAATGTATAAATATAAATTAAATTAAATAGTTAATATATTTATTATTAGAAGCAATTATATTTTATATTTAATTGTATTATATATAATATAATATTTATATATAATTCTACTATATAAAATTTATATATAATTATATTATATTTATATTATTTATTTATTATCTTTATAACATTATTTATATTTATATTTATAATATTATATTTATTATATAATTATTATAATTATATGAATATAAATAATATCATCATAATTTATATTATATTGTTATATATTGTATATGTATAAAATATATAATATTTTAATTATATTGTATTAATTATACTATATATTATATTATATTATATTACATCAATTATAATATATATAATATAGTTATATAAAATATAAATAGTATAAATAATTATAGAATTTATAATATTATTTATAATATTTATTATAGTTATAATATATTTAAAGAAGATAGCCACACAAACATAATTCCACCTCTAACAACAAAAATAATAGGAAGTAACAATCACTTTTCCTTAATATCTCTTAATATCAATGGACTCAATTCCCCAATAAAAAGGCATAGACTAACAGACTGGATACCTAAACAGGACTCAACATTTTGCTGCATATAGGAAACACACCTCAGTGACAAAGACAGACACTACCTCAGAGTAAAAGGCTGCAAAACAAATTTCCAAGCAAATGTTTCCAAGAAACAAGCTGGAGTAGCCATTCTAATAGTGAATAAAATCGACTTCCAACCCAAAGTTATCAAAAAGGCTAAGAAAGGACACTCCATACTGGCCAAGGAAAAATTTACCAAGATGAACTCTCAATTCTGAACATCTACACTCCAAATGCAAGGACATCCACATTCATTAAAGAAACTTTACTAAAGCTCAAAGCACACATCCCACCCCACATAATAATAGTGGGAGACTTCAACACCCCACTCTCAGCAATGGACAGATCATGGAAACAGACACTAAACAGAAAAAAATAACAGAAGTGATGAGTCAAATGAATTTAACAGATATTTATAGAGCATTTCATCCTAAAACAAAAGAATATACCTTCTTCTTAGCACCTCATGGTACCTTCTCCAAAATTGACCATATAATTGGTTACAAAACATGCCTCAACAGATTCAAGAAGATTGAAATAACTCACACACCCAATCAGATCACCAAAAACTAAGACTGGTCTTATATTCCAACAAAAACAAAGGAAGACACACAAACACATGGAAGCTGAACAACATTCTACTCAATTAAACCTTGGTCAAGGAAGAAATAAAGAAAGAAATTTAAGACTTTTTAGAATTTAATGAAAATGAAGACACATCATACCAAAACCTATGGAACACAATGAAAGCAGTGATAAGAGGAAAACTCATAGTTCTAAATGCTTCCAAAAAGAAACTGGAGAGAGCTTACACTAGCAGCTTGACAGCACACCTGAAAACTCTAGATCAAGAAGAAGCAAATACGCCGGGCAGTGGTGGAACACGCTGTGGGACGCCCGTCTCGTCAGCAAGAAAGACACCACAATAGGATCCTTCTGCAACACGTTTATTGGGCTGCGCATTGACTGTGTAGGCGAAAGACCCCGAGCCCTGGGCCTCTCACTCTTATATACTATCAGTTCCCATCCACTCACAGCAGGCCACATCACCTCACCAGGTACGCAGCTTCAGCTAATCAGGGCAGCAGGGGCATATCTCCACCAAAATGGCTTCGCCAGTAACCTGGTACACCTGCGCAGCTCTCATGATGTTTGTAGTTTATATGAGGAAGTCAGGTGCAACTCATACGACTTAGCTGCAGTCCCTGGCGCCTTTGGAACTGCCGCCACACCCGCTCCCCACAACATGCCTTTAGTCCCAGCACTTGGGAGGCAGAGGCAGGTGGATTTCTGAGTTCGAGGCCAGCCTGGTCTACAAGGTGAGTTCCAGGACAGCCAGGGCTATACAGAGAAACCCTGTCTCAGAAAAAGAAAAGATCAAATCAAAACAAAGCAAAACAAAAAACCAAAAAGAAGCAAATACACCCAAGAGGAGTAGACTGCAGGAAATAAACTCCGGGCTGAAATAAACAAAATAGAAAAAAAAAAAAAAAGAACTATACAAAGAATCAACAAAATAGATAAACCCTTAGCCAGACTAACCAGAGGGCACAGAGCCATATCCAAATTATTGAAATCAGAAATGAAAAGGGAGACATAACAACGGAAAGCATGAAAATCCAAAAAAGTTATCAGATCCTACTACAAAAATTTATACTCAACTAAATTGGAAAATTTGGATGAAATGGAAAATTTTCTAGACACATACCCAGTGCCAAAGTTAAATCAGGATCAGATAAACCATCTAAACCGTCCCATAAGCCCTAAAGAAATAGAAGACGTCATTAATAGTCTCCCAACGTAAAAAAGCCCAGGGCCAGATGGGTTTAGTGGAGAATTCTATCAGACCTTTAAAGAAGACCTAATACCAATACTCTTCAAACTATTCCACAAAATAGAAACAGATGGAGCACCACCCATTTGTTCTATGAATCCACAATTACGCTTATACCTAAACCACACAAAGACCACACAAAGAAAGAGAACTTTAGACCAATCTCCCCTATGAACATTGATACAAAAATACTCAATAAAATTCTTACCAACTGAATCCAAGCACACATCAAAATGATCATTCACCACAATCAAGTAGGCTTCATCCCAGGTATTCAGTGATGGTTCAATATACAGAAATCCATCAACATAATCCACTACATAAACAAACTCAAAGAAAAAAACACATGATCATTTCATTAGATGCTGACAAAGTATTTGACAATATTTAGTTAAAAGTCTTGGAAAGATCAGGAACTCAAGGTCCATACCTAAACATAGTAAAAGCAATATACAGCAAACCAGTAGCCAACATCAAATTAAATGGAGAGAAACTTGAAGCAATCCCACTAAAATCAGGGACTAGACAAAGCTGCCCACTCTCTCCCTATCTATTCAATATAAATACTCGAAGTTCTAGCTAGAGCAATTAGACAACAAAAGGAGGTCAAGGTGATACAAATTGGAGAGGAAGAAATCAAAATATCACTATTTGCAGATGATATGATTATTTGCTTAAGTGACCCCCAAAATTCCACCAGAGAACTCCTAAAGCTGATAAACAACTTCAGCAAAGTGGCTGGATATAAAATTAACTCAAACCAGTAGCCTTCATCTACCCAAAGGATAAACAGGCTGAGAAAGAAATTAGGGAAACAACACCCCACACAATAGTCACAAATAATATTACATACCTTGGTGTGACTCTAACCAAGCAAGTGAAAGATCTGTGTGACAAGAACTTCAAGTCTCTGAAGAAAGAAATTGAAGAAGATCTCAGAAGATGGAAAGATATCCCATGCTCATGGTTTGGCAGGATTAATATAGTAAAAATGGCCATCTTGCCAAAAGCAATCTACAGATTCAATGCAATCCTCATCAAAATTCCAAATCAATTCTTCATAGAGTTAGAAAGAGCAATTTGCAAATTCATTTGGAATAACCAAAAATACAGGATAGCAAAAACTATTCTCAACAATAAAAGAACTTCTGGGGGAAGCACCATCCCTGATCCCAAGGTGTATTACAGAGCAATAGTGATTAAAAAAAAATACTGCATGGTATTGGTACAGAGACAGGCAGGAAGATCAATGGAATAGAAATGAAGACCCAGAAATGAACACACACAAGTATGGTCACTTGATATTTGACAAAGGAGCTAAAACCATCCAGTGGAAAAAAGACAGCACTTTTAACAAATGGTGCTGGTTCAACTGGCGGTCAGCATGTAGAAAAGTGCAAATAGACCCATTCTTATGTCCTTGTACAAAGCTCAAGTTCAAGTGGATCAAGGACCTCCACATAAAACCAGATACACTGAAACTTATAGAGGAGAAAGTGGGGAAGAGCCTCCAACACATGGGCACAGGAAAAATTCCTGAACAGAACACCAATGGCTTATGCTCTAAGATCAAGAATCGACAAATGGGATCTCATAAAATTGCAAAGCTTCTGTAAGGCAAAGGACACTGTCAATAGGACAAAAGGGCAACCAACAGACTGGGAAAAGATCTTTACCAATCCTACATCTGATAGAGGGCTAATATCCAATATATACAAAGAACTCAAGAAGTAAGACTCCAAAAAATCAAATAATCCTATTAAAAAATGGGGTACAGAGCTAAACAAAGAATTTTCAACTGAGGACTATCGACCGGCTGAGAAGCACCTAAAGAAATGTTTAACATCCTTAATCATCAGGGAAATGCAAATCAAAACAACCCTGAGATTCCACCTCACACCAGTCAGAATGGCTAAAATAAAAAACTCAGGAGACAGCAGATGCTGGTGAGGATGTGGAGAAAGAGGAACACTCCTCCATTTCTGGTAGGATTGCAAGCTGGTACAACCACTCTAGAAATCAGTTTGGCGGTTCCTCAGAAAATTGGACATAGTACTACCTGAGGATCCATCTACACCACTCCTGAGCATATACCTAGAAGATGCTCCAACATGTAATAAGGACACATGTTCCACTATGTTCATAGTAGCCTTATTTATAATAGCTAGGAGATGGAAAGAGCCCAGATGTCCTTCAACAGAGAAATGGATACAGAAAATGTGGTACACAATGGAGTACTACTCCGTTATTAAAAATAATGAATTCGAACTGGAGAGATGGATTGGTGGTTAAAGAGCACAGATTGCTCTTCCAGAGGTCCTGAGTTCAATTCCCAGCAACCACATGGTGGCTCGCAACCATCTGCAGTGGGGTCTGATGCCATCTTCTGGTGTGTCTGAAGAGAGCAATGGTGTACTCATAAATAAAATAAATAAGTACATCTTAAAAAATTAAAAAAAAACAAAAACAAACAAACAAAAAACCCCGATGAATTCATGAAACTCTTAGGCAAATGGATAGAACTAGAAAATATCATCCTGAGTGAGGTAACCCAATTGCAAAAGAACACTCATGGTATGAACTCACTGAGAAGTGGATATTAGCCCAAAAGCTCCAAATAACCAAGATACAATTCACAGAGCATGTGAAGCTCAAGAAGGAAGACCAAAGTGTGGGTGCTTCAGTCCTTCTTAGAAGGAGAACAAAATACTCACAGGAGCAAATATGGAGATAAAGTGTAGAGCAGATACTGAAGGAAAGGCCATCCAGAGACTCTCCCATCTAAGGATTCATCCCATATACAGTTACCAAACCCAGACACTATTGTGGATGCCAAGAAGTGCATGCTGAAAGGAGCCTGATATGACTGTCTCCTGAGAGGCCCTGCCAGAGCCTTACAAATACAGAGATGAATGCTTGCAGTCAACCATTGGACTGAGTGCAGGGTTCCCAATAGAGGAGTTAGAGAAAGGACTGAAGGAGTTGAAGGGGTTTGCAACCCTACAGGAAGAACTACAATACCAACCAACCAGTCCCCCAAGAGCTCCCAGGGACTAAACAATCAACAAAGGAGTACATATGGCTCCAGCTGCATATGTTGCAGAGGATGGCCTTGTCATGCATCAATGGGAGGAGAGGTCCTTGGTCCTATGAAGGTTCCATCGATGCCCCAGTGTAGGGGTACTGAGGGTGGAGAGGTGGGAGTGGTTGGTTGGGTGGAGGAATACCCTCATAGAAGCAGGGAGAGGGAGGATGGGATAGGGGGTTTCTGGGAGGAGGGGAACCTGAAAAGGTGATAACATTTGAAATGTAAATAAAGAAAATATCAAATTTTTAAAAAGGAAAAAAATTATTTTATTTATTATTAGAAGTAATTATACTTAATTGTATTATATATATGTATAAAGTATTAAATATACTTAATTGTATTTATATATGTATATATATGTATATATATGTTTTCTCTTGAGTCAGGGTTTCTCTGTATAGCCCTGGCTGTCCTGGAACTCACTCTGTAGACCAGGCTGGCTTCGAACTCAGAAATCCGCCTGCCTCTGCCTCCCGAGTGCTGGGATTAAAGGCGTGCACTACCACACCCGGCTATATTTATAATTATACTGTATAAATTTATATACAATTATATTATATATTAGTACTAATATGTAATATGCAATAAATACAAATAAGCATGTATTTACTATGATTAAGTAATTAATTATTGCATTAAAAATGCAAGTGACTGGGCACACATGTGAGGAATTATTTTCTTAGATGAGAAGATCCACTTGTAATCTACATCTTGAGGTGGTAAGAGCCATCTTTCATCTGGACTACACCTTCTGCTGGCACGTGGAGCAAGGAAGCTTGCCCTCCTTGCCTGCTTGCTCTTGCCCTCTCTAGCAAGTCCATTCCTTCATTGGCATTAGAGCCCACTTCTTTGAGATTCTGGCATATACCATCTACCTTCTGTTGGTAGACAGTTATTATGCTATTCCAATAATTATATATATTTATTAGGTTATATATTGGTATATTATATATATTATTATATATAATAAATTTATTTGATTATGCAGAATCACTAATTGTTGGGGGTAATGGGTTTGGTGACCCTGTACATAAAACTTTTGACAATTTGTGGAAAATAAGAAAAATGATGCGGCTTGTTCGTTGCTCCTAGCATTTCTGGATAAACTGACAAAGGAAAAGTATGAGCTCTGTGATGAAAATTAACCAACTTCTATCATCTCAGAACACTGAAGGCAGCAGTGAGTTCAGTGATAAAACTGACTGGCTCCAGTTGTGTAAAAACAGTGTAATGTTTTCTGAGTGTGCCCCAGAGGAGAATCTTCTCTAAAGAAGCCACAAAGCTCAAGCTGCAGAAAATCAAACCAAAGCCCTCATTGCAAGGTTGGCAGGATTATAGTGAAAATTCAAGCCCTGGTTAAAGTAAAGGCATTAATTGGTAAAGAACAGGATACGGATACATGTGGAAGGGTTGAACTGAATCCGAGAACTTTGTTCCCTCAGATTCTCAAAGGTTTATCTGACCTGAGGAAGAAGTCTTTTTATCCTCTGAAAATTTACTCCTACCCTAACCCTCTGAAATATCACCTTTCCCACCTTTGACTGTGGAAATTAATCTTTCATTAGCTGCTAAACCATCAGTGAGTTTCCCTACACAGATACCAGATGTGACCATGCTCATGCCCCTCAGGGCTTATCTATAGTTGCTTCTAGACCACCAACAAACAAACAAACAAACAAACAAACAAAAAAGAGATGGAAGGCAAAGCAGGCTCCTAGACAGGAGGTAGAAAATACAATCCCTGGGGAGGGCACTATATCTCTAAAGAGCTTAATGAGTTTGCTAATTCAGTCAAGCAGAAGTCTTGGGAATATATGTTAGAATAGAGTATAAGGGTGTGGGATAATGGAGAGAGGAACATAAAACTGGGCCAGGCTGAGTTTATCGATTTCAGCCCTCTGAGTGGAGATTCTAGGTTTAATATGAAAGCTTGCAGTTTTCTTTTTTTAAAAGGTCAAAAGCTTGAATGGTTGGCTGAGGCATTTGTCAAGGGATAGCTTACTGAAATGGAGCTGGTGATGCCTGATATTCCTTGGCTTAGTGCTGGGATTTTAGGTCTCAGGAAAATTGCAATGCTAGAGTGGATATGCTGTGTAAACCTAACTATGCACCATGGGAAGGCCCAGACAACATACCCTTCACGAATCCTATAAGACACAAAATGGTGAGACAGATACCAGCACATTTGAAGGGCTTTATTGTTGCCCTTTTCCTTGTGTCAGACCTTAGTTAGGGTTGGAGACATTGCTGCTCAGTTGGATAAATCAAATGCAATGGGCTTAATTGAACCCCAAGGTAGCAGAGGCCAGGTGGCACAGCACTGAGTCAGCAAAGGTAAGATGATTGTAATTATCATAGAGGGCAGCACAAACAAAGCAATGTCTGTAAGGGTCAGCACGGATGAAGTGAATTTAATTTAATGGTGTCTGACTTGTATGGTCCTTTGGTGCTGGCTATTTAACTGTGGTATTTTCAGGCTTGAAATAGATAAGAAACATATTGTATTTTTGTTTGATCTGTGTAAGTATTAAAAAAACCCTCAAATATATGGAGGGGGGGGGCAGGAGAAACAGGCTACACTGGATCATGGCAAAGAAAATCTAGGCCTATGAACCAATTTCTAGACTTGAGCCAGTTTCCGACCCAGATCCCCTTGAATGAAGGAATGTCTAGGTTTTCCTGAGGAAAAATGGCAATAAAATACTTAAGAGTTTTGGTTAGCTTTTCTCCGGTCCTTCCACAGAGGGACCGATGACCTTTTACTTAGTAACTTCTCCCTATAATCTTTGAAGAACCTTTTGAAGAATCTTTTATTTCTGATCTTCCATTTCCTTAGTCTGGAAAGTGGAGATGACCATTGCCCCTTCCCAAGCCCCTACCCATCAGAGCTATTGTGAAGATCACGTGAAGCTTTTCAATTAAGGCACTTGAAAAAAAATGTCTAGAACACAGCCCATCGCACTAACTTCATTTCTCATCTGAAGCATTGGCTCTAGGACATGTGGAGGTACACACTCACTCCCTCGCTCCTGCCTGTGACACTGGGGTCACCTGTGATGTTCCTCTCAGATGCCTTCCACCTCACTTAGCATGTGCCATGGGAGGTATGTTACTATGTGTTCTAGTTTCATGTCTATGCCTAGCACTCAGCTAGCTTTCCCTAATTTGACACAATCCAGGGTCCCAAACTAGGAAAGGATGCTTGGCAAAGGATGCTGGGAAGAGGAACCTCTATAATTTTCAAAATCTACTTTTTGGTTTTTTCGAGACAGGGTTTCTCTGTGTAGCCCTGGCTGTCCTGGCACTCACTTTGTAGACCAGGCTGGCCTCGAACTCAGAAATCCGCCTGCCTCTGCCTCCCGAGTGCTGGGATTAAAGGCGTGTGCCACCACGCCCGGCTTCAAAATCTACTTTACTAAGGGTTCTTAAGCACACTTTAACCTCTCTTCTTGCCCACCACCCACCAGAAGCAGTAGAAAGGAAAGGTTACTAGGGCAAAGGGGGAGTGTGTGGACCTGTTTAGAAATAGGTTTTTTGTTTTTGTTTGTTTGTTTGTTTTTTGAGAGAATCCAATTTGCATTGTCAGGATATCAGCCGTTCAGTTCACATGAATCAGCAGCAGCAGTTTAGCTTGATCCACTGACAAACACCATTCAGGAATCAGCAATGGCAGTTCAATACAGAAGAATCCAAGATGTTCTGCCAATTGTGTTCAAGCATCTGCTCCAGCAAAGTATCACATGCCCTTTCACCAGACGGTTTTCCAGAAAAACACATCTGTTCTTAGCAAAACATCCTCTCATAAGACAGTTTCCAGAACAACATCTCATGATGTGACCGAATCTCTAAAGGAACCAGAAATTTCACACCTCCTTCCAAATAAAAAGAGCAAGTCCTTCTGAGGAGAGTGATATTTGCCTTTCCAACTTGTGGGGAAGGGATGGGTTTGGGACATGAACCTTGCCTTATCAAGACCATTTGGAGAGAATAATTAGGGTTCCTGAGAAGAGCAAGCAACCGCAGCTGCCAGTCTCCAGAAAGCATGAGCAGTGACTGAACCCCCCACTGCACTTCCCTGCTCACAAGGCCTGAATGTAAAAATAAAAAAGAATTACAACTCTGAGACTACATATTTATTAATAAATGCCTAGGCCATAAACTTTGGCTTGCTCCCTGACATTCTCTTAATTTATTATCCCTTTTATTCTAGCCTGGGTTCAGCTGGCTTTCTTCCTTGTCTTCTGACCTCCTTCTCCTCAGCATTCTTGGGGCAAATCTTAACCTGAATCCATCTACCTCCTGGTTAGCTACCTCTCCTTCAGTCCCAGTCCACTTCTTCCTCAGTGTCTAGCTCAAGAATCTCACACACCTCTCACCATTTCCCAGAATCCTCTCTCTTCCTTCCAGTGCCACACCTCCTATTTCCTGCCACAGGATTTTTTTATTGATAGGTGATACCTGAAGAAATAGGAATTTGTTCAGTAAGACCACTGTGACCATCAGTTTTGATCATCAAACCTTGAAATCACATAAGAGACAATCCTTTAGATATCATCAATAGTTTCCAGAAGGTTTAACTGAGGAGAGAGGAACACCCTAGATGTGGGAGGCATTACTGTATCCTCTGGGATCCTAGACTGGAAAAAAAGCGCGGGGGGGGGTGGGTGGGGGGGAGATGAAAAGGAGGTGGTAAAAAAAAGAGATGGATGATCAGGAAATGGAGGGGAATCTAGGGGTGTAAGACCCCCGAAGCTGGGCCTCCGCTCAAGTCCCAGGATGAGCTTGCCAGCACCCCAATGACTCAAGAGAAAACCACACCAGATGCAAACTGCAAGAGGTTTTATTATCAGTTAGCTGAGGACGAACTCCTTGCACCTGCAGGGCAGGGGAGTTCAACCCCGAGCAATGACAGTAGGGGGCTTTTAACAGCTAGCTGAGGAATTGGGAAGAGTTAGGAGGAGTTGAGAAGAGTTGGGAGGAGTTGGGAGGAGTGTTCTTCTCTGCCCGGATGTCCTTGGTAAAATTACAATTATCTTATCTTTGGCTGTAAGGCTCAGAAACAAAAAGGCTTTTTGCTGGCTATAAAGAACAAAGAACTTCTTTCTGGCTGTATTTTTAGAGATCAGGGAAAACAAGCTTGGGGTATGTCCAGGGGCTTTACCTTTTAGGGAGAAACGCTCTAAGTTGGGGTCTCACAGGGAATGTGGTCCCTTTAGGTCGACTTGTGAATTGAGCAAGATCATTATGACCACAGGCTGTGGTATTTGATGATGATAATGTTAGTAGCCTGAGCCAGGACCTTAAAAGTTCATCACCAAAGTGAGGGTGAGACCTACAGCCAGTGACCCTGCCCTCTGATTTCTCACAAGCTGGTGGAGTGTGATCTGGAATGAGTGGGCATCAGAGCCAGAGTATGAGTGGAATGAGATTTCTGAAAGCAACAAAGGACTGCTTTAAGCTCAAATGTGGTCCTGAAGGTTCATTTGGAAACCCTGCCAAGTCATGTATTATGTCTGTCTGGAGGTGAAGCCTTCCAGAGAAGGGATAATTAGACAAAGCCATGAGAAAGGTTCCCTCCTGATGGATATATGGCATTATAATAGGGAGGGTCTCCTGTGTAAGAGCTGGTCTCTGTGAGGTTGTGGGGAAGGCACTTGGATACTGAACTTCCTAACTTAAGACTGGTTATCTATAAATGGTTCCATCTTTGGAATTCTGTCACAGTAGTTAAAAAAAAAACTGGGTAGGAAATTTTAAGGCCAACAGTAAACACTGAAATCCTGTTTAAAACTAAGGAGGTCACAATGAAACCCCACAAACATCAAAATCTACATGAAACAGACAAGTTTTTATAAAATTAAAGGTGTGTGTTAAGGATTTGTGTGTATTTCCAGCCAGAGGAATTAAAGGTGTGTGTTAAGGGCTGAGCCACAACACAACTAGAAACAGGGTCCCCCCCCCAGTAGTTAACACAAACTTGGGGTTCAGAGTGTGATCAAATATCCTGCAACAAAAGAATATCTTTGTTACGATATATTCCAAAAGTATTTTTAAAAAACTCACTCTGTGAGATCAGCATAACTTATTTGATTCAATCAACCTTTTTTTAAAAAATTATTTCAAATTTTAGTTTCCTAATGTGACTTTGTAGTGCCAGGGAAATGTTAGTAATCCTCCCTCCAAAAAACAGCCAGGAGCTGATCTGATGCAACTCACAGAAGCATCTTTATTCTATTTGAGCTAGCTTGGGCACCACCCCCAACACACCACTGCCATGCAGAATGGTTTTAGTGATTGGGGAGCTCTGAATGTCTGTCAGGGCAAGGCTTTATAGTAAGCAGCAACTGGGAGGTAAGTGTGCATGTACCTAATTGGAAAGGCACTGTGGTCTTTAACATAATTGGCTGGTGCTGGGAGTCATATCATAAATTTAATTTCTGCTCCCCTCCTGCATTGGTAGCTATTAGGCAGGGGGTGGGCTTGTAACCTGGGGGTGCAGGTTTGTTGGGGGAATAACCTGGAGACACTGGTCTTGTTGTGTGTGTAATCTGGAGACCCTAGTCTTGTTGGGGATAAGCCTAGAGACTGGAGCTAGGCTCGGGTTTTATTCGGGGGAGGGGACAACTTGGAAACTAACACTAAGTACCAGCCTGTTAATTTGCCTGAGTTAAAACTTAGGTCAGGTTCTCTAAAATGGAGACTGAACTTAAAAGATTTGGTCTCTCAATTTTTCTATCAGAGTTTTGGAAAACAAGTTGAATGTGGCAGTTGTGTCTGTCTTAGAGAGATTTTGCTCCTGTAATGGAGCATAACACTGGGTAATTCATACACATCGTATATGTATTAATTTCTTACAGTTTCAAAGACAGCGCTGTTCAAATCAGTATGTCAATGAGTTTAATGTCTGATGAAACCTCCATCTCAGCTCAAGACACATCATGTGAACAGACGCTGTGGTGGGACTGTGGAGGACAAGGGAGGATCCACTTGCTCACCCATCTTACGAACACAGATTCTATCCAAGAATCCTCTCTTATGGTATGGTTGCTTCCTGGATCCAGGCTGTGCCTCTGAGTAGTTTCACATTGAGAGACTACATGAATCAGGAGACACACTAATACCAAGGTAATAAGAGTAATTAAAATAATAAAAAGTAATTAAGATAAAGATAATAAAAGGTAGTTAAAGGCCTGCAAATAATAACTAAACCTAAGAAGCATCTCAAATTGCCCTCATGATTCTGGTAAAACAAGACATTCCCTGCTCAGTACTCCATAAACTCTCCCCGGCTTCACCAGTATGCAAAAAAGGCTGTCAGAGGAGTCTAGAGGCAACATCAGCTGAATACCATGTGGTTACAGTACTAATGAGATCATTTGCCAGGGAGCCCACAATTAGCATGTCTTTGGTTTAGAAAAGGCTTTTGTCATATGTACCACTAGAGCCTCAAGCATACCACTGAATTAACTGGCAGTGACCCTGAAAAACTGAAAGTGAAGTTCCACGAAGCTTTCTTTTGTGGGGTGGGTGTGGGGGGAATTTCCTTGTCATTCTTATGTCAAGATGCAGGTGCTCTATAGTGAGCTGGAAGAAACCACAGACATCAGTATAAGACCAGTAAAGTATCAAATGTTGGGTTTATATAATATAGGATACTGCAAAAGGAATTAAAGTCTAGTTATCCCATATAGAAGACCCACAATCCAACTGTTATTATTATTATTATTATTATTATTATTATTATTATTATTTCCAAGCTGTAAGCCTAAATTGGACAGGGTTGGAGCTATTCTAACTTATTTCCCAGCCATAATGTCCCTTGTTACTTGTTGTTTCCCTGGCCATGTGCTCATGGTCCATTTCCCCTCATGGTGGCCTCCTCCACTTCTGTGTCCTTTATTATTCTCTTTCTCCCTGCAACCCCCAGCCAGGTAGCTGAAGACCCACCTGCCTCTATCTACTGCCCAATCACAGGCTTTAACCTTTTATTGACTAATTAACTTGGGGGAGCAAAGTTACATAGCACCCATTTAGTATACACAAAGCTCTCCTTGTCAGGGACAACCTGATCTCAGGAGCAATTGTTGTTATAAATTTTAATAAATCCTGGTGTGGGGTTACTACCCACATCAGTGATTTTATGTTCCTAAATGAAGCACATGCATAGCCTTTATATTTTAATATGCCTTAAGCAGCACAATAGCTGGGCAACTGCCTATCCTCCATGTTGATAGAATCTACCTTCTACCGATAATTCCGAGTTACCACTTACTAATTTCTATGTTCCATCTTGGCTGCTCTTAACTCCAATTAGCCAGTGCTCTGCACCACGTTCCAGTGGCCTAGACCCTAGGCTGCTCTCTTTGTGTCTCTACCCCATGGTGGCTCTTGTCTCTCTCCTGCACAGTCTTCTAAGGCATAGTAGCTCTCTTTCTTTCCTTCCTCATGCTCCCAAGCACAGGAAACCTAAATCCTACCTGTCTCTTCTCCCAAGCTATTGACTGCTGGCATCTTTATTTACCAATCAGAATTAACTGGGGATAGGGTCCTTCGGTGTCTTAAATGTGGACTCTTTCATGCAAACAGCTTTGGGGACCCAAATTAATATTAGAATGCAAGCAACATTAGACCAAACCCACTACATTTTCCCCTTTTTGTCCAATTAAAAAGGCTCTTCTCAGGTATAAATAGAACACAATTAGAACAATTTTGCAAATTATAAGGTATGACATATACTTATGATGTTCAGTCCATCATATTTGGCAATATAGATAAAGCATTCTATCATCTATCCTAACTTTTACAATTCCATACCCCAATAATATTTGATTTTGACGTGCATTACTATCTGAAAAACATCCTTTCAAATTTGGATCATCTTCTTTAATGCTAAACAACTTAAGTTCAATTGTGAGACTACAACTCCTCTTCAGTCCTGTCAGAGATTTGAGAAGGAATTAAATATTAGCTGAATATGCAAGACGCACAAAGACATAGCTTCCAAATCTTATACACTTGGCAGAGAGAGCTGACTGCCTGTACAGTCCCCAATAGTCCTTATAATGTTGGGCCTTTGGCCCAGAATGTCTGACAGACCTTAAGTGAAGCAGGAATTATGAAGGACCAGCTTAGCCTGTCTTGGAAGAGCTTAGCAGTCAACTATCCTGCATCCATTTGTCCTTTTTGGACAGTATTTGTCAAAAAATTGAATGTATTTGTCTAAAAAAATGAAATTAGGGCATTTCTTCCCCAGAAGTTAGCTTGCCACAATTGAAGCAACTCTGCCTAGAGGTAATGATGCTCAATATCTTCTTTGAAGTGGAATGTGGGGTACTGGCAGGAGCAGACATATTCCCTAGTCAAAAGATCTATTAATAATAGATCTTAATATTCTGTGGATCTCTAACACATTTGAAGACAATCTATCTATATATACTATAATTGAATTGTTAAACCCTGGTTACTCTTAGCTATTTACTACCTGAATAACCCTGAAAATACTTCACTCTAATTAAATCAGAATCTAATATGACCGTAAGTTTACTATCTGACTATTAATTTGCATTACTTAATCATCCTAAATAGTTTGTAATAACAGCTATTAGAAGGACTAATACAAGGTCTCAGCCTTGTATTCTTAAATAAATTGCATAGGTACAATGCCTATCTAAGAGGAACAAAATTAACTTTAAATTTTGTATCAATATACAAAGATTTATACCAATGAACACCTTAAACCTGTATCAATATATAAGTTCTTTATCAATATAAGGAAATATAATTTCAATTCTGCATCAAACTCTAAAGCTCTCTACCAACATAGGATTATGGTTATAAAAGGCTTTGTTTAAGAGTAACATCCCTATTTGTCTAATTTCTATAGCATCATTCTATCCCCCTTTTTCCTTTCAACCATATTCTCTTTACCGAAGAAAGAAAGAAAGAAAGAAAGAAAGGATAGAAAAAAGGAAATGAAAGAGAGAAATCCCCAAGCCTAAGCTCTCTATTTAGTTTCCTCTCTGTCCAAAATTACAACTATTTCCAAATTATCCCTTAAAATAACAGTACATCTGTAATTCATAAATTACCAGAAACCAGATACCAAAACTTAAGGTGTTGGAATGATGATTCCCCATGAGTGCTTCCTGATGAATTGGGGCAAAGAATTTATTTTTTTTCTTAAGGAGTGGGGAGGCACAAGAAAATTAGAAAAATTAAGAAAGCTAGCTGTAGCATTTGTTGTCCAGTTTTTGTATGTTGAGAAAGTTCAGGGCTTAACTGAGGTCCTGATTGGGACCATCTGAAAGACTGGATGAACTGAGGTCATTGAGGATCAACAGCTATTCTTGGACTATTATGGAAGCAAGTCTCTGGAAACAGCATCAGGTGAGGCAGGATCAGGCAGGGAGGTGGAAGAATGGGTCATTTCAGCATTCCTGAGGGTGAATCTTGTCAGAGCTGCATCTTGATGTTTAATTCTGTAATATATGAATCTTGCAACCAACTTTCAGTTCTATAAAGATATTTGTATGCATTGTGGAAGGTGCAAAGATCAGTTAAGGATGAATTTTTGCCCCCAGTTTGAGCAGGTAAAAGACAACTGTCTTTTTTATGAGTTAGTTTGATCAATAACCAAATCAAAATAAATCTTCATTCATGCCATATGAAAGGATGGCATGATGAATTTTGAGAATTGTATAACCAGGAAGATTTATTGGCTCTTCATGGTTGAAATTTTGGCTAGTGACATTTTTATGTCTCAGCCAGTTTCAAGGCTGTTCCCATGTAGAACTCCATGTTGGAGTTTGTCAAAAGACCCTCACTCACAAAGACCATAGAGATCAGCATTGCTGCAAGCTGCAAGAGGATTTTTATTGATCCAACATGTTGGGGACTCCCCTCTCAGCACACAGGCCAGAGGAGAGATCCAGAATAAAGAAAACACACTTTGAGCAAAAGGGTAGCTGGCTTATTCTCATTGGTGTAGCAAGTAACCTTTTCAGGCATTGGTTGGTTTGTATAGTGACTACCTCTGGCCTAGTGACTCACTTTGCTTGCCCCCATGGTGGGTTATTATGATTTGGTCAGCTGTAGTCTCCCATAAGCCTGAAGCAGGCTAAGCCAGAACTTGACCTTGCTGCCACTAAGAAGATTATCTAGGGTGGAGCCTTCCTCCCTAGATCACTCTATTGTTCTGCCACTGCCACTGTTCCTCTTCAAGGTACTGCTACCTGCTGAGAGCCCCCCACCCCCACCCCGGAGCTATTCTGGAAACTATGCCCTATCCTGCACTTCATCACCTGCAGCTGGTTCCAGGCTCCAAGGATGAATTGGCAGGAATGGACTTTCTCCCCTTTTCTTTATAAGGCGTGTTCCCTGACATTAAAGTTGATCCTTGAACAGACTAGCATGTCTTGGTTCCATTATTTCTCAACCTGCCTAGGCTCCCTCTTTTCTTTCAGATTCCAAGATGCCTTCCAGGCTCGAACCTGGACATGTGAGCCACTGGCTGGCCCCAACAAATTGGTGAACTTACACAGGGCCCGGGAAAGGCAGAGGACATTTGGAAGAAGCACTGCTGGTTTGGAGCTCCATGGAAGAAGAAAAGAATTAAAGAAAATTCGTACCAGAGAAGGTTGATACGGGCTAAGCTGGATCAGCACTAAATCCTCGCTGGATTCACTTAGGTTCAGCAGTGAGCTATCAGGAACTAGAACTCAACAGGCAGGTCATTGGCCGCAGCTTCCAGAAGCTGCTTTTTTAGGCGAGAGAAATAATAGGATTTAATAAAAGGGATTTTATAATCAGGCGGATGCCAGCAGTTGGAAACTGCATCAGGTGGGAGGAAAGTGGATTTTGAAACACTCCCAGGGACAGAGAGAAAATCAGGGAATCCCCTCTTGTGTGCATGCTGGCTGGTGTCTTCATTCTGAGTGCCTGTCTTATGTTTCTGGAAACGAACATGTGCTCATTGTGTTGGTTTGTTGTCTGTGTTTTGTCTCATGTCTCTGAAACATGGCACAGTCTGAGTTTAGATCCGCCTGAGTTTGGTTTCTCTGGTGTTTATAGACAATGGGGTTTTCTGAAACGCGAGCTTGGTAATTGCAGCTGTCCCTTCTGGCTGTAAGGACTGGAGAACTGTGGTCAGCAGATGTGCTAGGAAGACCACTACCTCCTCAGGGGACGCCCTGGGGAGTGGGGAGAGCCAGGGACGTCTGGTGGTCTCCGGAGATTGGTCAGAGGGACAAAGTTTTGTTTATGAAATGGAAGCTTACCCTTCTAATTCTTTTGCCTGCTCGTGGAAGATGAGAAAGGGTTGTATGTATCTGGAGCTGTTGGTTTCTGCTTTGTGTGTTTTGTGTATGTGTTTAGAGCTATGTGAAAATTTAGAAAAGTGCTAGTGTAGCTGCTTCATTTTTTTTTTTTTTTAAACTGGTAATGTGCTCTGCGTGTCTTCCCAATCAGCTCATAAATTATTGGTTAGGATTAAATAATTGTTACATTGGTAACAGAGGGTTAGCCTTAAATTGGCAACTCAGGAGTCTTTTCAAACATGTGGCATAGCAGGCCAAAAAACTGGGCCTCCTAAGATACTTTTAGCTGAGATAATATTTAATGTGATTCTTATCCTAGAAAGTAGGATTAAGATAAGATTTAAAGCAATGTCTCTTTAATGAAGCATTAAAGCTTACATTGTCATGCATTCATAGGTATAAATTGGCAGCCAAATCTCGCAATGTAGTAGTGAAGTTTTAATGTTGATTCTTAAGGTGATAAATTGTTTTGAAATTGGGTTTTGCTTCCCCAAGGTTGTAGTTATAATCCAATAGTACTAAGAAACTTAGTAGTTCTAAAATTCGGTCCTCATTACAGGAGGGCCAAAATGCTTGAGTTGGAAAATTTTTTTCTTATTTTCGAGTTAACGCAAGTTCAGGGCAGCCTCGGGGAAGCTGGCGCAAAATCTCCTTTGTTTCACAAAATGACTGGGGAACTTCCTGTAACCTCACCTCTCCCTGCCTTCAGGGAAGATTCCTTAAAATTCAGAGGCAATATCTTTTAATACTTAGGTTTTTAGCTATACTAGAAAATCGTGGTCCAAAAAAATATAAGAAGGAAAATTTGATTTGCTTCAAATTTTTATTTTCAAAAGCTTCCAGGAGATGTTAATTGGCTAAGACCTCACCTTAAACTCACCACAGGAGAACTTAAGCTTTTGTCAAGTGCTATTAAGTGAGACACAACTTAATTGGCAAAGAACACAAATTAACTTGCAGAAATTAAAAGAGCTTTTATAGTTGTTATCAATTATAATCAATGGTGATTAAATCTTAGCTGCCTATTTTAGTTATTGGTTATTAAATGTGCCCACAACAATTCCTTGGCTAGTGAAAACATTGTTGTAAAATCATCCTTCTTCACCTCAAAGTAAAGTTTCAACATCCCATAGCCGCTGTGGTGCTAACAAAGAATTGTAAGATAAATTCATATATTTTAGAAAAACTATAACAAAAATTGTGTCTTAAAAACCTGACTAAGTGTCTGTTCCTTGTTCCAAACAGCGATTAATTTGGTTATTACAGGATATTAATATTTGATCTATTACATATCATCATTTTAAACAAAATTGACAATCATTATCCCAAAGATAAGTTAAAAATTGTTTTTATGCATGCTTCTGTATCTTCTATAAATTCATGCATGCATGCATCCCATTTACTGTGTTAAAAAAAAAAAAACCTTTCTATGGGAGAAAAGTATATGTGAATTGGATCACACGCTTATTCTTTTTAGCTTCCCCCTGCTTCAACACAGATAATTAAATTGTGTGCTGTAGATGGTGTTTTAAAATGTTGAATAATCAAGCTTAAATTGTATCTTTATTAATATATATATATATATATATATATATATATATATCAGAGCTTACAATTGCTTAAAATTGTTCATCCCTCAAATGCTAATAATTCTCAAGCTTGCAATTGCTCAATGCTACTCAAGAAAAAATACTGTTCCTTCAAAAGGACTGTTTTTGGACAGTTAAGAAAATGTCCTGGGTTGCCTAGAAAAGACCCCCCAGGATTTGCTTTTGTATTATAGAGATTTACAAAAAGCTTTAGCTGATAAGGATTACAGATAGCTCCTGAAAAGATACAAACTCAGGAACCTTATAATTATTTGGGCTTTAGACTTACTGATCAAGCTGTTTTTCCCCAGAAGATAGTTATTCGCAGAGACAACTTAAGGACTTTAAATGATTTTCAAAATTGTTAGGTGATATTAATTGGCTTCGCCCTTCTTTAAGAGTTGAAACCTTTATTTGATATTCTTAAAGGGAGTTCTGATCCTACCTCCCCTAGATCCCTAACCTCAGAAGGATTGCTGGCCTTACAACAAGTGGAAAAAGCTATTGAAGAACAATTTGTCACTTGTATAGATTACTCTTTGCCGTTACACCTGTTAATGTTTAATACAATTCATGTGCCTATAAGATTGTTATGACAAAAGTCTCCTCTAATGTAGATACATTCGAGGATTTCTCCTAAATCCAATATCTTGCCATATTATGAAGCAATAACCCAGATGATTATCATTGGAAGGAAACAGGCACTAACTTATTTTGGCAAAGAGCCAGATATTATTGTTCAGCCTTATAGTGTAAGTCAAGACACTTGGCAGAAACAGCATAGTACAGATTGGTTGCTTGTTCAAATAGGGTTTAATGGAACTATAGACAGCCACTACCCTCAAGATAGGTTGATAAAAATTTTAAATGTACATGAGGTGATATTTCCTAAAATGACTTCCTTACAGCCTTTATATAATGTTCTATTGATTTTTACTGATGGCTCCTCTAAAGGGCAAGCTGGATATCTTATAAATAATCAACAGGTAATCATAGAGACTCCTGGCCTCTCAGCTCAATTATCAGAATTAACAGCAGTACTGAATGTCTTTCAGTCAATGCATGAGGCTTTTAATATTTTTACTGATAGTTTATATGTTGCACAATTGGTACCCTTATTGGAGATCTGTGGTACTTTTAACTTTAATATGCCAGCAGGATCCCTGTTTTCACAATTGCAAAACATCATTCTTGCCAGAAAACACCTGTTCTATATTGGCCACATACGATCTCATTCTGGTCTTCCTGGACCTTTAGCTGAAGGCACTAATTGCATCGACAGAGGTCTAATAGGAGAAGCCTTAATTTCAGATCCTGTTGCTTTGGCCAAGCGTGATCATGAAAATTTTCATCTCTCTAGCCAGACCTAAAGGCTCTGACTTAAGATTACTAAGGAGCAGGCAAGAATGATTGTAAAACAATATCCTAAATGTATTACATTACCTCCAGTGCCACATGCCTAATCATATTTGGCAAATGGATGTAACTCATTATGCAGAATTTGGAAAATTAAAATATATACATGTTTGTATTGATACTTGTTCAGGATTTCTTTTTGCTTCTCTGCATACAGGAGAGGCTTTTAAAAATGTAATTGATCATTGCTTACAAGCCTTTAATGCCATGAGATTGCCTAAACTTATTAAGACAGGTAACAGGCCATTCTATTCTAGCAAAAAATTTTACTTCATTTTGGAAAGATTTGGCATCAAACATAAAACTGGAATTCCTTATAACCCCACGGGACAAGGAATAGTTGAACGTGCTCATCGCACTTTAAAAAATTGGCTTTTAAAAACAAAACAGGGGCAGTTATATTCCCCAAGGTCACCAAAGGCACATCTAGCTTTTGCTTTATTTGTTCTACATTTTTTGCAAACTGATGTTAAAGGTCAGTCTGCAGCGGATCACCACTGGCATCCAGTTACTTCTAGTTCTTATGCCATGGCAAAGTGGCTGGACCCATTAACTAATGAATGGAAGGGTCCAGACCTGGTCCTAATCGGGGGAAGGGGCTCAGTCTGTGTTTTTTCACAAAAGGAAGATGGAGCACGATGGCTGCCTGAGAGATTAGTTTGTCAACTGGACACAGATCCTGAATCTTCTAGTAAGTATGACTCTAACCTTGATTATGGCTAAAAATCCTCTTTAGCCAAAAAGTTAAATTAAAGCACAGCCTCCACTCCCAGGGAAACTGTAAGCCTTTCTGCAATTCTCAAAGTCACTCCCCCCCCCCACACACACACACTGGGAGCTCTAAGTCTAGCCTGATCATTGCTAATTTGCAATTGAATGAAGTACCTGGACTTCCCCAAAAGAAGCTTTTGTACTGTGCCTTTCACTGTCTCGACTTTGTTTTCAAGCAGGTCAGTCAATTACCTTCAGCCTGACTGCAGCAAGTGTGCATCCCAGCCTCCAACAGCACGCAGGTGGCAGTTATTAATTTTCATCAAGAATTCTAAGTACATATTGTGGCTTTGGTCTGATTTGGGAATAAGGTGCACTATGAGGGCCGGTTAGTCAATGACTAACCAGATACCGGATCATACCAATCTAAGACAGGGGTACATGGCAAAAGGCAGTGGTCATTGATATTACACCACAGAGCCATGTTTGTGTGAATTATAACACAAACTTGCTGCATGTAACTTCCGATGGCAGAATTGGATGGTTTGAGCGGATCTGAGATCCTAAGGCAGGCACGGCCACCAGCCACCATAATTCCCAGGCAGGACTATGGAGCATAAATAAAATGTATGCCTCAGTCCAGCTTTTTTTTAAATATTAATAACAGGGAGGAGATGTAGTCTTCCATAAGCCTGAAGCAGGCTAAACAAGAACTTGACCTTGCTGCCACTAAGAAGATTATCTAGGGTGGAGCCTTCCTTCCTAGATCACTCTATTGTTCTGCCACTGCCACTGTTCCTCTTCAAGGTACTGCTACCTGCTGAGAGGCCCCCAGGAGCTATTCTGGAAACTACGCCCTATACTGCAAGTCATCACCTGTAGCTGGTTCCAGGCTCCAAGGATGAGTTGGCAGGAATGGACTTTCTCCCCTTTTCTTTATAAGGCGTGTTCCCTGACATTAAAGTTGAACCTTGAACAGACTAGCATGTCTTGGTTCCATTATTTCTCAACCTGCCTAGGCTCCCTCTTTTCTTTCAGATTCCAAGATGCCTTCCAAGCTCAAACCTGGACATGTGAGCCGCTGGCCGGCCTCAACAGTCAGCAAAGTAATAGTACATTTTGAACTTATGGGTCAGTCACAGCTATTAATGTCACAGGTATTGACAAGGTCAGGGCAGTTTGTGTGTGTGTGTGTGTTTTCTCAGAATTCAGTGTGGGACAGGGTAGGGGGATTTCTCTGGGAGCTGCTATCTTGTTATGGTTATTTCTCTGAGAACAGCCAATGTTATTTTGGCAGCTGTAGACTTAATCATTTTGAATGCTAAAACTGTGTTTTTACATTTGTTTAGTCAGCAAGTTTCCTTATCTGGCTCTGCACTTGGCCTGCTAGTACAGTTTGGAAAGTCCTTTTTGAAGGGGGAAGTTATTGGGTGGTCTTGAATTTATTTTGGATATTACAAGGGTTCAGCAATTAATGTTACCTGTCCTGTTTTGTCTTCTAGATTTTTTCTTTCCTGTTTACAGCCAAGATCTTCAGGGGGTCTTCCTCTATCATGTCTAATCCATATTACTTTTGAAGGTGTCCAGAGCCTTTTCTCCTTTCCTGTTAACCCAAATACAGAGCTTTTCTCCTAAAATAGCATGTTCTTGGTCTGGGAACTTGAAATCATTTGATTCAATTTAGCAGCCTCTTTTGGCCTGCTCTACCCTGCCCTCTCTCCCAAAGGATTAGTAATGTCATTAATACCACCAAACTTATAACCACCATCATTTTTGTAATTAAAACAACTCCAAACAAAACAATTTTTTAAAGATTTATTTATTTTACACTTATGAATTCACTGTTGCTATCTTCAGACACTCTAGAAGAGAGCAACAGATCCCATTACAGATGGCTGTGAGCCACCATGTACTTGCTGGGAATTGAACTCAGGACCTCTAGAAGAGCAGTCAGTGTTCTTAACTACTGAGCCATCTCTCCAGCCCCAACTAAAACAATTTAAAACAATAAATGTTATTTATTAATATATGGTTTCTCTCTGTCTCTGTGCCTTTGTTTCCTAGATTTGAGATCAAAGGCCTGGATTTCATTATTCTTCCACATATAGTAAAAAAATACATAGATGATTACCATTATTTCTCCCTTCTATCCTTAAAGCAATTAAAGCAATTTTCATTTATTCCTCCCTTCTAAGGAGATTAGTATCTGTAGATACATAATCACATCCCTTTTCTCTTTAGAGACATTTAATTAACATTCTATTCTAGGTATTTAACTTCAAATAAATTCACTTCTATTTTCTGTATGAGCTTATTCTCATTACAGTTTATGGGTCAATGCTAGGCTAAGTGATCAAAAAATTCCCACAGAGCCCATGTTCAAAGAATCCAGTTGCTTACATTAAATTTCCATTGATTTTTCTATTCCTATCTTTTTTTAGGCCTGCTCTTTGCATAGCCTGCCTTTTTTTTCTCATCAGGAGCTCCCAGCATCTGCAGGTTAAACTCTCTGCTACAGCTTAGAAGCATTTGAGAAAGCCTCAGTTTGAATCCCTAGCCTACCACCCAGCATGCCTGGGTCAAGTTGTGGGTGCAGCTATGTCTTAGTTTTAAGCCATGGACCTCAGAATTACACATGCCAATTTCACACTAGCCCCAAACCTGTGAGGCTTAGTTAGAAACCACACATCGTGCCAAAGAAACTGATTCTCCTTGCCTCCTAATCTTAAAGGGATGACATGTGTTTTCCATTTGGGAATTTCCTATTAATTCTTTAAAAAGTGAGTTTTTGTCCCACGTTGGGCGCCATTTATACTTATAAATTTGAATAAATCCTGGTGTGGGGTTACTATCCATCTCAATGGTTTATGTTCCCTAATGAAATTCACACACAGTCTTTATATTTTAATATGCCTTAAGCAGCACAATAGCTGGGCAACTGCCTACCCTCCATGTTGATAGAATCTACCTTCTACCGATAATTCCGAGTTACCACTTACTAATTTCTATGTTCCATCTTTGCTGCTCTTAACTCCAATTAGTCAGCACTCTGAATCATGTTCTCTTGGCTTAGAGCTCAGGGTGCTCTCCTTGTGTCTCTATCCCATGGTGGCTCTTGTCTTTCTCCTGTACACACTTCTAAGGCATGGCAGCTTTCTTCTTTCTCTCCTTCCTCATGCTCCCAAGTCTAGGAAACCTAAAACCTTCCTATGTTTCTTCTCTACAGCTATTGGCTGCTGGCATTTTTATTTGCCAAATAGAATTAACTGGGGGCAGGGTCCTTCAGTGTCTTACATGTGGATGGACTTTCTGTACAGACAGTTTTGGGGGGGGACCCAAATTAACATTAGAATGCAAGCAGCATTAGCCCAAACTCACTATAACCAATATTTTGCATTTAAATACAACCAGACTGAGACTAGTCCCCTACAGGATATAGAGTAAGTTTATTTGACTGTATTCAAATATATCAAAATTGTCAGGAAAACATGAGAAAGAAATTATATATATATTCAGGAAATAGTATGAGATATTTTAATCCAAGTCTGTGTGTGGAATTCATTCAAAAGTGACTGTTATTGTCAGTGACTATTCCTTTTCTTAGAAACTGTCATAAGTCTCTCTTCTAGCTCTTTCAAATGTATAGTACATTATCATTGCCTGTACTCACCATGTGGTAAACTTCTTTATTCTGTCCGGCTGTAGCTTTATACCCATTGGCCAATCTTATCTGTTTGTCCTTTTCCACAAAAGCTGGCCTATGGTAGCTGCCATTCCACTCTCAAGTCTTATGAAAATGTTTGTTTATTTGTAGATTTGGTTTATTGCTTATGTTATGTTATTTGGGTTGCCAAATCACATGGGAATCTGCACGTCTGTGTGTGAGATGCTGAGGGTCCCTGCCCCCAGCTGGTTCTTACCAATTTAAGTAAAGTTGCTGGCAGCCAGTGCCTAGGCAGCGAGACAGATGTGGGACTTTTGATTTCCCAGGCAAGGGAAAGTAGTGGGATCATCAGGCTGGGAAAGCAGGGAATCAGAATTGAGAGCTTCAGGAGAGAAAGCATTCAGACATGTAAGAGTCAGGGAAGAGAAGCCCCAGGGGCCCTTTTCCCTATTAGGTCTGGGGCAACAGAGATGTAATATAGATTTTAGTAAGTAATAATTTCGGGGTGTCAGAGGGGGGAATGTGTTAGCCACAGGGAGGTTTGGAGGTGCCCACCCATTGCGTTGTTTAAGGCATGTTAAATATAAGGCTGTGTGTGTGTCTTTTTTTCTGGAATCCAGAGCATTTTGGGGCTGGCAAGCTGCCAGTGGGACGATTTGAGTAACATATTTAATTTATGCAACAGATGGTGTCCAATGTGTTAGGCTTATACTCACTTTTAAAAATTAATTAGAGATTCCAAAATGGAAAGTACACACCATGTGAGATTAGGAGGTGGGGAGAATCGGTTTCTCAGCTGAGCAGGGTCAAGTTCCTCCCCAAGATGAGCAGGTTTGGAACTAGATGTGGATGGGGATTTACCTTAGGCCCTTTACAAAGGCTTCTAGCTGCCTCGGAAAGCTTAAGCCACAGATGCTGAGAGCTCCTGCTGAGATAAGGCAGGCCAAAGGGAGTAGGCCTGTGTAGGGGGAGGTGCTGATACTAAAGTCTAGTTTCCTAATTGTTTCTTGATTTGGTCAATAAAGAAGGCTGGGAACCAATTGCTGGGCAGAAGGGATAGATGAGACTTCCAGTCTCAGGAGGAAAAAGACACAAGGAAAAGACAAGGAGCTTTTGCTGCCATGCATTGAAACCAGGAGAAAGTTGCTGTCATGTGAGGCCTCTACCGTGGGTGGGGGCCAAGGAGTTTGGTGAGAGCTAGCTGAAACAGGCTAGCTAGGGCAGGAGATTTTGTGCTCAGCCATTGTGCTAGTAGGCAAACTCTAAAGTAATAAAGCTATCTGAGTGCTTTTCATCTGCAGAGCAAAGGTGAGTAGAGAGAAAAGCCAAGGCAGCGATAGCGATAGGTGGTGATAGCTAAGCTAGGAGGAACAAAAGAGAATCCAAGAGTAAGCAAGTAGAACACAACAGCTCTCCAGCAAGCTGGGAGTGGGGCTGGCAGCAGCCATCTCAGAATTAAGCTGGGAAGGAGCCAGAGCACAGGCTGGAGTCACAGGCAAAGGCAATAGCATGTTTTTCTTTTCTTTCTCCTTTTCTTTTTCTTTTTGTCTTTCTTTTTTAAATTACACACTACAGGCCTGAATAAGATAGGAAGCAAAGAAATTACTTTAATGATAATTACTTAGATGTTTTTAAGTATACATGGAATAACGAAATCCAGTCCTTTGATCTCAAATGTAGGAAACAAAGGCACAGAGATAGAAGGGAGAATGAAAGAGAAAAATACATGAAAATTGAAAGACCCACAACGTGAGGACTCCCCCACGTTCTGACTCAGGAGAGGCAACACCCCAAATCACACAAGAAATGGTCTTGCTGCAACTGCAAGAGGATTTTTATTCAAGAACGCTCTCGGGCCCATGGTCATACACCACGCAGGGGTAGAGGACCGTGGCGCCCCAAGTAGCTGAGTAAGGGGGTATTTAAAGGAAGAAACCACAACTCAAGGAGGTGGGGAGGGCGTTGTTGGAAAATACCAAAAATACCAGTTAAGAGTCATAAGGAAGTGCAAAGTCACAAGTGTCAGGTTATCTCTCAAGTCAGTTTTTAAGAGCCCCTAACAATCTAAGAGCCCCTAAAGATAGCACATTTGCATTGCAGGTTCCAGTAATGGTCAGGGTGGGTCAGGGTGACTTTCTTTGAATGAACACTCTTTGAACCCAGGAAGTGGGTGGGTGGAAGAAGGAATGTCGCTATCTGTTTTATGACCAGCACCTGGAGCACTAAGCCACAAAGGCCACACTCCCAAGCCTGGGCCTAAAAGCCTCGAATTTTGCTATACTTCTTCATTCCCCCCTTCTACTTGTTAATAGTTCTAATCTTAGAACTAGACACTATCTTCTCCCTGACATACTTGATCCTTTAGGGCATGATACTGTTGTCTCAAAACTAAAAGCCTCACTGCACTAATTCTTGTTCTAATAAAGGTGACTTGCCTATTTAACATACATGGACCTATAATTAAAAGCAGAAGCAAAATCAAAAGGGGTCCCATAAAGGTAGAAAGTAGGGTGGTCAAGAGTATAAGATAAGGGTCTTTCCACCCAAGTCTCAAGGTTTTCTGCGTGGAGACGTCTAATGTAGCAGGTCTTCTTCTCTTGAGTAGGCCTTCTGGAGCTGCTTTTTTGCTTGCTGTCTCACTCACTGGAGCACCTTGAGCCTAGAGAACAAAGGCTGGGAAAGCAGCATGTCAGCACTATGTACAGAGGCTATTTTTACCAGTGGAGGGGGTCCCCTGTAGAGTAATTTATAGGGGGGTCAGTCTAAACTGTCCAGGGGTGTTTCTATCCCTGAAGAGCACAAAGGGTAGGAGAGCTATCTAATCATTAGCGCCAGTCTCCGCTGTCAATTTGGTAAGGGTCTCTTAATGGTTCTATTCATTCTCTCTACCTGTCATGAGCTTTGGGGCCTGCATGCACAATGTAACTTTTAACCAATCTCTAATATCTTGGCCAGTCCCTGATTTACCTGGGCAACAAAGGCAGGTCCATTACCTTGGGAAGATTTCTTTTAGAAATTCTACCTCATCATAGCACAGGCCTTGCAGCTTTTGACTATTTCTTCTGCCAAGTCAGAGAGTCCTGTAACATAGTAGTCAAAGGACCTAACCACACCTTTGAATTTCTTGGCCCTCAGGTCAAGTCAAATACTGTCCATAACTTGATAGTGCTCAGGGGTGTATCTAAAGCTGGTCTCTCTGATGTCATAATAATCTTTAGGCTCTTTGACTGCCAGGATCATTGCTCTTTGAGCCACCTGTTTGGCGGTTAGATCTGCCATCTGATTTTCTTTAGCCACAGCATCTTAGGTCTTTCTCTGTAGATGTCAACAGCCCTCTTTGTCTGTATATTGCCCCGTACAGTGGCAAAAGCATACCTGCTGTCAGTGTAGACTTTTCTTTTGCCATTTATGGACCTTGTCTCAAAGTCACAAGTTCAGCTTTCTGGGCCGACGTCCCTTCAGGGAGGCTGCTGGCCTAGATCACTTGCTTTCTGTCCACCACCATACTGCTGTCCCCGCCTTCTGCTTACCTTTAACCTCGAGGCTACTGTCATCAGTGTGCCAGCTCTTCTGCCAGAATGTCAGCGCAGTGATGAGTAGGTGCAGTCTCACGCAGTGGGACAGCAGGTGGAATGAAGCGAAGGTCACTCGTTCAGTCAACAAAAAGTTCTGATGTGTCACAGGAGCGCTGGTAGTCATCCAGTCAGGGGACTTTCAGATAATGCTTTTAAGAGCATGGGAGGCCATTACAGTTATTTGCTGTCCCAGAGTGAGCTTATCAGCATCCTTGAAAAGCAGATTATGGCAGCAATAGCTTACAGGCAAGAAAACCACCTGCTGGCAACAGGGTGTAACTTCTTGGATAGGTAAGCCACTGGCCTTTTTCAAAGGCCCAAAGTCTGAGCAAGGACTCCTTTGGCAACCCCTGATCTCTCTTCCACATAAAGAGTGAAAGGCTTGATTAGGTCAGGCAAAGGCTGGCCATCAAGAGGGCCTTTTTAATTTTTTAAAGGCTCTCTGGCGATCCAGGATCCACAAAACACCTCCCCTTTCTTGGTTAGGGGGTACAACAGGGCAGCTAAGGTCGCCAACCCAGGTATCTAGAGTCTGTAGAAGCCAGCAGTACCCAAGAATTTTCTTACTTGCCTTGGCGTAGTTAGCCACTATTTCCCGTCTCGAAGGGTGTATCTCAAATAAGTAACTTCAGTCTGACACAGCTGAGTCTTTTTAGCTGAGGCTCGGTCTTCAGTTGCCCAGGTTTCCTGTCTAGATCCTGTCATTTTCTTTCTCTCCTATCACTGTGGCCAAGATTCTAGTCAAATTTCTCTCTTGTCTAAGATCCCTCCTGTTTTCTCTTTCTTCTGCCTCCCGCCTCTCTCACACACACACTTTCTCTGCCTCTTTCACTAGATCACATAACTGTCTCCCTCTTTTCTCTGAAGTTTCTTTCTGATATCGGGGGCCAACTGCCTTATGAAGGCTGGCCAGGCCACTGAGGCCTTCTGGGCTTCCGAGGTAAGATTAAAGGGAGTGAACCCCCTGAAGGCTTCCATAAGCCTTTCAAGGAACATTGAGGGAGGTTCGATCGGCCCCTGCATTACCTCTTACCTTAGCCAAATTAGTGGGCCCGTCTCGAGGCACCTTGGAGACCAGACAGAGCCTGGCGTTAGATTTTCAAGCTCTCCTTACCTTCAGCCATGTTGCAGTCAAAAGGAATCCCATGTTGATCTCATTTTGTAGCTGTGTAGACCGCCCGTTGGCTCCCAGGCTATTTTTCTAGCCTCTAACAGAATTCTCTCTCGCTCTTCAGTTGTTAAGAGCATTTGCAACAGCTGTTGACAATCATCTCAAGTAGGCTGATGAGAGAACATAAGGAACTCTACCAACCCTGTGAGGCTTGGGAATCCTGAGAAAGGGGGTGGTTAGTTTTCCAGTTATAAATACCAGCAGAGGAAAATGACCAGTACTGAAGGGTTAAAGTATAGGCGGGTCCACCAGAGTCCACCCGGACTCTGTGTTCTGCAGCTCCATGTACCCGCAGCGGTCCACCTCTCGACACCCCGAGGGGTTTGGGGTTCCCTCGGCGGCTGGGGTTGAGGCTGTGGATAAGGGGAAGGTTGTAGACTAGGCCACTCAGGAGGCTTCATACAACCACAATTTTGAGAAGCAAAACCCAATTTTAACAGTGAAAACAATCTATTTTCTTTAAAAATGAACTCCAAAAACAATTCAGGCGTATCTTTAGAAACCTGTTCCCATGGGTTGGCTCATGCCACATGTTCTGAATTACTCTAACCCAGAGTTACCAGTTTTAAGTCAACTTTTTGTTACCAATGTTACAAATTTTTAATCATAACCAATAACTTATGAGCCACTAATCTATAACCAAGACATATAAAACATATTTATACTTTTGAAACTATTTAGAAACAAAAATGAAATGGCCGTATACATTTGCTCATTTAAACCAAACAAAATTCTTAATTTTTCTAGCTGTAATTTCAAAAGAGGAGCACCTTGTCACCTGATGAATCCAATTTTTGTAGGAAAAACAGCCATCTGTTCCCTTACCATAGAACTTTAGAAGCTGCTGGTCCCTATAAGAGCAGCGTTTATAATCAGCTCCTAGCAGGGCTTCTCTAGCCACACTAGGTTCCTAACTACAGGTGCAGGGCTCCAAAGACGAATTAATACTGTTTATTTTATTTTATTTTATTTTACCAAATTATCCCCAGATAGTCGGAGAGTACTGCTTTTCTCAAAACCCATTCTCTCACATCTCAGGTGTAAACTATCTCTAGTCAGGGTATAAAGCACCTATGAGAATTACCTTTGCTTTTTTAGATTTTCACATAGCTCTAAACACATACACAAAAACACATAAAACAGAAACCAACAGATCCGGACAATTCGACCCTTTCTTGTCCTCCACAAGCAGGCAAAAGAATTAGACGATTTTGGAGGGGGAAGCTTCCGCTTCAACAGAACTCGGTCCCTCTGACCGATCCGGAGACGGCCAGGCGTCCCTGGCTCTCCTTACCTACCAGGGCATCCCCCAGGGCCACAGCCTGTGGTCCTCCTAGCACGTCTGCCGACCACAGTCCTCCAGTCCTTACGGCCCAAAAGGACAGCTGCAAATACCGACTGCACGCATTTCAGACCCCATCACCCCATCGTCTACAAACACCATCATCCACTTCTACCTAGACGACCAAAACCAGAGAAGCACACTTGTTCCTCACTCTGCCAGGTGTAAAACCAAGGCACGAGGTGGGACTTGAACCCACGATCTCGCAACCAGAAAACCAAGACACAAATTCAATAAACTCAGATGGATCCAAACTCAGACTTTGCCATGCTTTAGAAACATAGGACAAGACACAAACAACCCAACACAACTAGCACATGTTCCAACGTTCATTTCAGAAAACAGACACTCAAAACAGAGACACCGGCCGGCACACACACAAGAGGGGATCCCCATACCTCCAAGTCGGTTCTTGGGTGTGAGGGGTGGTCGTGTTTCCCGGCCAATGCACCAATTGAAAGACCCACAACGTGAGGACTCCCCCACGTTCTGACTCAGGAGAGGCAACACCCCAAATCACACAAGAAATGGTCTTGCTGCAACTGCAAGAGAATTTTTATTCAAGAACGCTCTCGGGCCCATGGTCATACACCACGCAGGGGTAGAGGACCGTGGCGCCCCAAGTAGCTGAGTAAGGGGGTATTTAAAGGAAGAAACCACAACTCAAGGAGGTGGGGAGGGCGTTGTTGGAAAATACCAAAAATACCAGTTAAGAGTCATAAGGAAGTGCAAAGTCACAAGTGTCAGGTTATCTCTCAAGTCAGTTTTTAAGAGCCCCTAACAATCTAAGAGCCCCTAAAGATAGCACATTTGCATTGCAGGTTCCAGCAATGGTCAGGGTGGGTCAGGGTGACTTTCTTTAAATGAACACTCTTTGAACCCAGGAAGCGGGTGGGTGGAGGAAGGAATGTCGCTATCTGTTTTATGACCAGCACCTGGAGCACTAAGCCACAAAGGCCACACTCCCAAGCCTGGGCCTAAAAGCCTCGAATTTTGCTATACTTCTTCAAAAATAAAATTGAAAAAGTCTAAAAAATTAATTAGTTAATTTAAAAAGTGAAAAAATTAAAAAGAAAAGAAAAAGAAAAAAGAAAAGAGAAAAGAGAAAAAAAGAAAAAGTCTATGCCAGGGCAGCACTTGGGTTTTTTTAAACGTAGCCTAAGCAGGAATTTTGGGATGGCTTAGCCTGGTATGACAAATTAATAACCTAAAATAGGCTCCTACAGTATTTTGAAGGGAATTTAATTGAAGTTAAATACATAGGAAAGCATAGGGAGTTAAATAGGAAAGGGTATTAATTCCACAGAAGGGGGATTTAAGTATACATAGATGAATAAATACATTTATGCTTGGATCTTAAATTGTAGGTCAAGAGCAGGAGATAGTTAAATAAATTTATCTCAGACAGGTAGTAGAAACTTAGGCCTTGATCTCATGTAACAATAAGACAGGCGATAATAAAGGAGCACTGTTTGAACAAATAATATTTGTTGAGATTGTTTTAATTGCTTGTTTTAATTATAAAAATGTCTGTGGTTATGATATTGAAAATCCTCTGGGAGAGAGGTAAAGCTTCTAAATTGAATCAATCTATACTTTGGACGATTTTAGGTTACCTAACCAAGGACATGCAATTTTGGGAGAGAGGCTCTGAAATTGTGTTAATAGGAAAGAAACAAAAGACTTTGGATCCCTTCTAGAGTAATATGGATCCGATATGACTGGGGAAGACCCTCTGAAGATCTTGGCTACAGAAAAGAAATATTTGAAAGAATCCAGCAGAACAGGTAACTTGATCTGCTGATTCTTCAACATGGGAACAGCTCTACAACTGGCTTAGACATAAAAATCCCTCTAGTCAAAACTTCCGCTAAAATTAGATGATAAATCTTGTTGATTGAGGAATCCTTAAGATTCATCATGCCATCCTTCACATGGTATGAATGAAGATTTATGACAATTGGTTATTGATCAAATTAACTCATTAAAGATAGTTGTCTTTCACTCGCTCAAGCAAGGGGCAAAACTAATTCATCCTTAACTGATCTGTGCACCTTGCATAATCCATACAAATATCTTAATAGTAATGCAAATTTGGTTGTAAGATTCATATATTACAGAATGTACAGCTCTGACAAGAATCATCTACAGGGACACTGAAATGACCTGCTGTTCCAGCTTCCTGCCTCTCAAAACAGCATCAGGAATTGCTATTGATTCCCGATAGACTCAATTCATCCAACCTTCCAGATCCAGTCAGAACTTCAGTCAAGTCCTGAGCCTTGTAAATATACAGAGACTGGATAACAGATGCTAAAGCTAGTTTTCTTAAGGCTAACCAATTTTTATGATTTTTCTACCTCTCCCCACCTCTTAAAAATTTATCACCCCAATTCAACAGGAAGAATTTGTGATGACTCAACATCTCCATTTCTTGGGTTTGGATGTCTGGTTATGGTTATTTTTTAAATTATAGATAGGTTGTCATTTTAAGGGATATTTGGAAATGGTCATAATTTTGAACAGGGAAGAAATAGATGGAATGGGTTACTAAATTTATTCTTGAACAAAGCATTGTATAACCATAATCTTATATTGATAGAAATCTTTGTAAGTGATGCAAAGTTGAAGTTATAATTTCATATTTTGGTAAAGAATTTATATATTGATACAGATTTAAGATTTTAATTAGTATAAACCTTTGTATAGTGATACAATATTTGAAAATAATGTTAGTCTTGAAAAAGCATTGTGTGGTCCTGTTACCCAATTGGTTCTTGATCTATCAATAAAGATGCTAGCAGCCAATTTCTGGGCAGAAGGAAGGAGGCGGGACTTCCAGGTCTCCACAGAGGTGAGGAGATATAGGGAGAGGAAGGGAGATTTTGCCATGCTTTGGGGATGGGGGAGAGAAAATGTGACAGCCATGTGAGATCTAGGGTGTAGTGGCCATTGGCCATTTCCCTACCTGGACCTAGGGTAGCAGCTAAAGCTGGGGCAGGTTTAGGGTATTGAGTTGGGATTAAATGTAAATGAGCAACTAAAATTGAGGGTAGATTTAGGGTGATGAGCTAAGAGAATTGGGAAGAGCACAGTAGCCATGGAAGATTAGAACAGCTTAGCAATTGAACCAAGAAGGTAGGTTGAAAATAAGGGTGTGTGTGTGTGTGTGTGTGTGTGTGTGTGTGTGTGTGTGTTTTATCCGCAGATTCATGGGAACCTGGGTGGGGTTGTTAGCATGGTCCACCCAGAGCTTAAAGCAGGGTAGCAAAAACCTACATGCTACAATCATGCCTATGCACCCATTTAAGAATACAAGGCTTTGACCCTGTCCTTCTATAGCTGCTATAACAAACTGTTTAGGATGATTAAGTAACACAAGTTAAGGGTCAGAGAGTAAACTTATGGTTACATTAAATTCTGATTTAATTATATAAAGTGTTTTCGATATCATCCAAATAAAAATAGCTAAGGGCAGTCAAGGTTAAACAGTTCAGACATACTTTATATAGATGCTCTTCAAAAACATCAGAAATCCACAGAATATAGCACTTAAAGATATTTCATTATTATTAGATTTTTGACTAAGAGACATGTCTGCTCCTGAAAGTACCCTCTTCACAGTTCAAAAAAGATATTGAATCCCATAACCTTCATATGGAGTTTTCCAGTTGTGGCAAGGTAGCTACTGGACAAGAATTGCCCTAATTCATCTACAGACCCCCCACTAAATACTGTTCAGGAAAAGACTCACAATGTGGTATAGTTGACAGCTTACCTCTGCCAATACAGGGATAAGCTAGTTCTTCATAGTTCCTGTTTTACTTACGTTCATTCAGATGCTTTTGGGCCAGACGGCTGAAGACAGATGCTCCAACATTTTGCGAGATGGGGGACTGTCCAGGTAGTCAGCTGTCTCAGCAAATTGGTTAAGTTTTGGAAGCTATATTTTTGTACTTCCTATATATTCAGGTAATATTTAATTTATTCCAGGCTCTCTGATGAGGTTGAAAATTAGTTATAGTTTCATTATCAGACTTCAGTTATTTTTAGCACTAAGGAAGGTGATCTAGATTTGAAAGGATAGTTTTCAGATGGTAATGCAAGTTAAAATTAGAACATAATTCAGGTATAGAATTGTAAACTCTTTAAGTTAGGATAGATGTTAGAGTAATGTATCTACATTGACAAAATTGATGGACTGGATGTTATTAGTATATATCAGACATTATAGCTTACATAACTGTTATAACCATATTCATTGCATATCTGAGAGAAAGGAACTTTTTACTGGACAAAAAAGGTGGTGGTGCAGATTTGCTGTATTTCTGATATTGTGTTAATTGGGTTTCTAATTTACATGAGAATCCTCATGTCTGCATGTGAAATGCTGAGGGTCCCTGCCCCCACCTGGTTTTAATTGATAAATAAAGTTGCTGGTGGCCAATGGCTGGGAAGGCAGTCAGAGGCTGGACTTTAGATTTCCTGGGCAAGTGAACAACAAGAAGGAGGAGGTGGTAGGATTATCAGGCTGTGAATGCAGGGGAATTGAGAGCTTCAGGAGAGAAAGCATCCAGCCATATAAGAGTCAGGGAAGAGCAGCCCCAGGGGCCCTCTTCCCGATTGGGTCTGGGGTAGCAAAGATGTAATACAGATTTTAGTAAGTAATAATTTAGGGGTATCAGAGTGGGGAGTGTGCTAGTCGTGGGGAGGTTTGGAAGTGCCCAGCCATTGCACTGTTTAAATATTAAATACAACTGGGTGTGTGTATCTTTCTTTCTGGAATTGAGAGCATTTTGGCAGATGACAAGCAACTCATGCCGCAGCTGCTGGCAGGATTACTTGAGTAGCATAATTAATTTATGCAACAGATATAATGGGTGGGATGATATGACATTTGTCCTTCTGTGTCTTGCTTACTAGGATTCCGAGAGAGCTATGGAAAATGACAGGTTTCTGTTGGTTTTGTGGTTGAGAAGTATTCCACGGTTTACATGGCTGTGTTGTTTTTATTCACTCAAGAGTTGCAATGTGTAGATTATTTCCATTTCTTTACTATTGTGAATACTGCTGAATGATCAAGGAAGTGACCATATCACCTTAACACATTGATCTCATTGTAGGCTTAGATTTTTCAAAACCTACTTTAATAAGGGTTCTCAAAAACGTCATCCCTCCTTTCTAGCCTACCATCCAAAGGATTGCATATAATTCTGACTTTTAAACTGATGTATATGGACTTTTGATCAACTTGCTTATTTTGTCTGATTTATAACCTGCCACAGACCCTCTTGGGTCCCTTGTCTGCATAGGACGGGTCTCTGGGTGCAGATGGGCAAGGAGTCAGCGAATGACAGACAGATCAACACAGGAGATTGTGTAGAATCTGAATGTATTGTCACAAAGTGAACACCAGTCTTATATACTACAGAAAATAAAGGGGGTAGGATGTCACAGCAGGCAAAGTACATTGAAGTTACCTGACACAAAACAAAGGAATGACTTCAAAAAGACTTACAGAAACCAGGTAAATGTTTACAGTAAAGATAAAGCAGTCCTGCCTAGGGTCAGCTAATGACAGCTAAGGATTTCACACCCTAGTCACAATTTGTGCTACTCCTTTGAGCCTTGTTCTGCTCTAGCAGACCTTCTCATGAATAATGCAATACCATAACCCCACTATTTCCTAGGCCCTGATAAATTCTTTTTTTTTTTTAGTCTTCAAGTATTTTTTTTTAATTTTTAATATTTTTATTACATATTTTCCTCAATTACATTTCCAATGCTATCCCAAAAGTCCCCCATAGAGCCCCCCACTTCCCTACCCACCCATTCCCATTCTTTTGGCCCTGGCATTCCCCTATATTGGGGCATATAAAGTTTGCAAGTCCAATGGGCCTCTCTTTCCATTGATGGCCGACTAGGCCATCTTTCGATACATATGCAGCTAGAGACAAGAGCTCTGGGGTTCTGGTTAGTACATCATGTTGTTCCAACAATAGGGTTGCAGATCCCTTTAGCTCCTTGGGTTCTTTCTCTAGCTTCTCCATTGGGAGCCCTGTGATACATCCAATAGCTGACTGTGAACATCCACTCCTGTGTTTGCTAGGCCCCAGCATCGTCTCACAAGAGACAGCTATATTTGGGTCCTTTCAGCAAAATCTTGCTAGTGTATGCAATGGTGTCAGCGTTTAGAAGCTGATTATGGGATGGATCCCTGGATACGGCAGTCTCTAAATGGTCCATCCTTTCATCACAGCTACGAACTTTGTCTCTGTAACTCCTTCCCTGGGTGTTTTGTTCCCAATTCTAAGAAGGTGCACAGTGTCCACACTTTGGTCTTCATTCTTCTTGAGTTTCATGCGTTTAGCAAATTGTATCTTATATCTTGGGTATCCTAAGTTTTGGGCTAATATCCACTTATCAGTGAATACATATTGTGTGAGTTCTTTTGTGATTGTGTTATTTCACTCAAGATGATGCCCTCCAGGTCCATCCATTTGGCTAGGAATTTCATAAATTCATTCTTTTTAATAGCTGAGTCCATTGTGTAAATGTACCATAATTTCTGTATCCATTCCTCTGTTGAGGGACATCTGGGTTCTTTCCAGCTTCTGGCTATTATAAATAGGGCTGCTATGAACATAGTGGAGCATGTGTCCTTTTTACCGGTTGGGACATCTTCTGGATATATGCCCAGGAGAGGTATTGCTGGATCCTCCGGTAGTACTATGTCCAATTTTCTGAGGAACCGCCAGACTGATTTCCAGAGTGGTTGTACAAGCTTGCAATCCCACCAACAATGGAGGAGTGTTCCTCTTTCTCCACATCCTCGCCAGCATCTGCTGTCACCTGAATTTTTGATCTTAGCAATTCTGACTGGTGTGAGGTGGAATCTCAGGGTTGTTTTGATTTGCATTTCCCTGATGATTAAGGATGTTGAACATTTTTTCAGGTGCTTCTCTGCCATTCGGTATTCCTCAGGTGAGAATTCTCTGTTCAGTTCTGAGCCCCATTTTTTAATGGGGTTATTTGACTTTCTGGAGTCCACCTTCTTGAGTTCTTTATATATATTGGATATTAGTCCCTTATCTGATTTAGGATAGGTGAAGATCCTTTCCCAATCTGTTGGTGGTTTTTTTTGTCTTATTGATGGTGTCTTTCGCCTTGCAAAAGCTTTGCAGTTTCATGAGGTCCCACTTGTCAATTCTCGATCTTACAGCACAAGCCATTGCTGTTCTATTCAAGAATTTTTCCCCTGTGCCCATATCTTCAAGGCTTTTCCCCACTTTCTCCTCTATAAGTTTCAGTGTCTCTGGTTTTATGTGAAGTTCCTTGATCCACTTAGACTTGACCTTAGTACAAGGAGATAGGAATGGATCGATTCGCATTCTTCTACATGTTAACAACCAGTTGTGCCAGCACCATTTGTTGAAAATGCTGTCTTTCTTCCACTGGATGTTTTTAGTTCCCTTGTCGAAGATCAAGTGACCGTAGGTGTGTGGGTTCATTTCTGGGTCTTCAATTCTATTCCATTGGTCTATTTGTCTGTCACTATACCAGTACCATGCAGTTTTTATCACAATTGCTCTGTAGTAAAGCTTTAGGTCCGGCATGGTGATTCCACCAGAGGTTCTTTTATCCTTGAGAAGAGTTTTTGCTATCCTAGGTTTTTTGTTATTCCAGATGAATTTGCAGATTGCACTTTCTAATTCGTTGAAGAATTGAGTTGGAATTTTGATGGGGATTGCATTGAATCTGTAGATTGCTTTTGGCAAGATAGCCATTTTTACAATGTTGATCCTGCCAATCCATGAGCATGGGAGATCTTTCCATCTTCTGAGATCTTCTATAATTTCTTTCTTCAGAGACTTGAAGTTTTTATTATACAGATCTTTCACTTCCTTAGTTAGAGTCACGCCAAGATATTTTATATTATTTGTGACTATTGAGAAGGGTGTTGTTTCCCTAATTTCTTTCTCAGCCTGTTTATTCTTTGTGTAGAGAAAGGCCATTGATTTGTTTGAGTTAATTTTATATCCAGCTACTTCACCGAAGCTGTTTATCAGGCTTAGGAGTTCTCTGGTGGAATTTTTAGGGTCACTTATATATACTATCATATCATCTGCAAAAAGTGATATTTTGACTTCATCTTTTCCAATTTGTATCCCTTTGATCTCCTTTTGTTGTCGAATTGCTCTGGCTAGGACTTCAAGTACAATGTTGAATAGGTATGGAGAAAGTGGACAGCCTTGTCTAGTCCCTGATTTTAAAGGGATTGCTTCAAGCTTCTCACCATTTACTTTGATGTTGGCTACTGGTTTGCTGTAGATTGCTTTTATCATGTTTAGGTATGGGCCTTGAATTCCTGATCTTTCCAAGACTTTTATCATGAATGGGTGTTGGATCTTGTCAAATGCTTTTTCCGCATCTAACGAGATGACCATGTGGTTTTTGTCTTTGAGTTTGTTTATATACTGGATTACGTTGATGGATTTCCATATATTGAACCATCCCTGCATCCCTGGGATGAAACCTACTTGGTCAGGATGGATGATTGTTTTGATGTGTTCTTGGATTCAGTTAGCAAGAACTTTATTGAGGATTTTTGCATCAATATTCATAAGGGATATTGGTCTGAAGTTTTCTATCTTTGTTGGGTCTTTTTGTGGTTTAGGTATCAGAGTAATTGTGGCTTCATAGAATGAGTTGGGTAGAGTACCTTCTGTTTCTATTTTGTGGAATAGTTTGTGAAGAACTGGGATTAGATCTTCTTTGAAGGTCTGATAGAATTCTGCACTAAACCCATCTGGTCCTGGGCTTTTTTTAGTTGGGAGACTATTAATGACTGCTTCTATTTCTTTGGGGGATATAGGGCTGTTTAGATCATTAACCTGATCTTGATTCAACTTTGGTACCTGGTATCTGTCTAGGAACTTCTCCATTTCATCCAGGTTCTCCAGTTTTGTTGAGTATAGCCTTTGGTAGAAGGATCTGATGGTGTTTTGGATGTCTTCAGGATCTGTTGTTATGTCTCCTTTTTCATTTCTGATTTTGTTAATTAGGATGCTTTCCCTGTGCCCTCTAGTGAGTCTGGCTAAGGGTTTATCTATCTTGTTGATTTTCTCAAAGAACCAGCTCCTTGATTGGTTGATTCTTTGAATAGTTCTTCTTGTTTCCACTTGGTTGATTTCGCCCCTGAGTTTGATTATTTCCTGCCGTCTACTCCTCTTGGGTGAATTTGCTTCCTTTTGTTCTAGTGCTTTTAGGTATGTTGTCAAGCTGCTAATGTGTGCTCTCTCTAGTTTCCTTTTGGAGGCACTCAGAGCTATGAGTTTTCCTCTTAGAGATGCTTTCATTACGTCCCATAAGTTTGGGTATGTTGTGGCTTCATTTTCATTGAACTCTAAAAAGTCCTTAATTTCTTTCTTCATTCCTTCCTTGACCAAGGTATCATTGAGAAGAGTGTTGTTCAGTTTCCACGTGAAGGTTGGCTTTCTATTATTTATTTTGTTATTGAAGATCAGCCTTAGTCCATGGTGATCTGATAGGATGCATGGGACAATTTCAATATTTTTGTATCTGTTGAGGCCTGTTTTGTGACCAATTATGTGGTCAATTTTGGAGAAGGTACCATGAGGTGCTGAGAAGAAGGTATATCCTTTTGTTTTAGGATAGAATGTTCTGTAGATATCTGCCAGATCCATTTGATTCATAACTTCTGTTAGTTTCACTGTGTCCCTGTTTAGTTTCTGTTTCCATGATCTGTCCATTGGTGAAAGTGGTGTGTTGAAGTCTCCCACTATTATTGTATGAGGTGCAATGTGTGCTTTGAGATTTACTAAAGTTTCTTTAATGAATGTGGCTGCCTTTGTATTTGGAGCATAGATATTCAGGATTGATAGTTCTTCTTGGAGGATTTTACCTTTGATGAGTATGAAGTGTCCCTCCCTGTCTTTTTTAATGACTTTGGGTTGGAAGTCAATCTTATCAGATATTAGAATGGCTACTCCAGCTTGTTTCTTTATACCATTTGCTTGGAAAATTGTTTTCCAGCCTTTCATTCTGAGGTAGTGTCTATCTTTTTCTCTGAGATGAGTTTCCTGTAAGCAGCAAAATGTTGGGTCTTGTTTGTGTAGCCAGTTTGTTAGTCTATGTCTTTTTATCGGGGAGTTGAGTCCATTGATATTAAGAGATATTAAGGAAAAGTAATTGTTGTTTCCTGTTATTTTTGTTGTTAAAGTTGGCATTCTGTTCTTGTGGCTGTCTTCTTTTAGGTTTGTTGAGGGATTACCTTCTTGTTTCTAGGGTGTGGTTCCTGTCCTTGTATTGGTTTTTTTCTGTTATTATCCTTTGAAGGGCTGGATTCGTGGAGAGATAATGTGTGAATTTGGTTTTGTCGTGGAATACTTTGGTTTCTCCATCTATGTTAATTGAGAGTTTGGCTGGGTATAGTAGCCTGGGCTGGAATTTGTGTTCTTTTAGTGTCTGTATAACATCCGTCCAGGATCTTCTGGCTTTCATAGTCTCTGGTGAGAAATCTGGTGTAATTCTGCTAGGCTTGCCTTTATATGTTACTTGGCCTTTTTCTCTTACTGCTTTTAGTATTCTATCTTTATTCAGAGCATTTGTTGTTCTGATTATTATGTGTCAGGAGGTATTTCTTTTCTTGTCCAGTCTATTTGGAGTTCTGTAGGCTTCTTGTATGTTCATGGGCATCTCTTTCTTTAGATTTGGGAAGTTTTCTTCTATAATTTTGTTGAAGATGTTTGCTGGTCCTTTGAGTTGAAAATCTTCATTCTCATCCACTCCTATTATCCGTAGGTTTGGTCTTCTCATTGTGTCCTGTATTTCTTGGATGTTTTGAGTTAGGATCTTTTTGCATTTTACATTTTCCTTGATTGTTGTGCCGATGTTCTCTATGAAATCTTCTGCACCTGAGATTCTCTCTTCCATCTCTTGTATTCTGTTGCTGATGCTCGTATCTATGGTTTCAGATTTCTTTCCTAGGGTTTCTATCTCCAGTGTTGCCTCATTTTGGGTTTTCTTTATTGTGTCTACTTCCCTTTTTAGGTCTAGTATGGTTTTGTTCAATTCCATCATCTGTTTGGATGTGTTTTCCTGTTTTTCTGTAAGGACTTCTACCCGTTTGATTATGTTATCCTGTTTTTCTTTAAGGATTTGTAACTCTTTAGCAGTGTTCTCCTGCAATTCTTTAAGGGATTTTTGTGCTTCCTCTTTAATGTCTTCTACCTGTTTAGCAGTGTTCTCCTGTATTTCTTTAAGTGTGTTATTAAAGTCCTTCTTGAAGTCCTCTACCATCATCATGAGATATGCTTTTAGATCCGTGTCTAGCTTTTCCGGTGTGTTGGGGTGCCCTGGACTGGGCGAAGTGGGAGTGCTGGGTTCTGATGATGGTGAGTGGTCTTGGTTTCTGTTAGTAAGATTATTACGTTTACCTTTCGCCATCTGGTAATCTCTGGGGTTAGTTGTTGTCGTTGTCACTGTTTAAAGATTGGAGCAGAAGCTGTGTTCCACTCACCAGCAGTCTCAAAATCCTGTGTCGGGGGTCGTGGGTAGCTGGCGGGTGTCAGCCGACCCTGTGCTCTAGCTACCCTGGTGCTGGTCCGGCCGGAAGTGCACAATAAAAGCTTATACATAGGTACAGGAAGTGCTGTTGGGTGGTTGGTGCAGGTCCAAGCTTATAGTAGGTAACTATACAAAGCAGTTCTACTGACTTCTATCATGGTGGATTTCCAGGGGTACAGAACATAGCAGAATATGTAACCAGTCTTGGCATTAGAAAGTTTCCTAGTGGCCGGGCAGTGGTGGCGCATGCCTTTAATCCCCAGCACTCGGGAGGCAGAGGCAGGCGGATCTCTGAGTTCGAGGCCAGCCTGGTCTACAGAGTGAGTTCCAGGAGAGCCAGGGCTACACAGAGAAACCCTGTCTCGAAAAAAAAAAGAAAAAAAGAAAAAAAAAAAAGAATGAAAGTTTCCTAGTAACGGCAGAAACACATGAGAAAGTTTCCTTATAATAAAAGGCTCTCCAGGTAACAGTTACCTGGGCCTTAACATTTTACCTAGGCCCTAACAGAGACAGCAAAAGGATAATATTAGGTGACAAGGAAAAATGAAAACTGGGCAAAAGGACACATAGGACTGTTGCAGGATGTTTGAGCACAGAACAGGCACATAGTGGAGTTCATGGGGAGCAGAGCAATAGAGTTGAGAGGGAGAGCAGAGCAGCAGAGAGAGGGAGAGGGAGGCAGGCTTACTGGGAGAGTTTCACAGAGTCAGATTGAAGAAAAAACAAGCTAGACACAGGTAAAGACAGAGCAAGCAAGAGAATGAGGAACAAGACAATTAGAAAAGACTGATAGAGTTAGTTGAGACCAAGCACGGCAAACTCAGTCGTCAAGAGAAAAGCCAAATTGAATCAGTGACTTGGAGAGCAGTGTGAGCAGAGCAGCGGAGTTGCACCAGCCAACTAGAGTTAAGAGAGAGCTAGAAACGGTGAGATTATTCAACAGCAAGTCTCAGAGGCTGAAGACATACTAGGCCTTGATCAGATTGTACGGAGACTAGAGGTTTCCAGGGCTAGGCCTAGGTTAGTAGATGGATGGTTAGTAGTAGGTTAGTAGATGGAGTAAACAACAATTACAACAGGAGAATAAATAATATGTTCCTTTTACATAGGACACAAAAGAAGAAAAGAGTCATGTAACTTTAATTTTTTTCAAAAAGCATTTTTGCTAATGGTTCTTAAATGCTTTAACCTCCATTTTAGCCCACCACCCACCAGAGGTAGTGGAAAAGAGGATATGGGGGGAAATGAACCTGTTTACAAAGGTTCTTTCAATCAGCTCCTCTCTTTGTTGTCTGGAAGCCAGCAGTTTAGTTCACAGGTTAGCAGCGTCAGCTCTATCCACTTGCAAACACTTCGTGGATACACCAGCAGTCCAGTGCAGTAGAGTTGGGATAGGAAACATGAATCAGCAGGGGCGGCACAGCCTAGCAGAGACAGCCAGGCCTCAGCATCAGCATGAGTTAGCAGGAGGGACCAGGAAGGACACCAGGAGAAGTTCTTGGCTATGCTTCTCTCAGTGTAGCAAAGATCCATGAATATGCAAGACCCACAAGCACTGCACAGCTAGCTTTATAAGCAAACCTAGCTCAGCCCCCATCACTGTCCATCGAGTCCTTTTTATACTCTAGTCAAACATCATGTGTCCTCCATGCACCCTGCCTTACCATGTGTCTTGTCTTAGCATGTGCATCTGTCTCAGCTGACATCACTGCCAACCAGCCCAAGTCCACTGAAGCAGCAAGAAACTGCAGCACACAACCAGAAGATTTTGGGTGCATTTCTCTCTATGGAGTCACAATAAATGCAGCTCCATTACACAGTGTAAGGCAGATCAATACATGCATGTCATTAGCAAAGAATCCTTTACCAATGTCCTTTCATGTGCTTGCTTTAGCAGAATATCTCTCTCCGATATCTGTTTCAGCAAAACCTTCCTTCATGCGTCTGCCTTAGCCTTTCACCTGTGTCCACTTCAGATAAACTTTTCTTCATGTGTTTGCCCCAACAAAACACAATCCACTTTCCAAAGAGCTGTTAAATTTCCACTTCAGAGTCAGGAGCCTGCAAAAGGGTGACAGGGGTGGCAGAAGAAGTGGGAGGGCTATGGGGGAAGGAGTACCACAGATGTATACTTTGTTGAAATATTTCATAATGATGTATAACACATTATATGCCGATTTAAAAATATAAAATTTAAAAATAATTATAGATTCTGCACACATGAATATGAATAAAACTTTCATGTTAATGACAAAGTAGAGGAAATGGAAATATTTCTGAAAATCACACATTAGCAGAGGCCAGAAGATGAAATAGAAAGTTTGAGTCATTCTCTGGCCATTCATGTTAATCTATTATCAGTGCCCATGGGCTTAACCATACCAGCTCAACAAACAAAACAGCGCTCTGAGGCCCTGGTGACTATACCAGGTAATGTAGTGAGTATTCAAGGATGAGAGAGAGAGAGAGAGAGAGAGAGAGAGAGAGAGAGAGAGAGAGAGAGAGAGAGAATCCACCCTAGATAACAGAATATGTATGGCACTGGTGTTTGTCATGCCATTCTCCTAAGCAGCAGATACTGAAAGCAGATGCCAAGCACTGGCATTGTGACTGAGAGCAGACAGATGAAGCTACTCTTACCCGTGAGCACAACTGTAAAGTCTCTGTCTCTCTTAGCTACCAGATCGAGTGCTATGTCAGAAAGATAAAATGTTATGAATAAGCTAAGTTCATTCTTGAAAGAAAACCAACCACGTAATTCATGACAGGGGTGGGGTGGGGGTGGAGGGAGCATGATTATTTCAACAATACAGAAAGTTTTGGTGAACTTGTAACAAATGTTTCTTTGGGTTTATTTTTATATCTTTGTGGTTATAGAAAAATGAACTCAGTTCTTCAAAACGCAATAAACTCACCATTTCTGAGCTACATTCTTCAAACCCCTCAAATTTGTTATTTAGTGAAATTTTATTCACATAATAATAGATAATGCTTTTCCACTGAGATCCTATAGTGAATATCATACTCAAAATTAAAACAGAAGTTTTCTCTTTGAAATGGAACACATGGCTAGATTAGGCCCAGGAAGGAGGGGCTTGGCCATTTAGGAGGCAATAGAATCAAACCAGATAAATGTAGTGGGTGTGAAAGACCCACAACATGAGGACTCCCCCACATTCTGACTCAGGAGAGGCAACACCCCAAATCACTCACAAGAAACGGTCTTGCTGCAAACTGCAAGAGGACTTTTACTCAAGAGTGCTCTTGGGCCCACAGTTATACACCACACAGGGGTAGAGGACCGTGGTGCCCCGAGTAGCTGAGTAAGGGGGTATTTAAAGGAAGAAACCACAACTCAAGGAGGTGGGGAGGGTGTTGTTGGAAAATACCAAAAATACCAGTTAAGAGTCACGAGGAAGTGGAAAGTCAAGACAGTTTTCTAGGAGCCTCTAACAATAGCACCTTTGCATTGTTGTTCCAGCAACAGTCAGGGTGGGTCAGGGTGACTTTCTTTGAATGAACACTTCCTGAACCCAGGAAGGGGGTGGGTGAGGGAATGTTGCTATCTGTTTTATGATTAGCATGCCTTGGAGCATTGAGTCACAAAGGTCACATTCTCAAGCCTGGGCCTAAAGGCCTAGAATTTTGTTTTTAGGTTATACTTTTTCAGGTGATTCTGATGTCTGATCAATGTTTGATCAGGAGTCTGTGTTTACTGATGCTGAAGATCCTTGCCCCCAATTGGTTTTTTTATTTATCAATAAAGATACCAGTAGACAATGGCTGAGCATGGGGTAGGATACAGAGAGTTGTATGGGTAGGATGCAGAGAGAATCAAGAAGACTGGAGGAGAGCAGAAGGGGACACAATAGAAGAGGAGATAAAGTCAACCAGCAATGTGAGTTTTCAGGTAAGTGGCCTCTGGCCACTTCCCCAATTGGGCCTTGGGTAGCAGGGAAAGGTTTAGGAGTGCTCAGTCATTCATCACGCTAGCCAAGGCATTTTAAGAATAACTGGTGTGTGTGTTTTCTATTCATGGAACCAAGCTATCTCCTAAGGGGGTGCATGTGTGGGAACAAACCCGGAGCACAAAGTGGGGAGCCAAAACTCCCACAATAGATGGCCCCAATGCGGTGTGGGAACTAAAAAGGGGGGAAGGGGAAGAAGGGGGAGGGAGGATAGCCCATGTCCGGCCAGAGTTCCTCCTATGCTCTAGGGAGGCAGATGTGGGAGGGCTGCCAGACACTTTCCACTCAGCCCTGGGTAGGCATCTAAGCCACTGACCCCACTCGACCGGGGGTGGGGTGGGGTGGGGGAGTGGACAAGGGGCAGCCCTCGACTGGGAGACCTGGGGCGACACCCTGTAGCCCTGGGGTTATAGGAGCGAGGGCATAGGAAGAGAGGTTCCCACACAGGCACAAGTAAGCGCAGATGAACAGAGACAGTTTATGGTTTTAAAGCTTTATTATAGAAAGGAAAGAGAGAAGGTGGAAAGAAAGAGAGAGAAACCAGCCATGGCCAAGAGGAGACAAAAGAAAGGCTAGAGAGTAAGAGGGAGAGAGAGGAAGAGAGAGGAGAGAGGAGAGAAGAAGACAGAGAGAGGGGAGTGAGAGAGTGAGGAGGGGCTAAACAGCCCCTCTTAAAGTATGCTGCTATCTTTTCTGTTGCTAGGTAACTGGGGAGGAGTTTAGTCTGAAGGTCAGAAGCTTGGGACATTGCCTACGTGACTACTAACCATGCTTCTCTTGTGAAGACTGAGGGGGCTGTAACTTCGACAGGAGCCAGAGTTCCAGGAGACATGAGAGAACTCCTTCTGTTCCATGTAGGAGACTTATCACCACCTGGTCCTGGGGTTCAACATCTCAGCTTAACTGGAGACTAGACTGTCTTTGCATAGCCCAATGCCCCACAATGTGGTAGGCGAAAACCCACTTTTAAAATCATTTTGAGATTCAGGGATGTAATACACACACACAAATGATAGAAGTCTAGGAGGGAGGGAGAACTGCAGTAGCTGGTTTTGTGTGTCAACTTGACACATGCCGGAGAAATGAGATCCAGCTGTAAAGGCATTTTCTCAATTAGTGATTGCCACACCCACTCCAATGGAGTCTGTCTGACAAGCTTGGTCACAGTCCTGAGGCAAAAAGTTTCATGGAAACTAGTCTCCTGGAGGCCTTGTGTGCTTTCTTTCAGTATTGTTATATTATAGGTAACTCAACTCATTCAGATGAAATGCCTCCAGTGTTGATAGAGCAATAGTGAAAGAAATCAGGCATAGCAGTTTACTGGATAAAAGCTAGAAATCTCAGAGCTAGTTCAACATAGTAAACAGAATTCTCATTACAGTTATGTATGGCAGACTACATTACATAATATTAGAAAGAAGGTGGGTTGTGGTTTAAGGAGGAACTAGAGTATTATATTATTTATGAAAAGGTTAGTAGAATGGTGCATGTTTTTCACTAGGCCCAGAGGAATAGCATAATTAGGTATTTACTAAGGGACCCCTGGTGGTGGGTTATACAATAGACTAGAATTGAGCCTGGGAGTATAGCCCTACCACCTGGCTCCTAAGAATAGCTGACTTTAGATGGGGCTAATTTTATCTCAGTTGTAAACACTGCCTGGTTCTTGTTAGCTTTTATGTATGTATGTCTCTGTTTTGTGTAAAGAGTCATTATCCATCAGATAACCTCGATGTACCTTGGCTGATGTGTTACCTAACTTCCTTGTTTTCTTCTGTAATATAAGTCTGATGCTCACTTTGAGAAATTACATTCGGATTCAAAACTCTCTTGTATTCGTGTCATTTTGTCACTGGCTAACTCCTTGCCAGCCTGAGTACTGTGACCCTGATTTCTCCCCGGAGTGGAGGGCTTCCAACTGAGTCCAGCCAGCAGCAAGTGATCAAGGGGGAAGGACACAGCCCATTATGGTGGTGCCATCCCTGGACTGGTGGTCCTGGGTTTTATAAGAAAGCAAGCTGAGCAAGCCAGGGGGAACAAGCCAGTAAGCAGCATTCCTCCATGGCCTCTGCATCAGTCCTGACTCTAAGTTCCCATCCTGTGTGAGTTCCTATCCTGACTTCCTTTGGTGATGAGTTGTAATGTGGACGTGTAAGCGGAATAAACCCTTTTCTCCCCAGTTTGCTTCTTGGTCATGATGTTTTGGGCAGGAATAGAAACCTTGACTAAGACAGTGCCTTTGCAACTCATTAAAGAATAAGATGATTAAGTAATGCAAGTTAAGGACCAGATAGTAAACTCATAGTTAGGTTAGATTCTAATTTAATTATAATAAAAATACTTCCAATTTACTCAAATAGAAATGGCTAGGAGTAGCTAAGGTTTAACAATTCAATGTATTTCGCATAGATAGTCTTCAAAAAATCAGAAGTCCACAGAATATGGCATTTCGTATTATTTCATTATTAAGGATCATTTGACAATGAGACAGACATATCTGCTCCTGACAAGTTCCCCATTCTCCTTCAAAGAAGAACTGAGCATCTTTATCTCTGAGTGAGGTTGCTTATTGCGGCAAGATAGCCACAGGGTAGAAATTGCCTGTTTCATCTGTAGACAAAATACTGTCCAAAAAGGACGAACAGATGTGGGATAGTTGACTGCTAAGCTCTGCCAAGACAGAGTAAAGTAGTCCTTCATAATTTCTGCTTCAATATGGTCTGTCAGATGATCCTGGACCAGAAGGCTAAAGAGAAATACTCCAATGTTATAAGAAATTAGGGGGCTGTCCAGGTAGTAAGAACTCTCTACAACTGTTAAAGTTTGAGAAGCTTTGTTCTGTGCTTCCTATATACCCAGGTAATGTTTCATTTATTCTTGGATTCCTGACTGGGTTGAAGACTAATTGTAGTCCAATAAGCAAACTTCAGTTGTTTAAAATTAAAGACATGATATAGAGTAGAAAGCATGGTTTTCAGGTGGTGTTATAAGCTAAAATCTAAACATAACTCAGGGGTAGAATTATAACTCTTTAAGTTAGGAATGATGGTAGAGTACTTTATCTAATTGACAAATGTGATGGACTAGATGTTAATTATATATCATACTTTGTAGTTTACATGATTGTTATGGTTCTGCTCAATTTATGTCTGAAAGAAAAGGTGTTTTTAATTATTGAACAGAAAAGGTGACATGTAGAGGGTAGTTCTGATGTTTTGATCAGGAGTCTGATCTATCAATAAAGATGCCAGTAGCCAATGGCTGAACATGGAGCAGGACATGAAGAGTTGTGTTGGTAGGATGCAGAGAGAATAGAGAAGACTGGGGAGATAAAAGGGGAAGCAGTCACAGAGGAGATAAAGTCAACCAGGAATGTGAGTTTTCACGTAAGTGGCCTCTGGTCACTTCCCCAACTGGGCCTGGGGTAGCATGGAAGGTTTAGGAATGCCCAGTCATTGAGTTAGCCATGACACTTAAGAATAACTGGCATGTGTGTGTTTTCTACTTGTGGGTCAGAGATAGCTCCTAAGCAGGTGCACGCATGTGACCAGCACCTGCCAGCAACACAAAGCAATGTAGTAATAACTACACACAACAGATAAATGCATGGGGAAAGAGAAATCTGATATCATATTATATATGTAGAAAAACCAAAAGAGTCTCTGGCCAAGATTTCAAACATTAAAGAACTTAGTAAGACTGATTAACACTGAGATGCCAAATCTTTTAAGTTTAGGCTACATTTTAGGGAACCTGACCTAAGTTTGAACTCAGGTAAACTAACAAGCTGGTAGTTAGCATTAGCTTCCAAGTTGCCTCCAACAAAACCTGAGCCTAGCTCCAGTCTCTAGGCTAATCCCTAACAAGACCCGTATTTCTGGGTTATACCCTCAACAAGACCAAGTTTCTCCAGGTTATTCCCCCACCACCAAACCCTTCCTGTGTTATGGTGGTATGTTGGAGGGGCCTGAGCTAGCTCAAATAGAATAAAGACCCTGCTGTGAATTGCATTGGCTCCTGTGTGTGTTTTGGGGAAATCACTAACATTTCTCTGGCACATCATTTTGGTGTGTTGGCTGGGAAGTTCCCCAAGACACACAGGACTACCAATCTGGAGGGTGTTGAAGCCAGCAAAACTCATCTAGGCATTTGCGTTTTTATGTTTGCAAAACTGTGTTAAACTTCCTGCTTTTTCCCTGTCTGACTGCTGAATTTGTCTGAGCTTTTTGTGAGATCTGCAGAGCAGAACAGAAGCAAGCTTCTGTAGAGGTAAATGTGGAATCTTTCCAGCTGTGCTGAGATGATTTATTTATGTGGAACCTGGTGGCTTTGTTACCATGGTTATTCCTCTATGTACTGAGGATCTGTCTGTCAAAAGTTTCTATGTGGCCTGAGCAGGTGAGTACTTGCATAGTGGCGCAAAAGTTTGTGATTTGTGTGGTGGCTAATTTGTCTGAATGTTAGAAACTTTCTGTGAGATCTGCAGAGCATAATGAAAACTTGTGTAAAGACAAAGACGTATGTTTATGGTGATTTTTCCAGGTCTGAGTAAACATTTGTGCCGTACTGGGGGTTGCCATGTGTGTGTGAGTGCCACCTTCTGGTTAGTTCTTGTTACTGTTGCCTGTATCATTTTCTTCCAGGTCTGAGTGGTGCCACATTCATCTTCTGTGAGCGCCTCCTTCTGGTTGGCTCTTGTTATTACATGATGTATTTTTTTCTGGTTTTGGTTCATTTTTGGTTTTGGTTGTGCCTTTTCCTGTTTACTGATTCTAAACGGTGTCACATCCTTGAATTTGTTTCCATGGCTGGTTGCGGTTAAGATAGATGTATCTGGGAGCTTTGGCTACTGTGGGGCCCAGAGACGACCTGAGCCTCAGTTTGGGTAGGTGTGGGCTCAGGAGCAGAAGCATCCACCCATCTGGGAATAAGACCTTGATTTTGTATCCGTGGCCAGTTGCAGTTAGAATAGACTGGAATAGAATGTCCCAGTTAGAATATCTGGGATCTGTGGCTACAGTGGGGCCAGGAGACCTCCTGAGTCTAAGTCTGGGGTGGGTGTGGGCTCAGGGGAGCCAAGAGATGCCCACCAATCTGGTTCTCTTCTTGTGGGTGTGCACCACCACTTTCTGGTTATTTCTCATTTCTGTCTAATAGAGGGAGACGGTTGGACTTGTGCTTTGCGTGGCATAGAGAAGTCTTTTTTATGAGTGCCACTTTCTGGCTGTTTCTTGTTCCTGCTCGAAAGACAGGTAAGTTTTTATTTGTGTTTTTGTGTGTTGTGTTTTGTGTGTTTTTCATTACAAGATGACTTTGATGAGGTGACTTTGATAAAGTGACTTTGACTTTGATGAACGTATTATCATAAGTCAGGCTATGTCTACTGCATTCTACAGGTTCCCTTCAACACAGAAGAGGCCTGGCCCCACAGGGGAGCCCCCCCCCCCAATATACTTGCTTTCCCCTGGCTCTTCCAGACTGGGATTTTAACACTGTTGAAGGTAAGAGGACACTCTTGGTCTACAGTCAGGCTCTGGTGGCAAGTCTCAAGGCAGACACAAGATGGCCCACAAATTGGGCTATAGTGTATGATATTATACAGTAAAAGCCATTTTAGAGAGGGTCATTGAGGCATTTGGACATTACACTCCCATGGACCTGGAACTATTAGAAGCAAAGGCAGCAGTCACTCTATTATTTTTTATTTATTTTTATTAGATATTTTCTTTATATACATTTCAAATGCTATCCCAAAAGTTCCCTATACCCTCCCTCCACCCTGCTCCCCTACCCACTCACTCCTGCTTCTTGGCCCTGGCATTTCCCTGTACTGGGGCATATAAAGTTTGCAATACATAGGGGCCTCTCCATCCACTCTAACTTTTATAAATTAGGCTTCACCAGATATTAAGAAAAAGCCCCAGAGGGTTGAGAGGTTAAGAATGAGAAGTTGGAGAGATTTAATGATAGTGGCAAAAGGAGTATTTAATAGAAGAGAGACTACAAAGGAGAAGCAGATGAAGGGACATAAACAAAGATTCTGTTGACAGCCACAGACAAACCAGAAGACTGTAAAAGATGCCCAAAGCAGATAGCTTCAAAAGAAGGAGATAAGGGTGGCCCTGAAGATCATAAGTGCCCCCCTCCAAGCTCAGGGTAACCCTAGAAGTAAAAGGGAAAACCACCAGATTTTTTGTTGACAATGAATAAAGTTCAACATTCTGTCTTGCTAAAACCTGAAGATGAAGTCTTCTCATCAGCTTATAAATGACCTCCCAGTGGCAACAGAAACAAAACAAAAATCCATGATTATCAAGGCTCCGTTAAAAACAGCCTTGCTCTGTCAACGACAGGTGACCTCATTAGACCTGGGGGGATGCACACTCAGACTCGGGGCCCTGGCATGAGCCAATGGACAATGTGTCACCAATTGGCAGAAGCTGGCCCCTGCCCTGTTTACACATCAGTGCATCCATGACCTCCTGGTTAAAGATGATGCTAGAAGACTCATTGCCAGCCTCTCTTCTTGCATGCCCCAGGTTAACTTTTCAGCTGTCCTGCTGCCTGACCCTGAGCTTGATTGATGGGCCTCTGCATGACTGCTCAGATGGATGCAGAGGTAACATGGTTCACCAGTAGCAACAGCCTCATTCAGGATAGACACAGGTAGGCTGGAGCAGCGGTGGTCTCAAACACCGAGATCATATGGGCAGAGCCACTCCTGGCAGTAATGTCAGCTCAGAAAGGTGAACTGGCAGCTCTGACCAAGGCGTTAGAGCTGAGAAAAGACAAGAGACACAGATAGACAGTGTGCCTCTGCTACTGCTCATATCTGTGGGGCTATTTATATAGAGAGGCCATCTGATGGCAGAAGGAAGGGCTAAACTCCAACCCAGAGGGCAACAAGACAGCCCAGTGGGTGGCCCTAAGAACTGGGCTCCTCATGTTCTTTATTGTCCTGGATCAAGGAGATCCTATACTCTCTCACCAGACAGAAGATGTGATCTGGGCCAAAAACTTGCCCATGGCTCAGTGTCATAAGAGATAATGGTGGACACCTGAATGCAAACTAGCTGTACCAGAGTAAGTGGGTATAAGCATACTGAAAAAGATCCATTGTCTTTGACATATGGGATCCTGGATAATGTAGAACTTATCTGCCAGTCTCACATCAGAATTAGAGATGCCAATTTGAAACCCTAGCTAAAACTGTTTATATATATATATATATATATATATATATATATATATATATATAGCCTGTCAATTGACTAGTGCAGTTGCAAATGAAAAGAACCCCAGTACTCAATACAAGAGCACCAAGCCAGGAGTCTATCAGGAAACGGACTTCATGGAGGTAAAAACCAGGAAAATTGGGATACAAATATTTGCTGGTGTTTATAGATACCTTTTCAGGATGGACTGAGGCTTTCCCAGTTAAACATGGCACTGCAGATGGTAAACAAAGACAGAATTTCTTTTAAAATTCTCCCAAGGTATTTTTTTTTAAGTTTATAGGGTTAGACAATGAATCTATATTTGTGTCCCAGGTAAGATAGAGATTAGCTAATATTTTGGGGGTTGATTGGAAACTTCACTGTGCTTACAGACCCCAGAGTTCAAGACAGGTAGAGAAGAATAAACAAAACCTTAAAAGAGACCTTAATTAAATTGACCTTAGAGACTGATGGTGACTGGGTGACTCTTCTCCCTTTCATCCTTTATAGAGTATAGAACTCCCCATACCAGGTGGGATCTACCCCTTTTGAAGTTATGTTTGGTTCACCTACTGACAGAAGTCATTACAGAATCAGCTGATTCCTAATTGTTACATGATCTCATGGGTGTCCAATGGGTACATAAACATGTTTGGCTAAAACATTGTGCTTTCCATAAAACAGGTCCACCTCTGGAGCTCCACCAACTTTAGCCCGGAGATTGGGCCCAGTCAAGAGACACTGCCAGGGGTCACTAGAGCTTTCCTGAAAGGTCCCTGTGCTACAGAGTTGCAGGGTGGATCCACCACACATCTGCTTGCAGTTGAAGAAGACCCTGGCCAGCAGGAGGAGAATTCAGCCTCAAGACTCCCTCCTATCTCCCACTGGTGGGCCCCTACCCATGCCCTAGGGACACCACAAAGACAGCCCTGTTACTGTTTTCATGGAGCTTCAGGAAGTCCCATGATTGGGACTTCTAGTCACAAGAGAATGGGGGCAGGGGATGAGATAACAAAGCTTTTATGTTCAGATACCATTTTAGAGAACCTGACCTAAGTTTGAACTCAGGTAAACTAAGAGGCTGGTAATTAGCATTAGTTTCCAAGTTGCCCCCCCAACAAAACCTAAGCCTAGTTCCAGTCTCTACGCTAATCCCCAACAAGACCAGCGTTTCCAGTTTACACCCTGTACTGACTGGTTTTGTGTGTCAACTTGACACAGGCTGAAGTTATCACAGAGAAAGGAGCTTCAGTTGGGGAAGTTAGATCCAGCTGTGGGGCATTTTCTCAATTTGTGATCAAGGTGGGAGGGCCCATTGTGGGTGGTGCCATCGCTGGGCTGGTAGTTTTGGGTTCTATAAGAAGCAAGCCAGTAAGTAACATCCCTCCATGGCCTCTGCATCAGCTCCTGCTTCCTGACCTGAGTTCCAGTCCTGACTTCCTTTGGTGATGAACAGCAGTGTGGAAGTATAAGCTGAATAAACCCTTTCCTCCCCAACTTGCTTCTTGGTCATGATGTTTGTGCAAGAATAGAAACCCTGACTAAGACAGATCCTCAATAAGACCAGTGTCTTCCGGTTATTCCCCCACCACCAAAACCATCCTGTGTGATGGTGGTGCATTGGGGAGGGGAGCAAGCTAGCTCAAATAGAATAAAGACCCTGCTGTGAGCTGCATCAGATTGACTCCTGTCTGTTTTGGGGAGATCACTAACTTTTCCCTGGCAAAACACCATATCAATTATGTCATAATCAGCTATATTAATTTGCTATCTATACTCAGAAAATAAAAAAATTATGTGTGTGTTGGGGGAGGGCATGCATGCCATGTATCTAGGAGATCACAGAGCAACTTTTGGAAGTCAGTTTCCCCCTTCCATGTCATCGTGGGCCTTTTTATGCATGCCCACCCCAGTCACAAATGGTGACACAGAGGCTTATATTTTTTTTCAATGCTTTTGGCCTTAGCTTAGGCTTGCTTCCCAACTAGTTCTTAACTTATGCTAACCTATTTATACCATTTTATGTCTGCCACATGGTTAATTACCTCTACTCAGTTTCAGACATCTGGCTTTCTCTGAGTCCATGTCTCCCTTTTTCCCCAGAGTTCCCCTCTCTCCTGGATGTCCCACCTCACTCTCTTGCATTTTCCTATAGACCATAGGCTTTTTATTTTAACCAATGAGATGGTGCCTTAGTCAGGCAAAGGAGAACAGAGAAACACCTTCATACAGTGTAAATATATCACCCCAACACTTCCACGAAGCCCAGAGGATGGGATTCAGGTTTCTATCCTCAGCAGCAGGTGCCTTTACCCACTGAGCCACTCGGCTGGCTGAAAATGAACACTTTATGGAGGAATATTTTTAAACAGCATCAAGTTCTGTAATGATTTTTAGATAATTTATGTGTATAACTTTAATAAAAAATAAAGAAAGCAAATCAATGGAAGAAAAAAAGCAATACTCTAAAAAGACATTAGTTTCTTCCTGCTGCTGGTGATTATGGTTGCTGTAGAAAACTACCTGCCATGACATCACTTCCTCCAGACCTCACCAAGCCTTCAGTGATGAAGTGATGGCTACATCATCTTCACGCATAGCTAAAATAGGTGAGCATAAAAGCCACTCCTGGAACCTGAGTCCTAACTTCAAAGTCCAGAATCCTCATGGGCTATTCGTCTTTTTTTTTCCCTGTTCTGTTCTATTCCTGCAGTTGATGTGAATTACCATGTCTGTCCCACATTTTCTTTAGATATCATGATTTTTTTTTTTTTGCAAAATATTGACCATCTTACACCACAATAATTTCATCCTTAATTAGGACCACACTTTAAAGACCTTGACACAATATACTATGTCCAGTGTCATAACTAGAAAGTAAAATGTATTCTGGCATTTATGAAATATAGCTGTTTTTTCCACATATTCGTGGTGAACTCTGCTGTTTTTCATATACTATGAAGTTGTTGAATTATGACTCAAAAAGTTCATAGCATTCTGGATGCTGATGTCTTAGAGATAGGGACTGCAAAATGCTCTTCAACTACAAGCAGCAATGGATTATTCCCCTGATTTTTCTTTAGCCCTTCATACTTCTTAATTTCAGAACTGCATTTGCACCTATCTGGGGGCTTTATTCATGGATTCATTGAGCAAATACTTACCAGGCAACCTAAGTGGAAATCAAATGGAACAAGAATCAGGATTCCAGCTTGCATCCTAGCATCCACATCTGAAAACCTGGCACCTGCAAGTCTAGCAGGATTGCCAGATCCATGGAGAACTCCATGCAGTGTGTTCTATAAGTGCCAGCCTTCTCTTTTAATAGCTGGCTAAATGGTGACACTTGCTACAGAATCTGTTATGCTTTTCAGTTCAAATATGGATAGAGAAAGTGGAAGATGTCTTGGTAGTATCTGAGCAGCACATCTCAGGAGTTGTCAAAATGGTGGCACCTGTTAAAACACCTGCAACTTCTTTTCTACCTCACCCAACAGCCATGAGGCACCACCACAGGAACTGTCCAAGGTGATGGCACATTCTCTATAAGTCTTCTCATGAGGGTCAACAGTAATGGTGCCTCAGCCAAAGTCACCTGTGTCTAGGAAGGTCTTTTTGTCCTGATCCATGGGCCCAATGCAGGGAAGAGGGTGTGTGTGAAAAAAGCCACCAATCCCTGAGTAGGAAAACCTCACCAATCCCTGAACTTGTCACAGCATCTACCAATCCCTGTGCATGAAAATCCACCAATATCTGAACAGGAAAATCCACCAACCCTAGAGCTCCCCAAGCTGAGTGCTTGAAATCCTATCAATGCTCACCCTGGAGATGTCTGTCTGGAAGGCTATAGAAATTCTTATATAAACCCTACCCTTTGTTCAGTTGACTGCTTTCCACTCCAAGGATCAGAAGCAGACATCCCTGGATTCATCCCGCCAATAACTCTTTCATGAGATGTGCTGCCTGATGTGACTTCTCTTACATGATGTGGAAGAAGCCAACTAGCAATGAAGAGGAAAAGGGTAGAAGTGGAGCAGGGCTGAGGCTCCTGGTTCTCAGCTCAACTAAGGATACCTTCCCTTGGGAGCTACAACACTTCTGTTTGAGGAGGCTTCCTCTCAGAGCTGTGTGATTCCTGGGCTCCCATGTCTCAAGGTGCCCTTCCATTGGGACACTTTTCCACCTCACAGCTGTGTAATTTCTATGCTCCTATGTCTCAGGATGCCGTTCCATCCAAGGAGGAACACTTACAGCCTTATGAGATCCCTTGATTACTGAGTTAAATGGAAGGTGGCTAACTAGTGCAGACTTCCAACCCTGCACCTGTTTGAGGGTGTTGTGTAAAAAAAATCAGTGATGAGTTTGTGCCATGGAACAGATATCCATCATTCAGTCATTCCTATGTAGGATAACATCTAGACTTTGTATTGGTTACTTCTCTCATTGCTATGTGTTGTATTTAATCTCACCTTTGATAATTCAGTTCCCAGACAAAAGGCATAACACTTTTATATTTATTATTATAAGCCTTATGCACTAGAGTGGGGCAGATATTTACTCTCTAAGCTATTCATTTTTACCTTCCAATCAATAACCCTGAGGTATGACTTGCCATGGTCCATGTGAACTACTCGTATTCCAATTGGCTAGCCTACATGGTCAGTTTTTACAATTCTTATGCCACAGAATCTTCCTCTCTCCTTCCTCCTCTACCTCATGGCCCTTGTCTAATGGCAAGCTCAGGAACCTCCAAACCTACCGATCTCTCTTCTGCCCAGATATAGGCTATAGGCATCTTTATTCACCAATTGAGGATAACTTGGAGGGCAAGGTTAATCACTTGGCTTAACCTTGGATTATGTGTGGATTCTCTCATCCTGAGGGCAACCAGGTCTTGGGGACCTGTATTTAACATTACAATAAATAGCAAAAGACCAAACCTCAACAATTCCCCCTTTTAGTCCAATAAAGGGCTCTTTTTCTTTCAGATATAAATTGAATGCTGTCAAGTCTGCTATAGCCTTGGTGGGGGTGGGGGTGGAATGACATGGTTCCCTCCCTTAGATCAGGGCCAGCACGGATGAGCCTCCATGAGTCTCAATGGCTGCTGTGAGTGTAAGTCTTGTTTGTTTAATAATGTACATATTATTCATGTTCCTCTGTAAGACCCCCAAATCTGGGTCAGTGGTATTTACTTCAAGACACCCTGAGAGAGACACAAAAATGCAGACTGATGCAAAAGCAAGAGGCTTATTTTCTGGAGCATCAGGGTCGACCTTCAATCAGCCCCTCAAGGTGAGTAACTAGAAGGCAACCCCCAAATGGCTATTACAAGCAGGTCTAATACTTTTTAGGGGCACAGGTAACATCAGCAAGGTTACAGTTCAAATCTACTGGCTAAGCATATTGACCTTTAAATCTACTGGCTAACACACACATTTGAACTCTACCTGGGACTATCAGTACATTCTGAGACTTTTTTTTTTTTTTTTTACTCAGAAATGTTCCTGTGGATTGAGAGGATGGAACTCGGCCTAGCCTTGACTCCAGACAGGAGGGGGAAGTTGCAAGGAGGATATGGGACTGGCCCTTAGGGTCCTTCATCCTCCACCCCCCTTTTCTTGTACAAGCTCCAATCCTGGAGCTATGCTCAGGGGTCTTGGGTAACTAACTCATATATTTCAGGTCCTGTCCTCAGGGTCTCATATTGTTGGTGCAGGACCATCAGCTTCACTGCTCCTATTCTCTCTTTTATGAAGGGTAGAAGCTTGTTCAATATGCAGGGTCCAAAGGTCAGCAATAGCAGGAGAACAATTTAGGGGTCCTAGCAAGGTGGATATGAGGGTGGTTAACCAAGGGGAGGAGTTAAACCAAGACTCGAACCAGCCCTGACTCTGTTCCCTTTCTCTCTTATCCTTGGCTAGCCCTTCTCTCATCATGGCCATTGTATCTTTAACTAACCCGGGAATGGTCTCCAGTATGTTATATCTGATGTTTCACACCCCCAGGTAGTACAGAAAACGTGATTGACCCTCCCACACACTGATGGGCCTGCTTCTGGCTTCTCTCATCTTGGGTTACACATATATGGGGGTTTCTCCCAGGACACTCCTCAACTTCAGGTGTCTGCACCCTAAGCCCCACCCTCCAAGGCCACTTCTGGGACATGGTTTACATTCGAAAGTTCCTCATTCCCCCACATTCAGGTAACATCTCCTGCTGTGTCTCTAGGGTGGGCATATCCCAGGAGTCAAAGCCCACCACTAACTTACAGAGATCAAAGACAAGGTCCAGCCAACAGGTAAAAGGCAGGTGTTCCTCTGTAGTGGAGCAAGCTACATTCCCAGTGGCTGAGAGTACTTGGAAAGTCACTTTGGAAAGGTTGTCGGAGGTGCTGAGGCTCAGCACCAGAAAGAAGATACACCATAGCCATCTCATGGTTTCTCTGGCCTTGCAGAAGGGTGGGTGATCTTGAGCTTGAGGGGACTGCTTGGGTGTCTGGCTGCTATCCAGTTTGCATCAGGCACAGATACTGGTCTGACGTGAGTTACATGAACCCAGGCAATTACTCCATCTACTTTAATGGAGGTCAGGGCGATCAACACCACCAGGAATGATGGCCCTCTCTACTTAGCTTCCAAGTTTTCAGCACGATGCCTCTTAACATATACCCAATCTCCAACTTGGTACTAGTGTGGGACCTCTGGAGTACCTGTGTTATACAGGGCACTAAGTTTAGGCCACAATTCCTGGTGACAGATCTGGAAAGCTTGCAATCAAGTCGTAAGACCCTTGTCAGGCTGAAAAGTGACTCAGGGGGAGGGGGTCAAGAGCTAGGATCAAGGGAGTGGAGGTCCCATACAGGATCACAAAAGGGGTCAGGTTAAAATGGTAGGGGGTGTTTCAGGCTTAGAACAGGGCCATGGGGAAGGAGCACCACCCAGTCAGCTCCAGCCTCCGAGGACAATTTAGTTAAGGTCTCTTTTAGGGTTCTGTTCATTCTCTCCACAAGCCCTGAGCTCTGGAGACAATATGCACAATGGAGCTTCTAATTAATCCCCAATATCTCTACCAATCCTTGACTTACCTTAGAGACAAAAGCAGGACCATTGTCTGATCCAATTACCTTGGGCACTCCCAACCTCAGAAAATTTCCTCTAATATCTTCTTGGTAGATGTTTCCTGCTTGGTGGGGAAAGCCTCAACCCATCCAGAGAAAGTATCCACAAACACTAGGCAGTGTTTGTAGCCATAATTTCCTGGCTTAACTTCAGTAAAATCAACCTTCCAATATACTCCATTATTCCCTAGGTCTTTTGCCCTGTTTACTTTTGACCACATAAGCATTCACTTGCTGGCATACCTTACTTACATGGTTCTACTATCTCTCTGGCCCAAAACCTGAGATATATTATATATACTTTAGATCTCTTAACTGCTTGGACAAGCTTTTATCCCCTAACTGAGTCCATCTGTGCATTTGGCCAAGTAAGTCTTTTGCTTGCTTTCTGGGTTGTATAGTTTTTCCCTTCTTGTGTGTGCCATTACCCTTCCTTTTCTAGGTAATAGTTGGTAGGGTGGCTAGCAATCTGAGTCATTTCTTCTTTCATTCATTCATATATATATATATATATATATATGAATACCTTACCTTCATGGAGATAACTGCTCCAGTCTATAAACCAGGTAGCCTTGGCTCCAAGCAGGGTTCATTTGGAAAAGTCTTTCCATTTAAAGGCAAAGCATTCTTGACTTTGGGCTGTCAGGGGCAGACAGAAAAAAGCATCTTTCAAGTCTAAGACCATATACCAAATTCTGGAAGGTGACAAAAAACTCAACAGAGTGTAGTGATTAGGCACAGTAGGGTGAATGTCAGCCACTCAGAGGTTTACCTCTCATAAGTCCTGGACTGGGCAGTAATCGTTAGTGCCTGGCTTCTTAATTGGCAGGAGCAGTGTGTTCCAGGCCAAACGGCACTTATGCAACCCCAAGCTGGAGGAGCCTGGAGATGTTTAGCTTAATTCCTTCTCATGTCTCTTGAGACATAGGGTATTGTCTGAGAGACACTGGGGTAACCTGAGTCTTGAATTCTACCACCATGGGGGGATGACAATATTTTGCCCATCCCTGCCACTTCTGCCATGGTTGATGGGAATGTTTCCAACCACCAAGTCAAGTTCTGATTCTGAGTAAAGATGGTTTCAAATAATTTATACTCATCATCTAGTCTACTAGTCAGAAAGTGTATGGACTCTCCTTTTGGGCCAGTTAGTTGCAGCCCATTGGGCAGGAAGTATATCTGGGCCCCCATCTTGGAGAGTAAGTCTAGCACCAACAGAGAGAAGGGACAGTCTGGGATGACCACAAATAAAAGGGATACCTGGACCATCCCTAGGTTCACTCTTCTTTGGGTAATCCATGAATACATGTTGGTGCCAGTGTCTCCTTGGACCCAAGATTTTTTTTTCTTGAAAATGGAGTCATTGGCTTGGAAGAGGACTGGGTGTTGAGGCCCTGTGTCCACCAAGAATTGACTGGGTTTCCCCTCCACTCTCAGGGTTACCCTGGGTTCAGAGAGGGGGCCTGAACCCCATCTCCCCTAATCACTGTCTTTACCTAGGGCTAACACCTTTGCCATTTGGGGACACTTCCCAAGGCTTGGGGTTTCCTGCCCCCAGCTTCCATTTGTTGGGGCACTCTCAGGCCCAGTGGCCCCACTCCTCACAATATGTACACTGGTACTTTTCAAGGGGTTTTCTGTCTCTCTTTGGTTGGAGTCTCTCTTCTCTGCTTTTCCTAACTACTGTAGCCAAGATTTCCTGTAAATTCCTTTCTTGTCATCTTTCTTTTTTCATCTCCCTTTCTCTTTCTCTGTTCCTTCTCCTCCTCTGTCTCTATTATGGTAGACTTTCTCAGCAACCTACACTAAATTTCTCAGCGACTTATCCTGTAGTCCCTTTAGCCTATGAAGCTTTTTCCTGATATTTCTACTAGCCTGGTCTATAAAAGTCATAGTCACAGTAGCTTTGTGCTCCTTACTGCTGGGATCATAGGTGTATATTGACAGAATGCCTTCATGAGTTGCTCTAAAAATGCTGCAGGTGATTCATCTGGCTCCTGCAAATTTGTGGGTCATTGTGTGACCTTGAGACCTGCCAATGGAGCCAGGTGGTAGACCTTCAGGTGCCCCTTACCTTCTGCTATATTAAAGTCCCAATCAGCCCATGGAAGAAGTTACAGAGACAAAGTTTGGAGCTGAGACAAAAGGATGGACCATCTAGAGACTGCCATATCCAGGGATCCATCCCATAGTTAGCCTCCAAACGATGACACCATTGCATACACTAGCAAGCGTTGGCTGAAAGGACCCTGATATAGCTGTCTCTTGTGAGACTAGGCCAGGGCCTAGCAAACACATAAGTGGACGCTCACAGTCAGCTATTGGATGGATCACAGGGCCCCCAATGGAGGAGCTAGAGAAAGTATCCAAGGAGCTAAAGATATCTGCAACCCTGTAGGTGCAACAACATTATGAACTAACCAGTGCCCCGGAGCTCTTGACTCTAGCTGCATATGTATCAAAAGATGGCCTAGTCGGCCATCACTGGAAAGAGAGGCCCATTGGACACACAAACTTTTATGCCCCAGTACAGGGGAACGCCAGGGCCAAAAAGTGGGAATGGGTGGGTAGGGGAGTGGGGGGGAGGGTGTGGGGGACTTTTGGGATAGTATTGGAAATGCAATTGAGGAAAATACATAATAAAAAATATTTTTTAAAAAAGAATAAATAAATAAAGTCACTAGAAATATTTAAAAAAACTGTACTGCTTGTATATAAACACTATAAACATTTTAGTGAAAATGTGTTAGAGTTTTAGTTATAAATCATTGAAAAAGTCTATAAAAATGAAAGTCCCAATCAGGTCTCATCAGGGGAAATCCACTGTTGACAACAGCCTGGTCCATCAATGGTGCCCCATGTCTGAGGGGACATTCTTTCTGGATTCCTGCATTATCCTTTCTTGCTCTTCAGTCAAAAGAACACTCTCATGAATTGTTGGATATCATTCCAGATGGACTGATGAGTAAATAAAAGTCTCAAAAAGATTAATCAGTCCCTAGGAATTATCTGAGAAGGGGGGAGGGGCAGCAAGGTAAGCTGGACAAGGGCTGAAGCAATGGAGATCCTTGAGGACTCAATGGAGATCCTTGAGGAGGGGCTGTGAGAACCAGGTCTGTGGTAAGAGGGTAAAGGGGTGGGGGATTTATCAGTAGCAGTTCCACTGTGAAAAGGTCCTATAGGATATTCTTCTTTACAAACTTGTTGGTCTCTATGGGGTTCTTCTCCTTCATGGCCAGGACCTGTGAGAGTCTCAGAGACAAAATGGCTTTTATCCAAGGTGGGGGGGGGGGGTCCTTCACTTGATCTTTCTGGGTAACTATATAGGGCACTTGGTCTGGGAGCCTGAGGGATCCTGGCCTATAGAATCTTTCCCCTACTGCTTTGATCATCTGTAAGTCGAAGGTCCCTATGGGTGGCCACCTGTAGAATCCAAAATAAATTCAAGACCACCCAACACTTTCCCCCTGTGAAGGGACTTTTCAAACTGTAGAGCTTTAGCGGTCAGAATGACCATGACTTTTGCGTTTTGGTTCAGATGGTGCCTAGATTATTATACCACCCTTATGACTAAGTTTAGAGATCCTAAATAATGACCAGACCAAGTCTACAGCTGCCAGAACAAGATGAGCTGTTCTCAGAAAAATAACCATAACAAAAATAACAGTTCTCAGACAAAAAAAAAAAAAAAAACAAAAAACCCTACCCCGCCTCACACTAAATTCCGAGGAAGACCACAAACTGCCCTGACCTTGGCAGAATTTACCATGACGTTAATAGCTGACACATAAGTTCAAAACCACAAGGGCAGGCATAGTGATGGATTAGGCCAAAGGGTTACTTAGTCACCCTATACAAACCAACCAATGCCTGAAAGGGTTACTTGCTACACCAATTAAAAGAAGCCAGCTAGCCCTGTTGCCTAAATCTGCCCCTTACAAGGTATAAAAAGCATGTTCTTTCTTTGTTCTGGATCTCTCCTCTTACCTGCATGCCAAGGGGGGCCCCCAATGCATTGAAACAACAACAAAAAAAACCCCAAAAATCCCAAACCTCTTGCAGTTTCAGCGATGTCAGTCTCTGTAATCTTTGTGAGTGAGGGTCTTTTAGCAGACTCAAACATTTGGTGTGTTGGCCTTGAAGAGCCTTCTCAAGAAGACCCAGACACAGTGCATCAGAGGTCTGCTCAAGCAAGGTAAAGTGGGATCCCTGTCTGTTTCTGTCTGTCTGTCTGTCTGTCTTGTTCACTTGTGTGTCCTCTACTAGACTGCCTTCTGATTCTGTTTTGCTTTTAGCCTGTCTGTCTGTCTGTGTTTGTCATTTGCAAGGCTGGTTTGACCGGTCTCAGGTTGTGAGGCTGTTTTGTTCTCAGGAGGGGACTAACATATTTCAGGTTCTGGGGTCTTCTCATGAGAGAGACCCATCTGAGGGTAAGGGGTGGATGATCTGTCAGTAACAGACCCCCTGTGGAAGGATCCTGGAGGATGTTCTTCTTTATAGACTCATTGTTCTCTACAGTATTCTTCTCCTTCATGGTCAGGACCTGTGAGAGTCTCAGAGACAAAATGGCTTTTATCCAAAAGAGGGCTCCTCCACGAGATCCTTCTGGGTAACTATATAGGGCACTTGGTCTAGGTGTCTGGGGGATCCTGGCCTAAAGACTCTTCCTTCTGCTGCTTTGATCACCTGCAAGTCGAAGGTCCCTACAGGTGTCCACCCTATTCCAAAAGGAGGCCATCCAGAGGAGCAGAGAGTAACTAACTCATGCATCTTTACTACCAGTGGTTAACTACCATGTGAACTACCATGGGGTAGATTCAGTCTGTCCCATGTCCAAAAATAACAACAGTCCAAGTCCAAGAACACAGAGAAAGACAGTCAACACACAGACAGTTCACCCCTGCCACAGGCACAAAAACCAGGTATTAGCAAAACTCAGTCGGCTCCTGCTGATACTGTGTCTTGCCATTTTGACTGCAGTAGGACTCGAACATGCAACCTTTGAATAAAGAGAATCAACACACAGACAGTTAGTTGCCCCTTGCAATGGGTACAGAAACCAGGTTATAGCAAGATTCAGTTGGCTCCTCCCAAAACTGTGTCTTGCCTTTTCCAAAAGGAGCCAAGTCCTCCCGTCTCCCTCAAGGGTGGTGGGTGAGGGCCTAAAGCATTCTCCAGACTCCCCCATGGTCACAGCATTAAGGCACATCGGCTTGTAGCAATTGATTGCACCAGACTAGAGGTTTTGCAGCCAACACCTTGCTCGCAAGCCAGTAAAAGTAAAAGCAGAAGACAGAGAGACAAACACTGACAAACACTGACAAGGAGGTGCCTGTTGCCATTGCTGAGCTCAATCTTCTTCCCTCCCATCAGTATAGTTGATGGTGCGGGGGTGCGGCGGTGTCTCCTCAAATCTTGGATGAGCCCCAAATGTAAGGCCCCCCCAACACTCTGTCAGAGGTACTTACATTGAGATGCCCCCCTGAGTGAGACACCAAGACACAGATTGATGCAAAAGCAAAAGGCTTATTTTCCAGCATGTCAGGGTCAACCTTCAATTAGTCCCTCAAGGCCAGTGTTGAGGTCAGAGGACAGCTTCACAGAGTCGGCTCTCTCTTTAGATCTCATGAGGCCTGGGGATCAAACCCAGGTTGTCAGGCTTGAGAGCTCCTTTATCTGCTGTGTCATCTTGAAAATAAAAGATTCTGATATTCTGACAGTTAACTACAGCTGTGCTGGTACAAACCAAGCAGACATGAGCCTTTCTGAGGACTCGGGACTGATTCTGAAATGAGGCTTTATTAGGGTCTGAATGAGACATGAACATTCTAGCAAACCAGAAAGTCCTGGGTAGGTGGCAGGCTGCATTCCCATGAGGAGAGGCCTAAGGGTTCATGAGGAAGAGTACAGACCAGGGACTCAGGCCACCTATGCTCTCTTAGCTTGAACATTGTCCTCTTTGGAACCAGCTCTGGAGGGACCCTTGAAACTTCCCTCTAAGCTGTGAGACTGGAGGCTGAATCCCGCAGTGGAGGAGGCATATGTATAATAGGACTCTGACGCCATGATGTTGTTAATCCTCCAGCGTAATGAGACCCAGGCCTTCACTATGTGAGGCCACAGGAGGCAGAACAGGATGTAGAAGACAACCAGGGCTATAAAGAAGCTGGTAGACACCTGCAAGCCCAGTACAACAGTCACAAGGGGTCGGGGTTGGGGTATAGTAGTAGGTGAACCCCCTGCCCACCCAGTAAGGAAGCCTTTGGCTGCCACTCACCATAACAATGAAGGAGGACCGCTTGCTGCTGAGTGGTAGCCCATGGATGTGCACTATAAAGGTGAGCTTGTAGTCACAGTATGTGCTATTGTCTACACCTCTGGTGAGGGAATGGAGTCCAGGATTGAGTTAAATGTCAAGGAACAATCTCAGCACACTGCATCCCCACCCTCAACACACACCTAGGCTATAAGCCTGGCTTACCTATTGCTCACTAACAACTTGAAGAAGAACTCAGGTGGGTAGATGCTTTGGGGGATGATGTCATAACACGGGGAGTTCTCCAAACACAGCCACCTACAAGTCCAAAAGTTGACAGCTGTAGCACCTACACTCCAGGGGAAACACTAATTTCTCCAATCTGCCTGCTGCTTGGTGACTATGGTGCTTCAGACTGAACTTGGGGCCTCATGAGAGTTAGACAAGCATTCTACTGCTGGGCCAAGACTCAACTCATTGCAGTACTGCAGGCAAGTGTCCTCCAACAGAGCCACACTTTCAGTCTCTAGTCTCTGCCTTCAACAGCCTACTCCATTCACTCAGAGGGTAAGTGTGGCTTTCATCAAACAGACTGGCTGCTCAGTTGCTGCCTGCTGCCTCCACCTGCCAACTGAACCAGATGTTGGATGGTAGACCTACTGTGTGCCACCTTCATCCCACAAGTACAGTCTGGACACCAGCTAAGTACAGACTCACATCTTTTCTCACTAATTCCCTCTTGACCATTATTCAATAAACCCAGACGGAACATGGTCTTGGGTGCAGTTGGTTCATTTGTCCATCTTGAGGTGGAAGTTTCTGGCTGTATCGTATGATGCTGAAGCATCTGAGAACCCTTATTACAAGTAGATTTTAAAAAAAATCTAAGCCTTGGGCTGTCGAGATGGCTCAGTGGCTAATAGCACTGACTGCTCTTCTGAAGGTCCTGAGTTCAATTCCCAGCACCCACATGGTGGCTCTCAACCATCTGTAACTGATCTGATGCCCTCTTCTGGTGTGTCTGAAGCTAGCTACAGTATACTCATGTGCATACAATAAATAAAATCTTAAATTAAAAAATTCTAAGCCGGGCCAGGCATGGTGGCGCATGCCTTAAATCCCAGCACTCGGGATTTCTGAGTTCGAGGCCAGCCTGGTCTACAAAGTGAGTTCCAGGACAGCCAGGGCTACCCTGTCTCAAAAAACCAAAATAAATAAATAAATAAATAAATAAATAATTTAAAAAAATCTAAACCTAGAATGGAGAGATAGCTCAGCAGTAAAGAGCACTGACTGCTTTTCCAGAGGTCCTGAATTCAATTTCCCAGCAACCACATGGTGACTCCCAACCATCTGTAATGGGGAACCGATCCCCTCACCTCTGGTGTGTCTGAAGACAATGACAGTGTACCAACATACATGAAATAAATAAGTCCTAAAAAAAGAAAAAAGAAAGAGAGAAAGAAAGAAAACAAAACCTAAGCCTACACATTTGCTGCCTTATGTTTTTCTTTCATTGAGTTAGAAATGGTTTTCAAGCCCCTGCATACTAATTAGGTCCTCTATAGTTTCTTCATTTGTTAACATCTCCACTTAGCTGTCAATGAACTCTGACCATGAGTTAACTTGTTCCTTCTTAATTTTTAAAATTGTATTTTGTGTCTATCCAAATTGTGCTATAGAGAGACAGGTCCTCCAGGAGACAGGGACAGGCTCTGAGTGGCCAGGACCAAAATGTGAGGAGGTAGATATGCAGGCAGAGGGTCAGGGAAGGTTGTGGAGGTTCAGGCTAAGGCTCAGGTTGGGAAAGGCATGTGAGAGTTCAGAGGGATTGACTGCCCATCTTGGGGAAAAAAGGGCATGGCTGAGCCCTCCTGAAGGAAGGAGCATGTGATCTAAGGCTGCAAGCAGAGTAAAAGGCCCCAGACTTCCAGGAGAGCCTCTCTCTATGAAGGAGAGCCCTCCTTTGGAAACACTAATACGGTTAAGGTGACTATCTGGGAAGCCTCTTAGAGACAAACACAATGGGCCAGAAGGATGAGGTGTGGAAAAGCTTGTGCAAAGGGCAGATCAATAACCCCCACATTTCAGAAGTAGGACAATCATGATTTTAAGGATAGGTGGAGCCACATAGTGAGACTCTGTGTAAAACAAAAATACCAGGGCGGGGCTGGTGAGATGGCTCAGTGGGTAAGAGCACCCGACTGCTCTTCCGAAGGTCCAGAGTTCAAATCCCAGCAACCACATGGTGGCTCACAACCATCCGCAACGATATCTGGCGCCCTCTTCTGGAATGTCTGAAGACAGCTACAGTGTACTTACATATAATAAATAAATAAATCTTTAAAAAAAAAATACCAGGGTGAGGGAGCAGGGGAAATAACAGCAGGGGGGGAGGGGAGCCGTTCAGTAGGTAGAAGGCTTGCCTGGCATACACCAAGCCCCGGTTGGAAACTCAGACCCCCCATAAACCTGTGTGGGAGACTCAGAGGAACAAGGTCATCCTCAACTACACAGTGAATTCAAGGCTAGCCTAGAGGGTGGAGCTCTCAGGACCTGCACTCACTCGACTCCAGGGCTCTCATGGGACATTATGTAGAACTTTTTGTCCTCGGTGGTCCTTTCGACCTTTGTTTTCCAGATGAGGCTATTCGTTCTATGCAGGCCCATATAAAGTCAAAGTGGGTTAAGAGCAGAAATACTTCTCAGCACCTAAGGGTGGGGACCTAGTGGGTGGGGCAGGATTGTGGAACCCTAGACATTACTGTCTAAGGCACCTTGAGTGTAGTTTGCAGAAAGAGTCCCCTGCATAACTGGAAGTGGGAGGGGTGACCCTATAGACCAGACCCACCAACTGTGAACTGGGGCCCCCAAGAGATTACGTGTCCAGTGGGCTGTTGTAACGGAAGATTTCTTCCTCTGTGTAGTCTCTGATGGTGTCCAGTGTGCGACCACCACCCACCACCTTCAGCACGTAACTAAAGAATGCAGAGGTAAATATGGATCAAGTAGAGTCTTGAACATCTCCCTCTCCAACTGCCATGTATCCCAAACCAGCAACCAGTCTCTCCTCACCTGCCCAAGAAACTGCCAGAGTCTCCAGTCACCAAGTCTTGGACTAAGAAGAAGGGCTGGAATACTGTGGGTTGGGAAGGAGAGCAGGGGAGGAAGACATTAGCTTTGTCCAAAGAGGAATGGAAGAAGAGTGGAGGGGGACTCCAGGTTAGAGCAAAAAGTGGTGGTGCTGTTGTGGGAAGGGGCAAGTGGGGGAGGGCAAAATGGCCAGGACAGGAGGGCAGTAAATCTGAGAGAAGGGATGGAACACACAGTCACGAAAGAGGAAGCATGGCATCTCGGCGTCTTTAATCACACAGTCCAAATAGTGCTTGTTTATCTCCTCGGAACGCGTAATCGTATAGGAGATATCAAAGGCCAAGCGCTTGCCAGGCGGACAGCCGATGAATACTGGTACCACTGTGAAACCCTGGGTGAGAAAAAGACCTCCTGCTGGCGGGTGTCCTCCAGATTGCTTTGAAGGAACATCAAGAAAACCACCCCTCTAAAAACACACAGTGGCACCCCCCACCCCCACTGGCATGGTTGGTTGGCCACACTGCAGTCTATTACCAAATTCTTACCACCTGCCTGCTTTTCCTTTCCAGTGCTAAGCTTGGAGCCAGGGCCTCCTCCAAGTACTAAGCAAGCAAACTACCCCTGAGCTACATTGCCAGCCCCTGTTTGACTTTGTCTGTTTGCTTTTGTTTGGTTATGGTGGTGGTGGTTGTTGTTTAAATGTATGAGTGCTCTGTCTGTCTGTACTCCTGCATGCCACAGAGGGCAACAGATCTCTTCATAGATGGTTGTGAGCCACTATGTAGGTGCTGGGAATTGAACTCATGACCTCTGTATCAGCAGCCATCGCTCCAGCCCTGCTGTTTGGTTGTTATTGTTGCTGTTGTTTTTAATAAGCATTTTCTTAGCTTTTAAAATTTCATACAATATATACTTTGGTCATATTTGCTTTCCTTCCTCCCCTTAACCCCCCCCCCGACCCAATCACACTTTCCTGCTCACTCAACTTCAAGTTCTCTGCAGCTGCTAGAGGCAGAGTCTCCTTGTGAAGCCCTGGTTGGTCTGGAAATTGCTACCTAGACCAACCTGGTCTTCAAGTCACAGAAATCACCCTGCCTCTGCCTCCCAAGAGCTGGACAGATTAAAGGAGTTACATCACCAGGTCCTGTTTCCTTAGTTTATGAGATAGACTTGTCTGTGGCCCAGGCTGACTTTGAATATCATCTGCCTCCCTAGGAATTAGAGGTATGTCCCATGATGCCCAATTAAGACAGTATTTCTCTTAAATGTTCAGGCATTGGGTAATGTTCTAAGAGCTTAACATATTTTCTTTTCTTTGATTTTTTTTTTTAAGACAGGGTTTCTCTATGTAGCTCTGGCTCTCCTGGAACGTTCTGTAACCCAGGCTGGCCTCAAACTCATAGATATCCTTCTGCCTCTGCCTCCCAAGTACTGGGATCAAAGTTGTTTCCCACCACTGCCTGGTACATTTTCTTAATTAAACCTGTGTGAATTGCATGAGCCCTGTATGGTATAGATCATTAGTATGCCCCATTTTGTTGAGCATTGAGATGAGAGCCGTGTAGCACCACCTTAGGCAATGTCCTCCACAGTAGAGATGTGGAGCCACATGCAGTGGCAAGTACCTGATATCTCAGCACTGAGGAGGGTGAGGCCGGAGGTTCTGGCATTTGAGGCCAAATCCCAGTGTTTTATATATAGCAAGACCCTGTCTCAAACAAGAACCAAAACAAATGACAAAGGTGAGGGACAGCCATCTGTGATGGTTCATGCTAGAATCCCAGCATTTGGGAAAACAATGCAGGCCTGAAGCTGAGAGTTTAAGGCCAGACTGGACTATGTAGTGAGTTCAGGCTAGCCTGGGCTACAGACTGAGGCCCTGTCCAGGGGATAGGCAGTAGGTTTGGTATGGGAGCTCACACCGGTAATCTCAGCCTTTGGAGGCTGAGGCAAGGAAGGTCAGGGAATTCAAGGTCATCCTTAGCTACAAAACAAGCCTTGGCTATTTGAGACCCAGTCTGAAAATACAAATGAACAACTAGGCACAGAAAGGCAAAACTGGAGTCGAAACAGGTAGGATTCATATACTGCTGGCAAGCAATAGCAAAGCCACTGGTACCTGCACATCCGTGGCTCCAGCTCCTACCCACATCTCAGAGGTCTGACTTTGGACTGTAAATCACTAGAAGACACATATGATAACCAAAGGAAATAGAGCCCAGAAAGAGTATCATAGGTCAGGGACATCCTGTCCCCCATTACATTCTCTTCAGAATAAAGAATCTCTCTAGGCCCATCTGGGTCTAGGTCATGACATCCAGAGACTGTGTGTGCCCTGAGCTTCGTGGCTGCTGAGTAAGCACCTTCCATGCCAGGCCTGCCTTAGTCACATCACCCATCAGTCAGCACTCACTAGGAGACCCCACAGGCATCTAAGATTCGGCCTATACCGAACTCATCTTAGTTGATGGACTTCCATTTCTCCCAGATGTTCAGGTGAAAAATTTTGGGTCCTAGACTGTGAATGTGCTTGACCCTATAGACCACAGGCCTATAATGCACAGTAAGGTGCTAAGGGTGTAGCTGAGCCTCTCTGCCTGCTCAGTGTTGAGATGTAGGCACGCCTTCATTATGCCTGCTTAGCTTCCTGTCTTTAGCCTTCCAAATCCATCCAGAAGGCTGGCACATGGCTCATCCTACAGCAATGAGTAGCATTCCACTCCTAGCAACTCAAAAAGGGATCCAGCTAAGGAGGTTGAATCACTGCACATTTGAAGCCAGTCTACAGAGCAGAGTGAGAGCCTGTCCAAGAAAGAAAGAGAAAGAAAGACCGCACCAAAAACCTATTTTCTCCTCTAAACTTCCTCCTTTAGCTTTCTAGAGCTCTCTCTCTCTCTCTCTCTCTCTCTCTCTCTCTCTCTCTCTCATTTTACCCAGCATACACCCAGATGTGAGCAGCCCAATCTCTCCCCTTCCCTCTTTCCTCATCCTGACTCAATTAAGCTTGTGTCTTGTTACTTTAGCCCAACACATGCCATCTAAGGAGTCTGTGCATATTACAATGGTCTTCTACTTCCTGGGTCATTCTAGATCAGGAAGGAGGGACCCCATGGTGAGTTTGCTAGTGAGTGAGTGGACAGGACAGTTACAGAGAACAAAGACTCTAGGCCCTCCACCACTTCTGAGCTCTCTGGGTTAGTCTGCATTGCTCTGGGCCTCAATGACTAACTTTATGCTGGGAGGTGTATGTGGGGGGGGGGAGGGAGTAGGATAGTACCTGTGTAAGCAAGAGGAGAGCAACAAAGACAAAGGAGAGAATGAACAACATTTGAGTCAGAAAATGTAGAACACTGTGTGAGGTTGAGGGGGGGGCAGGTGTCTCAGTGGTAGAGTGCTTGCTCGCTTAGCATCTTCAAAGGCTGAGTTCAATCTCTAGCACTGGAAATTTCAAATAAATAAATATAAAGATAAATATATGAACAGATAGATAAATAAAATTGGTCTGTAGCAGTGTGTAATTGCAATTGGAGAGGACCTGGGGTTTGATCCCCAGAACCCACATGACAGATCACAAGCATTTGTAACTTTAACTCCATGGCATCAAAAGGCCTCTTCTGTCCTGGTTTCTTAAGGCACCAGGCACACAAGTGCTGAATAGATACACACACACACACACACACACACACACGTAAAATACTCAGACACGTACATTTAAAATCTGAATGGATTTATGGTAATCCCAGGACAGCAACAGGAACCAGCCCTCAGGGGACTTGAGCCAACCCTCCATCCCCAGTACCAGACCCAGTACCCAAACTCCAGTACTCGAATAATTCCCCCAAGGTACGTGCGCTGGATGCAATTCCCAGGAGCGCCCAAGACCTGTGAGGAGGAATCGGTGATTGGAGATCCCAAGGGCCAGTGTCCTATCTCTTCATCCCTCCCAAAAACTTGGACCAGACCTTGATCATCATGGAAGTCTTCTTGATGTTATGTCCAATCATGCCCTGTTCAGAGCATCTCTTTTTATCTATGACTTTAATCTGAGGAAGAGAGAAAGGAGAGACTGAAACAAAGGAATATCCAAATCTGTCCTAATCCGGAGATACTCAAAGGCTGGATAACTGGGACTCAGAGTGGGGTAAGAAGATCTGTGGATTTCCACTGACCGTGCAGAGGACCAGAGGGACAGCAGCCAAGACCCTGTACCTCTCTCTGGCGTCCTCACCTTGTTGATCACTGCGTTGCGATTAAGAAGGACATCCTGAGTCACAGTTACTGAAAGGCACTCAGGATCCGTTATTGTCACAGCCAATGCCAGCTTCTTATCCACATTAATAGTGGGTCCTGCAGGGTTGGGGTGTGGGGCTTGAAGCCTGATAGCTACATCCCATCCCCAGAGTACTCAGGCCTCGCCCCTAGGTTGCTAAGTAGGCCCCAACCATAGACCTTGGCTATCAGAGCTTGTGAAGGTGTCCTGATGTGACAATAAGACGAAGGTGAAGGTAAACCAGTTGCCCTTATCTAGGAAGAAAAGATCGGGTATTCCATAGTCGCCTGACATGTTGTAGAGTTTTTGGTAGGCGTTCATGTTGATGTATATGCCTTCTGCCGCCAGCCGGTTGCTGAACAGGTAAAAGAAGTAATCCTGGATGCACAGGATGGTCAGCTAGTGGGCGCCTGCCAGGAGGAACGTACCTCAGTTCTGTCCTCCACCAACTCCCAACAGGTCCACCTACCTTGTCCTTTGTTTTGTGTTGCCACCAGCGCCATGTGGGATCGTGCACTGGGTCTGCATAGGGCTGTTGGAACCGTCGGACACCATGAGGTGACATGAAGAAGAAGGCAGACAATTTTAGGATTGCAGTTAGCTCATAGACCGAAGTAGGAGATAATCAGCCAGCCCACCCAAAAACTCAGCTTCGTGGACCTGTGTGGGGTGTGCGAGCTTGTGGAGGCCAGAGGAAGACCTCACTTGTGTTTCCAAAGAAGCCACTCAGGGAGTTCACACCAAACCTTGGCCTGACCCGACTATTCTGCCTGGTGAGTCTCACACTTCTGCCTGTCTCTGCCTCCCCAGTGCTGGGATTCCAAGCCCAGCCCTCACAATCAGCTTTATCTGTGGGTGCTGTGATTCATACTCAGCTGGTCATGTTTTGTGTATCAAGTAGGGCCTCAAATTCAAGAGTTTTGTCTGTCTCTGCCTCTGGGATAACAGCATGCCCTGTTATACAAGGCTGTTTGTTTGTTTGTTTGTTTGTTTGTTTGTTTTTCTGGACCAGTCAAGTTCTCGAGAAGCCCAGTCTAGTCCTGAATGTTCACCTCCCAAGTGTTCAGGTTACAGGCATGAACCAGAATGTGTAATCTAAACATGCCTTCCTAGTTTTCAACCCAAGAGTCTTATGCCTAAGAACCAGTTCAAACCTGTCCTGCCTCCTGTCCCTGGACTTTCACCTTCCTCACATCTTTGAACTTCATTCAGGTTACAATCTGGCTTCACCTCAAACTCACCCCTACAGAACAGTTCCCTCTTCAGTGCCTCCAGGTGCCCACCTTATCATACTTGGAGTGCAGCCACAGCAGGTAATAGACGAGGCCTTGATAGACAGCGAGTGTGTTATTGTTGTGGAAGCCCAAGGATTCAGAGACCAGAGGTGGCAGAGCAACATAGCTCTCTGTGCGTGATGCATGCTGTTTTTTGGGCACATCAATGAAATGAACCTCCTTGAAAGGGCACATGTGGGTGAAGGAGATTGACTGGTAGTTCCTGGGTAGCCGGGGGCAACAACATGGAAGGGGAGATAAGCTGACAGTTCTTCAGGAACATCCCCAGTCTGCATTTCCCACTTCTGAGCTGCTGATTCCCCAAATTAACCTGGCCTATATCAAACTCAGTTCAGTGCCCTCGTTCTCAGCAGCCTCTAGACACACTCAGTTGGCTGTCCCTTAGACCAGAGCCCACTCCCTTCCACCATCAGTCACCATATGCTCTCTAATTGATCCCTTCTCCCTCCACCCCAGCTCGGTTGATACCTTGATTCTACCCACACAAGCTGCCTTCCTGGTGGCACAATCTGCAGATACCCAAAAGCTTTCCCCTCCCTCCATACAGTCTCACTATATAGCCCTGACTGGCTCACATATTTGAATTCCAAATTCTGCAGCCTTAACCTCACAAGTGCTGAGACCACAGAGCTGGGCCATTTCTGAAGTCTGTCAATTACAAGTAAGGCTCCCATGTCTCAAAACCCTCGGACTTTCTCCTTGCCTTCTGTTATGGTTTGTATATTCTCAGCCCAGGGAGTGGCACTACTAGAAGGTGTGGCCCTGTTGTAAGTATAGTCTTGTTGGAGTGGGCATTTCACTGTGGGGGAGAGCTTTAAAACCCTCACCCTTGCTGCCTGGAAGTTGGTACCAGGGACATCAGTATTGCTGTGGTAGTCCTGACCGTGCTTTTGTTTGGAATGTGGATTCTGGACTTTGGGATTTGGAAAGCAGTGGAATGCCTTAAGTGGAGTTTAGTGGGCCATCCTAGTAGGAATATGCAAGACTTTATTGCTGAGGGTGATTTGTTGTGGAGGCTAGGCTCTACGGGTTTCAGAGGAGAAGAATTTTAATATGTGGCCAAGAGACTGTTTTTGTCGCATTTTGATGAAGAATATGTCTGCTTTTGCCCTAGTCTGAAGAGTCTAACTAAGTTAAGGTAAAGAGATTTACATTAATTGCATTGATAAAGGAAGTCTCAGAAGCACCCATCATAGACTTTGTTCTCTGTTTAAGTTTCATGAAGACCAATTTGAACAAGCATAGCAAGCTTAGGAAAAATATATTATATATATATATATATATATATATATATGGTTTAAATATTAGAGGGGAACCAAGAAGTAGAGTGGAGCTGAGTCCTATGTTCTAGAGCATAACAGATTAAGAGAGGAGGATTTGGGGGCAAGATCCTACCCAGCTAAACTTAGATCCAGGCATGGTGGTACACACCTTTAATCCCTGGAGAAAAAGCCTAACAGATCTCTGAGTTCAAGACCAGCCCAGGACTGGGCAAGTTCTAGGTGGGAAAGAGCTCAAATCCCAGCCTCGAGAAAGTTGAATGGGGGGGGGGAGGAGGGGGAACAAGCAGCAGAACTCAGCAGTTTAGGCCATTTGGCTCTGGACTTAGACTCAGGAATAGAAGGGACTGCTGGACAATTGATGCTGGTTAACTGGAGCTAAGATATTAGCCGTTGCCCCTTGTGGTGGCACAGGCAGGTAGGATTTGCTAGAGGAGGCAGAGACAGAAGGATCACAAGTTTGAGGCCAGCCTGGGCTACAGATTAAAAAAAGAAGAAGAAAAGAAGAAAAGAAAATAGTGGTGATTAAGAAGAGACCAGCATCACTGAGGTGCAATGTTCTGGGAGGTGTTTTCTGAGAGCACAAAGAAGCTGTGTTCCAGAGAGAGCGAGCCAAGGTTGTATCTCATACTGCGGCTGGACTTGGTAATGTGTAAAAATCTCCCAGGTGGTATGTGTTTTGAAGGCATGAAGGCAACATGAAGAACAGCTGGAGCTTGGCCCTGTGAGAGGCCATGGATGGCCATTGGTGAAGGTGTATCCCCAGTTGCAGTTGACAGCCCAGGACTGAAGGGGTCACGCAAAGGAGTTGAGGCTTGTCACCATAAAGACAGTCTCTGAGAGGCTATTAGTGAAGCCTAGTTGCAGTGGAAGAACCAAGCATATTAGAAATGCGAGTATCATGGGATGGCCACCAAGAACAGCAGTGGCAATGGAGTGGATCAATCTGAGCTAAGGCTGCTACAGAGGGAAAAGCCAGAGAAGTGAGGCCAGCCTTTTGGAGGAGCCCAGAAGATCATGTGTGGATCCCAGACATTGGAAAGAGAACCTGTATCATTGAACTTGCCTTGCAGACCCCAACATGTTGAGATACCAAAGCTGTGGGCTTTCTGCTGAGGAAAGCTATTAACAGGGAGTGGAACCAGCCCAGGACAAAGAAGGTTGTTGCAGCCAACAAAGATGAAAATGGAATTGAAGATCTGAAGACCACACTGACATCAGACACAGAGATGCAGAGTTTGGAGATTGCCCACCTGGCTTCCTGCCTTGATTTGGGAATTTCAGTTAAGTATCAGATGAATGTCAGAAGAGACTTTGGACTTTTAACATTGTTGAGACTGCTATAGACTATGGGGACTTTTTAGGTATTGTGCATTATGCTTTGTTTAGGTGTGGCCCCATAGGCTCTTATGTTTGAACAAGCCTACTGGGGCCAGGGAGTGGAATGTGATGGTTTGTACATTCTTGACCCAGGGAGTGGCACTATTAGAGGGCACGGCCCTGTTGGAATAGGTGTGTCACTGTGGGCGTGGGATTTAAGACCTTTATCCTAGCTGCCTGGAAGCCAGTATTCTGCTAACAGCTTTCAGATGATGTAGAACTCTCAGCTCCTCCTGAACCATGCCTGCCTGGATGCTGCCATGTTCCCAGTTTGATGATAATGGACTGAACCTCTGAACATGTAATCCAGCCCCTATTAAATGTCGGTTTAAGAGTTGCCTCGGGTCATGGTGTTTGCTCACAGCAGTAAAACCCTAACCAATACACCCTCTAACACCCTTCCACTTCCTCCTCATAGCTTAGCTCCTCCCTGATGCCCCAAGCCCTCCAGCTGCACCACACTCTTCCTCTGATCTGTGTTCCATGTTTTGCACCCATCCATCCCCACCACCAGGTTATCCTTAGGGTGACTCTGGGTCCCACCCCTGGGTGGGACCTCTGAGACAGCTTCATGGGCCCAATCTTCTCACCCTTGGTTCGCCACTGTGAAGGGTTTGGGCAGGTTGTACTCCATCAACGTTCCCACAGGCAGGAGCCTCTTGACCAAACGTTCTTTTCCAACATCAAAAAGATAGACCAGCTGGGGCCAGAAGCAGGCATGTAAGGGTGTGGAAACCTTGTAGCTCCCAACCTGCTCCCCATCTCCACCCTACCAAACCCTCCTGGCACCTGGAAAAGATCCCCATCCTCAAAGAAGAGGGAGACCAAGGACTCATCTTCTGAATGGAGGGGAGACATTTGCATCTTCTGCAGGTTATGGTAGGTCTCCCAGCCTTGGGAAGGGACCACCTGATATACATCATAGCCACCCTCCAGAAAGTACCAAATCTGTGGATCCAGCAGCATATATATGAGTCTTCAGGAACAAGGGAAGCCTTCCTACTCTCCCACTCCACTGTGTCCTTCCAAGGATGTGCACTCTTTGGAAAAGTCCCCCATCCCCTCTGAGTTCCAGGACCCTGTTAGAGGTAGCACCTTCTACTGACCTTTATTTTGGGGTCCCTGAAGGGTGTTCACCCTGACAGGGCAGGAAGATTTGGAGGTGAACAAGGAGGGCTGAGGGAGAAAGACAGGGTATCTCACCTCTTCATTTTCTGTGACAACAGCCATTTGTCCTTTGAAAGAGTTGACCATGTATTTGATGGTGGACTCCTTGGGGAAGTCCGCCAGAAAAATGAATTCTTCCCTATTGTAGCTGCAGGGGCAGAGAGAGTGCACTTGAGCATGGGCACATCTGGTGTTCTGGACACCTGTTTTTCCCATCGCATCCATAATACAGCAAGTAATCAGATTGCTTGTTCTCTGACATTGTAAACACTAGCAAAGTGACCCTGGGACTGTGGCTCTAGCTTCCACTGTGTAAGAGAGTGTCCTTGTGCTCTTGGACCTCTATCTCCCCATCTCTGCTTTTTGGGGGACCCCAGGACTCAGCTATCTGGCCTAGGACAGTAAAAGTACTACCTTGCCTAGAAATGGGGCTCTAGTGGCAAACCCTTGAGCCCTGGATCCAGTCATGCATGAAGCTAGACCTTCATCTTTCCATGCATCAGTCAGTAGATTCTTTGTGCTTAAGTGATTTTTGAGTTGGGTTCCTTTCTTTTAACCAAATGCATCATGAAAAAGCAGATGCCAACTGTCCATGAACAGGGCCTCTGGGTTCCTGAAGAATAAGAGGGTAGATCCCAGAAAACACTTTCTATTGTTCACGTGTCCCATCCAGAAAAGTTTCATTTTACAAAAGGGGGCTCCCAGAGCTGGAGTGGGAAGATTCTGTTCAGAGTCCTCATCTAGAGTCCACTAGAGAGGGTTCAGGGGCAGGGCTTACCAGCCAAGGACTTTCCTAACCTAAGCAAGACCTTGAGCTCCACCCTAGTGCCTGGATTAACTCCAGTTCCAGGGTTTCCTCTTCTGGCTCCACAGACACCTGTACTCCTTTGTGTGTACCACCACCACATAGACACACACATTCACATAATTTAATAAAATAAAACTGGAGTTATGGCATAGGCCTTTAATTTCAGCCTTGGGGAGACTGAGCCAGATAGAACTTTGAGTTTGAGGCTAGCCTGGTCTACAGAGTGAGTTCTGGGACAACCAGGGCTACATAGGTGAGACTTGTCTCAAAAACAGATTAAAATTATTTATGTAAACAAATATGTGTGTGTGTTTGCAGGCGCATCTGTGTGCCTGGATCCCTGGGGAGATGGCTTACACCTACCTTTGCAGGATGAAGTTGCCCCAGATGTACAACATGTTGTTCAATGTGTTGAAGAACAAGCCCTTGGGTGTCATAGGAGTGTTGGTGTATGTCTCTGTATCAAGGAGCACCAAGAAGTCTAGTTCCTTAGCTGACCACAACAGAGGAGATGAGGAGGCAGGGGAGAGGAGAAGAGTGCTCACCTGGTCTCTTCCTGATCACTGTCCACCCTGGAAATCACCCTTGCCCTTTGGTCCTACCTTCGGGTATAAACTCTGGTATTTTGTAGAGGATATTCAGAGTCTTGAACTCTAGAGATAGGAAAACAGCATCCAGAAACCTGAAGAACTCTCTTGAAACCCTAATCTCACAATCTCTGTAAGCAAAGTCAGAGTTACTATTCTCCAAGCTTTATATGTGACTCTGCTGTCAACTGAGTAAGGTGACTATTTAATCCCAGCACTCGGGGAACCGGGGCATATGAATCTTTTGAGAGTTTGAAGACAGCTTGGTCTACAAGGGGAGTTCTAGGCCAGCAAGGGCTACACAATACAACCTTGTCTCAAAACACAAAAACAAACAAACAAACAAACAAAACAATAAAACAATTCCCACCCACCCTAAAGGACCTAGTGATTTTCCATTTAACATAGAATATTTTCCTTGACTTATTATATATATTCTATATCATTATGTATGTGTATGTATGCATTCACATGCGCATTCTTCAGCAACAGAGGACAGCTTTTGGGAGTCTTCCTCTTTCTACCATGCGGGTCTTGAGAATTGAGCTTAGGTTATCACTTTTGGTGGCAAGTGCCTGTACCCACTGAGCCATCTTGCTGACCTAGAATATCAAAATGCAAGTGTGTGTCCACTTGGGGATTCCTCCTCTATTGTCGTTTTTGAGACAGTTTTTATCTCAAAGGAACATAAAACTGAATCTCCTTGTGGACTACAGGGCCTCCCTGATGTAGTTCTGTTCGGTCAGCAGGCTTCCAACTTGTCCTCTTCTCTCTGTCCTAGACACACTGGCTCCACCAGCCCACTGCACACCTTATCTAAGAGTGGCATGTGTAGGGTGGCCTATGGTGACAGTCCCCGCCCCTGCATGTTCCCTCCTGACCTCCAGGCAACCTGATTTACCTGTATTAAAGTTGACTAGGTAAAATTGCCCAGAGTCAATTTTCACTAACAACAGCAGGTTCCTCTCATCAGCGATGTATATAGCCCAGTCGATGCTGCAGTTTTTACCTGTTGGGGGAGAGAAGAATCCACAGCAGTCTAGAATCCAGCTATCTCCATAACCTTTCACACCCTTTCTCAGAGGCCTACCACCCTCCTATTCCAGATCCCAGCAAAAAAAAAAAAAAAAAAGAGTACCTGGTAACTTCTCACATACTGACCAGCCATCTGGCACCATCTCAAAGGACACGAGGCCATCTGTGGATCAAGTCAGATGCCATGCTCAGGCCCTTTCTAGTCCACCAGCACCTGCAGGGCATGCTACCCAACCAGAACTCCATCAGGGTCCTCCACACCTTGAACCTCTTAGTCCAGGGATTCTAGGGATCAGGCTGACTCCCGGCATTCTCATCTTTACACTTGACCTACACTTAACCTAATGTCTCAAAAACCTTTTTAGATATGGAGGGGTGACCAATACAAGCCAGTCAGAGTGCATCCTGTGGCTGGGTGTTAGAAGTGATGTAGTGAGGTGTGGTGGTGCACAATGGGTGACCTAGCATTTACTGGTAGATTCCACACAGACTGTCTAATGCTTAGCCACACTCTGGCCCTGCGTTTGTCTTTTTTAGTCCAAGATGGGTTCCAGCACTTGGTCCTTCGGCCTTAGACTTCCAAGGGTTATGACTACCATCTGTGCACCACCATTGAATTTATTTAATAAATTCACCAGTGAATTTATTTAATCTTTATATTAATCCCCCCAATACTACAGTACTGTCATCTGGTCCCATTTTACAGATGGGAAAGTGTGTGTGTAACTCCTGTTACTTGGTGAAAGCCACAGATCTAGGGTTCCATGGAGCAGGCAGGTGGCAGTGGGAGTACCTGTGTTACATATGGTTGTCAATATGAGATTTGTTTACAGGGACTCATCAACTATTCTTTTTCGTTTGTTTTTCCAGACAGGGTTTCTCTGTAGAGCCCTGGCTGTCCTGGAACTCACTCTGTCCACCTGGCTGGCCTCTAAATCAGAGATGGGTCTGTCCCTGCCTCCTGAGTGCTGAGATTAAAGGTGTGCACCAACACTGCCCAGCTTATCGTCTATGCTTGCTCTTTTAAAAAAACCCAGACAAACAAACAAACAAACACACACACACACACACACACACACACACACACACACTCACTCACACAATCTTTTCAGCTGAGCCTGGCAGATGCCGGCGGGAAACTGAGGATCTTGGTGGGATCCCTGACTGTCGGTGCAGGCCTTTAATTCCAGAGGCAGAGGCTGGGAGAGCATTATAGATTTGAAGCTAGCTTGCTCAACATAGTGAGTTCCAAGAGATTAAGCTACATGGTAAGATCCTGTCTCAAAAAAAAAAAAAAAAAAAAAAAAAAAACCCAAGTAAATGATGTGGAATGAGAACATGGAATGAGGAAGGCCGTGCCTGCCTCTGTTGTATGACCTCTTGACTACCAAGAGATGTGGTAGTCCTGACTAATAGTGCATGTGAGCACACAAATAGCATTGTTATGATCCCCTCTGTGTGTGTGTGTGTGTGTGTGTGTGTGTTTGCATGCCTATATGTATATGTATTACCCGAGTGCTTGGTGTTGGAGGAGGCCAATGGAGACCATCAGATCCCCTGGAATGTGATTAGGAACTGAAGAGCAGCCAGTGCCCTCAGTCTCTGAGCCATCTCTCTGGTCCATCCCCCCATTTTTTTTTTTTTTTTTTGAGAGAAGGTCTCACTATGTAACCCTAGCTATCCTGGAATTCCCTACATTGACCAGGATGGCCCCAAATCCCTACATGCTGTGCATATATGTGTGGGTTAGAGGGGCACCCTGTGGGATTTGGCTCTTTTCTTTCTTCATGTGGGTCCCAGGAACTGAATTCAAGTCCTCAGGCTTAGCAGCAAGCATACCCATTTCCATACATACAGAACAACCTTGAGCCTGCCACCTCTCCTGAGGACACATGGCAAGGAATAGGAGCCCTAGGTGAGAGTGTAGAAAATTCTTTCCTGAGTATTCAGAAGACATGGCTTGTACCTGTGATGGTCCCGATGTGAATATAACCCTCATTCTTGCCAGTGGTGAGGGCTAGGACGTACTCAGAACCATTGCCACTGACATACACCGGGCACAGTCTCTTGATGCACTCGCTAGGCAGGACACGAACCCATCTGCCTGGAGGGCAAACATGGGGACTCAAAACCAGGTTGGTCAAAATGGGGCCTGAACCCCAACCCTTTCCTTCTGGGTCTTACAGAGCTTGCTACCTGTCCTCTTAGCCTGGAGCAACATGTCTTTGTGGAGCTGGGGAGACTCGAGAGCAACACCTGTCACTTTTATAACAACACCCCACCCCATTCCATCCTCTATTCTTGAATTCTAATGTGCTATGACTGGCTTTGGTTTTATGAGACAGGGCTTTAACACTGTAGCTCTGGCTGGCCTCAAACTCCATATATAGCCCAGGCTGTTCTCAAATAGGCCAGCTTCTAGCTGCTGCCTTCCTCAATGCTGCAGTGTCAGTGTTGGGTATGTGTGGGGCAGTGGGCTGGGCAGAGACAGCCTGGTCTCCAGTCGAGCAAATATCTAGAACCCCAGGATCCTGATGGATGGTGATTTCCACCAACATGGGACGGAAGGTGTTCTATCATGTCTCCTAGACCCCTGGACCCTGTTGAAGTTACCACTCCCACAGCCCCCACATGAGAGATGTGTGACTATCAGTCACGCAGACAATGTCCCAAGCTCCGGGCATTCTGGCTAGACACCACCCCCACAGTTACCTGACCATAGCCAGGTATGTTCCTCTCCATAGTTACTTGGCAACAGCAAGATAGTCCGACCTATAAAAGAATCTGCTTGGCCCCTCCTCGTACTCTTAAACTCACCTTTCTTACTCTCTAGCCCTCCTTTCTCTCCTTTCCCCCTCTCTCCATGTGGCCATGGCCGGCCTCTCTCCCTCTTTTTACCTTCTCTCTTTCTCCCTGCCGTTCTACAATAAAGCTCTAAAACCATAGACTGTCTCATCAATGCCTGCAGTGCTTGAGCGATGGGATAGGCTTTCCCCTGAGGAGTTTCGTCTAACCTCCCACTGGAAGGCCATCCTGTGCTCCAGCCACAGTCTGGACCAAGGACTCTCGCCCATATAGGAACCACACAGTGCCCCCCCTCCCCGTCCTCTCCTCCCTTTGGTTCTGGGGCTGACCAAGCTGTCCTGGGGCCCCCATTCTGTTCTCAGCTCTTCCACAGTATCCAGCGTGGGATGCCTGAGATTGAGAATGTGGTACCTGGGGCTATCCCTTGTCCACACCCGCCAAGTTGGGGTTTAGTGGCTTCACACAGCCAGACACCAACCCGGGGCTATGTGGAAAGCATGTGGCAGTCCTTCTGCATCCGCCCACCCAGAGCACCAGAACTCTGGTGGAATGCTGGTTTTCTCCCACTCCCTCTCCCCACCCCCCCAGGTATGTACCACTCTACTGGGGCTTTTTGTGAGGTCTAGATGGGCTACCCCTTCTTTTGTTCCCTTGGTTCTGAACTGTGTGTTGGACAGACTGAGGCAAATCAGAGGCCCTGCTATTATGCAGCCACTAGCCAAAAGATGTGTGGCTCTCTGGGTCTGGGTGTGGGTAGGAATCACCAAGCTTAGCAAGGAGACCAAGAGTTACAGTGAGTACCTGGATAGACCTCTGTCTGAAGCCAAGTGCTCATGGGCTTCTGGGTCAGGTAAGCCAACCCACAGGTGCGCCCCACCTCTCCTGGTTTGTTTTGCCCTCTCCTCCATCCCAGAGGGAGTGGCTTGAACCAGTTCTCACTCAGTGTCCCAGGCTCTCTGGGACCTAATTCATACATACATACCCCACGATTGCCCTGAACTAGATCATCTCAAGTGCTAGGATTAGAGGTTGGCAACATCCCTACCCATGTGTGTGCTCCTGCCTCTCCAGGGTCTCATGTAGCCCAGATTCATCTCAAACAGGTTATGTAGCTAAGGGTGACCATAAGCTCCTGATGCCCTTGCCTCTGTCTCCTAGTTTTGGGATGAAAGATGTACACCATGGTAATGCCTGGACTTTTTCCTTTCTGGTCAATATCCTTCTTGGTTTTGTTTCTCTGACACCCACATGGCTCCTGCCCCCTACCCCAAGTCCAGTGTACTCACTGCTGCCATGGCTTTTGTCAAAGAGTGTGATGTAGGTGCCTGTGAAATAGTAGACGAGCTGGTTCTGTCGAATGAAGAGCGTGCTCTCGGTGGCAATGGCGTCATGGATGGTGGCTGAGAAGCCAAGAATGGGACAGTAGTAGGAGCCGACCCAGCAACTGTCAATACTCAGCTGCAGGGGAGCAGAGAACACCATGTGAGACAGTGTGAGACCTCAGCCTCTGAGTTCTGCCTTGGGTATCCATGCTGGTCTAACCGCTCAGATAAGCACACTACCCAAGTTCTGAGCATTGTACACAACCTGGAGCTAAACAGTGTTCAATGTGTTCAACAGTCCCTCTGCCCATGTCAGAGTTCTGCTCCCATGGATAAAAAAAAAAAATAGTCCATGTTGAATCTGGAGAGATGGCTTAGTGGTTAAGAGCACTGATTGTTCTTCAAGAGGACCCAGGTTTGATTCCCAACATCTACTTGGGGGCTCACAATTCTCTCTAACTCTAGTTAGAGGGGATCCAGTGCCCTCTTCTGGTGTCTGTAGGCACCAGGCCAGTGCTCTTAACTGTTGAGCCACCTTTCCAGCTGTGTGTGTGTGTTTATGTGTGTGTGTGTGTGTGTGTGCATGCATGCCCACGCGGGTGTGTATTTTTTATAAAGAGTGTTACTATGTTGCCTGGGTTAGCCTTGAACTTTTTATGTAAATCAAGATCAGGCTGGTCTCAAACTCACAGAGATCTGCTTGCCTCTACCTCTTGAGTGCTGGGATCAAAAACGTGCACCACTATCCCTGGCTCTTCTCCCTCTGTCTCTGTCTCTGTCTGTCTTCCTGACTCTCTCATATATATGTGTATACATGCACATATATGTGTTTTTACATATATATTTCATTTTTTGTATGTATAGGTGAACTCCCTGATATATTTAAGTCTGGTGCCTGGGGTAGCCACATGAGGACTGTTGATTCTTGGAAAGTGGAGTTACAGACAGGTATAAGCCATCATGGCGGGCTAAAAAAATCAAACCAGTGTCCTCTAGAAGAGAAGCCAGTGCCCTTAATTTTTCAATCATCCTCCATCCCATATCTACATATGTAACATTTATCTATGTATTAAATGTTGAGACTAGGCATGATGGAGAACCAACTTTAAACCCAGCATTAGGGAGGCAGAGGCAGGTGAATCTCCGTAAGATCCAAGTCAGCTTAATCTATATATTAGGCTCTAGGCTAGCCAAGGTTACATAGTAACACATTGGCTTTTGTGTTTTGTTTGTTTTGAGACAGGGTTTCTCTCTGTAGCCCTCACTCTCCTGGAACTCACTCTGTAGATCAGGCTGGCTTTGAACTCAGGGATCTGCCTGCCTCTGCCTCCCAAGTGCTGGGCTTCAAGGTGTATACCACCACTGCCTGACATATGACTGTGTCTTTTTTTTTTAAAGATTTATTTATTTATTTATTTATTTATTATATGTAAATACACTATAGCTGTCTTCAGACACTCCAGAAGAGGGCGTCAGATCTCCTTACAGATGGTTGTGAGCCACCATGTTGTTGTGGGATTTGAACTAAGGACCTTCAAAAGAGCTTACACGCTGAGCCATCTCACCAACCCAACCATGTCTTAACAAAATAAAACAATAACAAAAATATAATTGACCAATAACTTTTAAAAATATAATTCATGGTGCTGGTGAGATTGTTCAATGGGTAAGAGCACTGACTACTCCCCTGAAGGTCCTGAGTTCAAATCCCAGCAACCACAAAGTGGCTCACAACCACCCGTCTTGAGAGCTGATGTCCTCTTCTGGTGTGTCCTAAGACAGCTACAGTGTACTTATGTATAATAATACATCAATCTTTGGGCCAGATTGAGCAGGGACTAAGCTAGTGGAGTTGATCAGAGCAAACGAGGCTGACCGGAGGAACGGGGTTGACTGGAGCTAGCAGAGGTCCTAAAATTCAATTTCCAATGACCATATGAAGACTCAAAACCATCTGTACAGCTACAGTGTACTCAAATACATAAAAATAAATAAATCTTTATATTTCGTTATTTTAAATTATGTATCTCTGTGTGTGCATGAGAGAGAGAGAGAGAGAGAGAGAGAGAGAGAGAGAGAGAGAGAGAGAGAGAGTTTGTGTAGGAGTTACAGTGTCCAGAGGCACCAGATTCCCTGCAGTTTGAGTTACAGGAGGTTGTGAGCTGCCATGTGGGTGCTGGGACTTGAACCCAGATCATCTGGAAAAACAGCCAGTAATCTCAGCCTCCTACCCATCTCTCCAGCCCACGCCCCCAAGAAGTGTCTTTTTAAAAAAAAAAAATTGAGCCTATGCTTCTTAGCAGTAAAATTTTTCTTCAAGCCCTGGTGCTGTAGACTGGCATATCTTTGAAATCCCATTCTGTAGGCCCAGACCCCCTTCAGGGTCTAAGACCCAGCACTGCCCAGAAAGCCAAGCCTGAATCTGCCTGCTATCACTCACCTCCAAGAGAACATAGTCCTGGAAATTAGAATCTGAGAACAGGATGGCCTTTTCATCATAAAAGCCCCCAAGGATGAACACGGGGGCATGGTTCACAGTGTACCACAGGGGTCTTGATTTCGAAAGCCTAAAGTGACTCGACTTCAGAACAAGGCTCTGTCAGGAAAACAGAAATGCCATTCAGCCCTCACCTACCTGACTGTACCTCCATCTCTGCCACAGCCAAAGTTCTCATCTGACTACAAAGCCTCTGCTGCTTGCTGTCACCTCCCTAACCCCATTCTCCTCCACTCTATGGCTCCTCTCTAACCCAATCCCAGCCTCTTCCTTACATTCAGCTCACTCCAGGGATTTTACATCAGCGGCCTCTTCATTCCCTTTCCATCTTCATGCCCCCTACTTTTGAAGTGAGGTGCATTCTTGGCAAGTCCTCTGAGCTCCATCCCCATGATGGGGAAGCATGCATAGCATGCTCAGAACATGGCTTCAGGGCTCTGGATTTAGCTCAGTGGTGATGTGGCTGGTCTAGCATGTATGAGGACCTGAGTTCAGTCCTCAACACACACGCATGCACGCACACACACAGTCTCCCCCGCCCCTTGCATAAACACACGCACACTCTCATAACACACTCACACTGGAATATGGGTGTGGGAATCATGAAGAATGGTTTGAGGTCTCTTTCTCTGGGGATCTCTCTGACAGGAGGTAGGGAATTGGAGCCTCAGTGTTCTTGTCTTTGAAGTGCATATACACAGCATGTGAGCTGGCTTAGTGGGTAAAAGACACTTGCCACCAAGCTTGATGTCCCGAGTTAAATGACAGAAACAGAGAATCAACTCCTGAAAGTTGTCTTCTCACTTCCATGTATGTGCCCCATGTGTGTCTTCCACCACAAAATACAGAAATGAGTTAGAAAAGTTAAAATGGATCTGTAGGCCTGGCTTGGTGCCCCACATCTAGGACTAGTACTTGGGAGGCTGAGGCAGGAGTGTCACATAGCTTGCCTGGTCTGTATAATGAGTTCTAGACCACTGCCAGGTTTACTGACACCTTGTTACAAAACACTACACAGGAGCCTGTGAGATGGTTTGGCAGGCAATGGCTCCTGCTGCCAAGTCTAATGTCTTTGAGTTCAATCCCAGGCAATTCCACATGGTGGCAAGAAAACAGGCTCCTAAAAGCTGTCCTCTGACCTCCATGTGCATACCATGGTATAAGCACATACAAAATAATGTAATAAAAAATCTACACAAAATCCAGCGAGGCAATGGGGATGGGCTATCTATCACCCTGTGTTTACCTGGAAAGCGATCTTCAGACTCTAGCACGGGGGAGGTTGTGTGTGTGTTTTGTGTGTGTGTGTGTGTGTGTGTGTGTGTGTGTGTGTGTGTAAGCACCTCTCCCTCTCCATATATACCCTGAAAGAGGAACTCCAAGGTACTGTTGGAACAAATGGCACCTGGGGCCCAGAGATGAAGAAAGTGCTCTGCACATGAGATGGATCTGTGTTGGTTTGGAGCTTTGAAGACAATGTGTGTCCACTTCCTGTATTATCCCAGTTGGCAGCCCTCACCTCATATCCTATGGCGAATAAGGATTTACCACTTGCATCTCTCTTCAAGAAGCCATTCATATTCACATAGAACCTGCAAGCAGGTTCCAGTGAGGAATGCCATCTCAGGGGACCCGCCCAGCTCACAGCCACCTTCCCCTGCCACCTCCCTTTTGCTTCCCCTGCTTCCTTTGGGATTCTGGGGGTTGCCTTTCCTCTGAGTGTGCACACTACCAGAAACAGCACCTTTTCTTGGGTACGAAGGGCCCTATACCATTGGTATAGATGTCCACTGAGGAGACCACGGAACCGTTTTTAAAGGGCATGGGTGTGTACCAGTTCAGGATGCACATGGCCTCTGCCGGGCAGTATCCTGATGGTTGGATGGGGCACGGGCAAGAGAGAGGTATTAGGAGACTGCCAGAAGCCCAGGTGGGCTCAGGGCACTCCCCAGACACTCCCACCCCCACCCACCACCGTCAAGCAGGTTGGCCCACCTGTGCTGCGCATTGGAGCAGCCTCCATCAGAATCTGCACATTTTCCATCTTCCAACGGTAGAAATTGACTGAGTACATGTAGTTGATCTGGACCATGGGCTTCATCCCCATCAGGTGGCCCTTTCGGGCCAGCTCCTCGCTATTCTGAAGGGGAGAGGGCATAACTTAGTATCAGGGTCCATTGCCTGGAGACCCCTGGAGTAATGTCCTATACCCAGAGCTGCGTGGGCACAGCAGGTTCTCCCCACCATGGAAGGGTAAGAGATTGTGGCTGTGCAGCCTGCTGTGATGGCACACACTCGTTCCCTGTGCTCCAGAGAGTGAGACAGCAGGCTCTTTCGTTCAAGGCTAGTTCAGGAGGGCACATAGGGAGTTTGAAGTCAGCCTGGGCCATAAATAAAGTATGGCTGTCTCAAAAGTAAGCAAATCAATAAAATCCAGAGGGTGGTGTAGTAACAGTCACCTTCCACCCCCTCAGGAGATGGAAACAGGAGGATCACCAGAAGTTTGAGACCAGTTTGTTCTATACAGAGAGTTCTAAGTGAACCTGTCTCCTGGGTTTATATTCTCTCTTCTGGAATCTGTACCAGGCACACATGTGGTATACAGGCACACATGCAGGCAAAACACTCATAGATATAAATAAAATGTTTTAAAAACAAAAACATTCGACTCAAGGGTGGTGACTTAAATCTGGGATCCCAGCACTCAGATAACAGAAGCAGGAGAATCAATGCAAGTTCAAGGCTAGCCTGATCCAAGTAGGGAGTTCTAGGACAGCGGGGGCTCCATAGTAAGACATTGTCTCAAAAAACACACAAACAAAGCTGGGCATGGTTGTACACACCTATAACCCCAGTACAGTACTTGGGAGAAGGAGGCCGGAGGACCCTGAGTTAAGGACAGTCTGTGACACATATGACCCTAGTTCAAACCAACATAGAAAGCAAATGGTACTTGGGTGACTGAGTGCCCAGCCCCTTGGTTCTTGTAGCATAGTCAACCAGCTTTTCTAGGACCAAATTATCACTTTTGTGGTGTTTTATCACGAGTGAGTTATAGTTCAATATACTAAAACATTTTGTTGGTGTCTTGAGAAAGGATCTTTCTACATCACCCAGGCTAGACTCCTTTGTTCTGTAAACAGAGACACACATCGACACTCTTTTTTTTTTTACTTCCTTTCTTTAGATTTACTTATTTTACTTAACATGCATCAATATTTTGTGTGAATAACCTGTATGTGTACCGTGTGCATGCTTGTTGTATCCCCGGAACTGTGGTTATGTGTGGCTGTGAGCACCGGATGGGTGCTAGGAATCAAACTCTGGTTGTCTACAACAGCAACGAGCACTCTTAACCAATGAGCTCCTACCTCTCTGGTCCTGCAGTGAGACTGCTTCCCTAGTATGGTGAGGGCTAAGCTCTTTCCTCATCACAGAATAAGAACAAGTGCAGTGGTCCAATGGGCTTTCAGAATCCCAGCAAGCTCCCACGGAGCCTGGAGAGGTCAGGAGGTCAGAAGTCTGAGGTGGTTCTTTGCTATACGAGTCAGTCAGCCTGGCTCTCATGAGACTCCGCTTCAAAAACACTAATAAAAGAATCAGGTGATGATGGCACACACCTTGAATCCCAACACTAAGGAGGCAGAGGCAGGTAGATCTTTTTGAGTCCAGTCTACATAGTAAGACCCTGTCTTCAGAGAAAGAACCTACAGAATAGGACACAATGTTTGCAAATCATCTGTATGACATTATTCAAACCATTATTCAAAATATATAAATAATTTTTACAGGCTGGAGAGATGGCTCAGTGGTTAAGAGCACTGACTCTTCTTCCTGAGGTCCCAAGGTCAATTCCCAGCAACCACATGGTGGCTCACAACCATCTGTAATGGGATCTGATGCCCTCTTCAGGTGCCTCTGAAGACAGCTGCAGTGAACTCATATACATAAGATAAATAAAATCTCTAAAAATTAATAATAATAATTTTCACAAATCAATCATTAAAAGTAAAAAAACAAAACAAACAAACCCTTCATTTTAAAACGAGCAAGGGAGGCTGGAGAGATGACTTAGAGGTTAAGAGCACCAACTCCTCTTCCAGAGGACCCAGGTTTAGTTCCCAGCAAACATATGGTGGCTCACAACTGTCTGTAACTACAGTTCAGGACACTTGACACCCTCCCATAGACAAGCATTCAGGCAAAACACCAATGCACACACAATAAAAAGAAATAAATCATTTTTAAAAATAATAAAACCAAAGGAAGGCCAATCCAGATGGCATATTCCACCTTTGATCCTGGCAGAGGCAGGCAGATCTCTGTGAGTTCCAGGATAGCCAGGACTCTGTAGAAAGACCCTGTCCTAAAGAACAAACCAACCAACCAACCAACCAACCAACCAACCAAAATGGGCAAAGGAAGGTTGGCATGCTGGCTCATACCTATAATCCCAGTACTTGAGAGACAGGGTCACAAGAACTGTTGTGAATTCAAGGCCAGCCCGGGTCAAGTAACACTATCCTATATCCTGAAAGGAAGAGGGTGGGGCCAGAGAGATGGCTGACTCAATGGTTAGAGTGTGTACTGTTCTTCTAGATGACCAAAGCATGATTGCCAGCATCTATGTCAAGCCACAATGGCTTGTAACTCCAATCCCAGGAATTCATCACCCTCTTCTAACCTGCACATGCATAGATCTATTAAAAATAAGACGAATGCTTTTTTTTAAAGAGAAAATAACTATTATTAGACACAGGGTTCTTATTGGAGGATAATAGGAACATTCCGGAGAAAGATAATGAGGTTAGTGTGATTGTTTGAGTGAGGTATTGTTTGAGCCCCCCAGGCTCTTATGTTTGAATGCTTGGTCCTTAGCTGTGGGTCTGACTGAGTAGGATTACATATGGCCTTCATGGAGGAGGTGTGTCACCAGGGGTGGGAGGCCTTGAGGTCTGCACCATTCCTAGTTCGCTTTCTCTGCTTCCTGCTTGTGGATGGAAGTGTAAGCTCTCGGGGGCTGCTCCAGCACATACCTACCTGCCATGGTGGTCCCCACCGGGTTCCCTACCGTGCTGCTCGTGGACTTCTGGTTTATAAGTTGCCTTGATCATGGTGTTTCTGTCATGGCGAAATGTAGCTGAGACAGTTGCCTGACTCTGTCAATACTGATCTGTATACTTTAGAATGACACCTTTAGGGGCTGAGAACAGGGTGGTAGCAGGTAGCAGTGGTACATGTACAAAGCCTTGGATTCTGTCCCTAGGCCCCTAAACAAAACAAAAGATGAGCTACATCTCAATTTTAAAATGGGGGCCCAGGGGTGGTGGTGGTGGTGGGGTGATGTGCTCACTTTTTGTACCTATTGTGTTCTTGTACCTAGTGGGAGACTGAATCTTTAAGGCCTTCAGGGTTGGTGGAGACTACTATTAAACTGTATTGAAAGAACACTGCTGAAAATAATGGGAAACTGGAGACTTACAAAAATCAGCCTACTTATACTGTAAACTCTTACCTGTCCCGGACAGGAAAAGTTGATTTGCAGGTAGTAAGGAAAGCTCAAATAGTTCTGTAAGGAAAGGTGGGGGAAATACCTAGTCACTTGGTGTACTGACTCTAGATCCCTCTATTTACTGACCCCAAATCACTTTGATACTCTTGATCTCACTTCCCTCACCTCTGACGGATCGATTGGGGAGTCTGTCAACTTTTGGAACACCTTGGCCACTGTATCGATGGGCTCATGATCCTGAAATCGATCCTTGGAGAGATGCAAGCCTACCTTCTCGAACTTGTTCAGGACAAGAAGCCAGGTGCAATGCTGTAAGGCATCTTCCGCCCACGACTTCAACGACAGCAATAGCACTAGCAGCAGTACCCAGAATGCCCATAGGTTTGGTTTTCTCAGCCACACAGGGCTGACAGGGCACATGGCTGGCCGGGACACCATGTGGCTAGAACCTGGAGAACGTGGGGATTAACACCCACTTGCAAGTTGGCTAGCTGAAGCTGATCTCTAGGAAACTGCTCAGTTCCTGCCCCTTTTCCCACTCTTCTTCCTAGCTCCACCTTTGATCAGGCTTTGGGGGGGGGCCCTTACTCTCTGCCTGGGTCCTGCTTTTAGGCCTTGCCACGCCCTTACTCTCAGCTCCTCCCCTACTAATACTCCTCGCCCCTCCCCTACTAACACTCCTCGCCCCGCCCCTTCTACTCTCGGCCCCTCCCCTACTAACACTCCTCGCCCCGCCTCTGCTCTTCCTCTCCGCCCCTCCCCTACTAATACTCCTCGCCCCGCCCCTGCTCTTACTACAGTCCCTACCCCTGCAGCTCTTTTCACCCCGCTTCCTAGTTGCTCTCTCTCTCTTTGCCCTGGCCTTGCTCTTCAGTGTTCCAGTTCTTGGAACTCCTAACCTACTCTTTTTTTTTCTTGCCTTGCCAGAGCCCTTCCTGTTTTCCTTACCACTGCGCCCCTCAGGGGACTTGGCTCCGCCCTCACAAGGTTCCCCGCCCTCACACTGCTCTTCGCCACGCCCCTTTCTTTTCGCTCATGCCCTGCTTCTAGTCTTCTTCCTTGTCCACACCTCCATACTCGCTAGGCCCTTTGCCTTGGCTCAAGGTCTGAATCTTTCTGGAAATCAGATCCTGGCTCCGCTTTCTCTCCTGGCCACGCCCCTGGTCCTGGCTCCAGTCTGGAGTGTCGCGGTAGAACGGATCTTCACTCTACCTGCTCTCTTGGCCACGCCCCTGGTCCTGGTTCAGGCCCCGAGTATTGCAATAGTTCGAATCCTCACTCTGTCTTCTCTCTTGGCCACGCCCCTGGTCCTGGCCACTTCTTCTCCCTGGGTCCAGGGCAACCTGGCCCTCCTGCTCTTCGCACCCCTTCTCTTTAAAGCCCTTCTCCCGCCCTGGTGGTTTCTCCTCAGCACTCAGCGCCTGGCCAGCCAGTTCCTTAGGGAACCTTTCCTGGTCGTGGGGCCTCTCTACTCCTTGAGGTCTCCCCTCGCCTCCGGTTGTTTCCTCGCAGGGTAGCTGCTCCTCACTCCAGTCCGTTCTCTCTCTACCAGATCTGTCCTCCCATTCAGCTCTGTCTTCGCCGAATCCCCTCTCGTAAACAATTCTCTCCTTGCCCCAGTTTGTGTCTCTGCCTGGACTTCGCTCCTGATCTCTGGGTCTCTCCTGGGTAAAGATGATCCTCTGGCCGCAAGACCTCCCGTCGTTCCACACCCACGCTGACTTCGCGATCCTCACTGTCCCCACCAACACCTTTTCCCTCCACCTTCTCTCATCTCTCCTGTCCATTCCCTGAACGTCCACCTGCCCTATGCCCCGCCTCTTCTAGCCGCGCCCATACCCATCCTTCAGGCTTCAGATCTTCACCACGCCCTGGCCTTCACCCCGCCCTTTCTTTGCCTGGCCCTGCTCTTTTCCCAGCCTTTCCTTGCCTTGCCTCCCACCCCTCCCCTCTCCTTCTCAACTCCCTCCCTCCCCGCTCATCCCCTAGGATGGCCCCGCCCTCTTCTCCCCGCCCCGCCGTACAAGTCACTTGGTTAAAACCGGTCAACCGTTGCTTGGCAGCGCCTGTTCAACCCCTCTTTCCAGCTCCTAAAATGGCCGCTTGGACTTCCACCTTGCACGACCCACGGCTGCGTGGCGTGTGTGTTTCCATGGTAACGCGAATTTTCCCAGCACGGGCCCAAGGCCTTGAGAGCAGTGCTCTAGCAAGTCAGGCTCTCAGATGTGTGACAGGCTAAAAATAATGGAAATCTGTAGCTTTGTTCTCAGAAGGAAACAGAGGAATTTATCATGGTTGTTCTGTTCATGTTTGCATTGTTCATGTTTGACCTCTAGATCAAAATTCTCCTGAGGAGCCAAGATGTTCCAGAACCTTTGTGTGTTTGAGCTAATGTGATCTGCAAGTGGGCAGATCATATTCAAGTAGGAGGGTAGTTAAATATTAGCCAACTTAGGCTTCAACGTTTTTTGAGGTACCGCTTGGCAGGAGTCTGGCATTGGCCTAGGACAAGGAAATGGGCTTCACACAGGAATCTGACATTGGCCATGACAGGGACATAAGTTCAGGCAGGAATCTGGCATTAGGGCATGATAAGGAAGTAAGTTTCTTGCTTAGGCAAGAATCTAACTTTAGGCTATGATAGGGAAGTGGGGTAAGGCAGGAATTTTAATCTTAGGGTACAACAAAAGAAGTAGGCTTCAGGCAAGATTTTGGGCTTGGACAAGGAAGTGGGCTCAAGTATTTTGGTCATTATGACAAGCCCATTTAAACACCTGTCACAGGAGTAATCACGGGACTTCGCCCACTGCCTTGTTAGCTCCTTATTGTACTGCTCGTCCTGAATACTTGCACGTAATTAAAATGGTATAAAAAGCAGATTGGGAAAATTAAATTTGCCTTCAGTCTCAGAATTGACAGGGGTCATGCTACAATGTTGTCTGTCTTTTTTCTTTTCAATCCTCACTCCGGTGCTGGAGAACCTGTTGCCCAACTGAGCGGGCTTGGTCAGATGGTGCCCCAACGTTGGAGCCCCTGTAAGCAGAGTACAGTGATGGACACCGCCGGAATTGGAAGCACACGTGAAGGAAATTAAAGAAGATTTGGGTCAGGGGTGAATAAACCTTGTAGAAGGACAAGGTAAAGATAAAATGTGTTTTGTGTCTGTGTTTAGAGCTATGAGAAAAATCTTGAGAAGCAAAGGTAATTCTCATAGGTGCTTTTAGCCTTTGGACCCTGACTAGAGATAGTTTACACCTGAGACATGAGAGAATGGGTTTGAGAAAAGCAGTCCTCTCTGACTATCTGGGAATGATTTGGTGAAAGAGAAGGAAAATAAAAGTAAGCTGTTTCAGAGCTCTCCTAGGGACAGGAGATGATTAGGAGACGTCCTGCCTCCTCTCTGGCTCCTACTGGAGGAATGCTTGGTTCTGGGCCTTTTAGGTTGGATATCTGGGTCCTTTTGGGACATCTAATTCTCTTCCCTCTCTGTCTATTGTCTGTTCTTGGCGGCCAATCCATCCATATCCTTCGAAACTGACTGTTTTATGTTAAGTCTGTGTTTTCGTTTTGTGGTTTGATTGTTGTTCTGTGTTTCATGTTCAAAAGAAAAAATGGTTAAAACTTTATCTGCTGGTTGTTCAGCCCTTGATTTACTTTTAACTCATTTCAAAAAAAGATAAAAAGAAAAAATAAATGAAAAAAAAAACAAAAAACAGCATCGATTGACATTTGGAGCCCTACATTTGTAGTTAGGAGTCTAGCACAGCTGGAGAAGCCCTGCCAAGAGTTTCTCTGAAAAGCTGCTCTTAAAGGGACCAGCAGCTTCTCAGTTTCTAAGAGAACTGGTAGCTGTTTCTCCTAGAATAATTTCTGTGTCTGTGATTATTGGGTTCAACAGGTAACAAGGAGGTCCTCTCTTGAAATTACAGCTAGAAACATTAAGAATTTTGTCTGGTTAAATAAGTAAATGGATACAGCCATTTCATTTTTGTTTCTGACTGGTTTTAAAAGTATAATTATACACACTTTGGTTATAGATTATTAGCTTATAAGTTATTGGGTATGATTAAAAAAAATTGTAACATTGGTAACAGAAAGTTGGCTTAAAACTGATAACATGGGGTTGGAGTAATTCAGAACTACAACACATGGCATGAGCCAACCCAGGGAAAGAGGTCTCTAAAGATACTCCTAAATTGGGTAATATTTTATGTAATTCTTATCCTAGAAACCAGACTTATAAAAGATAGGATTTAGGGCAGTGTTTCTTTGAGGTATTGGAGGCTGCACCGTCTTGCGTTTGTGTGCAGGAACGGGCATCCAAAGAGACTAGATTGTTGGAGATTGAGTTTTGCTTTCCAAAGTTCTTGCGTGCTCTGGGCCGCCGTCTCAGAATGACCCAGGCTCACAAACTGCAGTTCAAAAGTAGAGAGACACTTAAAAACTTTGTAATGTGAAAGTAATGCTTTTGGTCGTTGTGACACGCAGATGTGCCGTGACATCACAGGTCACAGGCCACGGGAAACTGGAGGACGCTCCAGATTCCTGCTGGGAGGTTGGATCGGAGGCAGTCCTTCTTGGCCCAGTGGTGGCTCAGAGTGAGCTACCACCTCATACAGATAGTATCAGGCTTCTGTGGGAATCATGCCTAGGATGTCCTGTATTGGTTTGTTTTTGTCATCTTCTGTGGTATTACTGTGATTCTGTGGTGGTCGCCTGAAGGATGGTTTCTCTGTGTGTGTGTGTGTGTGTGTTGTGTGTCTCTTTGTGTTCGACTGAAGGACTCTGCCAATAGGGCACAGCGGCCTTGCCCACGGACCCCAAGCCTAGGGAGGAACAAGCTCAAGGAACCCGGAGCAGATGAGGGGCAGTCCCTGAGATGTCAGTGGTCCAGCAAGGCTAGCTTTGAGCACTGCTGACGAGGGGCCCCAGGCGGGAGGCGCTGTGTTCTCTCCTCGTACTCCTGTGCTTCCTCGGATGGGCCTGCCCCCATTCCCATCCCCCTAGCTCTCACCTCTTGGCTGTGAGGCGCCCTAGGTGGAGTGAGGCGGAGCCGTGCTGCCGCTGTCACCTTCCCGGTGCTGAAACATGGCCAGTTGAGTGCTGCTAGAGCGGGACCCAGGGTCTGCCCTCCTTCTTGCCATGTTCAGCACTCACTGGCCTTGAGGCCCTGCCGTGCCCGACTGAGGTGCAGATCCTTCGTGAGGCATTCGCAGACAGAGCAGTCTTCACCTGAGACCACTGGCATGCGGGGGAAGATTGCCAGCAATTGTTGCAGGTTCTCTTCACCACAGAGGAAAAGCAGAGAATTCTCTTAGAGGCTAGGAAGAACAGCCTGGGCACCAGATGGAAGGGCAGCTGAAGGTAGAAAGCACCTGAAAGTCTATCGCCAGGCTGATGGTGGGTCTCATGTCCATGGGCCTGGGAAGTGCTCCACCAGTCTGTCCAAGCAAGAAGGATACAGAAATTAAAAGGAAAGTCAGGGTAAGTTGGTGAAAGAGTTGTACAGGTTGATAAGAAAGTACAGAGGAGGAGAAAGGAAGAAACAAAGGAAGGAATGTGTTGTTAAGAAGTGAGCTAAGACGAGAGAAAGATTAAACCCATAGAGAATCTAGGCAAGGAAATCTTGAGGGTAAAAAAGAGCAAAGCTTCAGCAGACTCAGGAGAGATGGATGACAGTGGCAAATAGAGATGAAGGGGATTTGAGGGGTCTGAGATGGAAGAGGCAGGCAAGACAAAGGGTTGCTGTATAGAAATAAGAAGCAAAGACAAGGAGGAGAAACAAAGGGAGAGAGAGAGAGAAAAAAAAAAACATTGTATGAGATCTCCATTTCAGTCAGGAAAACAGGAGCAAAGAGAGATCAATAACAATGACTAGAGCCTGGCAAGGTGGCACCTGCTTATAATGCTAGCACTTGGGAATGATAAGCAGAAGGAACAGGAAGCTAGGGAATTTAAAAGGGATAAGAGACAAGAGAGAAACTTGTAGAAAATACTGGCCACAGTAATCAGGGAAACTAGATAGCTTAGTAAAACATAACTGGACAACCACAGAGAGCCTTTGGCTGAAGATCAATGTGCTTACTGTAAAGATAAAAACACTGGGAGAGAGACTGCCCCAAGAAGAAGAGGGTCCTCCTCGTGACTAACCCTTCCACCTGTTCGTGACTGAGAGTAAAGGGATAGCAAAAGGGGTGCTAACACAGAAGCTGGGTTCTTGGAAAAGGTCAGTGGTCTAGATACAGTAGCAGCTCTTGCAGTGTTGATCCCACATGACCCATTGCCATTGCTCAACTCTGATAGAGTCACTTTTGCATCCTCCCCCCCCCCCAAGTCTGAACTCAGCTATCCTGTTCCCAGACCCAGACTTAGAGCCCCCTGCCCATGACTATCAGCAAGTTCTTGCTAAGGCACATGGATGGCATAAATATCTGACAGACCAGCCACTAGAGGGCGCAGACATTACCTGACCAGCCACTAGAGGGTGCAGACATTACCTGGTTCACAGACGGGAGCCATAATCTAGAAGAAGAGAGGAGACATGCTACAGCAGCTGTGGTAGACAGACACCAAGTTATCTGGACACAGGCCCTGCTAGTTGACATATCAGCCCAAAAGGAGGAACTGATCACCCTCACTAAGGCCTTGGAATTAGAGAAAGAAAAAAGACAAAACATCTACATAGATAGCAGGTATGCTTTTGCCACAGCCCACGTCCATGGGGCCATATATCAACATAGGTCAGGAGGAAAAATAAAATAAAAACAAAGAGGAAATACTGGCTCTACCGAGGCCCTCCACGACCCTGGTAGGGTAAACATCATCCACTGTCCTAGTCACAAGAAGAGAGATACCATGATAGCAAGGGGCAACAACATGGCAGACCGAGAGGCACAAGCAATTGCAGCCATGGCCCTGCCGGTGCTTCTGGCAACAGAGCTGAGTTTACCTACACAGCAGAAAACTTACCCCTCATTTCCAAAGATTCCAGTCACCAGTTCAACAAAAAGAAGGAACTGTGGTACACCTCCAGGGCAAAGAAAATCCTGCCACAAAGACAAGCAGAGGCTATGATCAAACAGATGCACCAGTGGACTCACTTAGGGGTAAGCAAGCTCATCCAGACATTTTTCAAGACTAAGTACCATGTACCAGGGTTAAAACACCTTGTGGACCAGGTGGTGCACAAGTGTGTGCCCTGCCAAAAAGTCAATGTCTGCCACACCATGGTGGATCCAGAAAAGAGGTACCAGGGAGACAGAGACAGACCCAGCATCTACTGGAAGGTAGACTTTACTGAAGAAAATATGGGTATTGATATCTTCTGGCTTTTCCCTGTAAAAATGAGACTTCTCAGTTGGTCATCAAGAAGATTATTGAAGAAAATTTTCCAAGGTTCAGAGTGCCAAAAACAGTAGGGTTAGGGAATAGCCCTGCCTTTGTTGCCCAGGTAAGTCAGGGCATGGCCAAGTATTTAGAGGTTGAATGGAAATTACATTGTGTGTACAGACCTCAGAGTTCAGAACAGGTAGAAAGGATAAATAGAACCCTAAAAGAGACCTTGACAAAATTAACCATAGAGACTGGTGCAGACTGGGTGGTGCTCCTCACCCTTACCTTTTTAGAACCAGAAATACTCTCTCTCGATACAGTCTTACTCCTTTTGAGATCCTTTATGGGGCTCTTGCACCCCTCACGGTCTTAAATGATGTGATTGAACCCACATGTTGTTGTAATAATGATCTGTATACTACGTTAAAAGGCTTGCAGGTGGTGCAGAAAGAAGTCGGGTCACAACTGGATACATCAAACGAGCTGGTACTCCAAAGACATCTCACCATTTCCAGGTTGGAGATCTGATATATGTGTACCAGCATTGCACCCAGACCCTCGAGCCTCGCTGGAAGGGTCCCTGCCTAGTTCCATTTACTACCCCTTCTTATCTTGTTTCTGCTCTTAACCCTTGGCCCATGCATCCTTGATTGCAAGTACAGTACAAGTTTTGATGCTCAGACAACAATATCATTAGCTTCAACAAAGTGAGACATCATTTCAGGATTGAAATACTCCAGAGAAAAAAAAGGGGGAATGTAGAATCCAAAATAAATTCAAGACCACCCAACACTTCCCCCCTGTGAAGGGACTTTTCAAACTGTAGAGCTTTAGCAGTCAGAATGACCACAACTTTTGCGTTTTGGGTCATATGGTGCCTAGATTATTATGCCACCCTTATGATTAAGTTTAGAGATCCTAAATAATGACCAGACCAAGTCTACAGCTGCCAGAACAAGATGAGCTGTTCTCAGAAAAATAACCATAACCCCCCCCAAAAAAAACCTACCCCACCTCACACTAAATTTCGAGGAAGACCACAAACTGCCCTGACCTTGGCAGAATTTCCCGTGACGTTAATAGCTGACCCATAACTTCAAAACCACAAGGGCAGGCAGAGTGAGGGACTAGGCCAAAGGGTTACTTAGTCACCCTATACAAACCAACTAATGCCTGAAAGGGTTACTTGCTACACCAATTAAAATAAGCCAGCTAGCCCTGTTGCCTAAATCTGCCCTTTACAAGGTATAAAAAGTGTGTTCTTTCTTTGTTCGGGTTCTCTCCTCTTGTCTCTATGATGGTGGTGGTGGTGGTGGTGGGGTCCCTATCACGTTGGAACAATAAAAAAAAAAAAAACTCTTGTGGTTTACAGTGATGTCAATCTCTGTGGTCTTTGTGAGTGAGGGTCTTTTGGCAGTCTCCAACACCCCTACTCTGAAGGTGGGCCATTTGGAGAAGCAGAGAGTAACTAACTTGCCCTTGTTTACTACTGCTGACAAGTTTTCTCCTCTTTCCCTAACTAGTGGTTAACTAGAATGTTTAATGGAGTAGATTCAGTCTGTCCCATGTCCAAAAATAATGTCAGTCCAAGTCCAAGAACACAGAAAAAGACAGTTAACACACAGACAGTTTGCCCTTGCCATAGACACAGAAACCAGGTTATAGCAAGACTCTATTGGCTCCTGCCAATACTGTGTCTTGCTGTTTCCAAAAGTCTGCCCATATCAATCGACCACATCAGACCAGCCAACACTGTGTTCGAGAGCCAAAACTGAAAGCAGAAGAGAGAGAGACAAACACACAGGCGCCTGTTGCCATTGCTGAGCTAGGTCTTTTTCCCTCCCATCAGTCTAGGTGGTGGTTGCTCAGGGGGCTTTCTCAAATCCCAGACGAGCCCCCAAATGTAATACACCCCCTCAACACTCAGTCAGTGGTACTTATTTTGAGACACCCCTGAGAGAGACACCAAAATGCAGATTGGTGCAAAAACAAGAGGTTTATTTTCTGGAGCATCAGGGTCGACCTTCAATCAGTGCCTAAGTCGAGTGACTAGAAGGCAACCCCCAAATGGCTATTACAAGCAGGTTTTATACGTTTTAGGGCTACAGGTTATATCAGCAAGGTTATAGTTCAAATCTATTGGCTAAGCATACTGACCTTTAAATCTATTGGCTAGCAAGCATGACACACATTTGAACTCTACCTGGGACTTTCCAGAGGGTCAAGTGACTGTCAGTACACTCAGAATTTTTACTCAAGAATGTTGCTGTGGGCAGAGAATGGAGCTTGGCCTACTTGACTCCAGGTGGGAGGGAGAAGCTGCAAGGAGGGTGTGGGACTGGAAAAAGCCCTTAGGGTCCCTCACCTCCTTCAAGGGATGTCCTCCCTGTTAACGTTAATGACTTCATGATAATCAAAGACAGCATAACTCAGGAGTGAAATGTGTGGCTAATATCTCAGCAAAATAGTAAACACTAGGATCTGTAAGACAACCCTTTAGTCTGGGGCACAGGACTCTAAAAACCTGATTTCAAAAATATATAATTTCTCAACTATGCAAAATATAAGGATATAATATGAATTCTATAAGGTGCTTCACATGACTAAAGGAACAAAGACAGCTGCACTGCGAACCAACTTGTCAGAAAAATACTGAGGAAGGAGATTTAGAGATTTAGGGAGTGGTGATCACAGGAGATCACACCAGTTAAATTTTTTGTTTGTGCTTACAAAAGTAGACAGATTCCTGAGTTCAGGATCAGCCTGGAACACAGCAAAGTTCTAGCAAGCCCAGGCATGGTAGAAATGGTAATTTCATGGTCCTATCTACATATCTTGTCTTAACAGAGCTCTATGCTTAAGAGCTGTAGGCAGATCTCTGAATTCCTTTGCAATGTTAAAAAATGTGTTTGCTGTTTTCTAAGAATCAAAGGACCAGGGTTATGGGATGCTGATTCATATGATAATTAAAAGGGAACCTGGAGTTAATGACTGGATTGGTTGTAAAATAAAAGACTGGGCTTATGATCTGCAAGAGATGAGCTATTCAGAGAATTTTTTAGAACAGCAAGAGAGACCTGCTTAGTGAACTGTCTTGAAAACACACACACACACACACACACACACACACACAGAGAGAGAGAGAGAGAGAGAGAGAGAGAGAGAGAGAGATGTCTGGAGATGTCCAGAGAAATTAAAACAGAGAAAACAGGCTGGAAAGGTAGACCACCATTTTTGAGACATTATTTTACTTTGAGTTTGTTTGTTTGTTTGTTTGTTTGTTGTTTGGATTTTTGCGACTCCCAGACACCCCTTCTCTCAAAATCCCTCTCCAAGCATAGGCTAGTTCTTGGCAGAATACAATTACAAAAAATATGAAAACTATAATGTATGATAAACATATACTGTACAGTCCACTTATATTTGGCAACTTAGTTAACGTATTCTGTCATCTGTCCTATTTTGATGAGTTTTAGAGTTCTGTATCTAAATAATTTTCTATCCTAACTTGTATTATTAACCTATAAACATCTTAGACCTAGAGCAACTTCTTAAATCCTAACTATTTAAGCTTACAGTAAGACTATGGCTACCTAGTCTTTAACCCCATCAGAGGTCTCAGAAGGAATAAATATTACCTGAGTATGCAGGAAGCACAGGGATACAGCTTGCAAAAATTATAGAAATGACAGAGACAGATGACTGCCTGGGCAGTCCCCAATATTCTCTAAAATTTTAGAGCATCTACCTTCAGCCTTCTGGCCCAGGTTATCTGATGCACCTTATGTGAAGCGGGAATTATGAAGGCCTTGCTTACTGTAACTTGGCAGAGATTGACAGTTGACTATCCTGTGTTCATTGTCTTTTTTGAACAGCATTTTGTCTGCAGATGAAGTTAGGGCATTTTCTTTGCCAAGTGTCTTGTTTTCCATAATTGAAACAACTCCATATGAAAGTCATTGATGCTATTTATCTTCTTTGAAGTGAAATGGGGGTACTGTTAGAAACAGACTTGTCTCATAATCTTTTATTAGTGAAATAATTTTGAATGCCATATTCTGTGGATTTCTAAGGCTTTGAAGATCATCTGTTTATTCATAGCACATCTTAATTGTCAAATTATTGTTTATTCTTAGCTATTTACTATCTGAATAACATTGAAAGCATTTTTTGTAATCAACTAAACTAGTATCTAATATGACCATGAGTTTGATTACCTGATTATTAACTTTCATTACTTAATTATTTTAAAGTTTGTGATAGCATCCATTAACAGGGTGGAACTAAAACTTGTATTTTAAAAAGAGCTGCACACCATAATACTTATACAAGTGTTGAAACATACAAATATTATGTTGAAACAAATTAACCTTACATTTTGTATCAATATACAAAATTTATTCCAATGAAAATCTTAAACCTGTATGAATATACAAAATTTTGTACCATGTAACAAAATATAGCCTCAATTTTCATCAAAATATAAATATATCTATCAATGTAATATTATGGTTATAAAATTTCTTAAGAGTAGATTCAATAATCTACCTATATAGGCCTAATTTCCTATATTATTTCTATATCCCCTTTTCCTTTCAACCCTCTTCCCTTTATCTAAGAAAGAAAGAAGAATAGAGAAAAGGAAAGAAAAGAAAGAAATCTCTGAGTTTAAGCTTTCTATTTAGTTTCCTTCCTGTCCAAAACAATAACTATTTGTTAATCATCCCCGAAAATGACAACATATCAATGACTCATAAAATGACCAAAACTATCCACCCCAACTTTCAGGGTGGTAAGACAGTCTTCTTATAACTGCTTCCTGCTGAATTTGGACCAAGAATTTCTGTTTGGAGGCCCAGAAGTTGGAAAAATAGTTGTCAAAAGAAAGCTGGCTGATATTTTTTGTTGTCAAGTCTTTATGTGCCGAGAAAGTTCATGCCTTAATCAAATTCTTGACTGGAATAGTCCAAAAGGCTGGATGAACTGAGCAGTTCTTTTTGAAGCTGTTCTAGAAGTAAGTCTCTGAAAACAGCATCAGTTTGAGGCAGGATCATGCAGGAAGCTGGAACAGCAGCTCTCAGCATCTCAGAATCCCCGAGGATGAATTCTGTCAGGGTTGCTCTCTTAGTCTTTTATTCTGCAACATACAAACCTTATAAGCAATATATACTTCTATAAAGATATTTATATGAAATGTGCAGGGTGTACAGATCAAATAAGGGTAAACTTTTGTTCTTTGAGCAGGTGAAAGACAACTGTCTTTTTTAAAGGTTAGTTTGATCATATAATCAAACTATAATATAAATCTCCATTCATGCCATATGAAAGGATAGCATATAATAATAAGTCATGAGAATTCTGTAGCCAACAAGATTTATTGGCCATATAAGATGAAGTTCTGTCTGAAGACATATCTATGTCCCAGTCAGTTTCAGGGTTGTTCCAATTGAGGGTTTAGTAATATGCATTACCAATGTATTTGGTCCTTTTGATTTTCTCCTGTCTGTAGCTGAGAACTTCAGTGGATCTCCCTCTATCAAATCTGAACTTTAACTTTATTATTTGGAAGGAGTCCAAAGCCTTTTATTTCCTATTAACACAAATACAGAGCCTCTCTCCAAGATAGCATGTGCTTTGTCTGGCAGTCTAAAGTCATTAAAAGTATAGATTGGTCTAATTTAGCAGCCCCCTTTTACCTAGGTTTGCTTTATTTTGACCTTTCATAGAGGGTATATAATACCATCATAATCACTGAATGTATAACTACCATCATTTTGATAATTTTTAAAAGAAATTGAAAGCTATTTTTATTCAGCTAGAAGCAAAAGGAAGGAGGGATTCGGTAGAAAGTATCAACAAAACTCATTCTGATAATTTAAAACATCTAAAAAAAAATTTTTTTTTGAGACAGGGTTTCTCTGTATAGCCCTGGCTGTCCTGGAACTCACTTTGGAGACTGGGCTGGCCTCGAACTCAGAAATCCTCCTGCCTCTGCCTCCTGAGTGCTGGGATTAAAGGCATGTGCCACCACGCCCAGCTTACAATTAAAATTATTATTATTATTATTCCTAGTAGTAGTAGCAGCAGCAGAAGCAGTAGTAGTATTTATTGAGACAGGGTTTCTCTGTGTCGTCTGGGCTGACTTAGATTTGCTCTGTTGATTAGGATGGCCTGGAACTCACAATACTTGTTTCCCAAGTATTGAGAACAAAGGTCTGGATTTATTTATTTATTATCTATGTACTCTTGGAAGCATTTATATCAATTCCCATTTCTTTCTCCCTTCTTTAGAGATTAATATATTTGATAATTTAAAACAATGTAAAACACTTACTATTTATTAAGACAGGGTTTCCCTATGTAGCCTGGGCTGACATAGATATGTTCTGTAGATTAGGATGGGTTTGAACTCACAAGATACCTTTCTGTCTCTGCCTTTGTCTCCCTGATGAAGACCAGCTTTGGGAATGCCTTAAAGAAACAGATGGACTACCGCTCTGGTGGCAAGTAGCAAAGCTTTACTGATGTCTACAGCTTAAAAACATGGGGTATTGTGGAGAGCCGTGCCATGAGCAATCACCATTACAAGATGGCGCTGGCTTCCCCTGTGCCCAACTAGTAAACAAGCCTTGTGCGCAGGTGCGAGAGTGAATTCACGCCAAGTCACTGCCCATCTCGGGGCATAGTAATGAGGTGATGGGCGAGCAACAAATCAGGTGCTGACATGCCAAGCTGAGGGCTATATAAGCAGCACCATTTTCTGGGTTCTGGGTCTTCCCTCCTGAAGAAGTAATAAAGCTTTTGCTGCAGAAGAATCCGGTCGTCCGAGTGTGTTCTTGCCGGCGAGAATGATAGCTCGGGACAAGTGGTGCCGAGAACCCGGGAACTTCATACCATCACCGGCGCAAGGGAGACCCTCTGTTCGCGAGGTGGGTTCAGAACTGTAGGACACGTAAGGCTCTGTAAGGTATGTTCGGTCTTGAAATTTCTCCAGCATTAGAGGCCTTTTTGTATGTTTTCACGGGGCTTGCTCTTTTTCTTTTGATTATATACTGCGGTCAGGCACGGTTAGATAAAAGGGCAGCGAGCAGTATGGGAACCTCCCACTCCGTGGTGACCGCCTTATGGTCGGTCTTGAGGCAGTGTGACCTAAAAATCGCCACTAAGACAATAGAGGGCTTTGTTAAAGAGATAGATCACGTAGCGCCGTGGTATGCATGCTCAGGGTCATTAACTATCGCCTCTTGGGAGAAACTGAAAGGAGATCTAGTTAGGGAACAGCAGAACAGCAAACTTAAAGCAGGGACCATGTCATTGTGGAAGCTGGTAAGATCATGCTTAAAAGACAAGGATTGTCAGCAAATGGTTGAGGCGGGGCAGAGGGTCCTGGAGGAGGTTCAAGACAGTCCATCAGAGACAGAGTGGGGAGAGAGATTAAGAGTTGAGAGGAAACAAGGTGCACCTAAGAATAAAAGCCTTTCCACAGGCCTTGAGCCCGAGGAAAAGAGAAATAAGGGAAAGAATGCCCTGGGAGAGTTTAGAAAAGGGGATGGAAAGGGAGAGACAGATCGAGCTGGGGAGGCACATAAGGGAAGGAGCCTCTATCCGCCATTAGACGAGTTCAAGGCACTAGCTGTTAGTAGCTCAGAATCGGATGAGGAACTTAGCTCCTCTGAGGAGACAGACTTAGAGGAAGAGCGGCTCGCTATGAGGGAGAAAGATACCAGCCAGATGAAAGACGAGCTAATCAGTCACAGAATAAGACAAAAGCAGCTAGAAACAAATGTCAGCTCACTGCGCGGTCTCCGGGCCCTCGACCTCTGGGTCCTAGTGCACCTCCACCCTATGTGCAGAGGTATCATTCAGACTCATTCATTCCAGAAGAGGAACAGAAAAAAGTGCAGCAAGCATTTCCGGTCTTTGAAGGCGCTGATGGCGGACGCGTTCATGCTCAGGTGGAGTATATACAGATTAAAGAACTTTCTGAGTCAGTCTGTAACTATGGAGTCAACGCCAATTTTACTACAGCGCAAGTCGAAAGGCTTGCTACTCTGGCAATGACTCCCGGGGATTGGATGACTGTAGTGAAAGCTGCAGCTCTTAACATGGGAATGTATCTAGAATGGAAAGCTTTGTGGCAAGACTCCTGCCAAGCACAGGCAAGGGCCAATGCCGCCGTTGAATGGGGACCAAAGAACATGGACTTTTGAGTTGCTTACAGGTCAGGGACAACACGCTACTAACCAGACAAATTACCATTGGGGAGCATACGCCCAGATCTCAGCTGCTGCCATTAAGGCATTGAAGGCACTCTCTAGGAAGGGAGAGGCAAGTGGACATTTGACAAAGATTACCCAGGGCGCCCAGGAGTTGTTCTCAGACTTTGTGGCTAGAATGACAGAAGTGGCAGGGAGAATTTTTGGAGACCCAGAGGCAGCTATGCCCTTAATTGAACAGTTGGTCTATGAAGAGGCTACACAGGAATGCAGGGCAGCTATTACACCCAGAAAGAGCAAGGGATTGCAGGACTGGTTGAAGGTTTGCCATGAGCTTGGAGGGCCACTCACTAATGCCAATATGGCAGCTGCCATTCTACAAGGGCAGAAGCGCCCTGACACGGCTGAGCTCAAACTCTGCTATAATTGTGGCAAACCAGGACACTTAAAAAAGGACTGTAGAGCCCTTGTCAAAAGGAGAGTGCCAGGACTGTGTACTAAGTGTGGGAAAGGGTATCATTGAGCCAGAGATTGTCACTCAGTCAAGGACATTCGAGGCAGGCCCCTGCAGCCAGAATTTCCTCAAGCAGTAGAGAATGAGGCCATTTCAAAAAACATGTATCAGGGCCTCAGGTCTCAGGGCCCCAAAACATATGGGATCCAGGCAGGCAAAAGGTAGACCCCTCAGTCTGCAGGGCAACAGAAGGATCAGCTAGATTGGACCTCCATGCCACCACCCAATTCATGATAATGCCCCAAATGGGGGTGCAGCCCGTTCCTACTGACTACAAAGGGCCTCTGCCATCTGGAAGTGTCGGCCTAATACTGGGCCGGGCCTCCCTTACCTTACAAGGCCTTATTGTTCACCCTGGAGTCGTAAATCAAGATTATGAAGGGGAACTTCAAGTTCTCTGTTCCTGTCCTCAGGGTGTCTTTTCTATTTCACAAGGGGATAGAATAGCTCAGTTAATAATTTTGCCAAGCCTACATGGCTGTTTTCCTTCCTCTGGTGTCCCTCGAGCTGCCAGAGGGATTGGTTCTACTGGAAATGATTCTGCTTACTTAATAATGCCTCTTGACTCCAGGCCATCCTTAGAATTAGTTATAGAAGGGAAACAATTTAAAGGGATTTTAGACACAGGAGCAGATAAAAGTATCATCTCTTCTCATTGGTGGCCAAAAGCCTGGCCCATTACTCAGTCATCACATTCTTTACGGGGGCTAGGCTATCAGTCCTGCCCCACTATTAGCTCCCGTTCTTTGAACTGGCAAGCGCCTGAAGGTCAAATGGGACGATTCACTCCCTATGTTTTACCACTCCCAGTAAATTTCTGGGGGAGAGACATTTTACAGGCACTGGGAATGACCTTGACTAATGAATACTCGCCACAAGCTGTTCAAATGATGAAGAAAATGGGCTATAAAGAAATAAGGGGATTAGGGAAAGGAGAGCTGGGTAGACTGGAACCTATCCCTCAAGAAGGTAATAATGGGAGACAGGTTTGGGTTTTTCCTAGGGACTGTTGAGGGCTCCATGCCCATACCATGGCTTACAGAGGAAGTTGTATGGATTCCTCAATGGCCTCTCTCCTCTGAAAAATTAGAAGCAGCCACAAAACTGATTTCTGAACAGCTACACTTGGGTCATTTAAAGCCCTCTACCTCACCCCGGAATACACCTATTTTCGTAATTAAGAAAGAATCTGGCAAATGGCGCTTATTACATGATCTTAGAGCAATTAATGCACAAATGCACCTGTTTGGGCTGGTTCAGCGAAGACTACCATTGCTTTCTGCCTTACCCCAAAATTGGGAAATTATAATTATAGATATTAAAGATTGTTTTTTCTCTATACCTTTATGCCCTCAAGATAGGCAAAGATTTGCATTTACCATCCCAGCCATTAATCATTTAGAGCCTGATCAAAGATACCAATGGAAGGTCCTATCTCAGGGGATGGCGAATAGCCCCACCATGTGTCAACTGTATGTGCAATTGGCACTTAAGTCAGTTAGAGAGCATTTTCCATCATTACTTGTAATACTTTATATGGATGATATTTTGATTTGCCATAAAAATTCACAGTTATTGCAAGATGCATACCCTATATTAATAAAAACGTTAGGGCAATGGGGATTACAGGTGGCCACCGAAAAGTGCAAATTGCTGGGAGATATTAATTGGCTAAGACCATTTTTGAAAATTCCATCAGCAGAATTAAAGCCTTTATTTGATATATTAGAGGGAGATACCCACATCTCCTCCCACAGAGCACTTACCCCAGCTGCATGTCAAGCTTCACAAACTATAGAAAAGGCCTTACAAGATGCTCAATTACAACGCAATGTCGAGTCAAAGTCATTTGAATTGTGCATATTAAAAACTGCACAGTTACCAACAGCAGTCTTGTGGCAAAATGGACCCTTATTGTGGGTCCACCCTAATGCCTCCCCTGCAAAAATCATTGAGTGGTATCCTAATGTAGTTGCTCAACTTGCACTTTGGGGGATAAAAGCAGCCATTACTCATTTTGGGAAAGAACCTCATATGCTAATTGTGCCTTATACCTCTGCTCAAGTTCAAACCCTGGCAGCAACGACTAATGATTGGGCAGTCTTGGTTGCCTCCTATTCAGGACAAACTGATAATCATTATCCAAAACATCCAATTTTACAATTTGCCTTAAGCCAAGCCATAGTGTTTCCAGTAATAACAGCCAAACACCCACTTCCGGATGGGGTAGTAGTGTATACAGATGGATCCAAATCTGGTATAGGTGCATATGTAGTAAATGGCCAAGTAACATCTAAACAATATAATGAGACATCACCCTAGGTTGTAGAGTGTTTGGTGGTACTGGAGGTCCTTGAAACTTTCCCGGGACCGCTCAATATTGTATCTGATTCCTTATATGTGGTTAATGCAGTTAATATGCTTGAAGTTGCTGGTTTAATTAGACCCTCTAGCAAGCTTGTTCACATTTTTCAGCAAATTCAGTCAGCCCTGTTACATAGAAGATATCTTGTGTATATTACTCATGTCAGGGCTCATTCTGGCCTTCCTGGCCCCATGTCTCATGAAAATGACTTGGCAGACAAAGCCACTAGAATCGTGGCTACTGCTCTATCCTCGCAGGCAGAGGCTGCAAGAGAATTTCATAAACGCTTCCACATGATGGCTGAAACTTTATGCCGCCATTTCACTTTAACCAGGAAAGAAGCTCATGACATTGTCACCCAATGTCAAAACTGTTGTCAATTTCTGCCTACTCCTCATGTGGGGTAACCCCCCGAGGCATCAGGCCATTACAGGTCTGGCAAATGGTTGTCACTCATATTTCCTCCTTTGGAAGAAATCAATATTTACATGTTTCCATTGACACCTGCTCCGGTGTAATGTTTGCTACACCTTTAACAGGTGAGAAAGCCTCTCATGTTATACAGCACTGTTTAGAAGCTTGGAGTGCTTGGGTCAAGCCCACAATTCTTAAAACTGATAATGGGCCAGCATATACCTCTACTAAATTTCAGCAATTTTGTCATCAAATGGACGTCACTCACCTGACTGGCCTTCCTTATAATCCTCAAGGACAAGGCATTGTGGAATGTGCCCATCGTATACTCAAGTCTTATTTTATAAAACAAAAGGGGGGAGTTGATGAGACTCTGGCCTCAGTGCCAAGAGTAGCTGTCTCCATGGCACTCTTCACACTTAATTTTTTGAATCTTGACGAGCAAGGTCGCTCTGCAGCTGATCGACATAGCTAAGACCCTGATAGACCAAAAGAAATGGTGAAATGGAAGGATGTCTTATCTGGTCTGTGGAAAGGCCCAGATCCTATTTTAATAAGATCCAGGGGAGCTGTCTGTGTTTTTCCACAGAGTGAAGACAACCCATTTTGGCTGCCGGAATGACTCACCCGCAAGATATTAATCAAGGATGGTGTGGAAGATGCTGACCTCCCGAGGACTGCTCCTGATTCTGACAATGCTGAACTTGTCTCAGGTTCCTAGTATGATGGGCAAACAGAGATGGGCCATTCTCTCGGCTTTCCCTAAACCAATGCCAGTTCGCCATGATGCTATAGTTTTTCCAAAATTCTTTACTACTAATAAAAAACTGGATTTACCATATTTGCCATTTGACCCTTTACGGGTCCCGTTAGGAGAAAATCGCTCCCTCCAAGAACAGGGTTCCCTATGTTTTCCATTATCACAAAAGGGGGGCTGTATTCAGCTCAGTATCCGTATGTTAGGATCATTTTTGGATAGTGGGACTGTAAATTTCACCCAAACCCGAGGAAAAGGAAACAATGATATTATTCATGTTACATGGTTTTGGTGGCAATCGACAGTCTGGCTAAACGGTACATTCCTGTCTCCCAATTGGAATGAGATGGAGCGTCCTCATCAACCCAGGATTGCTCCTCATTGTGGTGGAGAGAATGTAGGGGAGTTGCCACCATGGTCAGACTGCCAATCATCTGTAGCCAGATGGATTGATGAGCACAAATATTTTACCTTCTCCCCCATTATGTTGTTTGGGCCTGAAGAAGAGTTTGTAATGAGAACGGGCCTCTTCTTGCAGGACTGCAGAATGAGCCCTTACCGCAAATGGCTACTTTGTGGGATTAATGGAAGCTGTACAGATCTTAATCCCCTTGTTTTCTTAAAAGGAGGTGCTGTAGGAAAGGCCATTTACACTGGTCTCTCCAATTATACCCTGATTGGGGCATATGGACCAACAAAAAAATATATAATTCATACTGAAGAAATCTCTGGTTTAAATAAAACACAGATTAATCCAACCAGCTATATATCGACTCCAGTATGTGTCTATCCTCCCTTTTTGTTTATTTTGTCTAATGATTCATTTGAAAGCTGTGTAAATAATTCCTGTTGGATTTCTCAATGTTGGGATGCAACAAAGGACACCCGTGCCATGGTGGCCCGGATGCCACGTTGGATCCCTGTTCTGGTGGAAACACCCTCCACCTTATCCCTGTTTCAACAAAAAAGAGATTTTGGCATTACTGCTGCCGTGATCATAGCAATTTCAGCCAGTGCCACTGCTGCTATAGCTGCAGGGTACGCTATGGCTAGTACGGTCCAAACAGGCACAAAATTAAATCAGCTTTCAGTCGATCTGACTGATGCCATCAATGTCCAAACTTCTGCTAGTGCCCAGTTGAATGGAGGGCTGATGATTTTGAATCAGCGCCTTGACCTGGTTGAGGAACAGATAGGCGTCCTATACCAGTTGGCCCAGTTGGGTTGTGAAAGAAAATTGGGCGCTCAGTGTATTACCAGTGTCCAATATGAAAATTTTACTCGTGCAGCTAATCTGTCTAGACAGCTCTCCTTGTATCTTACAGGAAACTGGTCCAAGGGGTTCGATGAGACTCTTGAGGCCCTGAGGGCAGCAGTTTTAAGGATAAACTCAACGCGAGTGGACCTGTCATTGACAGAGGGCCTCTCTTCCTAGATTTCATCTGCATTTTCTTATTTTAAGGAATGGATGGTGGAGCCGGGCGTGGTGGCGCATGCCTTTAATCCCAGCACTTGGGAGGCAGAGGCAGGTGGATTTCTGAGTTCGAGGCCAGCCTGGTCTACAAAGTGAGTTCCAGGACAGCCAGGGCTATACAGAGAAACCCTGTCTCGAAAAACCAAAAAAAAAAAAAAAAAAAAAAAGGAATGGATGGTGGTAAGTTTATTTGGTACTGCCATCTGCTGTGGACTTGTGTTCATGCTCTGGTTGGTTTGCAAGCTCAGAGCCCAACAAACACGTGACAAGGTCCTCATTGCTCAAGCACTTGTGGCCATTGAACAAGGGGCCTCCCCGAAAATCTGGCTATCTATGCTCAAGAATTAGTTGGCATTTATCATTTTTTGGCTGGCCTCTTTTGTAGAGTTCGCCCTAAGTCTTTTAGTAGTTACTGTCACATAGCACTGCGGTATCCAGGGACGGGAAACTTTCCTCATGCACAGATCAACCTAAGACATGGAGCCTGGTGGCGATAGGGTTACCCTATGACGGAAAAGGCTGTGACATTAGAGGAACGACCTAAGACAGGAGCCACAGCAGATGGACATAATTACACAGACCTAGTCCAGCCTCATTTTAATAAAACAAAAGGGGGAGATGTGGAGAGCTGTGCCATGAGCAATCGCCATTACAAGATGGCGCTGGCTTCCCCTGTGCCCAACTAGTAAACAAGCCTTGTGCGCAGGTGCGAGAGTGAATTCACGCCAAGTCACTGCCCATCTGGGGCATAGTAATGAGGTGATGGGCGAGCAACAAATCAGGTGCTGACATGCCAAGCTGAGGGCTATATAAGCAGCACCATTTTCCGGGTTCTGGGTCTTCCCTCCTGAAGAAGCAATAAAGCTTTTGCTGCAGAAGAATCCGGTCATCCGAGTGTGTTCTTGCCGGCGAGAATGATAGCTCGGGACAGAGTATGACTTGCAATTTTTGCTCAAAAAATAACATTTTTACTTAGTTGCACCTGGCAGACAATATTATCATATTTGGAGTCATTTTCTCATAACAAGAGCAAACTTCAGAAGAAGAAACTGTTATCTGCAGACCCAAGGACATCCCCCTCTCAGTATAAATATTAACTCTTCACTAGGAACAAGGAAAAACTCTGGCTCACAGAAAGTCATGTTAGGACATCCCTCCCTTTCAGGAGGGACAACCCCTGAACTTTCTCCCAGTTAACGGCTCTGACCCTTTCAGGCCAGAATGAAAGGGAAACCATTGTTCTCCTCATCTCCCAAGTATTGAGATAAAAGGAGTGAATTTATTTATTTAATATGCATACGCCCTCTTTTCTTAGCTTAATATACTTCTCTATATTCAATTTCATTTAAATTCTCTTTTATTTAGTATATAAGCATATTCCCAAGCCATCATGCTCTGGTGTTATGCTGAGCTGTCACCATTTTCCCTGTGAGGCCCACATTCAAGGAAACCAGTTGCTTAAGGTAGCGTTGACATATCAATTCATGCTATTCTCTCTATTTTTTTTTTAATTGCAGGAGACATGCCACTTGCTCACCTCTCTCTGAGTGGCAGGATTTTGCCTGCTCCATTGCACAGCAGGGGCTTACAGCTGCATCTGCCCTTTGGCGAGTGATCAGGTCAGGGATGTAGCTGTACTATTCTCACTTTAACTCCTGGAATCAGCCCCTGGAATCACTTTCACCAAACCAGCATGTACTTCAACCATTGCTAGAACTCTGCAAGCTTGGGGAGGAACCAACCTTGCTAGATCCATTTCTTCCTGTCTTCTTATTGTTAAAGTGATGGAAGAATAAAAAAATTCATGAAAGCCTCTAGATTGACATCCAACATGGATCTCACTGTTGACAGAAAGTAAAAGTTTAACTTGTTCTATTGATTTAGAAAATGTTTGTGCACAATGTTCTGACCGTTCTCTGAACCTGTGTTTGCCAATGTTCTGACCGTTCCTTGAACTCATGTATTTGCTAACTGCTGTTGCCCACCTCCAAGTGATGGTAATCTGGTTACTGGGCTGAAATCGGAAAATTTCCCCAACAACTTCAGATAGGGCCAATTCTGAGTTGCCCCACTTATCAGCCATTAGCCAATAGAGTGGCATCACCCCTGTGTCTGTGCATGACTCCTTCCTTGCACCCCTCCCATACCCATTTCTTGTGAAATCACCTTAGATTAGGAATTGTTTGCTTAGAAACATGTGATTTGGAAATCCCCTACTTTCCCCTCCTCCTTTCCCCCTTGAGGGCCCATAAAAGGAGGGCTCCATTTCACTTCTGGGTCAACTCCTCTTCCCCTGTGTGGGATACGAGTCATCCCCAGAGTCATCCCCAGAGCTCTGGCTTTCCCCAAATAAAGCCTCATGTGATTTGCATCAAGCTTGGTCTCTCGTGAATTCTTGGGGGTCTGCGACTATCCTGAGACTTGAGTGAGGCTCTCCCTTCGGCAGGGGGCTCTTTCATTTGGGGGCTCGTCCGGGATTTGCGCGACCACCTTCATCTCCATAGACCCACCTGGAGGTGAGATTTCTTGTCTGAAACTGTTTCTGTGTGCCGGTGAAGTTTGGTGTTGAACTTTAAATTGCAGCCACGACTTTTCATGAGAAATGGAGACCCGAGTCTTGAGATGAGACACAGAGTGTGATCAGCAGACTTGCTGGAATCATCGGCTGCTGCTCTGGGGTATGCCTCAGAGTGAGGGGAAGGGCTCCAAGAGTCCATCTGGGAAGGGGGTGAGGATTTAGTAGTATTCCTGGATTGGAAGAACTAAACGCCAACCCGACCTTCTGCATCTCTGAATTGGTTTCGTTTGTCTAATAGAAGACGAGCAATTTTTGTCAGTTTGTGTATATCCATTTCTTGCATCTTTCTTGTGTTTGTGTGTGTGTGTGTGTGTGTGTGTGTGTGGTTTGGACAGTGGGACAAACTGTGACAACCCCCCTGAGCTTGACCTTAGATCACTGGACTGAAGTTAGGTCAAGGGCCCACAACCTTTCAGTGGAAATTAAGAAGGGACCTTGGCGGACTTTTGGAGCCTCTGAGTGGTCAACATTTAACGTAGGATGGCCACCAGAGGGGACTTTTGACTTGACTTTAATCTTTGAAGTTAAGGCCATTGTTTTTCAGGATGGACCTGGGTCCCATCCGGACCAGCAGCCATACATAACTGTATGGCAAGACCTCGTCCACAATCCACCACTGAGGGTTAAACCGTGGATCCCACAGTGGAAGTCAGGCTCCTGAGCCCTGGCTCTCCATGGAACAAAAGTGAAACCAAAGGCTCCCCCCAAAACAGAGCCTTCGTCTCAACCCTCAGCCCCCCCCAAATTTATCCCGAGATCGAGGGGCCTTTTGAGTGGCCAGAACCTCCTCCCCCTCCTTACCCACTGCCCCCTCCATTCCCCAAGCCTCCACAGCTTCTGGAGGCAGCCCTTGGGACTGATGGTGGTACAATCAGTGGACCAGCAGCCAGGACCCAAAGCCAATGGTCCCAGAGCCACTCCACAGATGGGGTTTCTGATACCACATCTGCTTTCCCCTTGTGAGCTGTGGGAAACCCATCTGCAGATCCGCAGTCCCTGCAGACCCTACAGTATAATTGGAAAGCTAATCATGCTTCTTTTTCTGAGAATCCAGCCAGCCTGATGGGGCTGATGGAGTCTCTCATGTTTTCTCACCAACCCACTTGGGATGATTGTCAGCAACTTCTGCAGGTCTGTTCACCACTGAAGAAAAGGAGCACATCCTCCTGGAGGCTCAGAAAAATGTTCCCAGAGTGAATGGAATTCCAACCAACCTGCCTAATGAGATTAACGCTGGGTTTCCTCTGGACCGGCCAGTTTGGGATTACAATACGGCTCAAGGTAGGGAGAGGTTGACAGTTTACTGCTGGGCTCTGGTGGCAGGTCTCAAGGGAGTGGCAAGATGCCCCACCAATTTGGCTAAGGTAAGAGAAGTGATCCAGGGCCCCACTGATTAATGGAGGCTTACAGATGCTATACTCCCTTTGACCTGACCTCTGAGGGTCATCAAGCCGCAGTTGCTATGGCTTTTATAGGGCAGTCAGCATCAGGTATTAAAAGAAAGTTACAGAGATTGGAAGGGTTACATGCTATGGCTTTGCAAGATTTGGTTAGAGAGGCAGAGAAAGTGTATCATAAAAGAGAGACAGAGGAAGAGAAGAAAGAACGAGAAAAATGTGAGGAAGAAGAGAGAGAGAATAAGAGGGATAGAAGACAGGAGAGAAACTTGAGCAGGATTTTGACCGCAGTGGTAGGGGAGCATGAGAGAATCAGTAGAGCTGAGAATAGACAGACAGGGTACCTGGGCAACAGGGAATCCAGATCTGGAGGAAGAAGACCTACCCAGAGGACTCTGGAGAAGGACCAATGTGAATATTGTAAAGAGAAAGGACATTGGGCATGAGATTGCCCTAAGAAGAGGGGAAATGCCCCTAAGGTTCTGGCCCTAGAAGATGATGATTAGGGGAGATGGGGCTCGGACCCCCTCCCTGAGCCTAGGGTAACTTTGACTGTGGAGGGGACCCCTATGGACTTCCTAGTAGACACTGGAGCTGAACGCTCTGTGTTGAAACAACCACCAGGAAAACTTAAAAATAAAAGAACCATAGTAGTTGGAACCACAGGTCAGAAACAATATCCCTGGACCACTGCACATACCGTAGATTTAGGGAAAGGACAAGTGAGTCACTCTTTCTTGGTTATCCCTGAGTGTCCCACACCACTTCTGGGGAGAGATCTCTTGACTAAACTAAAGGCCCAGATCAGATTTACCCAAAAAGGGCTGAGAGTAAGTTAGGAATCCCCCACCTCCATGGTCTTGGTCCTGCAGCTCGAGGAAGAATATCGTTTGCATGAATGCACAAAGCAAGAAGTGCCAGACCTGAAAGACTGGTTGACTGCCTTCCCTAGAGCATGGGAGGAGACTGGAGGTATGGGAATGGCTGTCAGAGTACCCGCCCCCCGTGGTCGTGGGACTATAGATGGATGCTACTCCTATAGGGGTACAGCAATGCCCCATGAGCCGCGAGGTGAGGGATGGGATTAGGCCTCATATTCAGAGACTGTTACAACAAGGTATTCTAGTGCCCTACCAATCGCCCTGGAATACTCCTCTGCTGCTGGTAAAGAAACCTGGTATCTGGTGACTATTCACCTGTCCAAGACCTGAGAGAGGTCAACAAGAGGGTCCAAGACATTCACCCAATGGTTCCCAATCCCTATAACCTCCTCATCTCACTCCCCCCAGAGTGAAAGTGGTACACAGTACTTGATTTAAAAGATGCTTTCTTTTGCTTAAAGTTACATCCCTCCAGTCAGCCTATATTTGCCTTTGAGTGGAGAGACCCTGACACTGGACAAACGGGACAACTGACCTGGACACGGTTACCCCGGGGGTTTAAGAATTCCCCCACCCTTTTTGATGAGGCTCTACATGGAGATTTAGCCTCCTTCAGAGCTAAAAAACCCCAGTTAATTTTGCTTCAATATGCTGATGATTTGCTCCTTGGTGCAACCTCAGAGCAAGAATGCAGGCAAGGTACTGAGAAACTGCTAACGGAACTGGGTGAGTTAGGGTACCGGGCCTCCGCTAAAAAAGCCCAGTTGTGTCAAATGGAAGTTGTCTACCTGGGATACACTCTTTGAGATGGGAAGCAGTGGCTGATGGAGGCTAGGAAAAAGACTGTGACTCAGATACCAGTACCGGCTACTCCGAGGCAGGTGAGAGAATTCTTGGGCACTGCTGGGTTCTGCAGACTTTGGATACCTGGGTTTGCAACATTGGCTGCCCCCCTGTATCCCCTTACAAAGGAAAGTGGGGAGTTTAAATAGACACCAGAACACCAGAGAGCCTATTAGAATATTAAGGAGGCCCTGTTGACTGTGCCAGCTTTGGCTATGCCAGATTTAACCAAGCCCTTTACCCTTTATGTTGATGAAAGGGCAGGAGAGGCCAGAGGGGTTCTTACCCAGACTCTAGGGCCATGGAAAAGGCCCATGGCATATCTGTCTAAAAAGCTGGACCCAGTAGCCAGTGAATGGCCCACATGTCTGAAGGCTGTTGCAACCATAGCCTTGCTTGTTAAGGATGCTGACAAGTTAACTTTGGGATAACAAATAACTGTGGTGGCCCCTCACTCTCTTGAGAGCATTATCTGCCAGCCCCCAGACCGATGGATGACAAATGCCCGAATGACTATCAGAGTCTGTTGCTGACTGAACGGATTGTGTTTGCTCCTTCCGTTATCCTCAACCCTGCTACCCCCCTGCCTGAGATGGATGACTTCTCGCCCATTCACTGCTGTGCAGACATCCTTGTGGAAGAAACAGGGATTCGGAGTGATCTGCGTGACCAGCCGTGGCCAAGCATTCCAAGCTGGTACACGGACAGAAGTAGCTTTCTGGTAGAAGGTAAGAGGATGGCAGGGGTGGCAGTGGTAGATGGCCAGCGAGTCGTATGGGCTAGCAGCCTGCCAGAGGGTACATCAGCACAAAAAGCCGAGCTGATCGCCATGACGCAAGCCCTTCAGATGGCTGAGGGACGACCCATCAACATCTACACTGATAGCAGGTATGCTTTTGCTACAGCCCACATCCACGGCGCATTCTATAGACAAAGGGGGTTGCTGAGCAGGCAAAGACATAAAAAATAAAGAGGAGATTCTGAGTCTCCTTGAGGCTATCCATTTGCCAACTAAAGTGGCCATCATGCATTGCCCAGGGCATCAAAAAGGCTGAGACCCTGTGGTTAGAGGTAATCAGATGGCTGACCAAGAAGCAAAAAGAGTGACACAAGGACCCATGTTCCTCACCATGAAAACCTGGCATGATCAACTTGAAACCCCTTATCGTTCCCTAAAGGTCAGCCTCAACTATACTCCAGAAGACTATCAACAAATGAATAAATTAGGCTTCAAGTTTGAAAATTATTATGGCCTGAGAGAAGCTAAAGATGGGAGAGTGATTTTGCCCCAAAAAGAAGGAAAGAAATATGTTGCTAATTTACATCAATTAACCCATCTAGGGGCCAAGCATCTACAGACTTTGGTTAAGTCTTCCAACTATTATGTTTTGGGACTCTCCAATATCGCGGAGGCCGTGGTTAAAAACTGCATACCGTATGCCATGACTAATGCAGGACATACAAGATACCCTCCAGGAAGAAGACTATGAGGAGATCGCCCCAGAGCCTATTGGGAAGTAGATTTTACTGAAGAAAAAACCAACCAAATATGGTAACAAGTATCTTTTAGTTTTTGTAACTACCTTTTCAGGATGGGTGGAGGCCTACCCAACTAAAAGGGAAACTGCCAATGTCGTGGTCAAAAAGATCCTGAAAGAGATTTTTCCACAATTTGGAATACCTAAGGTAACAGGGTCAGATAATGGACCCACCTTTGTTGCCCAGGTAAGTCAGAGACTGGCCACTCAACTGGGGATTAATTGGAAGTTGCATTGTGCTTATAGACCCCAGAGTTCAGGACAGGTAGAAAGAATGAATAGAACTCTAAAATAAATCTTAACTAAATTGACCATAGAGACCGGTGGGAATGACTGGATAGCTCTCCTTCCCTTCATCTTGTTCCATGTCAGGAACACTCCAGGAAAGCTTATGTTCACTCCCTATGAGATCCTTTACGGGGGGCCTTCCCCACTCACCGAGGTGGGGGGGGGGGGAATATTAGAGCCTCCAGAATTTAACCTTGGTCCTTCATTGTTTACATGCATGAAAGCCCTAGAAGTGGTCAGAAACACTGCCTGGGAACAGCTCAAGGAGGCTTATAATGGTGCCACCCCAGTTCCAGGTTAGAGACAAAGTCCTCATCTGACGACACCAAGTTGGAAATCTAGAGCCTCATTGGAAGGGCCCCTACATCATGCTGCTGACCACCCCCACCAAGGTTAAAGTAGAAGACATCTCTGTTTGGATCCATGCCTCTCACATAAAGCGAGCTCCTGATCAACCCCAAGATAATTGGGAAGTGGAAAAGATTGCTGATCCTCTTAAGCTGTGCCTACGCCACTGGTACAATCCAGAAAAAGAGTGATAACCCGCATCAGCCCATGACTCTTACTTGGCAAGTACTATCTCAATCAGGGGAAATACTTTTCGCCACTTCAAAAAAGGAACCCCCGGGGGCATGGTGCCCAACCCCATATTTTTGTCTCTGCCAAATTATTCCTGTGGCTGGAAGTACCCCTCCACCAACACGGTCCGAAGCTACAGGTTCTATAGCTGCCCCAAGCACATTAAGAGTTCCTGGTGTGGAGGACCCAGATGGTACTTTTGCAGTGATTGGAGTTGTGTTACTTCAAATGATGGAGATTGGAAATGGTCCACTGAGTCCACTGGGGATGGGCTGAACTTTTCCTTCCAAAATCAAGGACCAGGCCAGCATGTAGTAATGGGGCTCTACAAGGATAAGAAATGCAAGTCTACAGATTTAGATAGAGTAAAATTGCAGTTCACTGAAATGGGCAAAAAGTATGATCTTGCTCAGTGGCTCAGGGGCATGACCTGGGGCATTGTGTTTTACAATTATGGGAGTAAGCCAGGATCATTGCTCCATGTACGCTTACACATTGAAAGTCCTCTGGCCCTACCAGTGGGCCCTAATAAGGGACTCCCTGAGCAAAACCAACTTCCCCTCCCGGTTTCATTCCCGGCCCTACCCCCCACCCAAAAGTCTTCCCCACGGGGGATTCCTCTGAGTTCCACTCTCCCTCCCATAACCCCAGCACAAGTCGGGCCACCACCCACCAGACAAAGACTATTCAGCCTTCTCCAGGGAGCTTTCTCTGTGTTAAATAGTACCAATCCCAATGCCACTAAATCTTGTTGGTTGTGTTTAGCCTCTGGTCCTCCCTATTATGAGGGGATGGCAGTAATGGGAACTTACAATAATACCACCAGTCATGATCCCTGCAGCTGGAGACGTAGCCACACATTCACCCTCACTGAAGTGTTGAGCACAGGCACATGTGTAGGAAAAGTGTCTCCGAGTCATCATCATCTGTGTAATGAAACCCATAAAAGCCCCAAGACTGAACTAACTTATTACCTGTCACCTGGTCCTAATAAGTGGTGGGCTTGCAGCACCGTATTGACCCCCTGTGTGTCAACGTCGGTGTTTAATGAGACCAGAGACTATTGCATCTTGGTACAGTTAGTGCCTAGAGTTATTTACCATCCCACAGAAAATTTTGTTGATGAGTTTGACAAACGGCCGACTCACCTCCACAGGGAACCTGTGACTATGACTTTGGCCATGTTTGGGGGAGTGGGAGGAATAGCGGCAGGAATTGGAACTGGCGCTGCTGTCCTAGATAAGGTGCCCCGCTATTACAATCAGTTAAGAGAAGCCATGGACACTGATATAGCGGCCCTGGAGCAATCCATTACTAAGTTAAAAGAGTCCTTAACATCTCTGTCTAAGGTGGTTCTCCAGAATCGTAGGGGATTAGACTTGCTCTTCCTTAAAGAGGGAGGATTGTGTGCTGCCTTAAAAGAAGAATGTTGCTTTTATGTAGACCACGCTGGAGTAATTGAAGACTCCATGAGCAAGTTAAGAGACAGACTAGAAAAGTGGAAGCGAGACCGAGAAGCACAGACTGGGTGGTTTGAAGGCCTTTTTAATAGATCCCCTTGGTTAACCACCCTCATCTCCACTCTGATGGGACCTTTAATAATTTTGCTTTTGTTGCTGACATGCGGCCCACTGATTCTTAATAGGTTGGTGACCTTTGTTAGAGGAAGAATCAGTGCAGTCCAGCTGCTGGTGCTGAGACTACAGTGCCAGTCCCTGAAAAACCTCGAAGAAGAGGTTGGAATGTAGTTCTAAGATTAGAACTAATGACTAGAAGTGGGGAATGAAAGAATGAAAAGATTCATGAAAGCTTCTAGGCTGACACCCAACATGGACCTCACTACTGACAGAAAGTAAAAGTTTAACTTGCTCTATTGATTTAGAAAATGTTTGTGCACAATGTTCTGACCGTTCTCTGAACCTGTGTTTGCCAATGTTCTGACCGTTCCTTGAACTCATGTATTTGCCGACCGCTGTAGCCCACTGCCAAGTGATGCTAATCTGGTTACTGGGCTGAAATCGGAAAATTTCCCCAACAACTTCAGATAGGGCCAATCCTGAGTTGCCCCACTTATCAGCCATTAGCCAATAGAGTGGCATCACTCCTGTGCCTGTGCACAAACCTTCCTTGTACCCCTCTTGTGAAATCACCTTAGATTAGGAATTGTTTGCTTAGAAACATGTGATTTGGAAATCCCCTACTTTCCCCTTCTCCTTTCCCCCTTGAGGGCCCATAAAAGGAGGGCTCCATTTCACTTCTGGGTCAACTCCTCTACCCCTGCATGGGATACGAGTCGTCCCCAGAGCTCTGACTTTCCCTGAATAAAGCCTCATGTGATTTGCATCAAGCTTGGTCTCTCGTGAGTTCTTGGGGGTCCGAGACTATCCTGAGACTTGAGGGGTCTTTCAGTGACAGTGTGTTCTATTTAAGAATCTGAAATCATTTTGTTAAAAGTGAGTTCTTGCCACACTTTAGTTCATCAGTTTGTGGTAGTAAATATTTAATCTCAAATTAAGGTTTCTACCCTGCTTTTGACCAGTCAGTTCCCAGATAAAAGACACAACACTTTTATATTTATAATAGCCCTTTATAGCATTAGAGCTGGGCTGATATCTACCCTCTAAACTATTAGTTTTTTATCTCCCTACCAATAACCTCAAGTTATGACTTGACATGTTCTGGATGGGCGGCTCTTACTCCAATTGCTCAGCCCACATGTCCAGTTCTTGTTTTTTTTTTTGTTTGTTTGTTTGTTTGTTTGTTTTTCAAGACAGAGTTTCTCTGTATAGCCCTGGCTGTCCTAGAACTCACTTTGTAGACCAGGCTGGCCTTGAACTCAGAAATCTGCCTGCCTCTGCCTCCGGAGTGCTGGGATTAAAGGTGTGTGCCACCACGCCCAGCTATATGTCCAGTTCTTAAAATCCCTTACCTCATGGCATCTTCCTTTGGTCCTCCTCTAACCCCGAGTCCAAGAACCCCAAGCCGCACATATCTCTCTTTTTCCCAGCTGCTGGCTGTAGGCATCTTTCTTCACCAATCAAGGATAACTTGGGGGCAGGGGGAAGGTTACCTAGTGTCACTTGGGTTTACTATGGATTCTCTCATCCCTGGGGGCTGCCAGGTCTTGGAGACCACTGTCTAGCATAACAATTTAGCAAAAGACCAAACCTCAACAGCTATGGTCAAATATCTAACCAGAAGTAACTTAAGGGAAGGTTGATTTTTGGCTGACAGTTGAGGGATGCAGCCCATCACAGCAGGGAGGCATGATTGTGGGGACATGAGGTCGTATTCTTACCTGGAACAGGAAACCATGTAACTATGAGGAAACAGAGACTAAATAGGAAGTGGGACTAGACTATCAAACCTCGATGACCTTACCCACAGTAACTGATTTTCTCCATTCCCATCTTCCAAAACTTCCACAACTTTCTAAGCTTAGGAGCCTAAGGGCAGGAGGAGTTTTTTTCATGTACAAGACACAATGGGCTAAGCATGTCAGAGTATTTTGAAAGAGGAACATTTGTAAATGGAGTTTAGTAAACTCAATTAGTTATTAATATGACCTTCCCAGCCCCCCAATAATCAAGGCAGAGTCCTATGGATTTTTTTTAAAAATCAGCTCTAGCAACATTACTGGTGTATTACCCATAATCTATATTTCTATTCACTAGACTACTTCCCAGCTGCATTACCCAAGGGACTTGTTCTTTGAATCCCACCCACATGACTCCAGCAGTTCATCCTGGGAGGGTATTTTACTCAGGCATGTGCTCCTGGTCCATCACTTATAATGGCGACATCTTGGTCCCTCTATCTCCTTCCTACTTCATTTTCTTTCCTCTCTACCTGTGACCCCCAGCTAGGTAACTGAAAACCCAGCTATCTCCATTTCCCACCCCCCAGTCTAGCCATTTTTATTTAATCAATAGTTTTAAATTAGGAAACAAGGTTTACACAACAAAAGCTGGTGCATGGGAATGTGCTGATCCTGAGACAACCAGATCTCAGAGTACAGAATTTATCATTTGAACACATATCAGCACTAGACCATGTTGCAGGAAATATTAAAATGAGAACATCAAGTTCCCGCACTACACCCACCTACTCTCAGCCCCGTAGGTGTTTGGTCGACCTATTCTTAACTCGTGGAGACTCTCTGACTCAGCTCCAAAGTCTCTCTACCCAGCTCGCTAAGTTCCTACTGATGGGTCTCTACCACACCAGCCCCATGCTTCAAAACCCCCACAGCCTTTGTGGTGCACATCAGGCAAACCCATGCTTTGCCGCATATCTTTTTCTCTTGAACTCTGACAAGCTGCCTCGTGAAGGAAAACACAACACAAACTTAGTTCAGAAACAACAGTAACTCAATCTCTGGGCACAACAACTAAAATCTTAATCTTGTAAGTCTTATTAAATCTAAGTCCTCTGGTGGTGAATCCTGATGGATCCATCATTGAAAATGAGAGACACTAGTCATTACATCTTGTCCTCATGCTATCCCCATCCAAAAGACCCTCTCTCCTTCCTGCTTCCTCTCTTCCCCTATCCAACCCAAAAGTCCCTCCTACTTGTCCATTGATTGGCTCCTTTATTCATTAGGGGTGTGTTTACAAGAGGTCACCTGAGTATATGACTCACTCCTTGTCCCCAATCCCTCCCAACAGACTGGAATTAACTTCAAAATACAAACAGCACTAGGCCCATCCACGACAAGACCAACCCCTAACACTTCCCCCCTTCTTGTCTAAATAAAAAGGCTCTTTCTCTTACAATAATAAATGACATACAGTAGGAACAAATATGAAACAATTATGAAAATCATCAAGTGAGAATTACATTTAAAGTCCAGTCTATCTGTATTTGGCATCTTTGGATAAAGTATTCTATTATCTATCCTATTTGGGTGAGTTTAGTGTTTCATACCTAAATTATTTTCTATTATAACTTGTACTAACGTAAAAACATATTCTTAGATCCTAAACAATGTAAACTTAATTGTGAGCTTATAAACATCTAGTCTTCTACCCCATCTGAGATTTGAGAAGGAATAAATATTACCTCAGTATGCAGGAAGTGCAGCCAAGCAGTGTCTTAAACTAAGAAATGACTGAGGATCTTGCTGCCTGAACAGTCCCCCAGAATTTCTTTAAAATATTGGAGCATCTACCTTCAGCATCCTGGTCCAAAATATGTGCCAGATCTTTAATGAAGCAGGAATTTATGAAGCTGCTTACCCTGTATTGGCAGAGTTCAGCAGTTGACTTTCCTCCATCATGTTTGCCCATTTCAGACAACATTTTTTCCAGTGGTCAGAGCAATGGTAATTTTTGCCTAATGACAGCCTTCCACATTTGAAGCAACTCCATATGGAGGATTTCTGATGCTCTTGTCTTCTTCCAAGTTGAATGGGTTGCTGCAGGCTTAGATTTTTCAAAACCTATGTTAATAATGGTTCTTACATGTTTTAACCTCCCTTCTAGCCCACCACCCACCAGAGGTAGTGGAAAGGAAAGGTTAATAGAGCAAAGATGTATGTGGGCTGTTTAGAAATAGTTCTTTAGAGGTGTTTCCAATCTGTTGTCAGGATATAAGCAGTTTAGTTCACTCGAATCAACAGCAGTAGCTCAATCCACTCACAAACACTATTCACGGATCAGCACTGTCAGTTCAATCCAGAAGAAACTGCAAGGCTCCGCCAATCAGCCCATGCCTGTGGAAGTGGCAAGAAGCTGCAGGAATATCACAAAAAGTTCTTTGGTGAGTTTTTCTCTCCAAATCATGACAAAAATGATCAGAAAAGAAGACAAATCAGTGAAGACCAGCATCAGCAAAGTCCATCGAAGACCAGCAAAAGGTTGCAAGGTGAACCCATGCCAGAGCATTGTCCACTGTCTGTTGGATTTTACTTATATTCTTTATAAACATTATGTGTCCTCTCAAGCATCTGCTCCAGTAAAATACCACATGCCCCTTTTCTAGGCAGCTTCCAGAAAAATTCCCTCCCATGTATCTGCTTCAGCAGAATATCCTCTCATAAGAGAGTCTCCCCCCAAAATCATATGACATAACTGATTCTCCAAAGAAACCAGAAATTTCCACTTCAGGATGCTGTCAGGAGCTGACATGTATTAATGTTTAAAAAGGCCTTATGGTAATAATAAGAAAACTTTAAATGTTATATTCTGTAAGTCTCTGAGGTTTTGGGGAAAAAAAAAATCTATCTATCCACAGTATATCTGAATAGGCAAACTTTGTTTGTTTGGGTTTTTTGGCTATTTACTATCCATTCAAACTAGGAAGCTTATTTTACGATAAACTAGTCTAGTATCTAACATGACCATGAGTTTGATTGCCTGATAACCAACTTGTATTTTTTAACTGTCCTAAACAGTTTGTAATAGCAGTTTTTAAAGAGACTAGCTTTATATTACACCTTCAATTGAACTGTACAGAGTATTGATCCAATACCTTTTATAAGAATTGAAACATATATAAAGTAAGTTGTAGCAAAAATAACCTCAAATCTTGTATAAATGTATAAAAATCTATACTAATGCTTCAAAATATAACCTTGATATATATCAATATTAAAAATCATACCAATGTAACAAAATATGAACTTAATATGTATCAGTATATAAGTATGACATTATTGATTATTAACTGCCCTTTGGTTTAAGACTAGATTCAATAATTGATTCCATATTCCAATTTTTCCTATTCTATTCCTATATCCACCTTTTTTCTTTTCAACCTCTTTTCCCCTACACAAGAAAGAAGAATAGAAAAAAAAGAAAAGGAAACAGAGAATTCCTTAAGCCTGACCTCTTATACCTTGTTTTCTCCTTGGTCAAAACCATTTAACAATCAACCCTTTTATAATGGCAAGCATCCATCATCTGATAAAACAGTGAACAACCAAAACCTACCCATCTCACCTTGAGGGAATGGTGTGCTGTGCCCTCAAAGCTCCTTCCTGTTGATTTGGAGCTAAGTATTTCTTTAGGGGGCCCAAGAAGGTTGGAAAAATGGATGGCCTTAAGAAAGCTAGATCTGTTGTCCAGTTTCTGTACGCTCAGAAAGTTTAGGCATACATGAAGTCTTGACTGGATCAGTCTGTAAGGCTGGATGACTTGAGGTCATCTGGGGTCAGCAGCTTTCTTTGAAGCTGTTCTGGAAGCAAGTCTTTTGAGGAAACAGCACTGAAGCATTCTGAGGTAAGATCAGTCAGGAAGCTGGAACAGCACCCCGGAGGGTGAATCTTGTCAGAGCTGTTTTTCTGGTTTTTATTTTCTGTGAACATATAAGTTCTCACAAGCAATATGCAGTTTTGTATTGACATATATGGAATGTGCACGGTACACAGCTCAGTTAACAAAGATTCTTCGTTCTTTGAGCAAGTAAAGGCATCTGTCTTTCTTAAGGTACTTTGGATTGTAACCAAACTGCAATATACATTTTTATGTGCCCTTCTGGAGAATGGCATGATAAGTCCTGAAAACTTTGTAGCCAACAAGTGTTATTGACTACACACAGATATTCCTGTCTTAGCTGGTCTCAGAGCTAATCCCATATAGAGTACCAGCATATACATACTATCTTGTTTCTCTCTTGTTCCTTTTGATTATTTTTTCTTGTCTGTAACCAAGAGCTTCAGAGGGTCTCCTTCTGTCAAATCTTAGTTCCAATAATTCAGGTGGAAGACATAGCTTTTCTCTTCCTGTTGGGACAAATGTAAAATCTCCCCACACACAACATTGTAGGCAGCCGATGCCTAAAAGATGGCACCCGTTTCTGGTACACCGTGGCTGTAAACAACACCACTGCGCAGGTGCTAGCCTGAATCTGGCACCAACCCCTCCCGAGCGGGTGCATGCAAATTAAGGTGCTGGCAGATTGACCAATCCCAGGAGAACACAAAGCTTTTCCCTGAGCTGGGGTGTATATAAGGAGTCCTCCCTGGGTTCCCGGGGTTCCCGTAGCATCGAGGCGTTCCTGCAATAAAGCTGTTGAGAAGAATCCGACCGTGTTGCGTTTTCCTTGCGGGACGAGGTGGGCGCAACACAACATACCTCCTCTTTTCCATTTTGGAATTAGAATTTCTATAGGCTAATCTAATTCAGCAGTCCTTTTAAAAGTCCATTGCTTTTTAACAGCTGTGGTACCTGTCTCATTGAATTTTTAAAATTTCAAAGTCAGTAGAGGACCACTAACCTACCCTTGGGATAAGCATCCTCCCCACCTTGTTCTATAACATCTCCCTTAAATTTCTGTTAGATCTCTCCATAATGGCTTCACGTGTAGGACTGTAAGCTGTATTTGGAACAGGCTTTATGCCATACTGTTTATGAAATTGCTGTTTTCTAATGGATACACATACCTAAGCATCATCAGCTTTGATCAACACAAACAAAGACAGTCACCACCTATCTCTAACAAATGAGTAATCTCGGAATCATCTCTTTCTTTAAAAAAAAAATATTTATGTTATTTATATGAGTACACTGGAGCTGTCTTCAGACACACCAGAAGAGGGCATCAGATTCCATTACAGATGGTTGCAAGCCACCATGTGGTTGCTGGGAATTGAAATCATGACCTCTGGAAGAGCAGTCAGTGCTCTTAACCACTGAGCCATCTCTCCAGCCCTCTTTTGTGCATCAATAGCATGATGCATTAAAACATAAATGTATCTCAGTTCTCCAAACTCCAAAAAATAAAACATATTCCATTGTATGGCTTTGTTTTAAGGTAGCATCATTAAATAGAATTTGGATTCTTAACTCAATATATTGTATCTTTATGGGCTGCCATATTAATTCTTTAAGCCTTTGTAGATTTTTCTTATCTGGGACAGCCTCTTTTGGTTTTACTGTTTAAGTTCCAGATTGGATTCCTCTGAAGGTTCCCTATTTTGATTCAAAGAATCTTCCAGCCTCTGTTTTATGGTCTTCAATCTAGCATCTAATACCTCAGTCTCTTTTTGTCTGAGTCTGTCTTATTGTTTCTTTCCCTATGTTTTGTCTCTGATATCTCAGCCTTTTCTTTAGTCTGATTTATAATTTCTTAAAAAGTTCTCTAAGCCTTGTTTCCAGATTTCATTTTGCTTTACCTCTGATATTTTTGCATTTTTGTAGTTTGATTTATAAATTTTCAAAAAGAATTTTTCTAGGACTCTTTTTACTCTGAGAAGATATAGGAAACCAATATTATTAAGGTAAAAATGAGAATTATTAATGTGATAATAGTCATAACCAGTAGTATGTCAGTTTCAGTGTCTTTTTCCTTTATTTTCTTCTTTGAACCATTTAAAAGCACATCAGATAAACTACAGAACCTTTGTGTTACTGTGTTCCCACTTTTATCATAGAAATATTTAAATTTTTCCTTAAGGATTTCAATTTACCAACTTTAAACAAAATCTTACCAGTTCAGAACTTTGGGCTTTTCAGTCCCATTGCAGCTCTGGGAAAATGTCCCTCTGTCATGTGTGTCCCTCTGTCCTTCATGTTTCAGGCTGCTCAGGCCAGAATGCATCTCTGTCTGTTAATTCTCCCCCTTTGACTCAGTTCAGCCCTCATCCTAACTCTGACTTTACAGTGGCCTGTGTTCCCATGGTTGTCTTGGGCCCATGTGTCTCCCTGGGTTGGGCTGCTGTTTGCCAGCTCATGCCAAGCCTTTCTGTATGTTAGGCCCCTGCACAACTGCAGGCTTTCCCGTGGGCATACATTGGTTTCCCATGGGCTGCACCATGCAGGCTCAGGGACCCAGCTGGGTGCTGTTTGGTCCCTCTGCCGTGCCTGGGAATGCCTGAGGCTCAGGTTAGCAGTTTCTGGCTTTGTTACTCATCATGGGCTGTGTTCTGAGGCTCTGGTTCCCTCAAGCCCCCTGTGGTCCAGAACTTTTAGGTAAAGCCTGAATCTACTGTCCTAATCTTGGATTATATGCTCCATGTTGGGTGTGCCCAGCTCTATCTCCTTCAGTAATTGTCCGTAGCCACCTTTATTTAACCAGTGGTTTTTAATTGGGTAGCAAGGTTTGCACAACAAAAGCTGAAGCAATCAGATCTTGGGATACAGAATTTAACATTTGAATACATGGCATCATCAGACCAAAACCCACAAGCATTCATGTTTGCAACTTGAAATTACATGGATGCCTAGTTAACTACTGTCAACCTGACTGGTGGTCTGAATGAAGACGATCCCCAGGTTTGAATATGTGGTCCTCAGTTGGTGGAACTATTTGAGAAGGATTAGGAGGTGTGTCCTTGACTCATACTTTCCAGTGTGCCTCCCTCTCTGCTTCCCGTTTGCAGGTCACGATGTGAGCTCATAGTTGCTGTTCTGCCCTTGTGCCGTCATTCTACCAATACAGACTCGGAAACCATAAGCACAATTAAGCCCTCTGAGATCACTAGCCAGATTAAATATCTTCCTTCATAAATTGCCTTGCTCCTAATGTTTTTGTCACAGCAATATAAAAGTAACTAAGACACTGGCACAACTGGGCTGGTGAGATGGCTCAGCGGGTAACAGCACTGACTGCTCTTCCAGAGGTCCTGAGTCCAAATCCTAGTAACTACGTGGTGGCTCACAACCACCTGTAATGGGATCTGATGCCCTCTTCTTCTGAAGACAGCTACAGTGTACTTATGTATAATAGTAAATAAATCTTTAAGAAAAAAAAAAAAAAAACACTGGCACAACCTAGAGACATCTTTTAAAATGTCTCAATTGAGCAATTATCTTTATCACAGTGATACATAAACATGTGCATGATAGATTGTCTTGATTTTCTTCATGCATGTAGGAAAGCTCATCCTATTGTCTGAAGGACCATTTCCTCTGAAAATGTTCTTGGATGGGCTGGAGAGATGCCTTAGAGATTAAGAGCACTGACTGCTCTTGCAGAGGTCCTGAGTTTAAATCCCAGCAACCACATGGTGGCTCACAACCATCTGTAATGGGATCTGTTACCCTCTTCTGGTGTGTCTGAAGGCAGCTACAGTGTACTTACACATATTAAATAAATAAATAAATCTTTTTAAAAATGTTCTTGGACAATAAAAAAACAAAAACAAACAAAAAAACCCAACTATATGAGTATGAGCCAGCTTAGATGATAACAACTATAACACATCCAGCAACCAAAACTGCCTACCCCAACCTAAGGGTCTAGGACAATGGTCTTATATATATTTGCTTCCTGCTGAATTGGGATAAAGAATTCCTGTTTTGGAACCCCAAGGGAAAAATAGTTAGTTTGAAAAAAGCTCGCCCAGTCTGTGTTTATCCTGTTGTGTGTTGTCTTTCCAGTCCCTGGATTTTCCAGGGTCTGTGATCAATAAGGCAAAGATCAGCAAAGATGTGAGACCAAGAAGCATCGCACAGTTAGCTCTATAATTAAGCCACTCTCACAGTCTGTTGAGTCCTGTTTATACTCCCTCCAAACATCATGTGTCCTCCATGGGTCTTGCCTCACCACAAGTCTTGACTCAGCATGTAAGTCTTTTAGCGAAACTCCAAGTGAGTCTGTCTCAGCTGATATCACTTTGTCAATCCGGCCCCATTCTGCAGAAGTAGCAAGAAGCTGCAGTATAACACCAAACGTTTGTTTGTTTGTTTGATGAGTTTCTCTCTATGGAGTCCCAACAGATGCAGCTCAACTACACAATGTAAGGTGGACCAATACATGCGTGTCCTTAGCAAAGAATCGTCATTACATGTCCTTTCATGTGCTTGCTTTAGCAAAACATCCTTTCACCTGTGTCCACTTCAGGTAAACACTCCTTCAAGTGTTTACCCTACCAAAACACCATCTGACACAACTGACTTCCCAAAGGTTCCTTAAGTTTCCACTTCAACTGGGGCTCTTCAAGCTTTCAATAGTCTGATTGCTCTCATGCATTTGGTATTTGCATTTTTAAATGCCAATATTTCTATCGATGACTGTCTGGTTTCAGGGTCTAATCTGGCTCTTTTCACAGCTGAACCCAACCTCTGTAAGAATTCTGTAAAGGCTTCACCAGACCCCTGTATTATTTTAGTAAATGTAGTGGATTCCCCACCCTCTGGCCCCAGGATCCTCAATTATATCCCAAGCTCTTAAAGCTGCAGCATGATATTGCTCAGTTGCACCATCATTAGATTGGATTTGTTCTTATAGGTCAGCATAACTCCCTTCACCAAGCAGCTGCTCTTTAGTAACATTTACCCCACTTGCTATATTTTGTTGTTCTGTTTTCATGGTGGCTTCATTGCCTCTACCATGACAACCATTGTAATTGCTGTCCAGCTTCTAGAAAAGCTAACGCCAATCCCTTCCAATCTTGTGGGATAACCCTATGCTGTGTGCTTAGCATTTAGCAGTTATTTAACAAAAGAAGAATGTAAGCTATATCATATAACAACCTCTTTAAAATGCTTTAGATCTAGCATTTCTATCAGATACCAGGTCAGTTCATTATAGGCAGAACCACCATCATTAGCACACATATGTTGTACAAAGACTGGGAAGACTGAGGAAGCTGTGTAGGTCCAAGAAATCCTCTGGTGATGCACTTGGCTGAACACCATCCAGTTGTATCTTCCCAATCCCCTACTCTTCCCGGCCCCTAGTTTCACAGAGGTGTTCTGGGTGCTTGGCAGGGAGTGTGTGTGGAGTAGGGCCCAGCAGCCGTTTACCATCCAGTCTAGTTTGCTTCCAGCTTTCATCATGCATTTTTCTCCTTCCATTTTTTGGGGGAGGGGTCCTCTTTGTTTTCCAAATACTTCGACCTCTGTCAGCAAACTCTCTAAGTGCATAGTCAACTCTGCAATCTTCTCTAACAGAAGAGAATTGTTAGGTTTCTCCTTAAAGTTTTTCAAAATAGTATACATGAAAATTATGAAGCAAAATAAAAACAATCCTCTTCTGGGAGCAAGGCAGGAGACCACCTAGTTGCCATTTCACCAATCTCCTTAAGCACCATTGCTAACCCCTCATAACCTGCCGTTTCCTCTACATTAGAAGCAGTTACCCATTGTGCCTAAACCACGTTGGGCATCACCTGCTGGATTCCATTTTTCAAAAAAAAAAAAAAAAAGCCTACTTTTAATAAGGTTTCTTAAATTCTTTAACCTGTCTTAAAACCCACCACCCACCATAGGTAGTAGAAAAGAAAGGTTATTTGAATTCAGGGGAAACGGACCTGTTTAGAAATAGTTCTTTGGAGCAACTCCAATCTGCATTGACAGGATATACACCAACAGTCCAGGTCAGTCGCATCAGGACAGCAAACACAAAGCAGCAGCGGTGGCACAACACAGCAGAAACAGCCAGGTCTCTGCTGAATCTGCACAAGTCAGCAGGAGCGACCAGCAGGGACGCTAGACGTTCTCTGCCATGCTGCTCTCAACAAAGTGAAGACCAGCAAAGTCTCAAGACCAATGAAGCACTGCCACGCTAGCTATGCAAGCCCCTCCCACGTGAAGCACTGCCACGCTAGCTATGCAAGCCCCTCTCTCGTGAAGCACTGCCAAGCTAGCTATGCAAGCCCCTCTCACGGTCTGTTTAGTCCTATTTATCCTTCCTCCGAACATCACATGGCCACCCATGTGTCTCGCCTCAGCAAAACAACACATGAGTCTGTCTTAGCAAAACTCCACTGTATCATCTGACACCACTCTGCCAATCGGCCCGAGTCCGAGGAGGAAGTAACAAGAAGCTGCCAGAAGTTTATGTTGCATTTCTATGAAGTCATGAAATAAAAGAAAAAAACTTGGGCCATATCCAAAGCTTCCTCATGTTCCCTCTATGCTTAGATTTTCATAGACACACCAATTCTTTGATGTATGTTAAGGAGTGAGCCATATCTGTAGGTCCTCCCATGCTAATGACTTACGTGAGGTTTCTTACCGGTGTGGGTTCTCTGGTGTTGAGCAAAGATGGAAGCGGAATAAAAGCATTCCCAAATCCTTTACAATTGAAACGTTTTTTACTAGTATGAATTTTCTGGTGTTGTGTAAAGTATCCACACATTTAAAAGGCCTTTCTGTAGCCCCTAAGCATCGCACCTCAAAAGCTATCAAAGCTGCGGAAGGCTCCTCCTTTCCATTCCATCCTAAGGTCAAGATGAGATGCCCCCCGCCCCCGCCCAACCTTGGAGCTGTCAAAAAATGGTGGCTCCTGTCAAAATGGCAGCCTTCGCAGGAGTTGTCTGCAGTGGCACATCTTTCCTCCTCAATAGGAACTGCCCGCCCACCAGGACCTGTCCATGGTGATGATACCGTCTTTCCTGCCTCAGCCTACAACCCTGATGAAATACCGCTGCAGGAGCTGTCCACAAAGTCAGGCTCACCTCTCAGGCCTCCCAGAGCAGATCCATAGATATGGCACCTCAGCCAAAGCCAAAGCCAGGAGGGACTTTCCACCCTAAGCATCGCACCTCAAAAGCTATCAAAGCTGTGGAAGGCTCCTCCTTTCCATTCCATCCTAAGGTCAAGATGAGATGCGCCCCCCCCCAACCTCGGAGCTGTCAAAAAATGGTGGTATGGGGCCGTGCAGGGAAAGGGGATGGGGGGGGGGGGAAGCCCCTAATCCCTGAACAGGAAACCCCACCAATCTCTGACTTCCCCAAGCTCAGGACTTGAAATTCCACCAATCCTCAATCTGGAAATCCCCACCCTGAAAAGCCTCCTCAGATATCCTAGAGAAGACCCGCCCTTTAATTCTCTGTTGCTCACTCCTGGAAGCAGAGGCAGCCACTCCTAGATTCCTTCCTCTTTATCATGGGCTCTCCAAATATTCTCTTTCATGAGATTTGCTGCCTGTTTTGACTCTTTCATGGAAGAAGGCAAGAAGAAAAGAAGCAACAAAAAGAACACAAGAAGCAAAGGGAAGGAGCGGGGCTGTGTGGGACCGTGAATGGCAGCTTGGTCCCTAGTTGAGCTAAGGTTTAAAACCCCAGAGACCCTGAAGGGATGGTAGGCATTTCGCCTGCTTCTGGCACCAGGTCCCTGTCTCCACCAGTCACGTAAAGGCAATGCCCTAAGCTCCTCCACAGGTACAGGACGTGACCTGTGGTCATGTAGGCTCAAGACAGATCTCCATTTTTATGAGTTATTTAAAGGCCTGGAGGGCTTAGCCAATAAGCTTTCCTTCCCAGACACTCCTTGCTGCAAATGGTATTTAACCTGTTTCACTCAGCTACTTTTCACCATGACAATAAATGCCTTAAAACCACGAACTGCCTCTTTTCATCGGGATCCACCATGAGAAGCCTTGGAGAAGGCCTTCACCTATGGAGCCACAGTCTAGTCTCCCATAGAAGGCCTCTCTGCATTCCCAGTCACAGTTGCCACCAAGCCAAGCTCGAGCCCACAGCTGCTGCCAAGTCAAGGACTCTCTCCCTGTGGGACCAGCTGGAGCTACACACACACACACACACACACACACACACACACACACACCTGTCCCAGGCTAGGTCCAGCCTGCAGGGCCTCGCTCCATTCTCAGGTCTTCTGCGACTCCCAGCAGCACCTGGATGTCCGAGAGCCTGAGAACCATCGGTGCCTCAGACTGCACTTCCCCACCCCTGGAGCCATGTCCCGGGCCTGTCTGGTGATGGTGTAAATAAACATGGTAAATAAACATAGTCAACTTCCTGCGTCCTGCCTCCCTGAGTGGCTGAGGCCTGTGGTGGAGCAGATGCTGGGCCCCAATATCCCTACAGGGCTGAGGCTCCTGGTCCTCAGCTCAGCTGGGGACATCCTCCCCTGGGAGCTGCAACTCTTCTGTTGAGGAGGCTTCCTCTCAGAGCTATGAGGTTCCTCAGCTCCCATGTCTCAGGATGCCCTTCCACTGCCCTTCCTTTTACAGAAGCTGAAAATAATAAAAATAATAAAGCAGTTACATTATTGGGTGGGTGTCACTGAGTCGGGGTTAATCAGAACTTATCTTCCAGGGACTGGAGTCAGAGACAATTGGTTGGTGGGTACCAAGATGGTTGCACAGTATAAACGAGCTTCTTTAGTCATAACAACTGGATGCTGTCTGTTGGGGTTTACAGAGCAGGGACTCTGAGACTTGTACGAATGAGGCTGGTCCACCAGCATCCCATGCCTCCCACTGTTAACAATGCTGTGTCTTCTTGCTGAAAAACTTCAACTAGGGATTAGCTTATGTCTTCCCTCTCACAGACCTTTCAGTGTCAGCCCCAAGAAGTCAACGTGAGGAGAATGAGTGGCGAAAACAGTAAGGAACTTAGGTGGGTCACTGACACATAGAACTACAGCAGCCCAAGCAAAGACTTGCCCCCAAGGCCTGTAATGTCACCCACTGGTCACAGCTTCTCACTGTGCTTGCTATTCAAAAGAAACATCCCAGCCCTTCCCATATCCCTCTTTCCTCTCTGTCTTTCTCTTCCAACCCCTTCTCCTCCTTTCACACACACGCACGCGCTCACGTAAGCGCGCTCCCGCACATTCCTTCACACAGACACACAAAGTGCTCCTGTGCTCTTCACGAACCCACAGGCCTACATTCCAGTAACAACTGGCGGCTTCTCCATGTCCAAATCAGGAACTCCAAATTTGAAACATTTGTTTAGAGCCTTCCTCCTGTCACCGCCCTTGGATTTAGGTTGAATTCATTTTGCCGAGCACTGAGAACCCTGCGGGGTGTTTGGGGACTGGGACTGACCAGTAAATTGCCTGCACCCGTTGTTTTCTGGGAAATGTAGTTCAAACCGAGGATTCCAAGCCGCAGTGACTTATGGGGAAAAAAAAACAAGCCAGAGCACCAAATCCTCCTTCGTGTAACCCCTGCCACAGTATCTAAGCCGGTTCACGGAGAATTCCTCTGGGGTAGATGTCTAGAAAGGGTCCCAGGAGGTCCCGGAAAGACCAGGAACCTAGAAATCCAAAAAGCTGAATCTGGGTTTCAGGCTGCCGGTGAACCTAGATCTCGTGAGCGAGATATTCTCTCTCTCTCTCTCTCTCTCTCTCTCTCTCTCTCTCTCTCTCTCTCTCTCTCTCTCTCTCTCTCTCCCTCCCTCCCTCCCTCCCTCCCTGTCTCTCCCGGAGACAGTCTTCCTAATAAGACTGTGCTTCCACAACAACAAAATCAACCAACAATAACAAAATTCACCAAGAGTTGAGGCACAGTGGTGCATACTTTTAATCACAGCAAACAGAAGGCAGAGACATGGGCCAGAGTTTGAAGCCAGTATGATCGACATTGAATTCTCATTATATGAGTGAGAATATATATATATATATATATATATATATATATATATATATTCTCACTCATATGGAATAATTTTATGGAATTACATATATATGTAATTCCATAAAATTTGATCCAACATATATGTTCATGATAAATGTTCATGATTGGCCCAACATAAGTGCTTGGAACAGAACAGACGATGCTCTTAAGAACGGAACCATCTCTGTTTACTTTCCTTTATGGACACAGGTTGTTAGGTAACCTTGGCTTCAGACTTGTTATGTAACCGAGGCTGGCATTAAAACTCTTGATTCTCCTGCTTCTGCCTCCTGAGTGCTGGGATTACAAACATGCAATGCTCAGCCCAGGCTAATGCAGTACATTTAAATTAGTGGCTATCAAGTGTAAGTAGACTCAATGTTCCAGTAAAGATAGGGCGATCTTTGCCCTATCCAGTCATTCCCAGTCCTAACAGCCTTGTCTCGTTCCTCCAGGGAGCTTGGAACACCACACTGGAGAAGCTCTTAAGAGCCCTCATTTATCCGACTGTCAATAGCAGGATGAGTTCTTTACTGAGAACGCGGTCTGTGATGTCTTCTGGGAAATGTAGTCCTGAGCTGGGTCACTTGCTCGGGTTCTTGCCTCACTTCTGTAGCTGGAGTAAAGATCCACCCCCACCACAGAGCTGAAACTGCTTAAGTTTCAGAGACTTCAAGCCTTGGATCCTTGGGAAATCCCCCCTTTAGAAAACTAATTGTCTGTTCTCTAGTTTCAACTGATCTCTACTTCCTCTCTCGCACACTGAAACTCTCCTGCAGACTCTTGAGTAGCACCGCCTTCTGGGAAATGTAGTCCACTATAAAAGCTCAGCCACATGGCGGAAGTGGTTGGAAAGAGGTTGTTCCGGATCATCTCAGTGCCCTACCCGACCTAACCCGGTACTGTCCTGGTCGGTATTCTCTGGTCGCCCGAGTTCGAAGCCGTGAGATCGCAGTTTATACTTTTGAAGTGAGTCTGCCCTTGGTTTTAAGTGCTTTGTGTAAATACAGGCCTTAAGGCCTGTATTTGTTGGTTCCTGGCTGCAGGCCGGCTTTAGGGGGACCCACCCGGTTTCCGGGATGGCGCTAGAGGCTTAAAGAGGGACTAAGGCGGCGGGAGTGTGACTGCATGGGCGAAAAGGTTTTTGGAGGATGTGGATTGTACAGGAGAGAGAGAGAGAGAGAGAGAGAGAGAGAGAGAGAGAGAGAGAAAGAAGAAAGTCAGCAGAATGTGGGTAGTAGGTGGTTACCAGATCCTCTAGTCTTGCAACGCAAAGTCGGGGGGCGGGAGGTGCGGGACATCATTTATGTCAAGTTTATTTGAAAATTGGGGGGGGGGAGGAGGAGAAAGCTAAATAGTAGAGACGATAAGGATTTCTGTGTTCAAGATAGATCAACTTACCAATCAGCATGACTTTTAACTGTAGTTAGGAGTTAGATATGGTGACCCACATCTATAATTTCAGCACTCGAGCTGCGGAAGCTGGAAGTCAGTGACTTTGAGGACAACCGTGGGAACATAGTGAGTTCCAGGCTACGGGGACCCACATAGTGAAATCCTGTCTCAGAAATGTATGAGTGTATAGAAATTGTATTTGAAAAAACGTAATTACTGTGGGTTCCTACTTTTGTGTCACACCCTCCGAGTAGCCATTTAGCCTTGTTTAGGGAACTCTTAGAAAAATCTTAGCCTCTGTTGACTACCTCTAGAGAAGTCAGAATTTGAAGTTCATGATTCTGGGTGATCCACTTCAGGTTCTAAAACGGCAACTTCCTCAGCTCTAGGCTTTTATGTCAGGAAGCAGACATAGTGAGCACACGGAGTCTCCGTTGTACCCCATCTAAACCTGTCCAGTTTATAGTTACAAAACTAGTCCTCAGTGTGGTGGATTTAGAAGGTGGGGGCGTTTTGAAGGTAATTAAATGGGAGTAGTGCCCTGGCTCCCTGGAGCTACCTGCCTTCTATAGGTAAGAGTACAGTCCAGAGACTCCATCTGTGGACCGGGGAAATCGGTTTTCACTAGACACCTAATCTGTCAGTGCCAAGATAGACTGTTCTGCCACCACAACTGAGAAATAAGTTTGTTATTTATAAGCTAGTCTCTGGTATTTTGCTATAGCAGCTTGAGAGGGCTAAAATGGACTTTAATACTGCACCTGGCCAGTTCCTGCAGAAATTATTTGAAGTTCCTGAAATGTACTTTGTTTTTTTGTTTATGGTTTCCAGAGAGAGCGTTCCTCTTTTTTTTTTTTTTTTTTTTTGCTTGGTATGGAGGAATCCACAGAAACGCCTTTCTTCATGACATGAGGAACTCTTTCTACTGTCCTAGTAAAAGGGAGTGTGGGGTGAGATAGAATTGGGGTGATTAGTCCCGGGGTGAGGTGGAGGGGTGGATGTGGAGGTTTGAAGATTATTGAACCTGTTGATGGTAACATCGAAGAGTGAGTAGCCTAGAGGCATGGCTTTGAACTTTGGACAGAATTTCGTTTTATTCATCTGTCTAGAGCCGTGGCTACTCTTCAGAGACTCTGGGTTCAGTCCCTAGTACCCACACTCATAACTGTCCATAGCTCCAGTTCCAGCAGATACAGTCCCCTCTTTGTGACCCCTCAGGGCACCAGGCATGCACATGGTACACAGACACACGTGCAGGTGAAACACCCATAAGCATAAAATAAGTAAAGCTTTTTCAAAAACAATTCTGAGCATAAATTCTCAGGCAAAAGTTTTATTGGAGGAGAAGGGGTTGAAGAAAAGGAAATAAAAGGCACTTGTTTGGAGAAGCTCAGGCTGCCTGCAGAAGAAAGAAAAAAACAACAGGCATCTTACCGGGTTCTCGAAGAGACCTAGGGCATCAATTGTGGACATAGCGTTTTTAAAAATTAAAGGCTGGTCGTGGTGGTACACACCTTTAATCCTAGCACTCAGCAGACAGAGGCGGGCAGATCTCTGTGAGTTTGAGGCTAACCTGGCCTACATATCGAGTTTCAGGACAGCCAGAGCTCCAGGGTGAGACCCTATCCAAAAAGAAGAAAGGAAGGAAGGAAGAAAGAAGAAAGGAAAAGAAAAGAAAACAGAAAAGAAAGTAGCCAGGCGTATCACACACATTTCAAATTCCAGGACTTGGGAGGCAGAGGCAAGTGGGCCTTTGCATTTGAGACTAGCCTGGTGTACTTAGTAAAACACCATCTTTAAAAAAGAAAAATCTCTTTATGTTTATAAGAAGGTTTTGCCATGTATGCTTACAGATGAATGGCAGGCTTGTCCTGTAGCCGGTGGGTTCTGTCCTTGCGATAAGAGGATATGAGGAAAGTTTATTCCTTACCCTATTAATAAGGTAGGGAGGGAGCTTCCTGGGTGGGTCGCAGGCCTTACAAACTGAAGGAATGAGGGTCTGCCATGATCCCTGTGAGTGTCTCTCAGGGGCATTTCAGTTGTCATTATTGTTGGGGTGTGTGTGTGTGTGTGTGTGTGTGTGTTAGTCTCACTATGTAGCAGCCCTGGGTAGCCCAGAACTCTTTATGTATATACCGTGCTGGCCTTGAACTCCCACATATTTCCTTACCACGTGAATAGGAAATGCAGCTCACACTCATCTGTATATGCAGCCTGAGGGCCTGGGAAAACAGGTCATGGGATGTTTCTCCCAATTCCACCTTCCTTCTTCCATTCTGCAGTTTGTCCAGAGTGCCCGGAAGAGCTGAGAAGCATGGCCGTCGTGGACGTCAGCACCGTATTTAAGGTGAGGTGAATTTCTCCCGACAGCTCTCTTCTGGTTGCTAATTCCTGAAATGGACTCTCACCCCCATTGTCATGGTAACCATGGAAGGTCTGAGCTTTGCCAGCATAATTCTTTCTCCGGTGAACTATAAGGGACTGTCTGTGGTTGTTCTCTTTTCTTTTTTCTTTTCTTTTCTTTTCTTTTCTTCTCTTCTCTTTTCTCTTCTCTTTTCTCTTTTTTTTTTGTTTTTTTTTGTTTTTTTTTGAGACAGGGTTTCTCTGCATAGCCTTGGCTGTCCTGGAACTCACTCTGTAGACCAGGCTGGCCTCGAACTCAGAAATCCGCCTGCCTCTGCCTCCCGAGTGCTGGGATTAAAGGCGTGCACCACCACGCCCGGCTTCTTTTCTCTTGTTTCTTTCTTTCTTTTCTTCTTTTTCTCCTTCTCCTTCTTCTTTTTAATAATTTTAAATCTTACTTTATGTGCATTGGTATGAGGGTGTCAGCTCCCCTAGATCTGGAGTTATAGACAGTTGTAAGCTGCCATGTGGGTGCTGGGAATTGAACCCCATCCTTTGGAAGAACAGCCAGTGCTCTTAACCACTAAGCCATCTCTTTCCAGCCACTGTTTTTCTTTTATTTATTCAAGCATCCTCCAGGCCTTGTAAGGAACCCCAGTTCCTAAGTGTTCATGAATTTACTTCGTTTTCCTATTCCTTAGCTTCATGATCTGAAAGTAGAAGAAGTAATAGCATTTACTTTAGATTAGTTTTAACTAAATTGATGTGTGTAACAAGTTGAGGGCCAGCTTCGTTCAACACAGCAGGGGCTGAAGAGGAGGGGTGAAGTTGACAGACACATGGACACGGGAATCTTTTGATAGTTCAGACAGGTTCTCTTTATTTTTAGTGGGGTCCAGGAGTCACCCCACAAACTGCAAAAACACTGATCTCAGTCTGACAGGGATAGTTTATTGGGCGCACACCCTAAGACTGACCAATTAAGGCCATTGCTCAGAATTCGGGGGACTGAGGCTATGACCCCAAATGCTCTTTTGTATCAGCTTATAAAGGCTAAAGCCGCAAAAACTACAATGAGCTCATAAGTAGGTGCTGGAAGTGCCACCTGATGGTCGTCCCTGACTGAGGCCAGTTTATGCGTAGCAGTTCATATTGACCTTTAAGTTGATGGATCCCAAGTGAAGCCTGTAGTTGTGGAATTTCCTAAGATTAACAAACCTCATAACCAACAGAACATAACAGGGGATGTGGTCAGCATGACCCTGCTCTGAGTCAAGTTATTTTTCTGTGTCAGTGACAGGCAGGCATGTTTTACAGCAGCAATGTGAAATAGCTTGCAGGCCTGGAGCAAAATGGCTGCAGCTATGCTGGCAGGGTAGGCCTCAGTAGTTTTTCTTCTAAGCTTATATCCCCCAGCAAAGACTTTCAGGCAATGTATAAGTTCCAATGTGGCTACATTCTATTTTTCTTCAAGTGAATGATTACAGTGAGTACAAGTAAAAAGCCAGTCTGTTTCTCAGACTAAACATTTTACATATTACAGGTGAAAACCAATTGATCCGCAAGGACCCACATACACTCATGTCTAAGCAACTTGTTATAGATTAACAACGTGTAAGCAAGGTGTTCTCAGCCAGTTCTCTTACCGGCAAGCTGCATTTTGTGGTTGCAGAGAAAGGCTCGATCATTTTTATTATTTATCTTTGGATCCATCATTTAATTATGTATCTCAAAAAGTAATCTTATATAAAATCTTAATCACAAATCTAAAGTTTTATATTAAAAAACAATCATTTTCCTTTAACTTTTTTCTAAGCCCTCAGGGTGCACCCTACGCATTTAAAATTTTTTGCTAAATCATAGGATCAGAAAGCCGAGGGCATAAATGGCTACAAGAAATTAACCATTGATCTTAATCACCCACCCAGCTTGATCAAGAAAGGCACGTCCGCTAGTGATAACCAGGCTTGCTCAACTTTCAAACATGAACCTTTCTGAACTTCAAATTCTTGCCCAAGATTCCCTACATCAAAGCAACTAACATGAACATCGTAACCTTTCCTGCGGAGTTGGAGGACAAAAGCCAGTGCCGGTGTGATGCCTACACCGACTTCTGTGCTCCGGCTTTGGAAGGAAGGAGGTAGCCTCGGCTGGCATTGCTGGTATTGCCTTGACTAATCCTCCCGCCTACTTGCAGAGGGAGGAGGGGACAGATGCCAAAGGGAGCCGGGAGTCAACTGTCCGTCTTGCTTTTAGTTCTCCTACAGGCAGTGCTTTTTTATTTTCTAAATGCCTCAGTATCCCTTCTCCCCAGGAGTGTGCCCATGGCTATTTTATGTCTCCCTATTACTATTTTAATCATAGCCAAAGTGCTTCCACTTGAGCGTGTCAAGTTCGGAAAACAGGTGGCCTCAGCAGCAAATGGCTTCATCCTTCCGGGCAGCTGCAGTAGTTAAACCAAGACATTTACATTCTCTAACTCTGAGCCTCTCGAAGGGCCCCCAGTGCAGTGCTGGATGCCTTCTACCCTCGACTGCAATGCCTCATCTGTGGGTTTGAGTTTGTTCTTGTTTTTCTTACTGGAGACTGAGTGTCGTTGTGTAGCCCAGGCGTCCTGGTTAGTATCTATGCCAATCTGGCACAAGATAGACTTGTCAGAAAGGAGAAAATGCCTCCATAAGGTTAGAATGTAGACAAGCCAGCTGGGCATTTTTTAAATTAGTGATCAATGCGGGAGGCCCAGCCCACCGTGGGCGAGGCCGTCTCTGGGCTGGTGGTCCTGCATTCTACAAGAAAGGAGGCTGAGCAGGCCATGGGAAGCAAGCCACTAAGCATGAGCCCTCCATGACGTCTGTATCAGCTCCTGCCCTGGCTTCCCTCAGTGATGGACAGATACCTAGAAGCATGGGGAGTACACGCCCTCTTTCCCAAGGTGCTTTGGTTTTGATGTTTCATCACAGTAATAAGTAAAATGGCCAGGTATCTAGAACAGTAACCAAATCTCCTCACTCCCTGTCAGCCCTCCTCCCAGTCCAGCCCAGCCTCTTGAGATGTTTCTCCCAGCCATTCCTCCTTCAGTTCCCCAACAGTGTGCTTCAACAGTCTCTTCTGCCTGTTCTCTCAGTACAGCATCTCCAAACTATAACAACTGTTCTAGCCTATCTGCTCAGCTCAGTCTCTTAACATCTTCTCCACCAACTGTCTTCTCACTCTGCTAGCCCCATCCCTTTTTTCTCTGCCTCAGCTGCCTTTTTGTGTAACCTATACCTATCCTGTTCCCAGAAATCTGAGCGGCAACCAACCCTGAAGGTCATAGAGTCAAGCAGTTTTAACAATGAAAACTTCCTAAAGGGCCAGTTGACTAGCAACTGGGGATCCTTTAAAGGGCCAAGTGCACAAGATAAATTACATTACAGTAATATGAACCCTAATTAAGACCCCACGAGAATGAGCCACTTGGCTGGCTCGACTGGAGTGAGTCTGTGGTTGAATTTGCAGGATGGAGAGAAGCAGTTATCCTCCAGCTTGTGAATTTATTCCCAAAGAAGGCAAATTAGAAAAGAGAAATTTGCCAAGGACAAAGTAGCATTTGTGTCATCCTTGTGGGAGCCTAGACTCAGGCTTGATGTGAGACAGCATGTCGGGAGTGTGGCCAACAAGGGACAATTGGCGAATGCCTTTTCCGCTGGAGTTTTTGTTGGGAGAACCTGCTATGGCTACATCTCATTTATGTAACTGACTCTTGGGCCTCCTAGAAGTCAAGCTGGAACAGGCCAAGGTCTCAGGCATACAGTTAAAAAAACAAAACAAAACAAACAAACAAAAAAAACCAACCAGAAAAACCCACCTCATCAGGCTGGACATTCAAGGGCTCAGAAATGATTTCTCGGGGGCCAAAGGCCACTTCCTTGACATGTTCAGTTCCCCTGTGCTGGGAAGGGGATATGCCTTGCCCTGGCACCCCTTGAAGAAGGAGCTTCAGTGTTTCCCTGAAGTCTTCCCTGCTGTATGTGTTACCTCATGCGTTCATTTCAGGAGTTGGTGGTGTTCAGGGACGTGGCTGTGGAGTTCTGTAAGGAGGAGTGGGAGTGTCTGGGCCCTGAGCAGAGGTCGCTATACAGAGATGTGATGCTGGAGAACTACAGCAACTTTGTGTCCCTGGGTAAGTTCATCTGTACCTCTCCGTAAGGGCTAGGGATGAAGGCCTGTGGGAGGGAGATAAGTCTACCACATGCAGCCTCAAACTATTGAGCCTTTTCTATCCCCTCAGTCATGGCTTCACAGCTGGTAAACAGCTGCCATTGAGACACATACTTTCTCAAGATACTTTCCTGCTTCTTTTAATTTTCAGTGATTCCTGCAAGCAACAATTATTTTCTAAGGTGCTTGCTAAGTGGTGGCTTGCTCACTGTTTTGTTTGTTTGTTTGTTTGTTTGTTAGTTTGCATCACAGTCACTCTGAGGATCTGCAGTTTGTTTCAGGTTAAGTTAGTTCTGTGATGAATGCCTTTTGCTGTTGAGCTTGTCTCTGTATTTGTTTTTACCGTTCTCTTTCTTTGAGTAGGACTTGCCATTTCTAAGCCGACAATTATTTCACTGCTGGAGCAAGGCAAAGAACCCTGGATAGTGGAGCAAGCGGGATGGTACCCAGGTGAGGAAAGACGACTGCATGTGGTGCGCAGATAAATACGTAGGCGAAACACAGATGCGTGTTAAATAGTGAGGAAGCACATGGTTCTGTTCGTCTCTGGTACCCGTGTCTGCTCACACTGATGGGCTTACTTTCTTTCAGATTTGCTGTCTGAAAATGAAGCTAAGAGTTTGTCTCTAAAGAATGGCATCTTTGGAAAGGAATCGTTAAAATGGAAAATAATAGAAAGAGTTGGTAGTTCTTGCCTTGAGGAATCTTGTTTTGGAGATGATTGGAAATGCAAGGGACTCCTTGAGACAAAACAGGAATCTACAGAGGAATATTTACAGGGAGTGACAGACCCGTTGGAAGAGACGTCGGCCAAATTTGTTCAGCCTCCACCCATTGCTCTGAGTGAAGTGATGCATTCCGAAACAAAACTCTCTGAGCAGGACGCAGGCGAAACCATCACTCAACAGGTGCGAATTCCTACCAGTGACAAACTTAATGAAATGTACGAGAATGCCTTTATCTATTACACAGGTGAGATGAAGCGACAACAGGACTTTGCTGGGGACAGATGTGATGAGCTAAAGGCATGCAGCAGAGGGTTCGCCTATGACTTTCAGCTTGCCCCGTATCAGATCAACAAGAAGCCCTACCAGTGCGAGATCTGTGGGAAGATCTTTGAGAAGCATGCTTACCTTGTTCAGCATAACCGCTTTCACACAGGGGAGAAACCCTGCGAATGTAAGGAGTGTGGGAAAGCCTTCACCAACTGCTCGCTGCTCGTCCAGCACCAGAGAGTTCACACGGACGAGAAGCCCTACGAGTGCAAGCACTGTGGGAAGGCCTTCCTCTACTTCTCCACGTTTTTTCAGCATCAGAGAACCCACACCAACGAGAAGCCATACGAATGCCACAAATGTCAGAAGGCCTTTAACAAGAGTGCCAACCTCACTAGACATCAAAGGATCCACAGCGGCGAGAAACCCTACGAGTGTAACTTATGTGGAAAGACCTTCACCTGGGCTTCCAACCTGAATGATCACCAAAAGATTCACACCGGCGAAAAACCTTATGAGTGTAACTACTGCGAAAAGGCCTTTCTCTGCCATTCGGCGTTCATGAAACACTATAGAACTCACACAAACGAGAAGCCCTACGAGTGTCAGGAGTGTATGAAGGCCTTCAGGCAGAAAGCCCATCTCATCCAGCACCAGAGAGTCCACACTGGCGAAAAACCTTACGAATGTAAGGAATGTGGGAAGGCCTTCGCGTGTCCTTCCTACTTTAACAGACACCAGAGGATTCACACTGGAGAGAGGCCTTATGAGTGTAAGGAGTGTGGGAAGGCTTTCATTGATTGTAAAACCCTCATTCTGCACCAGAGGATCCACACTGGCGAGAAGCCCTTCCAGTGCCAGCAGTGTAGCAAGGCCTTCAGGCAGAGGTCCCACCTGACGCAACATCAGAGAATCCACACTGGTGAGAAGCCCTATGAGTGTAAGGAGTGTGGGCAGGCCTTCACTCGGCTCTTACAGGTAAAGAAGCACCAGAGAGTACACACAGTGGGGGAAATCCTGTGTATCTGAACACTGCCCTCTATTTATTGAAAATCCCTTATTCAGCATCTTCACAGCCATACAGAAGATAAACATTAATAAATCGGAAATGTGGGAAACACCTTTATGTGTCCCTCAGCTATCCAGACTGCTAGAAAAGCCGCCTGGAAGTGAAGGGTGTGAAACAACCTCTCATACTGTGCTTCACGTTGTGCAATTTATACTATGATCAAAATAGGAAACTCCTTATTTTCAGCTATTCGTTATGGAATAGAGCTTGTCAGAGAGAACCATCTGATGACTGTTCTATTTCTTTCTTTTTTTTTTGCTTTTTTTTTTTTTTGCTTTTTTCTTCTTCTATTTTTGCTTTATAACCTACTGTTTATTGAGTATTAATTCACATAGGAAAAATAAAAATTAAATTATGAATAGAAATACTAATTCTATTACCAGTAGAAGGGTTCTATTTAATTATAGCTATAGACAGTACCACATAGAGAACAATGGTGTGCATGCTGTTAGTGTAGGAGTTTCACATGCATCGATTGCTGACTGTATTTTATTAAGTTGACTTCAGCCCTGCTGCAGATTGCTGCCTTTCAGCTGGTAGGATGGTTATTTTGAGGACGGGATGAATCAGTAAATGGGGTCTTTGGCATAGCTGCTAGACAGGATCAGGAAGGATTCGGAACCGTCCTCTCATGATGGTCTTTGTTACTATTTTTGGAACATTCATATCCACTTTATTCATGACATCTCCTGTCAGTACTTATCCCATGCCAAAGCCTTCAAAAGGAGTTCCGGCGTGACAGTGATTGGAACGGAACACGAGCAGATTTCCACTTCGACTTGAGTTGAGTCTGAAAGCTGACCCTAGCGAGGCCACATGGACTCACTGCTCAGGGTGCCCGGCACAGCAGAGGACAGTCGGAACTGTGCAGGACAAGAATTGGAACAAACTCATCATCTGTCACCATCACCAGGTGACTCTCAGTCATGTGAAGAATGCAGTGTGAAAATACAGCTTGCTTCAGTGTGGAAGAACAGCAGCTCTACGCACTAAAGCCTGGCGTGGTTCATTTGAATAGATGCTGTCCAATTACACACCTCCTCCCCCCAAAAGCAATAAATCTTAGCGTTGGCAGCAGAAATACACATTATATACAGTAATCAATGAATTTAAAGAAGTTTCTAAAAACCATCAATAAAATGGATAACGGGACTTTGGGAGATTTTTCCAAATCTGATACATAGACTAGGTTTCCCAGGGCCTCCGGGGACATTGGGAAGACACACACCACCGTCAGAGCTAATGGGAGGTAGAGCATTCCCAGGCAGAAGTAGGTTTGTTCGGTTGGCTTTGGTGGGTTTTATTTTAAGACATGGTCTCTCTTAAACTTGTGTCAATCCTCCTGCTTGAACCTACTGAGTGCTGGGATTAGAAGTGTGAGCTACCACACTGGCTTGAACTTGGAGCCTTGAGCCTGCTCAGCTTGGTTCTGCCCTAGAGCCTTTTATTCCCCGCTCTCTTTATTCTGAGGCAGGCAGGGTCTTGGCTAAATGTCCTAGGCAGGCTTTGATGCCATTTCAGTAGCCTCTCAAATAGCTGGGACTATAGACCTCTGTCACCAGGTACAGATAGAAAGTTTGACTGCTATAAAATAATGTATTCTCCAGATTTCAAAATCAGGCAGCAAGCAAAGGCAGTGAACATGGAATTTGCCAGTGGGAAATTGTGTGGTAGAATGGTCAACATAAATTGTATCAGAAACTCCAATAACCTTTTGAATAGGCTGATTGCTGTAGTTGAAAGGAAGGTTTTTTTAAATTTTTTAAACAGAATTTTTTCTTCAAAGGTTTATTTATTATATGTAAGCACACTGTAGCTGTCTTCAGACACTCCAGAAGAGGGCATCTGATCTCATTACAGATGGTTGTGAGCCACCATGTGGTTGCTGGAATTTGAACTCAGGACCTCCTGAAGAGCAGTCAGTGCTCTTAACGCTGAGCCATCTCTCCAGTCCCCGAAAGGAAGCTTTTTTCTCATTTAAATGGAATACTAGGTTGGTGTGGGTCATATCTGAAATTATCCCTGGCAAGGAGACGATAATATTGCTGTGGCTTCAGATTAGCCTGAGGTCCATAGGGCAGCCCCAGCTTAAAAGTGGGAAAGGGAAGACAAACAGTGCTGCAGAAAGATCAAAACTGCTGTTGAGATACTAACCAAAGGAGTTCAAGAAGAAACAACAAAAAAAATGGTTTACCAAAAAATTAGGGAAAAAAACCCATAATGTGTGAAGATTCATTAAAAGGGTCAGGATGCTTTTATTTGTATGTAACCTGCAGCATGGGCTCCATAAAGAAAAAGCAAAAGTTAATCAGAACTACAAAGAAAAAAGCCAGCTTGGACTTTAACATGGCTCTCAGGCAAAATCAGGACAGCACATTTGAACAAAGACCATTGAAAAGTCTAACACACACATGGCCTCTCGCCAACTTACAGAATATTCTTTTCTATAAGAACTTATTTCTTGTGTCTTAAACTTCAAGTCTGAATCAATATCAGTCGGTTCTAATTTATATAATGCATTCTTACACAAGCCTAGAGATGTCGCTCCATATATCTTGAAATATCTTAAATATCCTAGAAACAACCATTAGTTAAAGAAAACTTAATGGAGCTGAGAGGAAGTGATAGTTTGTGATATGCAGTCGTGTGTAGCGGACAGGGTTTCCAGGAAACAGGTCCGTGAGGAATTCATTGTCTCAAGATGATAGAGCATTTTAAAAGGTGGGAGCAAATGTAACACGTTAGGAATTTAGCGGGAAGCAAAAGTTGATACAAGTTTTTAAGCAGTTGACATATTCTGGGACAATCTTTAGCTGTTAAGAAGGAATTACGTTGGTAGTGATGTCTCTCACATCTTTAATCCTAGCAGAGGCTAGATGATTTCTGAGTTCCAGGCCAGTCTGGTCTACATAGTGAGACCCTGTCTGGGTGAGGAAAAATAAAAGTGGAGGCTGTGGGGATCACAAGGCATAGTTCCTAAGGCTTGCATTCCAGCACTCAGGAGTGTAGGCCCTGAGCAGCCTGGGCTACATAATGAGACTCCTTCTCAACACTGAAACTGAATCCTACACATTATTGAAGAATGAGTCCTTTAGCACTTCTAAGTGTAGAACGTGGAATATGTTAGAAAATAAAGACTAACATCCTCATTCATAGTCCTTGTCTGTCTAGTGGGGATTTGGCCTTAACCACAGTTAGTTGAATCAAACCCTTTCTGAGGTATGTAGAGACCCTTTTCTCCCTTGAGATAGAGAACGAGGTGATGATCTTTGTACATATTAGCTTCTATCTGCAGATGTATATTAAAGGTTCATCCCTGGGTTGGAGTTGCTACTTTCTAGTATATGTACATTTACAAAAGGCCAATGTTACTAGCTTTTGGTTCTTTCCCCAGTGTTATATAGTGCCCCTAACCAATAATTTTTCTGACACATTTTTGTTTGTTAAAGCTTTGATTTCGCTAGTCTGTTAAGTAAAAAGTGTTATGACAGTTTAATTTGCATTTTTCCTGCTGTATGTAACTTGCATCTGATGCCATATTTTCCTATTTTCAAATATTACATTTTCTGTGGAGTGTCTCAATACCATTTCCTGTTTTCCTGATGGCTATGTAAGACTTATAATCCTCTTGACTGTGTTTATACCAGTTTTATTTTTTTTATGCCTGGTTTGGATTTGTAGACTTAAGCAATTCATGATTGGAAGGCATCTGTCTTGGTGTTAATGCTTGTAAATCATTTTTCCCCCATTCCAATATATTTTCCAAAATCCCATGCTTTCCTCTCATGGTTTATGATTTAAAAATGTCAATACAGGACTTGGAGCAGTTTTGGCTATGTCGAGTTGGGGGGGGGGGGCTACCTTGTTACTCTTCACAGATGGCAGCTTGGCTGTCTGAACACTTGATCCTATCATTTCAATCACAAACTCATAAGCTGGGTTCCTATATTTTTGGACGTATCCCCTCCCCTTTAAAATTCGTTTTCATTTTGAGATAAGTCTTGCTATTTAGCCTAGGCTGGCCTTCACCTCCCGATCCTCCCCGTAGCCTCCCACATGCTGGAATTACAGATGTATCCCACCACGCCCAGTTGGATTCTATCTGGCTGATCTATTGCCTCCTTTCCTCTCTCTCTGCTCCCTGCTCTTCCTTACCCCCTACTCCTCTGTTTATGATTTTATTTTAGCTGGGCATAATGTATACACCTTTAATCCCAGAACACAGGATGCAGAGGCTGGTACATCTCTTTGAGTCTAAAGGCAGCTTGGTCTCCACAGAATTCCAGGCCAGCCAGGGCCATGCAGTAAGACTACAGTTTCATTATGTGTGTGTGGTCTGTGCCTGTGAGGGCAGGTGCTATCAAAGACATGTGTGGCACCAGAGGCATCAGCCTGCCTGGAGCTGGAGTTTCGATGGCTGTCAGTCAGGCACAGGGGTGTTAGGAACCAGGAACTGGACTGGGTCCTCTGCAAAAGCATGCTCTTAATCACTGAGCTGTCTCTTCAGCGCCTTCTTGTGTTTTGAAACCGGGCCTTGCTCTGTAGTTTTTTGTCTTGTATTTTATGTGAATCAATGTTTTGCTTACATGCATTGCCAATTGCCCATAGAAACCAGAAGAAGGCATTGCATCCCCTGGTATTGGAGTTAGAGACAATCGTGAGGCACCATATTAGTGCTGAGAACTGAACCTGGGTCCTCTGGGAGGGCAGTCAGTACTTTAAGCACTGAGCCACCTTTCCAGACCCCTCGATTATTAAATGCTATAATATTTCATCCTCATCCTCATCAGTGTTAGAAACCTATCAGAAGACAAACTACCCAATAACCCAGTGTGGTATCTCATACCTGTAATTCCAGCTGAATGGAGAAGCTGAATCAGCAGAATCACAAGTCCAGGCCAGCCTGGGCTGTTGTTCAAATAAACAGCCCACCAATGTCAGGCTAAAGGGCCCCCCACAAACCAGATCTTGGAAAAAATAGGCATCAAAATGAAAGAAATTAACTATAACTCATTAAGAATCTATGTATATGTGCTGTTGAGACTAAATTAAACGGACTATAGAAAGCTCTTCCTAACATAGCTCTCTTAGGGTTTTATTCACCATGACCAGGGCAACTTTTATAAAGGAAAACATTTAACAGGGGCTGGCTTGCAGAGGTTTCAGTCCACCATCATCCTGCGGGAAAGGTGGAGGCATGCAGGCAGATGTTGTGTGCCTTGAGCATATGTGACCTCAAAGCCCCGCCTCTACAGTGATGATACACTTCCTCCAATAAGGCCACACATAAAATCACTACTTGGTATGGGCAAGCATCCAAATGCATGAATCTATGGGGCCATACCTATTCAAACCACCACAAGAACATAAGAATAACATGAAAACCCAATCGATTATTCTTTCAGAGAAGCCCATACCTGCGATTTCAGGTGCCGTCATTCGGAGCCCCTCTCCTCATGCTACAGCCTATATTAAACCCCAAGCCTAAAGTAATAATAATAAAATAAAATAAAAAGCCTGGTGGTGATAGCGCACGCCTTTAATCCCAGCAATTGGGAGGCAGAGGCAGGCGGATTTCTGAGTTTGAGGCCAGCCTGGTCTGCAGAGTGAGTTCCAGGACAGCCAGGACTATACAGAGAAACCCTGTTTCGAAAAACAAAAACAAAACAACAACAAAAAAAACACAAAACAAAAACAACAACAGCAACAACAAAATCCCAAGCCTGCTTCGTTAAAAGAAAACCACACCCGAAGTGGTGGTGTACACCTTTAATTCCAGCACCACGGAAACAAAGGCAGGTGGATCTCAGAGTTCCAGGCTAGCCTGGTCTACACAGATTCCAGGCTAGCAAGAGATATAGAGAGAGTTTGTCTCAAATAGAGATTTAAGAAGAAAGAAAAACTGGTGAAAAAAAAAAAAAAAAAAACTCAGAGGGTGGGGGTGTGGTGGTGTGTGCCGTTAATGTCCACATTCGGGAAGCTTACTGGAGAATCACTTCAATTTCAAAGTCAGCCTGGTGTCCACAGAGAAATCCAGGGTCATTTAGAGAGACCACAGCTTTAAAAACAAACAAGAGAGGCCCAAACTAGTATAAGTGGTTCAGCCAACGTTCCACGCTGGACCTCGAAGCATCCAGGGGTCAGTTTGTTCAACGCCAGAGCTACTGCTGTAGGCCTAACGACTTGGCCATTTCTGCCCAACCCTGGATCCTGGAACCAAACTCCCTCTGTCCAGGCCTGCACAAGATGCCACCTAAGCCTCCCCGCCTCCCCCTGCGGCTCCCTTGTGCGCATGCGCACTGATGCAGCGAGAAAGAGACACACACACACAACCTCACCTCCAACCCGCTTCCCCTGACCAAGAGCTAGGGGCCTGGCTCGCAGCCTCCGCGGGGCTGGAAGCCCAGAGCCTAGTCAAAGAAGCTAATGGCAGTCGGACTCTCAGGCTTGAGATCTGATGTCCCAGAGCCTTCAGTATCACGGTCCGGTCCGTAGCACTTTGGTGCCGCCTCTGCAGCGCTGACGGTGCTAGCGACCCACCCTCCCGGGATACCGGTCAGCTGGGTGGCCCCTGGTCTTGTGCGGCCTAAGCTCTTCTCCGGGGACCCGCTCTGAGGACCCCTGGGACTCAGGTGTCCCGTTCGTGGGTACAGCTGCCGTGCTGACGCGCTGCACCTAAACCCCGGCCTGGCTGTGGACAAGGACCGAGAGGGAAGGCGGGGGCCGCGATTTGCACGGTGGAGATACCCTGTGCAGAACCTTAGGTTCCCGGCGGGCCTGGGGAGCAGAGAACCGGGGGACACCTCGGACCTAAGGTTGGGCAGCCCCCGGACTGGTAACTGGTGAAGCACAGTGGCCGAAGCAGCAAACTCGGGCACGGGTGACTGTGGGCTGCTGTAGTCTATCTCGCTTGCTGGGATGCATACGGATGGGGTCAGCCTGGAGCCCTGAAGCTTGGAAGGGGATTCTGATCAAGTTCAGAAAAGTAGGGGTGAAGCCATTGGACGTGGTGGCACACACCTGATGTCTCGGGATTTGGGAGGTGGAGACTGGAGGAGTAGGCACTCAAGGTCATTCTCTACTGCCTAACGTTGGGTTGCAAGAGAGAAAAAGAAAAGAGAAGAAAAAGGAAAGAAGAAAAAAGAAAAGAAACAAGGCCTGGAGTGTCTTGAATTATCTCTGCCAGTCTTCAGAAGAGACAGAAGCCAGCAGCTACTACTTCTGTTTAAAACAGAGATTATGTGTGAGTTTCTAGAACTTCTGTGTTCCTGTGAAATGCTTGAGTTTTTGTTTTTCTTTTTTGTTGTTGTTGTTGTTTGTTTTGTTTGTTGTTGTTGTTGTTGTTGTTTTGAGTATGGGTTTATTTAATTTCCTTCCCTTTGAAAGCCGTTTGTGAAAACGTTTTATTCAACTGTGAGTGGTGTACTGCCACTCCATTAGGACCAGGTGTTCAAGGCCAGCCTGGGCTACATTGAGACCCTGTCTTTAAAAAAAAAAAAAAAAGAACTATTCATTGCTTTGGGTCTGAGAATTTCCCTGCATTTTCAGTGGGCAGAGACTTAATCAGGATTCCTCTTTGAAATATGTCTGCTAAAGTCTGATGCGTGATTGGTTAAGGACGAGCAAGTTATTTAAATGATTGAGGTGGTGGCTGGAGGGACCACTGAGGCATTTCCTCAAGCCCCTATACTTTTCGGGGTTTTTGTTTTGTTTTGTGTTGTGTTTGTTTCTATTTAAGATTTATTTATTTTATGTATATGAGTGTTCGTTCGATCTGCATGCCAGAAGAGGACATCAGATCCCAGCATAGATGGCTGTGAGTCACAGTGCAATTGCTAGAAATTGAATTCGGGGCCTTTCCAGGCTGCACTGGTCATTCTTGTGTGGCACTGGAGCAGCAGCAGCGGCCGATGCATCTCTTGGGAGTGACGGTGAGAAATGGCAGGGCTAGGGCTGTAGCTCTGTGACAAGCACTGGCTGGACTGCAGGCTTCAGAGGACTGCAAAAACAAGCCAACAAAGACCAGGAGAGCACATTCTTTCTCTTAACATTTATTTTTATGTATGTGCACCTCTTACATGTGTCTGAGGATGCCAGGATACTGCGTCGGGTCACCTGGACCTGGAGTAACAAATGTAAGGACCACGTGGGAGCTGACTGCTGAACTCAGGTTCCCTCAGCTCCTAACCACTGAACCACCTGACCACCCACCTTACCCAAATCTGTTTTAAGCAGTCTTCTAGGTGATCCTGGTGCATACTGAGGCCTCACAGCCACATTTTGCAGCTGAGTTCCCTGTAGTTTTGAGGAGGTTTTTGGTTTCTGTGTAAGTCATCTCTCACCTCTCCGTTTGTGTGTTGGAAGGCGGGTTGTGTATAAGAAGGGAGAAACGGGATAATACATTGATTTTTACATTTTGGAAGCTCTAGAACAGTTCTGCTCTCATGGCTGCACCCTCTCCCTCCAGCTCTAGCCTCTGTGAACGGCTTCACTGGGACATGATCGTCGAGGAAGAACAAGCCAGTTCTTGCGATTCTGGAATCATGGCTCATGTAAGTTGGTTTCTTTGTACTTGATATTCTGACTTGACATGTGTGTATATACATATTAATTTGTTTATGTTTAGCATATGTGCATGCACATAGGGGCGTATGCATGCTGCGGCATACATGTGATGGCCCCAACTTTTGGAAGTTAGTTCTTTCCTCCTTTGTGTGTCCTGGGGTTTGAACCCAGATCCTCAGCTTCCCATGTGGGTCCAAGTGATCAAGCTCATGCATGGATTTATTTGCATTTACTTGTTTTGTGTGTGTGGGGCGGGGAGATGCCACAAGTATCTGTAGAAGTCAAAGGATAACTTTTGGGAGCCAATTCTCCTTCCACCATGTGTGACCCCAAGATGGAACTCGGGTTATCTGGCGTGGCAGCAAACACATTTACCCTTGCGGCTGCCCCATCATTTTTATTCTGTCAGGTTGTACAAATGCTCTGTTATTTTGAAACTTCCTAAAAGAATCGGATTCTAGAAGTGTACCCAGCCTCTTCCATTCCACTGAGGGATGGGGCTCCTCCGTACTCTTCTCTCCACCTTCATCCAAGGGCACTACTGGTCAAATCAGTCCCTAACATGGGCTTATTTGGTGTGAAGCCCTGAAGAGCAGACATCTTCTCCTTAAAACAACACTGCCCCCATAGAATTATAGTGTGAACAGTAACTACATATGTAATTTAAAATCTTCAATTGTTGACATAGTAAAAGTCATATAATATGCATGGGCTTACTTATTTTATTTATTATTAATTGTGGTGTGTGTGTGTGTGTGTGTGTGTGTGTGTGTGTGTTTGAGACAGAGTTTCTCTGTGAGGCCCTGGCTGTCCTGGAACTCATTCTGTAGACCAGGCTGGCCTCAAACTCAGAGATCCACCTGCCTCTGCCTCCCAAGTGTCCAGATTAATGGTGTGTGCCACTACCATTCAGCATTTTTATTATTTTAAATATACTTATTTAATTTTATTGTATGTGAGTGTGCATGGGTGTGCATATGCACCCCACACGCATGCGGGAGCTCTCAGTGTCACAAGAGGATGTTAGGTGTCTTGGAAGCAGAGTTACAGGTGATTTTGAGCCACCAGGTGTATTCTGGGAACTAATCCTGGATCCTCTTCAAGAGCAGCAAGAGCTCTTGACCTCTGAATTGTCTCTCCAGCCCCTTTAAAACACTTTCTCAAAATGTCATTATTTTTTATTTATGACTCTGAGTGCATGTATGCAAGCAAGTGTTATGAATAATATCGTTTCTGGGAACTCTGGTCTTCTGTAACAGCAGCAGCACTTCTGACTGCTGAGCCATCTCTCTAGTCCCCTGTGGCTGTGACAGGCTCATATATTTGAAAACCTGATCCCTAGTTAGTGGGACCACTTGGGAAGGATTAGGAGGTGTGGTCTTGTTGGAGGGAAGAATGTCACAGGGAGTGTGCCTTAAGGCTTTAAAAGCCCACACCAGGCCCAGCCCCTCTCTCTCCTTCTCCCTTTCTCTCTCTGTACGTGTGTCTGTCTGTCTCTGCCTACTGCCTGTGAGTCAGGCTGTAAAGCTCTCAGCTACTACTCTAGAGTCGTGCCTTTCTGCTTCTCACCATGATGATAATTGACTAACCTTCTAAAACTATAATGAAGGCCCCAATTAAATGCTTTCTTTTATAGGACTTGGCTTGGCCGTGGTGTCTCTTCTCAGCAACAGAACAGTGACTTAGACACCCCACCCCACCCCATACATTTTATCCCATTTTATCTTACACATGGGACACCGGCTTGTCATTGCAGAGTATGGTGATGTTCAGAGATGTGACTGTGGACTTTTCTCAGGAAGAGTGGGAGTGCCTGAGTTCCTACGAGAGGGATCTGTACAGAGATGTGATGCTAGAGAACTACAGCCACTTGGTGTCACTGGGTAAGCTCATTTGTATCAAACCACATTCCCAGAGCTGACATTCTAACTGCAAAGACCCTCTCTTTGTGGTTTAGAATGGTCACCTCTGTGAAATACTTTTATGGTCCCACATAACAGAAATACATAGTTATAATTTAACTTTTATAAAATAACCTTTATAAATATAACATATTTTATATAATTATAAATTATATAACATAAAACTTATAAAACATATAGCTTATAAGTTTTATAAAATAAAACTTTTATAAAAATAACTTTTAAAAGGGTGGGGTTGTAAACAAAAATTGAAGTCTGGCTCTGCCTTTGAGCCTAAAGGAATCTAATTTTAATGTTTTTCCACTTGGTAGCCATCTTAGTTTTGAAGACTTGATTAAATAGAAATTTTTTTTAAAAATATTTATTTATTTATTGTGAGTACACTGTAGCTGTCTTCAGACACACCAGAAGAGGACATTGGACCCCATTACAGATTGTTGTGAGCCACCATGTGATTGCTGGGAATTGAAGTCAGGACCTTTGGAAGAGCAATCAGTGCTCTTAACCACTGAGCCATCTCTCCAACCCTAAAAAGAATCTTTCTTTTGGTCCTAGAGTGATGTCTCAGAGGTTAAGAGCACTGGCTGCTTTTGCAGAAGACCTAGGTTTGGTTTCCAGCATCCACATGGCAGTTCACCACCACTGCAACTCCACTGCCAGGGGATCCAACGTCCCCTTATAGCCTCTGAGAGAACTGCATGCACATGGTGCACATGCGGGCAAGACACCTAAATCCACAATAAAAAGTAAAAAAACTAAATTCAACAGCTGGGCATGATAGCACACGCCTTTAATCCCATCACTCAGGAGGCCAAGGCAGGCCAGTCTCTGAGTTCAAGTCCAGGCTTGTCTATAGAGTGAGTTCTAGGATACCAAGGCTACACAGAGAACCCTTGTCTTGAAAAACAATAACAATAATAATAACCTCTGTGTGTGCCTACCCACAAGGTCTGTGTACTTCACCTTGAATTCACTGTGTAGCCATGATACCAAACCCCTGATCCTTCCTTCATCTCCTAAGTGCTGGCGTCACAGCTGTGTATCACCCCACCTGGCAAATAGATCCATTCTTTAAATAAATTCTGCTCTTTTCTTTCAAGCAGGATGCTCCATTTCTAAGCCAGATGTGATCACCCTGTTGGAACAAGGGAAGGAGCCGTGGATGATTGTGAGGGCTGAGAAGAGAAGGTGGAGCCGAGGTGAGGGAGTGCTCAGCAGGCACCTGTGGTGGTGTCTGACTGTTACACATCTGCTGGTTGGAGGACACGCCCCTAAGATGCTGGTGGGGAGGTTGGAGGACACGCCCCTAAGATGCTGGTGGGGAGGTTGGAGGACACGCCCCTAAGATGCTGGTGGGGAGGTTGGAGGACACGCCCCTAAGATGCTGGTGGGGAGGTTGGAGGACACGCCCCTAAGATGCTGGTGGGGAGGTTGGAGGACATGCCCCTAAGATGCTTGGTTGAAAGATGCTCTCCTGAGATGCTGGGGAAGAGACATGAAACTTGGAAAGAAAACTTAGATCTTTCAGCATAAGTCACCAATGACATTTCCTCTCTACTTCAGTTTGCCATTTGTCTCTTTCTCATATTTCCCTTTCCTTTCAACATGGGAAAGCTTTCTTGTCTGGTGATAATAGTTTTGCCTGTTTTATATCTAATTTCTTCATAGATAATCCTTTGTATTTTAAATCCGCCCTGGCACACCCTTAAGAAACATCCAAATTAGTTTTATTTGTATGGCTGCTTTGTCGGTATGTCTGTCCATGCATCGGTTGCATGTCTGATGTCCACTGAGGCCTGGAGACCATGGCTGCAGGTGGTTAGGGACAGACCACTATTTGGTGTTGGAACTTGAACTCTGATGCACTGGAAGAACAGCCAAGTGCCCTTAACATCAGGCCATCTCAACAGCCTGATTTTCTTTTCTGAGAAAGGGTCTTACTGTATAATGCGGCTGGTTGTGAACTCTCCATCCTCCTGTCTCAGATCATCTCCAGTCCTGGGCCTACAGGCATGTGCCACTATGCCCACTTAGTATTTCAGTTTTCCTGTATCGATTTATTGTTCTCATTTCCTGGGATTTATATTTAGTAATGAACTCATACAATAAACAGGGATAGAAAGGTGGCTCAGCTGTTAAGAACCCTGACAGGTAATCATATAGGATCTGGTGTCTCTTCCCAGCACCCACACGGTGGCTCACAATCATCTGTTACTCCAGTTCCAGTGGACACAATTCCCTTTCCTGGCCCCCAAGGGCACTGTATGCTCATGGCACACACACATACATACAGGCAAAACACATGTAAACGTTAAAAAATAGCAAGTCCATGCTTGTGTTGGGTGGGGGGAGGGGGGATAGCTCAGTGGTGGAGCAGCTAACCATGGCCTTGATCACCAGCATCACACAAGATAAAACAAAAAAATACATGGCTTATTAATATCCCCAAATGGTTAGGCATGGTGGTGCAAGCCTTCAGTCCCAGCACTTCAGAGGCAAGTGGATCTCTGTGAGTTCAAGGCCAACCTGGTCTAAAAGTAAGTTCCAGGCTAGCCAGGGCTACATTGTGAGACTGTCCAGGTGGAAGAAAACAGACCTGAAGTGATTATTAGAAGAAAAGTAGATAGGCTATTTGTAGCCGCCGGCGGCCATGGGTTACTGGGTTCCTGAAAGGAAAGCTGGGGTTGGATGGAAAAGGCGGCGAGAGAAATAACGAGCCAAGACAAATCTGATCAAGGCTCAATCTTTAATGTGCAGCACTGAATATATATGGGAAAACCCAAGGACCCATCCCTTTGTTTCAGCTGGGTTCCCTTGCTAGTTTCAGCTGGTTAGAGTTGTAAAGTAGGCTCTTCAGCAGCTCAGCTGTGGGCAGTTCTCAGTTGTCTGACAGGAAGATGTAAATATAACAAAGCCAGACTCCTGGCCCCAGTGTCTGAGGAGGTTTGTTTAGCCAACTCAAGCGGGGGTGGGGGGGCGCACACACAGTATTGATATGGCGAATTAGAGACCAGAGTAATTTGAGAATGGCCAAGAAAATAGAACCAGTCTAAAGAGGTTGCTAAAAATGGTTGGCTAGAGATGGGATTCCTTGAACATCAGTTCGCATAACCTCAATGCCTCGCAACACATAAAGTACACTTTATTCCACAATGGCATTTTTGGTTTTGCTCATTCGTGCTGGATGTGGTAGTCCTACGGATGGTATTCAGGGCCTCACACAGGCCACCAGGGCGCTCTACCACAGCTGTAGAGTGCCCACTGGTCTGTGTTCCCTCCCATCAGTCTTTGTAACAAGTGCCTCCGATGCAAAAGTCAGTCTCAGACGAGATCAAAACTTAGATAACCCATTTGCTTTAACCAACGTCCTGACACATGGCTGGTTACCTGGGCTCAGGTACCATGTGCCCATCTCCTCATGTCTTACTGGGCCGATCTCCAGTGCCTCATTCTATCCCAGAATCCTTTGTGCCTCCTGGATGTCCCACCTCTATTTCCTGCCTAAGCCATAGGCCATAGGCTTTTTAATTGACAGGTGAGGCATCCATACAACACACAGATATTCTCTCTCCAATCCAGAGCATTCATCTCAAGTTTCATAGGAGACCATCTCCTTAACTGTGAATAGCTTCAGTTGTCTGCAGGAATGTTACTTCTCACAGTCAAACTTGGGTACAAACACAATAACTCCTTATAGCAGAGCCTGTTTATCTGTTGTGTCCGACCAGCGGCTCACATGTCTGGGTTCTAGTCTGGAAAGGCATCTTGGAAACCTGGAAGAGAAGAGGGGGGTTAGGCAGCACGCGCAAGAGAGAGAGAGAGAGAGAGAGAGAGAGAGAGAGAGAGAGAGGAAACCAAGACAGTCAGTCTGATCAAGGTTCAATTTTACTATTTCCGACACTCAGTTATGAAGCAAGGGAAGGGGCCCTTTCCCGCCAAATCATCTTGGAGTAAAGTTGCAGGTGAACACGTGATAGCTCCGGAACAGCTAGTTGGCAGGCAGCAGCAGTGGGAGTGGCAGGACGATAGTGCAGCAAGCTCTGCCCCATGCTGAGTCTCCTGAGTGCTGGGATTAAAGGTGTGTGTGGGCCATTACATCTCACCCTTCATTTTTATTTTCAATTGTGTATCTAGACATGCCATCTTCTTTATCCTTCTTAAACTTTTTTTTTAATTACATGATTATTTTGGGGGCTGCTAAGACCATTCAGCTGCTTGTTTTCTTTTCTTTTCCTTGTCTTGAGCGAAGTCTTGTGATGTAGCTCAGGCTGGCCTGTAACTGAAGCTTTTAACTCTGCCTCCCGCGTGCTAACAGCTAGAGGCTTGTTTTCGTTACTTTTATTTCTTTATTTCATCCCGATTAGGACGGTACCATGCGTTTCTCTTCTTTTTGCTTTCAGATCTGGAATCCAGATACAGCAGTAAAGGGTCACTTCCAGAAAAGAATACTTACGAAATTAATCTATCTCCGTGGGAATTAATGGAAAGAATTCAAAGGCGTGGCCACGAAGACTCCCTTTTGGGGAAAGACTTTGAATATAAAATATTTGAAGAACAAGAGAACTCTCATAGGGTATATTTCAGACACGTGATAAAAACCACCCCTGGAAAAAGACCTCCGTGCAGAAAACGCACATCTGTTAGTCGCTATCAGAAATCTCCTAACGGAGAAAAGCCCTACGAATGTGGGGAGTGTGGGAAGGCTTTCAAAGTCCGCCAACAACTTACTTTCCATCAGAGGATCCACACCGGCGAGAAGCCCTACGAATGCAAGGAATGTGGCAAAGCCTTCCGACAGTGCGCCCACCTCAGTCGCCACCAGAGGATCCACGCCTCTGACAAGCTCTATGAATGCAAGAAGTGTGCAAAGATCTTCACGTGTAGCTCGGACCTTCGAGTGCATCAGAGGTCTCACGTGGGCGAGAAGCCCTACGATTGTAAAGAGTGCGGGAAGGCCTTTCGAGTCCGTGGACAACTCATGCTCCACCAGAGGATCCACACCGGTGAGAAGCCCTACGCATGCACGGAGTGCGGCAAGAGCTTCCGGCAGGTAGCGCACCTCACTCGGCATCAGAGGCTCACCAGTGGCAGCTCACGCCACGAGTGTAAGGAGTGCGGCCAGGCTTTCCTGTGCAGCACGGGCCTCCGGCTGCATCACAAACTGCACACGGGAGAGAAACCCTACGACTGCAAGGAGTGTGGGAAGGCGTTCCGGGTGAGGCAGCAGCTCACCCTGCATGAGAGAATCCACACCGGAGAGAAGCCCTTCGACTGCAAGGAGTGCGGGAAGACCTTCAGCCGCGGCTACCATCTCACCCTCCACCAGAGGATCCACACTGGGGAGAAGCCTTACGAGTGTAAGGAGTGCCGCAAGTTCTTCCGCCGGTACTCGGAGCTCATTTCCCACCAGGGCATTCACATCGGGGAGAAACCCTATGACTGCAAGGAGTGCGGAAAGGCTTTTAGGCTGTTCTCCCAGCTGACTCAGCACCAGAGCATTCATTTTGGTGAGAAGCCCTATAAATGTATGGAATGTGAGAAGACTTTCAGACTCCTCTCACAACTGACGCAGCATCAGAGCATTCACACCGGCGAGAAGCCCTACGATTGTAAGGAGTGCGGAAAAGCCTTTCGGCTCCACTCGTCCCTCATTCAGCACCAGAGAATCCACTCTGGCGAGAAACCGTACAAATGTACGGAGTGTAAGAAGTCCTTCCGTCAGCACTCACACCTCACCTACCATCAGCGAATTCATAAGAATTTGTAAGGACCCTTCTACGAATCCTTGCCTTGCAAATGTACTAAGGAGCAGTAGGAAATAAGAAAATTCTAGAAGAAAAAAGATTTTAATCCTTATTTTGCTTTGTGTTCATAAGTAACAACATAAAGGTCAAAGGAAAAAATATTAAACTTTTGGAAATTCTTTCGTAAATGTATAAAAGGTATTTTGTCTTACTGTACACCTACCTAAGGGCATAGTCAGGGCATCAACTCATTTTGGAAATTAATAAATAAAAAGAATTGTCGTTTAGCCTGCATAAACTCTCAGAGCGACTGAAATGGTTGAGGTACACAGCTCTTAGAGTGTTTCATCAGAATCACGCAGAGTCATATGGAACGAAGAAGTTGTATCAGGAAAACTATTTTGTAATAACATGCAGTGGAGCAGCGATTCTCAGCCTGTGGGTCCCGACCCTTTGAGGATAGACCTACCCTTTCGCAGGAGTCACCTAGGACCATCAAAACACAGATTCGCATTATGATCCATTACAGTAGCAAAATTACAGTGATGAAGTAGCAACACGTGATTTTATGGTGGGAGTCACCACAGCATGAGGAACTGTATTAAAGAGCCACAGCATTAGGGAAGTTGAGAACCACTGCTCCAGAATTCAGCCATGATAGACTGGCTTGTACTTGGTAGTGATTGGTAGTGAAAAGGTCAGGCTGCCAGGATGTGAACCCACTGACCCGTCTTGCCACCAGTGTAGCCCAGTAAAGCGTCCAGTGTCTTCCACTGTGACATTGTGATATTCCCACCTAACTCAACGCACCAAACCTCTAAGTCAATGAGACAACCACCAACATTAAAAAAAAAAAAAAATGAGTAAAAAAACATATAATCTAGGCCAGATCTTCAAAATCTTTCTTGTGTGTTTTTTTCTACGTATTCAAGAGTGAAGTGAATTTTGTTTGTAAACTTAAAAAAAATACTTTCTTAAAAGTAATAAAGATTTTTTTTACAGGTAGTGATGTTAAACATGAATTATTTTACTGTGACCACCCACATGAGTTGTTTCTCTGGACCACATCCAAACACAGTTGGTCTTTCTACCATAAGTGTAAAATAGAACCAAATCCAAGCATCTTTTTTTTAACCATATAACTTTTTTTATTAGATATTTTCTTTAAAATTCAAGCATCTTTATTCCTGACTAGTATACTGGGGGTCTTTGAGCTATGATAATCTGAAAGTTCTCAAATACAATCTGAAACATGGTAGTAGTTGAGATAATTCTCCAGGAAACATACTTTCTTGTTTTCTTTTGCTTCCTTGTGTTGTGTTGTGTTGTGTTTTCATTTCTTGAAGATAGGCTCTCTCTGTCCTGCCTCAAACTCACTGTCCGGCCTCAGCCTCCTGAGTGCTGAGATTATAGACATGTACCTCCAAACTTGGCGACTGGGTGATGCATTTTTAAAATAGTACTGTCGTTAACTGAGGATATCAAGGCTGTGTGTATAGAGAATCTCTTTTATTTAATCTCAAATGAGGTTTCTACTCTGCTTTCACCATTCCGCTCCCAGATGTACAACCTTTATATTTATAATAAGCTTTAATTGGCACTAGATGTACCAGTCTATCCAGTACAAAGCTGTCGTGTCTGCTCTCGACCAGCAAGAACAACACGACACAGTCGGATTCTTCTCAACAGCCTTTATTGCAGGAACACCTCGATGCTTCTACGGGGACCCTGGGCGCCCAGGGAGCCCTGCTTATATGCACCCCAGCACAGAAGGCTCCGTGGCCCCCTGGGATTGGTCAGTCTGCGCACCCAATTTGCATGCACCTGGGAGGGGTTGGTGCCAAATTCAAATTGACGCCTGCGCAGTGGTATTGTTTATGACAAGGGCAACTGGAAACCTGCGCCATCTTGGAGTTGTCTTCCCACACAAAGCTGAGCAGTCCTCTGAGAGGGGAGTGAGAATGATTATAGAAAAGACTGAAAAGAAGACTCAGAGACAAAAGTCAGAATCGGGAGGACTGTCCAGTCAGTACCGCTGCAGCCCCGAGTTTAATTCTCTTAGGCTTTACAGTATTGTGGGAATCAAAGTCACAAGGCAGCAGAGACAATGGCCGAAGTACATTCGATGTGTGTACCCATCAGGAGGGCTCCTTATTCCCCCTTGTTCCTTTCTCCAAGATTAACAGAACATTCAGCCCTTCACCTCAAGCTTCAAGTGTATCCCCTCTTATCGTTCCATGTGTCAGCAGGCCAGGAAACCTGCCAGTAGACCCTGGCCTGACTTGACAGGCAGGCATTCATAGAAGCAGACAAAATGGCTCCTGACAACTAAAGTTGGGCAGATATCTACATATCTAAGCTTTTAGACTCTACTTCCCATCAATGACCCTCAAACGATAATTTGCCCTGTTCTGTCTGGGCTGCTCTTAACTTCAATTGGCCAGCCCTTACAGCCAAAAATTCATGACTCACCTAACCCATGGCATCTTCTCTTCCCAGCGTCTTCTCTCTCCTCATGGTTCTCCTTTGACCCCAAGCCCAGGCATGCTAAAACCTTGCCTATGTCTCTTCTGTCCAGCTATTAGCTCTCATCATCTTTATTTGATCAATGGTTTTAAATTAAGGAGCAAGGTTACATTGTGTCTGTTCTCAAGGATTCTCTTGTCCCTTTAGGCAACCAGGCCTTGGGAGCCAGTATTTAGCATTACAATACATAGCAAAAGACCAAACATCAACACAACACCTGTCAATAAGAAAGCCTATGGCCAATGAGCTGAGGCAGGATATAGGAGGTAGGACACTGGCAGCAACAGAGAGGATTCTGGGAAATAGAGGCATGAGAGATTCAGGCTGGAATGCTGAGAAGACAGATATAAAGCAGTAGATAGCTGAACTCAGGATAGAATAAAGAAGAGATTTGTCCCAGACTTAAACACATAAAACTGAGGAGAGGTAACTAACCAGGTAGAAAACATAGAATAGTTTAAGTGGGTTAAATAAGTTACAAGATAGTTAGGGAATGAACCTAAGTCGTGGTGTAGGCATTTATTAATAAATAGTCTCAGAGTCTTCATTCTGGGAGCAGGGGCCGGGAAAAAGCTGATTTATTTTTTTTTTTTTTAGGAAAATAAAACTAAAAGCTTATCCAAACAAATAACTCAGATTTATGGGACTACTTAATCTAGTCATCTCACGTGCATGGTGTCACTCAAAGTCTGTGAGTGTGATTAGGATATTGGCAACTGGTAAGTACTGCCCCAAGTGAAGGAGAAGATTACCATGCTGGGAAGGTTAGTCCTTATACCGCAGATTCCCTACAGGTCTATTCCTAGGGCATGGTAACCTACATAAAGTCTATATATTGACTTGCTGTTTTTTCTGCAGTAATTAGAAGTTTAACCTTAAGGAACTGACCATGACTGGGCAACAAAACAAATAAATCCCTAATCATAATTCTGAGCCAAACCAGGCATAAAGGATGGCACCCTGGCTGGGAAGGTAGCTCATTTGGTAGAGTGCTGTCTAGCAAGCAGGAAGTCCTGAGTGGAATCGCCAACACTGCCTATGTTGAACAGTGTCACACATCTAGAATCACAAAACTTGAGACGTAGACACAGGAAGGTCAGCAGTGTTGGGGTCCAGGAGTCGCCTCACAAACCACACGAACACTGATCTCAGTCAGACAGGGATAATTTCCTGGGCATAAGCCCCAGGACTGCTCAACCAGAAACATGGTCCAGATTCGCGAGCTGAACCGAGACCCTGAGTTAAGATCCTACAGGGCTTTTAAAGCCTGAGATCCGTAGACATCTGTGTCAGGCTATTCCACCAATCAGGGTTTAGGAATGGGGGCGGGGGGGGGGGGGTTCCTTAGGAACACGTCTTTGTTGTACACGTATCCTGCTCCCATTGGTTAGGGTATTCAACGATGGCAGGGGACTTGCTAACATTCATGTCTTAACTTGCCAACCAGGATGTCAGTAACCCACATATATGGCTCTTTCTGCCAAGTAGGATGTGGGTTTCCAGGGAGGTCTTGGGAACTTAAACTTTACTAGACCCCTACTGAAAATGGAAATTCTATTCCAAATGGTGCAGATGTCTCTCTTATGTTAGGGTCCAGCCCAGGGGCAGCTTGTAAAAACAAATACCATAAAAGCTCATTCACGGGTGGAGGAAGTACTGTTGGGTGGTTGGTTCAGGTCCAAGCTTATTGTGGGTAACTATACAAAGCAGTTCTACTGACTTCTATTGTGATTGGTTTCCAAGGGCACAGTATATAACAGAATATGTAATCAGCTTTAGAATTAGAAAGTTTCCTGATAACAGCAGAAACATATGTGAAAGTTTCCTTATAATATTAGTAAAAGCAGAAAATGACAGGCTAGCCAGGTAACAGGGGTTACCTAGGGTCTTAACATTTTACCTAGGCCTTAACAAGCAGGAGTTCAAGGCCAGCCTGGGCTATATAAGACCAACTGTAGTGGTTAGAATATGTTTGGCCCAGGGTGTGGCACTATCAGGAGGTGTGGCCTTGTTGGAGTATGTGTGGCCTTATTGGAGGAAGTGTATCACTATAGGGGTGGGTTTTCTCCTGGATGCAGTCAGATCATGATGTAGAACTCTCAGCTCCTCTACACCATGCCTGGCTGGAAGTTGTCATGCTCCTCTGAATCTGTAAGCCAACCCCAATTAAATGTTGTTCTTATAAGAGTTTTCTAGGGGCTGGTGAGATGGCTCAGTGGGTAAGAGCACCCGACTGCTCTTCCAAAGGTCCGAGGTTCAAATCCCAGCAACCACATGGTGGCTCACAACCATCTGTAACGAGATCTGGCGCCCTCTTCTGGAGTGTCTGAAGACAGCTGCAGTGTACTTACATATAATAAAAAAATAAATCTTTAAAAAAAAAAAAAAAGAGTTTTCTAAGAGTTGCCTTGGTCATGGTGTCTCTTCACAGAAATGAAAACCCGAACTAAGACAGCTAGTCATTTTTTCTCTGTGTAGACCTGGCTACCCAGCAATGCAGGGCAGGGAACGTGGGGGACTAAAGAGGAGTGGGAGAAAACCCATGCCCTGCCAGTTGCTTTGGGTGGGCAGACATGGAAGGACTGTCGCACGCTTCCCACGTGGCCCTGGGTGGGTGTCTGGCTGTGTGAAGCCACTGGCCTCAGCTAGGCAGGTGGTGGACAAGGGGCAGTCTTAGGTACCAGGTTCTCAGCCTTGGGCATCCCAGACACCACTGGACACCGCAGAAGAGCTAAGAACAGAATGGGGGTCCCTGGGGTGGCTCGGTCAATCCCGGGGTGAGGGGAGGCGAGGGAATGGGGAGAGGGGAGTGCTGGGTGATTCCCATACAAGTGAGAGTCCATGGTCCTGTCCATGGCTGGAGCTCAGGAAGGTTTTCGGACAAGGCTCATTAAGGGCTCGTTAAGGGAAAGCCTATCCCATCGTTCAAACACTGCAGGCCTTGATGAGCAGAGACAGTCTATGGTTTTAGAGCTTTATTGTAGAAAGGCAGGGGGAAAGAGAGAAGATAGAAAGAGGAAGAGAGGCCGGCAATGGCCATGTGGAGAGAGGGGGAAGGGAGAGTGAGAAGGAGAGCTAGAGAGTAGCTCCTTTTATAGTGGGCTGGGCTATCAGGTAACTGTGGGGAGGTGCATACCTGGCTATAGTCCGGTAACTGTGGGGGTGGAGTCTAGCCAGAACGCCAGAAGCTTGGTACATTGTCTGCTTGACTTATACTCACAGAATTATGGAGTTGGGGGCTCTGTGGTGTCAGTCACCTGACTCTGGGAACGTGGCTCGCTTTTCCGTTCCTTGTAGAGTTTTCCACTGGGTCGCTGGAGCAAGCCTCATTCAACCAAAATAGACTGCCTACCATGGCCCCACACAGGAACTTCCTCTGTAGCCCAGGCTGTCCTTGAACTAACAGAGATTCACCTGCCTTTGTCTCCCAAGTGCTGGGATCAAAGGTGTGTGAAGTGGGAATTTCTGATTTTGTTGGAGACTCAGTTTTGATCTTTTCCACTGGCTTATGATAGGACGTTTTGCTGAAGCAGATCTGTGAGAGACCTTTTGCTGAGAACAGACAAGTGGTGTTTTTCTGGAAGCTGTCTATGGTGAGGGCATTGCTGGAAGGGTTTTGTTGGAGTGGATGCTTAAGAGGACGCATGATGTTTGGAAAGAGTTTAAGTTTAACCTAACAGAAAGTGGATGACACTCTTGCACTGGTTCACCTTGCAACTCTTTGCTGGTCTTCGTTGGGCTTTGCTGAAGCTGGTCTTCACTGATGACACTCTAGCATTGATCCGCCTTGTTTTCTTCGATGATCTTCGTTTGTCATGACTTCATAGCAAGAACTGTACCAAAGAACTTGTGGTGGTATTTCGGCTGCTTTTTTGCCACTTCCATTAACTCATGCCAATCAATGGAGCTCGAAAAAAAACTCAAGGATTTTTTCTGGAGCGAGCCACTGCTACTGATTTGTGTTGGGTGTTTGCAGAGTGAACTGGACTGCCATTGCTGATTTGTGTTTGGTGTTTTGCTAGTGGTCTAGATTGCTAACAATGAAGATTGGAATTGTTCCAAAGAACTATTTCTAAATAGGTCCACAACCCCCATTTCTTATTAACCTTTCTTTTCTCATACCTCTTGTGGGTGGTGGGCTAGAAGGGAGGTTGAAGCATTAAAAATCCATACTTAACATAGGTTTTGAACAATATAAGCCTACAGGCATGTGCCACTACCACCAGACTAGAGTACCTGTCTTTAAAAAAAAATCATAGTCTATGATTCTATGTATGATAAATACAAAACTCAATACTTTTTTCTGTGGTTAGAAGGTAGGATAGTGGGCTTGAGAGATGGCTCAGAGGTTAAGAACACTGACTGCTCTGCCAGAGATCCTGAGTTCAATTCCCAGCAACCACATGGTGGCTCACAACCATAGGTAATAAGGTCTGATACCCTCTTTTCATGTGTCTGAAGAGAGCAATGGTGTACTCATCATATATATATATATATATATATATATATATATATATATATAATCTTTTTAAAAAGAAAGTAGGATAGTAATTGGAATGGGGTGTGCTGCTCAAGAGTAACAGCAACAGAAACAATCTAGGGGCTCTGAGGACAACAGTGTTTGGTCACTGGGTTCAGGTGCTGATTTGACAGATGTTTTCAGTTTGTGAGAATCCACACTGTATACAAGCCCTTCACTTCTCTATATAAATGTTGCACAATGAAAAGTTTTTAACTTAGAAAAATGACAATGAGTTCCTATTAAGCTTCAAATTTAATATCACCACTTTCAACTTCATTCTTGTGGGTTTTTTTTTTTAATTTTACACCAAGATTTCTACTCTCTGATGATACAGTCATTGCTCTAGAAGAAGTGCTGCAATGTAAAGCCGGCTTCACTAATAATCTTGAATGAAAATGAAGTCTTCTTTGAGTTGCTGTCCTTAAACATTCACTAACGTGAGGCTGGAGAGATGGCTCAGCAGTAAGAGCACTGACTGCTCTTCCAGAGGTCCCCATGTTCTATTCCCAGCAACCACATGGCAGCTCACAGCTGTCTGTAACTCCAGTTCCAGGGCTTCTTGAAGTGGAAGTTCCTGGTTATGTCACGTGATGCAGACTCAAGTGGGGTTTTGCTGAGGTAAGACCCATAGGAGGACATGTGATGTTTGGAGAGAGTATAAATAATACTCAGTGGACAGTGACATGGACTTGCATGGTGATCTGTGCAGCTCTTCATCAGTCTTTCACCTTCGCTGATCTTTACCTCATTGAGAGAAGGTGGGAAAGAGAACTCCTGGCATCCAGACTGGTTCCGGTCACTCCTGCTGACCCATGCCTATTCAGCAAAGACCTGGCTGTTTCTGCTGGATCGTGCCACCACTGCTGATTCGTGTTTGGTGTCCTGACAGTACTGAACTGGACTGCTGGTATCCTGACAACAGATATTGGAATTGCCTCAAAGAACTCCTTCTAAACAGGTCCATACCCCCTTTGTCCTATTTACCATCTGTACTGGCTGGTTTTGTGTGTCAACTTGACACAAGCTGGAGTTATCACAGGAAAAGGAGCCTCCCTTGAGGAAATGCCTCTATGAGATCCAGCTGTAAGGCATTTTCTCAATTAGTGATCAAGGGTGGGAGGATACTGCCCCTTGTGGGTGGTGCCATCCCTGGGTTCTATAAGAACCCCTGGGTCTTGGGTTCTATAAGAGAGCAAGCTGAGCAAGGCAGGGGAAGCAAGTCAGTAAGTAACATCTCTCCATGGCCACTGCACCAGCTCCTGCTTCCTGACCTGCTTGAGTTCCAAGTCCTGATTTCCTTTGGTGATGAACAGCAATGTGAATGCATACGCTGAATAAACCCTTTCCTCCCCAACTTGCTTCTTGGTCATGATGCTTGTGCAGGAATAGAAACCCTGACTAAGACACTATCTTTTCTCCCCAACCTTTGGACAGTGGGCTACAAGTGGGGGGTCAAAGCATTTGAGAACATTTATTAAAGTTGGTTTTGAAAAATCTAGGCTTACAGGTGGCACCCAGTGTGGCTTAGACATAATGGGTAATTCTGCTTTAAATGTGGTAGACGAAAGGTTGGGTTATGAGGGTTAACAGTGTTCTTTAAGGAGGTGGGCAAAATAGCATCTATGGCCACTGTGTGCTCTCCTACCTTGTTCCAGGAGGGGGGTTTTTGGTTTTGTTTCATGGTTTTCATGTATGTTCTTTTGAAAAAGATTGGGGGGAAAGCTGACAATTCTCTTCTGTTAAAGAAGATTGAAGAGTTGGTTGACATGTAGAGAGTTTGCAAATAGAGACAGTGCTTAGGAAGCAAAATGAGACAGTGGGAAGAGAAAAAATGGATTCAGGCTTGATGTCTGAGACTAGAAATTTACTGCACAATGAGAGAGGGGAGAAAAATAGGCTGAAAGGTAAACTGCTGCTGTTCCCTGCTTCATTAACCTCACTGCCAAGAGCCCAGAGCACCTCTGTTAAACTAGGAGCCCGGGAAAGCAGGAGATGGTACAGGTACAACTGGATAGTGTTCAGCCAAGTGCACCACCATAGGATTTGCTTGGACCTATATCAGGCACCTTCAGCCTTCCCAGTCTTTGTACAGCATATGCCTACCTAAGATAGTGGTCATGCTTATAATGAGTTGACATGGTGTCCAATAGAAATACTCGATCTAAAGGATTTTAAAGAGGCTGTGGTATTGTATGGCTTGCACTTTCCATTTTGTGATGGTTTATATATTCTTGGACCAGGGTGTGGCACCATCTGGAGGTGTGGCCTGGTTGGAATAGGTGTGTCACTGTGGATGTGGGCTTAAGACTCTCACCCCAGTTGCCTGGAAGTCAGTCTTCCACTAGCAGCCTTTGGATAAAGACTTAGAACTCTTAGCTCTGCCTGTGCCAGGCCTGCCTGGATACTGCCATGCTCCCACCTTGGTGATAATGGACTGAACCTCTGAACCTATAAGCCAGCCCCAAGTATATGTTGTTTTTTATAAGACTTGCCTTGGTCATGGTGTCTGTTCACAGCACTAAAACCCTAACTAAGACACATTAGTTTAAAAAAAAAAAAGTTAAATACTTGGACTAGGCAGACTCGAGTTATCCCCTGAGATTAAAAGGGATTGGTGTCAGCTGTTCTAGAAGCTGGAGGATAATTACAGTGATTATCGTAATGGAGGTATGAAGCAACAAAAATAGAACAATGGAATATAGTGAGGGAAATAAATATTACTAAAGACCAACTGCTTGGTGAAGGGTGTTATAATGATTTACAAGAACAAATCCAACTGATGATAGTGTAATTGAACAATGTCCTGTTGTGGCTTCAAGGGACTGGGACATGATTGCGAGGCCAGGGAATAAATTCTACCTCATTTACGAAGGTAAATACAGGAACTTACAGAAGCATTCACTGATTTCTTACAAAGACTGGGTTCAGTTGTAAATACAGCCATGTCAGACCCTGAAACCATAGTTATTCATCTAAATATTGGCCATTTAGAACACAAATACTGAATGTAAGAGAGCAATCAGACCATTGAGAGCACAAAGAACCCCATATAGATGAATGGATAAGAGAGACAACTGGTATTTGTTTTCAAGAGCATCATACTAACATCACAGGGCAAGCCACAGCTAAAAGTCTTAGAAATCTAAATGCCCAGTGCTTCAAATGTGGCTAATTTGGCCACAAAGTGTTCAGTGGATTATCTGTGTGGGACCAGAGGAGCAAACAGGGGAGTTGAAGCCTCATGTAGCTAATATACCCATAAATTTATATGGGAGGGATTTTTTTACAACAATGCTGTACTAAAATAAATATTTATGCAGTTTCAGGAGCAGCAAATGAGGAAGTCAGGTGTGATATGGGAGATGTTCCTGGGGAAGGTATTGATACAGCTGATCAAAAAAATCATAAGTTATGCTCATGACCCATAACAGGACATCATAATGACTGAATTTCCAAATGTAAAAAAGAGGTCACTGCTGATACACCAACAACTTTGCCCTAGAATGGTTATTAAACAGACCTGTATGGCAGATGACCCATAACAAAAGAAAAATTGCAGGCACTTGAACAACTGGTATAAGAGAAGATAGAGGTTCAATATGTAGACGGGTCTACCAGCCCATAGAATTCCCCTGTGTTTCTTGTGAAAGAGAGAGAGAGAGAGAGAGAGAGAGAGAGAGAGAGAGAGAGAGAGAGAGAAGAGAAGAGAAGAGAAGAGAAGAGAAGAGAAGAGAAGAGAAGAGAAGAAAAGAAAAGAAAAGAAAAGGAAAAAGAAAAAGAAAAAGAAAAAGAAAAAGAAAAGAAATCAGGTAAATGGAGGATGATAACGGACTTAAGAGCTGTTAACAGGTATTTCAACCAATGACTCCTTTACAGCCTGGACTTTCTTTATCATCTTTGTTACCAAAATCATGGCCTATTAATAATTAACATGAAAGATTTCTTAGCCGGGCGTGGTGGTGCACGCCTTTAATCCCAGCACTCGGGAGGCAGAGGCAGGCAGATTTCTGAGTTTGAGGCCAGCCTGGTCTACAAAGTGAGTTCCAGGGCTACACAGAGAAACCCTGTCTTGAAGAAAAAAAAAATTTCTTTTTCACAATACCATTACATGAGCAGGTTAGGGAATGTTTTGCTTTCTCAGTATCTACTTTGAATAATAGTCATCCACTAAAAAGATACCACTGGGAGGTACTTCCACAGGGAGTAGTAAATAGTCAAACTTTATGTCAGTATTTTGTGCAACAACCATAAGAAAAAATGCATAAGCAATTCCCTCAGGCTATCATTTATCATTATATGGATGACATTCTGTTGCCTGATTCTGACAAACATGCTTTAGAGAATATGTTGAAAGTAACCCAAAGAATTCTGCCATGCTAGGGGTTGTAGATTCCTCCAGAAAAATTATAAAGAGGATATTCACTTAGTTGTTTAGGTTATAAAATCAACAACAACAACAGAATGACCACAAAAGGTTCAGATCCAGCAGCTGTAGTTCAATCCTGAAGAAACCAAAGGCTCGCCCCAGCAAAACATCATTTGACATAACTAACTTTCCAAAGAAACTAGAAGTCTTTCCACTTCATGTTTCTTCCACATTTATCCCCACACCCTTATGACCCATCCTCATACATATTCTGTAGACTTTTGCTTGATTGAATTAGAAAATTCATCATGATCTTTAGTGCACTACATCTTCTGCTGAGGGTGGAGAGATCGTTCCTCAGGAGAGACAAACCACTGATAATCTGAGGTTCAAAGTTCTCAGCCTCAGTGGGATTCCCCACAAGTCTCTATCCCAAGTTACAGGATCCCATTCTGTATCAATTAATGCCCTTACTTTAACCAAGGCTTAAATTTTCACTGTAATCCAGCCTACCTCATAATGGGAGCTTTGGTTTGGTTTTCCACAACTTGAGTTCTGTGGCTGCTGGAGAGAAGATTCTCCTCCTTTGGGGCACACTTAGAAACTTTTACACTGTTTACGCACATCTGGAGTCATTCAGTTTTGTCAGAGCTCTCTGTTGTCCTTCCCTAAATTCTGGGATGCTAGATGTTAGTTAATTTTATCATGGAGCTCATTCTTTTACTTTGTCAATTTATGTAGGCTTGGGTTTTTCAAAGCCCGTTTTATTTAGGGTTCCTAAATGCTTCAACTTCCCTTCAAACCCACTGACCACAGGTAGGGGAGAAAGATGGTTAATAGGACAAAGGGGCTATGGGCCTGTTTAGAAGTCGTTCTCTGGGGATGATTCCAATCATTGTTGTCAGGATACAGCAGCCCAGTCCAACAGCAAACACAAAACATGAATCGGTAACGGTGGCAGGATCCAGTAGAGATTGCAAGGCTCTACTGAATCAGGACAAGCCAGAGGAATCAACCAGAGACAGCCAAATACACAAGTGTGTCGTGGACTGCCTTGGTGCTGTTTGTATTTTGATACTAATCCTGCCCCCCCTCCCATGAGGAGCAGATCATGCTGCCAGGATGTGGAATTGTATTAGGAAAGCAGTTAAATGCTTTAAGTGGGGATTAATGGGCCATCCTAGTAGGAACATGGAAGCCAGTGGTGCTGAGAGCAATGTTGATTATGGTGGCCTGGCTCGAGAGGTTCCAGAGAAGAAGAATATGTTAATGGTTAGTAATTGGCCAAAAACAGTTCTTGGAATATTGTGATACAGAATGTGGCTGCTTTCTGACCAAAAATTCTGCCTAAGGCTAAATTGCAGAGTTTTTAATTAAAGGCATTGGCAGAAACTTCAAGACAGCCTAGTATTGACTGTGTCCTGTGTTTATTAGTGGCCAATCTTATGCAGATCTATAATGAAAAGGAGCAAGCTGAACAAGGAAAGACACAAAATACGCAGTCTAAAGAGAAAAGGAGCATCAGGAAGTATAATAGAACAAAGTCCAGGGCTGAGGCCATACAATGTTTAAAGAAAAGCTGGATGCTAAATGGAATAAAGGGAGTAGTGACCTCAGAGCGAGGCCCCACCCAGCTAAGCTTCCAACCTGTGAAAAGGAATTAAAGAAAAACTTAAACAGTGAAAGAAAAGGGATCAAAAATAGAATGTTAAAACAGATGTATTTGAAGTAGGGGTTCAAGGTTCCAGCCCAAGCAAGCAGAAGAACTTGGCAGCCACATCAAGGGGTTGTAGAATCTTCCTCTGTGGCTTAAGAAATCCACTGAAGGTTGGGGATTCAGCTCAGTGGAAGAGTGCTTGCCTAGCAAGCACAAGGCCCTGGGTTCGGTCCTCAGCTCTGGAGGTTGGGTGGAAGGAAAGCCATTGAGGCCATGGATGTGTCAGGGGTATATGTTCCTTCATAGAAGCCCAGAAAGGCCATTGCATAAAACTATGAATGTGAGGCCTGGATTGTGTTGGAAACCCCAAGACACTGGAGACACTGTAGTTGTGGGATACCTGTTGAAACAAAAGCTGCTAACAGGGGTGTGGGGGCTGGGGGTGGGGGAACCTGTCAGAGAGAGAGAGAGAGAGAGAGAGAGAGAGAGAGAGAGAGAGAGAGAGAGAGAAGTGTTACAATCAACAAGGCTGAAAGGAGTTAGAGATCTGAAGAGCACGTTGATATCAGACATGGAGATGCAGAGTTTGGCATTTGCTCAGCTGGTTTTGGTCTTGCTTTGGTCCAGTCTTTCCTCGCTATGCTCTCGTTTGGAATGGTAATGTATACACTGTGCCATTTTATGTTGGAAGTATGTTATCTGCTTCTTTATTTTGATTTTACCAGGAGTTACAGTTAAAGGACTCTATGAGTGTCAGAAGAGACTTTGGACTTAGAATTTTTAAGTAGTGTTGATACTGTGATGGACTATGAGGAATTTTGAAGTTGGACTTAACACAGTCTGCATTATGATATAGGTACAGGCCTACGGAGGAGCAGGGAGTAGACTGTGGTGCTTTGAACAGGCATGGCCCTCATAGGCTCATAGATCGTCAAGGCACTACTGAGAGGTATTAGGAGCTGTGGCCTTGGAGTAGGTGTGGCTTTATTGGAGGAAGTGTGTTTCTCCTTTTGGTTTTGAGCTTTCAAAAACCCCAGGCAGGCCCAGTGGCTCTCTCTTTCTACTGCCTGCTGATTCGAATGGGGAATCTCATGTACTTCTCCAGCACCAAGTCTGCCAGCATGCCACCGTGCTCCCCACCATGACAATAACGGGCTGAACCTCTGAAACTGTAACTCACAAGAGTTGTCATGATCATGGTGTCTCTGTACGGCAATAGAACACTGACTAAGACAGTCATAAATGTGACTTCAATAACTATAAAAAGAAGTTAACTCAGCAGTACTGACGTACACCAACATCATTCTGTACAGAACCCATACACTAGGCTGGGGTGGCAGAATGATGGGGACAGGACAGCTCCTTGCGTGGCAGTTGGCAGCAAGAGGAGGAAGTAAAATCACATCTGCAGTCAGGAAGCTATGCTAACCTTGACTCTCGGTTAATATGGGATTTCATAGCACTGCAGTAAAACGTGGCTTTAGCAGGACCTAAGGAAGCAGATCAGGTGGTAGGAAGTTGCATGAAAGGAGCTCTGGCTATACTCCTCAGCACCTAGTGTGGTGCTGCAGTCTGTAATCCTAGTATTTGAGAAGTGGAGGCAGGAGGATCAGAAGTTTATGGTCATCCTTCATTATGTAGTAAACTTAGACCAGCCTTAGCTACATAATGCTCTACTTTTAAAAAAAAAAAAATGTGTTTTTAAATCATGGGAAGATTCTTAGATTTCTTCACTACCTTTCACCTACTGCCTTTAACCTACACAAAACTGTTTTCTAAAACAAACAAAACCACAGCATAAAAGGAAGCGCCAGAGCTGGATGGTGATGTGACCAAGCCCGCTCAGTCAGTCAACAGGTTCTCCAGCATGGGAGTGAGGATTAAAAAGAAAAAAGACAGACAACATTGTAGCGTGACCCCAGTCAAGTCTGAGACTAAAGGCAAATTTTTATTTTCCAATCCACTTTTCATACCATTTTAATTACATGCAAGTATTTTGGGCAAGCAGTACAATAAGGAACTAACAAAGCAGCATGGAATTGTATGTGCTGTGCTGCCATGACAGGTGTTTAAAAGGGCTTGTCATAATGACCAAAATACTTGAACCGACTTCCTTGTCCAAGCCCCAAATCTTGCCTGAAGTCTAGTTCTTCTGTTCTACCCTAAGACTAAAATTCCTGCCTTGCCTTACTTCACCATTATAGCCTAAAGTTAGATTCTTGCTGAGACTTAATTCCTTATCCTGCCCTAATGTCACATTCCCTTCTGAAGGCCACTTCTTTGTCCTTAGCCAATGTCAGACTCCTGCCAAGCGGTACCCCAGAAGGCTTTCCACAGTGAGCACTTGCAGAAGTTAGGACCAGGTGAATTCTGAGTTTGAGGTCAAGCCTGGTCTACAGAGTGAGTTCAAGAACAGCCAGGGCTACATGGATAGACACTGTCTCAAAAAACAAACAAACAAACAACAACAACAAAACAAGCAAAAGGAGGAGGAGGAGCAGCAAGAGGAAGAAGAGGAAGAGGATGAGGATGTGGAAGAGGAAGAAGATGAAGACCCAGGACTGGAAAGATAAGTCATGACTAAGAGCACCTGCAGCTCTTGCAGAGGACCTGGGTTTAGTTCCCAGCATCCACATGACGGCTCATTTGTAACTGAAGTTCTAAGGTGTAGCCTCCCCCAGCATGAAGCAGGCTTGTGCAGACCTTGTCACCACTGAGGTGGGGCCACCTGCTGTAGCCTCCCCTCCCCCAGCCTTAGGGTTCCACCGTTTACACCTGGATGGAGCTTGCCCGCTCAATCATTCTGCCACGCCCACTGCTGGAACCTGCCGCTTTGCTGTTCGGAGCCATCCACGTGGTCACCCTGCTACTGGTCCCCCGGACTATTTGGCAGGAATCAGCCCCCCCTTCCTCTCCTTCATAACTCCGTGCTGATATAGTAAAATTGAGCTTTGATCAGAGTTGCTTTTGACTTGGCTCCGTTCTTTCTTCCTTCCATCCGTTTAGTTCCTCTCTTTCAGCCCGAGCTGCCATCTCAGTTGAACCGTTCGTTGCAAGCTGCTGGCCGGCTACAACAACCTGCTGGCCAGCTGCAACAACCTGCGGTGTAGCTTTCCTTCTTTTGTTGTGTCAACTGCCTCTGTGCTTCGCCTGGGATCCTGCTGCCTGCTGAGACACCTTTGAGACAATCCACATTACATCTTCTTCTGGCTGGATCCAGGAGCCTGGATGGACTGGCGGAGGTGGAGGGGGATGGGCCTACCCCCTATATAAGCTTAGACTCTAAGTAAACTTTAAGGTTCCTTGAACGAAGTACTTTTGTCTTGGTGTCTTTATTTCTCTCCCCATCTAGTCTCTTTCAGCCCCAGCCTGCCTTTCAGGAGTACCCAGTTCATGTAGGCTGCGGGCGGCTTACAACTACAGATTGGCGCCACGAACATGGACCTGAAAACAGTGGGGTAAAACTGAGGGACCACTATCTTATGTGGAGCTCCACGAGAAGGGAAGAATTAGAAGATCGTATCAGGCACAGTGAGCAACAGGTATTTATGCTAGCGCTGGCTTTAAACTTCATTTTTTAAAGTGTTGCTGGAGGTGCGATAGGATACGGCTAAGTTGGAACAGTGCTGACCCGGCGCTGATTCCACTTAGGGTTTGGCAGCGAAATATGGGACTAGAAACTTCCTAACAGGCAGTTGTCCGCAGCCTTCAAGAGCTGCTTCAGGCGAGAGGAGTAGGGTTTAAAGAACAATTGTTAGAAAATTTTCAGATAAGATAGATTCTTGATGTCCATGGTTCAGAGAAGAAAAAACTTTAGAGAACCTGGGAGAGAGTTGGAGAAGATTTGAAAAACACCCAGGCAGATAATTTCACCCTTTGCTCTGGGCGCTTGTAAAAGATGCTATTGAAAAGGAGATCTCTCAGGGGTCAGATACTACCCAGACAGAGCTTGAAGAATCTCAGGACAAGCGCCTGTCAGAGAGGACTTTCTCAGAAAGGGGCCCTCTCAACCCTAAATTAGAAAGATATAGAGACTCTGATGATGAGCTAACTTTAGACAAGGAAGGTCATTCAGGAAGAGGAGCTGCCAAATATTTCAATGAGGATTGGCCTCCTCACAAACCTCCCGCTCCACCTATGGCCTCCACTAGAGGAGATGCTACTCAAATGGGCATGCAACTAAGTAAATTAGAGTTTGAAATTTAGTTGCAGAAATTGACTAATGAGCTTTGGGAGCTAAAAAGGATGTCAGATACAGGAAAGAACAACTCTTCTGAGATGTACCAATCCCTGCTAGAAAGAGCTGTGAGTCAGGCTCGAGGGAGGGGACAGGATACGTCTGATGTGCTAGCCTTTCCTGTAGTTGAGATAATTGACCAGCAAAATAATAGAGTCAGACAATACCAGACTTTGGAATTCAAGGCGATAAAGGAGTTAAAATCAGCTTTTGCACAATATGGCCCTACAGCTCCTTTTACACAAGCATTATTTGGATACTGTCATGGAGTCACACTTAACCCCCCAAGATTGGAAGACTCTATGTAAGGCCACTCTGTCAGGAGAAGATTTCTTACTTTGGGATTCTGAATGGTCAGAAGCCAGTAAGAAAACTGCCACTTTAAATGCTCAGACAGGTAATCCAGACTGGGATATTAACATGCTTTTGGGAGAAGGTCGATATGAAGGCAATGCTAATCAGATTAGGTTTCCTGTTGGAGTGTATGCGCAGGTTGCTATGGCTGCCCATCGCGCTTGGAAACAGTTACCAGCTAAAGGGGATCTTGGTGGAAGTTTAGTCAGCATTGGGCAAGGTCCTGATGAGCTTTACCAGAACTTTGTGGATAGGCTATTAATAGCAGCCAGTAGAATCCTTGGAGACTCTGACACGGGAAGTCCTTTCATTATGCAATTGGCTTATGAGAATGCTAACGCAATGTGTCACGCCGTTATCCAACCACACAAAGCACAGACGGATTTAGCAGGATATATGCATCTTTGTGCAGAGATTGGGCCATCATATAATCAGGATTTGGCTTTCGCCGCCACTTTGCAAGGAACCACTGTACAAGCAAGGCTTTCACAGAAACGAGGGAATAATGCATGGTTTTTTTGGTTTTTTGGGGTTTTTTGTTTTTTTTTTTTTTTTGGTTTTTTGTTTGTTTGTTTTTCGAGACAAGGTTTCTCTGTGTAGCCCTGGTTGTCCTGGAACTCACTCTGTAGACCAGGCTGTCCTGGAACTCAGAGATCCCGCCTGCCTCTGCCTCCCGAGTGCTGGGATTAAAGGCGTGCGCCACCACACCCGGCTAATAATGCATGTTTTAAGTGTGGAAGTTTGGGTCATTTTAAAAGTGATTGTCCTAAGAATAAAGGTGCCAAGAATGGACAAGCAGGCCGTGTTCCAGGAGTTTGTCCTCGATGCAGGAAGGGCAACCATTGGGCTAGGGTGTGTAAATCCAAGTCAGATATTCCAGGCCATCCATTGCTGGGAAACGAGAGGAAGGGCCAGTCCCAGGCCCCGACATACCCACAGAAAGCAGCTTATGGGGCCATGAAAATGCTGCCCAGCCAAAGAAATCCGTTTTTTAACTTGTCAGGGCAACTCTTGCATGCGCCCAACTGGCCAGCAAGAACGACCTGCAACAGGATCCTTCCGCACACGTTTATTGGGAGAGCTTGATTGCAGAGGCAAAGTGACCCCAAGCCCAGAACTGGTGCTGCTTATATAGGCCAGGAGAGGCGTGTCTCACACCCGGATTGGTTGTGCTTGGGTTATGCTTATGACCTCATTTGCATGCCCACATCTGATTGGCTAACTTCTCTCTCATCTGATTGGTTAATTTTGGTTAATTCTCAAAACCTCATCTTGGCAAAAGAACCTTTACTGCCTATGTATGCGTGGTGGCCAGCAGTAGCCAACTGCCACTCTGCAACGGGACATGTGGCTTCCCACAGGCAACCCCAGGAAGAGCAGGATTGGACCTCTGTTCCACCACCCACACAGTATTAACCCCAGAAATGGGAGTTCAAACTCTGCCTACAGGAGTTTTTGGACCTCTACCCACAGAAACTTGTGGATTTCTATTAGGACAAAGCGGTCCTATTGTAAAAGGTCTGCAGATTTACCCAAGTGTTATAGATAATGATTATAAGGGAGAAATTAAAATCATGGCTGCTTCCCCTCATGGTGTTATAACTTTACCTGCTAATCAAAGAATTGCCCAACTTTTCTTAGCTCCTTTACATCAGGTACCGTCTAGATTTGTTAAGAATGAGAGAGGACAAGGTGGCTTTGGTTCCTCTGATGTGTATTGGGTTCAATCTATTACTAATCAGAGACCTAACCTTAAATCGACAATTGAAGGAAAAATCTTTGAAGGATTAATAGATACTGGAGCTGATGTAACAATTATTAGAGGACAAGATTGGCCTTCAGCTTGGCCTTTGTCTGATAAGCTTACTCACCTTCAAGGAATTGATTATGCCAATAACCCAAAACAAAGCTCCAAATTGCTAACCTGGAGAGATGAGGAAGGCAAATCAGGACAAATTCAGCTGTATGTTATGTCAAACTTGCCTGTTACCCTATGGGGAAGAGATCTCTTGTCACAGATGGGCGTTATAATGTGCAGTCCTAATGAGGCAGTGACCAAGCAGATGCTCAGACTAGGATTTTTGCCTGGTCATGGACTAGGAAAGAAAGGACAAGGTATTAACTTTCAAAGGTCCTAAACCTCACTCTAACACAAGAGGTTTGGGGTATTTTCAGTAATGGCCACTATCTTGCCTGCATATCTTTACCTAAAGAGAAAATAGAAGCTGCCTCTTCGCTAGTGCAGGAGCAATTAGAGGCAGGACATTTAGTAGAATCTCAGTCTCCTTGGAATACTCCAATTTTTGTTATCAAGAAAAAATCTGATAAATGGAGATTGTTAAAAGATCTAAGAAAGGTTAATGAGTCCATGGTACCTATGGGAGCTTTACAACCTGGGCTTCTGTCCCCGGTAGCCATTCCTAAAGGATATTATAAAACTGTGGTAGATCTGAAGGATTGTTTCTTTACGATTCCTTTGCATCCTGAGGATTGTGAAAGATTTGCTTTCAGTGTTCCTGCTATTAATTTTAAGGAACCTATGAAGAGATATCAATGGACAGTTCTCCCGCAGGGCATGGATAATAGTCCTACCTTATGCCAAAGGTTTGTGGCACAAGCCATTCAGCCTGTGAGACAACAATGGCCTATGATCTACATCATTCATTTCACAGATGATGTTTTGATGGCGGGGAAAGACCCCAAGGATTTGCTTTTGTGTTTTAGAGATTTACAAAAGGCCTTAGCTGATAAAGGACTACAAATAAATCCTGAGAAGATACAAACTCAGTATCTTTATAATTATTTGGGTTTTAGACTTACAAATCAAGCTGTTTTCCCCCAGAAAATAGTTATTCGCAGGGACAACTTAAAAACTTTTGCCAGCAGGTGGTTTTCTTGCCTGTAAGCTATTGCTGCCATAATTTGCTTGTCAAGGATGCTGATAAGCTCACTCTGGGACAGCAAATAACTGTAATGGCATCCCATGCTCTTGAAAGCATTATCTGAAAGCCCCTGACTGATAGATGACGACCAACGCTCCTGTGACACATCAGAACTTTTTGTTGACTGAACGAGTGACCTTCGCTTCATTCCACCTGCTGTCCCACTGTGTGAGACTGCACCTACTCATCACTGCGCTGAGAAACTGGTACTTGAAATGATCTGAAGGATCAGATCAGCCTTGTCCTGAGGGTTCAAGCTGGTACACTGATGACTTTAGCCTCGAGGTTAAAGGTAAGCAGAAGGCGGGGACAGCAGTATGGTGGTGGACAGAAAGCAAGTTATCTAGGCCAGCAGCCTCCCTGAAGGGACATCAGCCCAGAAAGCTGAACTTGTGACTTTGAGACAAGCTCTATGAATGGCAAAAGAAAAGTCTACACTGACAGCAGGTATGCTTTTGCCACTGTACAGAACAATATACAGACAAAGAGAGCTGTTGACATCTGCAGAGAAAGACCTAAGATGCTGTGGCTAAAGAAAATCAGATGGCAGATCTAACCGCCAAACAGGCGGCCCAAGGAGCAATAATCCTGGCAGTCAAAGAGCCTAAAGATTATTATGACATCAGAGAGACCAGCTTTAGATACACCCCTGAGCACTATCAAGTTATGGACAGTATTTGACCCCCCTTGGGGGCCAAGAAATTCAAAGGTGTGGTTAGGTCCTTTGACTACTATGTTACAGGACTCTCTGACTTGGCAGAAGAAATAGGCAAAAGCTGCAAGGCCTGTGCTATGATGAGGTAGAATTTCTAAAAGAAATCTTCCCAAGGTAATGGACCTGCCTTTGTTGCCCAGGTAAATCAGGGACTGGCCAAGATGTTAGAGACTGGTTAGAAGTTACATTGTGCATGCAGGCCCCAAAGCTCAGGACAGGTAGAGAGAATAAATAGAACCATTAAGAGACCCTTACCAAATTGACAGCGGAGACTGGCGCTAATGATTAGATGGCTCTCCTACCCTTTGTGCTCTTCAGGGATAGAAACACCCCTGGACAGTCTGGACTGAACCCCCCTATAAATTACTCTACAGGGGGCCCCCTCCACTGGTAAAAATAGCCTCTGTACATAGTGCTGACATGCTGCTTTCCCAGCCTTTGTTCTCTAGGCTCAAGGTGCTCCATTGAGTGAGACAGTGAGCGAAAAAGCAGCTCCAGAAGGCCTACTCAAGAGAAGAAGACCTGCTACATTAGACGTCTCCACGCAGAAAACCTTGAGACTTGGTTGGAAAGGCCCTTATCTAGTACTCTTGACCACCCTACTTTCTACCTTTATGAGACCCCTGTTGATTTTGCTTCTGCTTTTAATTATAGGTCCATGTGTGTTAAATAGGCAAGTCACCTTTATTAGAACAAGAATTGGTGCAGTGCGGCTTTTAGTTTTGAGACAACAGTACCATGCCCTAAAGGATCAAGTATGTCAGGGAGAAGATAGTGTCTAGTTCTAAGATTAGAAATATTAACAAGTAGAAGTGGGGAATGAAGAAGTAACAAAATTCGAGGCTTTTGGGCCCAGGCTTGGGAGTGTGGCTTTTGTGGCTTAGTGCTCCAGGTGCTGGTCATAAAACAGATAGCGACATTCCTTCTTCCACCCACCGGCTTCCTGGGTTCAAAAAGTGTTCATTCAAAGAATGGCACCCTGACCATTACTGGAACCTGCAATGCAAATGTGCTATCTTTAGGGGCTCTTAGATTGTTAGGGACTCTTATAAACTGTCTTGAGAGATAACCTGACACTTGTGACTTTACACTTCCTTGTGACTCTTAACTGATACTTTTGGTATTTTCCAACAACGCCCTCCCCACCTCCTTGAGTTGTGGTTTCTTCCTTTAAATACCCCCTTACTCAGCTACTCGGGGTGCCATGGTCCTCTACCCCTGCGTGGTGTATGACCGTGGGCCGGAGAGCGCTCTTGAATAAAAATCCTCTTGCAATTTGCAGCAAGATCGTTTCTTGTGGGTGATTTTGGGGTGTCGCCTCTCCTGAGTCAGAACGTGGGGGAGTCCTCACGTTGTGGGTCTTTCAATGGCTGCCTGAAAGATTGGTTCGTCAAGTGGACACAGATCCTGAGTCTTCTAGTAAGTATGATTCTAACCTCGATGATGGCTAAAAATTCTTTTTAGCTGGAAGAGCTAATTTCGAGTACAGCCTCCACTTCCAGAGAATTTACAGTCTTTCTGTTAATTATCAAAGCCAGCTCCCCCACATGGGGAGGTCAGAGTCTGAGCTTGACCGTTGCTAATTTGCAACTGAATAAAGTACCTGGACATCCTCAAAAAAGCTTTTATCCTGTTGTTTTTCAACTGTCTCGACTTTGTTTTTCAACCAGGTCAGTCTCTCCTTACAGCCTGATTTCAGCAAGCGTGCAGCCTCGCCTCCAGCAATCGCAGGTGGCAGAAATTCATCAATATGAAGACGCATTTTAAGTATATATTGTGGCTTTGGTCTGATTTGGGAATAAGGTGTGCTATGAGGGACAGTCAGCCAATGACGGGCAACCAGATTATGCAACTATATCAATCTAAGACAGAGGTATATGCCAAGAGGCTGTGGTTTGTTAATAATACACCACAGAGTCATGTTTGTATAAAATAAACACAAACAAGCTGCATATATACTCCTTGACGGATAAGAATAGTTCGGGAAAATCTGAGATTTCCCAAGCCAGGTGTAGCCACCAGTCACCATAACTCCCAGGCAGGACTATGGAGCATAAATAAATTTTATGTCTTGGTCCAGCTATTTTTATTATATACTTAGGGAGGAATTGTAGCCTCCCCCAGCCTGAAGTGGGCTGCTGCAGACCTTGTCGCCACTGAGGTGGGGCCACCTGTGGTGTAGCTTTCCAACTTGGCTGGCTTCTTTTGTTTGTATCAACTGCCACTGTGCTTTGCTGGGATCCTGCTGCCTGCTGAGACACCTTTGAGACAATCCAGGTTGCGGCGTCTTCGGGCTGGATCCAGGAGCCTGGATGGACTGGCGGGGTGGGATGGGCCTACCTCCTATATAAGCTTAGACTCTAAGTAGACTTTAAGGTGCCTTGAACAGAGTACTTTTGTCTTGGTGTCTTTATTTCTCTCCCCGTCTAGTCTCTTTCAGGCCCAGCCTGCCTTTCAGGAGTACCCGGTTCAAGGAGGCCGCAGGCGGCTTACAACTACACTAAGGGATCAAGATTCCACTTCTGGCCTCCAAGAACACTAGGTGTACACATAGTATACATACATACATACATACATACACACACACACACATACATACATGCAAGTAAACATGTACTGCACAATAAAAGCAGGAAGCAAACTAGGCTGGGAGGTAAACTGCCACCCTCCCTGCTTCTAGGGGTCTGAAAGAGCAAGAAACAGCACAGATACAACAGGTTAATATTGCCCGCCGCTTTTGTCCCCCCTGGTAAGAACACGCTCAGGACAACCGGAATCTTCTGCGGCACAAGCTTTATTGCTTACCCCATCAGGAGCCAGTGGAGAAGAGAGCCAGAGAGAGAGAGAGCCAGAGAGAGAGAGAGAGAGAATGGCGGAAACCCGTCCCTTTTATGGAGGACTGTCCTCCGCCTCGGACGTGTCGCTCCCTGATTGGCTGCAGCCCATCGGCCGGAGAGCACATGGGGTGGAAAGCTACCCCGGCACATGCGCAGCTTGCTTGTTTACTACTTAGAACACGGGTGTCAGTGCCATCAGCGCCATCTTGTAATGGCGAATGTGAGGGCGGCTCCTTACAGGTTAATAAGGTGCAGCCAAGTGCACCACCAGAGGGTTTGCTTGGGTCTTCACACAGGAACCTTCAGCCTTCCCAGTCTTTGTGCAGCATATGCCTGCTAACAATGGTGGACAGCCCTATAATGAATTGACCTGGTGACAGATACAAATGTCAGATTTAAAGCCTTTTTTTTTTTTTTTTTTTTTTTGGTTTTTTCGAGACAGGGTTTCTCTGTGTAGCCCTGGCTGTCCTGGCACTCACTTTGTAGACCAGGCTGGCCTAGAACTCAGAAATCCGCCTGCCTCTGCCTCCCAAGTGCTGGGATTAAAGACGTGTGCCACCACGCCCGGCTAGATTTAAAGCCTTTTATAGAGGCAATAGTAATGATCAACTTACATTCTTCCTTTGTCAAAGAAATGCTAAATAACTGGGCAACAGAGCATAGGGTTATCCCACAAGGTTGGAAGGGACTGGTGTCAGCTGCTCCAGAAGCTGGTCAATCACTGTGGTTGTTATGGTGGAGGCACAAAGCCACAAAGCTAGCACAACATAATTCAGCAAGAGGAAAAAATGCTACCAAAGAACAGCTGCTTGGTGAAGGGCAATGTCTTACTGTAGTTTTAAGAGCCTGGGATTTGGTTGAAGAACCTAGGGAGAAATCTACCTCATTTATTAAAATAATACATGGTCTGGAGAAGCCTTCACAGAATTCTTACAGAGGTTGAGTTCAGGTGTGAATAGAGCCATAACAGACCCTGAAATCAGACAGTCATTGATAGAGATATTGGCCTTTAAGAATGCAAGCAATGAATTAAGAGAGTAGACCATTGAAAGCACAAGGAGCACTTATAGATGAATGGATAAGAGAAACAACTGGTATGGGTTCTCAGGAGTATAATGCCAATATCATAGGGCAAATTGTGCCTAAAAATATCAGGAATCAAAATGCTCGATGTTTTAATTGTGGTGAATCTGGTCATTTCCAAAGAAATTGTAAGGCTAGAAGATTCAGAGCTCAGCCGGGCGTGGTGGCGCACGCCTTTAATCCCAGCACTCGGGAGGCAGAGGCAGGCGGATTTCTGAGTTCGAGGCCAGCCTGGTCTACAAAGTGAGTGCCAGGACAGCCAGGGCTACACAGAGAAACCCTGTCTCGAAAAACCAAAAAAAAAAAAAAAAAAAAAAAGAAGATTCAGAGCTCACGATAGCAGGTGTGATGACTCTAGAGGGTATGGTAATCGTAGGAGAGAGCAAGCAGTTCTGGCGGCTGTGAGCCACAAAGCCTTCCAGGGTATTGTAGCCTCTGTGAAATGGGCAAACATTGGTCAATGGACTGCTGGTCTAAGGGAGACATAAAAGATAGCCTCTTGCCATCAGGAAACAGAGGGGCCTGTCAGCTCAAGGCCCCACAGCAAGCAATACGAGCCATTTTCCTTTGGTCATTCAGGAGGTGCCAAGCAGTCAGAAAAATCAAAATTAGGTATTTCTGATCTTATGTATGCTACAGAAAGAAGTGCAGATTTGGCTCCGGCTACAGATATCTCTCTTATATTAGCCACAAAAACCGAATGTTATAAGTTACCCACTGATATATTCCAGGGACAGTGGGAATCATCTTGGGAAGAAGTGGATTAACTTCTCAAGGATTTATTGTGCATCCAGGTATAAATAGATGAGAATAGCAAGGAAGAAATAAAAATCATGGCATATGTGGAAAAGGAGATGCAAATTGACTCAAGGGATAGAATTGCTCAACTGTTTTTCTTACATTAAGGGCAAGGCTGCTTGCTTCAGTAGAAAGGACAGGAGTTTGGGGGAGTACTGGAAAATGTGTGTTCTGGCAAACAATGGTCAATGATCAGCAACCCAAATTAATGGTACAAATGAATGGTGGTGCCATAGAAGGTTTGGTGGATACAGGAGCTGATGTTAGTATACTGTGACAGTTTGTATATGCTTAGCCCAGTGAGTGGCACTATTAGAAGGTGTGGCCCTGTTGGAGTAGATGTGTCACTGTGGGCGTGGGGTTTAATACCCTCATCCTAGCTGCCTGGAAGCCAGTATTCTGCTAGCCTCCTTCAGATGAAGATGTAGAACTCTCAGCTCCTCCTGCACCGTGCCTGCCTGGATGCTGCCATGTTCCCACCTTGATAATAATGGACTGAACCTTTGATCCTGTAAGCCAGCCTCAATTAAATGTTGTTCTTATAAGAGTCGCCTTGGTCACGGGGTTTGTTTATAGCAATAAAATGTTAACTAAGACATATACTTTCCCAAAAGTTTTGGAATCCAGATTGGCCACTTCAGAAGGTTTACACACAATTTATAGGAATCGGTACGTTATCACGAATAAGACAAAGTGTCCAATGGATTACCTGTGTGAGACCAGAAGGGCAAACAGGTAAGTTGAGACCTTATGTGGCTGATCTACCCATAAACTTATGGGGAAGGGATCTTTTATAACAGTGCGGTACTAAAATAAATATTTCTGCAGTTCCAGGGACAGCATATGAGGAAGTCAGGTGTGATATGGGAGATGTTCCTGGGGAAGGTATTGATACAGGTGATCAAAAAAGTCAAAAGCTGTGCCCACGATCCAAAACAGGACATCATAGCAACTGAATTTCCAAACTTATAAAAGTGGACACTGCTGATACACCAACAACCTTGCCTCTAAAATGGTTATTAAACAGACCAATATGGCAGATGGCCCACAACAATAACAACAACAACAACAAATTGCAGGCGCTTGGACAACTGGTATAAGAGTAGCTGGAGGCTCAACATGTAGAAGAGTCTACCAGCCCATGGAATTCTCCTTTGTGTTGTAAAAAAGAAAGAAAAGGAAAGAAAGAAAAGAAAAGAAATCAGGTAAATGGAGGATGATAAAGGATTTAAGAGCAGTTAATACGGTACAATGAAGCAAAGATCAGCAAAGACTTGAAACCAGCAAAGCAATGCAAAGCTAGCTATACACTAGTCACTGTGGGTTGACTCCTATTTATACCTTCTCCAAATGTCACAAGGGTCTGCATCACCTGACATTTCCTTAAACTTCCACTTCAGGGTACACTACAGGAATGCAGTCACAGGATGGGCCAGAATTTTCAACATAAGGAAAACAAGCCACATCTTGACAAAAGTAAAGGGATGTCAGGAAATCATAAGCTACAGGACAGAGCTCGGGAATTAAAAAAAAAAAAAGTGTGTCACACACTAGGCTCTTGTAGATGCATATTCAACCATTTCAGAGATCATTTTGGCCCAACAGCCATAGCACCTATCAAGAAATCAGAGAAGTCTAGGGGCTTCCTATGCAATGGAAATACCAGACAAAAGTAGGGTGACTGTAGATCAGGACAGAGTCTGCCCCCAGGATATGACACAAGTCCCTTTGGCTGGAGTCACAAAGGTACAAAGTTGCCTCGCCTATAGTGACTCTCCAAGTCATCACACACCACGGGGGCACAAAAGCCATGGGTGCCTCAAACGAAAATACAATCCACCCCACACGGAAGCCTTAACAGGGAGACCCAATAACAGTCACTGTTGCCCCCACCCTCACCTTACCTCTACCGAAATTAGAAAAGGTCCACCCGGAAGCAGTCACACCTCAGTCGGGCACCTCACACATTCCCAAAGTTAGGCAAATGCTAACAAACACAAAAGCTCAGGGGAACTCACACTCGAGGGACCTCACACTGGTAAAAAGCACGGCACAAACGGTCACACAGACTCCAGTCACACACACAATGGATGCGATCATACTCACCAATCAAGGAATCCTCTCTGCCTTCATATCCCCTAGACCACCACCCAGACACATGGTAACAATTCTACACAGCTCCCGATCTCCCGGAATCAGCTTCTTCCCTTCATTGCACTGCACAGGATGGAGCATCCAAACCCTAGGCACCAAGGCGTCTCATTATCCCTAAAGAGGCTAATAGGTTCTCCCAAAACCCTGCCCACTCCTTAAAAGAGGTTCTCAGGAGCGGGAAATACAACGCCTGGAAATGTCAGGGGCTGAAAGCTGTGGCCTGAACAGCAGATACAAAGTGTTCTGCTATTCGTCGGAATCGTGAGGAAATCGCAGCGGTGAAAGACTTCCTAGACCAAACTTAGATCAGGCTCCTCGACCCAGCACTATCTCAGCACTGCGAGTTTCCAGGGAACCGAGGTATTCTGGGAAATGTAGTTCAAGGCCGTGCGGGCGACCGGAGGCGCATGGCTCGAGTAGGCTGAGTCATCCAATCCCCAGGCGCAAATCTGTCTAAGGAGGCTGTTCCGAATTCGACTTCCTGCTGGAAGTTGGGGCCACAGACCGGAATGTAGGACCCCAGCGTCTAAGACCAACCAGCATTGGCAGTCTGACCAAGAGGAAGCCTCGTCCTGTAGGTGCAAGAGTACGCAATGACAGCCCTGAGCGTGTGTGAGAGAGAGCATAGGGAGATTAGATTGCATGCGCGGCTGGATCTGGGAGGAGTTGGACGGCAGAGAAACTGCGAGGTAAGGAAAATGAGCGTGAGCAAGAGTTGGGATCGAGCTGTGGCGCTTTGTGAGTGGAGCGAGCTGTTGTGGGGAGGGGACATTGTATGTGGATCGAATGGTTCTTGGGGATTGGGTCTCGACTGGATGGATCCCTGTACAGGAGTGGCTGAGATTATAGAGATATCTGAAGCTTCCTAAATCGCATTTTCTTTTCAAATTACGATTAGTTAGTGTGGTCTTCTGGAGTGTCTGTGTTAGGGGAGGGAAAATGCACAGCTGATAATAACTAATTAGCGTTGTTATTTTTCTGTAAGTTAATTGTGCGGCGTAGGCAATCTACAGGCAATATAGTCGACTTGTTATTTTTCACACAGTGTTTTGTCCGTCGGGGTGGGTTTTTTTTTGGGGGGGGGGGCGTTATTAACGCTCAAGGTACCCCAAGCAGACATCTTCCCTTCTCTATAGAGTTCCTGAGGGGACACGGGTGAGGTTGATTTTGAGGCTGGCTTGCAATTCTCTTTATAACCAAGGTTGACCTGAACTCCAGATCCTCTTGTCAAGTGGTTTCTGTTGGTTTGTTGTTTAGACAGGATCTTGCTGTGTAGCCCTGATCACCCTTCAGAGGCAGTCCTCCTGACTTTCAAGGTCTGGGATAACAGGTGTGAACCACCATGCCCTGCTCCAGAAGGTGATAAACGGAAGTTTATTACAGAGAGCAGCATCACCATGATTAAAACAAGCTGCACACAGTACTTAAGAGCCAGTGGGACACAGCCACAGCGGTGTGTGTCCATATCAGCCAGAGTCAGTGGACACAGCCACAACAGTGTGTGTCCATTATCAGCCAGAGTCAGTGGACACAGCCACAGTGGTGTGTGTCCATATCAGCCAGAGTCAGTGGACACAGCCACAACAGTGTGTGTCCATTATCAGCCAGAGTCAGTGGACACAGCCACAACAGTGTGTGTCCAGATCACCGAGATTTAGAAGGTAAATGTCATCTCATTTCCTTATCTGAATTACTTAGAAACCTTAGTGCCATAAGCCAATGCCATAACCCATTCCCTTTCTGTTTTTGAGATAGGGCCTCTCTATGTAGCCCTGGCTAGCCTAGGACTTACTATGTAAATACATACTGACAGTGAACTCAGAGATTCATCTGCCAATGCTGGCATTTTAGATGTGGACTGGCATGCATGTATATATGTATACATATATGCGCATATATGTATATATGTATACATATATATGTATCTATGTGTGTGTTTACACACACACACACACACACACGGTAGCATCATTAAAGACCAAGCTCAAGCACAGTTGTCAAGTGGTAGTTTTTGTTTTTGAGATAGGCTGTAGCTTATGCTGGCCTCAAACAGGATACGTGTCAGATCAGAGTCTAGGGCTGAACCCGGACCCTCCCAGCTCCACTCTCCAAGTGCTAGCTAGGGCTGTGGGGGAGCCCCATCACACCCTGCCAGTGAGTTGGTATTTGATTTAGAATTCAAGCCTTGCATCATCCACTCTCAGGTAGGGAGATGATAACTGCACTGAACTGGATGCAGCCTAGTTGAACAAGAGACTGGTGGGCAGAACCATGAAGGAGGTTCTAAGCTCAGTAGCTGAATGAGAACCATGCCTGGCACAGATGCCCATTGAAGGGCTGACACCATTGAAGTGCCTTCAAGACTTCCTCGTAAGCCTGGCTCTTAAGTTTTAGTTGATGTGAACCATCTTCCTCTATTGGAACTTAAGCAAGCAAACAGACGGACGGAATGGCATCAGTATACCAGGGAACAATAACAACCGCGAGCAGGCACTTACAGCACAGCTTTAAGGGTAACTGAAAGGCATGGAGAGGAGCTGGCTTTGAACCCCACTGCCCTCATGGTGGCTCACAACCGGCTGCAACCCCAGCTTCAGGGGATCTGACACCCTGTCCAGACACATATTTTAAGAGCATTTGGAGGATGGGATTAAGGTATTTCTGTTTGTCTGAGAGTGGAAGAGACACCAAACCTGAGTTCAAGGTAGGGTTTTCATGGATTTTTAGGCAGGACAGGAATTTGGATCAGGCACCAACTAAAACTTAACCCTTTTCATCTTTCATCACAAAGCAGGCAGGTGCTAATGTGATCCGAGGTAGTGAGTGAGAATAGCCACTTTGTTGTTGGAGTGTAGACCGTACAAAATCACCTCTAGTATGATGCTGTTTTACAACCCATGTGTCTTGTCATCTTTCTGAGGCCAGTTTCTCTGGCTCCCAGGCGGTGGACTACATTTCCCAAGAGCCAGCCCACCCATGGATATTTCTGGTCCAAAGATAGCTAGCGGCATCATTTGCATAGCTGGGAAAGAACAGTATGTAGGTCTCAATATTGGCCATCCCTACGTGTCCTGAAATTCCTGAAGCTCTTGTAAACAGATGTTAGCTTTGTGTATGGAGAAGGTCTATGTCGATGGAAATACTGGAGTTTAAAGCCAGGGCGTTTAAATTGACAGTTGTGGTGTAGTCTTTTGTTAAAGACTATGCAGAGACGGACTACATTTCCCAGAGTGCACTGTGACCAAGCAACTTCCGGGGAGGTGTATTCAACCCAATTGGCTTCAAGCCTGAAGCCCTAGGAACGTCTAGGGTCTGTGGGGTATATTGAGTGCCAATTTAAAGCTTGAAATCAGAATGGCCATGAAAGCCGAGGTCAGGGGTGAAGGGCTTTCCTGTGGAGCGCAGAGTTCTGAAGAGGAAGTGGTGGTGTTCCCGGCTGGCAGGGTTGGAGTTAGTATGCGAGTTTGGAGGTGGGGTACACACACTTGGGATTAATGTGGGAACCCTGGGCAATTGCCTTGTCCTGTGTGTGTTCCGGAAAGCGATGGTCACATTCACTGGACAGGTTATGTGTGCCTGTATGTACATGGCCATGTATGTAAACACGATAGAGCAGCTGCCCTGGCACACAAAGAATGAGCGTTGTGTTTAATAGACACTGTACTTTCTGAAAGTGGGCGTGGAGCTGAAGGAAGTGCTTTCTCTTGGTGAGTGAAATGGCAGAAACACAACTGGGAGATAAAAGAGTAGAGAAAGGGCCAGGAGAGGCTCCGGTGTTAAACAGTGCATAGTGTTCTCAGAACCGACTTCTGCCTCTCACTGCTTCTAACTCAAGCTATAGGGACCTTCCTGACCTTGCTGTCATGTACAAGATTACAAGTGTGTGTGTCAAGATTAAGTGTGCTTTTTATATCTTTAATGTTCATGAGTTGAGCTATCTCTGTGAGTTTAGAGCTAGCCAGGTCTACTAAGTTACTTCCCAGCCAGCCAGGGTTACATAATGAAACTTTGCCTCAGAAAGCCAGAATGAGTTAATTAATTTAAAAATTGAATGATAACTTGTCTAGACATACAATCATTGATTCTCTCATTTCTTTTCCCACAAATATATAAGCCATCATTTTCAAGGTAGAAAAGTCTAATAAAAACTTGAATTGCCGGGTGGTGGTGGCGCACGCCTTTAATCCCAGCACTTGGGAGGCAGGGGCAGGTGGATTTCTGAGTTTGAGGCCAGCCTGATCTACAGAGTGAGTTCCAGGACAGCCAGGGCTATACAGAGAAACCCTGTCTCGAAAAACCAAAAAAACATACAAAAAAAACACTTGACTTTCCTCTCAGTTAGAGGTAGTTGACCTTTTTGGCATAACTCATTGTGAGTTTTAAATTTTTTTGGTAACTTCATGTGCTGAGTGTTTGCCCGTGCATATGTGTGTGTACCAAGTACATGCCTGATTCCCTGGAGAGGTCGGGAGAGAGCATCGAGCCCCCTGGAACTGGAATGATGGACGCTCCATACCATTGTGTGGGTGTTGGGAATGAAGCCAGGGTCTTCTGCAACGCATCTCCTCAGCCCATCCACTCTTCATGGATTTTTTTTTTAAGCTAACGTCTTTTTAGGTGACGTTTTGTGCCATTTCCCCCATACCATCATGTCCCTCCGTTGTATTTATTTAGGCAGGTAGTATTAGTACCCACTCACAGTCTCACAGCTGTCTGCTTAGTCACCTTGAATCCAAATCCCCCTCCTGTTTACTTTTAGCAACAAGCACTTTTTTTTTTTTTTTTTTTTTTTTTTGGTTTTTCGAGACAGGGTTTCTCTGTGTATCCCTGGCTGTCCTGGAACCCACTCTGTAGACCAGGCTGGCCTCAAACTCAGAAATCACCCTGCCTCTGCCTCCCACGTGCTGGGATTAAAGGTGTGCGCCAACACCCACTGGCTCTTTTTGGGGGTTGGGGGAGACACAGGGTCTCACTAGCCATAGTCTCTCTAGCTCTGGCTGGCCTATAATTCACAGAGATCCTACGAAGTCCCTGCCTGCTTTTCATGTCTTGTCTGTCAGAATCTTGCATTCAGTGTTTGCCCACTACTCACAGAGTGAGTATTTCTCGTTGCTGGACTGTCCATATGGGTTCTGTTTAGCTTTTTTCTTATATATGGCTTAGGAATGTGGGATTAGAACGGTTTTTCCTTCAAACTGTGTAATAGTTACTCTCAAGTCCTCCCTCTCTCCTCCCAAAACACAAATCGTGTTTCACTTCACAGTTGTTCAGTGGCCCCTCACTTAACTTGCAAAGACCTATCATGACCACGGAGCTCTTCATGTCGTCAGGAAATGGGCAGCGCACGCTTTACATGGAATTTTCATGAGCCTTGCTGTGCCCTGCCCTGCTCTCTATGACAGCTTCCTCCCTTCTTCCACACCCCCACCCACCACACACTTATTTGGTTTTTTTTAAAAAAGCATTTTTTTAAAAGATTTATTTATTTTATGTATGTAAGTACACCATTGCTCTCTTCAGACATACCAGAAGAGGGCATCAGACTCCATTACTGATGGTTGTGAGCCACCATGTGGTTGTTGGGAATTGAACTCAGAACCTCTGGAAGAGCAGTCGGTGCTCTTAACCTGCAGAGCCATCTCTCCAGCCCCTTATTTGGTTTTTTGAAACAGGGTCTTACTATGTAACTCCAGCTGGCCAGGAACTTTCGATATGGACCAAGATCTCACACTCAGAGATCTCACACTCAGAGATCTCCCTGCCTCTCATTCCTCAGCTCGAAGATTAAAAGCATTGACCACTCTGTCCTGTTTGTTTGTTTGTGTGTCTGGCTGGTTGGCTTTTGGTTTTGTTTGTTTTAATTATATGTGTGTATGTGTTTTGTTGGATGTCTGTGTTTCCTGTGCATGCAGTGCCCGTGGCTGATCCCCTGAAGCTGGCGTTACAGATGCTTGTGAGCCAGCATGTAGGTGCTGGGAACTGAACCCAGGTCCTCAGGAAGGGCAGCCAGTGCTCTGAACTATTGAGTCATCTCTCCAGCCCTTTCCACACCTCTAATTAAGTTTAAAATGTAATTATTCTTAAAATGTAGAGTTAGAGACTGGGAGAGGATGCCACAGTCAGGAGTACCCGCTGCTCTTGCAGAGGATTTTCCTTTAGTCCCCAGCACCCACATGACAGCCCACAACCATCTCTGACTCCAGCTCCAAGGGAATCTGACACACCCTTTGCTGCCCTCAGGGAGCACTAGGGACACATATGGTGCATGGATATACAGGCAGGCAAATACTCATTCGCATAAAGTAAAATTCAAGTTTTTAAAAAGCAGTTATTTCTCTCTTCAGAAGCGAGGCCTCCGCCCAGGCTGCAAGGCACACTTGTTAGGATGGTGACCAGGTTGGAGGTGAGGGGGACTGGCAGTGGAGCTGGACTGTGTGCCTTTCTGCGGGTGGCCTGTATGCATGCTTGTCTCACTGATCGCCTGGTGACGTTCTTCAGGCTTGTTATAGCCTCAAAGCTGTCTTCAGTTTTCTAGCGTGACCCTTCTTAGATGGAAATGACTCGGAGGCGCTGAAGAGTTTGTTAGACACGAGGACATAGCAGGCCCTGTCCTGGATCTACAGGAGTCCCAGCAGCTCCGGTGGACACCCACCAAGGGAGAGTTCCGTTCCCTGTGAAGACTTTTACAACAGCTTTGTAGAGTTTGGGGAGGCATTTAGATTAGATCAGAATAAGCTTGTCTCATATCCTCCAATTTTTGTTTATTTTGTTTTATTTTTCAAAACAGGGCTTTTCTGAGTAGCCCTGGCTGTCCTGGAACTCACCCTGTAGAGCAGGCTGGCCTCGAACTCAGAGATCCACCTGCCTCTGTTCCTGAGTGCTGGGATTAAAGGCGTGCGCCACCACCTGGCTATAGAATGATTTTTGCCACAGCTCATTAGATTACAACATCCTGCTTTACTGGGGCTCTCTTGAGTTTGGTGGGACCGTCATTTCATCACGTTCCCTCTGACCTTCCTCCAAGGAAGAAAACGGCCTTTGTTCTTGTCCACTTAATTGGTCTGTGGAAAGCCAACTGCCTCATGGTTCTCTTCCCTGTGCGCTGTCTTCTCAGAAGCTGGCCTCATCAACATAGGAATCAAGACGAGGACTGACTGGTCACTTTTAGGAGTTTTCAATCATGGCCCACGTGAGTTCATATTGTCTCAACAATCACTATTTCTCCTCACAGGAATGTCCTTGTCTCTCATTCTGCAAGGTCAGTGGTGCCGTGGGGCAGTCTGGGCCCTTTTGTGCTTGGTGCTCTTTCTTCTGTTAGTAAACCCTTATCTCTCCCACATGGCAAAAAGTCCAGGGATTTTTGGGGTTTTTGTTTATATTTATTTATTTTACTTTCTCACTTTACATCCCTCTCAGTGCCTCACCTCCTGGCCACCTCCTCCCACAACTTTTCCCCCACCCCCTTCTCCTCTGAGCAGGTAGGGATCCCTGGGTATCCCCCTCGCCCCACAGCACATCAAGTCTCTGTGAGGCTAGGTCCTTCCTCTCCCACTGAGGCCAGACAAGGCAGCCCACCTAGAAGAACATAGCCCACAGACAGGCAACAGCTTTTGGGATAGCCCCTGCTCCGGTTGTTCATGACCCACATGAAGGTCAAGCTGCACATCAGCTTCATATTAGGTCCCGCCCATGTGTGTTCTTTGGTTGGTAGTTCAGATTCTGAGAGCCCCAAGGGTCCAGGTTCGTTAACACTGTTGGTCTTCCGTTCCTGTCTAATCAGGAAGAAAACGTGACTGTGGAGGGCGTCCTAGACTGTCACGTCAGATCCACAGGTGGGATGATGGTGACAGATCACAGGAAGGTTTTCACATACTGTCTGTGCAGACTGGAGCATCTCAGTCAGCCAGGAGGAGACTTGGTGCAGTTCGGCACCTGTTTCCGTGTGTGGCTCTTTCTGGTGCATTTAGAGGTCACGACAGAAACCCTGAGGGTACCAAGACCTAGGAATTAGCAAGAAGTTAGTTGACTGACAGTTGCTTACAGTAAGCAACATGTTCCGCTCAGACACAAACAAAACAAAACAAAAAAATCTAGTATTTATTTTGGGAATACATCTCTAAAGAATTCTTTGAATGTAAACTGGTGGAAGATTGGACAGAAAGTACCCACCTCTAAAAGAACAAACATCCACAGAGTGATCAGATTTATTCGTGGTTTACGTACATCTGGAGTCAGCGACTTCAAATAGGTGTCGTCTCTCCAGGATGTCTTTTCTGCATCCTCGTGTCTTCCGTATGTGACACCGATAAGGATGTTGTGATCAAGCAATAGTTTGTTTTTATATTTTTTATATATATATGTATGTATGTATATATATATATATATATATGTGTGTGTGTATATATATATACATACATATATATATATATATTTTTTTTTAGTGTGTATATGTATCTGCTTCTGTAAATAACATAATGGGGGGTGGGGAGCCATCAGAGGCTCCCCTGGAGCCATGGGCAGTATGGGCACCCAGGATGGATACTTGGAACTCAGTTCAGGACCTCTATAAGAGCAGCAAGCAAGCACAAAACCACTGAGCCATCCCCCCAGCCCCCCAGAGCAGTCGTTTTTAAGAGCCTGTGGGCACTCAACTCCATTTGCCACGCATGGTCCCGTGACCCTTTCTCCCGAACCACAAACTGCCAACTCTGTGGACCATTCCCTGCCCTGCCCTTCCCATCCTTCTACCTCCCAGCTGAGTCATTTCTTTAACTTTCACCATTTAACACTGGGTTTGTCCCATGGCAGGTAATGACATTCAGAGATGTGGCCGTAGACTTCTCTCCGGAGGAGTGGGAGTGTCTGAGCCTGGACCAGAAGAGTTTATACCGAGATGTCATGCTGGAGAACTACAGCCACCTTGTCTCAGTGGGTAAGATGCTACCCTAGACATTCCTAGGTGCCTTGGTGGCAACTGCTGACTCTTTTTTTTTAAAGAAATGTAAGGGATGGGCAGGGCATGGTGTCGCACACTTTTAATCCCAGCACTTGGGAGGCAGAGGCAGGTGGATTTTTGAGTCCAAAGCCAGCCTGGTCAACAGAGTGAGTTCCAGGACAGCCAGGGCTACACAGAGAAACCCTGTCTTGGAGGGAAAGAAAGAAAAGAAAAGAAAAGAAAAGAAAAGAAAAGAAAAGAAAAGAAAAGAAAAGAAAAAAGAAAGAAATGTCAGGGGGATTTCTGGCCTTCTGGCCTGCATTTCTTCTGGGAAATGGCTTGTATTTTGCAGAAATTGTGTGGTCAGTGGGAAACCACATGTTCACCATCCTCCCAAAACGCTTTGTGCTTTTTTTTTTAAAAGATTTATTTATTATATGTAAGTACACTGTAGCTGTCTTCAGACACACCAGAAGAGGGAGTCAGATCTCGTTAGGGATGGTTGTGAGCCACCATGTGGTTGCTGGGATTTGAACTCAGGACCTTCGGAAGAGCAGTCAGGTGCTCTTACCTGCTGAGCCATCGCACCAGCCCCACTTTGTACTTTTTTTCCTTGTCATTGTTCCCCTTCCTTTGTAACTTCTGGGGTTGTTTTCCTTGTGATCACCACCTGTCTTTTATCTCTCACGTAGGGCTTTGCATTTATCAACCGCATGGGTTCCCTGTGCAGGAGAAAAAGCAAGATGCCTGCATGGATTTGGGCAATGAGCCTAACAGATTTTGCCCAGGTGAGTGAGGCTGCTCGATCATCCAGGAGTCTGTCCGTCCAGTGAGTCAGCAGCACCTCTCACCCACTGGTCCAGACCCTCACCCTGGGGAGTGTCCCGTGGCAAAGGCTAATGCGGGACTGGCCTTTCCTGCAGCGTCTTCACTCCACAGTCATCCTGTTTGTCCCACATGAGACAAAGAGGGAAGTGCCGTTCTCTCTCCTGTGGTCATCGATAGGCTCTTTCTCTCCCTTGGTGACAAAGATATAGGCCAGATCAGACCAGATTAAAAGTAGGTAATGGCAGGTTTATTAGGAGGCAGCTCTCTGGTGGATTCACCGATGCCTCAGGTGGTCAGTGAAGTCACACATCCAGGCTAAAGCAGGGGGGTTTATGTGTCTTGGGCACACGGTGATGGTATGTCAGCTAACACCTGGGATAGTGTCCATTCATGGTCAAAACCTGAGCCCCTCAGGGGAGGGGGAGATGATGTTAGCCCGGAGTGTCTTCAAGCCAGCCGGGGGATGGGGGAAGGAGGGCAGATGGGGGTTTCCCAGTTGGTGCAGGCTAACAGTCATGATTTTGAGAATGATGCTGATCAGACGCCCGCCCTCCCTTGCTGTCTTCTTGCCGTTTTCCATTTGGGTGTTTATAAAGTTTCCTAAAAATTGTAAACGCTCCCAGCACTCAGGAGGCAGAGCCAGGCAGATTTCTGAGTTCAAGGCCAGCCTGGTCTACAGAGTGAGTTCCAGGACAGCCAGGGCTCCACAGAGAAACCCTGTCTTGAAAAAAAAAAAAAAAAAAAAAAAAGTAAACGCCGTCATTAATTTTAGCTACCGTTAAAACTTTCCCTTCCTCCCGTGGGCCAGCCTTCTTGGATCACCTTGCTTCTCGCTCCTTCCTTGTGTTTCCTGAATTCAGGAGGCATTCTTTTTTTTTTTTTTTGTAAGATTTATTTATTTATTATATGTAAGTACACTGTAGCTATCTTCAGACACTCCAGAAGAGGGCACCAGATCTCATTACGGATGGTTGTGAGCCACCATGTGGTTGCTGGGATTTGAACTCAGGACCTTCAGAAGAGCAGTCAGTGCTCTTAACCGCTGAGCCATCTCTCCAGCCCCCAGGAAGCATTCTTTTAACCCACGGTTACCAGCTTTCTAATTTCATTTTGGCTTGCTAGTGTTAAGAAAATATGTATTCGGAAACCTTGTATTCTTTTCTGTGGTAAGAATGTACCCAGAAATGTTTGCATGTTAACATTATTCATCTGTTAAGAATAACAAGTAAAAACAGTTTGGGCTACTTAGGAAAAACTAAGTGCAAAGAGGTCAGGGCCAAAGAGGGACAACCAGGGTCCATGGCAGGGACGAGCCCTGGCTCATCCACTCCCCTGTATTTTCTCCATTTTCTCCTCTGCGGAAGAGGATGGCCTTTGTCGGTCATTCATCCTCCATGCCGGGCCCTCTGGAGGAATTATGCACGAGGGACGAGCGAGATGGCCAGGCAGGGGAAAGTGTTTCTTGCTATGTATGTTCTTCTGAGGCCCTGAGTTCAGTCCCACAGCGGCAGAACTGGCGTCTGAAAGTTATAGTATGATTTCTGCATGCTCATGCAGTGCGCGTGTGGGCACACATACACACAATGACGTCCATATGTCCACTGTGGCATATGCATGCTCACAGTCTCTCTCTCTCTCTCCACACACACACACTAATAATAATAATAATAATAAATTAGTCTTTGACTGGGCCAGCTTCGATATGCTTTTGTCTTCTATGGTATAAAAAGTCATAGAGGCTGCTCTTAAAGAGGACCCAGGTTTGCTTTCCAGCACCCATGTGGTGGCCCACAGCTGCCTAACTCCAGTCCTAGGGCGTTTCTGGCACTTCTGGTATTGTTGGGTACAAGCACACACATGGTACACAGACATATATAACATGCAGGCAAACACCCATACATATAAAATAGATGCATACATTTTTAAAAGCCATGAAGGAAGCAGCCTGTATAATCATTGACATGGCAGTGGAGGAGATAACCGTGGGCCATGCATGTGACATTGTGGTTGCTGGATTAGCCTATGTGTGCTTTTGGATTACCTGGGTTTATACAACGTTAGTCCATTCTGCACCCTCCTACCCTACCTCGACACCTTTTTTAAGTTAGCTGTCTGAAATTTCTGTTTATTTTTGTCCTTTTTAATTTGGGGTTTTATTGTTATTGTTTTGTTAAGACGTTCACTTCTCATGAGATCCACTTTAACCTTAACTTTTGATAGCGTCTTTTCCCTTTATGGATAGTAAAACAGTGCGCATGTGCATTCTCACCTTTCAGCTACAGATTCCGGGTGGCAGATGAAGAAAGCCCTACGGACAAACAGCACGTGCGCAACTCGGTCGTCCCACTGGGAGGTCATGGGAATGGAGCCAAACCACGGGCTTGCAGCCTCGTGTCCTGCAGCTGACTGGGAAGGCAAAGGTCAGGAGCCACCACAAAGTGAGAATCAGGAGGAAACTCTCCAGCAAATGACACTCGCTTATGACAAACGGCCCCTTCTGAATCTGCTCACAGCTCTTAATCAGTGTCCAAGACTGAAGCTAGCAGAGAAAGCAAAGGAAGTCAAATCTGAAAAATCCTTTAGTTGTGCACCAGAACCCGCTCAACTTCAGCTCATTCACACAGGTGAGAAATCTGAGGAAGATAAAAAATTCGGAAAGACCTTCCCATCCGGCCCTAAGCTTACTCGCTACCGAGCAGTTCAGGATGGCAAGAAGGCATTTCAGTGTGACGAGTGTGGCAAGGCTTTCAGCTTCCGTTCTAGCCTCACTGGTCACAAGAGAATTCATACTGGGGAGAAGCCGTTCTCGTGTAAGGAGTGTGGGAAAGCCTTCAGATTCCACTCGCTGCTCAGTGTCCACGTTCGGACTCACACTGGTGAGAAATCTTATGAGTGTAAGGAATGTGGAAAGTACTTTAATTACAGCTCAGACCTGACTCGACATCACCGGATCCACACGGGAGAAAAGCCCTATCAGTGTAGGGAATGTGGGAAAGCCTTCAGCTGTGGCTCGGATCTGACTCGTCACGAGAGGATCCACACCGGCGAGAAGCCCTACGAGTGTAATGAGTGTGGAAAGGCCTTTATCCAGCAGTCACATCTCATTAAACATCAGAGAATCCACACAGGTGAAAAGCCTTACGTATGCAAGGAGTGTGGGAAAGCCTTCACTTGCGGGTCACAATTAAGTCAACATAGGAAGATTCATACTGGCGATAAATTGCATAAATGTAAAGAGTGTAAAAACTCCTTTAGTTTCGCCCTAGATCATACCCAGAGGCAGTTAATTTATATTGGTGAGAAGTTCTTTGAAGATAAGGAGAACGGGGAGGCCTTCTTTCCAGACGCAGAGTTTCCGCCGTGTGAGACAGTTCACACCGGTAAGAAACTGTACGAGTGTAAAGAGTGTGGCAAGGCTTTTAGTCTGCGCTCCATCGTTAGTAGCCTTAAGAAAATTCATAACAGGGAAAAGCTTTTTAAATGTAAGGACTGTGAAAAAGCCTTCCGTTGCCCCTCAGACCTCTCTCGACATCAGAAGATTCACACGGGCGAGAAGCCCTACAAGTGTAAGGAATGTGGGAAGGGCTTCATTTGCAGATCCGACCTGGGCCGGCATCAGAGAGTTCACACTGGTGTGAAGCCTTACGTGTGTAAGGAGTGTGGGAAAGCTTTCACTCGAGGGGCACACCTGACTCAGCATCAGAAAATTCATAGTAAGAAATCAGACGCGTTCAATGAAGGAGAGAAGGCCTTTAGTTCTGGTTTGGAACACACTCCGCACTCCTTGATTCCTACGGGCGAGAGACTCTGGGAAGGGAAGGAATTCGGAGAGACCGTCCTTCGGGACCCAGAACGGACTCAACTTCAGACTGCTAAGACAGCGTATGAGTGTAAGGAGAAGGGCAAGGACTTTAGTTGGCATTCACATGGTACAGACCTCAAGGCAATTCATATTCGGGAGAAACGTTTTCAGTGCAAGGAATGCCCAAAGGCCTTTCGATACAGCTCAGAGCTGACCCGACATCAGAGACTCCATACTGGAGAAAAGCCGTATAAATGTCAGGAGTGCTGGAAGGCCTTTGCCTCTGCGTCAGACCTTGCCCGGCACCAGAGGATTCACACTGGTGAGCGGCCCTACGAGTGTAATGAATGTGGGAAAGCCTTTATTCAACAGTCACACCTCATTAAACATCAGAGAGTTCACAGTGCCGAGCAGTCCAAGGATGTGATGAGCGCAGAGAAGCCATCACTTGGCAGTCCGATGCTATTAAACATGAGGGAGTTCACACTGGTCAACAATCTTATAAATTTAAGGAGTGTTGGAAAGATTCTGCTCATGGCTCAGCTCAATCCGTGTCAGAAGATTTATACTGATAAGAAATTAAGTTAAGGTGGAGGGCTTGGAAAAGCCTATTTCTGGGTCTCAAATCTTACCCAGCACTAGAGTGTCCACATTGGTGGGAAATCTACAGCAGATCTGGGGAAGCCTTTAGTTGTAACTCAAGTCTCTGTCCATGTCAGTCCATGGGTAGAGAATCCTACAGTGTAAACAATGTGGAGGCTTTCATGGGTTCACATCTTGCTCAAAGGGAGAAAATTCATGAGAGGGAACTGGATATAAGGAATATGGAAAGACCTTTCTTCATGATTCAAAATTTAATAGACACCTGTAAAATCATGCTGACTAAGAGAACTGAATTCAAGGAATTTGGAAACATTTATTCATGATTCTGCACTTAACTGATAGTAAATTCTCAATAGGGACCTGAGAGAATGTGGAAATGCCCTTCAGGTTTACAGCTGTGGGGAGCAGAGCTTGGCAAGCAACCTGGCTATCCCAGAACGATAGAAAAGCTTTCATCTTGGACTTGCCTCTCATGACAGGAAGTTCATGCTGGCACCGAGCCCCACAAATGTACGAAGTGATTTTAGTTACCATGTCAGCTTGGGTCAACACCTGGATATGTATACTTTTTCCTGTGGTGTGAAACCCTGAGCTGTGTGTGCTGAACACACCGTCTTGTTTCTCAGCTGCATCCCCAGCCCTCACGTTTGAGGAAGCCCATGAAGATAAATATGTTGAGATGTTTTTCTAAGAGCTTACACTTTTCACTGCTGTGTTATCTTGCGACACAAAAATAAGAAAAGCTAATTTATTTCTAACTCATTGAGTTAATTTCTCTTTTTTTTTCCTTTTTTCTTTTTCTTTTTCTTTTTTTTTTTTTTTAACGAGCTTTTGGCAAAATAACGTGTTTGTCATCCAAAGTCATGATATGATTGCTGTAAGTTTAGGAAAAACTCTATTTATGTATGGTGAGGATTCCTTATAAGAGAAGTGACATATGGCTCTATGGTAGAGTATTTGCAGTGACATGTAAAAGTATAACATATGTGAGACATGATTTTTATATCTGTATTACTTTCTAGGGAAACTTGGAAGTGCTTCTTTTTAATACAACATAAAAAGTTCAAAAGAATTTTTTAAAAATTCAGAATTGCATTTTAAAAGTTCTGTGAGGGCTGGGGATGTGGTTCAGTGGGTAGAGCACTTGTTTGGCAGGCACGAAGCCCTGGGTCTGTTCTCCAGCTGCGTAACCAGGCTCTGTGGTAGATGCCTCAGATTCTAGTACTCAGAAGTCCGGGGTCATGATTGGACTACCTAGTGAATTCAAGGCCAGCCAGGAACTCATGGGACTGTCTCAAAGGAAAAAGAAAATCATGTCCCACTAAGGTTACCAGAGATCCATAATATATATTTATATAACGTGTACATTCTGTGGGAGAGAAGAAAATCCTGTGGAGGATCTGTAGGCTTATTTAGCATAATTCTTGTATTTGAAAAGTTTCTGTTATAAAGTGAATGAAAAGTAACAGAAGAGGTGAGCCTGACAGCGAAAGAGATGCTGCTGCTGGCTTCTTGTCTGAGTGTTTCTTATGGGTGGATGACAGTTCTGAATGGTACAGATGTATGTACAGTCCTGAGTGCCATACAAGTGCAGTCCCTGGTACCTCTCGTAGTACTATGTGTTACGCAGTTGTGGGTAAGTGTACATACAGGGCAGTGAAGTGTGTCTCGTGTGCATGTCATTCTGAAATTATTGTCATCTATGAACTTTACCACAGGGGAATTTCATCATCTATCTCTACTGTAATAAAGCCATATTCATTCATGCTGACCAGATTTATTTTTTAAGAATTTATTTATGTGGCCAGGTGTGGTGGCACACGCCTTTAATCCCAGCACTCGGGAGGCAGAAGCCGGTGGATTTCTGAGTTCGAGGCCAGCCTGGTCTACAAAGTGAGTTCCAGGACAGCCAGGGCTACACAGAGAAACCCTGTCTCGAAAAACAAAACAAAAAAAAAAAAAAAAAAAATTTATTTATGTGGATATTTGTGTGTCTGTACATGTGTGGGGGGTGGGGGGGCAGCATTTGAGGTTCTCTTCTGATCTTCATGCTCACACATACACCATAAAGACAATGAAGGGATTAAAAAAAAAAACAAAAAAAACACTATATTAGGAGCTAAGAAACTCTTACATTTAATTTAGAAAAGTGCTGCCAATTCCAAGACATTCACAGATTTACAGTAAGTTGAAAGTATTCATTTCTCTGATAATTTCATACATTATGTAATGTATTCACCCCCAATCCCTCATCCTCTTCACAGCAATGCCCCTCCTGCCTTCAAGTGTGTGTGTGTGAAAGCTGTGTATGATGATTGTATTTGTTTTTTAATTACCTGTTAGGTGTTGCATGTTTGGGGTGCAAACAGCCATATGGGAGTGAGGGTAACTTTGGGTCAGTTCTCACGCTCCACCATGGATTTTAAATATCGAACTCTTGTCCTCCGGCCTGATGGCAAGTGCCTTTACCACTGAGCCATCTCATCGACCCTATAGTAGATATGTTAAGTGTGTAGTGTGACTTAGGTATGCATTTGATACCAGGTTACTATTTGTGGAAGCACAATGGTGGCAGTGACCCTGTGACCAGAAGGAAATGAATGTTGTGTTTAATCACTGTTGTTAAGTCGTTTGTAGGAAGGAGGATACAATTAAAGGCTTTGGGTTCTGGCCTTGGAGAATGCAGAGGAAGAATTATTGCCCTGCCACAGGTAAGGAAAACACTGGACTGTTTGCAAAGTAGCCATCTCTCTGAAGAGGCGGAGGGATTTTAGTCTGGAAGCCTGAGTATTCGTACTGGAGAGCACTTTGTGTGGATCATAGTTTTCAACATGATGGGTTTAAGGTGTACATCTGTGGGTCTGCCCAGTGTAAAGTTTATTGTTCAACAAAAGATGAGGGGTGTTTTATGCCAATGTTCAACTTTCTTGTCATACAGCATATATTCAAAAACATTAAGATGATGGGCAAGAACATTTCGGGTCATGCTGTGGTCAATATGAAAAGGAGCCAAGGTTAGTCTAGATCTCTTGAAAGAAAAAGTTTCACTGGCTAGGTGACTTGGGTTGGTTGACCATTGGTTTTTTTTCTCCCCCCCCACCAAAAAAAAAGAATATTAAATAAATAGGTTGGTAGGTAGGAAGGTAAGTAGGTAGATGGATAGATGGATGGATGGATGGATCAATCAATCAATTGATCGATAGATAGACAGATAGAGCAAAGGTAGCTTGATCAAGTGGAGCAATGTATAAGCAGTAGAAGACAATGCACATAGTATATTCCAAGTAAATACATGTGAACAGAAAATTGGAGCAGTACCTCGTGGGAGAAGGGGAAAGGATTAGTTTTCTCTTGAGAATGAGACACTAGAATGGGCAGGTCCAGGAGAGGTAAGTAAATCTAGCTCATCTTTATGGTTATGCTAAAACTGCAAGAATGGAAAGCAAGACTTGGTCTAGTTGCAGAGCATGAGCCTTGAGCTCAAGATTTTAAGCCACGAGGGAGCAGCCTGTGGTAGTGTCATCAAAAGGCACATAGGCACACATGGCGTGAAATTTAAAATGGGGTCTCTCAGAGGTAGAAGGAGAAAAGCCTAGAAGCTAAGTGAGCACATAGGCCACCGGCCCGTTTCCAGACCCAGTGGCGGAAACAGAATTATGGATGGATGAAACCTAACAGAGTCTAGCATCTGAAAAGGGAAATGAACGAGAAGTTTCAGACATCTCATGAACACAAAAACCTCTAGGTAGTTTCAACATACTCTCCCTGACTTCTTAGGTGAGCACTCAAGACCATGATCTCCTATAGGGAAAAACCCTAAAGAAATAATTGGGTTCAAGGTTTTTTTAATTACTCTGTTCTTTTTATATCCACAGTAACTTTCATTTCCTAATCATCCTTTAGTCCCAAGTTGACAGAGGTTCCTATAGCCCCCTCCCCCTCTCGCTCTGTCTCTTTCTTCTCAACTCCCCTTCCCATGCCCTAAATAAACTCTATTCTACACTGTACCCATCACCATTCAATGGATGAAACCTCGGTGGGAAGGGATGCCTCAGCATGAGCCTGCCAAGGCACCCCTCCCACCTCATCATACCATGCTCCCTCAAATATATCGTTTTTTAAAAATTTAGTTTATGTATATGAGTACACTGTAGCTGTCTTCAGACACACCAGAAGAGGGCATCAGATCCCATTACAGATGGTTGTGAGCCACCATGTGGTTGCTGGGATTTGAACTCAGGACCTCTGGAAGAGCAGTCAGTGCTCTTAACCACTGGGACAACTCTCCAGCTCTATCAAACATATCTTTATTTACTAGATACATTCTAAGACAAATAATTAACCAACTCAGATATGCTTAATAGATACTGGCTCTCAATCTTGTCAGAAATATGCTAAATATAATATTAAATGTTGAAGCTTATTATGACAGACAGAGACTCCAAAGCCTAACAGTGAACTTCTCCAAGAAAATATGGGCACAGCAACAAGACTGTCTAGTGGTATGATAACCACTGAGAAACACTGCTCCATTGCCTTGCCCACTGCAAGGGCTTGGCCTAAACTGTGGACAGAGGATACCCAGAGAGTTAAATGTCCTATATTGCCTAAGTCAAGGTGAGAGAGAAGAGGCCAGCCAGGAACATGTAGAGAGAAGGGGCAAAGGAAGGGGAGAGAGGGAGAAAGGGGTCAGGGAGAGAAGAGAATCAGAGAGAGAAGGGGAAGAGAAAGTGAGGTGGGGCCAAACAGCCCCTTTATAGCAAGCCAGGCCTACCTGGCTATTGCCAGGTAACTATTGGACCAAGCCTATAAGGAATACTAGCATTCCTCCATTTTGGTGCTGTTCTTGTAAACCAATTCCGTAATAAATAAAGGAGCCAATCATTGGATGAGTAGGAGGTACTTCTGAAAGGAAGCAGGAGAAAGTTAGGTCTTTTTTGGATAGGGATAGCATGAGGACAAGATGTAGCTACGAGTGTCTCCCAGTTTCAATGGCAGATCGATCAGGATTTGCCACCAGAGGATTTAGATTTAATAAGGCTATAAAATTAGGATTTTAGTTGCTGTGCCCAGTTTTTGAGATAACATCGTTTCTGAGCTAAGTTTGTGTTGTATTTTCCTTCAATCAGTGGCTCATCTGGGTTCAAGAGAGAAAGGTATGGTGGCAAAGCATGGGCTTCCCAGAGGTGCACCACAAAGGCAGTGGGGCATTTGAAGCATGGGGTTGGCATGGTAACAACCCACCAGTGGGAACCTAGTGAGCTGGGTGGAGAGACTGTGGAGTTCTGAGTCAGTGTCCATGAGATAAAAACAGGTCGGTCATTGCCCGCCAGTGCATGGCTGGCCAGGCTGTCAGAGCAGGTAGTTTCGGGCACAAGCACAGGAATGTGGCAGTTTTCTTTTTTTAATATTTCCCGCAACAGTCCTGTCTTAGGAGACTATTATTTCCTTGCTGTCCAGAGTCTGTGGAACTATCTGTAGGTAGGAGGGAGCAAGTCCAGTACAAACATCTGTGTCCTTGAGAGTAGATTGGGGGGTCTCTGGGTTGCTTCGCTGGAGCTGTCCTGCATGTAGATTTTGAGTAAATGCCTGGACTAGGCAAGATGCTGAAACACACACATACACACACACACACACACGTGCACACACTCTACATGTAGTTTTAGAAACACACTTCAGCCTTTTTCATGGGGGCGCAGCAGAGCTCTGGCCCCTCCTGGCTCTCTTTTGTTCCACCTGGCTAAGACCCAAGATTGGCCTCCGACAGCCCTAACCTGAGACTCTGAATCTGCAGGAAAAAAGACACACTCCACTTGTCACTTTACAGCTTACCTTCCATGGCACAATAGTTGGGCACAAATACCTCCTGTCTGGAACTGTGTGCCCTTACCAAACCACCATCTTCGTCTCTCCTTCCTCCTAAATTCAGTCACCTGTTCTGATTAGTCCTTCTCAAACATCTCTGGCAACTGGCCAGAACTGGGGCCACAGGGCCTAGCTGCCCCAAAATCTTACATGATTGCAGCAAGCACCTTGTTCCCATGCATGGCAGAAAAAATCCTATCCATCCACACACAAACCAGCAGCTTAAATCCAGTTGTCTCAGCAGTCACCACATGAACCAGAAGCTGCAGTCCAGTTTTTTTCAGCAGACACCACACACAAACCAGCAACTGTAGTCCAGTACTCTGAGCAGTCACCACACATGAACCAGCAGTTGCAGTACAGTCCTCTCAGCAGACAACACACACAAAGCAGCAGTTGCAGTCCAGTCCTCTCAACAAATACCACACACAAATCACCAGCTGCTGTCCAATCCTTTCAGCAATCACCCCCCATGATCCAGAAGCCGCAGTCAAGTCCTCTCAGCAGACACCACACACACAAACCAGCAACTGCAATCCAGTTCTCCCGGCAAACACCATCCACAAACCAGCAGCTGCTGTCCAGTTCTCTCAGCAGACACCACACACAAGCCAAAAGCTGCTGTCCAGTTCTCTCGACCTTCACTACACACAAACCAGCAGCTGCAGTTAAGTCCTCTCAGCAGACACCACACACAAAACAGCAGCTGCTGTTCAGTTCTCTTGGCAGAAACCACACACAAACCAGCAACTGCAGTCCAGTCCTCTCAGCAGTCACCACAAACAAACCAGCAGTTGCAGTCCAGTTCTCTTGGCAGACACCACACACAAACCAGTAGCTGCTGTCCAGTACTCTCAGTAGACAACACACACAAATCAGCAGCTGCTGTCCAGTCCTCTCAGCAATCACCACTGTCTTAGTCAGGGTTTCTATTCCTGCACAAACATGATGGCCAAGAAGCAAGTTGGGGAGGAAAGGGTTTATTCGGCTTACACTTCCATGCTGCTGTTCATCACCAAAGGAAGTCAGGACTAGAACTCAAGCAGGTCAGGAAGCAGGAGCTGAGCAGAGGCCACGGAGGGATGTTCTTTACTGGCTTGCTTCCCCTGGCTTGCTCAACCTGCTCTCTTATAGAAGCCAAGACTACCAGCCCAGAGATGGTCCCACCCACAAGGGGCCTTTCCCCCTTGATCACTAATTGAGAAAATGCCTTACAGTTGGATCTCATGGAGGCATTTCCTCAACTGAAGCTCCTTTCTCTGTGATAACTCCAGCTGTGTCAAGTTGACACAAAACTAACCAGTACAACCACACAGAAACCAGCAGTTGCAGTCCAATTTTTTCAGCAGACACCACACACAAACCAGCAGCTGCAATCCAGTCCTCTCAGCAGACTACACACACAAACCAGCAGCTGCTGTCCAGTTCTTTTAGCAGTCACCACACACAATCCAGCATCTGCAGTCCAGTTCTGTCAGCAGACACCACACACAAATCAGAAAGGGTAGTTTCCACTTCATACTTTCATTTTGGCTTCACACTTTGATTCAGAATTTGGCATCAGAAAATGCACATTAGGAGGAATCCCTATGAATGCAAAGATTGTGGAAGGGTCGTGATAGTGGCAAGAAGCCACAGGAATTTTTGAGTTCTTTGGCGAGTTTCTCTCTATGGCATTACCACAAGCAGAGTTCAGCAATGTAATGTAAGGTGAACCAATACATGTGTGTCATTAGCAAAGAATAGTGGGGCAGAGAAATGCTCAAGCTCCAACTGTCTGTGGGGTCATATTTATACTCCTTCATCAAGTGTCCTTTCACGTGTCTGCTACAGAAAAACATACTTTACCTGCCCCATCCAAACAGCATTTAACCATGATTTTCCAGAGACCAGAAGTTTCTACTTCAGACTTTCACTTGTGCTTGCTTAACATGGGAAAAGCCATTAAAGGAAACTCTGTAAATGTAAAGAATGTGGGAAGGCCTTCCTTCATGGCTTAGAGGTTGATTGACATCAGAAAATCCTTACTTCTGAAGGAAAGTCAGGGCTAGGATTGTAGAAAGACCTGTTGTCGTGATTCAGAATTTAGCATTAGAAGATGCACAGTAGGAACAGTCCCTATGAATGTGAATGTTGTGGGGAAATGTTTCTATAGCTCACAACTTCCTTGACATTAGAGGAAGTCCTTCATCTGGGACGCACAGCTTACATAGCATAGAAAAATTCATACTGATCTCATGCTTGATGAATGTCAGAGAACTGGTCACAGCTTTAGATGCCATCCATATTTTCGTCAGGGTATGGGAATGCTATTAATCATTCCTCAAGTTTTGCTCAAGCGTTTACACTTGCCTTCTACTGAGTACGTAATCTAGGTTGTTACATCCACTAAATGTGCCCTCTCCTAAGCTGTATCCTCATCTCCCGGAATATTTACATTTTTGAGATCTACTATAAACATAAAGATGTCTGAGACAAGATTTCTTTTTTTTTTTAAAGATTTATTTATTTTTATTATACGTAAGTACACTGCAGCTGTCTTCAGACACTCCAGAAGAGGGCGCCAGATCTCGTTTCGGATGGTTGTGAGCCACCATGTGGTTGCTGGGATTTGAACCTCGGACCTTTGGAAGAGCAGTCGGGTGCTCTTACCCACTGAGCCATCTCACCAGCCCCAAGACAAGATTTCTTAAAGTACTCAATTTCAGTGTCGTGAAATCTTTTGGTATAAATCACAGGTGGGCTGGGGAGACAGCTCAATGGGTAACACTGCTAGTTGCACAAGCATGAGGACCCAGGTTCAAATCACTGGAATCCATGTAAGAAGTTACTTGTCACCATGTGTCTACATCTGTTTTCAGTGCTGTGGTGGGGAGGGGCTGGGGACAAGACTTCTGGGAATTTCACTTCCTCTATGTCTACTCACTGTTCTATTCACTGTTACTGTGACGAGACACTGTGACCAAGGCAAATCTTATCAAACAAAGCATTTAACTGGGGGCTTACTTAAAATTATCATGTTGAAGAACATTATGGCACAAAGCCAGGCAAGGTATGGGAGCAGTACCTGAGAGCCACATCCTGATCTGTAGGCAGCAAGGACGTTGACAGACAGACAGACTGGGACTGGTGTAGGGTTTTTAAATCTCAAAGCCCACCCCTAGTGACACGTCTCCTCCAGCAAGGTCACACCTAATCTTCCCCTGACTTATGAGCCTATGGGGACTAATCTCATTCAAACCACCATACTCTATATTCTTTTCCAAAAGTGAAATTATTGGTGAATGTGATGGTGTCTATCTGTAATCCCAGAACCAGGAAGGGGGTTGGGGGCAATAGGATTTGAGTTTGGGCCAATCCAGGTGTAATATTGATTTTGGCACGAATTGTGATGGTGTTACTGAAAGACTAGCTTGTTCATTTTAATGATGCCACACCAGCATGAGGAAAGTATACAGGATGAGTAAACAGCACGTGATTGATCACTATCATGACTTTGGGAGAAAGAGGGTGGACTTATAACTTTACTGCCATCTTGGACAAGGGCAGTCACATAGTGGGCAGCCATCTTTGTTATGGGGAAATTCATACTTCTACCGTAACTCCATGCATTCATACCAAAATAAGAATAAGGTATATTTAATAATCAAAGTATATGTTCCAAGGTTAAACCTAAGATGGGTAACTGGAGTCAAGCTAAGTTTGCCTGTTCAAATATAATGTAGATAGATAGATGATCCTCAAATCCCCATCCAAGAATTGGTGGAAATGGCTTCTAATGTCTTTAATATCCAGAGTGACAGAGACAGAGCTAGCTGTGCAATGCTTGTGGGTCTCAAGTCTTCACTGATCTTCACTTTACTGAAAGAAACACAGAGGAGAACTCCTGGTGTTCCTGTTGGTTCCTCCAGTTGACTCATGCCAAGATTGATTGAGGCCTAGATGTCTCTGCTAGGTCGGGTCACTGATATTGCTATCCCAACTCTACCAAACTGGCCTGCTGGTGTATCCATGAAGTGTTTGCAAGTGGATTGAGCTACTATGCTAACCATGAACTGAACCGCCCATTTCCAGACAACACAGTGGGAAGTTGCTCTAAAGAACCTTACTAAATAGTTCCACTTCCACCGAATCCTTTCTTTTCTATTACCACTGGTAGATGGTGGGCCAAAAGGAGGTTAAAGCATTTAAGAACCATCATTAAAAATAAGGGTTGAGGGCTGAAGAGATGGCTCAGTGGTTAAGAGCACTGACTGCTCTTCTGAAGATCCTGAGTTCAAATCCCAGCAATCACATGGTGGTTCACAACCATCTGCAATGAGATCTGGTACCCTCTTCTCGTGTGTCTGAAAACAGCTACAGTGTAGTTATATATAATAAATAAATCTTTAAAAAAGGGGGGGGTTGAAAAAATTAAAGTTACAGGAAAGTGATTTATCTTTTTGTAAACTTAAAGATTCTTATAAGCCTCAGAGAATCCACCTCTCACAGGTCAATTGAAATCAAGAAAAGTACTATCAATAAAGAGCCTTTCTTCCCCCCAACCTCATCCCTAATACATACCTGCTGTTCCCCCAACCTCATCCCTACCTACATACCTGCTGTTCCCCGCAACCTCACCCCTACACACATACCTGCCTGTTCCTGAGGGTGGGATCTATTTCTCTTTCCCTGGTCCTGAGACCCACCCCACCCCACCCCCTCAACTACCAAGACCATGGGCCGAAGTGTTTCAAGTGTACACCCAAGAAAAAGGTTTTCTTCATAAACTCCCGACTTTTATCTTCTGCCCCTAACATCCAAGTGTTTCCTCAGAACTTGCATCCAGGAAAACTCCAAAAACAGTTACCCCCAGGTGCTCACTGCTTCAACTGGGGCTACACACTCATACCCCAAAATGGTCCCACAACCTGGACAGCAGTGAAACAACCAGCCTTCCAGGTCTTGGCCAGCATTCCACCTTTTTGCCCACACCCCAAAACTGTGCCCCAATGTCGCAGGAAGTAGACATAAATGATTATGCCACCCTTATTCATTTATAATCAACAAAAGGTTGGGATGTTTGGTTTGGGGCCATGAGACAAGGGACTGAGGTGCATATTTTACATATCAGAGCGGACGTGGCCTCCAGCTTCTCCCAGCATCCCTCAGTCCCCACCTGGCATGCCCTGCCCCCAACCCTGAATTTTCTTGCCCAGGGGCTGGGCTGCCCTTCCCCCAGAGGCTCCTCCCTATGCAATCCAGACATTTTGGTCTCTCCCTCTCTTTCTCCTCCTTTCTCTTCTCTCTGTGCCCACACCCTTTCTCTCTTTCTTTCCCCCTTCTCTCTCCCCATGGTGACATCCTTGGCCTCAGTCCTTGGGGACAGGGAACTCACCCAAGAGCAGCTTCCCAATAAACCTGTATTTAATACAATCTAATCTGGCTTGACTTGGCTCATTTCATAGGAATGGACAAAAACAAAACAAAACCACCACAACAAATAAACTACCACCTAGCTCCTGCTAGGATGACCCATTCAGCTCTGAGTATAGCATTCAGCTACTTTTCTAGTCCAGAGTTCCAAAGTCTTCCACATTCCTCAAAAAATTAGCATAGCCGGTCTGTCAGCAACAGCCCACTCCCTGGTACTGACTCCTGTATTAGCTACATTTCCAGGGCTGTGATAAAACACCATGTCCAAGGAAATGTATAAGAGGAAAGGCTTATGGTTCCAGAGGGGTAAGAGTTCATCAAGGCCAAGTGTGAGCAGACAGGCCAGCTGAGCGCTGCGGGCTCACATTCTAAAGTACAAGCAGGAAGCCAGAGCAAATTGGAAATGGTAGGAATTTGAACTTTCAAAGTCTGCTCTGGTGACATACTTTTGCCAGCAAGGCCACCTCCTAAATGTCTCCAAACAGCAGCACCAACTGGGGACCAAGTACTCAACTACCTGAGACTATAGGGCAGCATCCAAATATGACTTACCATGTACAACACACATATACATGTACTCATTTCCTTACATCATATAAACTGAAAGGTACCAGGAACTGAGATGATAAATTGTGGCGGGGGCCAGTGGCTAAGAACACTAGCTGCTCTCTCAGATGATCCTGGATCAATTCCCAGCACCCACAAAATAGCCACCAACCATCGGGAACTCCAGTTGCAGGGGATCTGACATCCTTTTCCAGCGTCCGTGGGCATTAGGTATCCACATGCAGAGGCACACGTGGCGCACATACATACATACATACATACATACACATATACATATACATACACACACACACACATACATACAGGAAAAACAACCATACATGTTAAAAATAATGAAAAAATTTCAACGGAACTCAAAATTAACCTTGCAATATTTACTTAAAGAAAAGCTTTAACATTCCAGGTAAATATCCAGTCTGTTATTTTCATTCCCTTAAACACTGGGCTCATGAAAAAGAAAACTACAAAAAGTTGGAGCCCAAGCCTTGAAGGCCTCTAGTGTGACAACTTCAACTTGATCCCTGAGACCCCCATGGTAGAAGAGAGCTTACTTCTCCACATGTACCTTGAGAAACACACACACACTGCACACACATACACACAGATACACACACACCAATTTATATTTTTCCAGGAAATATCCTGTCCAATACACTCCTCATTTAATTCTGTTATCAGAATTCTGTCAGCACAATTTGGCAAATTTCACATAAGGGTTCCTACTGCTTTATAGTATAGCCTGATTTACTTTGACATGGTTTTCCATTTTCTTTGGACTTTGGGGTCGTACTAGAAAAAAGAATCATTAATGTTTGCATAGAATATAAGCCATCAGCATATGACACGTCAAAATATAATTTTTGCACCTTCATTTCATTGCCTTGAAATGTACCTTCTAAATATACCCTATTGCCTCTCTAATAGGGTATAACTGATGACCAATCGGTACCTTCTTGCGTTAAAAGCCTTTTACAATTATACCTCTGATTTTCTTTAAAAAAAAAAAAAAAAAGGAATGTTATAAGCCACCAGTTCTCAACCTGTGGGCAGCAGCCATTAGAAAACACATTTCCAATGGTCTTTGGAACCTCCAACCATAAATTCATTCTTGTTGCTGCTTGATGAGTGTAATTTTGCTACAGAGCAGTGCCTCAGGTCCTAAGACCATCAGAAATACGTATTTTCCAATGGCTGTGACCCACAGGTTGGAAACAGCAGCTATAAGCCTTGAACACCAGATAAAGAACTTCCCGTATCAATTACATACTTGAGGTTCCTTGTTATGATCTGAGCAACGAACACCACAAAGTCACACCACGTGACAGGTCTCACCTGGGAGGTTTATTGAGGAGGGAGCATACAGAAGCTGCCTCTGGGCAAAGGTGGAGGGGAAAAGAACAGGGAGAGGAGGTACAGCCTCGCCTCGAGCTTTTCTACCTGGCCTCTTTGTTTCTAGACTTAATTTCTTATGAATAAATGGCTGTTTGATAAGCTTGGGCTTGCTCCTTGACTAGCTTGTCACTTCCTTAACTGTTAAACTGTTCTGTCCTCCGCAGGGTTAGTTGCCTATCCTCGGTTTCACGCTTCTATCTCCTCCAGAGTTCAGGGAATCTCCTGCCTCTGTCTAACTTCCAAAGTTCAAATCTTTTGCTACCAGATGTCCCACTTTCTATCTCTTGCTAATTTCCTTCTATTTCAGCTAATAGGCCTTCAGCTATTTATTGATGGGTGATGACCCCACACAGTACACAATGGATTCTCTCTACAAGGAGGCACGGGCTTTTTATAAGAGCATGCTGTACACGTGCTTGGGAAGGATGTGGTGCGAGTGCCTTGCATCCTGCCAGCGGGTGATGATGTATCCTGTGGTCCCTGGGTCCCTGAGGTTGATGGTGGAGACGCCTGGTTGCTAACCCTCCTCCACAGTACACATTGTCTGATGATGATTTAAGCTTTAAACCGTGAATAGTCTTTCCATATTCCTTGGACTATTTTCTTTCCTCAGTATGAATGCTCTGGTGACAATTACGCCTGCACTCCAGTTGTAGGCATTCCCACATCCCTGGGACTCAGGGCTTGCCACTAATGTGAATATTCCAGTGTGGGTACAATAAAAACCACGAATAAGAGCCACATTCTACATTCCATCATTTCACACCAGTATGGATTTTCTGATGTCGACATAGTTGTGGTCTTCAAGGAAAAACTTTTCCACACTCTGACATTCATCAGGGCCTTCTTCACCAGTGTGAATTCTCCGATGTTTGGTAAGATGTGCTCTTTGACCAAAGGCCTTTTCACAGTCCCTGCATTTAAACGGTTTCTCTCCAGCATGGATTTTCTGATGGCGACTAAGATTTGAATGACAACCAAAAGCCTTGCCACATTCTTTACACTCATACACTTTCTTGCCAGCATTGACCACATAACAATGAATATTCTGATGACTGGTCAGGCTTGAGCCGCGACTAAAAGCTTTTCCACAGACTCCACAGACATAGGCTTTTTCTCCGGTGTGAATTTTCTGGTGTGACGTGAGATGGGATTTCTGTGTAAACGCCTTTCCACATCCGTGACACGTGTACGGCCTCTCACCTGTGTGAACTCTGTGATGTCGCATCAAGTTTGACCTCAAATTAAAGGATTTTCCACATTCCTTACAGTCATAGGACTTCACACCAGAGTGAATCCGTGTGTGCGCCCTAAGATGTGAATGAAACCTAAAAAGCCTTCCACAGTGCTTACATTTAAAAGGTTTCTCTCCAGTGTGGACTTTCTGGTGATCAATGAGACCTGAGTGACAATCGAAATCCTTGCCACACTTTTTACATTCGTATGCTTTCTTGCCAGCATCAACTGCATGGTAATGAATATTCTGATGACTGGTCAGGCTTGAGTCACAGTGAAAAGCTTTTCCACAGACCCCACAGACATAAGCTTTTTTTCCAGTGTGAATTTTCTGATGTGACAAGAGATGGGATTTCTGTGTAAACGCCTTTCCACATCCATGACACGTGTATGGCCTCTCACCGGTGTGAATTCTGCGATGTCGCGTCAAGTTTGACTTCAAAGTAAAGGACTTGCCGCACTCCTTACAGTCATAGGACTTCTCACCAGTGTGACCTTGCTGAAGGCCCAGTACTCCTGAAAGCAAACCAGCTTCCTTCCCTTGCTGAGGTGTCTGGGGACAGTGAGCTCTCTGACAGTGTGTGCGCTCCGATGCAGGAGCAGAGGTGTCCCCACACTCCTTGTCTTTGTGGACTTCGTTACCAGGGGGAGTTAGCTGAGGAAGACTACGGTCAGATTCCCCAGTAAGGGCTTTTTCACACTGAATTTCAATTGCTTTCTCTCCTGCCTTCAGTCTCTGGTGGTTGAAAACTATACCCTGGTTCACAGTGAGCACTTTTTCATAGGCGACTGCCAGTTGCTTAAAATATTCCTGATTTTGATGCGTTTGAAACTGATTTTTACCTTCCCAGTCATCTCCAAAACAGAAATCTTCAAGACTGTGTTTTCTAAAATAGTCCTTCATTTCCCTTTGAGATAATTCTTCATATGTGCTAGGCTTTCCCAGTAACTTCTTGTTCTGAGAACTGAAATCTATGTCTGAAAGATAAATTCATGGTGTTTATTCAAAACAGATAAAGCATCCAATATAAATAGAGAAAATACTAGAGTATAAGATGAATGGCTTTAAAAATGGCCAATAAACCCTTTTCTCCCCAGCTTGCTCTTTGGTCATGATTATCTCACCACAGCAACCAGCACCCTAACTAAGACAGCCATCATCTTATCTGATGACTGTCCCACTTCACCCCAGCCCTCACTCACCTGGATAAGGTCCCCTTGTCTCATTCCTCAAAATCATCCAGGGGTCTTGTCCTTTTTCCAACAAGGAGAACAGATGTGGCCGATAAACAAAAAGTCCTGCCCAGAAGATATTTTTAAAACAGGAAATGAGCACATGGTAAGAACTGTACGTTTATCATCTGGTTCCTCGGTTATAAGAGAGAATAGTAAGAACAAGAGAAAGTCAAAAAGTATTTCTAAGTGGTCAGGGAGATGGGAGGATCTCGCCAGGAGGGACTATTGCTAATTCTGTATAAACCAACTTCAGAGGAACTCCTCTACGACTTGGAAAAAGACCCCGTGGCTGCTGCAGGAACATTCAGGGCTGAGCTCTGAATCTTACCCACTGAGATGAGGTGGCTGTAGCTCTCCAGCATCACATCTCTGTATAAACTCCTCTGGTCCAGGCTCAGACACTCCCACTCCTCTGGAGAGAAGTCTACGGCCACATCTCTGAACGTCATCAATCTCTAAAAGGATACACCAAAATATCGGAGGTGAGCTTGAAGAAAATGTTTGGATGGAAGGGGAAACGCTGAACAAAGAGAAGTGAGCAGAAAAAAATGAATGAACACCTAGAGCTGGTAGTCTGGAATAGGGCAGGAAGCGACGTGGAAATGAATCCCTAATCTCACAACAAATCTCCAATAATAAAAACAGCATGGTACAGACACATAAACAGACATGTTGATCAAGAGAACTGAATTGACGACCCAGATATTAACCCACGCACCTATGGACACCTGATTTTTGATAAAGAAACACACACTGGATAAGAAGACACCATCTTCAATAAATGGGGCTGATCAAACTGATGGCTGCATGTAAAAGAATCCAAATAGCTCTTCGCTTACCACCTCGTACAAACTTAACTCCAAATGGATCAAAGACCTCAACATAAAGCCAGAATCACTGAACCTGACAGAAGAGACCTTGAGGAATGGCCTTGAACTCATCAGCACAGGGAAAGACTCTCTGAACAGGACACTGTTAATATAGGCAAGAAAATCAACTGTTAATAAATGGGGCCTTAGGAAACTGAAAAGGACACTGTTATTCAAAGAATGGGGAAAGATTTTACCAACTGTACATCCCATTGAGGGCTAATATACAATCTGTATAAAGAACTCAAGAAACTAGGTATCAAGAAAACAAATAACCCAGTTAAAAATGGGATGGGGGTCATGAGTTCAAATCCCAGCAACCAAATGGCGGCTCACGACTATCTGTAATGAGAAACAAAATAAAGTGAGCAAGCAGGGGAGGGGGAGGGAGAAAAAAGGGGGAAAAAATAGGACAAGGATCTAAATGGAATTCTCAAGAGCAAATTCAAATGGCTAGCAAACACTTAAAAAAAATGTCTAACATCCTTAGTTATCATGGTAATGTAAATCAAAACTTTGAGATTCACCTTACTCCTATAAGAAGGGCTTAAGATCAATAGAACAATGACACCTCATGCTGGTGAGGATGTGGACTAAGGGGGACACTCACCATTGCTGGTGAGATTGAAAACTTGTCCAGCCACTGTGGAAATCAGTGTGGTGGTTCCTCAGGAAGATGGGCATCAGTCTACCTCGAGACCCAGCTATACCACTCTCGCCTGGGCATATGCCCAAAGACGCTTCATCCTGTAGCAAAGATACTTGCTCAACTATACTCATGCCGCCCTATTTGTAATAAGCAGAAACTAGAAACAACCTAGATGTCCCTCAACCGAAGAATGGATAAAGAAAACGTGGTATATTTATACAATGGAGTATTACTCAGCCATTAAAAAATAATGATATCATGAAATTTGCTGGTAAATGGATAGAACTAAAAAAAAAAAAAAAAAATCTTTGAGGTATACCAGCCCCAGAAAGACATTATGGTATGTATTTGCTTATATGTGGTTATTAGCTGTTATGTCAAGCTACAACCCATAGAATCATAGAGGTCAGGTGTAGAGTAAGGGACTAGAGGGGACAGAAAGATCTCATTAGGAAAGAGAAACAGAATATATAGATAGCTATGGATGACTGGGGGGTTGCTGGCACAGAAAGATCAAGTGGAGAGGGGATGGGGAGAGGGAGAGACAAGTAAAATTAGGGCCCATTTGAGAGGTAGTATGGAACCCTTATACAGTAGAAATGTCCTAAAATACATACATACATGTAGGCAATCTAAATGAAGTCACCAAATAATGGGGGAGACAGAATCCCAGTTGGCCATCTCTTGTCATCAAATGAAGCCGCCAGGACTGGAATTAAATTACATCTAATTGAGTTGTTGGCACCATGGGAATCTCCCAACAATCCAGACTTGTCAAGACCATAGGTCATTGTCCACAAACTGGTCTCATTGATGAAGACCACACCTTCTCAACTCATTGAACATGGAGAGATCAAGCTGGTTTCCTACATAGAGCCTTCACCTTCTAGCACTGTTGGCACAGGAGGGTATAAACCAAAAGAGAAAAGAGAAACATAAACACCAAGCTAGCCACAAGCCCTTTGATCTACAATGGTGTCCTGCCTGCAAGATATACTCTAGCAGTGGTGGCACATAGCTTGTGGGAGTAACCAACCCAATATCAGCTTTGACTTAAGGCCCACTCCACGTTATGGAATCAATACCTAACATTGTTTGGGTGACCAAAAACCAGAGATTAGATAGCCCAGGAACATAGGGTAAAATCAATTATTACTGTTCTTAAAAAAATATATAGCAATAAAAGGACTCCTAATGACATTCTGCTATTCTTGCTCAGCCACCATCTGAGAGGCTCCCTCCTGCAGCAGATGGGAACAAATACAGAAACCTATAGACAGTCATCATGTAGAGCAAGAGACCTGGGAACACTCAGCCCTAAATGGGATGTCTTCATCAAATCCCCCTTCCCCTCATGGCTTAGGAAGCCCTGCCAAAGAGGAGATGGAAAAAGTGTAAGAGCCAGAGAGGATGGAGGACACCAAGACAACAAGGCCCTCTGAATCAACATGAGCAAAGCTCACATGAACTCACAGAAACTAAGGCAGCATGCACAGGGCCTGCACAGGCCTGCATGGCATCCTTTGCGCCCTTCATATAGATAGATAGATGATAGATAGATAGATAGATAGATAGATAGATAGATAGATAGATAGATAGATGGACAGATGGATGATATATAAATATCTATATCTATCAAGGCTTCCAGATTTGCAGAATGGTGACAGTTTGTGAGAGTGATGTGACAGGGCAAGACAGTGCAGAGAGGTCCCTCCATCTTGTATTTGTTTGGTTTTGTTTCATTTTTTTCAAAACACAGTTTCTCTGTGTAGCCCTGGCTGTCCTGGAATTCAGTCTGTAGACCAGGCTGGCCTTGAACTTGGAGATCCTCCTTCCTCTGACTCCCAGGTGCTGGAATCAAAGGCCCTCGCCACCACTGTCCAGCTCCATCTTGTATCCTTGCTGAGGCTATTTATTTCAGGTTTAGCTAGAACTTAATCTCCTTGTGAAGAAACCCATGGAAATTACTAACTCTATTTAGGAACCCAAGGTCAAAGGTCAAAATGCCCTAGCTAACTTATCTGCATAAAGATTTCTCCAGCTAATTGTTTAACTTAGTAAAGTAAGATGCCCCACTCCCCAACCCCACCCCCACCCCGCAGCTGCTGAGTGAGACACTGGGACATGGTCTCTGCCTTCAAAACCCCTGTGCTCTAGACACTTGGTGCTACACTTAGGTCTGGAATAAATACTTCCAATTGACAAAATTAAATTAATTATAATAATTCCTTAAGAAATCCACTTCTTAATACTTCATACTGTGTACCTTCCAATCAACACATGTTCCACATGTCAATAATAGCCCAAGAATAATAACAACAGCCACACTTCACTGTCTCTGAACCATCTTTAATTGTCAAAAGGCTCATGACAGAGATGTGACTTACAGAGTTGAGCAAAGCCTTTTCTGATAAGCCATCTTTACAATACAGATATCATTCTTTCTGTGTTCTTGCTTATTCTTCATGTTACAGACAGATAAATGCAACATCTTAAACCCCTATGCATTCAATGTCCCATAACTTTTACCAAAGGCATAACCAAGTGCCACACCAAAGTGAATTCCAACCAGTGGCGCATCCCATCTTGACTAATTGAAATATCCAATTCTATGAACTCAATAAAAACATGCTCATTCTCTATTCCCCTTTAAGCACACAATTCTACCTTACAAAGCCATGGTTTGGGAAGGAAGCTCTAGTACTCCCTGTACAGAGATGACCTTCCTCTCCTTTGGTTCTTTGTCAGAAGGTTAGAACACCAAAGCAATGGCCGCCAGCTCTAGAGTGCTTCACAACCATCCCTTACCAGTTGGAAGAAACTCAGAGAAGCGGTTTAAGGACAAGTAATAATAGATATTTACATGCTAGCTTGGCAGACAATTCCAACTTACTTGGGCCATGGCTTAAAACTTGAGTTGACTAGTCCTCTTCTGGGTTCCACGATCAACCAGGTAGAGCCCGAGAAAGCTAGAGGGAAAGAACCATGAGAGGTTAAGACTTCTTTGAAGTTTGTCTCAGTTGCTATTCTACTTCTGTGAATGGACACCATGACCAAGAAAGACCAAGGCAACTCTATTAAAAGAACTATTTAACTGGGGCCTTACTTCAGTTTTAGAGGGTTAGTCCACGATCATAATGGCAGGAAGCAGGCAGGCATGGTGCTGGAGCACTAGTTGAGAGCTTTACATCCTAAACCACAGGCAGCAGGCAGCAGGCAAAGAGACAGACAGACAATGGGACCGGTATGGGCTTCTGAAACCTCAAAACCCATCTGCAGTGACACACCTATTCCAACAAGGCCACAACTCCTAATCCTTCCCAAATTGTTCTACTAACTGGGGACCAAACATTCAAACATATGAGCTTATGGGGGCCATTGTCATCCACACCTCCACAGAGCTTCCAAATGGGAATATGTGAAGGGCTTTTTCCTTCCTTGGAGAAAGAGCTTAGGGGCTCTGAGGGAATTCTACTCCCTTACAAAGCCAGAGTTACTCAACTAAAGAGAGATAATTGGAATTCAATTAGTTATACCCAAACCACCACAAAGACCAGCATATGAAATAGGATCACTCTGTCTTTCCATAAATGTTCCCTCTAACTACCCCATTCCTGAATTAGATACCCAATGGTCATCTCCCAGCTGAAAGCCCACTCCACCTGCCCAGGGCTCTCCCATGCACATCGATAACCAGTGCCTTCTATCCTCTTCATGGCCAACAACAGTCTGATACCTACAGAGTCATTTCCATTCACAGCACACAACAGAAGGCACACCACAAAACTAGACGCGTTTGAAGCCTAACTACACCCTCACCAGACTCACAGATATTTACTGAGAGAGCTGATGTGGTGGTGTAGCTTTTTGCTCTTTAATTTTTTTTCTTTTATTTTTAATTTCTTTGTTTGTGGGTTCTTGTTTTATCTGTCTCCTAAAAATATCTTCTCTGTCTCAGCTCAGCTTCTCTAAGCTTAACTGCTACCTCAGTCTGCTAGCCCAGTTCACTTTCAACTGCCTTATAGATTCATTCTTCAAAATCTTCTCTCTCCTCCAGCCCTAAACAGTCTTCTTTCTTCCTGCATCAACTGTCTTCTCTGACCCTGTTCTTCTCCTGGACTCTGCTTCTGCCTACTCCCCAATCCTACTCCTCTCTCTCTCTCTCTCTCTCTCTCTCTCTCTCTCTCTCTCTCTCTCTCTCTCTCTCGCCCTCTCCTTCTCTCTCCCCCTCCCCCTTTCTCTCCTCTCTCCCCCTCCCTCCCCTCCCTCCCCCTCCCCCTCTCTCCTCCCTCCCCCTTTCCCTCTCTCTCCCCTCTCTTCCCCCCTCCCCCTCCCCCTCTCTCCTCTCTTCCCCCCCTCCCCCTCCCCCTTTCCTACTTACTACTCTCTCCACTCACCTCTCAGCCTCTGCTGGCTTTTATATCCTCTCCTGTTCCCAGAAGTCCAAGAGCCAACTGACACTGAAGAGCAAAGGGTCATTTAAAGGGCCAGGCACATAAATTATTTCATACCACATGGTGGTTTTTAAATAAGCATGGCCCCCACAGGTTCATACATTTGAATGCTTGATCCCTAGTTACTGAACTGTTTAGGGAAGGATTAGGAGCTGTGACCTTATTGGAGAAGAACATCCTTTCACCCGTGTCTGCTTCAGCTCAAATGCTCCTTCACGAGTCTGCCTTAGCCTTTTACCTGTGTCCGCTTCAGCTAAATGTTCTTTCACGTGTTTGCCCCAGCAAAACACAATCCAACCAAATTTCCAAAGAACCCTTATGTTTTTACTTCAGATGATAGCAATAAAAATACTAAGCAAAATTATGTTTGTGTATCTAGTTTGAAAATGATATGTCTATGTGTCCTACTAGGAGATATGAATGGATCCAAGGCTATCTAAAAGTAGGCACAATAGCATTACCATTCTGTGTTCTTCTCCCTGAGAGTCACCAATGATGCTTTTAATCTGTGTTTTCTGTGAAAGCCAGCTCTTCTCTAATTTAAAAGACCAGAAACCGTCCACTGTGTGTCTTAGTTATTTTTCTAATTTACTTCTTAAAATGTGGTGGCACAATTTATGAAACGTTGTTTACACGGCAATGGAAAATGCACATATAAAATCCAACCCTGAATCTTTTAACAATAGGTGGAACCTGAAATTTGTTAAAAACAAACTGCAGGGCTAAAAAGGTGGCTTAGGGCAAAGCTGCTTTTCCAGAGGACCCAGGTTCGATCCCTGGCACCCACGCTAGCTCACAACTGTCTCTGCCTTCAGTTCCAGGGGATCCAATGCTCTCCTCTGACTTTAGTGGGTCTTGTATGCATGTGGCACACAAACATACATTTAGGCAAAATACCATATACATAAAATAATCAAATAAAAATAAGTTTTAAAAACTGAAAACAAAACCTCAATGTGAAGCAGTGACTGTTTGCAAAGATCGCACATCTATAAAGAACGGATATGAAAATGAGTAAGAAAGGACCTTTTAAGACAAGCTGCAGAAAGCACACAAACCAAAAACCAAAACAAACAAACAAACAAACAAAAAAACAAGGTACTAATAGAGACTAAAATTACAACTAAAAATTCACATTAACTAAAACATAAAAGCAAAAAGTGTTCTGAAAATACTTTAGTGGTGTCACTGAGACCTGGACCCTGCGTGGCTCTCATTCACAGAGAATCTTCTGTAGCTGTCTTTGCTACTTTGTGTGTTCTCCTTTTTTCCCCACCCCCATTTCACCCCCTATCACTAGATAGGAGAGTAAGAAGGACAGAGGGGAGAGAGTGGAGATCTTTGAATTGAACTTCTTCCTCTTGGTTCTTCCTGGAGTGTGACTAACAAACTACAACCAATGGGGGGGGTCGCGCAGGGAGGAATGACCAAACACCACCACCTATGGGGCTTAAGCATTTACCCTCTGAAATATTCCCAGAATTCCAAACAGCACACAATTACAGAATCTGTCTCCAACTGGTAAAACCATCCCTCTGCTAGAGCATGAGGCAAATCAGCATATCCCCACAGCTGGGATTAAAATGAAAGCATATTCTTATATTTCTGTGCTTTTTGAGAACCCAGACTTCCAGAATTCTCACTACAGGGTTTGTCTGTGTAGCCCGGCTGTCCTGGAACTCACTCTCTAAATCAGGCTGGCCTCGAACTCAGAAAGCTGCCTGCCTCTGCCTCCCAAGTGCTGGGATTAAAGGTGTGCTGCTGCTACTGCTGCTGCTGCTCCTCCTCCTCCTCCCCCTCCTCCTCCTCCTCCTCCACAGCCATCTCCAAGCCAGAAGAACCTTCTTTACGTTTCTTCTACCTACTGTCATCTCTTCTTGTTTATGTTAGATTAGGAATGTGGTCATCTATCTGTAAAAAAAAAAAACAGTTGAGGCCTTAAATTTTAACTCAAGTACCATCTCAAAACTGAACACCTTGAATTCTAGTAACGGGGAGGTGGAGGAAGGCATAGTTCTGTGCTTTTCGGGCCAGCCTGGTCTACTTAGTGAATTCCAGGAAAGCCAGGGGGTACATAGTGAGAGCCCGTCTCAAAATGGAGGAGGAGGAGGGGGGGGGGGACGGGGACAAAGAAGAAAGAAAAAGAAAAAAAAAATCTAAACTAACTGTATCTACCAGTACCAACACCTCCAGCGTGATGGCTATACACGAAAGGGTCCCCTTCCACTTCCCTCTTCCTCCATCCTCAAGGCCACACATTCCTTCCCAGAAAGGTAAGACCCTCCCTGCTTCCACCCCTGCTGCCTACAACCCTTGAAAGCAAAACAGACTGTTTACAGGTGTGTCTATGAACTACACAGCAACCTTCCGCACGAAACCTCTCCTTTCCCCAAGCCCCCGCCATGCCATCCTTCTGGAGTTGAGATCGCCTCTACTCACTGAAGCAAAAGGACAATAATCGGCCTTGAACCCAAGCCTTTTCAGGTATTAATCACGATTTGAGGTGGAAATGAGCTTTAGAGGGTTCAGACTGTCCCCACTCCCTGCCACCCAGGTGATCCACATTCAGGGGTCATCACATGCACAAATCAAACACGCTACAGTGTTAACCTCACCTTCTTTAGGCTACCCAGCACTTTGGTGCCTCCCCATTAGTCCATCAATCTTATCCGCGCCTAGTTTCTCTCAATTCACTTCCCTTCCACACACCAGGTCTCATCAGGGTATCACACACTAGGATTTCCATTGCTCACTGGTACCCACAGGACTAGGCAGGCGGCTTCCTCTCATCAGACTGCCCGGGGATGGTTTGGTCTCAAACACTCAGGTCTCACATTGGGATTCTCTTTGGGGTTCGGGAACGCGCGACGCTCCTCAGTTGTCCTCCCCCACAGCTTCGTGCGCTCCCAGCCAGCAAGCAGGCATGCAGGCAGCTTCTAACTGGCTTCCTGGTGTGTCTGATAAAGCAAGCCTAGGGTCCACCGCGAGACCCGTCGCTGGCCAAGTCTTGAACTACATTTCCCAGGAGGCCATGCGACTCTCTACGTCACCAGAGGGGACGCGGTAGCCAACCTAGACTGGGTTGTGTGAAAGAACACTTGCCAATGAAGGATTTGCTGGCAAGGTGAGGACTAGCAGGCAAAGAGTGAAAGTTTCATTCCTCCATGTCCTTATATAGGCTTCCAGGAAAAAAAGCATGGCCCAGTTTAAAACTGAATTAAAGTTCTGGACTAAAGATGTGTCTTCCTTATTAAAAAAATCCAGATTCACAGTAGATCTTCCCACTTCAAAATGAGCAGAAAGCCCTCAGAGGTGTGCCCTCTATTTTGGGGGTTTTAGTTAAGTCCGGATGTAATCAAGTTGACAACCAAGAATTATCGACTCTATTAATTGCATTGTACGAAGGAAAAGTTGTTCTCCAAAATAATGATAATAAAATTTATAAAAAGAAAACAAAAAAATTGTCTCCTAAAACATAAGGTACAGATTGGTTAGATATTAAGCACTAATTAGTTATCTAACATGAATAAAATATAACTTACCATCCAATAATCATAAACAATATTAAATAGATTTATTAAGTAAATGTTATTGAGGATCAGGAGAGAGAGGATTTGCTATATTTAGATTTTCATTAAACAAGGTAAAGTAGGATGTGCAATATCAATATCAAATGGTATGCATGTGATTGGACCCAAACATATCCTGAAGGAACAATCAAGTTACATGAGGAAGTTGCCCAAATGCCTATGGTTTCTACTCTTACAATGCCATCTCCTGCCAAGCATGCACCTATAGCCTCACGGTGTGTCGCCTGTGCTCTGTTGACTAAAGAAGAGATGACTAGGGCCTGGTTTACTGATGGTTCTGTACGTTATACGCATGCAACACACAGAAGTGGACAGCTGCAGCATTACAACCCTTTTCTGGGACAACCCTGAAAGACTACTGAAGGGAAATCTTCACAGTGGGCAGAGCTTCTGGTGGTCACACATTTTGTTTAGAAGGAGAAATGGCCAGAATTGGGATTGCTCACTGATTCATGGACGATAGTCAACGGATTGGCTGGATGGTCAGGGACTTGAAAAAAAACATGATTGGAAAATTGGTGAGAAAGACATCTGGGGAGAAAGTATGTGGATATATCTCTCTAAATGTTCAAAAGATGGAAGATGTTTGTGTCGAAGATGTTTGTGTGTCATATAAATGATCGTCAAGAGGTGACTTCAGGGGCTGGAGACATGGCTCAGTGGTTAAGAGCACTGACTGCTCTTCCAGAAGTCCTGAGTTCAAATCCCAGCAACCACATGGTGGCTCACAACCATCTGTAATGAGATTTGATGCCCTCTTTTGGCATGTTTGAAGACAGCTACAGTGTACTTACATGTAATAAATAAATAAATCTTTAAAAAAAAAAAAAAGAGGTGACTTCAGCCGAGGAGTTCAATAATCAAGTAGATAAGATGACCCGTTCTATGAATAGTCAGCCTCTTTCCCCAACCATTCCTGTCATTCCCTAATGGGCACATGAATAAAGTGGCCATGGTAGCAGAGATGCTTGGGCTCAACAGTATGGACTTCCATTCACCAAGGCTGACCTGGCTACAATGGTTGTTGAGTGCCAGATCTGCCAACAGCGGAAACCAACACTGAGTTCCAGATATGGTACTATTCCCCCAAGGTGACCAGCCAATGACCTGGTAACAGAGTGACTACATTGGAACACTTCCTCCTTGGAAAGGACACTTTGTCTTTACTGGACTAGATACTTTGTTTTTTGAGGTGGGTGCAGCGAACTTTATTGATGGTATTCAAAGATAGTAGGGAGGGCTCCCTAGTCCCCTCCTGTTATTATGGGGGCCTGGGGTGGAAATTGTGAGGGAGATGCTCAGTGTTGGGGGCCGAGTTGAGACAGGGACTCCTCAGCAACCAAAGGCCTCTTTCTTGTTCTCAGTGTCCTTGCTGGGGTGGGTGGTCCAGGGTTTCTTACTCCTTGGAGGCCATGTAGGCCATGAGGTCCACCACCCTGTTGCTGTAGCCGTATTCATTGTCATACCAGGAAATGCGCTTCACAAAGTTGTCATTGAGAGCAATGCCAGCCCCAGCATGAAAGGTGCAAGAGTGGAGTTTCTGTTGAAGTCACAGGAGACAACCTAGTCCTCAGTGTGGCCCAGAATGCCCTTCAGTGAGCACTCAGATGCCTGCTTCACCACCTTCTTGGTGTCCTCATACTTGGCAGGTTTCTCCAGGCGGCACATCAGATCCACGATGGACACGATGGGGGTAGAACACGAAAGGCCATGCCAATGAGCTTCCCATTCAGCTCTGTCTGGGATGACAGTGGATATAGGGATGATGTTCTGGGCAGCCCCATGGCCATCATGCCACAGCTTTCCAGAGGAGCCAACATGGACTAGATACTTATTCTGGTTATGGATTCACCTTCCCTGTACCTAGTGCTTCTCCCAAAACCACCATCTGTAGACTTGCAGAATGCCTTACTCAACTTCATGGTATTCCACACAATATTGCTTCTGAGGAAGGAACTCACTTCAGAACTAAAGAAGTACGACAGTAGGCCCACGACCATGAAATCCACTGGTCTTACCATGTTCCCCACCATCCTGAAGCAGCTGGCCTGATAGAAAAATGGAATGGCCTTTTGAAGACACCATTACGGTGACAATTATGTGCAGCACCCTGGAGGGCTAGAGCAGGGATCTCCAGAAGGTGGTATATGCCTTGAGTCAGTATCCAATAAATGTCTCAGTTTCTTCCATAGCCATGATCCAAAAGTCCAGGAATCAACAGGTGGAAACAGTTCCATTCATTACCACCCCTAGTGACTCACAAGGAAAATGCTTACTTCCTGTTCCTGTAGCCTTAAATTCTGCTGGTCTAGAAGTTTTGGTTCCAGAGTGGAGAGTGCTCCTGCCAAGAGCAACAACTATTCTGTTGAACTAGAATCTCAGAATACCCCCTGCCCACTTTGGGTTTCTAATGCCCTTAAACCAATCACTTTTGATAGGAATAACTGTTCAGAGGGGTAATTGATCCAGATTACCATGGAGAATTTGGATTGCTTCTCCACAATGGAGATAAGAAGGATTATATCTGAAGATCCTTTAAGGCACCTCTTGGTGCTACCGTGTCCTGTGATTAAAGTCAATAGGGAACTACGACAGCCCAATCCAGACAGGATGACAAGGGGTGTGGACCCATCATGAATGAAGATATGCACCACTTCTTCATGAAAAATACAAAGACCTGCTGTGTTTTTGCCAAGTGTGATGGAAATACAGAATGGGTAGTAAAGAAAGGTAGTTATAAGGGTGCATGACCAGGTACAGAAAATAGACTATGATTGACATGTTTCTGTCAAATTTTGTTAAGATATTTGTTTTCTTTCTCTAATTTCTTTATCATGTGATATAGCATCAATTAAGAAAATATCAATGGTTATCATACTTAAGTTTGAGATACTAAAAGAATGTCCAAGACACACTGCCACCTATCCTAAATTTACAATGCATTTGCAATTGTACAAGGTATAGCTTTATTAGACATAACTATAACCTGCTTATTTTTTTATTTTGAAATTAAGCATGATGTAAGGAGATATGATATGAACTTGTGGTGGCCATCTTTGGCTATCAACTTGTCTTTATCTGGTCTACAGAGTGAGTTCCAGGATATACTGAGCTATGTAACATACCCCATCTTAAACAAAATTTTAAAAAATTAAAAACAAAAAGTCTATTATTATCTGTAATATTATCAATCATGGTTGCTGGCAAGCTTGGAGCATTAATTTTTGGATTATGACTTTGGTAGGTTTTGTTTGTCTCTTGAACAAAATGTGATTATGTTATATTGTGACAAGCCTTGAATATTGTCTCTAAATATAGTTATTGTTTTATTTGTTTTACAAGCATCAATTATGGACATTTTAATTAACAACTTGACTGCATCTCAAGTTAAATAAAACTCCCAAATGGGAACACCTGTGAGGGATTTTTTTCTTAATTAAATCATTTGATTGGGGGGGGTATCTACTTCTTATCTGGACCTTTGAGGTAGGAAGACCCACCTTTAATCCAGATCTTTTGAGGTGGGAAGATCTGCCTCTAATCAGGGCCACACCTTCTGCTGGAAACCTACATAAAGGACATGGAAGAAGGAATCCTCTCTCTTTGCCTGCTTGTTCTTATCCTTGTCATTCCTTTCCTGGCATTAGAGTCAATTTCTTCCATATTCATCTGTGTGCCAAATTCTTATTTTGTCAAATACTGAAATTTTTGCCATTATACACAGTCTTCTTAATGCCCCCTTTGAATGTGTCTTCACTATTTATTTTTCATTACCAAGATAATGTGTAGATTTCTTCTTGTTGTAGAAGACTTGCTCCACATTCTAGGTAAAGCTGTGCTTCCCTTTGGCCTCCATTCCTGTAGCAGTTCCTTCCCGAGGTAGGCACTGCATTTGTCTTAGATACTCTCCTATTGCTGTGAGAAGACCCCATGACTGAGGCAGCACAGGAAAATGAAGTGGAAATTTCTGGTCTCTTTGTGACATGGATATTTTTCTGGAAACTGTCTTTTTTTTTTTTTTTTTTTTTTTGGTTTTTCGAGACAGGGTTTCTCTGTGTAGCCCTGGCTGTCCTGGAACTCACTTTGTAGACCAGGCTGGCCTCGAACTCGGAAATCCGCCTGCCTCTGCCTCCCGAGTGCTGGGATTAAAGGCGTGCGCCACCACGCCCGGCTCTGGAAACTGTCTTATGGTTGTGCTGAAGCAGACACGTGGGAAGATGTTTTGCTGAGAACAGACACATGGTGTTTTTCTGGAAGCTACTTGGAAAGAAGGCATGTGATGTTTTGTTGAGCAGATGCTTGAGAGAACACATGATGTTTGAAAAGGGGATAAGTATAACCCAACAGACGTAGGTGTTAGGTGACAGTGGGTCATCTTGCCATTCTTTGCTAGTCACCGTTTGTTGTGATTTCGTAGAGAGAAACACACCAAAGAACTTCTGGTGGCATTCCAGTGGCTTCTTGCTGCTTCTGTGGACTCTGGTCAATTTGGAAGAGCCTTGAGGTTTCTTCTGGATGGATGCAAGCCACTGCTATGGCTGATTCGTGAATATTGTTTACAAGTGAATTGAGCTACCACTGCTGATTCATGTGAACTGAACTGCTTGCTGCTATCCTGACAACGAAGACTGGGTTCGCCCCAAAGAACTATTTCTAAACAGCCCACATCCTCCTCTGCTCTATTAACCTTCCCTTTCCACTGCCTCTGGTGGGTGGTGGGCTAGAAGGGAGGTTAAAGCATTTAAGCACACTTAAATTGGTTTTGAAAAATACAAGCTTACAGGGAATATATATATATATATATTTGAGACAGAGTCTTTCTGTGTAACCCTGAGTATCCTAGACTTTGCTGTATAGACCAGACTGGCCTCAAATTCAGAGATTCACCTAACCCTGCCTCTGGGAGGAAAAAAATACTTTTGTTTTTTCAAGACAGAGTTTCTTTATGTGGCCCTGGCTCTCCTAGAACTTGCTCTGTACACCAGTCTGGACTTGAATTTAGAGATCTGCTGGCCTCTGCCTCCCAAGTGTTAGGATCAAAGGAGTGTGCCCGCCCTGCCTGGCTGAAAAAAAGAAAAAAACACTTTTAATTAGAGGCTTGCAGACCGTTTCAGAGGGTGAGTCTGTGGTCAACATGGTAGGAAATATGGCATCAGGCAGGCTCTGCCCTAGAGCAAGTAGGTGAGAGAGAGCCCACATCTGATTCTAAGGCCTCACTTGGGCTTTTGCGCCCTCAAAGTCCACCCACAGAGGCACACCCCTGCAACAAGGCCACATCTCCTAACTGAGAACCAATATCCAAATATATGAGCCTGTGGGGGCCATTCTCCTTCAAACCAATGAAGTGGAAACTTAAGGGTTCTTTGAAAGTCGTTTGGAAGTGGACACAGGTGAAAGATAACACAGATCATCATGAGCAACTAGTCAATTATTCCAGAAATATGTAGTGACCCTTCACAAACAAATTATAGTGGCTGAATCTCTGTTGAGCAACCCCACGCGTGGTATAAAAATCCCATTACCACAGGTATAAATCACCTCACAAATATTGAGATTGGAAGGAGAAAGGAGGAAGGGAGGGGAGAGGGGGAAGGGAAAGAGGGAGGGGTGAGAGAGAAGGTGGAGGGGAGGGAGGAAGAGAGAGGGAGGAAGAGGGGGCAGGCATTGGCCCCAGCCATTGGACTACATTTCCCAGAGGCACCAGGTGCAGAACGCCGCTTCCGTTTCCTGGCGAGAGTTCGGGGTACTTGCGTCACGAGAAGGTTGTGTCTGGAGGATCTCCTTAGCATCCCGTAGAGCAGGCTGCCTGAAGTGGAGCCCGGCGCAGGAGGCGGGACCCTGAGCTTCCCTCGGAGGTGAGCGTGCTGAGAACGTCTGGAGGACGAGTCTGTGGCGTTAGGTGGCGGTGTCTCCCGTGTGTACGCCACAAGCCTGTGCTTTTGGAGCCTGTTGCGACCCTGGTTTGTGGTTGGTGTGCTGTGTGTGAATGAGTTGTGACACACAAGGGTGTGTGTGATTGTTGCTTATCTCACCAGAGACGTTTCTGGGACGGATGGTGTCCGCCCACGTGTATGGTGGAGAAACGGTGCGGTTATAGCGAGGTATTTAGATGTTTATGTCACTCTGAGGTTGTTGATGTGCCTGGTACCCTGTGCATAACTGGCTTGCCTCGGAAGACATGTATGATAGAGTCACTGAGATTATGATTGCTTGTTTCTGTCGCCTGTGACTTTTATAGTGTTCTCCAATTTGGGTGACTGTGTGAGTGCGTGTGTATGAATGTATGCGTGTGTGTATGTGTGTGACTGTAGGATGCTGTGTGTTGTACTCATGATTGTAAAGAAAGTTGAAGTGCACCCTTGTAAAAGAATGTCGCTGACAGTATTTGTCCCTGACAGAATGTTTGGTTATTGTACATGCTTGGGTCCTATATACGAGTTAGTGCTCCAACGGTGTAGCTCTGACAGTGTAAATTGTGACACTAGCAATGTGACTGTGGAAATTTTCTTGTGTGTAGCTTCGTGTATATTTTCTACCTGTGATCCTTCCCTGATGTGGTAGGGTACAACGGTGAAATTTTGTTGGAATTCATGGGGGTTGGGGGAGATCTACCAAAGGATCCTGAGTTGCTTGGGACTTTGTCTCTCCCCAATTACTCCCAGAATGTAAGGACTTAACCTCTCTGTGGGGACGGAGGAAGAGGTTGTCTCTAATTCAGAGTATATGGCAAGAACAACATAGCATCTCATTTAACTTTCTTATTCTCAGAGTACAACACCGAAGAGGAAAAATGGCCATTGTCCATCTAGAAGGGAAGTTTGAGGTAAGCAGATATTTGTCCCCTCAACAGCCTTTATCATGTCAGAAAACGATCTTTGTTTTACTTTATTGTTATTTTTGTGACTGTCTCCTACCCAAGTCTTCTCTTATAGTGGAGGAACAAGGCAATTTATTTATTCTTATTTACTTATTTTTGAGGCAGGGTCTCTGCCTGGTTTGAACCTCTTTATGTAGTACACACTGGCCTTGATATCATAAAGACCCACCGTCCTCTTCCTTCCAAGTCCTGGGTTAAAGGCATGCACTAACTCAATGGCAGTTGACTTTTATATTTTGAGAGTAATGAAAATGTATAATTTGTGATAGATGTTTTCCAATACTGGATACATTTATAAAGAATGGATTTGATGCTCAAATTTAAAGAAAGAGCATTCTTGTACTATTTATGTAACTTTTGGGAGAATTTAGCTTTTGTTTCAGTTTTTTGTTTTTGTTTTGGTTTGGTTTTCTTTTTGAGACAGGGCCTTGGCTGTCCTAGAACTCACTCTGTGGACCTGGCTGGCCTTGAACTCAGAGATCCACCTGCTCTGCCCCTGAGTGCTGACATTAAAGGTGTGTGTACCACAACCACCCAGGGCCTTAGCTTTTTTAATTTTTATATTTTCAATACCATCTTGCTTTATGGCTCCAACTAGTCATATTCTTACTTCAACCTTCAGTTTTGTTTTGTTTTTGTTCATTTAATAAATTAAGTCTTATATTTGAGTGAATTTGCTCCATGTTGTATGCAGGTACCTGGGGAGTCCATGAGAAGGCACTAGAGCTTCCATTACAGGCAGGTGCGAGCTGCCAGATGTGGGCGCAGGGGAACGAAACTGGGATCCTCTGCCACCGCAGACTTCATTCTGTTCTGTTTTGGTTTTAGACAGGGTCTTGAGTGGCCCAGGTGAGGATCACCTTGAACTCTTGGTCCTATTGTCTCTGCCTCCTAAGAGCTGAGAGAGGACAAGCCTATACTCTGGGGTTTTTTTGGGTTTTTTGTTTTTGTTTTTGTTTTCTTTCTTTTTTTTTTTTTTAGCTATTGAGTGGAATTTTAAAATGAGAAATTAGACGCACAGCTTGAAAGTCATTATGTGTCAGCCGTTTCCTTTCCGGAGCCGTTTGTCACTCACAACCCGTATCCACTTGCCTTTTGTCTCTAATTGCCTTTAACCCATGAGATGCCTTCTTCCACTTTCAAGTATTTATAATAGATCTGTTCTTTCTCACTTCTTCGTGTGACTTGAATCCTTTTAAATTTACCAAGATTTGTCTCCTGACCTACAGTCTGGTGTGTCTTAGTAAATGTTCCCTGGGCAATGAGGAAGACTGTATTCTTCTGGTGTTAGGAAGAACAGATGCCATTGGGGTCAGATAGACTGGTTGTGTTGTTTAAATCTTCTAGACATTTACTGATTTTTATTTTTTAATATATTTATTGAATGTATCTCTTTTTCTTCAAAGGTGATCCCGGTAAGCCACATAGGGGGAAGCTGTCCTCACCATACCACATTTAGTACACACAGAATGCTTTGCAGTCTTCCAAGGGAGTTGAAGCCCTCAGCAGTCACGTCCCATGCACACCTGCATCCCTAGCCCAGGCCCCTCCTTTCTTACATTCTTCTCAAAGGGTAAAACCTTGAGGACATTAATCCATGCTGTGACGCAGGTCTCAGTACTTCCCACCCCAGCCTGAGCTCCATCTTCCTCGACTTTGTGCTCAGTCTAGAAGATGGCGGGAAGCTTTGGTTCAGTGTTCTCTTGACATTGAGATGATTTCCCCCCTCAGGGTTGATTTACTCTCACGGTGCGGTTCCCTGGAGGAAACTCAACAGCGGGGGGCGCTGGCACTCTATCCCAAATTGCCCAGTGCTAACACTAAATGGTTAATAAACAGTTAAAAGTTTAGCCTTGACTTCCCTGTTGGCTCATTGCCTTAACCCTGGTAGCCTTGCCCCCTCAGGCCCTCCCACTCTGGGGAGTAGGTATCTGTGCCTGTATCCTGTTGATACTGATTGTGTTTTCTCAACTGATGCTCTTACTTACTGAAAGATGTTACAATTCCCTTTTTTTTTTTTTTTTTGTTTTTTGTTTTTTGTTTTTCGAGACAGGGTTTCTCAGGCTGTCCTGGAACTCACTTTGTAGACCAGGCTGGCCTCGCAGAAATCCACCTGCCTCTTCCTCCCAAGTGCTGGGATTAAAGGTGTGCTCAACCACCACCCGGTGTACAATTCCGTTTTTAAAGTAGCTATTTATGTATGTGGTGGGTGGGGTGGGAGGGGTACACTCGGGTGTGGGCCTGCCATGGGGTACACGTGGAAGTCAGGGCAGCCTCAGGACTCGGTTCCTGCTTTTTTTCTACGTGGGTCCTGGGAATCCAGATCGTGTTGGGAATTCCTTTAGCTGACTGTGGGCTAACCATCTTGTTGGCCCACAATTTCTTTTTTTTTTTTTTTTTTTTTTGGTTTTTCGAGACAGGGTTTCTCTGTGTAAGCCCTGGCTGTCCTGGCACTCACTTTGTAGACCAGGCTGGCCTCGAACTCAGAAATCCGCCTGCCTCTGCCTCCCGAGTGCTGGGATTAAAGGCGTGCGCCACCACGCCCGGCGGCCCACAATTTCTAACTGCAGATTCTTTTCCATTAGTTCTCTTGATTTTTGAAGTTCGAATTTTTGATATTTGGCATGCAGCCAGGGTTTCTGTGTAACAAGTTGATCTTTTTTTTGTTACTTACTTGTTGGTGACCTGGTGGGTTTCGCTGGGGTTGCTTATAAGAACAAGCAACCATAAACTGCTATAAAAATCTCCAAGGAAGGGTGTGGAATTGATCTTATTTATTTAAGTCTAGCATTACCTTACTTTTCTTTTTATAATTAAAGTATATCTCCTCTAAAGACCAGATAGCTGGAACTGCTTTTTAAGTTTTAGCACTCCCCAGGTTTAGAAGGTTTAAATTGTTGCAAATATAATTTATTTTAAGTCCTTTAGATATACAGGTGTGTGTGTGTGTGTGTGTGTGTGTGTGTAGACAAACACTTTCCTGAGGAACTGGGACACACACACATCTACTCAGCTCCAGAGCCCACAACCAATGTACAAATACCAGGGAAGTCCAACTTGGTGAACCAATGAGTTTTATTGGAGTTATTTATAGGAGCAGAAATGACTCACAGACAGCCGCATCACCAAAGCCCACCCTGGATGACAGCTCACCAAAGCTGGGAACTGAGAGCTCACTGCCTGCAGGCAGCCCTTGTTGGAGAGTGGCTTTTTCAAGTAACTCTGTTCTTAGACCTCTTCTAGGCAGCTCAGCTGGTTTCTGCTTCCAGGCAGCTGGTCTGGTCCCAGTCTTATTTGTAGCTCAGCTTGTCTGAGAGCCTTCTGCTGCTTGGCTTGTCTCTACAGTGCCTTTCCAAAGCTGCAAAACCCTCAAAGGCTAGCATTACATCATCTCTATAAGCAAACCGTTCCCAGAGGATGGGCAGGGCAAGGAACATCCTGAACCGTCATCTTCTAACAAGTGGTGAGTTTACAGCCTTGGGGAAGCTCTCTGGAAGTCTGCTCTCACTTGTCCCCAGCAAGTGTCAGGTGAGCCCAGTAAGAAGATACTAAAGTCAGACATAGGCAGGGTCTGGTATAGCATGGAAAGGGCCCATCCATTCGTAACACCTGCTTCCTTTCCAGGTTGGAGACAAAGCCTGGATAGGCGCTGCTAGCTCAGTCAGCTCGCTGTAGCCCTCAGGTCTTCTCTCACTTGAAGTGCACAGACCTCCTCAGGGCCAAAGGCTGGCGTCCCAGCTCTCCCCTGCTGCACCTGCTCTCCCCTGCTGCACCTGCTCTCCCCTGCTGCACCTGCTGTCCTCCCTGCTGTCCCTGCTCTCCCCTGCTGCACCTGCTCTCCCCTGCTGCGTTGCTGGCTCCCCTGCTGCATTGCTGGCTCCCCTGCTGCATTGCTGGCTCCCCTGCTGCATTGCTGGCTCCCCTGCTGCATTGCTGGCTCCCCTGCTGTCTCTGCTCTTCCCTGCTGCACCTGCTCTCCCCTGCTGCACCTGCTGTCTCCCCTGCTGTCCCTGCTCTCCCCTGCTGCACCTGCTCTCCCCTGCTGCATTGCTGGCTCCCCTGCTGCATTGCTGGCTCCCCTGCTGCATTGCTGGCTCCCCTGCTGCATTGCTGGCTCCCCTGCTGTCTCTGCTCTTCCCTGCTGCACCTGCTCTCCCCTGCTGCACCTGCTGTCTCCCCTGCTGTCCCTGCTCTCCCCTGCTGTCCCTGCTCTCCCCTGGTGTCCCTGCTCTCCCCTGCTGCACCTGCTCTCCCCTGCTGCACCTGCTCTCCCCTGCTGTCCCTGCTCTCCCCTGCTGTCCCTGCTCTCCCCTGCTGCACCTGCTCTCCCCTGCTGCACCTGCTCTCCCCTGCTGCACCTGCTCTCCCCTGCTGTCCCTGCTCTCCCCTGCTGTCCCTGCTCTCCCCTGCTGCACCTGCTCTCCCCTGCTGCACCTGCTCTCCCCTGCTGCACCTGCTCTCCCCTGCTGTCCCTGCTCTCCCCTGCTGTCCCTGCTCTCCCCTGCTGCACCTGCTCTCCCCTGCTGCACCTGCTGGCTCCCTGAGTCAGAGTAGTCCTGGGTTGACATGGTGGCTGTCGGATGAGTTCTGGGATGAGCAAACCTCCTCTCTTTTTGCTGGAGAGAAGTGTACCCTCCTCTGGGGTACACTACATTTGCCTTTGAGGAATCCAGACAGACATCTTCCTCTGCCTTACCCTTTACCATCTATTCTAGGCTGCTCTCTCTTTTAACTAGACTCTCTCTTTACATGCTGGTCTGAGTCACTGAGATCTGCCGAAGCCGTTCCTACTTTATAAGGATCTTGTCCACCCAAAAGGCTTAGCAACAGTGCTAAGGCTGGATACCAGCCTTGAGGTCCCTGCTGGGTCCGCCTTTTCTTTAATTCCTCAGTGAACTCTGTCCAGAGAATGGGGATTCAAACACGGCTTAGTCCAAGTAGCACCAGTACCTCTTCTATGGTGCTTCTGTTTGTGAGGAGCTCAGATGGAGATAACCAAATGTTCCTAGTGCTCTAATAAGCCCGTCTGTCAGGACTGACTTCCCTCATACTGCCTCAGGCTAAGCTGCCTTTGCCGTAAGGAGGGATGAGAAGTTACATTGCTGTTTTTCTTCCTCCACAGCAGTCAGATTGAACCCATCTGCTCCCATGTCCCACAGCCTCACAAGCCAGGCTGTGACAGGCTCTTTCATTACTCGTTTAAAGAACTCCCCCCACCCCCACCCCAATTCCAGCAGTTTACTGCTGGGCATTTCCTGATAACACTAGTTTCTCGTACGATACCATGGTTAAGGCCCCAACTGCAGGCTGCAGTATAGATTTTCTCTCTCTCTCTCTCTCTCTACTAAAGGTTGGACCTGAGGGACATCTGCTTTTACCACCAGTCTCATCCTCGATTTTCTTATTTACTTGCCAAATCAGGCTAACATGGAGAATGGCCCGGCAGCCTCTGCTGCTACTTACCAGCAATCTTAACCCTTGTGTGCTAATCTCAAAGATCACAAAATTCCCTCTAAACCCTTAACTATTTCTAGTCATCTTCATGTTCATGTGATGAGTCTACTCATCAAGCAGGCACACCACCGGTATGCCACATGGATGTTGTGTTTTTTTTTTTTTTTTTGGTTTTTCGAGACAGGGTTTCTCTGTATAGCCCTGGCTGTCCTGGAGCTCACTCTGTAGACCAGGCTGGCCTCGAACTCAGAAATCTGCCTGCCTCTGCCTCCCGAGTGCTGGGATTAAAGGCGTGTGCCACCACGTCCGGCTATGCCACATGGATGAAGGCTGCCATCCTGGGATTTCTCCACTAGACGCACCTAAGCCTGCTGTTAAAGGGACCAGAGCCTAGAGGGGGTGACTTCTCCCAGACCCTGAACCACAGACCACAGCCAACAACTGTTTTCACAGACCCTTTATTAGGTGGAAAGGAGAGTCTGAAAGAAGCAGCAAATGGCCTCATAGGTGATTTTTTTAAGAGGTAAAAGGGGGAGATCTGTGTTAGACCGGGCTGGGATACAGTGGTGTTTTGATCGGATGTGTTAGAGTAGCCAAATGGGAGCTTTTGATTGCTTGATGGGACCTTGGTGATCAGCCTTAGGAATGGGTCTGGCTAACAAATCAGGCTGTGAATCTGGTCAGTTTCAGGAACTTTCTGAAGCTATTATAAGTTGCTTACCTCCCGTCTTAAAGAGCTTCCCTGAAGGATGGACAGTTTCAATCTTGGAGAAGCTGTTATACAACAATTTACATTTGTATTTGTATACTTATACATATATGTGTGTATGTATAGATACATATACATGCATACATACATACACATATATCCTTCAAGAAGAGTTTGGCAGTGTTGGACATAAAAAAGTCATAAAGTCATAAGACAGTGACAGAAGAGTTAACAATGGTAGTGCGCTGCCACATAGGTGTTAGAATCAGAACTCTGGAGTTCTGGGAGAGCAAGTGCTCTTAACCACCGAGCCATCTCCCCAGCTTCAGCCTTTTGGAACAAAAGCTAAGCATACAAGTGTGATCATATGTACGTGTAGAGTAGAAGGCGTATTCACAAACAGCCTTCTGTAAGTATCTGTTATTGGCAAGTGGAAAACTGCAAGCAGTGTTTTATTACTACCCTGACATTTTGAAATGATTTTTCAAACTCAGTAAGATTTCCATAACGTACAACAGTTCTTCAGTTAACCTCATTTGCATCTCTGGAAGACTCACCTGATAATAAAGCTATCCAGTAGTAAGGAAACAGATAAATTCATCAAGTTGAGAAAATCATGCAAAAATTCTTCACATTAGAGTGACCCAGATGTTTAAAAACACTTTTTTCCAGGTACAGTCCTTATTTTGCAACTCACAAACAGTTCTAGATGTCACAACCTGGGGAACATCTAGACAGAAGTTGGCAAATGAATGTATATGTCCACTTTTGTAATAAAGTGTTATTGCTATGTAACTGATATTCTTGCCTCCTAATGCAGTTGTGTAAGATTATTGATACTTTGAACTAATAACAGTGGGCTGCTATTTCTACCTTTTTAAGGAAAAGGTTCATTTGGGTTCATGGTTTGAAGGTCAGTCCATTGTGCTAGATAAGGTTAAATATCAACAACAGGCGGCAACTTGTCACTTGACATCTACAGTCAGGGAGCAGAGTGATGTGCTGTTGTCTATTTTTGGTTTAATCTATCTAGATGTGTCAGAGCATCTGTAAGTTTCATTTTAGGAATGGTAGGAAAATCATACTTTGTACATGGAGAACATTAGGTTTGACTAGGTTAAGAGCCAGCAAGAGCAGGACAGTGGGGGCCCCACACCTTTAACCCCAGCACTCGGGCAGTAGAGGCAAGTTGACCCCCATGAAGTGGAGGTCAGCCTGGTCTACAGAGTGAGTCTACAGACAGGTAGACTGTCTTTAAAAAAAAAAGTAAAATAATAAAAATAAAAAAGAGCCAGCAAGAGTTATGATAAAGAGGTCAACAAAGACAATTCTGATTTACTCAGTTGGAGCCATGCAAAGTCCTGGCCTCATGATCTCAGCTTCTTCTGTCCAGCTCTGCCTTTTCTAGGCACCACACTCCTATGTTACCTGCACATTTCTGGAGCTCCTGTCCTAGCTGTGCCCTCTTGAGAATATTCTCCCATGCTGTCTCGTTCTCGTAATGGTATTCGTGTCTTTCTAATCTATCCTGTATTTCTGTACCTACTCTACAATGCATTTGGCAACTTTTAAAATACGAAGGATTTTTATTTTAGGGGTATGAATGGTTTTCCTACATGCATATAAGTGTGCCGTATGAGGGCAGGGACTCCAGCAGTCAAGATGGCATCGGATACTCTGGAACCGGAGTTTCAGATGGTTCTGAGCTATTATGTGGTGTTGGAAAACAAACCCAGATCCTCTGAAAGAACAGCAAGGCTCTTAATTGTTTTTAAATGATTTATTTTGTACATATGTATATTTTGCCTATTTATATGTATGCATGCCTGGTACCCTTAGTAGTCAGAAGGCACTGGGACTCTGAAAGTAGAGTTGGGAAGGTTGTGAGCTACCACTTAGGTGCTGGGAACTGAACTGCAGTCCTCTTCAAGAAAAGCACGTGCTCTTGACCAATGAATCGTATCTCTAGCCCCACATACAGCATCTTTGACTGGTCTAACAAAAGATTTTATAAGATAAAGATCCCTCTGGTTTTATAAGATAAGGAAGATGGTGCATAACAAAAAGAAATCATGATGAACTAACCAGTACCCCGGAGCTCTTGTCTCTAGCTGCAGATGTATCGAAAGATGGCCTAGTCGGCCATCACTGGAAAGAGAGGCCCATTGGACTTGCAAACATTATATGCCCCAATACAGGGGAATGCCAGGGCCAAAAGAATGGGGATGGGTGGGTAGGGAAGTGGGGGGGGTATGGGGGACTTTTGGGATAGCATTGGAAATGTAATTGAGGAAAATACGTAATAAAAACAAAAACAAACAAAAAAAAACCAAAAAAACAAAAAGAAATCTTTCAGACTCTCAGTATGTGGCCTTGTTTGTTTGAGACAGGGTCTTTCCATGGAACCTATGCTGGTCTTGAACTTGCTTAGACTACATTGGCCCCCAAACTCTCTGTGTATCCCAGGATGGCCTCTCACTCATCCTCCATCATCAGCCTCTCATGCTGGGATTACAGAAAGAGCTCATGCTTTGTACACCTTAAGGTTAGAAACTGGCTAAGGGCTGGATACAGAGAGATGAGCAATGTATAACTGACCCATACTGATACTTGGATAATTTTGAAACTTAATATTATGTTCTGAGGCTGAATATGTATACTTGGGATAGATATATTTCCATCTTCCTATTGTTTAGATGGGAAAAGGTTTTAAGAGTGATAAGTAGTAAAATTCAAAAGTAAGAAACACAGTTCTAGTAACCTGAAATTTTCATTGATGAAAATTAGTCTACTTATCATATGATTGTAACAGTAACTTTTATTCTGTAATAATTCTCATCTCGGAGGCTTACTGCCTCCATCTACTAACCTAGGCCTACTCCTGGAAACTTCTGGCCTATGTACAATCTTATCTAGGCCTAGAATATTTTCAGCCTCTGAGACTTACTGCTGAATAAGCTCACCCTTTCTATTTCTTCCTGAGCTCTGGCTGGCAGGTTCAACTCAGCTGTTCTGGCTCAAAACTTCTCTCCAAGCTGGCTGATTCAATCTGGCTTCTCTTTACATCTCCTCAATTGCTCTGCTTGACCTCAAACCAACTTTAGCAAGTTGTTCTAAACTTCTGACTCCTTCTTATTCTCTGGCCTGTGGCCAGTTTGTTCTCTCTTTGCAACCTGTCTCTGTGCAACTATTCCAGTAAAACTGCCTCCTTCCTTTCTTTGTACTGCCTCCCAGGTAGCTTCCCTTTCCTCTGATTGTGAGAGTTGGGCATATCCTATTCCATCAAATCTTTCTCTGGTTCATCACTTTGTCTGCCACTCAATTAGACATTAGTTTCAAACATGGCTGCTTCTTTCTGCAAACAAATATTTACCTTCATTGTTTGGGATTAAAGGTGTTTGCTAAGGGTTGTGTCATACTGCAATTAGAAATAGTTTTTGTTTGTTTTTGTTTTGTTTTAGTAAATGACCCAATCTTGGGGTTCACAATGTGACCAAATACTCTGCAACACTTAATGGCTCTTCCGAAGTCTATAACACATGATGGCTCTTCTGAAGTCTATAACACATGATGACTCTTCTGAAGTCTATAAAATTATTCAATACTGGTGACACAAGAAGTGCATTATGACAAAGTACTCTTTGTGATAACTGTTCTTGGCTGTCAACTTGACTACTAATTCTGAAATTAACTAAATCCCAAAAATAGAGGACACACCTGTGAGGGATTTTGCTTAATTTGAAGTGAGGCAATCTTTGCATCCAGATCTTTGAGGTAGGAAGACACACCTTCAATCCAGATCTAATCTGGACCCTTCTGTCTGCTAGAATCCTGTATTAGGACTTGGAATAAGGAAGTGTTTGCTCTTTGCCTGCTTGCTCTCACCTTGCTAGCAAGTCCATTTCTTCACTGGCATTAGAAGCTACCTCCTCAAGATTCCTTCATCTACAGTTGAAGACCAACTGAGTCAGTGGTTCTCAGCCTTCCTTATGCCACAACCCTTTAATACAGTTCGTCATAAAATTATTTTTGTTGCTACTTCACAAACTGTAAGTTTGCTACTGTTATGAACTATGATGCAAAATATCTTTGTTTTCTGATGATATTAGACACCCCCCACCCCTTTCCAGGATTGGTTTGTTCTAGCCCTGAGGTCACGACCCACAGGTTGAGAACCACTGAACCCTCATGGGCTGAGCAACTGTTGGAGTTCATCAAAAGACCCTCACTCACAAAGACCACAGAGACTGCCATTGCTGCAAACTACATGAGGATTTTTATGTTGGGGACCCCCCTCTCAGCACGCAGGCCAGAGGAGTGACCCAGAACAAAGAAAGAACACACTTTTTATACCTTTGTAAGGGGCAGATATGGGCAACAGTGTAGCTGGCTTATTTTAATTGGTGTAGCAAGTAACCTTTTCAGGTATTGGTTGGTTTGCGTAGTGACAGCCTCTGTCCTAGTGACTCACTTTGCTTGCCCCCATGGTGGATTATTATGATTTGGTCAGCAAAGCAGTAGTACATTTTGAACTTATGGGTCAGCTATTAACATCACAGTTATTAACATCACAGGGAATTCTAGCAAGGTCAGGGTGGTTTGTGCTCTTCCGTCAGAATTCAGTGTGGGGCAGGGTAGGGGGATTTCTCTGGGAACTGCAATCTTCTTATGGTTATTTCTAAATATAATGATGAATTTATTTTATAAGATTGTATCCACTGTGTATTTGCACAGTTTGAAGATCTCAGTTCCTGAAACAAGACTCTGAATCTGGATTGTGAATTTCCAGCAGTGGAGAATGGGGACCTAGAGAGCATGCAAGGGGCTTTGAAAACCCAGAGATCCTCTTGCCCTGAGCTTTAAGCAACAACATCAAAAGATACAATGTATGCATTGAGCTATGTTTACAAGGAATAAAGTGTTTTGCTCAATCAATCACTGGGGATAACAAAGACAGGGAAGATACATGTGAGCATAAGAAATCAATGTCAAGCAATAGCACATCGCAGGTTCCTTAAGGGAAGCATCTGTTGTACACATAATTTCGCTTTGTCCTAAGTGTGCTACAGGTCAGAGTGCTCTAGATATAGAATGTGTTTCTTTCTCAGACAAGGCTGTTGGCAACCAGGTTACCATGGATACCACATGCCTGCCATCCCAACACTCCAGAAGGTGGGGCAGAAGAATGAGGAGGCCAATCAAGTAATGATAACAAAAAGATTTTACAGTGTAGACACCCAACTCGCCAGCAAGGAAGACGCCACAACAGGATTCTTCTGCACGCATTTATTGGGAGAGCTTGATAGCGAAGGCAAAAGACCCCGAGCCCCAGAACTGGCGCTGCTTATATAGGCCTAGGAGTGGTGTGTCTATACCTGATTGGTTGTGCTTTCAGTACCTCATTTACATTCCCCGGGATGGGCTGTGACTTGTCATGAAACCCTTATGCACATGCGCACATTGGTTGTTTACCCGAACTTACGGACAGTGGCCAGCGGTAGCCAGCACCATCTTGTAATGGCGTATGTGGCTTCCCACATCTCCCCCTTTTTTATTATTATGGCCTAATCCAACGATCTAGTCGCTAGCCTCTTCAGCTTGCAACGATCAAGAAGGATCTCGTTTTTTGGCAGTCCATGATCACCCTATCGCGTGCAATGGGCATAGCCTCAGTGATGTGCAAGGGCTCAAGGAAATCGAGTCTTACTCATCCCAGTGCAATGGGTACACAGACCCATGGGGTGCTAGAGCTAAGTACTTGAATGCCTATTATTTATGTAGCATGGATAACCATACTTCAAAGGAGGCCCCTTGTTCAATGGCCATGAGTGCTTGGGTGATGGCCACCTTGTCACGTTTCTGTTGAGAATCTGAACTTGCAAACCAACCAAAGCATGAATACCAATCCACAGCATATGGCAGCGCCAAAAAAGAACAACTCCCACCCACTCCTTAAAGTAGGAAAATGCAGGGGTAAGCCAAGAGGTAAAATCGCCAACAGTGATGGGTTCTATTCGAGTTCCATTAAGGCTTAAAGTCTGGCATTAGATGTAAAGAATTGAGGAAACACTTGAATGTGTCAATGGCATGATTTCAGGAACACAGACATAATTCCCCAACATAGCTCTTCAGTTCTCACTAGCGGGAGCATTCCCAGCCACAGGAACATCCACGTCCTCACAGCTCCACCTGCCCTGAATTGCTCTGGTCAGCCACTCCAGGACCCGAAGCTGTTGTCGATGATCCTGAGGAAACACAAACAGACCCTCTCGCCCAAACCAATTGAGAGCGCTCCTCTCTTATCTGATTCAGCGCCTCGTTACCTCTCTGGAGTTCTGTGCCACATCTTTCTCTATTTTCTATGCAATTTCTCACCAACTTCCAGACCAGCAAAACCCCTTTTAGTAAAACCCTCTGTTCCTCTGCAAACCTCAAGTCCCAATGGTGCTTGGTGCAACTTATCCCCAAACTGTGAACCTTAACTTGTCCCAAAACCGTGAACCTTAACTTGTCCTTTCTTTTCCTTTCCTTTTTCTCCTTTCCCTTTCCTTTTTCCCTTTCCCTTTTCTCCCCTTTCCTTCCCTTTTTCTTTTTTCCTTTCCTTTTCTTTTTTCCTTTCTTTCCTTCCCTTCTTTCCTTCTTTTTCTTCCTTCCTTTCCTTTCTTTCCTTTTTTTTTAGTTTTTGTTTTCTGCGCACTTCTGTTCTCTCATCTTTCTCTGTTTCTGACATACTTTCCTGATGTTCCTGTAACAGTCTTTGTCCCTCTTTTTCACACTTCTTATCCTCTATACAAGCCCCAATTAGTTTCCAAAGCGGACGAGTACCTGGTTTCAGTTTCCCTTCCCAGCAAACCACTCGTGCCCTGGACGATGGCAACTAAGGCAAAGCACAGAATCAGGACGACTGTAAAGATGACTGGAATGAGACAAGCAACTGCTAAAGGATCTACTCCAAAGGGAAGCAAACCTCTCAGAGACTTACGTTACTCCTTCCCCGTGATGCAGTTCTGAATCCTCGCTGTAACAGGGGGTCTTCGCTCGGTTTCGTTCCCGGGTTTCGGCATCACTTGTGGACGCCCGACTAACCAGCAAGGAAGATGCCACAACAGGATTCTTCTGCACACGTTTATTGGGAGAGCTTGATAGCGAAGGCGAAAGACCCTGAGCCCCAGAACTGGCGCTGCTTATATAGGCCTAGGAGTGGCGTGTCTATACCTGATTGGTTGTGCTTTCAGTACCTCATTTACATTCCCTGGGATGGGCTGTGACTTGCTGCGAAACCCTTATGCACATGCTCACATTGGTTGTTTACCCGAACTTACGGGGGCGGTGGCCAGCGGTAGCCAGCGCCATCTTGTAATGGCGTATGTGGCTTCCCACATTACAGAACAAAATTCAATTTTTCCTATTCCAAAACCGAGAGATGAAACCACATGTGTATAATAACCCAACCTACATGTTTTTACAGGGTATCTGTATATGTTGTTTCATAAAAGAAACTGGGACGCTATATAGACTGCAGTGATTCCCAGAATTACCTGTATAATGTGAGGTTTTATATGCAGAAGATGATACAGGAAAAACCATGTTCTCACTTCCTTGCTTAATTCTTTGCAATCTGTACTATGTCAGAGCCTTTAACCTGTTTGCTTGGCAGTGCCCGTTACAGAGAACTCCTTTCATCTCCCCTCCATTTAAGGAATCATATGCTTAATTTCTTAAACTTATGTTTGTTTTTTCAGAAATCAGGGATGTTTAATGATGTTGCTTTTGACTTCTCTAAGGAAGAGTGGAAACACTTAGCCTCTGCTCAGAGGGATTTATACAGAGAGATTATCTTTGTAAAGTATAGTAACTCAGTGTCAGTTGGGAATAATTTCTGCCCCTTGTATCTCAATGCCTACATTTTTAAAATATTTATTTTATATGTATGAGTGTTTTTCCTACACATATGTATGTGTACAGCATGCATGTAGTGCCTGTGGAGCCCAGAGGGGCATCAGATCCCCTGGAGCTGGAGTTACAGAGGGTTGTGAACCACCATGTGGGTGCAAGAGCAGCCAATGCTATTAACCTCTGAACTCTCTCTTTAAATTTCTATGGTTTAAGTTATTCAAAAGCATTAGTTGGGCTTAGTGTCTGTCTTAGCACTCCAGAGGTTGAAGCAGGAGGATTGCAAGCTCCACACCAGCCTGGACTACATAAGATGAGAGAAAGAAAATGGATAGGCTGCCTGCTGGGTTTAGACCTGCACTGGCCAGTCTCTTGTTCCTACACTGTAGCCTTCAGCATCTCATCACTCTAATTTAAAAGCTATCAAAGAAAAGCAAATCACAATCTAATCAGGTAATAAAAATATCAAAACTGTGACCCCCCCCCACTATATTCATTTTCCGATTTATTAGAGGCCGAGTCAGTTATTCTGGTGTATGTTTGGACATCTTTAATTTTAACAACTATATGACATGATATTTATCCCCACTAGAGCATGGGGATTAACAGATAAATGCTCAGTGAGTGGATGATTCACACCCAAGAGATGGTATATTTCTCTGGAGAATACCACCAAGAACCATTAATTTTGGAATTGTTGTTGTCATTGTTGCAAGTAGCACCGTGACTGAAGCCTAAGATGTTTTGTATTGTTTTGTTTTGTTTTAATTTTGGACAGCAGCATCAAAATCACTTTAGTTGGATTTTTTTGTTTGTTTGTTTTTTGTTTTTTGATTTTTTACTATGGGAGAGTATAGAATAACAGAATGGAAAACAGTATTATTTTAATGAAACTATGTAGTGAATTTTGCTGTAAAATGTACAGATGGGACATAGTAAGCAATATTTAGAAAACATTAATATATACTTGTTATTTCTTATAGATATTATTTCCTTCTTGTCTTTTCTGGCATATTATTTCTATTTCTCTGAAGTTTCTTGCTTTTCTCTTATCTTCCAGGCTTTCCTTCTGAACTTGTCTTCAAAATAGCACACCAAGGGATCAGCATTGTGTCAGTGGGAAATGAGTGAGACATTCGAAAACTGTATACCTAAGACTAATTCTATAAAATATTTGGAAGTCAGAGTTAGAGAGGGAACAAGAAAATCAGAAGGAATATTACAAGCAAGAGATGGTAACACATGACAAAATGTCTGTTTTCTGCCCAGGCATGCGCCTACCTCAGCATCCACGGGGTTACTCTACAGAGAAGCCCTATAAATGTGAGGAGTGTGGGAAAGCCTTCAGGCGAGCCTCACACCTGTCCCAGCATCAGAGTATTCACACTGGTGAGAAACCATATGAATGTAAGCAGTGTGGGAAGGCCTTTAGTCGTGATTCCCAGCTAAGTCTTCATCAGAGACTTCACACCGGTGAGAAACCCTACATATGCAAGGAATGTGGAAAGGCTTTCACTCAAAGCTCACAACTTATTTTGCACCATAGAATTCATACAGGTGAGAAACCATACAAGTGTGAAGCCTGTGGGAAAGCCTTTATTCGAAGCTCACAACTCAGCCGCCATCAAAAGGTCCACACTGGAGAGAAACCCTTTGAATGTAAAGAGTGTGGGAAGGCCTTCACCCAGAACTCACAACTTACTCTGCACCAGAGACTGCACACTGGTGAGAAGCTTTACGACTGTAAGGAGTGTAGGAAGGTCTTTACTCAGCTCTCGCAGCTTATTCTCCATAGAAGAATCCACACTGGCGAGAAACCCTATGAATGCAACGAGTGTGGGAAAGCTTTCATTTGTGGCTCACAGCTCTCGCAGCACCGGAAAATCCACAATGGAGAAAAGCCGTATGAATGTAAGGAGTGTGGAAAGGCTTTTATTCGAGGCTCACTACTTATGCAACATCAAAGAATTCACACTGGTGAAAAACCCTATAAATGTGACGAGTGTGGAAAGGCTTTTATCCGTGGTTCCCAGCTCACTCAACATCAGAGGGTTCATACTAATGAAAAGCCTTACGAATGTAAAGAATGTGGGAAGACCTTCAGTCACGGCTCACAACTAACTCAACATCAGAGAATCCATACTGGTGAGAAGCCCTATCAATGTAAGGAGTGTGGGAAAGCCTTTAATCGCGGGTCACTCCTTACTCGACATCAGAGGATTCACACCGGTGAAAAACCCTACAAATGTAAAGAATGTGGAAAAAATTTTAGCCGGGGCTCAGAACTTACTCAGCACGAGAGAATCCACACGGGTGAGAAGCCCTATGAGTGTAAGGAATGTGGAAAGTCCTTTATCCGTGGCTCCCAGCTCACTCAGCATCAAAGAATCCACACGGGTGAAAAACCGTATGAGTGTAAAGAATGCCGAATGGCCTTTACTCAGAGTTCACATCTTTCCCAGCATCAGAGACTTCATACCGGTGAGAAACCCTACGTGTGTAGCGAATGTGGGAAGGCCTTTGCCCGTGGATTGCTGCTCATACAGCATCAGAGAATTCACACTGGCGAGAAGCCGTATCAGTGTAGCAAATGTGGGAAGGCTTTTATCCGCGGTTCCCAGCTCACTCAACATCAGCGAACTCACACTGGAGAGAAGCCTTATGAATGCAGGGAATGTGGGAAGGCCTTTGGTCATGGCTCTCAACTTACCCTGCATCAGAGGGTCCACACAGGTGAGAAGCCCTATGAATGTAAGGAGTGTAGAAAGGCCTTCACTCAGAGTTCACACCTTTCTCGGCACCAACGAGTTCATACTGGCGAGAAACAGTATCAGTGTAAAGAATGTGAAAAGGCCTTTACACATGAGTCTCAACTAATGCGACATCAGAGAATTCATATCAGTGGCAAATCTTTGGACTGTAAGGAATGCCGAATAGACTTTAATCATCATTCGCAAATTTTTATATGAGTTAACTTATACTCTGCTAATTAATGTAGCTTTCCCTGGTCATACATTATCAGTGAAGAGTTCTTACAAATGTGAATATGGGACTACGAATTCAGCATTTGAGAATTTATGTAGGAGAATAGAAATGCTGATGTAATCCACATAGGAAAACCGTTTGTTTACATGTTTACATTGTATTACATTTTAGCAAATTAAAATAGGAAGTGATTCCGTTGCTGTGATATAGAAGGTCTTTAGCAGAGAAAATGTCTCTATCACATTACACAGGTCCTATCAGATGGTTTCCTTTGTTACATTTGTTATGACTAACCTGGCTTTCATTTAACCATTTGTAATATAGATATAAGATTCTTCTAAAGATCATGTTTTAACATGTAAAAGCACTTGGATCAGCTCCTTTCATATCATAAATATTAGCTGCTATTTTCATTATTTGCATGAAAGGAGGGAACTTATAAGCATTCTCATTAAGAAATCTTTCGTTATTATTTGGGAGGCTTTATATACTATTATCAGTGTGAGAATGCTTCCATTCAAATCTTATTTATTATAGAAGGGAATTTATACTAAAAAGAAGCCTTGGTATCAGTGGGTTATTGAGTACCATGGTTACAGAACTGATTTGTCACAGAGTCCCAAAGCTTACATGTTTCACTATCTCTAACTGCAACTCAAGAATCTTACTTATTCATGATGAACTAAGTACTCAAGACAAATCTAGGAAATGAAAAAACCTTGAATGTGTCGTTCTGTGAACTAACCTGAAAGTACAAAGTAGACAACTTAGAATAAAAAACAACACATGATCTTGTATTAGAGATTGGTGTTCAACCCAATTTTCATCTCCTTTTCATCATAAAACCTAGGCAAGACAAAAACCTCCCATACACACTGTCTTAGTTAGGGTTTTACTGCTGTGAACAGACACCATGACCAAGGCAAGTCTTATAAAAAACAACATTTAATTGGGGCTGGCTTACAGGTTCAGAAGTTCAGTCCATTATCATCAAGGTGAGAGCATGGCAGTATCCAGCCAGGCATGGCGCAGGAGGAGCTGAGAGTTCTATGTCTTCATCCAAAGGCTGCTAGTGGAAGACTGACTTCCAGGCAACGAGGGTGAGGATCTTATATCCACACCCACAGTGACACATCCATTCCAACCAGGTCACACCTATTCCAACAAGGCCACACCTTCAGATGGTGCCACTGCCTGGTCCAAGGATATACAAACCATCACATTCCACTCCCTGGTCCCCATAGACTTGTTCAAAAACATGAGTCTGTGGGGGCCATACTTAAACATAGCATAATGCAAAATGCATTTAGTGCAACTTTCAAAGTCCTCATAGTCTATAGCAGTTGCAACAATGTTAAAAGTCCAAAGTTCAAGGTCTCTTCTGAGATTCATTCAACTTAATTAACTATAATCCCCAAAGCAAGGCAGGAAACCAGCTGGGCAAACTCCAAACTCTGCATCTCCATGGCTGATGTCAAAATGGTCTTCAGATCTCCAACTCCTTTTTCATCTTTTTTGACTGCAACAAACTGCTTCCTCCTGGGCTGGTTCCACTCCCTGTTAGCAGCTTTCCTCAGCATGTATCCCATAGCTCTGGCATCTTTAACATCTTTGAGTCTCCAAGGCAATTTCAATGTTACAGTTTCTTCTTTCAGTGTCTGGGATTCCACTTGATCTTTTGGACTCCTCCTAAGGGCTGGCATCACTTCTCCATCTCTGTCCTCTGTAGCACTCTATGCTCAGGTTGATCCACTCCATTATGGCTGCTGTTCTTGGTGATCATCCCATGGTACTGACATCTCCAATACACTGGGGTGTTCCACTCTAACTAGGCTTCACCAATAGCCTCTCATAGGCTCTCTTCAGGGTGACAAGCCTCAAATCCTTTGCATGACCCCTTCAATCCTGGGCCATTGACTACAGCTGAGGCTTCACCTTCTCCAATGGGCTTCCCTGGCCTCTCACAGTGCTAAGCCTCAGCTTCTCTCCATGATCCCTTCATTCCTTCACAAGCAGTACCACCTGAGTGACTCTTACACATTACCAAGTCCAGCCGCAGCATGAGATACAACCTTGAGTATCTCTGGAACACAGCTTCTTTGAGCTCCCAGAAAACAATTTCCAGAAGATTTCACCTCAACGATGCTGGTCTCTTCTTAATCACCACTAATTCCTTAGCTCCAGCTCACCAGCATCAATTTTCCCAGTAGTTCTTTCCATTCTTAACTCTAGAGCCAGAGGCACATGGCTGAAGCTGCCGAGTTCTGCTGCTTATAGGAACTAGAACATGATCCCCTTGTATTACTACATTATCACTAGCTTTATGTTTTCTAAATCCTTCACTGCCTAAGTTTGGCTATCCTGGTTCTTGCTCTGTAGATTGACCTTGAATGTAGAGATCAGCATGCTTGTCTCATGGGATTAAAGGTGTGTACCACCATGCCTGGATCTAATTTAGCTGGGTAGGATCTTGCCCCAAGGTCCCACTCCCTTAATCTTTATCTCCTAGAACACAAGATTTTGCTCCATTTCACTTCCTGGTACCCCTTTAATCCTCGAACCATATATTTTATATTTTCCTTTCTAAGCTTGCTATGCTTGTTCAAACTTCATAAGACTTAACCAGAGAACAAAGTCTCTGCTGGGCTTTTTTGAAACTTCTTTTGTCAATGCAATTAATCCAAGTCTCTTCACCTTAGCCTCAGGCAAACTTTTCAGACAAGGGCAAAAAGTAGCCACATTCTTCACCAAAATACCACAAAACCAGTCTTTATGCCACATTCTGAAATTCTTCTCCTTTGAAATCACTTGGGCCAAGTCAACATAGTTCAAATTACTCCCAGCAACAAAATCTGCCATATTCCTACTAGGATGACCCATTAAGCCCCATTTAAAGCATTCCACTGAGTTCCAAATCCAAAGTCCAAAAGTCCACATTCTTTCAAATAAAAGCATGGTCAGGCCCATCACAGCAATACCCCACTCCCAGTACCAACTTCTGTCTTAGTTAGGGTTTTACTGCTGTGAACAGACACCATGACCAAGGCAAGTCTTATAAAAAACAACATTTAATTGGGGCTGGCTTACAGGTTCAGAAGTTCAGTCCATTATCATCAAGGTGAGAGCATGGCAGTATCCAGCCAGGCATGGCGCAGGAGGAGCTGAGAGTTCTATGTCTTCATCCAAAGGCTGCTAGTGGAAGACTGACTTCCAGGCAACGAGGGTGAGGATCTTATATCCACACCCACAGTGACACACCCATTCCAACCAGGTCACACCTATTCCAACAAGGCCACACCTTCAGATGGTGCCACTGCCTGGTCCAAGGATATACAAACCATCACACACACATACACACAAAAATTTGGTCTCCATTGCAGATCAACAAGACGAAAATGGTGTCTGTATGACTAGAACATTTTTTTAAAAAATCCATCCTCTCTGCTTCTTTCCCTTCTTAACACTGTAGACACGTGCGGCAGAGCGCAGACGGCCTCGTGAGGGTTGGAAGTGGTATCTGGGAGTTACGGATGGCTGAGTCTGCAAGCCTGTTGATTTGTAAACAGTCATGGTAACTCTGCTCTGCCTGTGTGCTTTACTTAAAAGTAAAGTAACCCTCAGACTGGTTGAAGCTCTCCTAGATCACTGAATAATAAAACTTCTCTTAAGGACAAGAAATAATGTTTTATCTGGAAATGAATGCTGTAGATAAACAGAATCTCAAGGCTTTCATGTAAGACTCTGGAGACTGAGGGTTTACTGAGCATGAGCTACAAAACTGAATATTCTTATTTTTCAGGCAGAACATTTGATCAGCCTGCATCCCTGTGTCTCCTACAGCAGACCTAGTGCCAATCTAGGCTGCAATGTTAGAGAAAAGGGTAGGAATGATGCAGAACATACATGTTCAATAGTTCTCATTGCTTCAAGAAATGTCTGAGCCCAGCAGTGGTGGCGCACTCCTTTAATCCCAGCACTTGGAAGGCAGAGGCAGGCGAATTTCTGAGTTCAAGGCCAGCCTGGTCTACAGAGTGAGTTTCAGGACAGCCAGGACTATACAGAGAAACCCTGTCTCGAAAAAACAAAACAACAAAAAAGACATTAATTCAGAGTAGATGTAACCAGGCCAGGGGTGCATCCACAGATGATGGATGGCTCATGCCTTTAACACCAGCACACAGGAGGGAGACACAGGTGGATCTGTGTAAGTTTGAGGCCAGCCAGGGACACACAATGAGATTGTATTCCAGAGACAGAAACAGAGAGAGAGATGGAGTTGCTAACTGTGACTACAAAGTTTGGTCTTCTTCTTTTTTTTTTTTTTTTTAATTTGTTTAGAAACAGTTTCTTTGTATAGTGGTAGCTGTCCTGTATCTCCTTTATAGACAAGGCTAGCTTTGAACTCATAGAGATCTGCCTGTCTCTGCCTCTGCCTCCCAAGTGCTGGGATGTGCTCCCTCCACACCTGGCATGTATGGTCTTCTTAACTGAAACGAATGAACTGACTTAAAGGAAGAAATTGAACAAAGAAAGAGACCACAGCCCACGCCTGCAAAAACCTTCAGTGTTTATATGCCACCTCCACCCAAGTTTATTCTAAAGGTAGTCTCATTTATTTGAGTGCTTGTTAGAATCCAATCATTATTCTTGGTATACCTGTAAGGGGTCTTAGCAGGAGATGGCAAGATATAGAATATGTTAAATGCTAGCATGGTGGTGCATCTGCAATCCCAACACTTGCTGGTGAAGGTAGAGAGCTGAAGCAGGGGGATTTAAGGTTCTGGGTTATGCTGGACTAAATAGTAAATTATGGACAATTCTTGTCTATATAGAGAAACCCTGGTAATAGAGTGAAAAGGTCATTAAAAAAGAGATGGAGCCCATGAAGAAGAATTAGGGCCAAGACCAGAAAGACTAAAATTAAGTTTATGGAAAGAGCATCCCAGGAAGGTTTTCCTATGTGGATTATATTTTTACACTTCTGTTTTCCCTTTCATCAGACAAGTATGGCCCACATTTCCAGGACATAGGAGTGTTGTGGAACATCGGAGGGTCTAGGAACTCTATGCAAGGGTGTAATAGGACAGAGGGTCAGAAAGGTAGCGAAGGGCTGTGCCTTACAAAACCCTGTAAGCAGTTTTACTTTATTCTGAGTGAAATAGTCCCATCAGAGGGTATTTGAGCAAAAGGCCTGACATAAAACTTCTGGTGGTGTGCTGTGGCTTCTTCCCACATCTGAGGACTCAGGTCAATTGGCAAAATGATGTCATAAATGAGATTTGCTCCAAATAATCTTTCTAAACAGGCCCACTTCCCCCATATCTTTTCTTTTCCACTACCTATAGTGCATGATATACTAAAAGAGAGGTTAAAACATTTAAAAACCACCATTAAAAATAGACTTTAGAAGCCGGGCGTGGTGGCGCATGCCTTTAATCCCAGCACTCGGGAGGCAGAGGCAGGCGGATTTCTGAGTCTACAGAGTGAGCTCCAGGACAGCCAGGGCTACACAGAGAAACCTTGTCTCGAAAAACCAAAAAAAAAAAAAAAAATAGACTTTAGGGACTGAAGAGATGTCTCAGTGGTTAAGAGCACTGACTGCTCTTCTGAAGGTCCTGAGTTCAAATCCCAGCAACCACGTGGTGGCTCACAACCATCCGTAATTAGATCTGATGCCTTCTTCTGGAGTGTGTGAAGACAGCTACTGTGTACTTACATATAATAAATAAATAGAAAAAATAGACTTTAAAAAATAAAGTTACAGGAGAGAGGCTGCAAAGTATTCAGGCTATGGCATTGTACATAGTAAAGGCTGGAGATAAGGCAGGAAATCACCCGCACTGCCAGGCAGGTCCTGTATGTATGTGAAACTGGGGGTTGGCTAAGGGCCATTACTTGTAAGGTTTATGTGTGCATGGGGTTACATGTCCATGTCCCTAAAGTTTCCTGTAAAGAACAGCGGGTGCTCTCTATTACTCTCTGGCTATTCTTTTGAAGTTGTCTCTCTACCTGAACCCAGGGCTTTCTTTTTCTTAACCAGACTGGAAGCCAGAAGTCCCCAGGGATCCTCCTGTGCCACCCCACACACCCCTGCTGGAGTCAGTGGCTGGTACAGGATACTGGCTCTCATGACTACTCAGCAAGAGCTCATGACATCTGAACCATCTCTCCAGCACCTGGGCTGCTGTTTATGCATGACACTGTCCCCAAGTTACTGTTATCTTGATCAATGAGCTGTGGGTAGATTTGATGCCTTTAGGAAAGAGTGTAGGCTTAAATTTTTCTCAGTCCTAATTTTAATAACAGTTCTTAAATGCTTTAACTTCCCTTCTAGCCCACAATCCACCAGAGGTAGTGGGAAAGAAAGTTTATTTAAAGGAAAAAAAAAAGATTTATTTCATGTAATGAGTATACTGTAGCTGCTTTCAGACACATCAGAAGAGGGCATCCCATTACAGATGGTTATGAGCCACCATATGGTTGCTGGGAATTGAACTCAGGACTTCTGGAAGAACAGTCAGTGCTCTTAACCGCTGAGCCATCTCTCCAGCCGGAAAGAAAGGTTATTAGGTTATGGGGGGAGTGGGCCTGTTTAGAAATGGTTCTTTGGAGCAAATCCCATCGGCATTGTCAGGAAATCAGCTGTTCAGTTCACAGGTCAGCAGAGACAGCTCGATCCAGTCACAAACACTTCACGGCTATACCAGCAGTCCGTGCAGTTCAGTAGTGTCAGGATAACAGCAGTGGTGGTACAACCTAACAGGAACAGCCAGGCCTCCACTGAATCAAGTCAGCAGAGGAATTAGGACCAGCAGGGACATCAGGAGAAGGTCTCAGCTGTGCCTTTCTCAGTGAAGTGAAGATCAGCAAAGGCGGGAGACCAAGAAGCACTGCAAAGCTAGCTCTACAAGCAAGCCTCTCACTGTCCTGAGTCGTATTTATACTCCTTCCAAATACCATGCGTCCTCTGCATGTCCTGCCTCAGCACGTGAGTCTGACTCAGCCAATCTCCACGTTGGTCTGTATCAGCTGACATCACTCTGCCAATCAACCTGAATCCGAGGAAGTGGCATGAAGCCTCCACCAGAAGCTTTTTGCTGTGTTTTTCACTATGGAGTCACAACAAATGGAACTCAACTACACGATGTAAGGCGAACTAATACATTAGTGTCATTAGCAAAGAATCCTTCATATGTGTCCTTCCACGTGCTTGCTTTATTTAGCAAGACATCCTTTCACCTGTATCTGCTCCAGAGAAACGGTCTTTCACCTGTGTCTTTGGTGGTCATTTTCGTGGTATGAGGTGGGCACGGTGGGCTCTTCTATGGACCACACCTCTGAGTGGTAGGTTTCAGAAAGGGAAATGGAAATGGATCACATCATAGTGAGATGCAATAAGGTAAGGAAGGCAATGGTCCTTCTGAAAGATATGAAGATGCCTGGTTATATCATCTGGAAACTCACTGGCCCCATGTCAAGAGCATCCCTTCAGTCTTGGCCTAAGACACTGAGCTGGTACCCAACCCCCAGGGACCAAGAGCTGGTGCTAAGAGCTTTCAAGGAAATGTTAATATGAGGATCGTCAGGATACAGGTTATGTGGAAGGAATAGCTTATGTCTGCATGGATGTGGCACCTGTCAACAATAAATCTGATGGACTGTGTCTTAGGCAGGAAATAGAATGTGGGACACCTGGGAGGAGAGAGAATTCTGGGATAGAGCCAGGTGGGAGATTTGCTGGAGAAGAGGTGAGGAGATGGATACATAGTACCTTAGCATGGGTAACCAGCCACAAGATAGAATGTAGACTAGAATAAATGAGATAATTTAAGTTATTATCTATTAAGGAAAGCCTAGCAGTCTGCCCAAGGTGTTTGTAAATACATTTTGAGTCTTAGTCTTATTTGTAGGAGCAAGGGATTTGGAGGAAGAGCTGGACTTAAGTTCTACAAGAGTATAGCAGGTGTCTTATGGGTCACAAACAGAACTGGGACCCCAGACAGAAAGTGTAACTGTATTTTGGAAATGGTAAACATGTATTCATAGAGTGACAGTTAAGGCCAAGACTCTAAGAGCCCAGGGTACTCCAAGGAGAATAAGGGAACATACAGATCATAAGAAGTCTTTTCTAGAGGCTAAGGTCTTTACTTTTTAAATAAGCAAGCCCATACCTTGGATAACCACCACACATCCATGTGTCCCCATCACACAAGGGCCTGTTTTCTCAGTGAAAACTGTGAATGCCATGCTGGGCATGTGGTGCATGCCTTAAATCCCAGGACTAGAGAGACAGAGATCTCTGTGAGTTTGAGGGCAGTCTGGTCTATACAGAAAGTTCCAGGCCAACTGAAGTTACTTGTTATTGCATGGCTTTCTCAGACCTACTTGCAGTTCTATAATGTAGATGTGGAGACTTCTCTATAATTTAAAGCTCTAGGCCTTTTTGCCGGGGCAGTCTCTCAGTTAGCTTCTAACTTAACTCGACTTTCAGACACCGTGTCTCCACCATGTGGCTAGATTTTTACCTCCCTGCTCTGCTTGGGTCTCCCTTTTGTCCCTTTCAAGTCTCCCTCTTCTCTCTGCTGGCATCCCTCCTGCAGCTACATGTGCCCAGAAGTTATGCCCCCATAATTCCCATCCCACCTATTGAACATCAGATTCTTATTATAATCACTCAGCAGTAAGACAATGCCTGGTAACCTCTCTTTGGTTGCCTAAGGCATTGAGGGCTGCCTGACTGTCATTTGGGGAAGTGTTGTAGGACAACTGTTTACAAATAGAAAACTTGGTGATGGGCCATAGAAATGACAATACCAAACTCCTGCCAGCACTTAGCTCTCTGCCAGGACAGAATTAACAATTAAAAATACAGTATCATACTTTAATACAATATGAAGGACGGTCACCCTCCAACAGATCAAGACCTTACCAGGAAAAAAAAAAAAAAAGAAAACAAGCAAAAAAATGTGGAAGCCAGAAGTCTAGGCAGCAAAATATAAACTAAATGGTAAGAGTGAAAGGAATATTCAGGTGGAATTGAAAGACCCACAACGTAAGGACTCCCCATGTTCTGACTCAGGAGAGGCGACACCCCAAATCACTCATGAGAAACAGTCTTGCTGCAAAGTGCAAGAGGACTTTTAACTCAAGAGCGCTCTCGGGCCCACAGTCTTACACCACACAGGGGTAGAGGACCGTGGCACCCCAAGTAGCTGGGTAAGGGGGTATTTAAAGGAAAAAACCACAACTCAAGGAGGTGGAAAGGGTGTTGTTGGAAAATACCAAAAATACCAGTTAAGAGTCACAAGGAAGTGCAAAGTCACAAGGTTCACAAGGTAATTGGGGGGGCAGGGGGTATTTCTCAAGACAGTTTTTAAGAGCCCCTAACAATAGCACATTTGCATAGCAGGTTCCAGCAATGGTCAGGGTGGGTCAGGATGACTTTTTTTGATTGAACACTCCTTGAACCCAGGAAGCGGGTGGGTGGAGGAATGTCACTATCTGTTTTATGATTAGCATACCTTGGAGCACTGAGTCACAGAGGTCACATTCTCAAGCCTGGGCCTAAAGGCCTAGAATTTTGTTTTTACGTTATACTTTTTCACTCCCCACTTCTACTTGTTAATAGTTCTAATCTTAGAACTAGACACTATATTCTCCCTGACACACTTGATCCTTTAGGGCATGGTACTGTTGTCTCAAAACTAAAAGCGGCACTGCACTAATTCTTGTTCTAATAAAAGTGACTTGCCTATTTAACACACATGGATCTATAATTAAAAGCAGAAGCAAAATCAAAAGGGGGTCCCATAAGGGTAGAAATTAGGATGGTCAAGAGTACAAGATAAGGGCCTTTCCACCAAGTCTCAAGGTTTTCTTCATGGTGGCATCTAATGTAGACCGAATCTCTAACTTGGAAGAGACATGGGGCTTGCAGGTCTCCTTCTCTTGAGTAGGCCTTCTGGAGCTGCTTCCATGCTCGCTGTCTCACCCACTCGAGCACTTTGAGCCTAGAGAACAAAGGCTGGGAAAGCAGCATGTCAGCACTATGTACAGAGGCTATTTTTACCAGTGGAGCCCTCCCTCCCCATAGAGTAATTTATAGGGGGTCAGTCCAAACTGTCCAGAGGTGTTTCTAACCCTGAAGAGCACAAAGGGTAGGAGAGCTATCCAATCATCAGTGCCAGTCTCCGCTGTCAATTTGGTAAGGGTCTCTTAATGGTTCTATTCATTCTCTCTACCTGTCCTGAGCTTTGGGGCCTGTATGCACAATGTAACAATCAATCCCCAATATCTTGGCCAGTCCCTGACTTATCTGGGCAACAACAGCAGGTCCATTATTGGACCCAATTACCTTGGGTATCCCAAATCTCGGGAAGATTTCTTCTAGGATCTTCTTGGCTATCACATTGGCCATCTCAGTCCTGGTAGGAAAAGCTTCTACCCACCTTGAAAAGGTGTCTATAAACACTAATAAGTACTTGTTGCCATATCTAGCTGGCTTAGATTCTGTAAAATCTACCTCCCAGTAGGCTCCAGGCCAGTTGCCCCTGAGCCTCTTCCCAGGAGTATACATGGAGTATCCTGCATTAGTCATAGCACAGGCCTTGCAGCTTTTGACTATTTCTTCTGCCAAGTCAGAGAGTCCTGTAACATAGTAGTCGGAGGACCTAACCACACCTTTTAATTTCTTGGCCCCCAAGTGGGTCAAGTAATGTAAGTTGGTAACATACTTGTGTCCTTCTTCCCGTGGGAGGAGTCGTTTTCCTTCTTCTGTTTCTACTACTCCATACAGGGTTTCCTTTACCAGCCCTAATTTGTCCAAAACTTGATAGTGTTCAGGGGTGTATCTAAAGCTGGTCTCTCTGATGTCATAATAATCTTTAGGCTCCTTGATTGCCAGGATCTTTGCTCCTTGGGCCACCTGTTTGGCGGTTAGATCTGCCATCTGATTTCCTTTAGCCACAGCATCTTAGATCTTTCTCTGCAGATGTCAACAGCCCTCTTTTTCTCTATATGCTCCATACAGTGGCAAAAGCATACCTGCTGTCAGTGTAAATGTTGATAGACTTCCCTTTTGCCATTTGTAGAGCTTGTTTCAAAGCCACAAGTTCCCCTTCAGGGAGGCTGCTGGCCCAGATCACTTGCTTGCTGTCCACCACTGCACTGCTGTCCCCGCCTTCCGCTTATCTTCAACCAGGAAGTTACTGCCATCCGTGTCCAGGATGTCAGTGCAGTGATTGAGTCAGTCTAGGGCAGTAGGGTAGCGGGATTGAGGGCAGCAGGGGGAGCGAGTCACTCCTTCAGTCAACAAAAACTCTGATAATGTATCATACGAGCGTTGGTCATCTTTCGGTCAGGGGGCTGTTGGATAATGCTTTCAAGAGTCTGGGTGCCACTACAGTTATTTACTGTCCCAGAGTGAGCTTATCAGCATCCTTGACAAGCAGAGCTATGGCAGCAATAGCTTTCAGGTAAGAAAACCACCCGCTGGCAACAGGGTCTAACTTCCTGGATAGGTAAGCCACTGGCCTTTTTCAAGGTCCCAAAGTCTGAGTAAGGACTCCTCTGGCGACCCCCGATCTCTCTTTCACATAAAGAGTGAAAGGCTTGGTTAGGTCAGGCCAAGGCCGGCCATCAGTAGGGCCTTTTTAATTTCTTTAAAGGCTTTCTGGTGATCTGGGGTCCACACAAACACTTCTCCTTCCTTGGTTAGGGGGTACAACGGGGAAGCTAAGGTCGCCAACCCAGGTATCCAGAGCCTGCAGAAGCCAGCAGTGTCCAAAAATTTTTTTACTTGCCTTGGTGTAGTTGGAGTGGGGATCTGAGTTACAGTCTTTTTCTGGCTTCTTTTAGCCACTGCTTCTCATCTCGAAGGGTGTATCCCAAATAAGTAACTTCAGTCTGACACAGCTGAGCCTTTTTAGCTGAGGCTCGGTACCCCAACTCACTTAATTCTGTTAAGCACATTGGTCTTCTGTTGCCCAGGTTTCTAGGTCCTGACTTCTCTCTCTCTCTCTCTCTCTCTCTCTCTCTCTCTCTCTCTCTCTCTTGTAATATGCCTTCTCTGCCTCTTTCACTAGATTGAGTAACTGTCTCCCTCTTGTAATACACCTTCCATCTCTGAAGTTTCTTTCTGATATCAGGAGCCAACTGCCTTATGAAGGCCAGGGCCACTGAGGCCTTCTGGGCTTCTGAGGTAAGATCAAAGGGAGTGAACCGCCTGAAGGCTTCCATAAGCCTTTCAAGGAACACTGAGGGAGGTTCGATCGGCCCCTGCATTACCTCTTACCTTAGCAAAATTAGTGGGTCGTCTTGAGGCACCTTGGAGACCAGAGCCTGGCGATAGATTTTCAAGCTCTCCCTACCTTCAGCCATGTTGCAGTCCCAACTGGGGCGAGTCAAAGGGAATCCCATGTGGATCTCATTTTGTAGCTGTGTAGGCCACCCGTTGGCTCCTGGGATATTTTTCTAGCCTCTAACAGAATTCTCTCTCGCTCTTCATTTGTGAAGAGCATCTGCAACAGCTGTTGACAATCATCCCAAGTAGACTGATGAGAGAACATAAGGAACTCCACCAACCCTGTGAGGCATTGGGGATCCTCCAAGAAAGGGGGTGGTTAGTTTTCCAGTTATAAAGATCAGCAGAGGAAAATGACCAGTACTGAAGGGTTTGAAGTCTGGGTGAGTCCAGAGTCCGCCCGGACTCTGCGCTCTGCGGCTCCATGTACCCGCAGCGGTCCGGCTCTCGACACCCCAAGGGGTCCGGGGTTCCCCCCAGTGGCTGGGATTGAGGCTGTGGATAAGGAGGTAGTGAACAAGGCCACTCAGGAGGCTTCATAGATTTTGGAGGAGCCGATGGATTTAGCTGGTGGCTCCGATTCCAGAGAAGCCTTCAATTTCTCTTGTAACACGAGACTACAACCACAATTTTGGGAAGCAAAACCCAATTTTAACAGTGTAAACAATTCATTCTCTTTAAAAATCAACACCAAAAACATTACTTGCTACAAAGTTTGACTGCCTGTTCCTGCACACAAATGCAAGAAGGTGTAGCCGCCAATACCTCAAAAAGACACTGCCCTAAATCTTATCTTTTATAAGTCTGGTTTCTAGGATAAGAATTACATAGAATATTACCCAATTCAGGCATATCTTTAGAGATCTGTCTCCTTGAGTTGTCTCATACTGCATGTTGTAGTTCTAAATTACTCCAACCCAGAGTTACCAGTTTTAAGTCAACTTTTTGTTACCAATGGTACAAATTTCTAATCATAATCTATAACCAAGACATATAAAACATATGTATACCTTTGAAACTATTCAGAAACAAAAATGAAATGGCCGTATATATTTGCTCATTTAAACCAAACAAAATTCTTAATTTTTCTAGCTGTAATTTCAAGAGAGGAGCACCTTGTCACCTGATGAATCCAATAATCACAAGCACCGAGATTTTTGTAGAAAAAACAGCCATCAGTTCCCTTACCATAGAATCTGAGAAGTTTCTGGTCGCTTTAAGAGCAGCGTTTACAATCAGCTCCTAGCAGGGTTTCTCCAGCCACACTAGACTCCTAACTACAGGTGCAGGGCTCCAAAGACCAATTGATACTGTTTATTTATTTTTTTCTTTTACCAAACTATCCCCAGATAGTCGGAGAGTACTGCTTTTCTCAAAACCCATTCTCTCATGTCTCAGGTGTAAACTATCTCTAGTCAGGGTATAAAGTACCTATGAGAATTACCTTCATTTCTCTAGATTTTCATATAGCTCTAAACACATACACAAAAACACACAAAACAGAAACCAACAGATCCAGACACACTGGACCCTTTCTCGTCCTCCACAAGCAGGCAAAAGAATTAGGTGATTTTGGAGGGGGAAGCTTCTGCTTCAACAGAACTCGGTCCCTCTTACGATCTCCGGAGTCGGCCAGGCATCTCTGGCTCTCCCCACTTCCCAGGGTGTACCCCAGGGCAGCAGCCTGTGGTCCTCCGCCGACCACAGTCCTCCAGTCCTTGTGGCCCGAAAGGACAGCTGCAAATACAAACCACACGCATTTCAGAAAACCCCATCACCCCATTGTCTACAAACACAGTCGTCCACTTCCACCTAGATGACCAAAACCAGAGAAACCAATCTCAGGCGGATCCAAACTCAGGCTGATCAGTATCTAAACTCAGGCGGATCCAAACTCAGACTGCACCGTGCTTCAGAAACATAGGACAAGACACAAACAACCCAACACAACAAAAACATGTTCACATGTTCATTTCAGAAAACAGACACTCAAAACAGAGACACCGGCTGGCATGCACACAAGAGAGGATCCCCATACCTCCAAGTCGGTTCTCGGGTGTGAGGGGTGGTCACGTTTCCCGGCCAACACACCAAATGAAAGACCCACAATGTGAGGACTCCCCCACGTTCTGACTCAGGAGAGGTGACACCCCAAATCACTCATGAGAACTGGTCTTGCTGCAAACTGCAAGAGGACTTTTATTTCAAGAGCTCGGGCCCACAGTCTTACACCACGCGGGAGTAGAGGACCGTGGCACTCCGAGTAGCTGGTTAAGGGGGTATTTAAAGGAAGAAACCACAACTCAAGGGGGTGGAGAGGGCGTTGTTAGAAAATACCAAAAATACCAGTTAAGAGACACAAGGAAGTGCAAAGTCACAAGAGTCACAAGGAATACCTGATAATTGTGCAGGTTATCTCTCAAGAGAGTTTCTAAGAGCCCCTAACAACAGCACATTTGCATGGCAGGTTCTAGCAATGGTCAGGGTGGGTCAGGGTGCCATTCTTTGAATGAACACTCCTTGAACCCAGGAAGCGGGTGGGTGGAGGAATGTTGCTATCTGTTTTATGATTAGCATATCTTGGAGCACTGAGTCACAGAGGTCACATTCTCAAGCCTGGGCCTAAAGGCCTAGAATTTTGCTTTTACGTTATACTTTTTTCAGAATGAAAGCTATGTTTGTTCCTACATCAAGGCTGTCCAAAGATGTGCATATATCACCCCATATCAGACCTACGACCAGACTGATCACTGAAACTGGAGCTGTCTTGTGTAAAGATCTATGGCAGTCACATTCTCTCTTCATTAAGACATGTGGATGGGCTGGAGAGAGTGATCTTCTGAAGGTCCTGAGTTCAAATCCCAGCAACCACACGGAGGCTCACAACCATCTGTAATGGTATCTGATGCCCCTCCTCTGGTGTGTCTGAAGAGAATGACAGTGTACTCTCATACATAATATAAATAAATAAGAATACTTGGAATGCTGTCTTTTAACTTTTGTTCATGAGAGTGACACAGAGGAAGTAATTACTCTAAAGGGTTGGAAAGGCAAGGGCAGATGGAGGGCATAGTAATCCCTAGTGCTCAGTCAAGGGAAATCACTCCCAGCTGTCAGGTGGATGCAGAATATAGTGGCAAAATGGATCAGCTGGCTATAGCCTGTGCATTTGTTCACAACAATGTGTCCATGTTGTATTTTTCTTCCCCATCACGGCACTCTGGGAACTGGGAAACAATGTAGTGAATGCCTTCTTCAACTCCTAATTGTTCATGTCCTTTAGTCTAAACTGAATTCCCTGACAGATTACTGTTGTTGGGGATGGTATCATTGGCTTCTTTTGAGAAAGATTTATTCATGGGTATATGGGGTATATGTAGCTCGTAGATAGCCACTAATGATATGATGGGAGGAATTGTCATAATAATAATTATTTTGTTTAAGTGTCTCAAACAGCATATCTCCAGGTAGCACTCCATGAATAAGGTGACCCTCCAGGTGCTGATGGCTCTCAAAAATTCCAATTGTGCCACCCTAAGGAAGTGATTAAAGCATGGACTGGAGAGATCTTTGAGACCACCATGTAGACTCTTTCTCATCTCCCCTTTGTGTGACATACCTCCAGAGTGATATCTCTTTGACGGCCAATAGTTAATGATGGGTAAGATCCTGGAAGACAGGACAACCTAAGATAGGCACAGTCCAGAATACTGGGAATCCACCGATGTGGGGTCAACAATGTCAAAGCAATGGCACCCAGGCTTCCACTAGACTGTCAAGTCTAAAATCAAAAGAGTGGATATGTAGCAGGAATGGCAGGGCTGCCTCTTAATGCTGGAGTAGCAAAAAAAAAAAATGCATCTCCTGCAGGAGGACCTAATTGAGGACTGCCTGAGAGACTAAGGATTGCTAGTGCAAGTAATGCCAGCCAATCAGGAACTGCTGTTTAGAATAGATACTTTCTCGGGACCAATGGGAGCATGGTGGAGGGTATTAAAGGAGCTTGCAGCAGTTCTCAGATGAGCTTCCTGTGGTGTTCCTTACCTACTCCTGGAGTCTGTGCTGTTGACTGCGCCAATTCACCCCCAACCCCCAAAGGGCAGGTAGGGTCAGGTGGAGAGCTGTCCATAGCACAGCCAACAGATGAGGAGGGACTTTGTATCCTTACTGGTCCAAATAAACTACCCAACTCACAGAACTCTTTATAAATCCAAACAAGAATTGCAAGAGGAAAAAAAATTGCAAGAGGAAAAAAATATCATAGCTGCCCCAAAGGCCAAACAAACTCTCGGGGTCAGAGTAGCAGGAAGAACACAACCCTATGGAGAGCTTTTTGGGGGCCACTTGGCAGGAATTTAACATTGGGCCAGGACAGGGAAGTAAGCTCAGACAGGAATTTGATTTTAGGCTAGAACAAAGAAGGAGGCTTCAGGCAAGAATATGACCTTGGGCTAGGACAGGAAAGTGGGCTCAGCCATCTTGGTCATCCTGATGAGCCCCTAGAAACAGTGATCATGGGAGTGATCATGGGACTTTGTTTATTGCCTTGCTTGTTCCTTGATTATTTGTGTTTATTGTCTTGCTTGTTCCTCGACCTAGAACTGACCTTAGTACTTGCATGTCATTAAAATGGTATAAAATTAGGGAAAATTTTAAACCCACCTCAGCCTCGGAACTGGCTGGGTGATGCTTTTTTCTTTTTAATCCTCGCTCCTGCCATGGAGAACCTGTTGTCTGAATGAGCTGGCTTGGTCACTGTTGTGGATGGGTCTGGTGCTGTTTGTATTTTGATGCTAATTCTGCTTTCCTGAGAGGAGCTGCAGACAAGGAGTGAACCAATCACCTAATGAATTAAGGAGCCAACCACTGGGCAAGTAGGCGGGGCTTCCAGGTTGGATGGAGGAAAAGAGGAAGCAGGAGAGAGTTAGGCCTTTTTCGGACAGGGACAGTGTGAGGACAAGATGTACCTATGAGTGTCTCCTGGTTTCAATGGAGCATCTGTCAGGATTAGACACCGAAGGATTTTGATTTAATAAGGCTTACCAGATTAGGATTTTAGTTGCTGCGCCGAGAGACTGAGTTACTGTTGATTCTGAACTACGTTTGTGTGGTGTTTTTCTTCTCATGACAGTTCAACTGGGTTACAGGGAGAAAGGTACAGCAGCAAAGCATGGGTTTGCCTGATGTGCCCACAAAGGCTGTGGGGGGTTTGAAGCACTTGGGGCTGCCGTGGTAGCGTCCTGAGAGTGGAACTTAGCAAGCTGGGTAGAGAGATTTTGGAGCTCTGGGTCAGAGAGTCTCCACGATATAAAACAGTGCAGCCATTGCCTAACCGTACATGGCTGGCCAGGCACAGCTGGGAAAAACATTGCCATCACAAGCATGGAAATATGCTGGTTTCTTTTTAATATTTCCCACAACAGGTCACAAAGCCGAGGAAGAGCCCTATTTCAGTCAACTGCTTATTGTTCCACATACATAGTTCCTCAGGCCTGTGAATTCTTCTCGAAGCTCTGAGGCCCTCCTTAAAGAAGAGCATCTGTTGGCCCATTTGACAATGTGTATTTTAGGCTGTGTTCATTTTGCTTTATCATTTTGTTTGTTTGTTTGCTAGCTTGCTACGTTTGAGATCTGGCTGTCTTGGAACTCACAGTGTAGACCAAGCTGGCCTTGAACTCATAATCACCTACTTCTGCCTCCCAAGTGCTGGGATTAAAGTTTTGTGTCACCATGCCTGACATTTTGTTTAATCTTTCATTTGATCAAACTTTATCTTTCAGTTTTTGTATCTTTAAGTTTGTGGGTTCATTCTCTTGCACAGACTCATTTTTTTTCCTTTTTCAAAACAATATTTTATGTAGCCTTGGCTGGTCTCAAATGTCCTATCTAGTAGAGGCTGACCCTGAACTGCTAAGACTTCTGTCTCCACCTCCCAAAAGCTGAGATTCCAGGGGTAATTCATGTCCAATTTATGTGATACTAGGGTTGAACCCAAGGTTTTGTAGATGTTAGACAAGTATACTGTCAATTGAGGTACATCCTCAGTCCCACAAATAGACTTTTAAATTTCTCTAATGAAATCCCAAACATTTCAGACTATTTGCCAGTGCTCTTGTTTTACCCTCTAGAACAGTGGTTTTTAAACCTTCCTAATGTTGTGGCTCTTTAAGAGTTCATCATGCTGTGGTAACCCCCAACCATGTAGTTATTTTCATTGCTACTTCATAACTGTAATTTTGCTACTGTTACGAATCATAGAAAACATGTGATATCCAAGATACGATGAAACCCCTGTGAAAGGGTCATTTGACACCAAGTGGGTTGCGACCCACAGGTTGAGAACTGCTGGTCTAGAACTTGATGGTAAGACCCTGTTGTTGAAGACACAACCTACCTAAGTCATAGAGAAATCGCTTGATACTCACTTGGAAGTGTCATCCCTACGGGTTGGCTTTCCTGGTGCTGGATGGTGTTGTGTACTATTGGTGGAGAAATAGAAGCATCAGCCCTTACCTGACTGAGCTACAATAATGACATAATGACTGGCCTGGTAACACAGGCCTACAGGTGCAACACTGGCCCAAACATCCTAACAGTGACCAACCACTTTCTCATTGGATTTAAGACCAGCTCCACGAGATGAAGCCCATAACTGGTGCCATGATTAAGGCATGACTTCATAGCTTGGGGAGAACCTTGTAGGTGGAGGTGTTGTTTCCTTAATTGGTTCTTGATTGCGTCAATAAAGACGGCAGAAGCAAATCACTGGGTGAAAGAAAAAAGAATTCCACCAGCGGAATTCTGATATAGGACAGCCGATGAGTTTAGAGCAGTGGCTTCTTCGCCCAATGGGTTATCTGGCTGGTTTCAAATATTAAGGCTGTCTGGTGATTTCCATTCATGGCACCTCAGGCGGGCGGGGGAAAAGGCACAGGTGGGGCGGACATTGACTGAGCTAGCCGTGGGGTGGGTGGCTGGAAGAGAGGGAGCTTAGTTCCAGAATTCACGGGGAAAGTGTCAGAGCTGGCAGTTTGGCAGAGCTGAGTGAGACCAGGGTGGTTTGGCAGAGTTTGAGGGAAGCCGGGCGTGGTGGTGCACGCCTTTAATCCCAGCACTTGGGAAGCAGAGGCAGTCAGATTTCTGAATTCGAGGCCAGCCTGGTCTACAGAGTGAGTTCCAGGACAGCCAGGGCTACACAGAGAAACCCTGTCTCCAAAAACCAAAAAGAAAAAGAAAAGAGTTTGAGGGAGCTCGGGCATAGCTTATTAGAATTACACGCAACAGAGCCTACTACAATTACTGTGCTAAGTGAACATATTATTAAATGAATTCCTAACTTATCATTATATCCATAGATGAATGTTATCTCTTACTTAACTCTCATCGAAGAAGCTTCTATTTGCAGTGTGTGGCAATTAAAACAAACATCCACAACTGGTAAAGCGCAGAGAAGAAAGAACAGGAAGGGGCAGAATACTCAACCCTAAATGGAACATATGTATCCCACCCTGTCCTCTCAAGGCTCAGGGATTACTGTGGAAGAGAGGGCAGAAAGAATGGTAACAGTCAGACACAGCAGGGCAGTGACTGGGACACCACAGCCAACCCTTTACAGCAAAGCCAGACTAAATCCCTGTGTGCAGAGGAGAGCTGAGCATGAAGTCCCAACCCTAACTGAGGAACTATGTTTTGGTTTGGATACAGAGTTTCTTCTTGTTGTTGTTGTTTTGTTTTTGAGACAGAGTTTCTATTTGTAATCCCGGCTGTCCAGGAACACATTGTATTGTAGCAGAATTTGAGCAATGCCGTTGTATGGGGCTTGAATGATGGCGCTTAGGCTTTGAAGTAGCCTTTGGTAACTAGTCACTGATTACCTGAGCTTTACAGAGTTGCCCTTCCAGAAGGAGTCTCGAGCCTCTGCATAACTAACTCAATTCCCAGACAAACCTGGCAAACCAGGAAGTCTTGTATGGCTGAGAATTGCTTAGATAATGGTTCCTCTAGACAACTTCTAGATCACATAAGAAGTTTTGATATGGGGCTGGTGAGATGGCTCAGTGGGTAAGAGCACCCGACTGCTCTTCTGAAGGTCCGGAGTTCAAATCCCAGCAACCACATGGTGGCTTACAACCATCCGTAACGAGATCTGACTCCCTCTTCTGGAGTGTCTGAAGACAGCTACAGTGTACTTACATATAATCAATAAATAAATCTTTAAAAAAAAAAAAAAGAAGTTTTGATATGAAGAAATTGACTTGTTAAAAGTTCTTCTAAGTAACAATACAGAGGCTTTCCTGCTAGGTGATTCTGAGTTCAGCCCCTCAGAGGTCCATCCTGATGCTGAGAAGCCTGAACTCATCCTGCAGGGTCTCTTTTCTTTGGTTGAACAGTATAACTCATAACCCTGAAACTCTGTTGACCAGGCTGGCCGAACTCGTGGTCAGACTCACGAGATCCACCTGCATCTGTGTGCTCAGTGCTAGGAGTAAAGGCACATGCCACCACCACCTGGCCTAAAATTTTGTAATGCTGTAATGCTAGATAATAATTTTCTCATTTTCCAGGACTTGCTGGAATCTAAAAATGTTTCAGGATTTCTCTGTACCGAAGATCAGCCTGAGTTAAAATCTTATGGTTTTCTCAGTGTATGAATATACTAAATATATATTTAAGATCTATTTGGGGGAATTGCCTGCATATATCTATGGTGACTGAGGTCAGAAGAGGGCATGAGAGTGCCTAAAACTGGAATTATAGATGGTTGTGGTGCTGAGAACTGAGTTTGACAATAAATTGAGTCTTCTGCAAGAGCAACAAGAGCTCTTATTCCTAGTTCTCTCATTTTTAGTGACTAAATAGCCTTTGTATACATGGTCTAAAAATATTTTAATTAAGAACTTTATTTTACGCCCGGTGTGGTGGTGCACGCCTTTAATCCCAGCACTTGGGAGGCAGAGGCAGGCAGATTTCTGAGTTCGAGGCCAGCCTGGTCTACAGAGTGAGTTCCAGGACAGCCAGGGCTACACAGAGAAACCCTGTCTCGAAAAACAAAACAAAACAAAACAAAAAAGGATTTTATTTTTTTATTTTTTTTTTAAAGATTTATTTATTATATGTAAGTACACTGTAGCTGTCTTCAGACACTCCAGAAGAGGGAGTCAGATCTTGTTGCGGATGGTTGTGAGCCACCATGTGGTTGCTGGGATTTGAACTCTGGACCTTCTGAAGAGCAGTCGGGTGCTCTTACCCACTGAGCCATCTCACCAGCCCCCGGATTTTATTTTTTTATTTTACTGTTTCTTGAGAATTTTTATATATGCTTATGTTTTGATTAAATCTAATTCCTATTTCTTCTCTGCCAATTCCTCCCCTCTCTCTACCTCTACTATTCTCTCCCAATTTCATGTGATCTTTGCCAAGATTTATTTTTAATTGTACGTGTGTGTGTGTGTGTGTGTGTGTGTGTGCGCGCGCGCGCACTCACATGTGCACCTGAGTGCAGGTGCCCATGGAAAACAGAAACTTGGAACTGGATTGCAAATAGTTGTAAGCTGCCCAGCATGGCTGCTGGGAACCAAATTTGGATCTTCTTCAAGAACAATGGTGTTCTTAACCATTAAGCCATGTCTCCAGCTCCCCAGTAAGTATGGCTTATAACTAGGTGGAAAGATGGATTCTCAGCACTTTCTACGCTGTCATCTTCTCTAACATAAGTCTTTTGTCTTTTTTTCGTCCCTGCACACAGGTATCGTGCACACCAGGTATAGCGCTACTCCAGATGCCGTTCAGGTGAGCAGATAGCATAGCCACACAATGGGATGACTGTTCAGCACCAGGGGCATGAGCTTGGTCCACTCAGGTAGACAGTGGAAGCCTAAATGCATATTAGTCAAACAAGGCAATCCAAAAGGTCTACATTCTGTGATTCCAACATACCATTTTGGAAAAGGCAAAACTATGGACGCAATCAAGTTTCTAATGATCGGAAAAGAAAGACTGACAGACAGGAGGATGTGGAGGGCTTTGGGGGCACTGAACTTCTTTCACGAGACAGCATAGTGGTGGATAAATTTACTCACCTGCCGAACACTTTATTGTGTACATCAAAGTGACTCCTAGAGAGGGGTTCGTGAGGTGCCACCACTTGCTGAGGAGCAGATGACAACTGCTGATAGGAAGGTGTCTCTCTTCCTCAGGCTGCAGGAGGCTGCCCATGCTCCAGTGGATGGGCCTGGGCCTCTACGTATGAGGGTAGTATTAATCACATTCAGTGGGTTGTTAAGTGGGGGGAGCTGGGCATGGTGATACACACACACATACTTGTGACATATATATGTATGTATGTATACATGTGTCTCAAGTAAACTGTCATAATTAATTGAAAGTAATTTGCAGCAAAATGTGCTTCCCTACCTGAGGGTTGAGCATCAAGATCGTGGTCAGATCTGTCCCAATGTATCTGGAGATCTAAACAAGAAACCCCCGGTGGGCCAGGCGTGGTGGCACACACTTTTCATCTCAGCACTTGGGAGACAGAGGCAGGCAGATTTCTGAGTTCGAGGCCAGCCTGGTCTACAGAGTGAGTCCCAGGACAGCCAGGGCTACACAGAGAAACCCTCTCTCGAAAGAAAGAAAGAAAGAAAGAAAGAAAGAAAGAAAGAAAGAAAGAAAGAAAGAAAGAGAAAGAAGGAAGGAAGGAAGGAAAGAAAGGAAGAAAGCCCCAGGGAAGGGAAGGGAAGGGAAGGGAAGGGAAGGGAAGGGAAGGGAAGGGAAGGGAAGGGAAGGGAAGGGAAGGGAAGGGAAGGGAAGGGAAGGGAAGGGAAGGGAAGGGAAGGGAAGGGAAGGGAAGGGAAGGGAAGGGAAGGGAAGGGAAGGGAAGGGAAGGGAAGGGAAGGGAAGGGAAGGGAAGGGAAGGGAAGGGAAGGGAAGGGAAGGGAAGGGAAGGGAAGGGAAGGGAAGGGAAGGGAAGGGAAGGGAAGGGAAGGGAAGGGAAGGGAAGGGAAGGGAAGGGAAGGGAAGGGAAGGGAAGGGAAGGGAAGGGAAGGGAAGGGAAGGGAAGGGAAGGGAAGGGAAGGGAAGGGAAGGGAAGGGAAGGGAAGGGAAGGGAAGGGAAGGGAAGGGAAGGGAAGGGAAGGGAAGGGAAGGGAAGGGAAGGGAAGGGAAGGGAAGGGAAGGGAAGGGAAGGGAAGGGAAGGGAAGGGAAGGGAAGGGAAGGGAAGGGAAGGGAAGGGAAGGGAAGGGAAGGGAAGGGAAGGGAAGGGAAGGGAAGGGAAGGGAAGGGAAGGGAAGGGAAGGGAAGGGAAGGGAAGGGAAGGGAAGGGAAGGGAAGGGAAGGGAAGGGAAGGGAAGGGAAGGGAAGGGAAGGGAAGGGAAGGGAAGGGAAGGGAAGGGAAGGGAAGGGAAGGGAAGGGAAGGGAAGGGAAGGGAAGGGAAGGGAAGGGAAGGGAAGGGAAGGGAAGGGAAGGGAAGGGAAGGGAAGGGAAGGGAAGGGAAGGGAAGGGAAGGGAAGGGAAGGGAAGGGAAGGGAAGGGAAGGGAAGGGAAGGGAAGGGAAGGGAAGGGAAGGGAAGGGAAGGGAAGGGAAGGGAAGGGAAGGGAAGGGAAGGGAAGGGAAGGGAAGGGAAGGGAAGGGAAGGGAAGGGAAGGGAAGGGAAGGGAAGGGAAGGGAAGGGAAGGGAAGGGAAGGGAAGGGAAGGGAAGGGAAGGGAAGGGAAGGGAAGGGAAGGGAAGGGAAGGGAAGGGAAGGGAAGGGAAGGGAAGGGAAGGGAAGGGAAGGGAAGGGAAGGGAAGGGAAGGGAAGGGAAGGGAAGGGAAGGGAAGGGAAGGGAAGGGAAGGGAAGGGAAGGGAAGGGAAGGGAAGGGAAGGGAAGGGAAGGGAAGGGAAGGGAAGGGAAGGGAAGGGAAGGGAAGGGAAGGGAAGGGAAGGGAAGGGAAGGGAAGGGAAGGGAAGGGAAGGGAAGGGAAGGGAAGGGAAGGGAAGGGAAGGGAAGGGAAGGGAAGGGAAGGGAAGGGAAGGGAAGGGAAGGGAAGGGAAGGGAAGGGAAGGGAAGGGAAGGGAAGGGAAGGGAAGGGAAGGGAAGGGAAGGGAAGGGAAGGGAAGGGAAGGGAAGGGAAGGGAAGGGAAGGGAAGGGAAGGGAAGGGAAGGGAAGGGAAGGGAAGGGAAGGGAAGGGAAGGGAAGGGAAGGGAAGGGAAGGGAAGGGAAGGGAAGGGAAGGGAAGGGAAGGGAAGGGAAGGGAAGGGAAGGGAAGGGAAGGGAAGGGAAGGGAAGGGAAGGGAAGGGAAGGGAAGGGAAGGGAAGGGAAGGGAAGGGAAGGGAAGGGAAGGGAAGGGAAGGGAAGGGAGAAAGCCCCAGTGAAGGAAGGAAGGAAGGAAGGAAGGAAGGAAGGAAGGAAGGAAGGAAGGAAAGAAAGGAAGAAAGCCCCAGTGGGTTCTTCGGATCCTGCTACTGTCTTGTGACTTTAGTTAGGTCAGTTTGACCTCCAGTTATCCCATTTCCAGGTGAGGTGAGATGAGGCAGTTGCTAGGAAAGCCCAGAGTCATTACACATCACTGCCGGTGTCAGATCTTGGTCCCATACCCATATCTTCCATGCACTGCTTTGCTTGAATCCTTCCACTGCCTATCTTGGGTGGACCACCTGACTTTCAAAGACCATCTTTTCTTGATGCCTCCACCCCACTGATTCGGGTACCCTGGGAAGTGGGATAAAGGTCTACCCTTTGGGTTCTTGGTGGAGTTGAAGAGAACTGCGTGTGTAGAGGGAAGGATGAAGGGGCTTCTTAAATTTTTCCCCAGTCACTTTGAGGTTCTGGAATCGTGGCAGTGAACTCCAGGAAGAAGCATCCACACATTTCCCAGCTTTCCTTTCATTAAGCAGGTTAGTATCAGGTAAAGCCTGAAGGCAAAGTCTGGAAAGTTGTAGGGAAGTTGGCCATCTCTGTTGGATCCTCCTCTGCAGCCAAATAGAAAGCACTGGAGGAACTCGGTATGACAAGCCAGGGTCAGTCTCCACAACGCACAGTCAGGCATGAGTATGGACTCGTCATGGTAAATGGGGAAACCATTCTAGAGTGAACAAAAGACAAGTAAGATATACAAGGCATGGGTGCCTCAGAGGGTAAAAAGAAAAAAAAAAAAAAAAAAAAAAGGAGAGGCCAGGAGTTTAAGCCAAGCAGACAGGGAGGATCTAAGTGGAGGGGTCATGCAAGAAAGACATGCTAGAGCAAGCTACCAGATAAAACAAGCTGTGCTGTTTGAGAGGCACAACAGATGAAAAGGCCCTGAAGCCAGAAGCCAACTGCTTTGTCTGAAGAATATGGGAGAGAAGGGTGCTGTGGCTTGTATCACACGAAGGTGATACAACCCTTTGACGACCCTCTATCTCCAAAAATATTTATGCTACAATCAATAACAGTAGCAAAATTACAGTTATAAAGTAGCAACGAAATATGGTTGGGGTCACCGCCACGGCATGAGGAGCTGTATTAGAGGGTGGCAGAGTTAGGGAGGTTGAGAGCCATTGCGGCATTGCTTGGTGTTTCTCGCTTGCACCCACCCTAAGTGATTTCTAAAGAGGGGTTCTCACCAAAGCACCACACCTAGCTGAGGAAACACTAACTAATGATGGATGCTGATAGCATGGCAGCCTCTGCTCAACCTGTGTACATGCAGGCATTGAGCTATCTCCCAAACCCCAGGGCTGTTCTAATGAGCTGAGTTATAAGATCACTGAGGAGGGCACGTGAGCATTGAAAACTGGGACAAGGGTCTTTGTTTGTTTGTTTGTTTTTGTTTTTCCAGACAGGGTTTCTCTGTATAGCCCTGGCTGTCCTGGAACTCACTTTGTAGACCAGGCTGGCCTCGAACTCAGAAATCCACCTGCCTCTGCCTCTGCCTCCCGAGTGCTGGGATTAAAGGCGTGTGCCACCATGCCCGGTGGGACAAGGGTCTTAATTTGACCCAGGTGATCTCAACATTTTTACTTCAAGCCTTCCTGAGGGTAAGGAAAATTCAAAAGACATGATACTTGAGGTAGGAGACATGTTGGTCTTTTTACAAAGATAGCACTGGTAGCTTATAAAGTCTGTGTCACGTCCTGGTGTAAATGACAGGAAGGCCACGTACACTCTCAAGTTCGTGTTAGGATGTGTCTTTACTGTGGCCTTCTCTTGTTTTTGAGACAGTGTCTTACCCTGTAGCTCAGACTAGCCTTGAACTCATGGTAACCCTCCTGCCTCAGCTTTCCCCAAAGGCTGGAATTACTGGCACGAAATGCCACACCCAGGCCTGTAGTGTATGTCTCTCAACAGAAGGACTGGATGTGCCAGTTATGTTAGATCTGACTAAGAATGCAAACATACCCACAGGTCTGTTAATGTTTGCAGCAAACAAGTGACAGAAGAGAAGATGGTCCCTGCCATGTACATATTAGATTAGATTAGATTACCATTTAATTAGTTGGCAGTAGACATATTCCACCAACAGGATTTTTGCATCAACATGAGTTGACACAATCTTTCTTGTGAAGAACTTGATGACAATGTTCCACTGTGTTTTTTACCATGAGAAAGCTTCTATTGTGTCAAATTGATGCAATTTCTTCTCAGCAAGTAGAAATATCCTGCCCCATAATCCCATTCAGTGCCTTCTCTGAGATCCTTTTCTGAGCAGTACTGTGTGACACTGTCATGTAGCATTTTTAATTACAATAATATACATATTACTCTGTCCTATAGAGACAGTAATTACATAAGACGTGTCCTCAATGGGTCCTTTCTCATACTGCCGAGGTGTGAACACTCTCATGAATGCTGAGCACTGACTTCTGCACAAAGCCTTTCCCACAGACCACACACTTATAAGGTTTCTCTCCGGTGTGTGTTGTTTGATGTTTATTCAAATTGGACCTATCGGTGAAGGCCTTCCCGCACTCGGCACATCTGTACGGCTTCTCTCCTGTGTGAATTCGCTGATGCACTTGGAGCTGGGATTTCTTAGTGAAGGATTTCCCGCAGTCACTGCAATCGTACGGCTTCTCCCCAGTGTGGATTCTGTGGTGTGTAATCAGCTCTGACTTCTGCCTGAAGGACTTCCCACACTCTGAACATGCGTATGGCTTCTCCCCAGTGTGAGTCTTCTGGTGCTTGCTGAGATTTGACCTGCCGCTAAAGGCTTTCCCACACTCGACACACACGTAAGGTTTCTCACCGGTGTGGATTGGCCGGTGCACCAGGAGCTGCGACTTGGAGGTAAAGGACTTGCCGCAGTCGGTGCATCCATAAGGTTTCTCACCAGTATGGATGCGCTGATGGGTGATGAAGTTGGACTTGCGGATGAAAGCTCGCCCACACTCGGCACACACGTGGGGTTTCTCCCCCGTGTGGATTTTCTGGTGCACAATGAGTATCGATTTCTGGTTGAAGGCTTTCCCACAGTCTCGGCATTTGTACTGTCTCTCTCCGGTGTGAATCTTCTGGTGTATACTGAGATGTGATTTCTGGGTAAAGGCTTTCCCGCAGGTGCTACACCCATAGGGCTTCTCTCCAGTATGTATCCTCTGGTGTGTAACCAGGTCTGACCTCTGAGTGAATGCTTTTCCACACCTTGCACATACATAGGATTTCTCCCCTGTGTGAGTTTTCTGATGTGTGATGAGATTTGACCTGTTGGCAAAGGCCTTCCCACAGTAACTGCACACATAGGGTTTTTCCCCTGTGTGAATCCGCTTGTGCACATGGAGTTGCGACTTGGAAGTGAAGAATTTCCCACAGTGACCACATTGGTAAGGTTTTTCTCCAGTGTGAATCACCTGATGTGCATCCAAGTGTGCCCTCTGCACGAAAGCTAGCCCGCACTGCACACACACATACGACTTCTCCCCTGTGTGGATTCTTCGGTGTACGGTGAGGGCTGACTTCTGGGTGAAGGCTTTGCCACAGTCCCCGCACTGATAAGGCTTCTCTCCGGTGTGCGTTCTCTGATGAATGATTAGCTCCGACCTGTAGGTAAAGGCCTTCCCACACTCAGCACAGATGGACGATTTCTCTCTCATTTGAACTTTCTTACGCGTAAGGAGGTTGGGAGTGCTGCTGAAGGGTTTCGCACGGTCGAGAGATACACAGGGCCTCACTCTTGAGTGAATTCGCTGGTGGACCAGGAGTTGGGACTTGGAAAGGAAGGCTTTGCCACAGCTGTCACATGCATATGGCTTTTCTCCAGTGTGAATTCTTCGGTGTGCGACCAGGTGTGTCTTCTGGATAAAAGCCTGGCCACACTCAATGCAGACATAGGCCCTCTCGCCCGTGTGGATCCTCTGGTGCATCTTCAGTGTGGACTTCTGTGTGAAGGCTTTGCCACAGTCGACGCAGCCATGGCGTTTCTCTCCTGTATGGATCTTCTGATGTATCCTGAGGTCTGAGTTGTAAGAGAAGCCTTTCCCACAATGGCTACAGTCGTAGAGCTTTTCTCCAGTGTGAATCCTCCGGTGCCTGAACAGAGAAGATACTTGGAAAAAGGACTTTCCACAGTCACCGCATTTATAGGGCTTCTCCCTGGTGTGGGTTTTTTGATGTGTGAGGAACTCTGACTTCTGAGAGCATGCCTTTCCACATTCGACGCACACGTAGAGTTTTTCTCCTGTAGGAGACTTCACATGTACTCTGAGCTGTGACTTCTGGGTAAAAATCTTTCCAAAGTCAGCACATTCATATGATTTCTCCCCAGTATGAACTTTCTGATATTGACAAGGTATTTGTTTATAACCGAGGACTTTTCCACATTGATTATGGTCCGGTAATTTCTCTCCTGTTAGAATATGTTCAGTGTTGATACAGGATGAAGTTCTACCATAGTCAGTAATCTTTTTAGTTCTCTTCAGCCCATTACTTCCATCATGAGTCTGTAAATCTGAACTATGCTTGGGCTCATCCTCAGGCGGGTCCCAGTGACGTGGCCTCTTGGGAGGGAGAACGATGTATGAGTTCACATGAATCACCTTCCTAATGCCTGGGTAGTCATAGCAACTCCCTGCACCCAGCGTCTTTGTGATGAAAACCATATCACTCGCTGATTTATGTCCTATTTGCTGGTAGGTCTTTTTCTGGTCACCAATCTGCTGTAGTTCTTCTAGAATGAAATATGAGAAAACATCATTTGTAAAAACCAAAACAAAACAAAGCAAGAGCAAAACTACCTTCTCGCTTGATATGCAAAGAGGCTTTTTCAGAATTCCCAGCTCTAAAGCCAAGTTCCTTGCTAAAGGAGAAACAGTGCAGCAAGGTGTCTGTCAGGGCACACATGGACAAACACAGAGAAGAGGGGAGGGGGGCAATTTGAGGAAGAAAGTTGTAAGGGACAAGAAACATCCAGGCATACAATACATCACTTAGAGGGAACAGCCAGGTAGATACGTTACATAAGGCAGGTGTGAGCAAAGTAAAGCAAAAAGAAGAGATACAGAGAAAGCTGACATGCCTGTAAACTGTTACATGTCTCCAATTTACTTTAAACTTTCTAATACAGATGGTTTTTAGACGTCTCCATTATATAAATCAGTGATCCATGGCGGGGAGAGAAGGGGATGTGAACCAAAGAGGGGGAAAGGGGGAAATAGAACACCTTATCATAAATCCAAGACAGAATTAGAATTAACATGTATGTATTTACATGTATATAATATATAAAAGATACATTTATAATTATAAATTTAATTATAATTAAATGAAGGCCTCATCAGTAAAGTACAGTAATAAAATAACAACAACAAAACTCAGCTAACCAGAAAGATAGACCCTGTCAAATGTGGACTCACTTGGGCAGGACTAAAATGAAGCTTTATAAAAGATGATTAAGAATGTCAAACATGGGGCTGGAGAGATGGCTCAGCAGATAAGAGCACTGACTGCTCTTCCAGAGGTCCTGAGGTCCTAAGTTCAATTTCCAGCAACCACATAGTGGCTCACAACCATCTGTAATGGGATCCGATGTCCTCTTCTGGTCTGTCTGAAGACAGCTACAGTGTACTCATATACATATATCCATCCATACACACACACACATATAAATAGAGCTTTTAAAAAAAAGTGTCAAACACAGCAGACAGATACTGCCAAAGGTTAAGTGACAAGGATACTCAGGTCATAAGCTCAAGGAAAGGTACAGTAAGCTGGAAGCAATGACAAATCTCATGCAGTGGCCAGGAAAACAGCAGGAAGAGAGCTAGCTGGGGCAGAGCTGAAGTAGCTCACAGGGAAAGGAGGAAAGAGGTGTATGGGGGTATGGATTTGTATATCACAAAGTAATTATGAAGAAAGATTTGTAAATACCTGTGTGTATAAATAAAGAATAAAGTCATGGGGAAAGTGAAGTGAAGAAAAAAAGTAAAAAAAAATAAAAAATAAAAAAAACACAAATCTAAAGGCAAGAAGACAGCGGCTTTGCTGAAGATCTCTTGCCTCCCACCTAAGTGGGTCACATGCACTCACCTATACAGTGCTGGCATGGGCTCTCATTCTGTAATGCCCATGTTTCCTTTCCTTGCCCCAGCATGAAAACCTCTGTCTTGGAAACTTGATATCCCGTCCATGGAAAATGATAAAGGACTGGGCCCAACTACTCATGCTTCAGAGCCCAGTCGTAGCCCCACTTCAGTGAGAGGTGGTTCTGAAGTAACCACATATCTCTAAAAACTCATATTTATATGAGTTTTTTAATAATGCACAAAGAGCAAGAGAAAATATTTATATGGGGATATTTATAATGCACAAAGGAGATAAAGAACCTGCTCAGCAGGGCGTGGTGGCACACGCCTTTAATCCCAGCACTCGGGAGGCAGAGGCGGGTGGATTTCTGAGTTCGAGGCCAGCCTGGTCTACAAAGTGAGTTCCAGGACAGCCAGGGCTACACAGAGAAACCCTGTCTCGAAAAACCAAAAAAAAAAAAAAAAAAAAGAAGAAGAAGAACCCTGCTCACAGACAGGGCTGTAGAGACACACAGCAGTTACGAGCATTCACTCTCAACTTGAAGGTTTGGTTCATAGCATCCACACTGGGCACTCACAACTGCCTGTAAATACAGTTCTAGGGGATCTGATGCCCTCTTCTGGCCTCCACGGGTACTGCACCTTCATGGTAAACACACACTAGAGAAAGACACACGTGCATATGCGCACAAACACACACGAAATAAACTTTAAAAGACTCTTAAGATGCCTCAGAGCAGGCATCCAACTGAGAATAGAATAAGCTGAGTGAGGCTTCCTGTCTGATACTAGGGGACTGTGCTTACCCACTGAGCGCAGGTGACTGTAGGTCTCCTGCACCACATCCTGGTAGAGACTCCTTTGAGCAGGATCTAGATGCTGCCACTCCTCTCTGCTGAAATCTATAGTCACATCCATGAAGGACACTAATTCCTGTAAGGACAAATTCTTGTTCAGAGTAAACACACTCAGGAGGACAGGGGGCGGGGGAGAATCAGGGAGGTGGAAAAGCATATTTAGAAATAAGGAGAGTAGGTTTTGTTTTGTCTTCCGTTCATTCATGAAAGCCCCAGGGTGAGCTACCAGCAAGATGGCCAGGTAGAAACTGTAACACTCATCCTACAAAGTAACAAAGTAACTACTGTGTTTTCATGGAAAGAACTGAAGAAGGGGGCTAGAGGGCATCCTAGAAACCCAGGGTGGGTCACATAAGAGAACAAAATGCAATGGCTTGCCAATGCCCTCCAAGCCCCTAGCAGCCATCTGCTCCAAACCAGGAGGGTAAGAAGATCCCAGTGACCATCGTTACCTTGGACACTGTAATGGTTAAGTTTGTCTTTTTTTTTTTTTTTTTTTTTTTTTTTTTTGGTTTTTCGAGGCAGGGTTTCTCTGAGTAGCCTTGGCTGTCCTGGAACTCACTTTGTAGACCAGGCTGGCCTCGAACTCAGAAATCCGCCTGCCTCTGCCTCCCAAGTGCTGGGATTAAAGGCGTGCGCCACCACGCCCGGCAAGTTTGTCAACCTAACACAATTTACAACTGTGGGAACAGAGTACTGTGCAGGATTGTCCAGATCAAGCTGGCCTGTGGGAGGCTGTCTTGATTATGCTAATTGACAGCAGCCACTGTGGTTTGTACCATTTCCTAGGTAAATGGTACAAACAGATCCTGGACTTCAGAAGTGGTGGATGAGGGCGAGGAGGCAGAGCAAAGTAAGCAGGCGTGCATTTATTCTCTTTGCTCTTGACTGCAGGCGTGACTAGCTGGTGGTTTCAAGTTCCTCACGCGGTGACGTCCCCACTTAATGACTGTAACTTGTGATTGTGAGCCGAATAAACCCTTTCTCTATTATGTTGCTTTAGTGAGGGTATTTTATCACAGACATAGGAAACAGAACAAGGGCAGAAATCTAAACCCTCAATCCTACAGTGTTACCCCATTTTGCTGGGTATGGCTTGCTCCAGCAGCCTGGCCACCACTTCAGCTCAACCCTTGAAGGACAGGGTATAGCAGGCAACTTATAGGGGCAGACAGAAAGGTTTTACAATAGTTTGGTGTCATAGGTAGGATACAACAAAAGCCGTCTTGGGGACAGTGGGCCAGCAGGCACATGGGTCACCGGTGATCTTGATAAATAAATATTGTAATTTGTATCCGGCCTTTGCTACTATGTGGCTTCCTCTTTCTTCTACCCTTTTCCACCTCTTTTTTTCTACCCTAACACTAGGTAGGAGAGAAAGGAGGATAGAGGGGAAGTGGGTGGCATTATCATTAGATTCCTTCCTGCTGAATAGGGGCATCATGTTTCTTGAGGCAAGTTTGATATTTGGAAATCAGAATATCTAATTTCTCCTTCTCCTTTCTTTTCTTCGCACGACTCCTTAAGAAACCGCAACCAACCAACAAGCTACCACCCACTCTGCCTTTTGGGGCCCTAGCATTTATTCACCCTCTGAAAAAATCCCCAAAATGCCACATGTTACACACTCACAGAAACTATCTGCTGCTGGCAAAATCACACTCCTGCTAGAGCACGAGGCAAATCATGATCAGCTGCTGAGTCTGAAGCAACTCCGTATCTCACACCTGGGATTAAAACAAAAATACATTCTTACAACATTTCTGTGTTTTTTAAAGAAGCCAAAATTCCAAAAATTGTCACTATTGTACATTATTACTATAAGTAAAAATCATCCTTCAGTGTGGCTGATTGAAACCTGGGAAATTGGGCTGGCGAGATGGCTCAGTGGGTAAGAGCACCCGACTGTTCTTCCGAAGGTCCGGAGTTCAAATCCCAGCAACCACATGGTGGCTCACAACCATCCGTAACGAGATCTGACGCCCTCTTCTGGAGTGTCTGAAGACAGCTACAGTGTACTTACATATAATAAATAAATAAATCTTAAAAAAAAAAAAAAAAGAAACCTGGGAAATTGAAATCCCAGCCCACCCCCACCCCCACCTCTATCCCCACCTCCATCCCCAAATAATTATGGTGGCTTTCATCTCAAAGTCCTGTTCCTCAATACGCAGCTCTAGGTTTCTATTGATGAGCCAATCTTTTCCCACCCCTCTCTTTTCGAGTAAGAAGAAAAGCAGCTGCTGACAGCAGGGCCTGGTGCTATCATGTGGGTTACAGCGTTGCTAGGAGCTGTTTGATGGGATTATCTAGATCGTGGGATTCTCCAGGGTGTTAAACACACACAAGAAGACCTCACAGCCAGGAAAGACTCCCTGTGGCCATCTCAGCAGAAGACCAACCCAAGACCACTCTGTAAAGTCTGAGCACTGTTCAACTGTAAGAGCTAACCGTCCTCTTATTCCCACTTGCAACTGTGTATTTTTTAACATAGCCATGCCCAGGTTCCCTGAAATAATGACTGAGACTTCTTATATATGATGAAATGCCTAGGCAAAACCTTTGCTGTTCCCTGCCTAGCTCATACCTCAATAACCCAGTTTCTTCTATTCTAAGCATGCCACAGAGCTGGTTACCTTCTTCTCAGGTTCATGCCTAGGCCTGCTCCTTAGAATTTGGGGCTAATCTCCAGTGCCTGTCTATTTCCCATAATTCCCCTCTCTCTCTCTTTCTCTCTGCCGGAACTCCCACTTCCTATTTCCTGACTCAGCTCATTGGCCATGGGCTTTTTTATTGACATGTGAATGCTTTTACACAGTGCACAAGAGATTCTCTCTACACCCACTAATACAAATATAATATACAAGTGTACATTGTACTTTATAATTTGCGTAATTGTGATGGTTGTGCTCAATTTATATCTGAGAGAAAAGAGCCTTTTAATTGGACAAAAAGGGGGACATGTTGTGGGTTGCCCTGGTACTGTTTATATTCTGATGTTAATTCTGCTTCTCTCATGAACTTTCCCCCCATTCTAACTGGTCAAATAAAGGTGAGAGCCTGTGATTGGGCAGTAGAAGGGAAAGGTGGGACTGGAGGTCTTAGAGAGTGGGGGCACGTGGGGGACAGGGAAGGAGAGGAGAAGGGAGAGAGAGGGGATGGAGGAAGAAGAGGTAGAGCCAACAAGGAACAGAACCACATGGCCAGGAAAAACTGCAAGTAGCAAAGGGTCTCATAGCTGGGAAATAAATGAGGATAGTGATAGATCTGCCCAATCTAGGCATATAGTTATAAATATATTAACTGGGTTGTGTGGTTTTTATACAGGCTTATTGGGATTGGAAATCACTGCAACAAATTGGCACACCAACATATGACTCAGAACCCAACTAACCTGAAATAAAAGTCTACCCCCATCCCATCCCCACCCCTACCCCCATCCCATCCCCAGTAAATGGCTGTGGCTGTGATCTAGGACTGCAGCAATGTGTGGACTGAAAGGTGAGGGAGGTGGGGAGGCTGGTGAGATGGCTCAGCGGGTAAGAGCACTGACTGCTCTTCTGAAGGTCCTGAGTTCAAATCCCAGCAACCACATGGTGGCTCACAACCATCCGTAATGACGCCCTCTTCTGGGGCATCCATATCTGACACCCTCTTCTGGTGTATCTGAAGACAGCTACAGTGTACTTAGATATAATAATAATAATAAATAAGTCTTTTAAAAAAAAGAATAGATTGATACTTAAACACACTAAATACCTTTTGAGTTTTCTGGGATAATATTTTGTATGGTTGAATGGGGTGGATTTAATTGACACTTATCAATTACAGTTATTACAATATCTTGGTTTACTATATCTTCTCAAAAGACGGGACCCTAGATTTAAAAATTACATGCCTTAGAAAGGGGATTAGAGGAAATGTTGGAACTAAAGATTCAGGTCATGATAAGCAACAGAGAGAGGAAAATGAAGGTTAGAGACAGGAGCTGGAAAAGATGCTAGAACAAAAGATGCAGGAATTCATAGATTGAATTGAACAGCAAAGAGATAGGGATAAAATTTGGACACAGAGTCTAGAGGATAATTTACTAAAGTTAGTAAGTCAAAATAAGATAGACACAACAATATCAGAATTACAACATAAAGAGAAATTAGAAAGCTAGAAGCAGGGCCTGGAACAGAAGATACAGGGATGTATAGAGCAGTATGAACAGCAGAAAGAGAAATCTAAGACTCGGCAACTGGTGGACTAGAGGAAACGTTAGAATTAAAGGAATTTCTAGGTGGTGATAAGCAACAGAGAGAGGAAAATGAAGGTTGGAGACAGGAGTTGGAAAAGACGTGAGAGTAAAGGATACAGCAGCTCACAGAGGAGACTGAGCGGCAGAGAGAAAATAATGAGGACTGGAGGCAAAGCTTGGAGGTGAACCTGTTAAAAGTAATCAATCAGAATAGAGAGCAGAATATCAGAATTACAATATATTCAGTCTTGGGGCTGGTGAGATGGCTCAGTGGTTAAGAGCACTGACTGCTCTTCCCAAGGTCCTGAGTTCAAATCCCAGTAACCACGTGGTGGCTCACAGTCATCTGTAATGAGATCTGACACCCTCTTCTGAGTGTCTGAAGAATGCTTACATATAATAAATAAATAAATCTTTTTTAAAAATCTTTAAAAAAAAAAAAAAAGAAGAAGAAGAACCCCTCAAGACTGGAAAGATATGGCTCAACAAAACAGAGCCAAGGGTAGAGAGATTTCTACAGATCAGCTGTTTGGTGAAGGTCATTTTGCTGAGATAGAGGTCCAGGCTATATATGATGGAGAAACCTTGGCACTGTGTTGCTTGTCAGCCTTTAGCTGTGTGTCCTATGATGGTGTATGGAGACAGAAGACAACTTCATGAGGTTTGTTCTCTTTCCACTTTTATGTGGTTGCAGGAATTGAATTTGTGTCTCCAAGCTTATGGGGTAAGCATACCTAGGACCTATCTCACTGTGTAAAATGTTTAAAACCAAAACTTGAAATTAAATGTTGATAGTGTTAACAGCAGCGCAACAGAGCGGGAGGAGACAAAGTTGACAATGTTTCCCAAAAAGAAAAGCAGTAAAAATTGTGGAGGAAAAATGAAAATTGGAGACCTACTGAGAAGCAGAAATGTCAAGAACCAAATCAAGAGACTATCTGCTTTAAGTGTGGCGATCTGAAAAGAAATGGCACCATTCCTTCAGAAACCCTATCTGGAAGTAATTTCTACCAAAAATTTTATCCACAGACAACAGATAAACACGATAGGATGCCAAACAACAGTCTCTCATGATGGTCCACCCTCATTGCCTCTAGAGTGGATGACATTGCTCAGGTGTTTCTTGATTTTCGATAAATAGATCAAGATTGGTTCCCTGAGGGGCAGGTTTAGGGGTTCAGTTGCTCGGGTGGCCTATCTGCTTCTCCTCTGAGACTCCTGGGACAAATTAGGGACATCTACTCCTTGGAGGAACTCTCACCCCCAAGACCCCATCCCCCTGACCTCACATGAGCTCCCAAGATCCTCTGGGGCCAGTGGTGTAGCTTCCAGGGTTGAAGTCCAGTCAGTTGGCATGATCACGCTGGGTCTAGACCCTGTCCTCTCAGCAACCAGAAGCTTAGCGGTCCTCTATGAGTTCAGTCAGAGCTGTGAGGAAGAAGTGCTGTGGAAGAAGATCTTGTAAGGAGCCGCTCGGAGATACCAAGATACCCAGAAAGGTCAAATCCTTAGTCATTAGACATTCACCACTGAAACACATGCCAGTTACCTCACAGAGCAGTCGTTCTCAAACTTGAGCAGGTATACACTCAAATTATCTAGAGGTATTGTCAAAATATAGTTAAAAATTCTCAGCCTCACTCCCACGACTTCTGCTCCAGCAAGTCTAGAGATCTAAGAATTTATGCTAATTAGCCTCCATTATTATGCTGAAATTGCTGTACCAGGGACTAGCCTCAAGAAACAGTGCTGGGAGAATAGAAAATTTAAGAAAATCTGGGTCTGGGGAGACATGAGTATAAAGCACCTACTACCATATAAGAAACATAGCAATTGCCTTTAAAAAGCCAAGGGGTAAGAACTGGACAGAAGAAAGAAAACTTGCAAAATGGAAAGATATTTGTGAAATTAAATTCTTTTACAAACTTATGGTGGACACTCTAGTTGCTACAATATTCCTTGAACTACTTAGTCATACCTATTATTAAAAATAACTGGAGGGATGTAGTAAGGGTTGGTGAGACCAAAATACATTGTATACATATAGACTCTTCAAAAAATAAATATATTTTGTAAAAATACACATATTATAACTTCAAACATATAAACCAGAAATGGACCAAAGAGAGATGGACAAATTACATTTCCATTGTGAGCAATATCCCTCCACAACTAAGCAGACAAAAAAAAAAAAAAAAAATGGGGCTGGAGAGATGGCTCAGCAGTTAAGAGCACTGACTGTTCTTCCAGAGGTCCTGAGTTCAATTCCCAGCCACCACATGGTGGCTCACAACCATCTGTAATGGGATCTGATACCCTCTTCTGGTGTGTCTGATGACAGCTACAGTGTACTCATAAACATAAAATAAATAAATTTAAAAACCAAATCTGTAGTATCTGCTGGTGTGGTGATGCAGGTCTTTAATCCCAGAACTCTGGAGGTATAGGCGGGTGGATCTCTGTGAGTTCGAGACCAACCTGGTCTACAGAGTGAGTTCCAGGACAGCCAGGGCTCCAAAAAACAAAACAAAACAAAGGCAAAACTGTAAGGTCATATGATAGTCATATGATATATATATATATATATATATTTTTTTTTTTTTTTTCCTTTTCGAGGCAGGGTTTCTCTATGTAGCCCTGGCTGCCTGGAACTCACTCTGTAGACCAGGTTGGCCTCGAACTCAGAAATCTGCCTGCCTCTACCTCCCAAGTGCTGGGATTAAATATATTAATATATATCACAACATATTGCGATATATGTATATACATAAACATACACACACAACACAATTGAGGAACGATTATTTTTATGCAATGTGGCATTTATGAAAAGTGATTATGGTATCGACCATAAAACATTTTTCAGCTAGACCACTACCCAGAGATATTATCTGAGACAGAAAATGCATTTCCAAATGACTCCTGGATCACAGAAAACGAATTAAAAAAGAAAACCATTTATATTTAAACGACAATAAAAAGTCTACACATAAATACATAAGAATGTAAAGAATTACATTAACCAAGGCTAAAAATTAATAAGCTAAACTTTCGGGTTAGAAAGCAAACTTATCAAAAACCCCACGAGACCCTCAGCCACTCATCACATTCCCTAACATCACTCACTTGTCATCACAATCACACATCACCCGGCCAACCTCCCTCCTCCAAAACTCAGAGTTCCATTATTGATCGGAGAAATCCTTGCCACTGACAACCATCAACACAGCAGACAGCACCCGGTCACTAACTCCCAACATATGCACACACTACTGACTCCACAGAATTCTAGTTGAAACCAACCGGAATCATCTCTGAAGACTTCTTACGCTTAAGACTCAATGGAAGCAGCACGGGGGAGGGGGAGGGGAAGGGGACCACCTTCAAGCACCAAGGTCACTTCCGGTCTTAAAAAAAAAAAAAAGCCCTGGGCTATTAGTACTGCGCATGCTCAGCATTACCTGCGATGCCAGAGGAATCCAATAACCCACAGCGTGCTTATATAGCTTCAAGATCCTTTGTACACAATTCCTTAGGAGGATCGACGAACATAGTCGTGCCCAGAGATGCCGCGTGGGCCACCATCTTTCAAATTTATGCATTCCGTACAGCAGAGGAATAGCTATCCAGCCAGATTACACGGAATGAGATAAAGAACATAGATCCAGGCACTGTGGCCCACGTCTGTGCATCATCTGATAAGAGGAGGTTCTTCTCGACACGGGGTCATGAGCTCTGTAACCTGAGAAATCTAGTTGCCACTCTGAATAACCTGCTCTCTGCCGGAAGAAACCATGCGGTACAGGAGATTCAGAGGAGAAAAAAAAAAAAAAAAAAAAAAAAAAAAAAAAATTGAGAGGGCTTGTGGGAGAAACCATGAGGAAATGAGGGGACAAATCAAAGTGGTACAATCCACTTTATAAAAAACCATGTGGAAATGAGGGGACAAATCAAAGTGGTACAATCCACTTTATTAAAAAAAAAAATCATTCATGAAAAAGGTAGACAATTTAGGATGGAACTCTGCTCCTGAGAAAAAAACCAGCAACCCCAAGAGCATCAGACCAATTCAGAGGCAACTGGAAGAGTGTCAAAATCTTTAACAAGACAAACCACATTGGGAAATAGAGTAGAATCTGGGATAAATCCCGTGGAAGATACCGCCGGGAAGGGAGTGGTCAGGGTGTCCTTCGGAAGGACAGAGAAGAATGCATGGGTTCTAACCACCTCAAGTAAATAGTAGGCAGCTGTAAGAAAAAGAATAGTTTAATGCCAGGCGTGATGGCACCAACATGTGACTAAAAGCACGTAAAATTAAAATATAATTAATGGATAGCAATGTCCTTAGTGTGTAATTGAAGCCTTAATTTAATACCATGGCTCACCCTCTAAATATCTAATTAAGCTCAGAAGACTGACATTACAAGCTGAAATAGTGCCAGGCGTGGTTGCGCATGCCTTTAATCCCAGCACTTGGGAGGCAGAGGCAGGCAGATTTCTGAGTTCGAGGCCAGCTTGGTCTACAGAGTGAGTTCCAGGACAGCCAAGGCTACACAGAGAAATCCTGTGTCAAAAAACAGAGAGAGAGAGAGAGAGAGAGAGAGAGAGAGAGAGAGAGAGAGAGAGAGAGAAAAGAATTGTAAACAAACGCTTCTATTTCCTTTATTAAAATCAACTAATCTAGAGATTACTGTACCAACCACAAACATGTGACTGGATATACAAACTCATACACATAACTCATAAAATAGAATATTGTATTGTGCAGCTAAGAAAGGAAATATTTATATAGAAATGAGTCCCATAAACACCAAAGTAAAAAAAGTGTACCCAGTGTGTGATGAAGCTTGCCTTTGGTCCAAGCATTTGTGAGACAGGGACAGACTGATCTACGTGAGTTCAGTGCAAACCAAGTCTGCATAGTGACTTGCAAGTCCGCCTAGAGTGAGACCCAGACTCAAAGTAAATAAAAATTCGAAGAGAATTTTTTTCACTACGTTATAACAGAACCCTATACCTATTCGGGAACAACCACTCCTTTACAATTCTTCCTAAATCTGCTAGATTTTAATAACTAATATTCATTCTTTTTTTTTATATGCCACCTAAATGGATCATATAAATCCTATGCTGAGTCTCGCCAACAGAAAAGGGCAAAACGGAGAATCTGTCGTCATCCTGAAAATTCCTACAGTGAGTTATAAGGCCCAGAAATGTCCAAACTCAGGGTGTGGTATCTCAGAAATCATTTCAACAACTTTGTTCCAGGAGACCAGTGCCACGCAGTTCCTTTTCTAGACTACATTTCCCAGAAATACACGCGACTCTACACAACTTCCGGTGCAAACCTTCTCCAAAAACATACAGTGCTTCTCTGAGATTGGCCCCCTATCATGGAAGGGGCTCTATGTATTGTAGAGTTCCTGTCCGAGTTTGTATCTATGTCTAGGAATTTCACGCACAAAATTGAAAATGCGGAAGGAGCTCCTCGGCCTGCCTCAGGCGGTGCTCTGGCGGGAAATCCGAGAATGGATGCCATCTTCCCCGCCAGTTCCAATCGCGGACTACATTTCCCAGAAGCGTCCGCGAGTGCTAGGCAGCCCCTTCTTTTGCCTGCGGGACCCTCGTCGTCCGGGGACAAGAAAGTGCACGGCGAGCGGCCTAGGCCCTTGTTAAGGGTCCAAAGCTGCGGCCCTGGGGTCTGAAGGGAAATACCAGTCAGTATCTGAGATGTCAGGTCAGTGGGAGCTGGTCTAGCAGGGTGAGCAGCAGTGAGGCTTTGGCTCTGTGTAAGTGTGACCTTAAGTGACCCTAGGACGCAGTGAGTGCGTGGCTGTGATTTTTTAGGATTCTTTGGTGGGTGTGTCAATGACCTGTGAACATGCGCAGAGCTGTGTGTGTACGTATGCACGTTTTCTTTATTATGTGTGATTAATAACTTTGTGGCATTGTGTGTGATTGTGTCCCAATGTGTTTGGACCTATTGTGTGTAACGGTATAACTCCTGTGTATGTGGGATATCAGATAGCCAGTAATTATGCTTCCAAGACTGTTAATCAGAGGGGGACTGTGTGTATGTTTGTATACTATGTGTATTGGGTACCTGTGACTCTGAGGATGTTTGAGTGTGATTATGTAACTTTATGTGATACCATGAGCGTGGTTGGATGGAGCTGATCTTTGCTACTTTGTGGGTTCCTTTATTCACCGACCCTTTATAACCCCCTCCCCCCACACACACACACACAACAACACCCTCCCGCTAGATAGGAGAGAAAGAAAAATAGATAAATAGATGGGGAAGAGGGGGAGAGAGAGAGAGAGAGAGAGAGAGAGAGAGAGAGAGAGAGAGAGAGAGAGATAGAGATCCTTGACTCTAATTTGTTTCTTCTTTGAGCATGACTGCTAACAAACCTTACCATACTCCCTGAACAACCAACCACCACCAATCCTGCTTGTCTGGACCCTAGCATTTATGTATCCTCTGAAAAGTCCTCAAAATTTCAAATGTCACACAATTGCAGAAACTATCTGCCACTGGCAAAACCATACCTATGCTAGAGCACAGGTAAATGAGCTGCTTTGAGGTAGCCCCATATCCCCACACGCACCCCACACGCACCTGGAATTAAAGCGGAGACATACTCTCAGAAGATTTCTGTGGGGTTTTTTTTTCAATTTTTTTTTTATTATTTATGTGGTTTTTAATGACACCAAAATTCCAGAATTCTCACTACAATTGGAAGATGGCATGTAATTGTCAAGCTGACAGTATGTGTGTCTTAGGGGCTCTTCTGTTCTGTTGAATGTGTATGGTGTATTGATTGTGTAAAATTTCATGAGGGCAACTGGAGGTGATTATAACTGTTACGTGACTCTGCTGTGAGTCTCCTGTTGTGCCCGTTTGTAGCACTGTGGTTTTATGTGGTGTTGTATTTAAGGGTTCTATAAATGTGGTTGTGATTTCATCCTCAGGATGGATGTGTGACTGTGACTATCCAACCATACATTGTTGTGCTGTCATTTGGGTAGGGTGTGCTTGTGAGGATAGATGTGGTTCCATGGTGGGTGACTGACAGCAGCTGTGGGTATGTAGATTTGGTGTGCCTCTGACTGCCTAAGTGACTCCAATTTTCTGTCCTAAGAGACCCCTAGTGAGATGAGAACAGATTCCAGTATTGGACAACATAGGCTTCATTCCTTCTCTGACTCTATAGACATTATCATGAGAACCTAGACTTCTCCCTGGGTGACCGGTATGGATCCAGGGTGGCCTTTTATTAAAAGGCTTAGGACTTCATGACTCATTTTTCCCCCTAGCTCCGCTCCTCCAGAGGTACCCAGTGGAGAAAAGAGGAATGGCGGTGGACCACGCCAAAAATAAGGTACACTGGGGTTTCTGTTGGGATGACCCACAAATGCTGTATTTTCTGACTATAAAAAAGTGTGTTCTTGTTTTTCAATTATTATTTGGAGCTGGTGACAACTGGCTAGTAGGACATGTACATGTCACTTCCATACCTCCCTTTAAAAGTAAGGCGACTTTCCCCAGCCTGCTAGTAGAATAAGGAATGTGACTTTTTGCATAATAAAGAGCAGTTGGCAGGAATTAAGGGGGTGGGACTTCCAGGCTGGCTACATTGCCAGCAGACAAAGATGGAAGCAGAAGGCCCCCAGGACAGATAGAAGCAGCAGCTAGAACCACTTGGAGAAACAGAATGGCGGAGGTCAGGATGAGTTAGTAGCTGAGACACTGTCCCAGCAAAACTTCACAACAGCTTTAAACTATGTAGCTGTCTCCATGTCTTAACACAGACTTATCAAGTGACCCGGTTCTTCCAATGGTCCATTCATGAAAATGGTGGAAGATTCAGACATAGACGCATGGCCTGTGTCCTCCCTGACTTCCTTCCGTTTAATGGTCACATGTTAATTTAGGAATTAGACAACTTAGAGTTTTTGTTCCTTTCTATAACGTGGTTATTTCAAAGAACTTGGAAAACAGAGCCAATTTAAATCTGTGCTACACAAGGATAACCTCTGTTTCATCAATTTCCTTTTCATGACATTTTCAAGGGTGGGGTCTTACAGCATTAACCATTTCATATATTTGGAGTGAAAATTATGCGTGGCAGTGGTGTGGTTTGGTTGTTGTTGGCTTTCTTTTGATTTTTGAGACAGGCTGGTCTCAAACTCTGCAAGTAGCTGAGCATGACTTTATACTTCTAATTCTTCTGAGCTGCAATTACATGTGTGAGTCACTATACTTCTGCATGTGTGTATGTATGTATGTATGTATGTATGCGCAGTACCACACACATGCCATGGAGGCCAGGAGAGGGTGTTAGAGTCACTGGAACTAAAGATATTAAAGGTTGCGAGCTACCGTGGGGAGGCTGGGATCTAGACCCGGGTCCTGTGCAGCAGCAGAAAGCACTCTTAACCACTGAGCAAGCACTCAGCCCCCATTTTGAGGGTTTTTTGTGTAGTTGGTTGTGTTTAGCTCTGAGGCAGGGTCTCTCGCTGTAACCCAGGCTGACTCCGTGCTTTAAATCAGTGGCTCGAAACCTTCCTAATGCTGTGGCCCTTTAATGCAGTTCTTCATGTTGGGGTGACCCCACCCATAAGATTATTTTGTTGGCCCTTCATGCATGTAACTTTGCTACTGTAATGAATCACAATGTAAATATCTGATATGCGGGATAATTGATTATCCAGAACCACTTGGTTATCTAGAACCACTGCTCTAGAGCCTCCTGCTTCAGCCTCCTAGTACTGGGTTGCTGGTATAAGCCACCATGCCAAGTTCTGTACAAGGGTTTGAATCCCGCTCTTCTTTTAAAAATCCAAGCCAGGCAGTGGATGATTCTAAGAAGTTTGAACTGTGTGTATAAGCTGTTGAGATTGTACAGTCAAAAATCAAAACATTTGGCCACCAGAAAAATAATTTGAATTAGTAAGAAATGAATGATTGTTTTGGTGTTTGAAACCAGGGCATTATGCACATGCTTTATGAATGAGCTAACTCCCCAGTCCTGTTCTTTGAGACTTGATCACACTATATAGCTAAGGCTGGCCTTGAACTCACTGTGCAACCTGGGCAGACAAGACAGCTCCACTCCAAATCCATCCTCTTGCCTCGTCCTCCCTGGTGCTGGCTTCAGCACCATGCCTGGCTTTGTGTCCTGTTTCTGGATGAACAGACAACCCAGAGGTCCTAGGTCTGGTGACATCATGTAGTGGCTCATTTGCTCAGCCAGACAACACGAGCACCAACATTTTGGAAGTGCTCTCTGTGTTCTAACCTGGGTGTGTTTATTGTTTCAGAAACCGGTGGTGTTCAGTGACGTGTCTCTGGACTTCTCTCAGGAGGAGTGGGAGTGTCTGGGCCCCGCGCAGAGAGACTTGTACAAAGATGTGATGCTGGAGAACTACAGCAACCTGCTCGCAGTGGGTAAGGACACCTGTACCAACAATGCAGCCATCTCAGGAGTGTCTGCTTCTTCCTCAAGGAACTTCTCAGCTGCCTTTCAAGTTTGCCACCTGAATTCCTGCTCCTTGTTTGCAAATACATGGTTTCAGCCGGGCTGAAGCAGAAGCCTGAGAGACAGGCGGCTCCGGTGGGCTGTGGCTAAAGCTTCTTCCTCGTCTCTGGCTGTTCCTGTCTTGACATCTCTTGCTTGGTGACCCAGGGATCGCATCCGTTTCCCACAGCGTAACTATGTCCCATGTCTTTTCTTGCAAGCAGGACTTCACATTCCCAAGCCTCAGGTGATCTCTTTATTGGAGCAAGGCAAAGAGCCCTGGATGATTGGTAAAGAGCTTACAAGAGGCCTGTGCTCGGGTAAGTGAGAAGCATAGCGCAGAGCGCTGCCCACGGGGACAACTCGCTGGTAACCCAGGAAACTGCACCTTCCCCATGTTATTTTGTTTTAAAGAGTATTTCCTTATGTTATGTAGACGAGTGCTCTGTCTGCATGTACACCTGCATGCCAGAAGAGAACATCAACTCCCATTATAGATGGCTGTGAGCCACCATGTGGTTGCTGGGAAATGACCTCTTAACAGCTGAGCCATTTCTCCTGCCTATTGGTTGTTATTTTGTAAGCTTCTGCCAAAAACTTAGGTCTAAGTGAGAAAAGCAAGTTCTTTTTTTAAAAAGATCATTATTATTATTATTTGTTTCATGTATTTATTGATTGATTGATTGCATGGGGCGAGTTGGGGGTGGTGTCAAAGGACAACTGTGAGAGTTCGTTTTCTCTGTGCATGGTGTTGGTCTGGGGATCAGACTCCGGTCATCATTGGTTTTGTTTTCCCATAGGAACGATTTCATAACTGGCCTCTCGGTCTTTACCTTCTCTTGTCCATCTAGAGGTCGGATGCCTAAAATCCCAACCTCCCAACTACCTGAGTTACCTTCTGGTGACCAGGCTCAGTACTGGAGCTTTTTTCTTTCTTTTAAGATTTGTTATTTTATATGTACGGGGCTGGGGGTATGGGGTATGTGTGCACCAGATGTGCTATTTTATATTCATGGGCCTGAGTGTGTTTAGTGTGTGTGCACCACCAATTGTGGTATTTTATATTCATGGGCCTGAGTGTGTTTAGTCTGTGTGCACCACCAGTTGTGGACTGGTGCCCACGGTCAGAAGACGTCATAAAATCCTCTAGAACTAGTCACAGGTATTTGTAAGCGGCTATATGGGCACTGAGAACTGGACCGCAGTCCTTTGCAGTAGCAGCACACATTCTTAACTGCTGGGCCATCTTTCCAGAACCAGTCCTGAGGCTCGTTAAGGAGGACTTCTATCATGAATTGCCTCAGTAGCAGCACAGACATGCTGCTGTCATTCAGAGAATCTCAAGGTTTTTTGAAGTTCCATGGCAGAAAACCAGGACAAAGATCAATGTGGCAGTACATGTTTATAATCCTAGCAACTAGAGAGACTGGGGCAAGATAATACAGAGTTCAAAACCAGGCAGAGTTACATAGTAAGACCTTGTCTCGGGAGACATTCCTTCCCTTTAATCCTTGCACTTGGGAAGCAAAGGATCTCTTGAGTTCAAGACCAATCAGGGCTAGATAGTGAGACCCTATCTCTAAACAAACAAAATGAGCAGAAGACCAAATGTATTATTTGATTGGGTTTTTTTTTTTTTTTTGGTGTTTTGTGTGTGTGTGTGTGTGTGTGTGTGTGTGTGTTGTACCCAGTGCTTTTTTTTCTCCAAACTATTCTGACTTACATCCATATTTAAGAATCACTGTAGGAAGCATTTGTGGTGCACGCCTTTAACCTAGCACTGAAGGGGCAGAGGCAGGCTGATCCCTGTGAGTTCGAGGTCAGCCTGGTCTATAGATCAAGTTCCAGGACAGCCAGGGCTACACAGAGAAACCCTGTCTCCAAAACAAGACAGTGCTTGTTGGTAACTTATTTCCTCCATGGTCTCCTCTGCTTTCACGGTGCATCTTGTTAATTCCCTGTGCTCTTTGTCCATTTCCGTCATAGATCTCCGTAAGCCTGTGTCATTTACTTACTAGACAGTATAGTCACTTCCTTTTTTTTATCCCAGTATGAAAGTTTAAAGTTTTTCCAAATAATAGAGGAAAAAAAATATATTTGCTACTTTTCTTTTCTTTCAGCTCTGGAGTCAATGTGTGAGAGCAAGTTATTATCTCTAAAGAAGGAAGTGTATGAGATAGAGTCCTGCCAGAGGGAGCTAATGAGACTTTCAAAGCACGGCCTCCCGGGCTCCGGTTTTACAGATGCTCTGGAATGTGGAGGCCAATTTCCAAGTGGACATGGAAGCCAAGAATTACTCACTCGGGAATACATGCCCACATTCGTTCAGCAGACCTTTTTTACCCTACATCAGATTATTAATAATGATGAGAAACCCTATGAATGTAAGAAGTGTAAAAAGGTCTTTACCCAGAACTCACAGTTTATCCAACATCGAAGAATTCATATTGGTGAAAAGTCTTATGAATGTAAGGAGTGTGGGAAGTCCTTCAGTTGTGGGTCACATGTCACTCGACATCTGAAAATTCACACTGGTGAAAAGCCCTTTGAATGCAAAGACTGTGGGAAGGCCTTTAGTTGTAGCTCATACCTTTCTCAGCATCAGAGAATCCACACTGGTAAAAAACCTTACGAATGTAAGGAGTGCGGGAAAGCCTTTAGCTACTGCTCAAATCTCATTGACCACCAGCGAATTCACACTGGTGAGAAGCCTTATGCCTGCAAAGTATGTGGGAAAGCTTTTACAAAGAGCTCACAACTTTTCCAACACGTGCGAGTTCACACAGGTGAGAAACCTTATGAATGTAAGGAATGTGGCAAAGCCTTTACGCAGAGCTCAAAGCTTGTTCAGCATCAGAGAATCCACACTGGAGAGAAACCCTATGAGTGCAAGGAATGTGGGAAAGCCTTTAGTAGTGGCTCAGCCCTCACAAACCACCAGAGAATCCACACTGGGGAGAAACCCTATGAGTGCAAGGAGTGTGGGAAGGCTTTCACTCAGAGCTCACAGCTTAGGCAACATCAAAGAATCCATGCTGGTGAGAAACCTTTTGAATGCCTGGAATGTGGAAAGGCCTTCACCCAGAACTCACAGCTTTTTCAGCATCAGAGAGTCCACTCAGATGAAAAACCTTATGAATGTAATAAATGTGGGAAGGCCTTTAATAAGTGCTCAAACCTTACCCGGCACCTGAGAACTCATCGTGAGGACAAGCCCCGTAGCTGTAACGAATGTGGGAAGACGTTTAGTAATGATGCAGACCTCATTCGCCATCAGGAAACTCATACTAACGAGTAATAAAACTTCATCCTTGAGTTACTCTCTGACATTGTTTGACTAGATATTTACATTTTCATCTGAATTATTTGGCTGTAGGCTATGAGTTCCACGCCTCTGGGTATTGTCTTCTCCCACACCACTGCTAGTTGCTTACTGGGTTTTGTAAACCTCTTGCTTGGGGATCTGACATACTGTGTTTATGTCTGCTCATAGCTCTAGGCCTGTCTTTTGTTTTCTAAACTGTGTTTCTTCTGAAGCTTGCACTAATAGCAGCGTTTTAACTGTGTAAGCTTCATGAGTTAAGGCCTTTGTAGAGCTCCAGGGTGGATCTAAGGCGGTGCTGGTCGGTCTTACTGCTGTGTCTCATGAGCTTGTTTTTATTTTTATTATGGGGGGGGGGGCGGGGAGAAAACTAGAAAATCCAAAGCTCAGACATGACGATGAACTGTGATTGTGTTGATTTTAGATGACGACTATCAAATCGGTAGAACGAGTTCTGCGGAAGATGTGTAGTTTGTGTGTTTGTGTTCTTTCTGCATCTGCTTTTGTCATGTTAGAAAATCATTGTTGTAATTGCTCTTTCAGCAAATACAGATTCTAATTTTAAAGATTTACTTAATATCTGTTAATGACTATTATTCATGTTATGGTTGCTTCTGAATTTTTGCATTTGTAAAAGCTGTCTCCATTACTATGCCTCCAAACTTAAATTTGGATGTCTGATGTTTTGTTTCTCCTAAAAATGAGAACATTTAATGCTGAATTTATTTTCTCCTTGTACGCTATTTTGTTCCTTTTCATTAACCCTAGTCCTGATGTCTTGTCAGAAGAATAATTACAGTTAGGAACATGTTATTCTTCCAGATTATTTTCTTATCAGTAGTTGTTCTTCTTTTACATATTCAGTCATGTGTACGCATTGGTTTGCCATGAGAACTCAATGAACTCATAAATAGAACTTATAGATCTATTCCTAGCATATATGGGTTTAATAAAAGGTTTCTCTGTTGTCATTTGTACACTACGTTTCATAATTTTCTTTATGATTTGTGGAAAGGGTCTCTGGGGCGGGGTTGCCAGGGATGGAAACCAGGGCTTTGTGGGTGCTAGGCAAGCACACTCACTGAGCTGTGGTTCAGTCCCTCACTGGTGAATTCCAAGCTAGTGTTTAGAATTAGCGTTTAGTTAGGATTAGTGTGTAGTGTTAGAACTGCTAACCCACTTCTCCCAGTTTCAGGAAAATTACTTTTAACTGCCACATGCCATTATCAAAACTGGAGGATTGATGATGGAAGAACAAATTATATGAAATAAAGCCTTTCATCTACTGCTTATTGAATTACAAGCGGGGAAGGGGTATTGTGGATGTTCTTTATCTAGACATCTCCCCTCCCTCCCCCCTCACTAACCGGTTTTACTTTGTAGCTCTGGCTGGACTGGAACTTACTGTGTAGGAAACAGATCTCCCTGCACTAAGTGCTGGGATTAAAAATGTGTGCGTGCTACACCCATCTTCAGACTTAATTTTTTTTTTTTTTAAAGATTTATTTATTTATTATATGTAAGTACACTGTAGCTGTCTTCAGACACACCAGAAGAGGGAGTCAGATCTCATTACAGATGGTTGTGAGCCACCATGTGGTTGCTGGGATTTGAACTCTGGACCTTCGGAAGAGCAGTCGGGTGCTCTTACCCACTGAGCCATCTCACCAGCCCCAGACTTAATTTTTAATGTTGTACAAATAACATCAGCCTGAGATTCTGAAAAGTTTTGGTGGATAGTTGAAGTCACGGCTATCAAAACAGCAGGAAGAGATGAGACTAGTTTTCCTTATTCCTTCTCCAAAGCAGAAAACATAGAAGCATTGTGTGGGAGTAGAAGCAGTATTCCTGGGGAGGTATAACTAGGTACTGTTCACCTCAGATAGGGACCCCATCACAAACCAAAGGAAGGATGTCATCAAAGCTCTACTCAGTGGGCTAGTGAGCTTTGTTGGAGTTGCATGTGGAAGCATGAGTGAGAGGTTACAAGAGCAGAAAGGACTCAGGTGGCTGCATCACCAAAAGATCATGCCAGGATGGGGGACAACTCAGAAGCTGAAACCAGAACCCCCCCGAAGGGCTTGCGGGCAGCTGAACCAGTTAGCTCTTCCGGGCTGCTCACTAAGCTCAGGCCTTACTGCTTATATAACCTTGGAAAAGGAGGAATGTAGTATGATTTATTTTGAATGCGTGTCCCTTTAAGAGAACTGCTTGCCCCTGTGACCTTCAGTGTCAATGGGCCCTTGGAGTTCTGGGATGGGGGGGGGGGGGCTATAAAAAGCCAACAGAGGCTAAAAGAGAAGGGAATAGGGTTCAAGTGGCCGAAGAATAGGGTCAGAGAGTACAGTTAGAGAAGACAGTGCAGGAAGGAAGACGACTGAGTAGGGCTGAAGAGAAGAAATGAGATTGAGTATGAAAATAGACCTTTGAGCCAGGAGGACCTGAGCTGAGCCAGAGAAGATATCCTCAGGAAACAGTTGAAAGTGAATTGGGCTAGCAAAGTGAGAAGAGAAGACTGCTGGCTGGAGACAGTTGAGCCAGGAGAAGTTGAGCTGAGCTGAGCTGAGCAGTTAGCCTAGAACAGTTGTTACAGTTTGGAGCTGCTGGCATTGGGAAAACTGGGAGAAGGGATTGTTGAAGAGAGGAATGAACAGCTGGGAGGAACATTCAAGGGGCTGGGCTGGAAACTGGGAAGAGTGCTGGCAGGGAGAACCGGTTACTGTTTGTAAGAAAAGGAGACTTTAAAAGAAAAAGCACAGCTCGGTGTGGTGGCGCATGCCTTTAATCCCAGCACTTGGGAGGCAGAGGCAGGTGGACTTCTGAGTTTGTGGGCCAGCCTGGTCTACAGAGTAAGTTCCAGGACAGCCAGGGCTACACAGAGAAACCCTGTCTGGAAAACCAAAAAAAAAAAAAAAAGAAAGAAAAGAAAAGAAAAGAAAAGGCACATATTTTGCAAGTGGCACCCAACATGGGGCAGGCTATTTGTAGCAAAAGAAATATGAAAAGAAGATGTGTATTTTACAAGAGACCTGATGAATCTAGTCAGTTTCAGGGATTTCCTAAAGCTCTTGAGTTGTTTACTTCTTGATCTCTAAGGAGGGTTCCTGCACAGTGGAATATTTTCACTTCCCTATAGAACAGTGGTTCTCAACCTGTGAGTTCAACCCCCTGGCAGTCCTCTATCTCCAAAACCATTTACATTATGAATCATAACAGCAAAGCTACAGTTGTAAATTAGCAACGAAAATAACTTTATGGTCAGGGTCATCACAACATGAGGATCTGTATTAAATGGGTGAATTAGGAAAGCTGAGAACCTGACCATCCTCCAGGATGGAATGTTTTATCTCAAAGGAAACAACAGGTCATAGTCTTTGAAAAGAATAGGAAGGGCAGAGAGACAGCAATAATAGGGTTAAATACCTGGGTATTAAAACAGTATTCCTTTGTACATGAGTTAAGAGAACAAACCCCTTATCTACATTTGATCCCATGGTTGAGGAAGAAGGTATTATATTTTAAAGAGTAAGTAATTGGGTGTGGTGCCTCATATCTGTAATGCCTAGAGATGCTCACTGCAGAAGGATTGAGAGCTTGATACCATGTTGGGCTGTGTATCATGTCTCTGTCTCCAATAACAAATGACTTTTTAAGTCTATAAAATAATAAGAAACCAAAAAAGATACTCCAAGTGTTTAGTGGTGAGATAGGGCTAAAAGTGACTGACACAGAATGAGAAACTGTAGTGAATTTTTGAACTTTTTAGCAAGCTGCCATGGGGGAGGAACCTCTCCCACTGTACTAATAGCTCTTTCTGTTTATGAAACTTTGCATTTTGAGCAAGAAAGTGCTAGCAGCTGAAGCTGGGACAAAAGACAGGACAGAGAAGCAGAGGGAAGCAGATCGGGAGCAGGGCAGGGAGGTAGAGAGTGAGAGCTACATGCGGAGACTCGGTGGCGGAGAAGTTGGTCTCCCTGAGAGACTACCCAGCAAGCAGGCCAACAACCTTATGCTCTACAGATGTTTCCAAGCCCTCAATAACCTTTCCCCATGTGGTGGTGCACGCCTTAAATCCCAGCACGTTGGGGCCGAGGCAGGCAGAGCTCTTGAGTTTGAGACCAATGTGGTCTGTAATCTGAGTTCCAGACCTGCAAGAGATAAGCAGTAAGAGCCTGTCTAAACAAACAAAAACTTAAAAATTAGGAACTTTGTAACACATATGAAAATTCTGAACAAAGTGTAATTTTTATAGAAAACTTGAATGGATAGCAAAAATGACTAGAAGAGAGGTGTACTTTTTTTTTTTTTTTTATTGAAACAGAGTTTCACTGAATAGCCCTGGATGTCCTAGAACTCACTCAGAGATCTTCCTGCTTCTGCCTCCTGAGCACAGGGATCAAAGGTATGCACCAGCATTGCCCAGCAGGAGTGTACCTCTTAAGAACTAGTCTCCAAAAGCCTTTTGTATCTGTTTTGATTTGAGACAGAGTCTTACTATGTAGCTCCGACTGGCCTGAAACTTCATATGTGTTGTGGATTTGATTTAATGCTTGTGTTATAGGTTCCCAAAACTGCATGAGAATTCTGCATGTGAGACACTGAGGGTCCCTACCCCCCAGCTGGTTCTAATTGGCAAAGTTGCCAGCAGCTAATGGCTGGGCAGGGAGACAGAGGCAGGACTTTAGGATTTGAGGGCAAAGGTGCCACCAAGAAAGAGGCAGAGCTACCATACAGGAGAAGCAGAAGGACCAGGCTTGAAAACTGTGGATGGGAAAGCACACAATCCTATAAAAGCCAGGGAAGAGCAGCCCCGGGGGGAGGGACATTGGGTCTAGTCTTAGTCAGAGTTTCTTTTTTTCTTTTTTTAAGATTTATTTATTATATCTAAGTACACTGAGGGCATCAGATCTCATGATCAGATGGTGGTGAGCCACCATGTGGTTGCTGGGATTTGAACTCAGGACTTTCAGAAGAGCAGTCAGCGCTCTTAACTGCTGAGCCATCTCTCCAGCCCCTTAGTCAGAGTTTCTATTCCTGGACAAAACATCATGACCAAGAAGCAAGTTGGGGAGGAAAGGGTTTATTCAGCTTACACTTCCACATTGCTGTTGATCACCAAAGGAAGTCAGGACTGGAACTCAAGCAGGTCAGGAAGCAGGAGCTGAGCAGAGGCCATGGAGGGATGTTCTTTACTGGCTTGCTTCCCCTGGCTTGCTCAGCCTTCTCTCTTATAGAACCAAGACTACCAACCCAGAGATGGCACCACCCACAGGGGGCCTTTCCCCCTTGATCACTAATTGAGAAAATGCCTTACAGTTGGATCTCATGGAGGCATTTCCTCAACTGAAGCTCCATTCTCTGTGATAACTCCAGCTGTGTCAAGTTGACACAAAACCAGCCAGTACAAGGACATAATAAAAAAAAGAACCAGAATTTTCCAGCACTTGCTCCTCCTACTCTCTGCCCCAGTGGCCTGGCCGGCCCTGTTTTTATCTCATGGAGACTCTGACTCAGAACTCCACAATCTCTCCACTCAGCTCACTAAGTTCCCATTGGTGGGTAGTTACCACGCCAACCCCATGCTTCAAATCTCCCACGGCCTTGGTGGTGCACATCTGTCAAAACCATGTTTTGCAGCCATACCTTTCTCTCTTGAACCCAGACGAGCAACTGCATGAAGGAAAACACACACAAATCTAGTTTAGAGACAATGGTAACTCAATCTTTGGGCGCAACAACTAAAACCTAATCTTGTAGGCCTTATTAAAATCTGATTCCTCTAGATCTGCCATGATACCAGGAAACTCTAGCAGCTACATCTTACCCATATCCTGTCCCATTCCCAAAGTCCTCCTGCTTCCTCTCTTCCTCCATCCATCCCAGAATTCCCTCCTACTCAACCTGTGATTGGCGCCTTTCTTCATTAGGGGATTGGTTCACAAGAAGCCACCTGAGTACGTGACTCATTCCTTATTCCAGACAACCTTTCCTGGGAGATCAGAATTTATATAAAAATACAGGCAGCACAAAGCCATCCACAACACCCTTCAGACTGGATAACCTGTCGGGGTTTTAGTCTGAAGAAAACTTACTCTCCCTTTCTCAGGGGCTCTTTACCTAAGGGTGAGGTCTGGCGAGATCCTCACATCCACATTGTCATGGTAACTGGGGTGAGAAAGACCAGCACTTAAATCATACTTCCTTTGGACTCTTAGCAGTTAGAACTGGCAGTTGAGAGATAGCTCAGTGTTTAGAACACTAGTTCTCACAGAAGACCCAGGTTTGATTCCCAGGACCTACATAACAACTCATCCTAAACTCCGGCAGTCCCAGGGCACCTGACAACACTCTTCCATTTTGGGGCACTTCATGGATGTGATGCACAGGTATACCTGCAAGCAAAAGCACACACACACACTAAAATGTAAAGGAAATTAAAAAAAAAAAAAAGACAATTAGAATTGGTTGCTTAAACTTCTCGAACATCAATTTTACTTATCAGTAAAATGAAGATAGTAGTAGCTACCATCTCAGTAAAATGAGGTGGTAGCATGAGTGACATGCGTAGTCACAGTGTACATTACAGGTTGTACAATATGGCTTGTGTTTATTTCAGAGCATTCACAATAGTTCTGGCGTTGTTCTAGCCCTGGAATATCCTGGTAAACCAAACAAACACTGACTGTCTTAGATCTCGTAAGACAGTGTAGAAAGACATGGAATGAAATGTAGGGGGTAAAAGGCAAGAATAAAAATGAATCGGGATAAAGGTTAGAGACGTGGCTCAGCTGTGTAAGAGCCCTCACTGCTTTTCCAGAGGACCTAGGTTCATCCCCCAGTATCCAGATCACTGTCTCACAAATCCTGGACCTCCAGCTTCAGGGACTCTGATACCCACTGATGGCCTCTGTGGGCATGGGCACACACATAGTCCAGGCACAGAGACACATGGAATAATTAATAATTAGCAATTAGCAAAATCATAATTAATAAAAACACATTAATAAAAATCTTTAAAACTACAATAAGTATCAGGCTAACGAAAAACATGGTAACCAGAAAGAACTCTGTGTAGGTTAAAAAAAAAAAAAAATTGCAGCAAAGTCCCTCTGTAGCAAGAGCAGTACAGGTAGGAAGGAGTAAAGAAAAGGGTGAATCATGTTGATACCTGGGAGAAGTGAGTTCCAGGCAGAAGGAAAAGCAAAACCACCAATCAGAAAGTGGTATCCATAGTGTCTGAGGAACAGTAAGGAAAGATGTATGTCTGGAGAGGGCTGGACAAAGGACAGAAGGGTAGGACACCAGAAGGATGACCAGGGCCAGATCGGACATGGCCTTCTTGGTCATAGGAAAAGCTTCAGTTTTGTTGGTTCCAGCAACACATCATGAGTATAAGTCAGGGCTTCTGGGATTGGCTTCAGCGTGGCCCTTTCTTCAGCTACGTGGAACAGGTGAGTTCTCCCATATAGGAAGGCTATGAGGATGATAGAGGAACAAGTAGGCCTTGCCTTCGAGACTCTCCTGTGGGTGACAGTGCTACCATGTCATTTTGTCCTACATAGTCCTCCCCTCATGGGGCTTTGTCCTTCCCTAGAAACTGAAGGAGGAATGGCTGCTGGGCTTGGGAAGTTGTCCCAGATAAGTTAGAGCACTAGTTAGAACTTTGACCACGTTTTTCAGAACTTTTTTTTTTTTTTTCAGCCCAGAGGAAAACTCTCTACTCTTTGTTCATAGAATGCTTTTATACAGTATTTGATATCTGTAGGCATAATTTTTTGTTTTTGTTTGTTTGTTTGTTTGTTTCTGAGACAGGGTTTCTCTGTGTTGCCCTGGCTGTCCTGGAACTCACTTTGTAGACCAGGCTGGCCTCGAACTCAGAAATCTACCTGCCTCTGCCTCCCAAGTGCTGGGATCAAAGGTGTGCGCCACCACTGCTCAGCTGTAAGCATAATTTTTTGCAAACTACTTTTAATAAATGTTCAGCCTGTCCTCTAGCCCACCACCCACCAGAGGCAGTGGAAGAGGAAAGTTATTAGGCTATGGGGGAAGTGGACCTGTTCAGCAATAGTTCTTTGGGGGCAAGCTCGATCTTCTTTGTCAGCAGTTCAGTCCCAAAGCAAACACCAAATACAACTCAGCAGCTGCAGACACCAGAGTCCTCCTGGCAGGCAGACACCACACACAAACCAACAGCTGTAGTTCAATCCTGAGGAAACTGCCAGCCTTGCCAACTGGCTGGAGCCTGCAGAAGCAGCAAGCTACCACAGGAACCTCACAGGCAGTTCTTGGGCAAGTTTCTCTCAATGTCTGCGTTACCACAAGCTATGTAAGGTGAACCAATACATGTGTGTTGGCAAAGAATAGCAAGGCAGAGCAAACCAAACCAATGCTCTGCTCTCACTATCTGTGGGGTCATATTTATACTCCGTCACATGCCCTTTCACGTGCATGCTATAGCAAAACTTCCTTTTACATGAGTCTGCTTCAGGAAAACATTCTTTCACATGCCTGCTCCAGGAAAATGTCATTTGACATACTGACTTTCCAAACAAACCTGAAGTTTCCATCCTAGGACACCATGAAGCAGCAAGCAGCAGAACTCAGCAGCTTTGGCCATGTGGCTCTGGCTTTAGAGTGAATAAAAGGGGTTCTGGGACAATTGATGCTGGTTAGCTGGAGCTAAGAAATTAGTGATGATTAAGAAGAGACCAGCATCACTGAGGTGAAGTCTTCTGGGAAGTGGGTTTGTTTGTTTGTTTGTTTGTTTGTTTGTTTGTTTGTTTGGAGAGCACAAAGAAGCTGTGTTCCAAAAAGAGCCAAGGTTGTATCTCGTGCTGCAGCTGGGCTTGATAATGTGTAAGAGTCACCCAGTTGGTACTGATTTTGAAGGCAAGAAGGGATCATGAAGAGCAGCTGAGGCTTGACACTGTGAAAAGCCAGGGAAGGCCATTGGTGAAGGTGCAGCTTCAGTTACAGTTGATTGCCCAGGACTGAAGGGGTCATGCAAAGAATTTGAAGCTCAGCACCGTGAAGAGAGCCTATGAGAGGCTATTGGTGAAGCCTAATTGCAGCAGAAGACCATATTGAAGATGCCATGGGATTACCACCAAGAATAGCAGTGGGGTAGAGTCAACCAGAGCGTAGAGTGCTACAAAAGGCAGAGCTGGAGAAGTGACCCAAGTTCTTTGGAGGAGCCCAGAAATCATGTGTGCATCCCAAACGTTGCATTGAAGACCCTAAGATTTTAGAGATGCCAGAGTCATGAGATATCTACTGAAGAAAGTTGCTAACAGGGAGTGGAACCAGCCCAAGAGAAGGAATTTTGTTGCAGTCAACAAAGATAAGAAGAATTGGAGATCTGAAGAGCACTTTGACATCAGACATGGAGATGCAGAGTTTGGAGTTTGCCCGGCTAGTTTTTGGTCTTGCTTTGGTCCAGTATTTCCTCACTACGACATTTTGTAATGTATATCCTGTGATGTTGGAGGTGTGTGATCTGCTCTGATGTTTATAGAGGATTACAGTAAAGTGGTTAGATGATCTCAGAAGAGATTTTGAACTTTTAGCATCGTTGAGACTGTGATAGACTATGGGGACTTTTGAAACTGAAATCAATGTATTTTACATTATGGCTAGGTGTGGCGCCCATGCAATCATGCATTTGAGCAAAGCCTATGAGGGCCAGAGAGTGAATGTAGTAGTTAGAGTAGGCTTGGCCCCCATAGACTGATGTGTTTGATTATGTGTGATTCAGGGAGTGGCGCTATTAGAAAGTGTGGCCCTTGTTGGAGGAATGTGTTACTGTGAGGGTGGGCTTGGGGACCCTCCTCCTAGCTGCCTGGAGACACTCTTGTCGCTGACCTCAGATCAAGATATAGAACTCTTGGCTCCTTCTCCAGCACTATCTCTGCCTGGACGCTGCCATGCTTCCCACCATGATGATAATGGGTGGAACCTCTGAAGCTTTAAGCCAGCCCCAATTAAATATTGTCTCTTATAAGAGTTGCCTTGGTCATGGTGTCTCTTCTCAGCAATAAAACCCTATCTAAGAAAGTTGGACTGCAGCCTGTAAGTCATTCCAATAAATCCCCTTTACACACACACACACACACACACACCCATTCCATTAGTTCTGTGTCACTAGAGAACTCTAACACACCCCCTCCCTGAAAACTATTGCTGTGTGATCTGTGGTGTGTGACTGTGTGTCCAAAGTCCACCCTTTTGTCGACACAGCTTTACTTGCAAATGCTCATTGCAGTGAATCCTTGGTCTGATTCAAAGCCTCTGGCTTCTGCTACACTACCAAGACTAGATCTTCATAGGGACTCCTCTTAGATTTCCTGTTGTTGCCCTGTGTCATGGAGATCCTGCAGCTTTGGATCTGCAGGCCAGGACCCTTCACCTGCTCCAAGAGTTGATAGGTGAGGTAGATGTTGGGGTGGGCCAACTCAAAGCCCTGGATCTGGTCCTCAGTGATGCTTGAGCTGGTCATCCCTCCAGCTTCCCGTAAGCCAAGGACAAGCTTTCTCACATACATGCCACAACACACATGGTTAGAGGATAGTTTGCGGCAATTGGTTCTCTCTTTCCACAATGTGGGTTCTAGGGAATGAACTCCAGTCATTTGTTATCCACTGGGCCCTCTTGCCGGCCCTCAAGCATTAGTTTCTGACTGAGTTTCCAGTATCACAGGCTACCTTGATTTCAGACTCGCCAGCCCCGCAACTGCATGTGCAGCTCCGTGAAATGCTTAAAACTATATATTCAACTCATAGAAAATAAAATGCTCCCTTTTGTACTTGTTAAATAATTATATATTGCACATACGTTTAATACATAACATGTAACATCTAAGTTACATGTAGCATACATGTATGGATGAGTGTCCTATTGGAGAACCCTGACTGATACTCTGGGAACAAGAATGGTCTAGAGAACAGCATTTGAAAGCTTTCTTAAGTCTCTGGTGTGGTGTGCTTTAAAGGCACTATGACCATTTCCAGTGACACAGAGGACATGGGTAGCCCATGGAATGATGTGTCAGAGGACATGCAAGCAGCACCACTGGAATTCCTAATTAAGGCTGTTCTGACTTGTTTTAAGGCAAGTTTCTGGGTAACCATGTATCTAACATCTTAGCCCGTTTTACTCAAGCCTGTGAGTAGAACATCATGAGAAAGACTGATAATTCCGCTCAGTGCTGGACAAAGCAGGGATGAAAAGCATGGCCTCAGGGCTTCAGGTTGCTGGCTGAGCACAGTGCTGATGTCACGGGCATTTCTGTGTCTGCTCTGAAAAATGAATAGCTGCAGAGCTGAAGTATATGAAAACCAAAACCAGAGTCTTAATCCTGCAGTGCCTGAATTACAGGGCAGGTTTGAATACCAGCCTTCTTCCTATCGGACCCATGCAAAACTCACGCCAACAGCTAGGAGCGAGCTTTTTACCTGTACCCAGCCTTCACCTGGCACAGAAATCGCCAAGACATGCCTTTCTGTTTAAGAATCCAGAATCTGCATGGTATTATGGCAGCACATGCCTGCAAACCCAGCACTCAGACGGTTAGAGGCCATGCGTCTGAGCCCAGCCTGGTCTACAGAGGTGTTTCAACACAATCCACAAACCATCACCACCCCCACCACCCCCACACACAATAATTTAAAAGGAAAACAAGGAATCGAGCTAGACACTCAAAAAGCTCTGCTGAGATCCACCAGCGCTGTGGTGCTGGCGCTGGTGCTGGCCCCTGGCTTGAGAGACCGTGTGCACAGTTCCTTTTCTTCTTTCTCTTTGACTGCAGCCCAAAAGCAACGGGACCTTACATTTTAAATGGAGAGTCAATTATTCCAACAAGTATTGTCTTTTGTTTTTCTACTACTTTCAACTGGGAAAGGAGCTATGTTGAAGATAAATGCTTCCATTTTTTTTTTTTTTAAACTAGCCTCAAATGGTTTATGCTGTTGGTCGGCATTATCCCGATAAAGGTTCTGACGAGGTAGACAGCTTCCTGGTACTATGACAAGAATGTCTACAAAAAAACCAACTGAAGTGAGGAAGAAAGTTCTTACTTTAAGGCACGCTCGGGTGGCCTGCATGGGCTTCCCTTCCCACAGCTCCTCGGGTGGCCTGCGTGGGCTTCCCCTCCCACGGCTCCTCGGGTGGCCTGCGTGGGCATCCCCTCCCACGGCTCCTAGGGTGGCCTGCATGGGCTTCCCCTCCCACGGCTCCTCGGGTGGCCTCCGTGGGCATCCCCTCCCACAGCTCCTCGGGTGGCCTGCGTGGGCTTCCCCTCCCACAGCTCCCACCTTTTGGTATCAGCTAGGAATCTGTAAGTAGATTCAACTCTGAAGAGGTCAGAACCCTCATGACCAGGTCAGTTCTGAACATTGTTGTTTTGGGGACCTTCTTTGGGGGAAACATCCCAGATCCAACCATAACTGAGCAAAGACAAAACATCTTAAAATCAGGCTTGTGTAAAGAAGATTAAATATAAAGTAACAGGGCTATAAATGGGTTCTATCAGCCCATGATTTCGACACCCATTTGACATACTCTAGTAAAAATGGGAACTAAATACAGGACCTTTAACGCCTCAGAACTAATTTGATGAACAGACTTGTTAGCACTATAATATTTGCTTTTATTCTCTTACTGAAGTAATACAGATCAATGTAACAACTTCTATAAAAGCTTTCTAAAGCTTCAAAGGCAACTAATATCATAAATGGACCACGAGCAACATCCAGCACTGTTCTTTGAACTGCTTTATTAACTTACAAATATTATACCATGGTTCATTGAATATTTTGGGGTTTCCTCTCAAAATATTGTGACCCAGCCATGTAACTACATGTGAATTTTGTATATTTTAAATAAAGAATAGTGTCCTATCACAGAAATAAACATATTGATCCACCTCTGCATTGATGATAATGTTACAAATCATTTAGAGCAAACCAAGCCATGAATCTGGGAACATTTATAGATAAACCTTTGCAGACACACATGGATACTTCTGAGTCCAATACACTAAAAGAAAATAGACTATTCCATGTTTGCAGGGTTTATTTTTTTTAATATTCTTACGCTAAAGCAACAATGTTTCACTTTATTTCCAGCATTTTAGAATTTTACCTTTCCTATTTTGAGTGTGTGTGTGTATGTGTGTGTGTGTGTGTATGTGTGTGTGTGTGTGTGTATACATGCATACCATGGCATGCCATTGGAGGTCAGAGGACAAGTGTAGAAGTCGGTTCTTTCCATCCACCATGTGGATTTTGGGTATCGTAGTCAGCTGTGAAGCTTGGCAGCAAGCCCCTATCAGTGGGGCCGTCTCACCAGCCTGATGGAGTCTGTGTATCTTTGTTTAACAAGTAACATGTTTGGTCACATGACTTGTAAACATATTGAACAGGCTAGACTTATTCCAATGATTTCAGTAGCACCACGCAGATAGAAATTTGCCAAGTCTTGGGTTTCAATTTGTTTCCAAAAGTTTATTCACTCAAAAGAGTTTAAATAAGAAAAACTTTAAATAATTATAATCTAGTAGAGAGTGAACATCTTCCCTAGTTGTTTTGTTAAAAACTGGTTTTTGTTGTTGTTTTGTTTTTTGCTGTATTTTTTGTTTTTGCTATTTGTGCTCCTTTCCCTTGCCGTATTACTCTGAAATCAGTTCATGAAATCCTTTATAACTGATGTGTAAATTTTGAGTGGAAGTATGGAAAAGGGAGAGACTGGGAAGGGTTCGTGAACTTTTATAACTTTCTAACTTGCTTTGTCAAGTGGTCTTTTGCATTGTCAGCACGTTTTGTAACTTCGTACGCATGTCACCTAATTATCTTAGATTTTCTTCCTGGCACATACATTATCATTCAAAACCTACTTCCCCATAGTCTCATATTGCCTATAAAAGTTATTGTTTTTGCTTTTTCCAATCTCCTTCTCTTGCTTAATATATCAGCAAGGAGCTCGAGTTCATTGATTGACAGTAGATATTTTCTTTCAGATTTGAAAGAGAATACTGATATCACTGGGTGTTTGTTGACAGTTTCTCATATAATTGGTCCCCGCAGTGGGAATTCTCTAACAGATGCGTGGGACCTTCCCAAGGCTTTCCTACAGTCAGCGCCAGAACTGATTGTGTCGCGTGCTATGAGGTGTTCACTTCATTGGAAGGCAGTCCTCACACTCACCGTGGTCACGGCGTCTCTAGTGAGTGTGAATTCTCTGGTGTCTGACAAGGTGCGACTTTTGGCTGAAAGCTTTTCCACACTCAATACAGACATAGGGCTTCTCGCCTGTGTGTTTCCTCATGTGGAGCGTAAGAGAAGAGATCTGAGAGAAGGCTTTCCCACAGCTGCTGCAGTCGAAGGGCTTCTCGCCCGTGTGACCCCGGATGTGGATAGTGAGCGAGGAGCTCTGGGAGAAAGCTTTCCCACACTTGTTACATTCATAGGGCTTCTCACCGGTATGGCCTCTCATATGCACGATGAGGGAAGTTCTTTGAGAGAAGGCTTTTCCGCACTCGTTACACACGTACGGCTTCTCCCCTGTGTGGCTTCTCATGTGTAAGTTGAGTAGTGAGCACTGGGAGAAGGCCTTCCCACACTTCTCACACTCGTAAGGCTTTTCTCCCGTGTGACTTCGCAGGTGAAGCGTGAGGGAAGCGATCTGGGAAAAGGCTTTCCCACATTTATTACAATCGTAAGGTTTCTCTCCCGTATGAACTTTCTGATGGGTGATGAAGTTTTGCTTCTGGCTGAAGGCTTTCCCACACTCATTACACTCGTAGGGTTTCTCTCCAGAGTGAATTTTTTCATGAGCAATGAGATTTGACTTCTGGCTGAAGGCTTTGCCACACTCCTTACATAGATAAGGTTTTTCTCCCGTGTGGATCCTCTGGTGCCTGACGAGGTTTGACATCTGGATAAAAGCTTTCCCACACTCATTGCATCCGTAAGGTTTCTCTCGGGTATGGATTTTCTGGTGGGTGATGAAGTTTTTCTTATGACTGAAGGATTTTCTGCATTCCTTACATTCATAGGGTTTCTCGCCCGTGTGGCTTCTAGTATGTACCGTCAGTGCCGAGCTCTGAGAGAAAGCCTTGCCACACTCACCACACTCATAAGGCTTCTCCCCGGTGTGGACCCTCACGTGTATGATGAGCATGGAGAACTGAGAGAAGGTTTTCCCACATTTATCACACTTGTATGGCTTCTCCCCTGTGTGGCCCCTCATATGCAGAGCAAGGGAAGCCACGCGAGGGAAGGCTTTCCCACACTCATTGCACGCGTAAGGCTTCTCCCCAGTGTGAACTTTCTGATGTGCGACAAGGCTTTGTTTCTGGCTGAAGGATTTTCCACATTCGTTACATTTGTAAGGCTTCTCTCCGGTGTGAGTTTTTTCGTGATCGATGAGATTCGACTTCTGGCTGAAGGATTTCCCACATTCCTGGCACACATATGGCTTCTCGCCGGTGTGAATCCTTTGATGTCTAATGAGATTTGACATCTTGATGAAAGTCTTCCCGCACTCGCTACACTCGTAACACTGCTCCCGACTATGGAGCTTGTGATGGTTGATCAGCTTCTCCTTGTGGCTAAAGCCTTTCCCACACTGGTGGCATTCATAGAGTTTCCCCCCTGTGTGAACTCTCAGGTGTCTGATGAGGTCCAAGGTCTGACTAAAGCCTTTTCCACAATGGTTGCACTTAAAGGGGGTCAGCACAAAATGGGGCGAGCTGGTGTGAAACGGCTGCATAGCATCACCATAGTCAAACGGTTCCTCTGGCAACAGGTGTTGTACATTATCATCATCGCCAAAATTGGGTTCTAAACACTCTCCAACACTGTCACATTCAAAGAAACTGTGTATGGAAGGAATGGAGTCTGCGTTTGGGAAAAATGTACTTGCGAATTTCTCCGGACTTTCGCTGGCTTCACTCGTCACCACTATTCCCTCGAAAACTTGTCCGTCCTGGATTTTCTGGTGCTCGTCAATTCCCAAAATCTCCCCTAAAACAGACAGCAAAGAAGTACCACTGGTGGTTCCTGTTCTGGTACTGAAATACCAAGGACACTTGAAAAACAACGCTCCCACAGGTGAACAAATTTCAAATGCATATCTCGATTTTAGTGTAATCTTAAAAATATTTTCACTTGGGCTGGAGAGATGGTTCAGGAGGTAAGAGCACTGGCTGTTCTTCCAGAGGTCCTGAGTTCAATTCCCAGCAACTCACAACCATCTGTAATGGGATCTGATGCCCTCTTCTGGTGTGTGTCTGAAGACAGCTACAGTGTACTCACATATATAAAATAATTAAATCTTAAAAAGAATTATTAAAAATGTATTTCATTTCATATATGTTTTTTGTTTGTTTGTTTGTTTGTTTTTGTTTATGTTTTGCCTGCACACACTGAAGTGCACTACATGCATGCCTAATGCTCGCTGGAGCCTGAAGAGGGCACTGGGTCCCATGAACTGTAGTCACAGACAGCTGTGAGCGGCCACCCGAGGAGCAGCCTGTGCTCCCGACTGCTGAGCTGTGCTCTAGACCCACACGTGTCTCCAAGCTTCTCAGTTTTAAAAGGAAGTTCCAGGAAAGGAAGTAGATATTTAGAAATCCAATTACCTTTGTTTTATGCAAAAGAAAGTGATATTAATTTTAATAACCCTCACATGTACATAAATAGCTACTTGGGAAATGTAATAAAAGAAGAAAACTATATTAAAAACTTTTTTAAACTGAAAAAAGACCTAAGGCAAAAATAATCAAAAATATCCAAACATTCAAAAATGAACACACAATGGCTAACCATTACAGACTGTGCCTTAATTTCATCCCTTGTGGGGTGGAGGCAGAAGGACTAGAAATTCAAGGCCAGTGTTAGCAACAGAGCAATTCAAGGCTTGCTCGGGCTATGTAAGACCCTGTCTCAATGCAACACTAACAACAGCTGAAAAGAAAGATGGTTCAAGGTCAACTGTGTACTGCCAAAAAGATAGAACAGTCCTAGCTCCCAGAACCTCAAAGTATGATTGTCCTCTGGCCTCCACATGCATGTCTGCACACACACAGACACACACACATACACACATACTTTAATAGTATTGAAAAATAACATCTTGAGCTGATGAAATGGATCATCATCATGTAACGACATTTGCTACCAGCTTGATGTCCCAAATTTGATTGTACAACTTGTCCTCTGACCTCTACATATGCACCATAACACACATACACCCACACACGTGTGTACACAAAAAAATGTAATTAAATTTTTTTTTTTCTGAGACAGGGCTTCTCTGCATAGCCCTGGCTGTTCTGGAACTCACTCTGTAGACCAGGCTGGCCTCGAACTCAGAAATCCACCTGCCTCTGCCTCCCAAGTGCTGGGAACATTTTTTAAAAAGAGAACATCTTAGTTTCACATAACTGTTACTACACGCTGTGGGAATCTATCTACCTTAGGAAACATCTCAGGCCAGTCACTTACTGGTCCTCTCGCTTTACCTGGCTGGTCCCCCCCCCACACACACACACACCCCCACACACTAACCTGGACAGGGTCTCCACAGCACTTCTCTCTCCACCACACAAGGCTCTTCCTCTTGCTCCAACTTGAAAATCACTTCAGGTTTGGTGAGTGGAGGGCCTGTGGGGGGCGGGGGGAGAATGACATTGGTTTGGGTATACACACGAGTGACACAAACAACCCTGGATTCTGAGTTGGGCCTGGGAAAGCCAGGTGTACTAACTTCTGAGAATGTTGTACCCTGAAATGCCACCAAAGATTTTCCTTCGAAAGCTGCGGCAGGGACAGCAACATCTCAAGGCATCTCAAGGCATCTCAAGGCAAGGCTCGTCGACATTAAAAATCCCATCTATTTTAGAAAGGGTACATTATCTTACCCACTGTGATTAAGTTGTTATAATTTTCTAGCATCACATTCCTATATAGGTTCCGCTGAGTAGGATCCAGTTGCTTCCATTCTTCTTGGGTAAAATCAATGGCCACGTCTTTGAACGTCACTAGTCCCTGTAACAATACGCATCACTCAACCTGAAGTTATCCATTCTAATGGTGTAGGAAAAACATAACAAGCCTCGTTCAGATATAATTCAGAAAGACGACATTATAAAAAGCACTGCCCACTTTCTAAACAAGATGAAGCAAACGTCATATTAGCAATATAGTCAGTTTATATCCAGTTACCAGAAAACAGAGCCAGTGGTATGTATATATAGTAGAATTTTGTTCAGCTATAGAGAAAAATGACACCCAATAAACAAGCATACCTGGGAGACTTCAGCCTTGCCTGTTTCCCCAGCGAGCACAGAGTGCTAGGGAGGTTTTGGCCTTGCCTGTTGTCATGGTGAATTCAGCATGTTGGGAAGTTTCAATCCTGCCCATCACACTGGTAATCACAGTGCCTAAGATGCTACTGTCCCGAACCTTCCTTAAGTGAAGTCAGCACACCTACCCAGACTCTAAATACACACACACACACACACACACACATACACAGTCACACACATAGACACATACACACACACACACACACACTCACATACATCACACACACACACACTCACATACATAGACACACATACACAGACAGATACACACACATACACTCATACATACACAGTCACACACATAGACACATACACACACTCACATACATAGATACACATACACAGACAGATACACACACACACACACACACACACAGTCCTACCAGGTGATAATAACCCAGTACCCTTTCACAGTGAAGACTGTAAAAAGACTGCTAACCCAGAAATGTCCACTCTGAAACAATAAAAGGAAGGTAGGTGGGAAATAGATTCAACCAACCATCTAGTTCCAGATGTGCAAGTCTCAACACAATACACAAGTAACACAAAAAAACAAGGCAACCGAATTCCCCCAAAGATCTTTATTACTCCACAGTAGTGGCACCCAGAGAAAATAAACAGATGAAACCACCTCCAAAATAACTTAGAAGGATTTGTGTGTTCAAAGAACTCAAAGAACAAAACAGATGCCTGAAAATATCCCAAGAGACCACACACACAGCTGAATGCAATAAGGACGGAGACACAGGACATGAAAGAGGAACTCAGGGTGACAGAACTACTGAAGAAGAGCCACAGCGAAACACTAGAAATGGAAAGCACATCAGACTCCTATGGACAGTCTCACCAACAGAATAGGTCAGAAGGGAGCCGTAATAATAGATGCAAACGAGATTCAGAAAGCCACTACACATTCCTTAACAGCACAGCGTTCAAATGGAAACTCTTGAAAACAGGGATGAATTTTTTACATGCAAAATTAAATTAACAATGAAATAATTTTAAAAGATCGAAAAAAGCAGTGATATTGATGTGGTAATAAAATTCCCGTCTCACTATGGACACAAATCACTCTTAGGGGTAGTCTGAGTGCCCCACAGGAGATGGACAACAGAAAACGAACTCAACAGCATCTCTGGAGGGCCTGTGTCTCATAATGTTGTGTCACGGGTTTTTGTTTTGTTTTTTTGTTTTTGCTTTTTTTCTTGAGACAGGGTTTCTCTGTGTAGCCCTGGCCTTAGCTTTCCTAGAACTTACCTTGTAGCCTTGAACTCAGGGATCAACCCACCTCTGCATCTGCTGGGATTAATTTTATTTTTATTTTATTTATATACTTTTCTCTCTTTTTACCCTTCATTTCCTTTGGGTATATGTTATGTTTTCCACTTTAGCATTTCCATGCGATTCATGAGTGTGTGAATGAGTGTTTCCTCTGAGTCTGTATCTGTTTTGTGCCTTTGACGGGGCTCTTTTCCTCCTGTCTGTTTTGTCCTACTCTGATGTGTTAGTGTTTGCTTTACCTGATTATATCATATCACACTTTATTATAATCCTGTAGACTCTTGTTTGCATTCTCATGAGACAGAGAGGGATGGATCAGGATGGGAGGGAGGGAGGCTGCCGTAAAACTCACAGGATCCCCTCCCTCTGCCTCCAGAGTGTTGCTGCACGTGAAGGTATGAGCAAGCCACCATGCCTTGCAAGAATATGAAATTTTATACATAATTTTTTCATCATTTGGGAATTTCATATCATGTACCCCAACACACTCACTTCTCAGTCCTCCAAGGTCTGTGCCCCCGCATTGTGACCTTCCCCCAAATAAAATTTAAAAAATAGTCCATTTTGTGTTACCCAGATACTCACTGGAGCACAGTCAAACTCCAAGTGGCCAGCCCTGTAAAGAAAACAGAGTCCTTCTCTACCCGTACCCCACCAGAAGCCTGCAGTTGTAGAGAGCTGCACCCCAGAATTCTTATCAAGTTTTTAAAAAGCTCCACTGATGATTTTCCTTGTAGGCTGTTCCTTTGGGAGTGTGGGGGGAGGTGGGGTATGCTGTCACAGAATCCTTCTATTCCATGTTCCTATCTCTCAACTGTATATGTGCCGCCATTGCTACCACTGCAAAGTAGCTCCGTTGCCCTTTACAGTCAGTGCGAGCACAGATCATAGTCTTCCGTGTGGTTTCTGGTGACAGCACCCGGCCTCCGGCATCAGCATGGTTTCCAATGGCAGTGCAGACCACAGACATCAACATGGCCCTCGGCCACAGCACAGGCCAGGACACCATCACACCCCCATACCCCTCAGTGTTAACATAGGCCAAGGACATCAACATGGGCTCACTCACATCACATGGCCCCTGGCAGTAGCACCATCCATACACATCAACGTGAATTCAGACGACAGCACAGGCCACATGCTTCCAAATGGCCTTCGGTGGTAACATGGATCATGGACATCAATAAGGCCTCCCAGCTGCAGTAGGACCACGGACCTACACATGAACTTCAGTGGCAGCATGAACCACGACATCAATACGGCATCAGGCAGCCACACAAACCCTTGGCATTCGAATGGCCTTCAGTGGTAACTCAGGATACAGATACTAACACGGCCCCTGGCTGCTGTAGGACCCAGGACATCCACAGGAACCTTGGGCTTCAACACAGCCTGGGGCAGTGGACCATGGATACCGCTGTGGCCTCTAGGGGAAGCATGGACCATAGACATCTTTCGAGGAGGCCCAATTCAGAAAACATTCCTCATCTCGAAAATCCTGTTGTTCAGAGCCCGGGCGCAGCATGTTTGAGGCTGCCGCACAACACCATTAGCCACGTTCCCTGTCCACAGCAGCCATCTCTCACATCTGTCATCAGGGTCTGTCTCCAGCTCTGCCTCTCTCCGCTGCTCAATCAACTGCACCATTCCTCCATCCTTCCTCCTCTCTACTACATATAAATAACATTGGGAACTGCAGCGTGTCACGGTTTATTTTTTGCCCAAATAGATTTACATGCAAATACTCATTGTAACGAATCACCTGTCATCAAAAATACTGGGCCCTCGCCCAGACTTGTCTCTGATAACCTGCTGTTGCCCAGAGTCAGGGTGATAACGTGGCTAGGCAGGATGTCCCAGGGGCAGTTTCTGTGCATGCTCCTAGCTGCTGCATACCTCCCTGCCCTCAGTGTTTGCCAGCTGGGGGCTCACCAGGCTTGACCTTTGTGCTGGGAACCTGTGAGCAGCACCCCAGCCCTACGCTTTCACTCTCCCAGCAGTGCAAGCAGCACAGGCTGCAGCCACAGCGGCTCCATGCTGGAGGGTTTAGGACCAGCCCTATACAGCAGTGGCATGTTTCCAAGGGAGCTCCAGGATGCTGCCTACCACCCTGTCCTTGTTTCCTGCAGCCCCACGGCTCACCGGGCACAACTGTTGAGTTTGTAGGATGCAGGCCAGCCAGGCCACCATATTGCCTCATCGGCACTGGCAGCCCCATGGCGCATCAGGCACAGCCTTTGTGCTTGCAGCTTGCTGACTGAGATGCTGTGACAAAGGGTAGCATCATTCTCTGACATGTGTGGCTGTGTTCCACCATCTTCCATTAATTAACTTATTTATTCACTTTACACCCCTATCCCTGTTCCCCACCCCCATCATCTTTCTAATTTCATGAGTCCACTTTTCAGAAGCATCCTCCCATAAGACTTGTCTCCTCCCACCCCACCCCCGTACTTGTTCCAGAGCTACTTCGGGCTCTGCGGACTCCCTTTCTGCAGCCGCATCACCCTTCAGAGCCTCCATGTGTCTCTCATGCTCCATAGAGCTCCCCTAGCTGAACTGCTGAATTCTCATGCATTTTGGGAACCCATAATGCAAGCATTAAGCCAAATCCACCACAACCAAGTTTGACTCTGCAGAGGTGTCAGAGGCCGAACAGTTTGCTGTGTGAGGCAGTGTACGGCTGTAGTCCTGGAAGGAACAGTTCAACATAGTCCTTAGCTACATGCCCAGCATGGGAGATGGTTCTGGCTGGCAAATAAAGTTGCCGGTGGCCAACGGGTGGGCAGGGAGACAGAGGTGGGACTTTAGGATGTGCAGACAAGGGGACCAGGGAAGTAGGAGACCTGCATGCCATGCTAGGGAAGTAGAAGGATTAGGCCTTAGAAGTGCAGGACAGAGAGATAGCCAACGTGTAAGAGTCGGGGATCATGGTCCAGGAAGGTGCAGGCTGGGGCAGCCAGGCTGGAATGTAGGTTTTAGTAAGTAATAATTCAGGAACATGGGAAGGGAGAGTGTGCTAGCCATGTGAAGGTTTGGGAGTGGCCCCGCCACTTAGCTGCTTAGGGCATATTAAATATAAGGCTGTGTGAGTGTATGAGAGAGAGTGTGTGTGTGTGTGTATGTCATTCATTTGAGAATCCACAACATTGGGGAGGTAGAGAGGAGCTCACAGCCACTGCCGGGGAGGTTAGAGCGGTTTAATCAGCTATAGCTACAAACTTCATGTGAATGGGTCAGTTGGAGTGTAATGTAGTCTCCTGATTCTTTCACTGTGTTGATGGGATTCCTGCTGTGAGTAGCAGTGATACACTCCCTTACTGCAGTGTTGGACCGTTTAGAGACACTCCCTTACTGCAGTGCTTGACCGTTTAGAGACGCTCCCTCAGTGCTGTGACATGCTCCACCATTGGCAGCTCTAAGACTGTGTTTACTGTGCTGCGCATGTTCATTTGTCCTCCTTCTGATTCTCCTTCCAAATAGTTTCTACTTAGACAGAAACTATTTCATCTTTAGTCAAAACAGAGAAACAAAAAAAATGCAGATTTTACCAACTGCAAAGAGCCACAAAGCATTGTTCTCATTGACCCAGGCACCAATGAGAGGCTTGTTACTGTGATGAAATTATTGGTTTTAGCCTTATAAATAGTGAAAGTGATATGATAAACTTGACCCCTGGTTTACGTTACCTAAAAGAATGAGACTAAAACCTGAGACCCAGCTTTTAACCTCTCTGAACTGACTTCATAGAACAGCCACACTGGAACTCTCCCTTAGTTTTAATCTTCTAATGCTACTTCCTCTGGAGAAAAACAAAACCAAAAACATTTTATGTATACAGACCTTCCAAATGCATGGCACCGGGTATAGTAAGAAGAAGAAGCAGAGGATGAGACAGTATGTAATATTTACCTCAGACTCGCTCATTTCCTCTTCTTTTTAGGGGGGGGAGGTCCTGAGCAAGCTGAACTGGCAAAAAGAACAGAAGTCATTAAAACACAGTTGCCTCTGTGGTTTCAGAAAGCTGCATTGATAACTACAGTCTGTGGTATAACCTTGTTGACGTTGTGAGAAGATGCACTGCTGTGTTTTCAACTGTTGGTTCTGTTCCGGCATAGAACTAAATGCGGGCAGAACTCTGGTGTTATCTGTGGCTCATCACCAGGTTTTCTACTTTGTAAATATCCGTCCTTCCTCACCTACTTAAAGGCATCTAGAACTGTATCAGAGGTTGTCTCACTGCTGATTGGTTGTAATAAAGACCTGATGGCCAATAGCTGTTGGAGATTGGTTCTAAGGCTTTGACTCAATTGGGAATCTGAGTATCCAAATGCTAAAGGTCCTTGTCCCCGATTGGTTTTCGATCCATCAATAAACATGTCAATAGCCAGTGGCTGAGCACTGGGCAGGACCTTTAGAGTTGCTTGGGCTTGGGCACAGAGAGGACCAGGAGAGAATCGCTGTGACTGCTACTGTTCACTGAGTTTCTTGAATCTCTGGTTCACTAAGTTTGGAAAATCCTCAACCATTATGTCTTCAAACTTTTTTTTCTTCTGCATTCTCTTTTTCTCAGAGATTCCAATTGCATGTGCTAGATACTATTTCCCCCCATTCTTGGATGCTCTGTTCTGGTTTCCCACCACCCCATCTCTAACACTGTCTATTTTAACTATGGCTGTGATAAAAACACCCTGAGAAAAGCAACTCAAGGACAAGAGGCTTTGTTTTGAGTCACAGTTAAAGCTACTACAATCTGTTGGGGTGGGTTTTGTGCACTGTGTAAAGGCTGTCTTTGTATTATGTAAATGCTGATTTCTGAGCTGGCAGAGAGTTGAGTGCAGAGGACTTGGTACTGTTATTCAGATGGCTACATCATAGTTTGTAAACACTCCCTCCCCCACCTTTTGATTGGTTTAATAAAAGGTTAATCGCCTATAGCAAAGGAGGAGAAAATAGGCAGGACTTCTGGGCAGAGATAGGAACTCTGGGAAAGCCTCTGGCATAGGAGGATTCACCAGCCAGACATGGAGGACTGAACAGATGTTCGGACTGAAGGAGAGGTAACTAATGAGCCGCATGGCAGAACATAGGTCTGGGTTTTCTTGTCCAAGGGAACTGGCACTATTAAGAGGTGTGGCCTTATTGAAGGAGGTATAGCCTTGTTAGAGGAAGGGTGACATTGTAGAGACAGGGCTTTGAGATCTCATATATGTGACTATGCGTGGTTAATGTGATCCAGAGACCCTCTTACTGGCTGCCTGCAGCAGACAATCTCCTGCTGCCTTCAGATGAAGATGTAGAACTCTTGGCCCACTCCAGCACCATGTCTGCCGGCATGCTGCCCTCTGAAACTGTAACTCAGCCCCAGTTAAATGTTTGCCTTTATAAGAGTTGCCGTGGTCATGGTGTCTCTTCCCAGCAATAAAATCCCAACTAAGACACATATACTTGTATTTTTTTTTTCTTGTTTTTTTTTGAGACAGGGTTTCTCCGTGTAGCCCTAGCTGTCCTGGAATTCACTTTGTAGACCAGGCTGGCCTCAAACTCAGAAATCTGCCTGCCTCTGCCTCCCAAGTGCACTGGACTAAAGGCGTGCGCCACCACACCAGGCTATATATATTTTTTTAATCTATATACTCAAATATCCCCAATTTAAGGATACCCTTCTTAAAATTCATTTTTTAAACCCATGATTTAATTAAGAATTTTATACTGAGGCTGTAGAAACTGCTCAGTAGTTAAAAGCACTTCCTTTTCTTGCAGAAAACCCAGCTTCAGTTCCCAGCACCCACACTGGGCATTCATAATTGCCTGCAACTCTAACTCCAGAGGCTAGAAACACCCTCCAAGGCCACCAGTCACACATGGTACATATACAGACATGCAAGCCCTCACATACATATAGAATAGTATAAATGTCTTTAAATTATATTTATAAAATGCTCTCCTGCTTCTTTGTTTAGCAGCTCTGTCTATAGATTTGTTTCTAAATGCCTCACTGGTCCTGTCTTTCACTCCTGGGGTTGAATATCAGCTATACACAATGATATGCCTTCCTAAAACACACAGCACTTACCCCAGAAGTCACTGCACATCCTGTTCCCATGCCTAGAAACCATCTCCTGATTTCCAACAAGCCCCACCTTTCCTTTACCAAAGCCTTCTGTTCTTAAGTCAAAACTACTTCATTACTTGGCTGGGACGCTCCTCTGTGTAGACTTACATTCCTGTGTCCCTTAATCTCCCAAACTGTGGTATTTATCACTCTGCAATAGTTTTAATATTTGGCGTGTCAGTCTCTCTAGCGCATAAGCATTTATGACGTGCACTGCCATAAGACATAAGCACAAGAAATTCTCAAGAAAGGGTACAGTAAAGTTTGTGAAATGAGTTTTATAACACCATGGTTAGTATGTTGAGGTCTCTAATGGAAAAACAGAGACTTAGGGAAAATAATCAAAGAAAGAGAAAGTAGGAAAGAAAGGGGATGCTTATAAACAACAACAGAAAGCATTTGAGCAGAAACTAGGAATGTCTTTGTGCTGCTCAGCAGAATTGACAAATCAAGGGGACACAGCAGTGAGACAAGTGTCAATAGACCCCTTCTAAACACAAGTGCAAAACAGTGGAAAGCCACAAACTCTGAGGCAACTGTAAAGCACATGCTATATACATATATGCATATATGTATACATACATATATACATACATGTATACATGTATACAACGGAGCCAACAGGAGAAGCATTTCATGTAAAACTGTACCGGGATGCTACAGACAGACGAGAGATCTGGTCACAGTTCTAACAAGTTCAGAGGACAGAAAGTTGCGGGGGAGGGTAGGCAAATGTTCTTCTGTGTTGGGGATTGGTCCTAATGCTTTGTCTTAATTTGGCTCCCAAAATCACACAGGAATCTGCATGTCCAGATGCTGAAGGCCCCTGTCCCCAACTGGTTTTTGATTAATCAATAAATAGCAACAGCCAATGGGTAGGCAGGGTGAAAGAGGCAGGACTTTTAGGATTCCCCAGCAAGAAATGCAGGGGAGAGGAAGAAGGAATTCTGCCAGGAGAAGGGCATAGGACTGCAGTGCAGAAGAGGAGAGGAAGGTGAGAGGCTGAAATGTAGATGCAAAGGGAAAGCGGCCGTGGGAGGGCTGCCCAGAAGGAATGAACAGTTCTGCATGGGATAAAGATTATCCGGTACATTTAAATGCTGATTTCTTTCACCCATATCTAACTGTAATCCAGACACGGCACTGTAATGCTTACTCTAAGTAGCTCCTGCCTGAATGCTGTATAAACATTGACTCCCATTTATTCTCTTGCTTGTCAATTAAAGCAGATCAGGCAATGGCTGAGCAGAAGAAAGAATAGGGTTGGACTTCCGATCCCAGCCGGGAGAGGGGAGGAAGGGCGAGGAAGAGGGTTCTCCATGAAGGCAGGGCCCAGGAGACCCCATGGGAACATGCATGGAGCAGAAAGAGCCTGATCAATACTATCTAGGGGACTTGGGCTGGGACGTAGCCAGATTAGTTTAAAGGATTAGAACAGATTAATAACTGCTCAGCTATAGTGCTGTAAGCCTTGATTAAATAAAGGTTATAGTCTCTGTTTCATTTATCTGAAAGCTAGCCAGGATTGAGAAAAGACTACCACTTTTAAATTGCACTAATGGTGGGGGAGGCCAGTGGGGGACAACAGGCATAAACACAACATAAATGAAGAGCAAGTGGGCAAAACAACCCACCATACCTCTACAGTCTCAAAAGTAACCAGGGACCCAAAACAGAGGACAGGGAGTGTTTGCCTGAAGACATCAGACAATCCTGAGAAGTTAACCTTTCAACAGTGAAGGACATTAAAAAAAAACCACCTCTCTCAAAGGAAACCTGAGGGACTTCATCAAGCAGATTGTCCCTCGTGGAATGATCAAGTTGTCTGGTTGGTCATGGTAGTAACTTGATTTGCTGATTCCTCCACATGGCAGTCTCTGTAACTAACTGCTTTAAACATAAAAATTTCTCTAGACAAAACATCGCCTAAATTAGACAATAAATCTTGTTGGCTATGGGATCCTTAAGATTCATCATGCCATCCTTTAAATGGAATAAATGAAGATTTGGCACAACTGGCTATTGATCAAGTTAACTCATAAAAGACAATTGCCTTTCACCTGCTCAAAAAAGGAACAAAATTCATCCTTAACTGATCTGTGCACCTTGCACAATCCATATGAATATGGTAATAGTACTAAAATTTTGGCTGTGAGATTTGTATATTGCAGAATGTACAGCTTTGGCAAGATTCATCCTTGGAGATGCTGAACTGACCTGGTGTTCCAGTCCTGTTTCCTGATGCTGTCCAGAGATGTGCTTTGGAGTCTGCTGCTGATTCCAGGTCATCGTGCCTCATCTAACCTTTCAGATGGATCCAGTCAGAACTTCAGTCACGCCCTGAGCCTTCTAAGCGCACAGAGACTGGATAACAGATGCTAAAGCTAGCTTTCTTAAGTCTAACCAATTTTTCTAATTTCCCTACCCCTCCCCACCCCTTTAAAGAATTTTTGTCACCCCTACTTAACAGGAAGAAATGAGTTATTTTAAAAATTATAGATAGGTTGTCATTTTAAGGAATAATTTGGGAATGAACAAATTGTTTGAACAGGAAAGAAATAGATGAGCTGGAGTACTAATTTTATTCTTGAATAAAACATTGTGTAGTCATAATCTTTTTTTTTTTTAGATTTATTTATTTATTATTATATGTAAGTACATTGTAGCTGTCTTTAGATACCCCAGAAGAGGGCATCAGATCTCATTATGGATGGTTGTGAGCCACCATGTGGTTGCTGGGATTATATAACTCAGGACCTTCAGAAGAGCAGTCAGTGCTCTTAACCACTGAGCCATCTCTCCAGTCCCCGTGTAGCCATAATCTTATATTGACAGTAATCTTTATAATTGATGCAAAATTGAGGTTACAATTTCTTACATTGGTACAGAATTTATATATTGATGTAAAATTAAGGTTTTCATTGGTATAAATCTGTATATTGATACAAAGTTTGAAATTAATATTGTTACTCTTAGATAGGCATTGTGCCTATGCAACTCAATTAAGAATACAAGGCGGGGCTGGAGAGATGGCTCAGCGGGTAAGAGCACTGACTGCTCTCCCGAAGATCCTGAGTTCAAATCCCAGCAACCACATGGTACAGCTCACAGCCATCCATAATGAGATCTGACACCCTCTTCTGATGTGTCTAAAGTCAGCTACAGTGTACTTACATATAATAATAAATAAATGTTTTTTAAAAAAAGAATACAAGGCTTTGACCCAGTTCTTCTAATAGCTGCTATTACAAACTGTTCAGGACGATTAAGTAACACAAGTTAAGGGCCAGATAGCAAACTCATGGTAATGTTAGACTCTGATTTAATTATAATAAAGTGTTTTCAATTTACTCAAATAAAAAGAGTAGTTAAGGCTTAACAGTCTTTACATAAATAGTCTTCAAAAAACATCAGTAGTCCACAGAATGTGAAATTTAATGTTATTTCATTATTAAGGATCATTTGATAATGAGACATGTCTGCTCCTGACAGCGTCCCCCGTCCCCTTTCAGAGAAGAATTTGAGCATCAACACCTCCATATAGAGTTACTCCAGTTATGACAGTGTAGCCACTGGACAAAAATTGTCCTATTCATCTATAGACAAAAAAATACTGTGGGATTGTTGGCAGTTTAGCTCTGCCAACACAGAGTAAGCTAGTCCTTCATAGTTCCTGCTTCATTTCAAGGTCTGTCAGATGGTTCTGGGCCAGAAGGCTGGAGACAAATGCTCCGTCATAAGAAACTAGGGGCTGCCCAGGTAGTCAGCTGTCTCTATAATTTGTTTAGGTGTTAGAAGCTATGTTTTTATGTGCCCTACATATTCAGGTAGTAATTTGTGCTCAGATTTCTGATGGGGTTGAAGACCAGCTATAGTCTCATAATCAAACTCAAGTTGTTTAGCATTGAGTGAGATGATGTAGATTTGAAAGGATAGTTTTCAGATAGCAGTGAAAGCTAAAATCAGAACATAATTCAGCTACAGTATTGATAGCTTTAAGTTAGGATAGAAGGTAGAGTGTTTTATCTAAATTGACAAAATTGATGTACTAGATACTTCTGATATATACCATGCCTCATAGTTTACATGACTGTTACAATCATGTTCCATGTATTTTGGAAAGAAAAGGTCTTTTTAGTGGACAAAAAGGGGAAATGTAGTGGCTTGTGTTCTCGTGCTGATTGTGTTACCAGAAAACCTGTTTGCTGTGTCCCACATGTAGGCTAAAGGAAGCCTGCCCCCCCCCTCCAACACACACACACACACACACACACACACACACACACACACACACACACAGCTCTGATTGGGAAATAAAGTTGCCGGTGGCCAATGACTGGGCAGACAGAGGCAGGACTTTTAGGATTCCTGGCCTTGGGACAGAGAGAGGGGAAGATGGAAGATCACTATGAAGGGGAAGCAGGAAGATAAACTGCATGTAAGAATTCAGGAAAGTGGTCCTAGTAGCCTCTACCCCGATTGGTTCCGGGATAGCAGAGATGAAATACAGATTTTTAAAGGTGTTCATTCTGGAATACCGGAGGAGAGGGGTTGCTAGACAAAGTGCCCAGTCAATGAGCTAGTCAAGACATATCAAAGTTAACTGACAAGTGTGTATGCCTTTCATTTGTGAATCCAGAGAGCTCGTGGGTACATGCATGTGACCTGCTGGGAGCTCAGGGCAGGCTAATTAACTACCGCTACAAGAAATAGCTCATAAAAATGAGCCAAAATAAATACCATGCTTCAAAATAGGTAAAATCAGCATGGTAGGTATGGTTATTTCACTTCTAAACTTTCAATTTTGCTTATTTACAAACCAATTTAAAACCAGGGCTCAGGGCTGGAGAGATGGCTCAGCGGTTAAGAGCACTGACTGCTCTTCCAGAGGTCCTGAGTTCAAATCCCAGAAACCACATGGTGGTTCACAACCATCTGTAATGGGATCTGATGCCCTCTTCTGGTGTGCCTGAAGATAGCAACAATGTACTCATATACATAAAATCAATCAATCAATCAATCAATCAATCAAAGAAAGAAAGAAAGAAACAAACAAACAAACAAAGAATACCCAGAGCTGGAGAGATGATTGTGCTGTGTGCAACATTTGCTGATCTTCCAGAGGATCTGAGTTTGAGCCCCACATCAGGTAGCTCACAACCATGTATAAGTCCAACACTGGGCTGGTGAGATGGCTCAGTGGTTAAGAACGCCGACTGCTCTTCCAAAGGTCCCGAGTTCAAATCCCAGAAACCACATGGTGGCTCACAACCATCCGTAACGAAATCTGATGCCCTCTTCTGGAGTGTCTGAAGACAGCTACAGTGTACTTACATATAATAAATAAATAAATCTTTTTTAAAAAAAAAGTCCAGCACTAGGGGATCTAATGTCTTCTTCTGGCATCCAAGCACTGCCCCCCACACACACACATACAGACCACACGCCTACACATAAAAGATTTTTTTAGAACCCATCTTCCTAACCTAAGCTATAAAATTAATATAATTCCATACATATCAAAACTTTTCTAATTAAATTTGTCAAATCAATCTTCAAATTTAAGATAAAGCCAACAGAAATGTAAGCTAACAAAAGGACAGTGATGGTATTATTTTACATATTTGCTTACGCTAAGAAATGGGGCCAGCACAGAGTCAGCTGACCAGGACTCAAGTGGACTCCCAGGGATCAGGGAGCCTGTAGGAGTCTTCTCCATGTATGTTATGGCTGTGTCCCTGTGGGACTCCGACAGTGGGAGCTAGGGCTGCTCTGACTCTTTACCTGCCTTTGGGACCCTTTTCCTCACACTGGGTTGCCTCACCCAGCTTTGATGTGAGAATATGTGCCTTGTTATGCCATGTTTGGTTGAGGTCCCTGGAATGCCTGCTTTTTTCTGAGGGGAAGTTAAGGAATAGATCTGAACAAAAAGTGGTGGGGGAGGAGGCAGAGTGGGTACTGAGGGGAGGGAAGAGGGGGGAGTGCAGTCAGGATATAATATATATAAGAGAAGGATAAGTAAAATTTTTCAAAAAAGAAAAAAAAGAATAACATCAATGATAATTAAAAAAAAAAAACTGACTGCCAGAAAAAAGAAAGGAAGAAGAAAGAAAGAAAGAACAAAAGAAAGAAAGGCCGGGCGTGGTGGCGCACGCCTTTAATCCCAGCACTCGGGAGGCAGAGGCAGGCGGATTTCTGAGTTCGAGGCCAGCCTGGTCTACAAAGTGAGCTCCAGGACAGCCAGAGCTATACAGAGAAACCCTGTCTCGAAAAACCAAAAAAAAAAAGAAAGAAAGAATTAAATAATAATAATTCTTGCTATGCCATGGTGGCATACATGTTTAATCCCAGCACTTGGGAGGCAGAGGCAGGTGGGCTGTAGAGTCTAGTCTATAGAGTGAATTCTAGGACAGCCAGGGGTACTCAGAAAAACTGTCTCAGGGGAGAAAGGGGTCGGGAAGGGTTTATTTTTATTTTTTTGTGGATGGGTATTTTGTCTACATGTATGTCTGTGCGTCATGTCTGTGCAGTATCCTTGCATCCTCTGGAACGGAAGTTATAGGCAGTGTAGATGCTGAGAATCCAACGTGGGATCTCTGTAAGAGCAACGAGTGACCTTCCTCGCTGAGCTACCTTCCCAGCCCGGATTGTCAGTTTTGAACTGAGCAAACCAAGAAATGCGACTAGGGAGGCAATGAAAGACAAAGAAGCCTGCTGGAGCTGGGGAGGGGCTGGCGTAAGGGGACAAGACGGAGAGTTTCCACTTTCAGTTGTCAGGGCTCTTGGTTTGTTTTTTTTTTTTTTTTTTTTTTTGGTTTTTCGAGACAGGGTTTCTCTGTGTAGCCCTGGCTGTCCTGGCACTCACTTTGTAGACCAGGCTGGCCTCGAACTCAGAAATCCGCCTGCCTCTGCCTCCCGAGTGCTGGGATTAAAGGCGTGCGCCACCACGCCCGGCTGTCAGGGCTCTTGTAACAGGACGAATCTGGATATGATGCAGGTGACCAGTTTGAGGTTGGCCTGGGCTACATGGCAAAACTATTTCTCAAAAAAAGGTGACAGTTGGAGTGTCACTGTAACTGTTACTTCTTCTGTTATTACTAACTGAAGTATTTTCCTAAAGAAAACAATTCTCTCATCAATTTTTAAAATTAAGGACAGTTTATATAAAAAAGAGAGATTTTTTTTCCCTTTATAGGGTTAAGGGACATTGAATTGATTCCAGAGGACTCTCTTTTACAAGCATCATCATCATCATCATCATTATTAATTGTCACGTACTTTGGTTGAGTCAGTTTGACATAGCGAAAGCTGGGAAACTGACCGATGAAGCAATAGGTTTCAAAGGGAACTCTCTTCCTGAAGTCTGACATTCTTCTCCCCTAATTTTTATAAATCATAATATCAATCCTCCACTCACCGTTAGTCTAATGTATAGACTCACGTGCACTCTATTAAGCATTACCTTATAGTAAATGCCTTTTAAGATTGTATTCTAACATAGCTAAACCCTTTTCCCAGTGTTCTTAGATTCCAGATAACAAGGAGTTTAACCTATTCAATAACCAATTAAGTACTAGTCATTATTTCACCTATCTACATAAAGAGACTGGAATTCTCACTGAGATAGAAATTCTTATTACAGACTATATTCCGTGCCAACAGCAAATTAAGTTACTATACTGATAAATGAAAATTCTCCAGACATAGATAAGTATTAACAAGGCCTAAGTCCTTGACACTACTTTATTTCCTGAGGCCAGGCAAGGGTTAAAACTCCTCTAGCCCAATTAACTCTAAAGTGCAGAAACTCAGCTCTGAACCCAGCAGGTGCTAATCTCTAAGATAAACATAGTCCTTTTGAAGTCACTCCTCTTACATCTAGAGGGATGCTGATCCCTAGCGTAAACTTTGCAGTCACTCCCTTTGCACCTGGGAAACTTCAATGTACCGTATCTGTTATGTTTTACTATTGATGATATTCGCTGTAATATAATTAGTCTAAGCTCGACCGGAAGATTACATTCAGATTTAACACCTCTCTTGTGTGTTTGTCTGTCTGTCACGTCCTAATCTTTGCCCATCTACTCTAGAGAACCATTTTACGCAGGCATGGGACCCAGAGGGTCTGCGGCAATTAATGTTTTTTCAAGACAGGCTTACTCGGTGTATGTAGCCCTGGCTGTCCCAAAACTCACTCCAGAGACCAAGCTGGCCTTGAACTCACAGAGATTTGCCTGCCTCTGCCTCCCCCAGTGCTGAGATTAAAGGCGTGCACCACCACGCCCAGCTACAAGATAAAGCTTTTTCAAAAACCCACAATAAGAATATCCATTCATTTGAACTGAAGGTTTCCTTGCCTCTCTTTCACATGATTCCTGCCTGCTTCAAGTGCTGATATGGTTTTATATTTGTTTTTTCTTTCTCTTCAAAACCCTAAGACCTCTTTCCAGTCTCTTGGCTGAGACAGGCTGGGCCTCCTGCAGTCTAGTCACCATGAGAGTTTATAAGTTTATAAGCTCCCACCAGCACAGCTGCTCTGCTACCTGTGTCTTGCCCCATTCATTCCTCTTCCTCCTCCTCTTCTCCCCCCTCCTCCTCTCCCTCCTCTCCTACCAGCATGATCATCTCCCAAGCTAAGGCATACTCTACCCTCTGATCCTATGTACTCTGACTATGTAAGGACATACATTTATCTCCCTCATTTCTGCTGAGTTCTCTGAGAATTTCATCCAGTATATTTTGATCATATTTACCCTTTTGGTGTGTGTGGTGTGTGGGGGTGGATTTGTTAAGAGCTGTCTAAATTTGATCGCTTCAGGTTTTCTTCTCTTATTCTCCTTGGCTCCATAATCCACCAAACTTGCTTCCTGAGACACCAGTAAATTTTATGTTACTAAATTCAGTGCATCATCTTTCTCAGTCTTCAGAACCCTCTCTGGATTTTGACACTGTGTTCATTAAATTAGACTTGTTCCTCGTGTGGAGGGTAACACATTGACCTCGTTCCCTCTGACTGTTCTAGCTAGTCTCTGTCAATCATTTTTACTGATTCTCCACTACCTGTCAGATATCATGTTAGAGTGATCCCCGGTGGGTCTTTCACCTCTACCTTTTCTGTCTTAGGTGTTCTCATTCACTCTTCTGTTTTCAGGATCATTTATAATGGTAATTTCCCATCCCAGGTCTCCTGAACTTGTATATACAGCTGCCAATGTGGCATTTCAATTTGAACGAATGTATCACACTGCACATACTACATCCCAAACCAGAATCTCATTTTCTCCTCAAGTAAGATCCCCCTCCATTCTCAAGAATTGAGTTCTTAGCCAGACAGTGGTGGTGCATGCCCTTAATCCCAGTACTTGGGAGGCAGAGGCAGGCAGATCTCTGAGTTCAAGTCCAGCCTGGTCTACAGAGCAAGTTCCCGGACAGCAAGGGCTACACAGGGAAAGTCTGTCTCAAATAACAAACAAAGCAACCAAAAAAAGAATTGAATTCTTAACTTACATTTGCAGTCTATGAATAAACACTGTGCCATCTTGTTACAGTCACATGGTGGCTCTGCTCTTGCAGCCACCTACCGCCGCGGCTCTGTTTTATGCTGTATTGAGTGTACCGCCTGTCACTACTGCTGATCCTGATCTCCAACGTATTTCCCCTGGACTATTCTAAGATCTTCCTGGGGCTGGAGAGATCGCTCAGCGATTAAGAGCACTGACTGCTCTTCGGAAGGTCCTGAGTTCAAATCCCAGCAAACCACACGGTGGCTCACAACCACCCATAATGAGATCAGATACCCTCTTCTGGTGTGTTTTTTTTTTTTTTTTTTTTTTTTTGGTTTTTCGAGACAGGGTTTCTCTTTATAGCTCTGGCTGTCCTGGAGCTCACTTTGTAGACCAGGCTGGCCTCGAACTCAGAAATCCGCCTGCCTCTGCCTCCCGAGTGCTGGGATTAAAGGCGTGCGCCACCACGCCCAGCTATCTCTTCTGGTGTGTTACAGTGTACCTATATAATAAATAAATCTTACAAAAAAAACAAAAAAAACCCTTCCTAATTGGTCTTTCTGTCCCCTCCCTCACCCCACCCCTGACACTTCTTCATTCCTTTTCCAGCTGTCACCAGAGCAGCAAAAGCAGATAGATTGAGCATTGAGCAGATAGATTATCATGCACATGTTCAAAATACCTCCCATCTCACTCAAGGTACTGCAGTCTACGAAGCCCAACTTCCTCTGCTCTCCCCCCACCCAGCCCACCCCTGGCCTTCCCCCTCCTTAGCTGTTTGAGTCACTGCCAGTGTGTTCATCAGAGCAAGCATGAAAACATCAAAACCTTGACAACTGCATTCTCCCTGTATGGAATAACCCTTTCTCCGATGTACTTGAACCTCGCTGCATTCTCCTGTCATCTACCTCCTTTCCTGTCCTCCCTGGCCCTCCATCTAGACTCTACTTCCCATCTCTAATTCTAAATAGCCTCCTATTTTGACATTTTTTTTCTAAGTATTTTTCAGCATCTGATAGGGTTCATAGTTACTTACTTTGTTTATTATCTGGTCCTCAGCAATGAAAGCATCATGATAGCTGGAGGAGAGGGGAGGTCACTGCTTCTTTTGTTCGCTGCTATATCCCACACACCACCAATTGACTGATATATGTCCAACATTCAATAAATATTGAGTTTATAAAAGGCTCCTCAGCGCAGGAAGAACTCTGAAAATGAGACCTGAAAACAGAAACAAATCACAAAAGAGATCCTTACTTAAACGATTGACCTTGCTAACAAGTACTGCTGTTGTGCCACGGAACCTTCATGAACCCCAAAAGGACCACCAACGAGCCCCAACGCAGCAGAAACATGGAGCCCTGAGTTCAGTGTCAGGCAAGCATTTATAGAAGCAAGAAGAGGGTATCTAGCCTGGTGCACATCTGATTGGGGATCCATTATGGCCTTTAACATAAATTTAAGCCAAGCCATAAACTTAACTCCTGCTTTCCTCCTGATGATGGCTGTTAGGAAGTGAAGTGTCAGGGCCAGGCTTGTAACCTGGAGGTGCTTGTAACCCTGACACAGCAGAGGTGCCAGAAGCAGGTTTTGTTGGGGGGTAACCTGGAAACTGGTAGGTACAGGTCTTGTTGGGGTGTAGCCTGGAAATGATGCTAGCTATTGGCCTGTTAGTTAACTTTAAGTTCAACCTTAGGTCAGGTTCTCTAAGAGGAGACGGAGTCTGAACCCAAAAGGCTTGGTCTCTCGAGTTTTATTTTATAACTATGAAGGTAAAGTTCCTGTTACTTACAGGACTCATTGCTCTCTAGGGTGTATCTCTATTCCAATATTGCTGAAATGCTGATGCATTGATTATTTCAGTAATATTGTAGATGTTAGAACTTTACATTGGGTATAAGTATTTAGATTTTGGGAGATTTTAATAAGGATATGCTTGTTAACATATCAACTCCACTTCTAAAAGCCACCCGAAGAGAGGGAGGAAACAAGAGGAGGTATGAGGGAAGAAATGGGGTACATTACAGCGTTGCCAAACAGTTCTGCAGGAACTTGGTTTATAACTTCAAGAGGTTATTAAAACAGAAATTAATCAGGATATATATATATATATATATATATATATATATATACATATACTTATGTGTGTGTGTATATGTGTGTGTGTGTTTAAATGGTATACACTTGTAATGTGTAATTGTTGATGTCAATATGTTAACAACATCAATGGTTAAATAAGAGCCGTAAGTTACAGAACTATATATATGATGTTACTGCTCTTTTAAGAGGCCATGCTCTTTATATGAGCACATAAATGCACGCGTTCATGCTCCCAACGAGTGTAAAGAAGTCAGTTTGTCAGGAGCTGCATGACTGACTGGGAGAAATGAATAATTTTTAGTCTTTGGGCTTTTCTGTATCTTGCTATTTGGGGAATGGAGTTGGGCAGCAAGGCAAATGAATTTCGCCTGTCATGTACACAAGACAGTTTGTCAATACAGGAAAATAGTCAAGTCCTGGAGATACTGATGCTTCATATAAAAATATTTTCAATTATTATAAACGGCTAAAGGTAGCACTCGTTCAAACGCGGTCTTCAGACTTCTCCACACAATCCTACCCGCCTGACTTCCACCCATAGAGTTTTTCATTAATGCATTCATTCATTATCTCAGCCATCACATGTGCACCCACTTTCGTAAATACACATAAAGGATAACGAGCAAATTAGTCACATCACGGCTGCTGCAAACCGCCGGCATCCCGTCCTCCACCCACACCCGCGCCCGCTCTACAGGGCCCTGGCTTCCACCCAGCACAAAGAGGCCTGGCCTCCAGCTCACGTCTTCCGGGACTCAACGCTGAGCCGGGCCACGGGTCTCGATCCCCCACCCCGACGCCACCCAAGGCTCACTGCCTCGGGGCTACGGCCTGGCGCTGCTAGGCTGGGAAAGAAGATCCACAAACCTGGGTCCGTTAGGCGCAGGGTAGCACTTCCCAGAGGGCCGCGCGGCTCGCCGGGCGAGTCTGGCCTTCGGCGTGCGAGTCAGGAGAGTGGCTAAGGCTCGGGTAAGGGCGCGGCGCTGCGGCAGGGGGATCGGCTTGGGCCTGGGCGGGTTTTGTAGCTGCAGCTACCCCGCGGCCTGGCATTCACAGCCTGGGGGTGCAACTTGCAACTGAGAAGAATCCGAAAGGATCCGTTGCTTTCTTGCTTTGAACTACATTTCCCAGAGCCCTTCGCGGCCCGAGACCTGTGCTCACCCAAATGAAAAACTGGCCCTCGGCTGTGAGACTCTCAGGGTTAGGGAGTCTGAGCCAGGAAGGAAGTGCGGCTGAGTTTGTTTAGTTTCCTTGGATCAGGGCTCTCCCCCGAGATTGTCTACCTCTTTATGATGGGGATGGTCCTCCGGAGTCTCAAACTCTTGGTAGCAGGCAGAAGGAGGAGTTACGTGAATACGTGTGTGTGTGTGTGAGAACTAGACTATGAGCTCAGGGTGTGGAGTTTATGGAGTTAAGAGACCTGGAAGTTCAGTGACGTTTAAAACTGTGTGAATTTGCAACCGCTTTTGTAATCATGGCTGGGTGTTCTCTGCAGCGTTTCATTGCTATCCTCCAATTTTGTCAGGAACATGCTTTTGTCTATACTTCGTAGACTCCTTGTTCTGACCGACAGTGTTCCTGGACTGGTAACGTAGGATTGTAAACACCATTGCTGGGCAATGTCTGCATACTAACTAGATCCTAAGGAAACGGAGCCATTTACTAGTCAACTAGACCCTTGTACCAGTTAGCCATTCATTCTCTCTCCATCAAAACAAAACAATCCCTGGTCTACAAAGTGAGTTCCAGGACAGCCAAGGCTATACAGAGAAACCCTGTCTCGAAAAACCAAAAAACAAAACAATCACCACTGGGGAGGGGGGCGTTATTATATATGCGTTTTTACAAATACTTTCCACCCTTGCTGTAGGAGTAATTTGTCCTTTTATTGTCCTGATAATACTCTTTAGTGAACAAGGTTTGTTTGTTTAGTTGGTTGGTTGGTTGGTTGGTTTGGTTTGGTTTGGTTTATTTCTACTTTCTATTTTATCTGCAGTTCGTGCATGCAATACACAGAGAGACCAGAAGGGGGCATCCGATTCCCTGAAACTGGAGTGGCCTGTGCTTGTGAGCTACTCCCTGAGAGTTCTGGGGATGAAACATGGGTCCTCTTCAAGAGCAACAAGTATTCTTGATGCCTAATCTCTCTCTCCAGCCCCTGCTTTAGATAGGTGGTATAGTGTACATAGTTCCTTTATCATAGTATTTAAGCAACATTATTTTATTTCACACAGAATATAGAACTCTAAGCAATAGTTTGTTTCTCTTTTCCTTTCATAATATTGTTGCTGTCAAATAAACTTCTTGAATTTGCCATCGCTTGACATGTAGACCAAACTGACCTCAAGCTCAGACAAATCACCCAGCTTTTGTTTGACAGGCCCACCCCCACCCTAACTTTTATTTTCTGTCTATCCCAGCACCACAGATAGCTTCTCCCATACAGTGTTGGTTTCTAATCAGACACCACAGAGAAGAATTCCATACACAAACGCATATCCATGATTCTAACCCTTCAACGTTTGTCCGACTCAATCTGACACTCTCCACAAATCTGTCCCTACCACAGCACATTTAAACATCACAAATATCATATATACTGTGAACACAATCAAGCACACATGACTCCAGAAATATTTGCCTAACCCAGCAAATCATGTTTTCCACCGTTACAAGAATTGCGTACACACTCAGAGAGTTAGGTATTATTCTCAAAATCTTGAAATTTTTCCTGAAGAAAAATGCTACGTGTTTGAATGAAGTACAGAGTCAGATGAAGACGATACGGAGGGCATGGCTGAGTGGCAGAGTGCTTGCCTGGCATGCTTGACAACCTGGGTTCCATCCCACAAAAAGATCTGTGAAGGGACTAGAGAAAAGGCTTAGCAGGGAGCTGGAGGGATGGCTCAGTGGTTAAGAGCACCGTCTGCTCTTCCAGAGGTCCTGAGTTCAATTCCCAGCAACCACATGGTGGCTCATAACCATCTGTAATGGAATCTGATGCCCTCTAATGGTGTGTCTGAAAACAGTGACAGTGTACTCATATACATAAAATAAATAAATCTTGGAAAGAAAGGAAGGAAGAAAAGAAAGAAAGAAAGAAAGAAAGAAAGAAAGAAAGAAAGAAAGAAAGAAAGAAAGGAAGGAAGGAAGAGAGAGAGAAAAAAGAAAAGGCTGAGCAATTAAGAGCACCCTGAGAACCGACACCCTCCTCTAGCCTCTCCTGGCAACCAGGCATACAAAGATATAGGCAAAAATACTCATACACATAAAAAGTAAAAATAGTTAAAATATTTTCAGTTTATTTTATTTATTGTGCATGGGTGTTCTGCTTGCGTTTGTGTCTGTATACACGTGGTTTGGCGGTGAGAAGAGACATTAGGACTGAGACTTGTCAGTCCCCCTGAACTCCAAGGTGCTACGGGTCCCTTCTATCCGGACTACATTTCCCAATGGCCCCAGAGGGAGCTGGGCCGTTGCCCCTTTGTGTTCTCTGGGAGCCCAGGCAACAGAGGATCTTCTTTCCTGCCCCACCTCCTACCCAGAGGCTAGATTCTCCTACTTGTGGCAGCTGGAGTGGAGGACATTCCAGAGCCTTCAGGGAAGAAGCGAGACTTTCCTGCAGGGAAGTGGCTGGGGAGTGTCCACCTGGAATCTGGTCGCCAGGCCTTCTGTGCGTCCCTGGGAGTAAGAAGTGGTTGTTACAGTTCTGGGAGCATGTCACCCAATGTGCAAGTGAATCTATGCCTGGTACCTTCCCTTTCCCCCTTGTGCATATCGGGGAGCCTCCTTGTGACTAGAATGTAAGTCCATTGTTAGTGATGGCAGCCTGTGGCACCAGAGCATCTGAGACGTGTAGGAGAGGGTGAACATCTGACGTCGTGTACATCCATGTGTGTGACAGTGGCTGGCAATGTCGTCTTTGAGACTTTGAGTATGTGAGTTTCCTGAAACTGTCACCCAGTGTCTTTTTTTTTTAAGATTTATTTATTTATATGTAAGTACATTGTAGCTGTCTTCAGACACATGAGAAGATGGCATCAGATCTCATTACAGATGGTTGTGAGCCACCATGTGGTTGCTGGGATTTGAACTCAGGACCTCCAGAAGAGCCTAACCACTGTGCCATCTCTCCAGCCCCACCCAGTGTCTTTTCAAGAAAGCCAAGTGGTGACAGTATGCTACCAAGTTTTGGAATCACTCTTCTATTGGAGAGAAGGATGGCTAAGTTTATTTCATCTTAGTGACTTATTTATTTCCAGGTGTATCTTTATCTAAACATTCACTCGTCTCTTCATCTGTACGCTCTGTAAATTTGCTGCCCAAGGAATAAATTGAAAATGACTTAAGCATGGGTTATATTGTATGTAAACGAATTGCTACGTCTCCACCAACTCTGTTTACTGAAGGGAAGGTTGCAACAGGAGGAAGAAACATCAGATGTTAGGTAATGTGGATGCTGAGAGGAACGCCAAGTTTGCCGTGTTCTTTTCCCATCTCAGCTAGCCCAGATCTCCATTTCTTAGGAGGAGCTGAGAGGAAGAATGGCTGTCGGACCTCTTAAAGCTGTGCACCAGGTGAGCTGGTATATTATTCTCTCTCCTTAATTCCGTTCCCACCTTTCAAAGTGAGCTGACATTAACTTCCCTGCTGCTGAAATGATTTGGGCTCCCCAGCAGGTGAGTCCCATCCCTGGCTGTCTCACTTGATTTTATATTAATTTCTTTCGCTCTGTGTGAAAGTCATTCGGTCAGTTCACTACCTTAAATGTTTTAAAACATAATTTGTAAATTTTTGTCTTTAAAAAAAAAAAGATTTATATTTATTTTATGTAAGTACACTGTAGCTGTCTTCAGACACCCCAGAAGAGGGCATCAGATCTCATTACGGATGGTTGTGAGCCACCATGTGGTTGCTGGGATTTGAACTCAGGACCTTTGGAAGAGCCATAGGTGCTCTTACTCACTAAGCCATCTCATCAGCCCCTCAAAAGATTTTTTTTTAAGCATATGTGTGCTTATCTGTGTGAATGTGTGCCACCTGTGTGCTGCTGCCCACACAGGACAGAAGTGTGTTCCAGGTCAGCCAGGGATACACAGAGAAACCCGGTCTCAAAAAACAAAACAAAACAAAACAAAAAATGCAGCGCTGGCCACTGAGCCGCCTGCAGCCAACCCTGTGCATATTTTTTGATGATCATACAGACGAGCAAGAGGGTGAGGGTGAGCGGGGTTGCTCTTGCAGAGGTTTCCAGTACCCATGTAAAACAGCTCAACACTGCCAGGACTCCAGCTTGAGGGGATTTCTGACGCCCCCTTCTGGCCTCCACAGGTACTTGCACTCATGTCTACACACAGACACACAGACACAAAAAAAAATCTTAAAAAAAAAAGAATGGAAAAATATGGCTGCTGCTGCTGCTGCTGGTGGTGGTGGTGGTGGTGGTGGTATGTTGTTGTTGTTGTTGTTGTTGTTGTTGTTGTTGTTGTTGTTGTTTGGGGTTTTTCACGTAAAGAGACCTGGAGTGCAACTGAATCATAGCTTAGCTCCAGATCTTTAAGAACTCTGCCCTGTCCCCTGGAAGCAGAAGCAAAATTAGAAATGAGGTTTCCATTTCTGTACACAAAACAGTTGGTTCTGTCCAGTCTATGCACAATTTCCAATTTCCAGAGCTGTGCCAAGTAACAGTGGGCCAATCTCATCCCCTTGAGCTTTTTTTTTTTTTTTGGTTTTTTCGAGACAGGGTTTCTCTGTGTAGCCCTGGCTGTCCTGGAGCTCACTTTGTAGACCAGGCTGGCCTCAAACTCAGAAATCCGCCTGCCTCTGCTTCCCAAGTGCTGGGATTAAAGGTGTGCACCACCACGCCCAGCTTTTTTTTAAGATTTATTTTATATATGTGAGTACACTGTAGCTGTCTTCAGACACACCAGAAGAGGGCATCAGATCCCATTACAGGTGGTTGTGAGCCACCATGTGGTTGTTGGGAATTGAACTCAGCACCTCTGGAAGAGCAGTCAGTGCTCTTAACCACTGAGCCATCTCTCCAGCCACCCCCTCTCCCTTGAGCTTCTTGAAATGTTCAACCATTCATTCATTCATTCATTCAAATTGCCCAGTGAGTATCTGAATGCTTTGTAAGTGGCTGTACTTTTGTACCACTGGGGACACAGCAGAAACCGAAGCAAACTCACTGTCCTGGTGGTGTTACATTTCAGTCACTGGGGAAAGGGACACGGAAATAAACAAAGCAAGCAGAGGGCTGTGAATGGGGCTCTGATGATAGAGTATTTGCCTAGTGTGCACAAAACCCTGAACCCCAGGACCTCATAAACTAGGTGTAATAGTGCACACTTGTAATCCTAACACTCTCGAGGCAGAGGCAGGAAAATCAAGACCTCAAGGTCATCTTCAGGGACACAGAGAATCTGAGGCCAGTCTGGGGTACATGAAACCCTGACTCAAAAAAATAAAATAAAACATAAATACATACATACATATGTATGTATATACATACAGCAAGAACAGTTAGACCAGTAGGGAACTGAGGTAGGAGCACTGTTCAGAATGATCTGAGAAAGAACGTAGCTGACATATTTGGGGATGTGGTTTCAGGGAGCGTCCTCATATTCCTACTCTATTGGAATGAAGAATGATTGTTGAAGCTGTTGCTTGAGTAGTGAAGTACTTTGTGCCAGGTGCTGAGTAGATAGGGTGAACACGGTGAGTGGGAGATTATTTCCTTTTCTTTCTTTTAATTCAGGAGCTGGTGACCTTCAGAGATGTGGCAATAGACTTCTCCCAAGAGGAATGGGATTGCCTGAATCCTTCTCAAAGGCATTTGTACAGTTGTGTGAAGTTGGAGAACTATAGAATCCTGGTGTCTCTGGGTGAGTGTGCTGGCTAGTTCTATGTCAACTTGACACATGCTCAAGTCATCTGAGAAGAGGGAACCTCAATTAAGAATAAGATTGGGGGCTGGAGAGATGGCTCAGTGGTTAAGAGCACTGACTGCTCTTCCAGAGGTACTGAGTTCAATTCCCAGCAACCGCATGGTGATTCACAACCATCTGTCATGGGATCCGATGCCCTCTTCTGGTGTGTCCAAAGACAGCTACAGTGTACTCATATGAATAAAATAAATCTTAAAAAAATATTAAAGAATAAAATTGGGCTGCAGGCAAGCCTGAGGGACATTTTCTTAAATAGTGACACTTAGGGATAGTCCAACCCATTGTGGGTGATGCCATCCCTGAACTGATTGTCCTAGGTTCTGTAAGAAAGCAGGGCTTGGTGGTGCATGCCTTTAATCCCAGCACTCAGGAGGCAGAGGCAGGCAGATTTCTGAGTTTGAGGCCAGCCTGGTCTACAAAGTGAGTTCCAGGGCAGCCAAGGCTATACAGAGAAACCCTGTCTCGAAAAACAAAAACAAACAAAAAAAAAGATTTATTTGTTTATGTATGTGAGTACACTCTTGCTGTCTTCAGACACATACCAGAAGAGGGCATCAGATTCCGATTCCATTGCAGATGGTTGTGAGCCACCATGTGTTTGCTGGGAATTGAACTCAGGACCTCTGGAACTGCCGTCTCTCCAGCCCCAGCCCTACCTTTTCTGAGACAGAATGTCTCACTGAACCTGGACCTCACTGATTTCCTAGACTGGCTGTGCAGTGAGCTCCAGGGCTCTGCTTGCTTCTGTCTCTCATAACAGCTGTGATTACAGGTGTACACTGTACCCCCATGGTTTTACATGGGTATCATTCTAGTGAAAGAAAGAAAACTAAATTCAAGACTTCAAAGCCCTAGCCAGAAAGTTTATTCAAGGTCCATGACTCAAGCGGCTTGCTAGTTAGGAGGGCTTTTTGGGCTTAGAGCAAAGAACAAAGGCTGTAAAGTCATCCCAGGAACCAACTAGCCATAAAGATAGGGAAGACATACAAGAATGTCCAGACTGGCCCAACGCCTCCCTATCTCCTGCCCTTCTGACCTAAGTTAAATGTTAACCAGATGCTCTGCTGTTGCCTCGATCTGCACTTACAGTCTGCTGATGTTTAAATGAACCAATCATGTGAAACCGTGCCAATTCCTCCCTGCTGATGTTTAAATGAACCATTCATGTGAAACCGCGCCAATTCCTCCCCCAGCCCCAGACCTTTTTCTATAAAAACCCCTAGCTTTCAAGCCTTGAATCCACTGTCTCCTGTGTGAGATACGTTTTGACCTGGGGCTCTGCCATTAAACTACCTCGTGTATTTACATCAAGACTGTCTGTTTGTGATTCTTTGGGTGCATGCCGACTAGAGATATGAGTGGGGGGTTTCCCCACTAGGTTCTTTAACTAGCTGAGCCATTTCTTCGGCCCCATATTTTTTATTATTAATGTTTTCATATAATACATGTTGATCATGTTTTCCCCTCCCTCAGCTCTACCAGACCCTTCCCTCTTCAATACCCAAGCAACTCTATACTCTTTCAAAAACAAAAAAACAAAACAACTAACAATAACAAAAGAGTCACAAAACACACACACACACACACAAAACAAAAACAAGTAAAAAGAGTCACAAAAACAAAATTCAAAACAAACAGTCCAAAGATCAATAAGAAATGCTGGAAAGATGGCTCAGTGGTTAAGAGCACCAACTGCTCTTCCAGAGGTCCTGAGTTCAATCCCCAGCAACCACATGGTAACTCACAAACACCTGTAATGGGATCCGATGCCCTCTTCTGGTGTGTCTGAAGACAGCTACAGTGTACTCATATGAATAAAATAGATAAAACTTTCTTTTCATATTTACAGGCCTTTGCTTTTCTAAGTCAAGTGTAATATTCCTGTTGGAACAAGGGAAAGAGCCATAGACAGTGAAGACAGAGCTGACAGACAGTTTGTCCACAGGTGAGTGCAGAGGAAATAGACAGCAACCTCTGAGGTGACCGCTCAGCATGACTCAAGAGAATGTCTCTTTGTTCTTTTTTGTGGCGTGTTCCCAAATGTCTTGGGCCTGAAAGAAGCTGGGGCCTCCCAGGCCACCATCCTCATGGGCACCTGACTCCTCCTCATGCTTTGATCCTTCTTCCCAGTAACTCCTTCCTTCCCTTTCTTTCTTTCTTTCTTTCTTTCTTTCTTTCTTTCTTTCTTTCTTTCTTTCTTTTAAATAAATCTTTTCAGATTTATTTAATATATATATGTGAGTACACTGTCACTTCAGACACACCAGAAGAGGGCATCAGATCCCATTACAGATGGTTGTGAGCCACCATGTGGTTGCTGGGAATTGAACTCAGGACCTCTGGAAGAGCAGTCAGTGCTCTTAACCACTGAGCCATCTCTCCAGCCCCCAGTAACTCCTTTCATCCATTGTCTGACTCCTGCTGCTTCTCAGGTCTGTAATTCCCTACAAATAGCCTTTTGCTGATTTGATGAACTCTAGGCCTACACTGAGAGTCAAATCCTGATCCTTACATGCAGTAAAACTCTAGAAAAGTTGGTTAACCTCTTTTTGTCATACCTAGAAGAATTCTCTTGAAGTACCTTGAACCTTGTTAGTGTGAACTCAGTGGCCATTCGGTCTTGGTATATCTACAAGTGTGTTAGCTCTCTCTGTCAGTCAGTCCACAGCTTCTCCAGAGCAGGAGCGAGGATTAAAAAGAAAAAGACAATTAGACAACACTGTAGCATGACCTCAGCCAGTTCCGAGGCTGAAGCAGGTTTATTTTTCCCAATCTGCTTTTATACCATTTTAATTACATGCAAGTAAAGAGGTCCAGCAGAACAATAAACACAAATAGTCAAGGAACAAACAAGGCAATAAATAGCGTCCCGTGATCACTCCATTGATCATGATCGCTGTTTCTAAGGGCTTGTCAGGATGGCCAAAATGTCTGAGCCTACTTCCCTGTCTTGGCCCAAAATCAGATTCTTGCCTGAAGCCTACTTCTTTGGTCCCACCCTAGAATTAAGATTCCTGCCTAAACTTACTTCCCTATTCCAGCCTAAAATTAGATTCCTGCCTGAGCTTACTTCCATGTCATGGCCTAATGTCAGATTCCTGCCTGAAGCCATTTTCCTTGTCCTTGGCCAATGTCAGACTCCTGCTAAGCAGCCCCAAAGCTCTCCACAGTCCGCCCTCTTTCTAATCAACACAAGCATCACCCAAGTTGCACTTCCTACACCACTCCTCTCGGTCTCCTCACCCCAAGGTACCACATGTGTGTTACCTGTATGTACAGATAACCAAACAGTTGGTAGGCTAGCAGCAGAGACCGCTACAGAAGGCATGTATAAAGAAAAAGTGTGCCATAAAGGAAACCCAGGAGAAAAGGCAGGAGGCAGAGAATTCTGGGTAGTAGAAGATGCCAGATTTTCACAAAAGCAAAAGTGAGCGAGCAGCTGTCAAGCATTTGAGGAACAGCTGGGTAACAGCTTAAGCTTGTGGTATAGGAAGATTTGCAGATCAGCCTAGGAAGCCCTGGGGAGAAACGAAGGACTGCTTTGCTGGTGTAAATACCTCTCCCAACCCCATAGTCCAAACTGCCTCAGCCAGGGTTATGTCCACACTCAGCTTTCTGAGAGGAAATTTTCATGGGTAATGTTGTAGTAAATGATGCTGAATTAAACCTGGTGTGTTATCATTAAATGAATCACTCACATAATAACCATTGTCACATATATGGAGTTTAGAATTTATTTTATTTTTGGACTCTGTGTGTGTGTGTGTGTATCCTAGTTACTTTTCTATTGCTGTGAAGAGACACCAATACCAAGGCAACTTATAGATGGAAGAAACAGTTTATTGGGGCTTACAGTTTCAAAGGGAAGTCCATCACCACCTTGGCAGGGATAAAGGCAGCAGACAGAAAGGCATTGATGCTGGAACAGTATCTTACATCTGATCCACAAACATAAAGAGAGAGAAAGGGAGAGAGAGAAGGAGAGGGAGAGGGGGGGAGGGGAGGGGAAGAGGGAGGAGGGAGGGGAGGGGGAGGGCTAACTGGGGATAGTATGAGCTTCTGAAACATTAAAGTCCACCCCTAGTGACACACTTCTTCAAACAAGGCCACACCTCCTGATCCTTCTCAAACAGTTCCACCAACTGGGGATCAAATATTCAAATATATGAGGCTGTAGGGGCAATTCTCATTCAAACCACCACAATGGTGTGTGTGTGTGTGTGTGTGTGTGTGTGTGTGTGTGTGTGTGCATGGATACATGTTTACAAGTGCTATCTGGAGATGGAACTAGTAATCCTGGAAACATGGAACCAGGCTTGGGTTCTCTGAAAGAACAGTACTTGCTCTTAATCGCTTGAGCCATTTCTCCATGTCGTATGTACTGGCTGGTTTTATGTGTCAACTTGACACAGCTAGAGTTATCACAGAGAAAGGAGCTTCAGGTGAGGAAATGCCTCCACAAGATCCAGCTGTGGGACATTTTCTCAATTAGTGATCAAGGGGGAAAGGCCCCTTACGGGTGGTGCCATCCCTGGCTGGTAGTCTTGGGTTCTATAAGAGAGCAGGCTGAGCAAGCCAATAAGTAACATCCCTCCATGGCCTCTGCATCAGCTCCTGCCTCCTGACCTGCTTGAGTTCCAGTCCTGACTTTCTTTGTTGATGAACAGCAATGTGGAAATGTAAGCTGAATAAACCCTTTCATCCCCAACTTGCTCCATGGTCATGATGTTTTGTCCAGGAATAGAAACCCTGACTAAGACACCGTATGTGAAGTTTAAATAGAACAAAACACCATTTAGTTACTTCTTAAATTAAGAAATAGTTCTGGAGCCGGGCAGTGGCAGTGGTGGCGCATACCTTTAATCCCAGCACTTGGGTGGCAGAGACAGGTGGGTTTCTTTTTTTTTTTTTTTTTTGGTTATTTTGTTTGTTTGTTTTTTGTTTTTCGAGACAGGGTTTCTCTGTATAGCCCTGGCTGTCCTGGAACTCACTCTGTAGACCAGGCTGGCCTTGAACTCAGAAGTTCGCCTGCCTCTGCCTCCCAAGTGCTGGGATTAAAGGTGTGTGCCACCACGCCCCACCTGACAGGTTGGTTTTTAAGTTCGAGTCCAGCCTGGTCTACAGAGTGAGTTCCAGAACAGCCAGGGCTACACAGAGAAACCCTGTCTCAAAAAAAAAAAAAAAAAAAAAAAAAGTTTACATACTTCACAGATATACTCTCATGACTGTGTTTTCTAGATACATATAGAGAAGACACTTTTTATTATTACTTTTAGGCTGGGAGTCTGTGTATGAAACTGAAGAATTAATCCCAAAGCAGGAACTCTATGAAGAACAGTCACCTGGAAAGATAATCGAAGGACTTAAAAGTCTTGGCCTGGAGTATCCCAGTTGGCTGAAAGAATGGAGTCCGGGTCATCATTTCAAGAGGCAATATGGGAATTTATTTTTTATTTATTTATTTATTTATTTTTAGCAATATGGGAATTTAAAGGCTTGTCTCAAAGAAGAGACCCTTGCTTTTCTTTTTTTTCTCTTTTTTTTTTTTCTTTTTTTTTTTTTTTGGTTTTTGGAGACAGGGTTTCTCTGTGTAGCCCTGGCTGTCCTGGCACTCACTTTGTGGACCAGGCTGGCCTCGAACTCAGAAATCCGCCTGCCTCTGCCTCCCGAGTGCTGGGATTAAAGGCGTGCGCCACCACGCCCGGCTGAGACCCTTGCTTTTGAAGCTCTCATTGATAACAGATCTTGGGGAAGTTTCCACCAGAGCACATTGCTTCAAACGCATCAGACAAGCCCAGAAGATGAGGAGGCATATAAAGAAGGCGCACACCAGAAAATCTTGAGAAAAAGCTCGGAGCCTCTTAAGCCCAAGATCATCTGCTCAGAGAAGAAACGTCTGAAGTGCAATGGCTGCGAGAAGGTTTTTAGCCAGAGCTCATGCCTCGCTCTCCATCAGAGAATCCACACTGGAGAGAAACCTTATGCGTGCATAGAATGTGGGAAAGCCTTCAGCCAGAGATCCAACCTTGTCCAGGATCACAGGATTCACACCGGAGAGAAGCCCTACCAGTGTAAGGAATGTGGGAAGGCCTTCAGCCAGAATGCACATCTGGCTCAGCACCTGCGAGTTCACACTGGAGAGAAGCCTTATGGGTGTAAGGTGTGCAGGAAGGCCTTCAGCCAGTTTGCCTACCTCGCTCAGCATCAGAGAGTTCACACTGGGGAGAAGCCCTATGAATGTATCGAATGTGGGAAAGCTTTTAGCAATAGGTCATCCATGGCTCAACACCAGAGAGTTCACACCGGAGAGAAACCTTATGAGTGCAGGGTCTGTGGGAAAGCATTTAGCCTTCGTGCATACCTCACGGTGCATCAGAGAGTTCACACAGGGGAGAGACCCTATGAATGTAAGGAATGTGGGAAGGCCTTCAGCCAAAATTCCCACCTTGCTCAACATCAGAGAGTTCATACCGGAGAAAAACCGTATAAGTGCCAAGAATGTAGGAAGGCCTTCAGCCAGATTGCCTACCTTGCTCAGCACCAGAGAGTTCACACTGGGGAGAAGCCCTACGAGTGTAATGTTTGTGGGAAGGCTTTCAGTTACTGTGGATCCCTTGCCCAGCATCAGAGAATCCACACAGGAGAGAGACACTATGAATGTAAAGAATGCAAGAAAACCTTCAGGCAACACGCACATCTCGCTCATCACCAGAGAATTCACGTCGGGAAGTCACTCCTATCACCCAGTCCAGGCAATCACCAAGTCCTATAAATGCCATCTTCTAAGTATTTCTGGAATTTATGTTCTTTTCTCTGATTTTAGTGTTGATTACAACTGTACAGTTTTCATGGGTTTTCTACTGTCTACTATTACTATCTTCAAATCTATTTTCCGTAATATGCAAAAAATTATTTTACTTTGAGGTGGGGTGCGGTGTAGTACAAGCTGGCCTTAGACTCATATTTACAAAATAGAAAACCCAGCTGGGTGTGGTGGTGCACGCCTTTAATCCCAGCACTCAGGAGGCAGAGGCAGGCGGATTTCTGAGTTTGAGGCCGGCCTGGTCTACAGAGTGGGTTCCAGGACAGCCAGGGCTACACGGAGAAACCCTGTCTCGAAAGAAAAAAAAAAAAAGGAATGACAATACCAAAATTCTGCCAGCACTTAGCTCTCTGCCAGTATAGAAATAACAACTGAAAATACAGAGAAACACCTTATGTTTTGAGGAGGTCACCCCAACAGATATAAAGGGAAAAAAGTATTTAAAAATAAGCAAATATCGCCGGTGCTCATGGGTGTCTGGGTTGGTGCTCATTCTCCATCTTTCTAAACTTTTATTTATTTATTTATTTATTTGGTTTTTCGAGACAGGGTTTCTCTGTATAGCCCTGGCTGTCCTGGAACTCACTCTGTAGACCAGGCTGGCCTCAGACTAAGAGATCCGCCTGCCTCTGCCTCCCGAGTGCTGGGACTAAAGGCGTGCGCCACCACGCCCAGCTCTAAACTTTTAATAATAAAGAATAAATGGTATTTCCGTGGTGTTTGCCTCCTTGTTCTGAATGTGTCATTTCTATCCTCACACCATTTCATTCAGAAAACACGCTCACATCAACCTCGAGGGGCAATCACTGTTGACTGTAATGGGGGCAGAGCCCAAGTAATAGCCATTTTCAAGCTCCCGCACTGCCCCGCCCCCACATCTCACCCCTCACTGCCCACTCCCACCAGATTCCCACAAAAAAAGGCTTCTCTCTCATATTAAGAGTGTTCTGAAAGTTTATAGTCCAGGTTGGCTCAGCTCTGTAATTCCTGCACTTCAGAGGCTAAAGCAGAAAGATTGCCACAAGTTCGAGAGTAGTCTGGGGTCTTGGCAGGCAATCCAGGGCTTTAGAGCAAGGTCTTATCCTCCATTTTAAAGGAAAAAAGGATGAGAGGGACGTGCTGTTCATTATTCTGTTCTCTGCCTTCCCCTGGGATATATCATCTAACCAAACACGAGACCTGTACATTAACAGAGGAAAGAAGTCACTCCGGGCGGTCTTCAGAGCTGAATCTGCTGCACTAAGGCAAAGTTCACCATCTTTGCACAAAGTCCGGGATCGGGAGTAGGTGTTCCTGACAGTCTCCATCCTTTACCGTTCTGACTTTGTCACTCATGAACTTGATCTGCCTTGATATTTTTTAGCTTCTGAAGGGGAAAATCTCTTTTGGTAATTAACATCGATGTTCCTGTCTCTCTGCACTTCCTCGTGGCCAAGCCATTGTAGCAATAGGAATAGCAGTGATAGGTTTCCATGCTTTCTTTGCACATGGTAACTTCTTGGCTTCCGTGTCCAGTCCTATGGCTGTATAACTCAGCTATGAGATGATATATCCAATGGGTATCCTTATGAATGCAGTCACCCTTTTCCTTGGGCTACGTTGGGTGGTTTCACTGAGTCTCATAGAGTTTACAGTTAAACTGTTGTGCCAGTTTGACAGACTGGGCCTGGGATTACAGCTACAGGGCAGCATACCTGCAATCCTAATCCTTTGGAAATGGAAGCGTAGAGATCAAGAGTTCAAGGCTAGCCTGGGTTATACCAACCCTTCCTGAAATGAACAAAAACAAATGCACTTAAACACACACACACACACACACACACACACACACGATGACCAACTTCACCCTCTTGGCTGTTGCAGCCATTATGTTGGGGCATTGGGTTCCTACAATTTAAGTGTAGCTGTGTTTGGAGTTTCGGGGACACCTACTTTACTTGTCATACAATAGCCAAATTCCCCAGCCTAGTGAAGGATTTTACTGTATACCACAATTTTGAATATGGCCATTCCCACCAAGTGGCCACCAAGCAGGCACAGCCATCATGCCTTCATTAAAAACAAACAAACAAAAAACATGGAATGCCCAGAATCCCATCTACCGGAAAGCTACAGAGTGCTGGCTGACAACCTCAAAGTCTCCTCTGAGTTTGCACACAGACCCTCAGGACAAGAAGGACCTACACTAGAGTGAAGCTGAGCCAGCCGTAAGCCAATTGATTTGGGGTTAAAGAATTCCTACCCAGGGTAAATAGGAATGTTTAGTGAATGGAAACAGTCAAAATTTAGGACGTGTGTTGGATGCTGACCTGGGACTGCGGTGGCAGTTCTGAGTGCACAAAGTGCCAGTGTCAGGGAGAGCAGCAATTGTGTGACTGGGCATCTTATCTGGGAGCAAGGTTCATTTTGGCAGGCACAGATTTGTATGGATTAGTGGCAGAAGCTCTATCAATTGGGAGCGTGTGGGTAGAGGAGGTCTTTTACGGCTCCACTTGCAGAATAAATAAGAAAGGAGACGAAGCTTCTATAAAGTTTGAAGCTTTAGACCTTTCGATGGGGTCTTACAGCTAGCTTCTAACTTAACCTGACTTCCTAGCTCTTTACCTCTCTGTTCCAGTCTGGTCTCTTCTCCTGTTGCCTTCCATTTCTGTCTCTGCGTACGTCCTTCCTGTCTCTGCCTGCCTGGAGGTTCCAAACCTTATTTCCTGCCACAGTTATCTTAATTATAACCAATCAGCAGTAAGACAACACCTGGGCTGTCTCTTGGTTGCCTAAGGCATTGAGAGCTCTCTGCCCTTCATGTTTGGGGCAGATGTGGAAGGACAAGCATTTACAAACAGAAAACCCGATGATGGCCACAGAGATGGCAATACTCAAATCCTGCCAGCACTTAGCTCTCTGTGGGTACAGAATTAACAATTGAAAACACAGAGGCACCCCTTCATACAATAGCAAGAAAGGTCACCCCAACATTTGGGAATAAACGAGGTTCTGTGAAATGTCATAACTGACAGAGTGTAAGACAATCAGTTACAATGGTCTTTATAGATCTGGGCCATGTATGGTTTTTTTAAAAATATTTATTTATTTACTTAATGTATGTGAGTACACAGTCGCTGTCTTCAGACACACCAGAAGAGGGCATTGAATCCTGTTACAGATGGTTGTGAGCCACCATGTGGTTGCTGGGAATTGAATTAAGGACCTCTGGACGAGCAGTCAGTGCTCTTAACTGCTGAGCCATCTCTCCAGCCCCATGTATGGTTTTTCAAAGGCACAGAGTTGGGCAGCATTAGGGCTCAGTGATGGAAAACCTGAGAAAGTCGTGATTGGTTGTTCTCAGTAGTTAACTAAGGCAGAGCTTTGAACAGTGGTAATTTATCTGGGGATGGCACTTGGCTGGTAAAATATTCACCTAGTATGCAGGATCCCCTGTGTTCCCATTGTGAATAGGCCTGAATGTGGGGCATGCTTGAGATGCCATTAGCTGGAAGGAGAAGCGAGAGGATCAGCAGTTCAAGGCTAGCCCTGTCCTTTCGAGCTTGTTTCAATAATGATAACTATTGTCAAGCACCTCTTCCAGGAAATATCCTACCTCTAGAGAACGCTGACCCTTAACACACTAAAGAAGTAAATGATTTGTATAGTAGACACTCTCATCTCAAGAATATGTGACTGTGGGCTGGTGAGATGGCTCAGTGGGTAAGAGCACCCGACTGCTCCTCCAAAGGTCCAGAGTTCAAATCCCAGCAACCACATGGTGGCTCACAACCATCCGCAACGAGACCTGGCGCCCTCTTCTGGAGTGTCTGAAGACAGCTACAGTGTACTTACATATAATAAATAAATAAATCTTTAAAAAAAAAAAAAAAGAAAAAAAAGAATATGTGACTGTGAATCTGGGCCTGATGGACTTAATCCATAAAACAGTGCCCAGGGTTGCTGACTGCTACAGAAACTACAAGTGCCAGCACCAGGGCAGGCGCAGTAATGATCTGTAGGAGACCAGAAGGAAATCTTGGTCAACCTGGTGTAGAAGCTGTGTGGTTCCAACTGCTAGTCTGACAGTCTGACATCGGGCAGTTTATGTGTACAACGAAGCTTAGGTCATGTTCACTTGGCACTCTTTACAGAGTATAAATGGCCTCTTCCATAAAGACGGGTTTTGTTTTTTTAAAAACAATGCTCAAGATAAGGGTCTAGGGAGAATGACTGAGGTCAACCTAACTGTGAGGGTCAGGAGTGGTCTGGCCCTACAGACAGCACATACGTTACTGAGGCTGCTGGACAAGCCATGTCTCCCAGGAGCATGGGTTTTATTGACTGAGAAGCAATTCTCAAGCTCTAGGGAGGAGGAAGCTCTGGGATTCAGGAGAGGCCTGGTCCTATAGGTAGCAAGGACCACCAAAGTAAAACTGCAGCCGCTCCCAGCTTTCCAGGTGGAAAACAGGTTAGCATCACCTCTGTGGGAGAGATGAGCCTCCATGTTTAACATTACTGTTTCCCTAGTGTTTCTCTGTGTGTATAGTGACCTTGTGCCCTCTACATAGAAAAGTAGAGAAAGCATTTGTAAACTTCTCAGAAGTTAACCTTGCCAGTGAGAAAACAAATCTTTTAAGTTCAGACTCCATTTTAGAGAACCTGACCTAAGCCTGAACGCAGGTAAACAGGCAGGTACCGAACATTAGTGTCCAAGTTACCCCCCTAACAGAGCCTAAGCCTAGCTCCAGTCTCTAGGCTAAGCCTCAACAAGACCTGCGTTTCCAGGTTACAACCCCAACAAGACCTGTGTCTCCAGGTTATTTCCCCAACAAATATGCACCCCCAGGTTAAGCCTGCCCCCCTGCCTAAGGACCACCAATGCAGAGGGAAGCAGAACTTAAGTTTATGATATGACTCCCAGCACCAGCCAATGATACTGAAGGCCATGAGAAAGTAAGAAAGGAGAAGCAAGTCACTGAGCTGGATTCTTTCTACGTTATGTCATTGACAAAGTGGACTCTAGTGCCTATACATAGACATGCCCCTTTGTTCTCAGAAGACACGTACGTGGTCTAGTAGATAATATTCCAGCCTTTCATTGCTCAATCCCGTTCTGCAGAGCTCTCTACTCCAGCTCCTTTCCACTGTAGAAGCACCTGTACCGTTTCAGGAGCCACAGCTCTGTAGGGGTGTGTCCATCTCCTTCTCTCAGGAGGAATGGGAACACATAAACCCTGCTCAGATGAATTTATAGAAGGCTGTGATGTTGGAGAACTTCAGCCATTTTTGTTAAGTGGGTAAGAACAACTGCCCTCTGGTATGCAGACTGTTCTTGCCACTGCTGCCCAGCTAAAACAACCATAACTTATGATCACATTTTGGAGTCCAAATCCCAAGAAGGTGCTGGTGTAGTGCCAGGGATGTGTTAGTGATCCCCCCAAACCCAGACAGGAGCCGATTCTTGAATTTTATTTTTATGGTGGCAGAAATGTCTACAATATCCATACTAATGACCAACTCATTCGTGTCAGGCATTTTGTTAGGCGGAATTGTCAAAAATGTTTTCGGATACCCTTTCCCCTTCAGATAACTTGACTACTTCATCTTTTCCATTTTGCTGTCCTGTTGTTGTAGCTATCACAATGAAACTGCAATCTCAAGTACAGTCCTGCGTTGCCTGGCAACCAGGACGTACTCTGAGAAACATTTTCTATGTGGTTTCATTGTTCACGACCATTAAACACACTTCCATAAACCTATAAGGTTTATTGTACACTTACACGGTATTGTACAGCTTGTTTCTAAGCCACAAACATATACTGTATGGTACTATACTGGAAACTATAGACAATTTTAACACAATAGTCTCTGTTGGTAAACATGGAAAACATATAGGGAAAATACTCGGCAAGTGGATTTTTCAGCTCCATTTTTAATTTTATGGGACCAACTTTGTACATGAGGTCAGTCATGGGCCATAACACTCTTCCGTGGTGCACTACTGCATAGGGCTTCCATGTGAGTTGTTCTAGTCAATTACTGACTCTAAGGATGGAAGCCCTCAATTTATGGCTGGCTGTGTTATGCCCAGATCCAAGGGTACCCAAAGACCACCAGATGTCAAAGTCATATGCAAAAGCAGAGAGTCTTTATTCAAGCTCCAACGCAGACCCTCAGGGCCCTTCAATGCAGCAGCCCTAAGCATTTAAGGCTCGGCCTTTTTATTGTGGTTACAGCAGGGTGAGGGGTTTATCAGCTTGGCAGTCACATGATTGGCTTAAGCAATCTATTTATATCTATCTACAGCCTCTGGAATGTTAGGTATTTTTCTGCTGGTGGCCAGTGTCTAGGGTAGTTCCTTCCTGGTGTTTCCAGTAACTAGAGTTTAACCTGAGGATAGAGCCTAGTATATAAAATGAAGACCTGGTTACAAGATAGAATCTGTCTTGTCAAGTTGGGGCCCTTCAGCTGAGAAGTGTAGTGTTTTGGAGACACCAAACTGTGTTTTCGGTCTGACCCAAGACACAAGGCTGAAGTTAGAGCAGTCTTCTGGGACAGAGGTTCTTAACCTGTGGGTCTGTATTAACTCAGGATAAGATAGAACTGTAGGACATCTAGGTGGTAAGGAAGGATTGGCTATTGTTTTTGAAGAGGGCACAACAGTCCCAGCTCACAGGAGAAATGAAGTTAGCTCCCCTTCAGCTTAGGTGGAAAGGGATCCATTCAGACAGGGTATGAAACACCTTGTAAGATGCTTTGGAATTCTTTTCCTATATTCTCGCTTAGAGGGCATAAAGACTGGTTCCTATTCTTGGATCCATCATGGTACATCAAAGAGTGACAAAAACGCCAAGCTACAAGCCAGGAACGGTAAGTAACTACTACTTGAAGGAGATACGCTGTTCAGTGCACTGAGAGGTTTCCAATTACAGCTTTTCTGAGAAATTCATGAAAGCATCCCACAGAGGGCGGGGCGGGGCGGGGTGGGGTGGGGGGGACGGGACTGCCGAATAGCTTTACGGACAGACTAACAAATCTTTCAAGAAAAACTTCTAGATATCTCTTCTTCACAATCACTGTTCTAATTGAACAGTGTGCTTATTGACCAGTCTCTACAGAGACCGCCTGTTAGGTGTTTGGTTGGAGAACCATCCTAGGCTTGCCCTCGCCTCCATGCAGTCTAGGAAATTCCATTTCCTCCCTCTCCCTACACACACACACACACACACACACACACACACATACACACACACACACACACACACACACACACACACACACACACAGAGCCCTGAGAGTCTCACATTCCTGACATTCCTGACAGGCCCCACCCTGCTAACCTGAAGACACAGGCTCTTCAGGCCCCACTCCAGTGCTCCCATCCCCCCACCAATCTATAAGAAGCTCCCACATCATACACTGCCTGTGACTTCTTCCAGTTTTGTCCTCCGAGACTGGTGAGTTCACCCAGGAGCCATTCCCAAATAAACTTACTTTTAATTCAGCTGAATTGGCTTATGTCTCCAGTGGAGAAAACATTCATTGGGTAAGAGGGAGAGAAGTTTATAGTGAAATCATACTGAACATCTTCCTTCCACATTACACACTTTGGTTTCAAAAATATGAAGCCAGCTTGAGATCAAAGAGGTCTTGAAACTGGAGATTATATTGAACTGGAACTTGTAATTAGTAAAAGAAAATTGACCATATGAGTGAAAATCATCAAATGATATCAGTGTACACAGATTGTTGTTGTTTTCGGAGACAGGGTCTTGCAGTGTAACATTGGCTGGCTTGGAGCTCACTCTGTAGACCAGGCTGGCCTGAAACTCACAGAGATCCACCTGCTCTGTCTCCCGATTAAAGGTCTCCTACCAGTTAAACTTAAGCCGATTATTCTAGCTTGCAATCAGGCTTGGAACATGGCTACCTCTATGCCTCTCTCTGACTTAATAATAGGTATAGCTATTCTTTTCTCCAATGGAGACAATATAGGGATCTATTTTCAAATGACAAGTCGTCATTAAGCAAGTATTTCCAGAGGCATTCAGATGTTGGGGTCACGGGGTGTGCAAATAATGAGGAAAGGACCACGAAAGTCGGAAATAAACCAAAAGCAAACTATTCCCCGAGGGAAAATACTTCTAACTGGTTAGGGTCACAGGTCAGTCTCGGAGTTGATAGCTACGACCTTTGACTAAGGGAGAGAGCAGTCTCCTTTCTCCTTTTGAAGCATAAAGGCAGGAGCAGAGGTTCAGGGAATAATAAAGAAGGAATTTGTAAATTGAGAGTTAGTTCTGGAGCCCAGGGTGTGGCAGGTAGGAGGAGGTTCATACAGGCTCAAGGCTATTCTAAGACCCCGGTCTTATCTCAGCCTTTAGAGAGCTCGCCCAGGCCTGCTGGTTTTACTGCAGCTTGAAAGAAAGTAAGGCTTGCGGGCACGCAGTAAGATGGGGGCGGCCGTCCAATACCTGGGATTACTCAGGGCTCTACACAAAGGAAAGCCCGGCTTTTTGTGGTTTGTAGTGCATTCTTTGCCTCTTTTGGGTAAATGACCTGGCAATGGGTAAAACTGGGAGTAGAAATAAAAAATTGTAACCCTCCAGGTCTTTCTTGGCCAGGCCAGAGATCATTACCAGCCTTGTCCCCATTATCCATCCTGCGTAGGGAATGGAGATTAAGGAGAGAACGGGCATCCCTGACCAATTTGCGAATCTAAACCTCACCTCAGAGATTGTTCCCAGGAACAGAGTTCTGAAGTCACAACCACTCGTGTGACAGGAGCCCCATGGTAACATGCAAGATGCCCCGTACAGGTAGGCACAGTCTTACACTTAAGCCACAACTCCACAACGACCAGACATTTCATGTCCTCGTAGAAAAGCTATCAGAATGTATTACAAACAACCACAAAAACTATTCCAGGGCACTGTGTCCGCACAGTCGCAAGGCTCCAGCTCCCACGGGCCTCCCCTGTCCTCGCGTGGAGCTATTTATTTATTTATTTATTTATTTATTTATTTATTTATTCCTACAGGCCCGAACCTAGGAATTCTACCTCACTCCTAATGGTCCCGTTAGGGAAACACCAGCGCTCCTGCGAGAGGCTGGACAGGCCACTAGCCTTTCTGGGAAATGTAGTCCACAAAGGGACAGCCACCTAGCGCCCCCAGCGCCTCCTCTGGTTGTTCCGGAAAAGACCGCCCCCGCAGCTGCTCACGTCCAGCGCTGCTTCGCCGCCGGCGTCACCGTCTCGCGGCGCTCATGGGCTCAGCCACCTCGGCGCCTTCGGCCATGACTCCTGTCCCTAGCACAGGAAACGCCAGGCGAGCTCTGACCGGAAGTTGGGTCGGGCCGCGGGTCCTTCTGGGAGCACCTGTGCTCTGGGACATAACGGGCGCGCGCTGCTGCCCGAGTGGAGGGGCTGCCCGTGCGTGGCCCGCATGCCGCGTCTCTGAGGTTGCGTCTCGGGGGGTTTGGCTGGTGGCGCTGCGGGGACCCCTCCGCGGGAGAGGCACGGGTGGTCCGGTTTGCCCCGGCCGTGGGCTGCGGGCTGGGCGCGGGCTCTCGGGGGGCTCGGAGTACCCCGGGTCACAGCTCTGCGGAGAGCTCCCGGCCAGAAGGCGGGACTCGAGCCTGTACGGAGCTGCAACCCAAAACCTGGTAAGAGTCTGTGTGCAACTCTGGAGATGTGGAGGGGGTGTGGTTGTGGGAGGGCGAGTGTCGTGTCGGGGCCATGTTTGGTGGTATGGGGTTGAGTAAGGGTGTGGTGAGTGTGGGGGTGGCGTGGCGTGTGCAGTCGTACCGCGGAGTTCTTAGGTGTGTAGCATTTGGCGTAACGTGTAACTACGGGGAAAAAAAAATCTGTACTTTCTAATGATTTCCCCCTCCTCATTGCCGCCCTTTCAACACTTTCTTCTCTAACTTTTTTCAGTTTTTCTTTCTATTATTACCTAATGGCTTGCTTGGCTTATTTAATTTTTTAAAAATCTTTTCTTTTCTCTCCTTTCCTTTTTCTTTTCTTTTCTCTTTTCTCTTCTTTTCTTTTCTTTTCTTTCTTTCTTTTATCTTTGCAGTGTTGAATTTAAATCTAACGCTTCAATCACACCAGGCAAAAACTACCAATGAGCTACATTCCCAGCCCTGAAGTTAGTTTAATAATGGCTGAAAAAAATTCCTAAGCTCTATAGCAAACCAACTGGGATTCCTTCAGTTCACGTTGTTAGCAGATTCATTGCGTTTAGCTGATCCAGGCTGTATTTGGTTGCAATTCAGATCTGCTCACTGTTTGTTGTTTTCTGGTGCTCAAGTTAAAAAGAACTGATTCCAAACATATTTTCTTTTCACGTTGGATTATGGTAGCACAGGGGAGATCATGCAAAGACTCTAAAAAACCTCTGTTTCCAAATGTGTCCATATTTAGCCAAAGAAAAGTTGTGTGGGTAAGCTTGTAATCTATTAAAATAACTATTTGCCACATTAAGAAATCTCTAGAAATACTTTTATACTGGGTGTTACCATTTAGTGCAAGTGTTCGTTGATGATAGTGTGCTCTTGTTTGCACTCTCTTGTGTGCACTCTCTAGCTCTGCTCTCTTGTTCCCTCACTAGCTCTCTCTCTCTCAAATTACATTTGTCACAAATTTTATATTCCAAACCCTTTGTCTTTATGTTTCAGGTTTCTCATGAGCAACATATCAGCTGAGAGTTTTTTAAACTCATTTGTCTGGCCTGACTGTTAATAGGTGAGTTTAATTCTGCTGTATTATCATATTACTGAAAACATGGTTTTTTTGTTTTTTGGGTTTTTTTTTTTTTTGTTTTGTTTTGTTTTTGTTTTGTTTTTTGTTTTGGTTTTTCGAAACAGGGTTTCTCTGTATAGCTCTGGCTGGCCTCGAACTCACTTTGTAGACCAGGCTGTCCTCGAACTCAGAAATCCACCTGCCTCTGCCTCCCGAGTGCTGGGATTAAAGGCGTGCGCCACCATGCCCGGTTTACTTTAAAATTCTTAAGCTGTGTGTAGTGACACATACCTGTAATCTTAGCATCCAGGAGGCTGACATTCAAGAAGTTCACATTCAAGGCCTCTTGAGGCTAATCCAAGATACAGTGAAAGAAAAACAAAGACAAAGGTAGGTGGGGGTGGGAGAGCAATCCCGGGTGAGCAGATGTATTTCCTCTGGTCTACATGAATATGTATGTTTATAAATGGTGGTAAATACGCCATATACAATTCATTATCTTAGTCACATGGTCAGTGACAGCCATTGACACGTCATCCTCTCGTCACCAACCACAGCTCTGTTTCCACAGGAGCCGTCAGGACAGTGATCCCCTTTGCTCCTTACTCCCAGGCCCAGCAATCACGGGTCTGCTCTCTGTGTCGGAATTTGAGAATTCTGTAACTCCTGGGTTAGTAGTGTCAGAATTCACTTCAAACCTTCAACAATACGTTGTGTTTGACTAAATACTTTTAGTCTCTTCTTGAGATCATGAGCACCTGTGAACACAAGCTAAGACTACTTGGCTGTTACAGATGGCACTGCTCTAAACAAAAGGACAAAGTCCTTGCTTTCTGTCGGTTTGCGTGTTATACCCAGGAGGAGGGGCTGCCTGACTTTGCTGGCTACTCTATTTTTAGGTTTTTGACTGACCTGTAAGGGCTGGGTATCTGATTCACTGAACGCCTAACTACCATTGGCAAAGTTAGAATTCCTATTTTCATGACGATGGTGGGTAGATGCCATAATAGAAATTCTGTCACTTCTTAGAATTTGAGAATTGTGGAGTAAAAAGTAAACGGGTAGAGTGGGTAGGTGGCAGCTCGATTTTAAAGACAGAGTAACTATGCAAATGTACCTCAAGCATAGCCCCAAGGCTCATTAACATAGTCCTTTCTGCTTTATTAACTTTGTCACACAGAGCAAAGAGGCTCCTTCACCTTTTCTAACTTTTTTCTCTTTACCAAATAAGGTCTCAGAGATGGCAGACTACTGTATTTTAACAGCCATTTCATTTATTTATGTCTAGTATCGTATGATCATAATTTTTATTTCACCTGAAGTCATGGAATTGCAATACTCTTTTACCTCAATGACCAAGGCAATTCACATAGAGAATGGGAATATTGTAATAGCTGGCTTTTTTTTCTTGCATCCCGGACACTGCTTCCCCTCCTGGTCTGCATCCCTCCCTCCCAGGCCTCACCTATCCACCTATTGAATAGCTGGCTTTTTAATGCATCTCCCTTTACTGCAACCAGGGATGCCTGTGACTGAGTACTTTCCAAAGGCTTTACTATCGTAAGTGCTTGTGAGGTGCTCGTGTGTCACAGCATGCAGGTGGAGGTCAGAGGACAAGTCCCAGGCATCGAACTCAGCTCATCAAGCTGAAACAATAAGTCTTGTCATGCAGCGATCCATCTAGACAGCCCCGGAGTCACCTATGTTTGAATCAGCCATATCTGTCTCTGCACTGAGGCTACACTAATGGATCTAAAGATGTTCGGGCTCCATTTTGTTTCTAGACTGTTTGTGTCTCTGTTGAGTACTTCATGCACTCTGACCTCGTTTTTACATCTAGTAGCTCTGCTGCAGAGAGAGTGTTACAAACAAGGAAATAAGTGTTGGGAGCTGTGTTAATTATCTCTTGGTATGTATCGCAGTAACCTACCAGAAGATAGTGACCGCTGGGAGCTGTCTCTGAGGCTGGTTATAACAAAGAACCTGTGAGGACACATGAGGCCAATTTTATTTCTGGTTGAAGCCCACAGGTCCTGCCTCCCAACACTAAGACTGTTTGAGAACAGATGTCTGTCATGGAAGGAGACCTTCTGACCTGATACCCAGAGCACAGGCTGCAGGGTCCTGGGAAAGGGTGGACTCTGGACCTGCAGATTGTCTTGACCCAGCCTTGAAATACCAGCAACAGCTGCGGGGCATGGAGCGCTTGTCCCAGATGGCAGGAAGAAGAGGTGAGGGGGTGGCACAGGAAAGAGCAGTGTGGGCTCCTGGGAGAGCTGTATTCAGGGACAGTGCCACAGCTTGGAAGTCTGGGCTCCTATCATGGAAGGTTACGTGGGCACTACTGATTATCCATGATAGATATTCCATTTTGTTCATTTGATTTTTTTTTTAAATGTATTTATTGTTATATGTAAGTACACTGTAGCTGTCTTCAGACACTCCAGAAGAGGGAGTCAGATCTTGTTACGGATGGTTGTGAGCCACCATGTGGTTTCTGGATTTGAACTCCGGACCTTCGGAAGAGCAGTCAGGGCTCTTACCCACTGAGCCATCTCTGCAGCCTCAGTTTGACTGGTTGTTAGGTTTAGTTATTGTGTGTGCCAGTGTCTGCACACACGTGTGTATAGGCTCATGCGTGCCACAGAGCATGTGTGTAGGTGAGAGGACAATGTGCAGGCATTGGTTCTCTCCCAGGGATAGAGCTCAGGTGGTCAGGCTTGGCGGTAAGCACCTTCACCTGCCGGCTCCATCCTCGTCCTAGAGAATATACTTCAGTGCATTTTAGAAGTGGTGCTATACACCGGAAGTCATGTCTCTTGTTTCATCGCTCCTTACCCCTGCTCCTACTTCCCAGCTACGTAGAACATTTTTATCTAGGTGCTCATCCCCACTTTTTAAAATAACATCTATCTATTGCTATTTTTTGATTTATTAAGTTTTTACACTTTCTATAATTCACATCAGGACTTTTCTCTCTTAAAGAAATGCTATATTGCAGATCGCCAGTAGGTTATTAACTCTGTCAGACAGCACGTGGTACGCTTAGTTCTCTGCATGCATTCCATAGTCTCTGGGGATTGATGTGGTACTTAACCGTTGAGGATCAAGTTTCTAGGGGATCTTAGACCATCTGGTCAGCAAGATCTCCACATTCCTCTGTCAGGAACTCTGAGCAAATCTGTTGTTCTCTTTCCTCAGCTTGGTGTTCCGAGGATTCTGCACCTCGCCAGGAAGAAGAAGACATGAGCAGGCCTTCAGTACGTTCTAAACATCATTTTCGCCCTGCGTTGTTTGTGATGCAGCTGTTGTGGGCTGCTATAATCTGTCACTAAGCTGGGGGAAGTGACATACAGATGAAGTTAGAGCAGGGGAGGGGAGCACAGCTGGGAGGAGTGGCTGCGTGCAGAGCTGCTCGGTTGGGCTCAAAGTCCAGTGTGAAGTCGAGAGTCAAAGCAAACAGACATGAAGTCCGTTCCGTAGCTGGTGCTTTCTGAGATAAAAACTATTTAAAGAAAGCAAAAGCTTTTCATTGATACTGAAGCCAGGAAATTCTAAAATAGTTCAATGATTTTTGTTATTTTAAGCTCAATTTTGCAATCAGTCTTGACCAAAGAAAAATTATATAGGAGAGTAAGTGGCATATTCATGTTTCTTTGGAATCATCTTCCTGGTTTTTTATTTGGTTGATTTTTTTTTTTCTTTTTCCCAGTTTAAGCTTTTGATGGGGAGTTGAATGAATGTTCTGTGGCACCCTTGCAGTTCTGATATCTGTGGCCTTCCAACTCTTTTCTTTATTTACATTTTTGGTCTTAGAAGATACTGTCTAGCTTCCTTTATGTTTTGAGTTAGGCCTTAGTTTGTCTGGAGTTTGCTATGTTTACCAGGCTGGCCTTGAACTTACAGAGCTCCTCCACCTGCCTGTGCCTCTTGAGAGCTAGGATTAAAAGCATGTGCCACCTTGCCAGAGTTCTTTTTGTAAACAATTTTTTTTTTTTTTTTTTTTTTTTTTGGTTTTTCGAGACAGGGTTTCTCTGTATAGCCCTGGCTGTCCTGGAACTCACTTTGTAGACCAGGCTGGCCTCGAACTCAGAAATCCGCCTGCCTCTGCCTCCCAAGTGCTGGGATTAAAGGCGTGCGCCACCACCGCCCGTGTAAACAATTTTTATTACACTTTTTTTTTTTTTTGGTTTTTAGAGACAGGGTTTCTCTGTATAGCCGTGGCTGTCCTGGAACTCACTCTGTAGACCAGGCTGGCCTCGAACTCAGAAATCTGCCTGCCTCTGCCTCCCAAGTGCTGGGATTAAAGGCGTGCGCCACCACGCCCGGCTGTTTACCTCCTCTTGATTCTTTCTATTTCTATTTGCTCATTCCTATGTTTAGAGCATGTTTCTCTTGGCTGCCTTTTCTTCAGCGCTCACTGTCACAGAGCAGACCCACACTCTTTTCTAGATAACCTGGAGCAGTGGTTCTCAACCTCACTGTCACAGAGCAGACCCACACTCTTTTCTAGATAACCTGGAGCAGTGGTTCTCAACCTCCCTAGTGCTGTGTGACCCTTAACACAGTTCCTTGTGTTGTGGTCACCCCACCCCAAAATTATTTTTATTGTTACTTCATAACTAATTTTGCTATTGTTATGAATCATAATGTAAAATCTGTATTTTCTGAGGGTCTTAGGCAACCCTCAGAGGGGTCTGACCCACAGGTTGAGAACCACTGATCTAAAGGCTTTTTTTCTGCTGCTGACAGTGTTTCTCTGGCCCTAACAGACTTAAAGTTCAGATTTTGTCTGGTGACTATAAAGGGTGTGACCGTGTTTGGAGAAGTATCTTACTTTCTTTGTGCCTTAATTTCATCATCTAAAATGGGGATTATAATAGATTGCATTCCAAAAGAATGCCAGGCGTCAAGAGTACCTAGTGAGTGCTCCACAGTTGACTTGCACCGCTTACTCTGGTTAGCTCTGTAGTCTCCTTCCTGAGCCGCTCTCTGCAGGATGGGCTGATGCCGCTCAGTACTTGAGGGTAGCCTAGAAGACAGAGGAGAAGGCTGCCTGGTTTGTATCATAAATGTGTGTCTTCAGTAAAACCCTTCTCCTGCTGTGAGAGGGCAACTCGGGGTATTTTTTAATGTTTGCATCTATACACACACATTACACACAAATATCAGGAAAACTAGTAATTCTCAAAAATCAGTAGTTAAGATAAAAAATTGAATAAGGAACATGAGGAAGAATTATTGGAAATACAGATGGCCAACACATACTTAAAATTATGTTATAAAAAGACAATTTAGTACATACAGTTTTTAGGTATATTTCTAGTTAATGAGCAATGACCAGTTTTGAACTCATTATAGAATTGGGATGTTGAGGGCTGAAGAGATAGATGGCTCGGAGGTTGGGAGCATCGGCTGCTCTTCCAGAGGTCCTAAGTTCAATTCTCAGCAGCCACATGGTGACTCACAACCATCTGTAATGAGGTCTGGTTCCCCCTTCTAGTGTGTAGGCACACATGCTGGCAGAATTGGTCTTGGCCATGGCAGCCCTTTCCTGTGTATGAGTAGATTACATAGGAGCTAGAAGAATCTTCTGTAGTACTATGCAGCGTAGCGTAGAGTTGGGACAAATTACTCTGCTGTAAACTCTGTTTCCTAACGCTGCAGCCGTTATCAGAAGTCTGTGGCCTAGGTGTTATTTTAGTCTTTATAGGTAAAGAAAGTGGAAGATAGAGGTGAAGAGGCTTGTATAATCAAGTACCAGTGTGTAATAAACTTAGGGTTCAAAGCAGCACTCCAGTGTCCACATCCTGATGGTGTACCCTTGAGGACAGAACTAATCAGTTTTGTCAATGGCCTCTCTCCATTGTCTGTCCCTTTTATTTTTATATCTATGTAGATGAGGCTGGCCTCAAACTCACACAGATCCACCTCCCTTTGTCTCCCAGGCACTGAGATCAGTGGCATCCACTGCCGTGCCTGGCCACTTGTCTATCTTGTTAGTCCTGTTACCACTTTAAGTTAGAAAATCTTAAGAATGCTAGACCTTCAAGTGTTAAGAAATTGTTCACAGCCAGGCATGGTGACCTTTAATCCTAGCACCTAGGGGCAGAAGCAGGATGATCTCCATGAGTTCAAACAGGCCAGCCTGGTCTACAGAATGAGTTCCAGGACAACCAGGGCTACACAGAGAAACCCTGCCTCAGAAAAGAAAAAAGAAATTGTTCACACATGTACATACCTACTTTTTTACCCACAATAAACTAAAAGCCAATACCTTCTTTATTGGTGAAAACTATATACATTTCCCCTGACGTCAGAGGCGGAACTGGGCAGCTCATGCTGCTGCGTTGTTTGCTCTCAGTTCTATGTGCCTAGGTGCATGAGTAAGAAAGACAGAAGGGAGGGTGCGGAGACAGGACACTGAGCTGACACAGCGCAGGCCAGGAAGGGTGGGCACGTCCCTCATCCCAGCCTTCAGCTGGACCTGGTGTATCATGTGGAAGAAAACAAATTATATAATATTTCTGAGACCCAAAACAATATGAATACTTTTAAAAAGTAATCTTCAGATAATTCTGCCAATTAAGACTATAAATATTATTAGAATTATATATATATTCAAACCAAGTCTAGAATATTTTTGAAAACTAAAATATCATTCAGAATGGCTAGAAGTGGGGAGTAATGTGTGGATTTTTAAAAGCCTTTGGTTTAATACTTACGAGACCTTAATGAAAGAACTTGTATAAAATGCTGTCAGCCAGCATTTATAGTTAACACATTAAGAAAATGGAGTAAAGCTGAGCGTGGTGGCGCACACCTTTAATCCCAGCACTTGGGAGGCAGAGGCAGGTGGATTTCTGAGTTCGAGGCCAGCCTGGTCTACAAAGTGAGTTCCAGGACAGCCAGGGCTACACAGAGAAACCCTGTCTCGAAAAAGAAAAGAAAAAAGAAAAAAGAAAATGGAGTAAACTGTAAAGCACTGATTATACTTTATACAGTGAGGCTGGGTGTAGCTCAGCTGATAGCATGCTCTCAGAGGATGCACAGAGCCTGGTTAGGTCCCCAGCACTATTGCGTGAACTGGGTGTGGACGCAGACGTTTATTTCCCAGCATCTGGACAGCAGAGGCAGGAGGATCAGAAAGTCAAGGTTATCCCTGACTGGAAAGCAAGTCTGAGGGCAGGCTGTTTAGTTTTGTTTTTACGTTTTCCTGTCATTTGGCTCTTCTTTTTTGTCAGTTACAATTTTTATTTTGTTTTTGTATGGGACTTAACTAGATGAGCCACTGGGAAAGAATGGTTTGGCTCTGTTTAATACTTTTTTATAGTTTATATTGTACGGGTGTCCATTTCTAAAACCGTCAGTGCTACTTTACAGATGAGAAAATAGAGAGGCTCAATTTCCATATTAGTCAGGGTTGCACAATAAATGTGAAGCCAGGATTTGGCTCACCATGTCAGAATCCATGGCATCATTAACCAGTAAGACATCTACGTCCTGCTTCGGTTGAGTATCTTCCTACCGTGAGACTGGGTTTTCAGCTCGAAATGTGTCAGTAACCCTTTCGTGCTTTGTTTTTTAAGAGACATGACAAAACTAACTGTCCTTCCTGGGGTCCCCTAGGTAACTACTTGGGCAGCTCTGCTTTGGGGTTGATGTGTGCTGTGCAGCGAGCTCAGCTGTGCTGTGTGTGGAGCTCGTGATGTGCATGTGACTAGGCTGCAGCTCCTGGGGCCAGCCTCTTTGTTGCATGCTAGAGTACACAGAGAGCAGAAGCATGGCTTAGCATTTGCTTGCCCGTGTACTAACATTCATTTGCCTCAGCAAATGGCTTGGACAAGCCCACACTGGCAGATGGGACATGAGGGACAAGCAGTGTGTGAAGTAAGTTTAGTATTCAGTTCATCACAGTAACACACGAAATTAGCTTTTGCAGGCCTGAGAATCCAAGTCTTCATGCATGGTAGGAAGGACTGTCCACTCAGCTGCATCCCAGCTCAGGAGATTATTTCATGTTGAGATTTAAAGAATCCTAAAAAAAAAAGAACTTTGAACTATAAGTTGCATCATAAATTTTCCTCAGGTATTCACTATTTTTTTCAATTGTATTCATAGCCATAGCCATATTGTTAGAACATTTTCATTCCCTAGAAAGAAACCCTGTATTCATTACCTCTCACTTCCACTTCCTTTCTGGGAGGAATGTTGGCAATCATAAGTCTTTCTGAGTAGAACTGTGTGCCTGTTATACAACCTCCCTTAAATGGAATCATATATAACTCAAGGTTCATTTGTGTTGCAGCTTGTATCAGCATTTCATTTTGTGGTTTTTGACTGTGTAAACATAGCTTGCATGTGTGTGCATATATCTATAGAGGCCAGAAGGGACACCAGATGTCTTCCTCAGTTGCTCTTCACCATTTTTCTTTACTTTCTATTTTCCTTCCTTCCTTCCTTCCTTCCTTCCCTCCCTCCCTCCCTCCCTCCCTCCCTCCCTCCTTCCTTCCTTCCTTCCTTCCTTCCTTCCTTCCTTCCTTCCTTCCTTCCGAGACAGGGTCTCATTATGTATTTGTGGCTGGCCCGAAACACTGTATAAGCCAGGCTAGCTTTAAACTCACAGGGCCCATCTGGCTCTTCCAAGTGCTGGGATTAAAGGAGTGTACCTCCATGCTCAGCATCTCACCGTGTTTTTGAGACAGGCTCCCTCACTTTCCTGCAAGTCTAGATCTAGACTGCCTGGTCAGCAAGCCCAGGGTCGCCTTCATCTGTTTCCCTATTTTCGGAGATTAGTGGTTTGGGCTGGTTCTGGATATTTTCATGAGTGCTGGGGATCCAAATTCAGTTCCCCATGCTTGCCAACTGAGCCATCTTTAGTCTCTAGTCCTTTTTTTTTTTTTAACTTGTAAATAATAGGTACTAGGAGACAGCTCAGTAGATAAAGCAGGTCGTGTAAAACTGGACAGGAATGGCGGCTACCTGTAACTCCAGCACTCAGGCATCAGAGACCAGGCATCCCAGGAGTAAGCAGGCTCGCTAGACTAGCTGAAACCAGTGAGCTCTGCATTCAGGAGAACAACACCAGACATTACCTTTGGCCTCTGTGTGCATGCACACACACATGTGTAAGCCCACATACATAAGAACACATGCATGCACCCTCATCCCTCATAAAAGTTTCTAATGCTCTATTGTGTGTATATACCACATGTATTCTGTGGACTAGTAGACATTAGAGTCATTTCCATCTTTGTTTTAGATAAGCTCTCACTGTGTGGCCCAGACTGGCCTGAATTCACTTGCACTCTCCTGCTCAGCCTCATAAGTGCTGTACTGTAGGCACATGCCACCACTTTTGGCTGCTTTCATATTGTGACTATTATGCATAATCCTGAGGGTGTGAGTTACAGACAGTTGTGAGCTACCATGTGGGTGTTGGGAATTGAACCCGGGTCCTCTGGAAGAGCAGCCAGTGCTCTTAACTGTTGAGCCATCTCTCTAGCCCCTTGAGTACAAGTCTTTACATGACATAGTTCAGTGTGTGTGTCTAGGAATGGAATTCGTGAGTCATACGTTTAATTTAAACTTTTTTTTTCTTCAAGACAGGGTTTCTCTGTGTAGTCCTGGCTGTCCTGGAACTCTATAGACCAGGCTGGTTCACACTAAGAAATCCACCTGCCTCTGCCTCCTAAGTGCTAGGATTAAAGGCGTGCACCACCACTGCCCGGTTTAAACTTTCTTTTTTTAAAGATTTATTTATTTTATATATATGAGTGCACTGTAGCTGTATAGATGGTTGTGAACTATCATGTGGTTGCTGTGAATTGAACTCAGGACCTCTGCTAGCTCCAACCCCGCTCACTCCAACCCAAAGATTTATTTATTATTATATGTAAGTACACTGTAGCTGTCTTTAGACACACCAGAAGAGGGTGTATCTCTTTATAGATGGTTGTGAGCCACCATGTGGTTGCTGGGAATTGAACTCGGGACCTCTGGAAGAGCAGTCAGTGTTCTTAACCACTGAGCCATCTCTCCAGCCCTCATTATCAGTCTTAAATACCAAGTATTTGCACTCAAGTTTTTTTTTCTTGAACATCTTATTTATTATTTTTATATCTGTGATTATTTTGCCTCAATGTGTATCTGTGCATCACCATGTGGTGCTGGGAATTGAACCTGGGTCCTCTGAAGAACAGTCAGTGCTCTTAACTGCTGAGCTGTTTCTCTAGCCCCAGCTGAAGGGTTTTGGTTGCTGCTTTTTGGTGATTCCCTCCTCCTCTTTTTTTTTTCTTTTTCTTTTTTGAGACCAGGTTTCCCTATATTGTCCAGACTGGTCTTCATCTTGGCCTCACATGTAGTCAGCTTTTGACTGTTTGGTCTCTTCTTTTCCTACGAATGTTTGCCACATGTTTTCCATTAAACCTCAGCAGTAGAAAGGGTTTTGGGTCCCAGAGTTCTCATGTGTACAGTTGTCTGTCTTAAGCTGGGTTATTTGTGGCAGTTGGAGATCCTTCCACTGATTTGGAAAGCAAGTATAGCATGCTGGGGGAAGCCTGTGGCTCTGCAGCCACGTTGCTTGCGCTGGAACCCTACGTTGCTTTATCTCACCTTAATACACGGGGATGGTGGTAAAGCCAGGGCAGTGTCAGTATTGGTGTGATATTCTCTTGGCATAGTAACTTCATTTGGTTTTGAGACAGTTTTGCTGGGTAGGTTTAGTTGGCTTGGAACTCCCAGAGACCCACCTGTGTCTGTTTCCTGACAGCTGGGATGAAAGGCGTGGAGAGCCACACCCAGTGCCATGTTAACTTTTTTCTTTTTGTTTTTTTTCGAGACAGGGTTTCTCTGTGTAGCCCTGGCTGTCCTGGAACTCACTCTGTAGACCAGGCTGGCCTCGAACTCAGAAATCCACCTGCCTCTGCCTCCCAAGTGCTGGGATTAAAGGCATGCGCCACCACGCCGGGCCCAAGTTAAGTTTTTAAAATGTTCTAACAAGGCTATGAGAAGGTATTACTGTTGTCGATTTGAAAGGCCAGAGTACTGTATCTAAAAGTAATTCAGCCCTTTCACAAGGCTGTCACAGGCCAGCATTAAGGGCGAGTGCCACTGCCGCAGACTTTTAAACAATTTTAAAGCAAGCAGTAGTCATCACATCACACAGTTTTCCAGAAATACCTCATTGGGTTTTTGTTTTTTTTTTTTATTTCCACTATGCTATTACCATACTATTCTAATTTGTTGGTCGAAAATAAAAACCTGGCTGGGAGTGGTGGCTCACGCCTTTAATCCCAGCACTCGGGAGGCAGAGGCAGGTGGATTTCTGAGTTCGAGGCCAGCCTGGTCTACAGAGTGAGTTCCAGGACAGCCAGGACGACACAGAGAAACCCTGTCTCAAAACAAACAAAAAACTAAATAAATAAATAAATAAAAACCTGAATCTTTCTTTGATGTTCAACTTGGTCCTCTCTAGTCTAGTTACCAGCAATATTTTATGTTCTCGATAACGGTTCCCGCTCGCCACTGTGGATTTATCTCCCAGTTTTAGACTGGTGGCCTGCACTCTGCTCCTTACTTCATGTGTCTGGCTGCATACAGGACGTCTTACCTGGAAGTCCAGTAGAAATCTCAAGCTTGCCTTTTCAGATATGCACGCCTCTCTTCCTCCTAACTCTGCCCTGCTCCCTTTCCCACTGACTTCAATACCTCAGTGCCTGTCAGCCTGAGCTCACATTAAAACTCAGTGACCACTGCCCCCAGTCAGCTAAAGACAGCATGAAGGAATGCTTGCTGACTTGGTTCACATACTCCTAGAGGATATTTTCACTGTCGTGTAGTGCCCCTTCTATATATGTGAAACTTGGTAAATATGAAGACTGGCCCTTGGTTACTAGCCAAGTTAATTTCCTACTTATTTTGATCATAGGCCCTAATTTTGATGACTTGAGATTAATTGGGAATTTTTTTTTATATGTATAGAGAACAGTGACATTCAAGGATGTGGCTGTGGACCTCACACAGGAAGAATGGCAGCAGATGAAGCCTGCTCAGAGGGATTTGTACCGAGATGTGATGCTGGAGACCTACAGCAACCTAGTAACCGTGGGTAAGGAGAGCTTTCCAGTTCCCATGGAACTCCTTTTCATTCCTAGCTTGCTGGATGGGCCTGGCCTTCCCTCATGATTGTGTATGCTCCAGCCCTGAGGGTAGATACTGATTACTGTGTCACTGTGTCAGTTCCTTGATTCTCCTTCCCAAGTCCTCAAGACCCCAGGATTCAGCCTCAGATCTGTGGATTGTCGCCAGCATTAACATGCATGGTGGTCTTTCCTGTTTCCTGAACCAGGTTGTCAAGTCACCAAACCAGATGTGATCTTCAAGTTGGAACAAGCAGAGGAGCCATGGGTGCTGGAGGAAGAGATGTTTTGGAGACGCTCTCCAGGTGAATAAGTGAGAAGTGGCTCTTAATGAGAGAGCCACGTGACAGAGTTCAGTAAGGGCTCCGTTCCTCATTTCCCAAGACTGTGTTAAAGGTCCTAGTCTTCTAAATGACAGATGTGTATGTGACATGCCACATGTCAGATTGATTGTGTGACATTTCTATTCTAGCAATGTCTCTGCCCTATTGGAGCTGTGCTCCTTTTTCATACTTTAAAGGGCAGAGCCCCTGTGATTTCAGGACACTCCTCTTCCCGTGTGTGTCCAGCTCACCTTGTCCCTTTCTATGATCCCTGCACCTACCTCTCTCAGGGCCACAGTTTATCTTCTTATATGGTCAGCGTTCTGTGGACTGTGGCCTCAGTTCATACTTGGGATTCCTTTAGTTCTTGGCTTCACTGCACTCTGAAAAGCTTCACCTTGTGTTTTATAATAAGTGGCCCTTTCCACTGTACGTCACCGGCCTCACAAGTCCCGCGGTTTTGAAGGTTATGTTCCTGCCTTAGAAAATACTGTGGTATCTTCTTCCTACTTATCCACATCTTCCTCGTATGCCTACTAGGTTACAAAATACAAACCATCCAAAAATACATTTTAAAAGTGTCCTTCATCCCTCACACTTTGTTCCCCCCCTCCCCCCAGCTGTATTCACTCCCTTGTTTCCAGAGCTCTCCTGTTTATTTTGCCATATGTGTTTTAGATTTAACTGTCTTATTTGGAAGAATCATGCTGAATTTTTCTTAGGACTATACTGGATGTAGGTGTAAGTTTGCCAAGTTCCCTGTTTGTTTGTTTGTTTTCTTTCTACTTTGAGAAATGGAGCTAAGTTCTCTTTTTTACATTTGTATGTTATTTAAGTTTGCCTGAGTATTAGAAAAGAAAGAAAAACAAGTTCTTTAAGAATTGAACGGTAGCCGGGCGGTCGTGGCGCTCGCCTTTAATCCCAGCACTTGGGAGGCAGAGGCAGGCGGATTTCTGAGTTTGAGGTCAGCTAGGGCTATACAGAGAAACCCTGTCTTGAAAAACCAGAAAGAAAAGAAAGAAAGAAAGAAAGAAAGAAAGAAAGAAAGAAAGAAAGAAAGAAAGAAAGTAAGTAAGTAAGTATGTCAGGCTGAAGAGATGGCTCAGCGGTTAAGAGCACTGACTGCTTTTCCAAAGGTCCTGAGTTCAAATCCCAGCAACCACATGGTGGCTCACAACCATCTGTAATGAGATCTGACACCTTCTGGTGTGTCTAAAGATAGCTACAGTGTACTTACATATAATAAATAAATCATTAAAAAAAAAAGAAAGGAAGAATGTCCATTTGTAGTAATAGCAGTAAAAAATAAACTACTGTTTGAGGCATGGGCATGTAATAATATACAAAACAAAGCCTATGTGCATGGAACTTACTTAGTGGGTTTCTGTTTGTTGTATGTTTGTGTTGGATAGGTTTTTGGGTTTTTTGTTTTAAGGTTGGATCTCTAGAGAGACCATCCTGTCCTTGAAATCTCTTGAACTTCTGATCCCTCTGTCTCTCTACCTCTCAAGTGCTGGGTTTATGTGACGCTGGATTTCAAACCCAGGAATTTGTGCATGCTGGGCAAGCACTCTACCGACTGAGCCACATCCCCAGCCCATAAATGATTTTGTATGGAAGAAAATATCTTTGAGTACTGAAAGATGGCTCAGCAGTTAACAGCACTTGCCTTCTTCAGAGGACCAGGGTTTGTCCTAGCACCACATGTGGCCGCTCACAACCACTGTAATCCAGTCCCAGGGCTTCTGAGACCCTCTTCTAGCCTCTCGGGTGCCAAATGCACATACATATACACTCCAGTATACACAAACATTAAACATATAAAGAATATACCTTTCTAAATTATTACGTTTAATACAGTTGACTATATCTAATTCTTAAGCCTTGTTTTCTTTCCCAAAGGTTTATTGTGGGTCGTGTCTTGTGAGCTTTAGTCAGTTCTGTTACTTTCCACTTTTAAATATTGTTGGGAAAGAAGCCTGGTCCTTTCTCCTCATAACTTGCGTGGTCTGCTTGTCCACACAAGTAGTCAGGGATTCACATGTGGGGCGTTGCTTTGTTGAATGTTCTTTAAAGCTTTAGAAATGCTGCCTGCTATGATCGCTATTTCCTTTAGACTTGTGGATTCTTTTCCTTCCTTCTGTACGTCTGTTTGTTTTGTTTCCAGTGTTAGGAATCACACCCCCCCCCTCCCCAACTTGTGCATTCTAGGCAAATACTCTACCACCAAACACCTCTGTCAGCCTAACGTTTCTTTTGGATTTTGCTTTTATACTGTCATTGATAGCATGCTTTTCTGATTGTCTTTGTTTCAGGAGTCTCATTTTAGGGGTATTTTCTCTGGGACCCACTACAAAGAGAAAAAAATATTCTGAGTTAATAGGAAATCTTTGTGCCTTACACTGACCATGCCATCAGGTTCAATGTTGTTGTCCCAAGCTGATGGGACTGTCATCTTCACGATTCCTTTATCTTCAGGTCTCTCCCACCCTCCTGTGCCAACAGTGCGTTTTCCAGAGTAGGTTTGCTTGCCTCTGCTTACTCAGTTGCTCCTCCCTTGCCGTTTGTCAGGACCACGTGAAGCCAGCTAGGTGCCTTCTGCTGTGCCAACACACCTGGACCTCAGGCTTGGAAAGTGTGTGTCTGTTTCCTAGAAATCTTATCTGAGAGAAGAAATAAGTCTTGACGTCTGCACTTCTCTCCCTTAACCGATCCATTTGCTACTCTTTGCTTATATTCTAGAGTTAAAGCTTCACTGAGGATGTATTTTCTATCCTGTTCTTTCTATTTGTAGAGTGAGACATGTCTGATAGACCACCATATTGAATCCAGGGGACCTCTGCTCTGTTGATCCCATGAAACACCCTTCTTGGAAGTAGCTTTCCTCTGTCCTCTTCTCCAGATTTGGATTTTTCTTTAAGTCTCAGTCACTTTTCATTTCTTCTTGTCTTAGAAAATGTTTTTTGCATGACTTCTTTTCTCAACTTCCTCTGGACTGTTAGGGGCCAGGCCAATTGAAAACTTCTTCAGAGGCTCTGTTGGAAGGATAAAGGGAACATTAATATCTATGTCCTTGCCTGTGGGAAGACCTGACTAGGGCTGGGGTGGGGCCCAGGGTCTCAAGGGAGGTGTCACTTCCTGGAAACAGAGACTCTTCCCCTGGTGTGCTTCCTCTGTGCCCATGGTCCTCTGTGCAACATTTCATGATAAGCTTCCTGCTGACTTCATGGCGTTGTGTGACAGCTGTCTGCCGACTGGCAAACAGTATATAAGATGCCCTGCTGCATAGTGTATGTGCTGACATGGTCCATAGCTTATGCCCATAGCTTATGCAGTCCTCCTCACACCAGCTTTGTGTCTTCTTTATGTTCACATCCCTGGTCCTCCCATGACACCTCACAGTTCAGGTTCAGGTCATAGGAGATCTCCCCTGAACAATTGTTTTTTTCAAGACAGGGTTTCTCTGTGTAGTCCTGGCTGTCCTGACCAGGCTGGCCTCGAACTCAGAAATCCGCCTGCCTCTGCCTCCCAAGTGCTAGGATTAAAGGCGTGCGCCACCACTGCCCAGCTCCCCTAACAATTTTAAGTTACATATGGACACTTTGCTTTTGTGTGCCTACCTGATATATCTGTGCTCATCTCATATGATGCTTAGCTCTAGAAATGGCAGTGTGGGAATATTACCTTTAATACCTCCAGAACTGTAGAACTCTTTTTTTTTTTCTTTTCCTTTCATCTGAGGGCTCTGAACTGTTGAGACTCAACAGTTATTTAATGTTGAGCTCAGTTCCCAGAGAGTGTCTCAGCATTCGATATATAAACATTCAAATCGCTCCTACTTTCTTGTTAACCTGAGTCCTTCTGCATCTGCTTGCTTCTGAGCCTCTTTGGCGCATGTGCTCCATAGATGCACCTGCCTCTCCCACCTAAGTGCTAGGAAAATTCATACTGGAGAGAATGCTTATGAATGTACTGAGTGTGGGAAAGCTTTTATTCAGTTGTCAAACCTCATCAGACATCAGTGAACTCATACCGGTGAGAAATCTATGCATGTACAGTAACTGGGAAAGCCTTCAGCCAGAAATCAAATCTTACTGAGCGCGAGAAAATTCATACTGGAGAGAAACCTTATCCAACATCATCTCCCTCTGGCTGCCTTCCCTCACTAAAGAAACAGACTCAACGGCAACATACGAAAACTTGGTTAAAAATCTTAGTGGTGGGCTGGGCATGGTGGCACACGCCTTTAGGCAGATATCTGAGAGTTCAAGGCCAGCCTAGACAACAGAGCAAGTTTGGTGGTGACAGACAAGCCAAGGTCTCTTTGATACAACCCATCATCAGACTAAACTCCAGTCTGTACTTAACAATGGGATATTATTTAACAATAAGAGATGGGGCTGGGGAGATGGCTCAGTGGGTAAGAGCACCCGACTGCTCTTCCAAAGGTCCGGAGTTCAAATCCCAGCAACCACATGGTGGCTCACAACCATCCTTAACGAGATCTGACTCCCTCTTCTGGAGTGTCTGAAGACAGCTACAGTGTACTTACATATAAATAAATAAATCTTTAAAAAAAAAAAAACAATAAGAGATGAAATCCTGGTACATGTTACAACATGGAGGGTCTTTGAAAACATTATACTAAGTGAAGAAAGCCAAACACAGAAAGCTAAGTTTATATACTTTCACTTATTGAAATAAGTTCCTAGAATATGAGAATTTGGGAGTTAGCTTAGAGCTTATCAGAGCCTGGGATGGGAGAAGTGGAGTGATGTGTAATAGGGGAAAGCAAATGTATTCAGAATGGTGAGAGCTGTGTGGACGTAGTGGGGAAGGCTGCGTGATACTGAAGATACGCTGCATGCTACTACAGTCAGTATATGGCAGATGGGTGTCATACATGGGAAATGGTGAAATGATAAATCTTCAAGTTTAAAAGTCCTCTCAGGCCGGGCGGTGGTGGTGCACGCCTTTAATCCCAGCACTTGGGAGGCAGAGGCAGGCGGATTTCTGAGTTCGAGGCCAGCCTGGTCTACAGAGTGAGTTCCAGGACAGCCAGGACTACACAGAGAAACCCTGTCTCGAAAAACCAAAAAAAAAAAAAAAAAGAAAAAAAAAAAAAAAGTCCTCTCATAGTTCCAGACTCTATATTGTCTTCTGAGTCATTTTCTCAGATTTGTTTTCTTCTTGTTTAGTCTTCCTGTATCTTTGATGTCTAGTACTTTTGACTGTGTTGTGGACATGGTGACTACTACATTGTCAAGATGCTAGACTTGTATATATGTATGTGTGTGTGTGTTTATAGATATGTGTGTATAAATTTTTTTTTTTGGTTTGGTTTGGTTTGGTTTTTGGCTTTTTTGAGACAGGGTTTCTCTGTGTAACCCTGGCTGTCCTGGAACTCACTCTGTAGACCAGGCTGGCCTCAAACTCAGAAATCCGCTTGCCTCTGCCTCCCAAGTGCTGGGATTAAAGTCGTGCGCCACCACCGCCCGGCTTTAAAATTTTTTTTTTTTTGGTTTTTCGAGACAGGGTTTCTCTGTATAGCCCTGGCTGTCCTGGAACTCACTTTGTAGACCAGGCTGGCCTCGAACTCAGAAATCTGCCTGCCTCTGCCTCCCGAGTGCTGGGATTAAAGGCGTGCACCACCACGCCCGGCAATTTTAAAAATATTTTTAATTGAAGTAGAATTACATCACTTTATGCCTTCCCTTTCCTCCCTCCAGTCCCTCCCATGCCCCCCCCCACTCTCAAATTGATAGCTCTCTTTTGTTTATCACTGTTAAATACACATGCACAACACACACACACACATACAACTTGCTGGGTCTTATTCTTTGTGTGTAAATGGTTTTAGGCTGACCACTTGCCTTGGGCATCCAGTAAGAGGGCTCATCCCTGAGAGAGCAGTTGTTCTTCCCAGCAGTTGTTACCTGCCATTGTGTAGGGATGGGACTTCCCTCTTCCACTTAAGTGTGTTCTTTGACACTGCCACTGATCCTGTGCTGTTGATGCATTCTGTTAGGAGATGCCATTTCACAGCTGACTTTCTGGTTTTTAGCTCTTAGAACCTTCCCGTCTCCTCGTCCTCAGTGTTCTCTGAGCCATAGATTGGGGAGATGTGATGTGTAAATAGATGTATCCATTAGGCTGGGCTTCCTACAACTGGTTGATCTCTGCATTATATCCACTTGTGATTTTCTAAAACAGTCTGCATTTGCTGCACAGACGGGCTTCTCTGACCCAGTTATCTGTGGGTCTCAGGTTAGGATTTAGAATGTAATGTAGTAAGGAATTGTGTTGATCTAGCAAGGTGGTGGTCGTAATTGTTTTCTAGGGCCCATGACCTCACTAACCCTGGAAAACTGGCTATGTTTCCAGTAGCAATTGGGATTTTTCTCCTGCTGAGAGGCCTTAAATCTGACTAGATGGCTCTGTTGGTCACCATGTGAGTGCCACTTATTACAGCCTTACAGAAAGTTTGCCACATTGCTTGCTCATTGTCGCAATTTGTAGTGTTGCAGTAGGCAGGCCTGTTCAGTTGCTGCCTTCTACTGGCAGCTTGCATGGTATTTTCTAGTACGATACGATAGAGACCGAGGGAAGGAAGGAGGCTTTCAGACCTGATCCAGCTTGAATTATTTGAGACCTGCTTCTTAAGTGTGTGGTGTCGCCGGGCGTGGTGGCACACGCCTTTAATCCCAGCACTTGGGAGGCAGAGGCAGGCGGATTTCTGAGTTCGAGGCCAGCCTGGTCTACAAAGTGAGTTCCAGGACAGCCAGGACTATACAGAGAAACCCTGTCTCAAAAAACCAAAAAAAAAAAAAAAAAAAAAAAAAGTGTGTGGTGTCTTTAGCACTAGGGATCTAGTAGCCAAGAGGGTAGCCAAGGACTACTACATCGATAGTCCATATTGATTTGATCACTTCTCCTGACTACCCTGCCACTCATTTGAAAGAAGGCTTCTCATGCCTACTACTCAGGAGCATTGTCAACCCAAGTGGTGTAACTCCCTTTAAGATATATATATATACATACACATACATATACGTGTGTGTAATAAGATACATATATATGATATGTATATACATACATTTACATGTATTGCATATAGTATAATTTTAGGTGAATATAAAATAGTGCTATTCCGTGAGGCTTTATCAGTGAGTTGGGTGTTATTTGTCCTTCCTCCACCCTATTTATTATAGCCAGGAAATAGAAACAGTCTAAATGTCCTTGAGCAGATGAGTGGATAATGAACATTCATTCCATTTACACAAGTGAATACTGTTCAGCTGTAAACTGTTTAGCTCATGGACTTTTAACAGATGGTATTGAATGAGGTAACCCAGACCCAGAAGGACAATCAGCACGCTTTCTCTCTCATCTGTAGTTCCTAGCTCCAAGTCCTCAGATGTGATATGTGATTCAGAGTAACCACAAAAACCAGGAAAGTGTAAAGGGATCACGGTGGACTGGCCAGGAGCTGGAGAGGGGAATCGCAGGACACAGGTGACATGAAGGGGGAGCCAGAAAGACTCCATTTTTGTTACATTTCTTGGAAGAGTGTTGACTTTTGTCCTCAAAAGCAGGACTTGGCTAAACGTAAAACCCAGTCTTACCTTTCCTGAAGTAGGCAATAGGAGAAATGAATTTTTCCATTCTTTAGACTTCTAGCTGTTAATTTCCCTGGCCTCCTTGGACTTCTAAGTATGTAAGGCTTGGGCATCTCTCAGAGATGTGAGATGGCTCAGCCAGCAAAGACACTTGTGCCAAGAAGGACACCAAGCGTCTTATCCCTGGGATCATATGAGGGAGGAGAGGGCTGACTCACAAGTTGCTTTACAGACTTGTGTATTGAATCTGTATCTCCTATTTTAATCCTTTTATAATTCTTCTGTAGTTAGCTATTCTTTCCCTTGTTTTTCTGTCCTTTTTTATTATTAGCATTGAAGTCTCTACTAAAACATGTGTGAGCTCGGAGATTTCCTCAAGAAGCTTGAGTTTTAGCTCTATGCCCACAAAGGCAGTCTTTGCTTCTTTTGTAGTATTTCTAATTGTGGCATTGAGTCCTGTTTTATTACTTTTTAGAATTTTTATCCTCCACCCCCTTCCCACTAAGCCTTTTGCATGTGACTCTATTTTAAATCCCATCTGTTCAACTACAATTGTCTTATCATACCTGAGTCGGTTTCTTGTCTCAACTATGGTGTTTCATTTTTACTGCGCCTTGCAGTCTGTTTTTTATTGAAAAGTGGACATTTCTTGACAAAAGTAAATCTGGGAAGCAGAACTATAGTGACATAGTGGTCAGTGGTAGGCAGAAGGAAGGAAACGCTGGGAACCTTGTGTGGCATCTCTGTTCTGAAGTCTCTTCCCTCTTCCAGTGAGTCTCCCTGTTCTAGCACCTGATCCCTGTCGTCCAGTGAACTGCTGCTCTCAACTGTGAGCCTCACTAGTGCCTCTGAGTTTTTACCCTGTAAGTGAGCAGGGTGACTGGAGTGAACCCCCTTTTCAGGTCACTTAACCCCACTAGTTTAGGCTCTTGCATAGGCTCCTGGATTTGTCTTGTGAAGAACAGAGCATTCGGGGTGCATTTCAGAAGGTGGTTTTCCCCGCCTCCAGTCAGGTACAGTGGAGAATTTCTGTGGTCTCAACTAAGAACCTGGTGAGGCAGCTAGAGATGAGCCTGAAGCTCTTAGCAGGAAAGGCCTGCTCCCTGAGAGCCTGTGCCAAGACTCAAGGAGTGGGGCGGGAAGGTTGGAGAGAGAGAGAGAACAGACCTGTGATAACTACAATGTACTACTCCTTGGTACTGCCTGTTTGTGTCCTGCATGTACTGCTCGGTAGACAGCGGGCAAATCAGACATGCTGAGCAGCTTGGCATGTGTTTGCTGTGATTTGTTGCCAGGGAGGGCAACAGGTGCTATCGCTCAGGGTGCTGCGCTGGACAGGAGGAAATGGGTGCTCTCCAGTGCCCGTGGTACCATCCTCTACTTTTCTACTTGCCCCAGTTTGCAGGCTATCCATGGTCTCTGTTTGGTCTTAGTCACATGTACCACTTAGGAGTGATGCACAGTATATTCTGCTCTTCAGCCTTCTCCATCCTGAGTCTTGGGCACATTTTCTCAAGAATGTAGTGACCACAGTCTACTTGGGAAGATGTCAGGGCAACTGTGAAGAAAAAAACTGACCCAGTCGACTCTCTGGTCTGCCACAAGTGGCAGCTGCCTCTGTCAGTTACAGTTTGCAATTCATGCTTTTTTCCCCCCCAGCTTCTCAACCCTTCTGCATTGAAATGCTGAAACTTGAACTGCCAGATGCAACTGTAGTATTGCCTGAGGGTTTGTAGAGAAAGGGAGGGAAATTGCTGGGTGTAATGAATGTTTCAGCCACACAAACTGAGCAATCTCTTCATTCTTGCATTTAGCTTTCAGAATGCCCTTGGCATGCCAGTCTGTGTGATCGCACTAAATCCTGTTAAAACACTACAGGCCAACTTTATTAACCAAAATGGATAACACCCCCTTATATTTTAAATAAAATCCAGTTTGTTTATATATAAAAAGAAACTCCTGAAAGTGTGTGGCAGCGCTCTCCTGAGACTGGGACTCAGCGTTGCACAGGGGTGCCGGCTAGGAGCGCATCAGCGCTGGTGTGGGGTTTCCTACCCCATGCCTTGTGTTCTGTGGCTTCTGCTCTAGTCTGGTGTGAGGCTCGTGTCTGCCATGTCGCAGAACTGGGAGGAAGAGTTTCTCCTGGGCCGCACTGTTTGGGTGGGTCTAAGAAGATGCTACGGCGTCCAAGCTTTGTACACACAAAACAAGAAGTCAGCGTGTTAGCTGCTCTCTACTTTTTTTTTTTTTTTTTTCTGGTTTTTTCGAGACAGGGTTTCTCTGTGTAGCCCTGGCTGTCCTGGAACTCACTTTGTAGACCAGGCTGGCCTTGAATTCAGAAATCGGCCTGCCTCTGCCTCCCAAGTGCTGGGATCAAAGGTGTGCTCCACCACGCCCAGCTTTGCTGCTCTCTACTTTTGCTCTGAAATAGTCTCCATAGGTCAGGCTGTCATCCTCTCTCTTCTTAGTTCCTTACCAACCCTGGACTCCAGAAACTATACTGACTTCTTTAAAGACTAAAATTTTCCTTTTTAAAAATGAAAGCATTTACATAGACTTAAGTCTGCATCTTGATAAATTTACACAGAGACATATGTCTCTACTTTAGAAGAGATAATAGAATATCTAGTCTACTTTCCAACAGTGTCCTCTGCCCCTTTCCTCAGAAGACTCCAGTCTAAAGTCACCAGTTCTAACTTTCATCTTGGATTAGTTTGCACATTTTAGCCCTGCACATAAGTGGAAGCGGGCACCATCGGGGGCAGCTGCCTTTGTTTGCTCAGATCCTGGGAGCTTTCGCCACACTGCTGTCTCAGTAGCTTCTTTTTATTACAGTGTTCCCACAACTAACTTATCCAGTCACCTGTCAGTGAATAGTCCAACAGCTTCGAGTTTGGGGGCTGTCAGAAAGGAAGCAGCCATAGCATCCATATAAGACCGCATACAGAGAAGCATTTCGTCTCTCTCCTGACTAGATGAACAGAGAGGCAAGGGTCGCTGGGTAACGTGAGGCGTATGTTTATGAAAACTCATCATTTTTAGTGCTGTTAATTCCATCCTAATAGTTTCTTTGCTTAGTGCAGCGAGCCGTGGAAATGCAGGTCACAGTGGTAATTTTGACTGATGACTGCACCAGCGGATAACAGCTGGGTGTCAGCTGCGCAAAGCACCTGTGCCAGACCCACGGGAAGCTTCAGCAGCTGCCTCAGGAGCATAACTGACGCTGTTCCCATGGAACTAACCGGCGCTGCTTCTGCTCCAACTAAATTTAACAACTGAGCAACACAAAAGCCATTTACATTTACAAAGTGTGCCCAGGATAGTCTCTGTTAGTGAGCTTGGCAGGAGAGTGGTGCTTTCCCTGTTTTAGATTTCTTCCGCATGATTCACGATGCCTTGTTCTCTTCTTTTTATGTATGAGATTTATTAAAAGTTACTAACATCATAGAGGAGCAGACAGACACCAACATGATGGGGAGCGCTCAGCCCATGTCACAGCATGGCAGTCTGTCCCTTTTGTCAGTCTCAGAAGAAGGGGGGATTCTGTGACACATGTCTGATGGATGGGTTATCAGTAGTTTCAGTGAAGCTGTCTCTGTGACCTGGAGGCAGTCTTTGCCTGGAAGTGGGGAAGAGCAGGAATCTAGAAAAACAAGTTTGTAGAGGACCTTTAGACACTGGCGGGCCCCAGCTAACATTCTTGAGGGTTTGGGGGTTTTTTTGTTGTTGTTATTGATGGTGGTGGTGGTTTGTTTTTTTGTTTTTGTGTTTTGGTTTTTTACTTCTTTTTTAATTAGCCAGATGAAAGGAGAAGGAGGGGAGACACTTGTGGATTGAGTAGTTCTTTTCCTGCTGGGCAGAGGTGGATAAAGACTTATCCAAGAAGTCTTAGGACAGTCTCTAGTGTGGGAAATCCTAGCAGAGAAGGGTGCCATGGGGGAGGGGTCTCCACGCCTGCTGATATCTGCTAGCTTCCTAACCCTAAAATTTAAATTATGTCAGTGGACAGTGAGTCACCCTAGACAGTGACATGGGAATAGGCAATCAGTTACACATTGGAAGCAGCTGCTGCAGTAGCTTCTACTTCCAGCTAGAAATGGGACTTAGATGCACTTAGGGTTTCCACTCTTGCTACTAGGCACTGCAGGACGACTAAGGAGATTCAGATAGAGGGAGTTAGGCTGTAGGGCCATGTGCGTGAGGATGGGCAGTTTGAGGGACTGAGAACTTGGTACTTGTTTGTCCCCTAGTCTCGCCGAGGGAGCTGCAGGTGGAGGTGTGGCAAATTTCTCACACCAGGAGGAGCATGGCGGGTTCCGAAGCTTGCTTTTCTGGAGGCAGGCTCTGGCTGGGCAGCAAGTGTTCACTCCCACCCGCTTGGAAAAGGAGCAGGAAACGGGATCTCCAAACACAGAGAACATGGCTAATTAATTAGATCCGCTTGAGAAGGCTAACAAACAATCTTCATGAATCTTTAACTCCCTTCCTTGTATATGACAAATGTCACAGATGGTAAACCAAGGCAGAATGCATGTCCTTAGATTAAAGACAATAGTTTCTTATGCAAACCGGGAGGACACTGACCCAGTACTGGGATTTCCCAGAAAATTCCACTCTCAGTTTAGTCTCCAGAAGGCTGGAACTGTGGTAGCGCACACCTTTAGTCTCGGTACTCAGGAGGGAGAGGGAGGTGGATCTCTGTGAGTTTGAGGCCAGTCTGGTCTACAGAGTTACAGGACAGAAAAAAACAAGGAAGGGGGGTAGGCAGGGATGAGTTCTGATGCTGTCCCCACCTCAGAAGCTCCAGTGGTTTTTAAATTTTGGTCAACTGGCTGTAAGTTGAGGTACACATACCCTTTCCTCAGACTCAGTTACTTTGCTCAAGTAGCTCACAGAACTCAGACTAGGGGGAGATTAAAAATTGACAGAAATACAGCTTACTGGTTGGAATGATTGTGATTTCATGAAAACCTGGCTTGTGGCTGCACGAGGCAGTAGGGGTGTAGCGCTCTGGCTGGCTCTTGCTCAGTCTGGGTGACTTGGTGGGACATGGCAGCACTGAAAGGGGGGACAGGGGAGGTGATTGAGGAATCTGACCTCAGGAATGAAGATTTAGGCCACCCTGCTTGTTAAACTTAAGGACTGGTTGGTCCTTTAAATGCTTGTAGAAGCCCAGAATGTTGAAGTACAGTGGTAGAGAATAAATACATTCTTGAAAAGGAAGCTACAGTCTTCAAGCATAATATGTATCCATTACAAATGTAAAGGCTGCTATTAACTTTGTATATTTTATCTTGTTACATGTATTTATATATTATCTTTGTTTTTTAAATTTTTATTCTATATACAGATTTTTAGAACTTTTTTGTTTTTTGTTTTTGTTTTTGTTGTTGTTGTTTGGGGGGGTTCCTATTTTGTATTTTTTCGAGACAGGGTTTCTCTGTGTAGCCCTGGCTGTCCTGGAACTCACTTTGTAGACCAGGCTGGCCTCGAACTCAGAAATCCACCTGCCTCTGCCTCCCAAGTGCTGGGATTAAAGGCATGCGCCACCACTGCCTGGCATTTTTTGGTTTTTCAAGACAAGGTTTCTCTGTGTATTCCTGGATGTCCTGGAACTTACCCTGTAGACCAGGCTGACTTCTAACTCAGAGATCCACCTGCCTCTGCCTCCTGAGTGCTGGGATTAAGGGCATGCACCGGACACCCAGCTATGACATATTCTTTAGGTCATAGAGTGTTAAGTGTAGTGTACCTAAATTTGAAAAGTAATTAATATAGCCACTAATTAGCCAGTTAGTGTTGATAGCCAACTGTTAGGATTGTGCATCTTCTCATTTGCTTAGCTGCAAATTCCTAGGTAGGACTGAAGAGTTAAGTTGTCATAAGGGAGCGTAAACATGTCTGATGCTATAAAGGAACTGGGCAGCCAGAGGGAAAGGCTGCCAACTCCAGTTTATGTCCTGCTTGAAGGTTTAGTTACTCCTTGGTATGAACTGTGATTCGCCACTTAACAGCGGGTGTGATGTTAAGCTTAGTCAGTAGAGGGTGCAAGAGGGACACTGAAGAAAGAGCTCCATTTGGCTCTGCTTGTTGCATTTTCCGCTTCCTTGCTCCTATGTTAGAGACATTAGTAGGTGTGTATAAGGGACATTCCATGATGCCCAGCATCAGCTGTGGCCCAGTGAGCACAGTGGACTCTTGTCTTTGGGAGCTGGGTCTACACTGGCTGGAGTGTGACTGGCATGTCCTCCCGACTGTAGAAAGCCTTTGTAACTCCTGGTTACAAAGGGCCGCAGCTGCCAGCACTCTCTGCAAACGTCCTCATGCAGCTCTCCAGTGCTGTGACCGCTGTTCTCAGGCTAGCTCTAGCTCAAGGTGGGAGTTCTGGAACCCCTAGCGCTCCCATTCCTCATCTGTAGATGCCGAAGACTGAAGGACAGCAGTGCACACACTCTTAGGCAGTGTCTTAGAGCCACACTTGGGCTCACTGTGAAATGCTGGGGCTGAAGACAGTGGAGTAAGGTTCTCCCTCATCCACAGACTAATCAGACAAGCCCAGCCCTGCCCACCGTCTGAGATGGCTGAGATGGGACTTGTTAAACATGGTGGCTGCAGACCTTTGACACTCTGCCCCAGGATCCCAAGCTGGGTCATAAGGCCTCCTTTTTACTAAATGAACATAGTGAGGTCTGGGCCTCTCTGTCCTCTTGGGATAGGTGGGATGGTGCAGGGGAATGCTCTCTCTGAGCACAGTTTCCTAACCATTTCCCACCTCTTACTCTTTCCAAGAAGCCGCAAGAGGAAGAATGAAGAGTTTTGCCTTTAAGGACATGGCCAAGGTAAGCCGCATTTCCACTTTGCTCATGGAAAAACTTCTTGGTTTCTAAATGCTGCTGAAAATTGAGGAATCTTCTCGGGAGACTCAGGTGGTGTGGAAAAGAGAAAGCCATGTTCATGGAGTAGTTTTCCCACACCAGCCTAGGGTGGCTGCTTTGTACAAATAACATCTGTGTTGTCTACAACTTCCGTTTCCCAGGCTTTGTTCATTAGAAGAACAAAGTCTTGGCCGTGAACCTGATCAGTTAGCAGAATAAGGTTATTTCTGCCTAGTTTCTCTGTTGTCCCCTCTAGGGTCACTGTAGGGATGGCATTCTTGCTGAAAAGTTGTAACAGCCTAGGGTGTCTGCCTGGCCTCTTCAGTGCACTTTTCTACAAGATGGAAAACTTTGATTGCATTCTGTATGTACATTAGTAAAGAAGATTTCTGCAAAAAAAAAAAATAATAATAATAATTGAATTAATCAAGAACATTAGTCACCCAGAGACACTCAGTGCCTACTGATTTTGGAATCTTTTGTCTATGATTGGCCCCTTAAGTGTTTCCAGTGCATGATGGCACTGACAGAAGCCACCAGCTTACGCACTTGCTTTGTCACGGCGGCTTGAGGTTCTTCACAATATGATCTTATTCAATCCTAGTCACAACCCTGTGAGACAGCTATGACCATGTCATTGATTCTGCCACGTGTGCTTTTAAAAATAGGGTATCTTTATTTAGTCCTTGACAATGATGTCTGTTGATGACATGCATCCTCAGCGTTCCCTGCCGCCTCCTCCAGACAGCCCCAGCCTGGTCTACAGAGTGAGTCCCAGGACAGCCAGGGCTACACACAGAAACGCTCTCTCGAAAAACAAACAAACAAAAAAATTAAAGCACAGAGTTACAGCTAGGTTTAGAAAAGTGACCAGTTAGAAAAGTTTAACAAAGACATACATACAGACAGACACACACACACACACACACATGTTCTGCTGTGGAACATGGAGACAGTGACCAGAGGATGCTGTACTTGCATGTACAATGACATTCCGTTGAGAAACACCATGTCATAGACTTGATGCAAAGTGCCAAGGAGCAGGCATGTTGAGAGCCCACATGGGCACCTCTGTTTCCACACTGGCCTGGCTGTGTGGAAGGGTGCAGGTGTTTGGGGACTGTCTTCTCTGATGTCATCTGTCTTAGTTTCACACATGGCTTGTCTGCATGTGGTTTCAGGATCTGAGGTTCGAGGATGTGGTCATTTACTTCTCTCTGGAGGAGTGGGAGCGCTTGGGCCATTCCCACAGGAATCTGTACCGCGCTGTGATGTTGGATAACTACAGCAACCTGCTGTCACTGAGTAAGCGCACCCCCCACTGAAGTTCAGAAATGCCTGCTGTGATTGTCATGTCCTTTATGGAGAACGTTGACTTTATTATTATTATTATTATCATTATGAGTATGTGTATGGATCTTTTGCCTATATGTATGTCTGTGTTTCACTTGCATGCCTCGTACCCATGGAAACCAGAAGAGGGCATTAGGTCCCCTAGAATTTGAGTTACAGTCAGTCATGAGCCACCATGTGGCTTTTGAGGCGTGAACTCCAGTCCTCCTCAGGAGCAGCCAGTGCTCTTAACTTCTGAGCCATCTCTCCAGCACCTATAGATTTGTTTTGTTTGAGACAAAGTGCTGTGTAACTCAGGGTGACCTTAAACTGACAATTCTCCTGCCTCAGCTTTATAGGTGCTGGGGAAATAGGCCTGCACCACTACAAGCGTTTGCTGAGGGTTTCATGAACACCTTTCAAGCTCTGGTTAAATCAGTGACGTTACCCATGTGCACCTGCACACACGCACAAGCATGTCATCTCTCCCAGTGCTTTAATGTTCCCTCACCTTGATCCTTAGACATGAGATTTCTCTTTATTACTCTAGTTATTGGCGTGGGGGATGGCATGCACATAGAGGCCAGAGGACAGCTCTGGCATGGGTCCTCTCCATCCATTTTACCCATTGAGCCATCTTACTGGCCCAGTTTCTCCCTCCCACCTCTATACACTGCCCCCCTCCCGCTCTCTCTCTCTCATTATTAAACAGAGATTTATATTCATGCATTATACGCTGATCACATTTCCGCACAATCCAAATCCACATCCTTTTTTTCTGTCATTCGAAAACAAGCCGGGGCTTCAGAGACGGCTCAGTGGGTAAGAGCACTGAGTGCTCTTCCTTAGGTCCTGAGTTCAAATCCCAACAACCATATGGTGGCTCACAACCATCTGTAGTAAGATCTGACTCCCTCTTGTGGAGTGTCTGAAGACAGCTACAGTGTACTTACATATCATAAGTAAATAAATCTTTTTTGAAAGAAAGAAAGAACAAGCCAGGATAGGACTAAACAAATGGGAGTAGGGAGGCACAGATGTAAAAGCAGGAGAAACACATATTTATACATATAGACAACCAGTTGGAAACCATAGTATATACACAAAAGATCTGTTAATGTTTAAAAGAAAAAGAGAGAAAAGCTCAGACGATCAAGAGAGAAAACCTCCAACAATACTGTTGAGTTTGTTTGGACATCTGCTCTGAGCATGGGGCCTGCTGGTAAGTGTGGCCTCTATGCCCAGTGAGAGTCCTTTGGAGAGAATTTAACTTTCTCTTTGGGAGTGTCAGTTGGAGAGACTAGCCTCTGTGTTAAGAGTGGGACTTCTGGCTGAGACCCGGTTTCTCTCTTGGCAAACATGGACTTAATTTCTACTACGTAGCCCAGGCTTGCCTTAAACCCACAGAGTTTTACCTACCTCTGCCTCTAGAGTGCTAGGTGTAATGAAATATGGTGGGGTACCTGCCGGGCCCATGCCGAGGTGTGCCCGAGTAATTATGCCGGGCACCAGATCGGGTGTAAGGGGGTTCATTTGAGGGGAGGGAGGGCCTAGAGAAAGGGTAGAGGCAGACAGATGGGAGCAGAGCCATGAGGGCAAAGAAGGGGGAGTGGGGGGACAGAGAGAGGGAGGCTGCGACTGCCCTGGGGACACAGAGAGAGAACTGGAGTGACAAAGTCCTTTTATGTGATGGCAGTAGGTAATGACTTGAACCATAGCCTACAAGCCAACACTAGGACTAAAGGCATACGGCAACTCTGACATGCACAATAAGTTTTCCCTTTTGTCTTTGGACAGGTCTTGCTGATACTAAGCCACGTGTGGTCTCCCTTCTAGAACAGGGCAAAGAGCCCTGGATGGTTATGAGGAATGAGACAAAAATTTGGCATCCTGGTAAGTGTTGGCCCATGGGACTGGGGAGACCAGGGCAGATTGTCACCCAGGCCGTTTGAGCAGGTAGCACTCTGAGGTGCTGCTGGGAAAGCTCCCTGTAGGCAGAGCCTGAGGTCTGCGGGAAGGGCGTCTTAGCACAAGGCTCTGAGTCTGAATCGGACTCCCCCACTCTCTCACCAGAATTCTCTCACAGCTTCTGCTCTCTCCAGAGAAGAACCCATGACAAGCAGTTTATCTGTATTTTGAGTCTAGTTTTCTCTAGGCTTTTTGGGTTTTTTGTTTGTTTGTTTTTTGTTTTTTTGATATAGAGTTTCTCTGTGCTGGAACTTGCTCTGTAGACCAGGTTGGCCTCAAATTCACAGAGATCCTCCTGCCTCTGCCTCCCAGTACTGAGATCAAAGGCATTTGCCACCACTGCCCAGCTCTCTTGGCTTTTTTAAACACCTTCATTGAAATACAACTCGAAGATCACAAAACTCATCCATGTAAAGTATGTGGAGGGGTAGCTTTAGTGTCTGTGGACTTGGGTATCCATCACAGCTGTCAAATTAAAAGGTATTTTCACCACAGCCATATTTGATAGAGTCTGTCCACACCCAGCATAAACAGCCCTGTGAGGATAGGTGTGCCTGCTGGGCATTTCACGTTAGTGTTGTCAAGCAGGGTGTGGCTCACTTTCATGCTGATACAATGCAACAATGTTGTCCCTTTTGTCACTTAGGATCATTGTCATTAAAAGGTTTTAGAATTCTTGTGTAAAAGCACGCATCGGAAGAAAGCTATGGATAATACTGGCCTTTGAACTAGCTGAGAAATGCTCCTTCCTTTTCTGACTTCTGAGAATATATATTTAAAAAAAAAAAAAGCAGAATTTGTGTTAAAAGCTAAGAGCTACCTCAAGTCCTCACAAGAAAGAGAGCTCACAAAAATGCCAGGCATGGTGATATGTGCAATGTATTCCTGGCCTGGGGGAGACAGACAGGAGGCTTACTGGGGCTCACTAGCAGCCAGAGCTGCAGGCTACCGAGAGACTGTCTCAAGGAGGTAGGTGGTGTTCCTAAGGAGGACACTGAAGGCTGTCCCCTGGCCTCTGTGTGCATATGTACAGGTACACATGCACTCACTCACACACATGCACGCACAGAGGAAAAAGAATTTATGCTCAATGTCTTCGATGGTAGATTTCAATAGTGAAACCTTTTAGGTTTAGGTTTTTTGTAGGCAAATGAAAAGTGAGAACATGACCGCTCCTAGGTGTGGTGAGGGGAAGGTTTGTATTGTAGATACACAGGAGAGCACAGCCAGAGGTGGCTGGAAGGAGCACACTGAACCCCAGGCCATGAAAGAAGGGAGCCAGGGAGAGGAAGACAAAGAGGAGAGAAAGAGCAGGGAAGAGGACTAGGAGCCAAGAGCCAGGCGACCATGGGAACAAAAGCACCAGAGAACACGTAGCCAAGATGGCCAGGCTGTGTGGGAGAGGAGAAGCTGGGCGAAGGCAGCAGAGCTCCGTCAGAGAGGGTTAGAGCAGAGGGCAGGGCCTGCCAGTCAGGGTGACCTGCAGAGCTGAGAGATAGTGGGAGGTGTGTTAGATAGTCACCTCAGTTAACCATTTGTACTGAGTTTCTCTGAGCCCTAACAATGGGAAAAATCTTTTACATTTGTGTTTATTTATGTGCATAAGGCCTGCACTGAGCCATCTCTATAGCCCCACTTCGTGTTGTCCTATTGCAGATTTAACAGTGAACAGGAAGGGCCCCATCCAATCAGATTGATTGTATGATCTAGTACGAGGAAAAAGAATATATATACTATTTAAGAGGCAATAAAACATTGATGTAGTTGTGTTTTAAATCAGAGAAAAATGAGGTATCGCTCCATTATATATTGTATTATATCATATTGGGATGGTTGTCTAAGGAAGGACATGGATGGAGCAAGGGAACCTGAGAGAGACAGGGACCTGATGGAGAAGGGTCCAGGAGAGAAAGAGAGGGTCAGGGAGGTGAGAACAGCAGTGTGAGGAGGATGTGAGCTTAATGAGCATCGGCGAGGAGCTGATGGAGGGTCTAGGACGATCAGGTAGGTGATCCAGACACTGTCAGGCAGCAGCTTGTAGTACAGGGGCCAGAGCTGTGGAGGTCCAGCTTTACCCCCACAACATTCATGCCATGAGGATGGATGGGTGTAGGTTTGCCACTCATACCTTTCAAGCAGCAGGTGCAGTCACACTGAATTGCAAGGCTGTCTGGGAAGGGCAGTGTTCATCTGTATCACTGTTGCCAAGCTGTAATCGCATATCATTCCAAGAGGAGAAAGCAGAAATGGAGTAAGACTCAGCCCCCAGCCCTTTACCAGTACCGTTCAAATGAGAAAAGAGCTGCGTCTAGCCAAGGAACCAGGTAGAAGGGGTAGACTGCTAAGAGGAGTGTCCAAGTAGTTCACAGAGGCCTGAGAACAACAGCCTTAGCTTCAGAATGAGATGCATGGGACGGGAATCAGGGACTAACACAGGAGGTCAAGTAGGAGAAGGAGGGGGCGCACACACTGTGAGGACACATCTGTGAGGAAATGCCATGATAAAACCCATGAACACTGGTGTTAGAAAAAAGATGTGGTGTGCTGGCTCACAACTTTAATCCCTGCACTCAGGAGGCAGACAGGTGGTTCTCTGAGTTTGAGGCCAGCCTGGTCTACAGAGTTCCAGGACAGCCAGGGCCACACAGAGAAACCCTGTCTGGGGGCCATGGGGACAACTGGTAGCTAAGAGAGTAGCTGAGAGGATTAACTATTGGAATTTGGCTACATCAAAGTTACATGAGGCAATCAAAACCAGTTACAGAGGGGTAATAGTGACTTTTTTTCTCTCCTGAATTTTTTTTATTAGATATTTTCTTTATTTACATTTCAAATGTTATCCCCTTTCCTGGTTTCCCCTCCGAAAACCCCTGTCCCATCCCCCATCTCCCTGTTCACCAATCCACCCATCCCTGCTTCCCTGACCTGGCATTTCCCTACACTGGGGCATCAAGCCTTCTCAGGACCAAGGGATTCTCCTCCCTTGATGTCCAACAAGGCCATCCTTTGCTACATATGCGGCTGGAGCGATGGGTCCCTTTGTGTATACTCTTTGGTTGGTGGTTTAGTCCCTGGAGCTCTGGGGTTACTGGTTGGTTCATATTGTTGTTTCTTCTATGGGGCTGCAAGCTCCTTCAGCTCCTTCAGTCCTTTCTGTAACTCCTCCATTGGGGACCTTGTGTTCAGTCCAATGGTTAGCTGAGAGCATCCACTTCTGTATTTGTCAGGCAGTGGCAGAGCCTCTCAGGAGACAGCTATATCAGGCTCCTGTCAGCAAGTACTTGTTGGCATCCACAACAGTGTCTGGGTTTGGTGGATAGTAACAAAATTTATCGGAGAGATTTTTTTAAGAGCAGAAACCATGAAAAATAAGTTAGAAAAACATGAAAATTACTTAGCATCGTGACGGATGCAGAATAAGGCAAATAGAACACAATGCGTACTGTACAATCTAGATAATGGAATGAAGTTTGCTTCTTCTGTATGTTTGAAATTGCTCAGAGTACTGGGAAGTCTGAGAGGATGCATAATAAATGTGCGATATGCAAACAGAGTAGATAGCATGATGAACTCCCTGTCCTGTAAAGGCTCACACGTAGCTGGGACTGGGAGCCAGAGCAGAGCAACCAAGTGAGCCGGATTAAGATCTTAGGCAAGCTATTTGCCAGCATATTCTAAAGGGATGCCATGCTTCACAATGAAGAGTGCACAATTGGTCAGAGAGCTGGAATGGAATTAGCTAAGAGAGACAGGTAAAGGTTAGAAACAGGTAGTGAAGGGCAGATTCCCAAAAGGTGCTTTTTCGTGTGTGTGTGTGTGTGTGTGTGTGTGTGTGTGTGTGTGTGTGCACCACATGCATGCTTATGAAAGCCAGTGAGTCAGCCATTGGAGTTAGAGTGCTGAGAAGCAAATGCAGGTCCTCTATAAGAGCAGCAAGAGTTCCCATCTGCTCAGCCCGCTCCCCAGCTCCATTAAGATACTATTTAGATTTATTTATTTTATGTGTGTAGGTGTCTTTGCCTGCATGTATATATGTGTACCTCTTAGATGCCTGGTGCCCATAAAAGTCAGAAGAGAGGGTATTGGTATTCCTAGCTCTGGAATTATGGATGGAATTGAACCCAAGTCCCCTACAAAAGCAGCAAATATTCATAACTCAAGCCATTTCTCCAGCAATAAGTTTATTTTTAATTTTGAGAACTGAACATCTGCATGCGGTCTGGGACTAGAGCTGGGAGCTGTTGTTGACTGCCCATTGTTTATGTTCTCTGTTTGCTTGGCCGTTTTGGACTCTATGGAGTTCCTGTGTGACTTGGTATCCATTGGAGTACACAGAACATGACCTTGCCTGTCCTTTGTAGGCTCTCATCACGATCTCTCAGCTCACACCCTCCCTCTATCCATTCCAATGTTGTGTTATAAGTTGTTTGAATTATCATTGTCTCTAGTTGTCACTTCTAACAATATTCCCTTCTGAATCGTGAAATAACCTTCCACTTTGTTACTGTCTTACAGATTGGGAGTCTAGGACAGAAGCCAAGGACTTCCTTCCAAAGGACAGTTCCAAAATTAAAACATTGCAAGAAAAGATGGCAAAAAAACACACATGCCCCACCCTTGAGGACAGCAGGACCAGAGGGGACAGAGAAGTCACATGTGAGCTGGAGGGTCAACAGGTCCATCAGGAGGGACACTTGAGGCAAGCTGCAGTAACCTCTGTCGAGAGACCTGATTCTGTCCAGTGCACAGCCCGTAGGGAGGCTCACCCTGGAGGAAAACCCTGCAGCTATGAGAAATGTCAGAAAACGTCCCTGTGCCAGGCACCTCCCATTGAACGTGAGCAACTTCACAGTAAGACAAAGGCCAGTGAGCATGCACAGCATGGCAAGGTCTTTAATAGCTGCACGTCAGACACGGCTGTTCATCAGAGACCTCAGGAAAGCAGAAAAGACAGTGAGAGGAAGAAAAGTGCCCTTGCTGGTGGTTCTGACACCTCGAAACCTCAGAGCGCTCAGGGGAGTGAGAGGCCGCATAAGTGTAAGGAATGCGGGAAGGCATTCCACACTCCCTCCCAGCTCAGTCACCATCAAAAGCTGCATGTGGGTGAGAAGCCCTACAAGTGCCAGGAGTGTGGGAAGGCTTTCCCATCTAACGCCCAGCTTAGTCTTCACCATAGAGTTCACACTGATGAGAAGTGCTTTGAATGCAAGGAGTGCGGGAAAGCCTTCATGCGCCCATCACACCTGCTCCGGCACCAGCGCATCCACACTGGGGAGAAGCCTCACAAGTGCAAGGAGTGCGGGAAGGCCTTCCGCTACGACACACAGCTCAGCCTGCACCTGCTCACGCATGCTGGGGCACGGCGCTTTGAGTGTAAGGACTGTGACAAGGTGTATAGCTGTGCCTCCCAGCTCACTCTCCACCAGATGTCACACACTGGGGAGAAGCCCCACAAGTGTAAGGAGTGTGGAAAAGGCTTCATCTCTGACTCACACCTTCTTCGCCATCAGAGTGTTCACACTGGTGAGACGCCCTATAAGTGTAAGGAATGTGGTAAAGGCTTCCGTCGTGGTTCAGAACTTGCCCGACATCAGAGAGCCCATTCTGGCGATAAACCCTACAAGTGTAAGGAGTGTGGAAAGTCCTTCACTTGCACCACAGAGCTCTTTAGACATCAGAAAGTTCACACTGGTGATAGACCCCACAAATGCAAGGAGTGCGGGAAGGCCTTCATCCGAAGATCAGAGCTGACACATCATGAAAGAAGCCACAGTGGTGAGAAACCCTATGAGTGTAAAGAGTGTGGAAAGACCTTCGGCCGAGGCTCAGAGCTCAGTCGACACCAGAAAATCCACACCGGTGAGAAGCCCTATAAGTGTCAGCAATGTGGGAAGGCCTTTATTCGTGGCTCTCACCTTACCCAACATCAGAGGACTCATACAGGACGGAGGAGTGAATGAGTTGCCATCCGAAAATCCATACAGTTTAAAAACCCTGTAGTGGATAACAATGTGGGAGGACAACGAGATACAGGGTTTCCCATCGGTGCTAGAATTCATACTCAAAAGACCCGTTAGGTCCAGAAGCAATGGAACACGTGTTACGAGAAAGAACCTTATAACTCCAGAAATTGGAGGGGACTTACTTGTTTCAGAATTTATCATAAGGCTTTAGTTGATGAAAAACTGTTAAGTTCCATGAATGTAAAGGAAGGAGGAACGCCTCTCAGTGGCCTGGAGCCAAACAAGCAGGCCTCGGGATTCATAACAGGGACAAGCTGAGGAGGGCAGTGAGCATGTCCGAGAGATTAGCAGTTGGAATCTTTCCACACCCACACCCGGGCCAGCCCTCCGAGGAGAGAAGTCAGTCGTTATACTGCGAGATCTCTCTGTCATACCTCAGGCCGCACTTCTGCTAAAACGCGGCACACTCGCCATTCATCCCACTCTACGCTCATGAGATGTTTGCTGCTTTATAAAGCCATTTGGACTGCGGAGTGTGGAAAGGACATGCTAACTTTTTACGTGTCCTCATGATTCAGGGCAGGTTATTTACCAACTGTTCTTCTGTGAGGTAGCAGTGTGAGCCCCATGTTTCTCGTTACGCTTTGAGGATGTGTGTAGTTTGTGGAATAGCATCCAGCTAGCATCTAAAGTGTGCCAAGTGCAGCAGGCATGCTGTTCCACATCTGCAATATAAGCATCTGAAGCCAAAGGTAGGAGGGAGGATCACAAGTTGAGGCTAGCTTGGAGACTCTCTAGTAAAACAGACAGACAGACAAAAAATTATAACAGATATAGCTGCTTTCTTTGTTATTTTCACAATAGTGAACTTTTACATAACAGTCTTAAAGAGGAAAGCCTTACGTGTCCAGTGACTGGAGGGACATCTTGCCTCGTCTCTTTGACTGTTACAGAATTCTTATGAAGAAAGACTTAAAGCTTTCGTTCTTAGTTTACCCTTCTGCTGGTCAGAACTGGAATGTGGTGAGGTCAGTGTGAGAAGGGGCTGGGGGGAATTACTAAAGCCTCTGTGAGCGAGGAATGGTGCTACATATATCCAGTAATCCCAGCCCTCGGGAGGGAAGGACAGGACAGGGATTCAAGTCCATCCTGGTCTACCTAGTTAGTTAGGGGGTAGCCTGGACAACATGTGTTGCAGTCTCAGAACTTTCATAAGCAAAAGCCATGCCATGATCCGTGCACTAGAGAACTGGAAATCAGTAAAGTTTTAGCTAAGACCCAAGCCTCCTTAGGGAGTGTTAAATGCCTATATAAAGACATCTATATCTATATCTAAAGGTCCAATAGGAGCGGTAGCGCACACCTTTCATCCCAGCACTTGGGAGGCAGAGGCAGGCGGATTTCTGAGTTCAAAGCCAGCTAGGACTATACAGAGAAACCCTGTCTTGAAAAACCAAAAAAGAAAGAAAAAAGAAATTTGTACACTGTGACTGAAACTATACTCTGAGGAAAATGAGCTTCCCTTCATCGTTGTAAACAGTGGGGGTTGGAAGGTCTAGGACTCTGTGTTTATTGCTTATACCGTACAGTTACAGTGCCTAGTCCTGGTAATTCCCAGTGAGTATTCTAAGTAACAGAAGAGCAAATAAATACTCAGCTCCAACAGAAAAGAAACTAACAAAATTCAGCTTGGCAAAACTAAACCTTGGAATAGATGAGACGCACACAGTGTTGTACAGGAGGGAGATGAGGCTCTTATGAACCAAGGCTTGAATGAGCAGAGCATAGGTTCTACCTGTCGACAGATGTTAGCCATTCTCCTGCAGTGTTACGGCACTGTGACTGGTTCTGGCTGTGCCCTTGGTCTCATGTGTGACTGACTGGGCAGTAGACCATCATGGGCTTAGTAACAAGATCCAGGGACATGGTCTTCCCAGCTTCAGGGAGCACCTGTGTGTGTGGCATCTGTGCCACCAGGTGGTGCCTGCTTTCTGAGGCTGAGACTGCCATAGAACACACATTGTCACTGACATTGTGGTGTCATGGAACCATGATCTCTCCTTCTCCTGGACCTACAGAATAAGAAATGCAGACACTGAAAATTAATACTCAATTCTTTACAGTATACATAACACTGAGAAATTTAGCATTTAAAAATATTTTTACTCAGATATATTCAGCTTTAGTAACATATTTTTATGTTTATATTCTGCCTTTTACAGTATATCTGACATTGAAAAGCATTATTTTCCAAAGTATTTTCTTAGCCATATTATTGAAATATATATCAACTTCAATTTAGTAAGATGTAGTATATTTACTTAGAGTATTTGATAGTGTGTTTTTATATCCTGCTTTTTATAGTGTATCTTAAATCCTAGAAAAGTATTTTCCTGAATGAAGTTAAAGCCAAGGAGAAGCTGCTTAAGGAACTACACTCATTCCCCTAACACTGAGCCACTTGACAGCTGAGACACCGTCTACCTCTTCAGTGTGGAAAAGGGCAGCAGCATCTAAAATCGCGTCGGCTAGTTGCCAGTCCACCGTCCTTAGAGGACTTTGTGATTACAGCAGCCCAGTAAGTGAGCAGCGTGGTGCTTTGTGCAAAGGACTTTGGTTGAGGTGCTAATGAGTGAGTGAGAGAGGACTATGCAGTCACTTGAGACTAGCAGAGCCTGCTGTGACGGTCCTTGTCCTTCCTCTTGGTCTGCTATCTCCTGGAGCTCATCTGCCCCACCCTGCTCCATCATCTCAATGAGGGGAAGCTGCTAATTACTAAACAGGCTCCTGCAGAACAGTTATGACAGAGGTCAGGCAGCATGTGGACATGGGTGCAATACGTGTGGAGGCCAGCAGTCAGGCTAAGGGGTCCTGCCTCAGGAGCCTTTTGCTTCAGTTTTCTGATGCAGGGTCTCACAAGGAGCTGGGACTTACCCATTAGGCTCAGCTAACTGGCCAGCGAACCCCAGGGATCCACTTGGCTGTCTCCCTAGCACTGAATTAAACGCAGGTGCACACATCACCTGGCTTTTTTTTTTTTTATGTGGGTTTTGGGGGTGTTTGGAGGTCAGGTCCTCAGCTTGCACAGCAGGTGCCTTACTGACTGATCCAGCATCCCACTGGCCAAAGACTTTTTAAAGGGCAGAAATGATAACTGGGTTTTAATCTGCACTGGTATATTAATAAGCCTATATAAAAATTTTAACTATTCTTCTAAGAGGAGAACTTGCACATTTTATAGGAATTAAATAAATAGAATTTTTTAGAGGGTGCTTTTAGTACTGATTTCAGACTTGGATAGCTTTTTAATTTTCTGCTCCTATATACTTATTTGTTAGACTTGAATGTCCTCTGACAAGTGTATGCATCATGATGCACCTAAAACCAAAAATATCCTACAGTGATTTATTTAGAAAATGACATGTGCACACTGTTAAATGCTAATAGTGGATGCTGCGCTGCCGTTCTCTCTGGTTGAGTTGCACACGCAAGCTTAGATGTCTTGGTAACAGGTTAGGTGAGGAAGAGTGTATTGCGTGGGATTGTGCGCACACAGGGATGCAGGCTCCTTTTCTCACGTGGTAATGTCCGAAGGAGGGCGTTCTCGTCACTACTCAAAGCTCTAACGATCTCACATACCATAGACAAGCCGTGTGTGTGCAGCCTCTTCTTCCCAGCAAACGTTAGCTTCACCATCAGCAGTGTGAGTTCAGGACACAAGCATTACCTCAGGTTGCTGCCTCTGTTTCCATAGGGCAGCTACTTTCCTGCCTTAGCATAGTAGACTTAAAATGTACTCGGTGCTTTATTGTTTCCATGTGAGCTCACCGCCATCTCAGCAGGAACCAGTGTGTGTTTCTCAGCTGTGTTAACCAGGGCTGAAAATGTGCCTTCCGTTTGCACTTCCTTGACTGCAGGGAGGTAGAACATCTCCCTGGCCTGCAGGTCATTTGAGCTTTGTTTCTGTGAATTGCACATTGCTATCAGTCTCACTTTGTAACACACCTAGGAGATCATATTACACATGGGCAATTTGTTGTCTTCATCTAGAATATGTCATTTGCCCTCTTTCTGTCAAAATAGTTACCCAGTGTTGTTTTATGAAGGGCCAGACGGTGAGTCTTTCAGACTGGGCCTGCTTTTATGCAGCCTTGGCCGTGCAGAGGTGCCTCCTGGGTACGCCAGTGCTTCTCAGCCACTTCTGCCACAGCCCCAGTAGACATTTGCCAATGTCCACAGGCATTTTTTTGTCACTTTAAAAATGACTGCTGCTTATGTCTAGTGGGCAGAGGCCAGAGATGCTTCTCAGTGTCCTGGGGTGCACAGCCCCCCAAAAATGATGTCACGCTCCAAAATGACCTTAGGTTTCTGGCCAGAACAGAATGGGATACCACTGTGTAGCAATAAAACATTCACAGAAACAAGCAGCTGGCCACATCGAGCCTGCAAGTGTGCCTTCCCACCTGTTTTAAGTAGCATTTATCTGTATTATTAGTTTTGTTTCTGAAATCTCTTTTACCTCAAGTAGTTTTCCATGTTTTATGGCTTTACTCTTCCTGCTAGGAAGGCAGAGAATCAGTAGCCCGTGTGTAACATCAGCCCATTATTTCTAAAGTGTGGGTTTGTGTTTGCTTGGTTTGGGTTGAGATTTTATAAAATAAAGTAAATCATTTCAGAAAAGTACGGTCAAGACTCACTTTCTTTTGTGAAGCCATTTCCTGTGCCTGCGGAGGGCATAGCCAAGGACACTGGTGTCTGTAAAACCACACTCAGATTACACGTGGGTAATGTATAGTCTGTTAGACTTACATCTTCTTGTAGCTATAGTCTGTTAGACTTACATCCTCTTGTAGCTCCGTCAACAGTGTGTGGAATTGCCAAGGACAGACCTAATTCTTGGTGTCCCTGCTCTTTTCCATTTTATTTTATTTTATTATTATTTTTTTTTAGTGAGATAACTATATGTTAGAACTTTCTAAAAGTGTTAAATGTCAGGTTCACATATAAACATATATGTTTCTTTTTTTTTCTTTTCCATTTTATGTGTTAGATTCATTGAGAGAACAGAAGCAGATAACACCTATATATAAGCACCGAAGGATGTAATAAAGATTTTCCATTTTAAGGCCATTCAGCCAAACCAAGGAGTCATGCTTATAAGCTGTACAACCTAGAAAGTATAAAAGCTACTGGCCTGATGCACTGCGGCATGGTTAGGAAGTACCACACTTCACTATTACCCAGGGTGACAGGTGAGAGGCTGGAGACCCTCATGACCACCTCGGGGAGCACACGTCTGCTGCCCTGGTGCATGCCAGCTGGAGAATTGAGGTGGTGTCTGAAAACCAGTGAAGTCCCAACAAAAGATGTTTAGGACCCAAGTAAGGCCTACAGGGTGTTGCAAAATTTGCCATGGAAGTTGCAGATCCATTGAGGGGGCCTAGGGTGCACAGGCACAGAGAGTTCCACAGCCTCAGCACATGCTATAGACCAGACATGAGACCAAAGATGAACACGACCACAGGAAACTAGGGCTAGAATTCTGGCCCTAAATACCAGTGCCTCAGAGGAGAACACCTCAGCCCCGTGACTCAAGTCCATATAGTGCACACACCACTGGAAAGCCAGAAGATTCACTCCAGATGGATAAGTCCCATAGCAGAAACACAGAAAACAAGGTAATATGTCTTCCCAAAAAATTACCACACATATACTGGTGGCTCCCAGTGAAAACATTTGGAAGAACTTGACATAGTTATAAATTACTCTTTTAACTCAAAAAAGACATGAATGTACTCTGTCAGAATGAAGACAGAAAATAAGGAAATCAATCCAAAACAGAATAGGATTCAATAAAATATAATTAGGAAAAACCAAACTAGGGGTTGAAAAGATGGCTCAGTAGCTAAGAGCACTGGTTCCTATTCCAGATGACCTGGGTTCAATTCCTGGCATTGGCATGGCAGCTCACAACTGTCTGTAACTCCAGTCCCAGGAGATCTGACACCCTTACATACATGGAGTCAAAACACCAGTGTATATAATAATGCTTTTAAAGAAGAAAAGACAGACTGAAATAATTCTGGAGATGACAAATTCGGTAAGCCAAGTTAAAGGTCCCATGGAAAGCCTTAGCAACAGAATGGGAGACAGAAGATAAACAAAACCAACAACAACAAAGCAAGGTAGAGGAATGGGGTCACTCAGTAAAGATAAACATTTTTAAAAGTAAAAAGGGAGTGGTTGGAGAGATGGCTTTGGTGGTTAAGGCTGTTCTTCAAGAGGACTTGGGTTCAATTCCAGCATCCCCATCATGGTTAGAAATTCATAACTCCAGTTCCAGAGATCCAACATTCTGCTCTGATCTCTGTGGGCATCAGACACACAAGTGATGCACATGTAGGCAAAACATGCATACACATAAGAAAAAAAAAATTATGTTGGGAGTGTGTGATCTGCTTTTTGTATTTTTTTTTTTTTTAGAAGTTACAGTTTAGAGATTGCATGAATCTCAGAAGAAACTTTGGACTTTTAAATATTATGGGACTGATAGACTAGGGATTTTTGAAGTTGGACTAAATGAATTTTGCATTATACTACGGCTAGGTATGACCCCCATAGACGCATGTGTTTGAACAAGCCTATGGGGCCAGGGAGTGGAATGTGGGGTTTGAATATGCTTGGCCCAGGAAGTGGCCTTGTTGAAGGAAGTGTGTCACTGTAGGGGTGGGCTTTGAGACCCTGCTCCTAGCTTCCTAGAAGACAGTCTTCTACTGGTTGCCTTTGGATCAAAATGTAGAACTCTCAGCTCCTCCAGCATCATGCCTACCGTGCTTCGACGATAACAGACTGAACATCTGAACCTCTAAGCCAGTCCCAATTAAACGTTTTCCTTAATCAGAGTTGCCTTGGCCATGGTATCAGTTCACAACAGTGGAAACCCTAACTAAGAGCCCCTAAGGTATGTATGGATTATTTGTCTCTGTTGGCTTCTGCCACCCACCATATTTGACAACAAATTCTATGGTCCTACTCTTCAATGGCTTCTTCCTTCTGCCTGCTTTAACCATTCATCCCCCTCAACTCCTCAGTGTCTCTCTGGCTCCTGACGTCTGTTCTGCCCATCATGTGGGCACCTCTCCCTCTGTTAGAATGCTCCCTTTACCCAAAAGCCTCTCCTAGACCACCTCTTCAGCCATGTCTCTCTTCCTCTCCTGGGTGCCACCCTAGAGCAGCTGATTTTGTCTACGACTGCTATAAAGCCACACTGGTGTTCCAGAAAGCTCCTCTTGCCCTCCTGAGCCCCCATGTGGAATGGGATACCTCTCCTCTGTGACTGGGGACATTTGTCCTGACAAGTCTCTTGAGTCCCCTTAGGGATGAACGGATTGCTAATTTTTTCACCAGGACAGTTACCTACCCTTCCCTCCCTACCCATATGTTCTTAGCTCCCACAAGGAGCTCCTCACTTCCTCCTAGGAGCTGCCATCTGTGTTCCCCCAGGATACACTCCTTCTCATGAAGTTCCCAGTAGTGGCCCTTCCCTCATGGTAGCCCTCTCCTGTCTCGAAGCTCCCTGTTGAGCTCCCGGGAACCCTCCCTCTAGCAAATCAGTAGTGACCTTTACTCCTGTCCTCCATCGTCTCTGAGATTTCATGAGAGCCTCCCTGACCTACTTCAAATGGCTTGGCCTCAGTACAGTTCAATCCATGGCTGACAATTGACACACTTGACTTTCAAATTCTCTCATAAGGTAACAACATTTGCCACTGCACAAACAAATGATCCCCACATCTCTTATATCTAAACTTTCTCTTCTCTACATTCCCCAAAGTCTCTTATCTCTAAGCTCTTTCTACTTTTAAATCTTTTATCTCTGATTTCTTTGCTCTCTACTCTCAAAACAACAAAAAACTTTTAAGACCACTGTTTAACTCTATCTCAGGATTTGGAAGTCCATTGGGTAAAATTTAAAAATCTCTAAAATCATGCTCACTTTGTTAGCACATATATTTTAAAAATCTTTAAGATCAGGGCTGGAGAGAAATGTCAGACTCTTCCAGAGGTCCTGAGTTCAATTCCCAGCAACCACATGGTGGCTCACAACCATCTGTAATGAGATCTGATGCTGACTTCTGGTGTGTCTGAAGAGAGCAACAGTGTACTCACATAAAATTTTAAAAAAAATTAAATCTACAACAAAAATTAGCTTATAACGTCTAACAAAGGTTGATAGTTGATAGGTGTAATGTTTTGTGCACTGTGTAAAGATTATCCTTGTGTTATTCGAATGCTGATTTCTCTGCCCCTGTATCTTGTTGCAATCCAGATATGGCATTGTATTGCTTATTCCAAGCATCTCCTGTTTGGGGGCGGGGCAGGACTCACTATGAGGAAGGGGCCAGGAGACATCATGGGAGAACACACCTGAAGTCCAGAGATCCAGACCAATACTAAAATGTAAGTATCTCATGGATTTTGCTGGGATGTAGCCAGTTTAGCTTAGAGAATTAGAATAGATCAAGACTGCCTAGCTATTATGCTGTAAAGCTAATTAAATCTTATAGTCTCAGTCTCTTTCATTTGGAAGCTTGCCAAGGTAGTAAAAAACATACCACTTTTAAAAATACTTTTACAAATTTCTATAGAGGTGATCTTAACTTACTATAGCATACTGTATATATACCTTGGCTTCGACTCTTGTTTAGGAAAGGAAGATAAATGTTTCTAAACAGGGACATATCGGTTGATGACCTCAACAGGATAGAAGTGACCATGCAGCTGGTAGCCATCTTTACTATGCCACGTAACTCGACCACTATCTTGATTAATATGGCCAGTTCAGATAAATCAACTAAGGCAAAAGTCAGAAAATGTCTTAGTCCTACTGAGCACCCTGCTTATCACTGTATCTCTGTTTTAAAATAAGGAGGCAACAGTAGGTATCCAAATGTTTTTAATTAGGATGGAGTTTTGTATAATTATAAAAAATTATGGGGACTGGAGAGATGGCTCAGCAGTTAAGAGCACTGACTGCTCTTCTGAAGGTCCTGAGTTCAATTCCCAGCAACCACATGGTGGCTCACAACCATCTGTAACAAGATCTGGCGCCCTCTTCTGGAGTGTCTGCAGACAGCTACAGTGTACTTCCATATAATAAATTTTTAAAAATTATAAAGATCCTCTCAGGTTAATAGAGACGGACTTAGAGATGTATGACTATCCACTTATGTCTTTGCTAACTGTGCTTAAAACCAGGCAGGATTTGGGAAAATCTTAGAAAAGAAGCAACATATGTTTGATGAATAAGAAATAATTAATAAGGGGCTTGAAAGATGGCTCAGTGGTTAAGAGCACCGACTGCTCTTCCAAAGGCCCTGAGTTCAAATCTCAGCAACCACATGGTGGCTCACAACCATCTGCAATGTGTCTGAATACAACTACAGTGTACTTATATACATTAAATAAATAAATAAATAAATAAATCTTAAAAAAAAAAGAAATAGTTAATAAATAAGATTTATAAATTCCTGGGCCGGGTGGTGGTGGCACACACCTTTAATCCCAGCACTTGGGAGGCAGAGGCAGGCAGATTTCTGAGTTCAAGACCAGCCTGGTCTACAAAGTGAGTTCCAGGACAGCCAAGGCTACACAGAGAAACCCTGTCTTGAAAAAACCAAAACCAACCAAACAAAAAAAAGATTTATAAATTCCTAAAGTTATAAAGGCCTACTCAGATTAATAACAGCTGGCTCAGAGGTGTATGTCTAACCACAAATATCTCTGCTGTGTTCAACCGCAGACTTCTAGAAATTTTTAAATAAGGAACAACATGTGCTTGATAAGTAAACTTTATAAATTCCTAATGTCTATTCAGGGCAGAAATTGACTTGAAGATATATTTCCAGCCTCTTTGTCTTTTTTTTTTTTTTTTTCTTATAAAAACATGGTCAGGCGTATCACAGCAATACCCCACTCCTGGTCAGCCCCTTTGTCTTTACAACTGTATTTATCGTTTAAAGTTTGGTTTAATGCCAAAGGATTTTCAATTCAAAATTTTAAGGCTAAAACTTAACAGAGATAAAATTGTAAAATCCCAACTTTATATAAGCTACTAACTTGTAAAGTGTTAAAGATAATTATCAAGTTAATTATAAATTATCAAATTCTTTAATATGCTCAGAACTATGCATATAGCCATCTGCCTTACTCATGATTATTATTGCTGTGATGAAACGCCGTGATCAAAGGCAGTTTGGAGAGGAAAAGGTTTATTTGGCTTACACTTCTGTGTTGCTGTGAATCACTGAAGGAAGTCAGGACAGGAGCTCAAGTACAGTAGGAAGTGGAGGCAGGAGCTGATGCAGCGACCATGGAGGGTGCTGTCTACTGGCTTGCTCTTCACAGCTCGCTAGGCTTACTTATAGAACCCAGACCACCATGCACCGTTTTGGTCCTCTCTCTGTCTGCTTGACCTTCTCTCTCTTCCCCTCTCTCCTCTCATGGCCCAGATCAGTCTACTGTCCATGCACAGTGTACTTTCTCTCCCTGCTCTGGTCTCTTCCAGATGCCTCTGGCTGTGCTCTCCCTCTTATCTACAATAAAAACCTCCTCAGCCACACCTTGGAGTGATCATGTCCTCATTTTATACACTAGGAGGTAGAGTTTTACAACTCTTCACTTAGACCGTAGGGAGATAGATGTTTTAGAGTTTTCCTGCTGTGAGCAGACACCATGACCAAGGCAACTCTTATAAGGACAACATTTAAATTGGGACTGGCTTACGGGTTCAGAGGTTCAGTTCATTATCATCAAAGTGGGAACATGGCAGCATCCAGGCAGGCATGGTACAGGAGGAGTTGAGAGTTCTACATCTTCATCTGAAGGCTGCTAGGAGAAGACTGGCTTCCAGGCAGCTAGGATGAGGATATTAAAGCCCACACCCACAGTGACACATCTACTCCAACAAGGCCACACCTTCTAATAGTGCCTCTCCCTGGGCCAGGCATATACAAACCATCACAAAAGACATGGCTTGGAAGCATGAAGCTTGTCTAGATACTGCTTTTCAGAGCCCCACCACCACCACGTTTGATGTGTGTGTGTGCGTGTGCGCGTGTAGAGATGAGGGGATGGGAAGCTGGCATCAAGTATCTTCCTCAGCAGCTTTCCACCTCGAGACTTAGTCTCACTCTCTCATCATGGAGCCCCAACTGGCCTGGGATTCCTTATGTAGACCAGGGTCTTCAAATTCAGCGATCCACCGGCCTCTGTCTTGGGGTGCTGGGATCACAGGTGTGCATCACTATGCCCCGCTCACCTTGTTTGTGACAGGATTTCTCACTGAACCGGGAGCTTCAGTGATGGCCAGACAGGGATCCATCAGTTCCACACACGCCACCACTGCCCTGGGCTGCGGTTATCGGCAGATGAAAAGACCTCGCCTCATTTTTCCATTGTTGCCAGAGATCCCAAGTCACCATGCTTTAGCAGCATGCCCTTTGCTGAGCCATCTCCCACAGGTGGCCTAGTTTTTATTGTCATCATTGTTATGTTACTGTTGTTGCTGTTTCTTGAGAGGGGATTAAATTCCAGTATCTCCTGTATTGGCTTTCTGAGTGCCAGCAGCACAGATGCGACTGTACACCTAATATAAACGTATAAAACCAAGCTTATTTTAACATGAAGATAACTTGAAAAACTTTGTTATGAGCTGTCTATTTCCTAAAGCTTTTGCTTGCTTTAGCACTGGATTGATTGATTGATTGATTGATTGATTGATTGATTGATTGATTTGAGACAGGGTTTCTCTGTGTAGCCCTGGCTGTCCTGGAACTCACTCTATAGACCAGGCTGGCCTTGAACTCAGAGATCCACCTGCCTCTGCCTCCCAAGTGCTGGGATCAAAAGCGTGTGCCACCACTGCCCGGCACACTGGATTTATTTATTTTATGGTTCTTGACGGTCAACACCTATTTTATGTGGCAAGTCCATAAAGAGAATTCCCCTGATAATCAAAGGCTGTCACTTGCCTTCCTGTTGCTTTGGTGGCATTTAACCAGCGTAGATATGCAAACAGCTTACTTCCCAACTAGTTTCCAATTTGTTTTGTTTTTTAAAATATTGATATTTCAAACACATACAAAAGACATGGAACAATCGCCCTCCATGATTGAATAACCCATTCGGTCACTCGCTATGTTATGCTGCTCTAAATTCTGTCAAGTTCACACACACACACACACACACACACATATAATTTTTTTTTTTTTTTTTTTGCGACAGGGTTCCTTTGTGTAGCCCTGGCTATCCTGTAACTCACTCTGTAGACCAGGCTGGCCTCAGACTCTCATACATCTGCCTGCTTCTGCCTCCTGAGTACTGGATAAAGTTGGATACCACTACACCTGGTTTTGTCAATTGCCTTTCTTTTGTTGGATTTCCCGTCTTTCACTTTAGACATAGCCCTCCTCTGTGGCCCAGTCTAGGATTCAACAAAGATCCTTCTGGGCACATCATGGCATGGCACTAGAATCTAGAAAACAGTGAATCCCTCAACTCTATTTTTTTTTCTTCTGCATTTACTGATTAAAATTGCTTAAGGGAGCCAGGCATGGTGGCACATGCCTTTAATCCCAGCACTTGGGAGGCAGAGGCAGGAGGATTTCTGAGTTCAAGGCCAGCCTGGTCTACAGAGTGAGTTCCAGGACAGCCAGGGCTACACAGAGAAACCCTGTCTCGAAAAACCAAAAAAAAAAAAAAATTGCTTAAGGGAGAAAAAACATTTGAGTTTGATGAGCATTTGCTAACTTTACAAAGTGGTTCACATGAAAGAGAAAAAAAATGAATGTTTATTTTGCTTTCATCTGCTAATTTAAGATGAGGTAAGTCAGGTGTGTGGCGCGAGCTTTCATCTCAGCACTCTGAGACAGGGCAGAGGTAGACAGACCTCTGTGAGTTCTAGGCCAGCCTGCTCTACACAGAGCTCCAGGTCAGCCGAGGCTATATGGTAAGATGGTGTCTCAAAATACACATAAGTAAGTAAATGAATACCATCATCTATCTCTGAGTAGACTGGTCAGCCATAACCTTGAGAATTACCAAAGTACTAGCAGGATCCTGTCAAAAGAGCCATCTTAAAACATGGATTGAAAATACAGCAATCAGCCGGGCGTGATGGCGCACGCCTTTAATCCCAGCACTTGGGAGGGAGGCAGAGGCAGGAAGATTTCTGAGTTCGAGGCCAGCCTGGTCTACAGAGTGAGTTCCAGGACAGCCAGAGCTATACAGAGAAACCCTGTCTCAAAAAACCAAAAAAAAAAAAAAAAAAAGGGAGAAAGAAAGGAAGGAAGGAAGGAAGGAAGGAAGGAAGGAAGGAAGGAAGGAAGGAAGAGGAAGAAAGAAAGAAAGAAAGAAAGAAAGAAAGAAAGAAAGAAAGAAAGAAAGAAAGAAAGAAAGAAAGAAAGAAAGAAAGAAAATACAGCAAACTGGGCTTGAAAGATGGCTCAGTGGTTAAGAGCACTGACTACTCTTCCAAAGGTCCTGAGTTCAATTCCCAGCCACCACATGGTTGTTGAGATGACGCCCTCTTCTGGTGCATCTTAAGACAGCTACAGTGTACTTACATATAATAATAAATAAGTCTTTAAAAAAAAAAAAAAGCACTGACTGCTCTTCCAAAGGTCCTGAGTTCAATTCCCAGCAACCACATGGTGGCTCACAACCATCCGTAATGAGATCTGATGCCCTCTTCTGGTGGGTCTGAAGAGAGCAACTGTGTACTTACATTTTTTTTTTTTTTTTAAAGAGAAAATATACCAATCTGGGCATATATTGACTATAAAACGTCTTTATGTGTTTGTGTGTGCACGGTATTTATTTGTATTTATGTTTGTGTGTGTGTAGTGGTCTTGTACACAGGTGCATGTGGAGATCCTGGGTTATCTGAGGAACCATGTCCAGTCACTCTTCCACTGTATGCACTGGGGCAGGGGCTCTCAATCCAACCCAGAGCTTGCCAATATAGCTAGCCATCTTGCTTTGGATATCTGGTCTCTATCTCCAGAGGCTGGGATTACAGTGAGCCACTACATCTACCTGGCAGTTAACTTGAGTTCTGGGGATCCAAAGTTGGGTCCTCAAGCTTACACAGCAAGCGCTTTACCCACACAGGCACTTCCGTGGCCCCAAGACTTACATATGTGTGTGCATAAAAATGAGATCCCTAAGCTGCTAGTTGTCCCTTCTGCTATCCTTGAGACTGCGTGATTAAACATGAATTTGGTCAGAGAAGGGATTCTAAATGAGCTGCTTTTTTAAAATGTGAAGAAGTCATTTCCTCGGATTCCTTAATAGTTATGTTTTAAACAACACACATTCATGAAACTCAGTCTCCTTTCAACATGAAGTTTTTGCTCAAGTGACAAAAATCTCCCATTTCCTATGATTTCCTAGGTCTTACCCAGGAGAAATTATGTTGAGGTTTATAAATGCAGAGATGTGGAAGGAGGCATTTCTACATTTATTGCTTCCACGGGATCATCTTCCTTTCACATGAATTGACAATACTGGCAGTAAGAATCACAGACATTATTGTATGATACGTGCTACCATGACTGCTGGTTGGTCAAGTGTTGACTACTTTATCCTCAAGTCAGTGCTGTTGTGCAGTACAGCAGGTGGGCTCTACCCTGGCCTCACTCACCAGCCTCCTCGTGACATTCAATTTCATGAGACTTCTGGAGTAAGCTGGTCTGATAACTACATTTAACCAGTAGAATGTGGTAAAATGACTGGATGCTCCTTCTGTGATTAGACTGCACAGATTATCATGTCAGTCTGGCTAGCTGGCCTCCATCCTGCTAGCAGCCACCTTTCTTGGCTTGTGCAATATCATTAGAGCAGCAGCCACACTGGACAGCCAATATGGCTGGGAGCTTCACTCATCTTCCAGCCAATGGCCATCCAGAAACTGAGAATTCCAATGGATCAGCTCTTAAAGAAATGAATTCAGGTGTCTAACCTGTTCCCTCCAGTGTGGATCCTTCTCTAGCTAAGCTTTCGGGTGAGGGCCAGCCTTAGCTGAAACCTCAAAGACCCAACTAAGGCATACCTGGACTCTTGATCTATAGAAATATTTAGATAATACAAGTGTATTATTTAATCTACTGTTTTTCTATTTAATTTGTTACATAACAATAAATAGTATGTGTAAGTGCTATTGCCACCACTTTGACAGTGAGCAAAACAAGGCATTAATGCTTAGGGTCCTGTCCAGTGTCACACTGGAAGAGAGTGGTGAGATGTAGATGATAACAGATGAGGCTAAACATTTCCCTACATTCATCAAATATTCTTTCATGGGAATTTGCTGAAGAAATGTAATGTTTAAGTGGGGATGGTGAGCTTTTAAAGCAACACAGTCTTATTTATGCTTACTTACAAGCACAAAATAAATTATTCTTAAAAATGGACTTCCTGACATGTTACTACTTGGTATAGAGCTTGTCAGGTTCCACTGTGGACCTTCTGGTGCTGGGTCAGGTGTGAGTGCTGTCTGAAGGCCTTCTTACACTCCTTACATTTGTAAGGCTTCTCACCAGTGTGGATCCTCTGGTGCTGAGAAAGAAATGAATAAAGTCTAAAAGCCTTGCCACAGTCCTTGCATTCATAAGGCTTCTCGCCGGTGTGGATGCTCCGGTGCTGAGTGAGCTGTGACAACAGCCGGAAGGGTTTTCTACACTCCTGGCATTCATAAGGCTTCTCGCCTGTATGGATGCTCTGGTGCTGAGTGAGCTGCGAGAGCAGCCGGAAGGCCTTCCCACACTCTTCACACTCGTACGGTCTCTCCCCAACATGAATGCTCTGATGTGAAATCAGCTGGGAGTAACTACTGAAGGTCTTCCAGCATTCCAGACACTCATAGGGTCTTTCGTGGGTATGGATTCTCTGATGGCGAACAAGCTGCTGCCTCAATCTGAAGGTCTTCCCACATTCCTTACATTCATAGGGTTTCTCCCCAGTGTGAATACTCTGGTGGACGGTCAGCTGTTGGCATATTCTGAAGGACTTACCACAGTCCTTACATGCATAGGGCTTCTCACCAAAGTGGATTTTCTGATGTACTCGAAGGTCTGGGCCACACACGAAGGCTTTCCCACACTCCTTACATTCATACAATTTCTCAGAAGTGTGAAGTCTCTGGTGTCGGGTAAGGTGTGTGCACTGTCTGAAGGTCTTCCCACAGTCCTTGCACTCATAGGGCTTCTCCCCAGTGTGAATCCTCTGATGCCGAGCCAGCTGCTGATGGACCCGGAAGGCCTTTCCACACTCCTTGCATTCGTACGGCTTCTCACCAGTGTGAAGACGCTGGTGCTGTGTGAGTTCCTGGAGCACTGTAAAGGCCTTCCCACAGTCCTTACACTCATAGGGCTTCTCACCAGTGTGAAGTTTGTGATGTCGGATAAGGTGCGCCCGCTGTCTGAAGGGTTGCCCACACTCCTTGCATTTGTAAGGTTTCTCGCCGGTGTGGATCCTCAAGTGCTGACTAAGCGTTGAGCGGCGGATAAAGGTCTTCCTACACTCTTTACATTCATAGAACTTTTCTCCATTCTGAACTCTCTGGTACTCAGAAAGGAAACTGTGCTTTTCATATGTGACTTTTTCAGAGGTAATTTTCAACTGCCTAAAATAACCCTCCTGCGGTTCCTTTTGTAGCCCAGTCTTGGGTTTACATCCCTGATCATCACTAAGACCAGAACCCTGAGGGCTTAGGTTCTTAATTTTCTCAATCAACTCCCACTGTAACGAATATACTTCACAAATGCCCTTGTCTGAAGATGAAGTATCGGTCTTGAATCTAGACTCCAAATCTGAAAGAGAACAAGAAAGAAACACACTGCTTCTCTGTTCCAGAAGGAAGGAAATGTCTATAGACAGATGGCAGGGCCTAAAGCAATGCCTACTATAAGTGATAGACCGAACCTCCTGTAAACAGGCATTTCTGGAAAAAAAAAATACTACCTATGTGTATCCCAAAACCATATCCTACATAAAATCCTGCACCCAAAATAATTAAGTTCATGGGAAAAACATCAGGAGTTGATGCTCAACTGTACAGAGCTGTATCAGCAAAACACTAACAATACTATAGCTGCTCTGCCAGGGGGTAAAGGGATCCATTGTTGCCAAAGCTCACTTCGTGACTATTAAAATAAATAAAAATTAAGGCCCTGTTTCAGATGCAGAGACAGCACATGTAAAAATAAGTCCAAGCAGGCTCACATCCGCAATCCCAGCACTCAGGGGGATCCTAGCCTGGGCTACACAGAGTCTCAGGACAGCCTGAGCTACAAAGTAAGATCACTGCTAAAAAGAAAGCTGAATTGTGTGTGATGGGTGCTTATTTTCCCAGCTTGCAGGGAGGTTAAGGGAGAAGCATTATTTGACCCAAAGAGTTAGAAGCCAACCTGGGCAACATAGATAGATTCCATCATATAGATAGATAGGTAGACAGACAGACAGACACCAAGCTGGGTGTGGTGGTGCTTGACTATAATAATTCCAGCAGGGAGGTGGAAGCAAGAGGATCAGAAATGCAAGGTCTTCTTTGGACACATAGTTAGTTCAGGTTCAGCATGGGATACTGGAGACCTTGTCTCCAGAAAAGAAAGAAAGATAGAAAGGAAGGAAGAGAAGAGGAGGGGAGGGGAGGGGAGGGGAGGGGAGAGGGAGAGGGAGAGGGAGAGGGAGAGGGAGAGGGAGAGGGAGAGGGAGAGGGAGAGGGAGAGGGAGGAGAGGGAGAGGGAGGAGAGGGAGAGGGAGAGGGAGAGGGGGAGGGGGAGGGGGAGGGGGAGGGGGAGGGGGAGGGGGAGGGGGAGGGGGAGAGGGAGAGGGAGAGGGAGAGGGAGAGGGAGAGGGAGAGGGAGAGGGAGAGAAAGAAAGAAGGAAAGAAGAAATGAATTATAGCCAGGTATGGTGGTACATTTAATCCCGGTTATAGGAGACAGAGTCAGGTGGGTCTCTGGGAATTCTGGGCCACTGAAGGGAGGGAGGGACGGGCAGATGGATGGAGGAAGGCCTCGAGGAGCAGAGACAACAGCTGACTGAGCATGCAGCATGCAGCATGCAGCCCTGAGCTGCTCCCATGTAAGAAGCCAGAGGTGGCAGTATGCTTCTGTCATTCTAGCACTAGGTAAGAGGATGAAGAGCCCTGGGCATTTGCTGGCATGCTACTCTAGCCAATTCAATGAGTTCCAGGTTCACTGTGGCTATGTCTAAAAAATAAAGATGCCACTGAAGAAGATACCATACATAGATCTCTGCCTCTACATGCACATGCACACGCACACACAAACAAGCACACAACACACAGATGCTCATCCTCACACATGAATGTTTTCTCAACACACATAAAAAAAAAGAAACCTTAAGACCAACAAGAGAGGCCATACCTCCACCAGCCTCCACCAGGCTCCAGGCACACACCACCAAGCCCAGCCCACAAGTAGGTTGGTTGGTTTGCCTGTTTTGGATCAGGAATGGATGCTGAGTTTGTTTGGTTTTTTTTTTTTTTTTTTTTTTTTTTGGTTTTTCGAGACAGGGTTTCTCTGTATATCTCTGGCTGTCCTGGAACTCACTTTGTAGACCAGGCTGGCCTCAAACTCAGAAATCCGCCTGCCTCTGCCTCCCGAGTGCTGGGATTAAAGGCGTGCGCCACCACGCCTGGCTGTTTGTTTTTTTTTTAAGATTTACTTATTTATTATATGTAAGTACACTGTAGCTGTCTTCAGACATACCAGAAGAGGGCATCAGATCTCATTACAGATGGTTGTGAGCCACCATGTGGTTGCTGGGATTTGAACTCTGGACCTTCAGAAAAGCAGTCGGGTGCTCTTACCCACTGAGCCATCTCACCAGCCCGGATGGATGTTCTTTATGATACTGTTCAAATTATTGGAGAGGAGGTTCAGAGTGTAAGAGTAAGAAGCCATCTCAAGTGTCACAGTAAATATCAGTGGATTTGTGTCACTTCTAGAATTTACAATGACAGTCACTATAATTGGTAGGGTATTTGCAGGGTATTTGGCATAATTCTGGATGTTTAACCTTTCATACCGAGATTATGAATTTAAAGAATGCTGCTCTGCTGAGCTTTGATGCTGCAGATATGGCTGATAAAATTATTCGTGACTTAAGGTCAGTATTCCACCTTGGTCAAGCTTCAAGAATGGCTTATAGAGTTTGACCATGTTGGCCCTTCTTGTCCTGGGAATACTTTTATTCCTGCCCATTTTGATAAAACTTGCCTTAAACAACATCAACATGTTGGTGGCCAAAATACATGGCTCGAAACTTAAAATGGATCCCCAGACAGAGCCGCTAGTTTAACAGGTTTGCAGTCAAAGATGGGTAAGATTCTGCACAGCACCTTGCCAACCTAAGGCGTAAATGCATTGCCTTGCATGATGCATTTTCAATGACGGGTAAGTAAGGCATTCTCATCAGAACAGCCTAAGACAGACACACGGTCTTGTTTATGAAATAAAAAGGGGGAGATGTGGAGAACCCTTGGTGCCGCATCAAGGATATTGGCAATAATCTGACATTGGGTTAGGACAAGGAAGGAGGCTCAAGATCTTGATCACCTTGATACGTCCCCGAGTGCCATGGGACCTTGGCTTATGCCTTGATTGCTTCTTTACTACTTTGTTTATGCCTTAGAATGGACCCAATTCTTTGCATGTTCCTAAAATGGTATAAAAGCAGACTAGGAAAAAATAAACCCACTTCAGTACTTGCTGGGGTCATGTTATAGTGTTGTCCAATTGTCTCTGTTTTCTTTAATCCTCACTCCTTCCCTCGACCTGTTGACTGACTTAGTGGGTTTTCCACTGATAGAAATGGGTCTCTTTTGATGGTCATTGCTGAGTTTATCAGGCTAACTGGCCTGGGTGCCTCCCTGGACCCTCCTGTTTCTCCCTCCTACCTCACTGTAGCAGTGCTGGGATTATAGATGCGCCTCCTACTCCATGTTCCATGCATCTGGGGACTTGAACTCAGGCCCTCACATCTGCACAAATGCTTTACCCAGGAAGCCATCTCCTCAGCCCCACCTCTGTGCTGGAGTGTTCTCATCCATGTTGAGGATGATACATCACCTCTCTCAGAGCAGCTGTGACAATGTAGTAGCCATAGAAGACTCAGGACAGCGGCTAATCACTATGTACAAAGAACACATAGGCTTTAGTTATGTGCGCTCACTGAGAGGGTACGATGCTAACAGTGACACACCCTTCCTAGTAGGTCTGTCTACTGGAATATAAAAAATGCTTAGACTTTTTAAAAATTTATTTTATGTTTATGAATGATCTACTGTCACACATTCCAGAAGAGGGAATCAGATTTCATTACAGGTGGTCATGAACCCATGTGGTTGCTGGGAACTGAACTCAGGACCTCTGGAAGAACAGCCAGTGCTCTTAGCCACTGAGCCATCTCTTCAGTCCACTTGGACTTTTAACTATTTTTGCAGCAGTGGGGATTGAACCCAGGGACACACACAGACACACACACACACACACACTCATGCTAGACAAGTACTCTTAACGCTGAGCTACAGCGCCAGGCCAGATTTTAACTTTTGGATGTAAAGTGGGAAGAACGCCAGAGGTGTGTCACCAGACCTGTCACTGAACCAAAACTTGCCTCTTTGAGTTTTAAGTTTGCATCCGCCCACAATCATTGCCTTTGAAATCAGAAAGAAGAGGAAGTGTGTACATTGACTCTGGGTTCGTATAAAATACTTCTGCCATGTGAAACCCAGATAACAGGGGAACAACACACAGGAAGCCAGAGTCTGAAGAAAGTGAGAAGGGATCCCCAAGCCAAAATGACTAGATGTTAAATGGAAACACCTGTTTCTACTCTACTGAACAGAAAATAAAAATGGAGCCTCTTAGCACAGGGGAGAAAGCAGTCCCCAGGATAGGTAACTCACCCAGCGAGATAAAGTTGCTATAGGTCTCCCACATCACATCCCTGTACAGGTTCTTCTGAGCAGGGTCCAGGAATTCCCACTCCTCCTGAGAGAAATCCACAGCTACATCCCCAAACGTCACTAAACCCTGAAAAACAAACAAACAAGCAAACAAACCTGTGGTCCTGCATGAAAAAATTCCATTTTTATTTAAGGAGAGAGTGGAGAGGACCACACAGCCCCACTGTGAAGGGGGAAGCCTACAGTACATAAGCAGCATGGGGCTGAACAGGACAACAGGGACAGAGACAGCAGGAGACTCCGTGTCCCAGCAGCAGAGTGATGGGTGATGGGCTCCCATACGGCCCTGCACACGCACATGAATCAAACCTTTAAAATAAACATGTACTTCATATGTGTGTGCACACACATGCATATCATAGCACAGGTATGCAGGTCAGAGGACAACCCACAACGGTTCCTTCTGCCATGTCAGGTCCTCGTTGCTGCCTTCTAAGCTATCTTGCTGCCCAAGATTAGATTTTTCATTCATTCTGGAAATGAATATGATGTGACACACAAATGAACCCAACTGCACAGCAGTTATATGCTATATACACAGTGTGCTTCCATTACAATTTCTACAGAAACATGGTATTCAGTTTTATTAAGTTCAAAACAGAAAACCAATGTCCTCTGACTTCTACTTGTGTACCACAGTACACACACACACACACACAAACACACACACACACACACACACACAGAGAGAGAGAGAGAGAAATAATATTCTCTGAAAAAAAATCTGTAATTATTAAACCAAAAAGATGCCCCACATGGAAACAGCAAGAGAGGAATGTTCTGCAGAGCACATCAGAGGGTTTCTCATGGGTTTTACCTGGGCTCGCTCTCCATGGCTCTAAAAGGAACAACGTGCAGGAGGTGGGAGAGCCTCAGCCTTGGAGGCAGCATGCCCAGCCCTAGGCTCTGTCTCAGCACTGGGGAGGGTGCTGCACAGAGCTCACTAGAGGAGCAGGTTCAGGGAAAGGAGTGACCTTATGTGTTCAACTGTCTAGAAACCGAGTGCTTCAGAGGAAATAGGTATCATGTGATCCGTGTATCGTGCACACTTGCGGTTCCAGCACTCAGGAGACAGTCTAGATCTCCTGTCTAGGAGGTCATACATCAAGACCAGTCTTGGGGAATGGAGAAAATCTTTAACCTACCTGAGCCAGGGCCATAGTGTTAGAACTGCAGGAACCGGTCAGCTCTTTTCAGTATTTCTTTGTGATAAACTGGGGTTCGACAAGCAAAGCTGGAATAGAGAGAATCATGAATCCAGATGTGCCTAGACGTTCTCAAACTAATTTATATAGTAAGAGAAGGGTGTTTTTTTCTGTCATTCCTTCTTCCAAATCATTTCTCTCTCTCTCTCTTTTTTTTTTTTTTTTTTTTTTTTGGTTTTTCGAGACAGGGTTTCTCTGTATAGCACTGGCTGTCCTGGAACTCACTTTGTAGACCAGGCTGGCCTCAAACTCAGAAATCCGCCTGCCTCTGCCTTCAGAGTGCTCCTCTCTTGTTACCACAGACCTCTCCCTAGGAACCCTATCACCTTACCTCTCTCCTCATGAGCCTCCAGAGCAGAAGACTCTTGGAGACAAGGCTCAGAGGGAGAGGGCTGGCCTCAACACATAAAAGGCCTGAGTTCAAACCCCAGCACTAGAAAGAGGAAAAGGGTCCTAATGTGAAAGACCCTGCTACCACTGCTACCAAGCAAACCCCTCTGTATCTTTCCTGCTGTGAGCCCAGGGCAGCTGGACTCAATCACAACCCATGCGATGCTGGGTGAGGCATCACTCAGGAGGAAGAGGCAGGTAGCTCTCTGGGAGGGAAGCAGCCTGTGGTTTCCTCTGCAAATTAAATCTTTATGTTTATAAAAGTGCGGTTTGCTCAGAGGGCAAAGTAGCTATTTCGATTTGTGGGAGCAGTCTGGCGAGATACTGCTGGTTAGAACATAAGTTCGAGTCTTCACTCACCAGATGAGAGAAGACCCAGTTACAGCGCCTACCACCACCCTAAACTGAGGCTTCCTGAGTCACCCATGAATGACCCTTTTGATTTACTGTTTTTATAGCTGTTCCATTAGAGGACCCGTCTGTAAAAACCAAAGCAGCCGGCTGAGGCAAGGGCTCCTCTGATACTCTTGGAGGAAAAGTTATGGGATGTAATTTTAAGAGTTGTTGGGGTTTTTTTGTTTGTTTGTTGTTTTGTTGTTTGTTTTGTTTTTTCGAGACAGGGTTTTGTTTTGTTTTGTTTTTTTATTTTTTTGAGACAGGGTTTCTCGTGTAGCCCTGGCTGTCCTGGAACTCACTTTGTAGACCAGGTTGGCCTCGAACTCAGAAATCTCCTGCCTCTGCCTCCTAAGTGCTGGGATTAAAGGCGTGCGCCACCATTTTAGGAGTTGTAAAAAGCAGTGAGAGGAGAGGTGATATAATATTTGTCATGTAAAATTAATCAAACTTATATGCCATGAGTCCCATGTGTAAGAAGATGGCTTAATTGTTCTACATTGTGGAGTATTACAATACTAGAAACATCCCACCCAAAAATCTCTTTGCTCTAAGTTCTTAAAAACCAGAGAAGCAGCCGGGCGTGGTGGCGCACGCCTTTAATCCCAGCACTTGGGAGGCAGAGGCAGGCGGATTTCTGAGTTCGAGGCCAGCCTGGTCTACAGAGTGAGTTCCAGGACAGCCAGGACTACACAGAGAAACCCTGTCTCGAAAAACCAAAAAAAAAAAAAAAAAAAAAACCAGAGAAGCAATCTAAGAAAGCCATGAGGCTATACCTTTCTTAGCTGTAACTGGGATAGGGACCCATTCAAGTGGCCCACTCTGCTAGTGACATCCAGTAGAAACGTGATACTATTACCAGACTCCGAGGCTGCGTATAAATGAGTCTCTCTAGCTGTTGGTTAGCTATCTCCATTGTATTAACTGTAGGGTTTGTCTCGCTTCTTTAGTCAATGTTCTGGGAGAGCATGGATCAGAATCTCACCTTAACATGTCAGAGAGGTAGGGCCATCACCTGCAGTGGCCTGTTTTAAGTTTCTTGAGGAGTTTATAAGGCAGGGGCTCCCATGAGGGCTCCTCATTCCATTCATGATTTAAGACTGGAAAATATCCAAGCTGCTCTCACAATTGATGGGCTTGCTCAAGAGCTCCTTTGCATCCCACTGAAGAGGCACCAATAGTCTTCCCTTTTTAGGCTTGGTAAGTTGGGATGTGGTCTTGGAGGTTAAAGGAGGCCAAACTGGATTTGTGCTATTTTTAGGCCTCTTCTTCCAAGTCTATTTCCTCACCAGTCCCAGGAAGACAAACTCTCAACAGGCAGTGTTTCAGGTCTGTATTCTTGATGCTAGACTTGGATATCTCTCTACACTCTAGCCCAATTATTCAAATCCAAAGTCCCTTGGTCTGGGAAACAAGGGCTACATTGCTGCACAAACTGCAAACACATTGTTAGCTGAGAGGTGCTAGCCCTGACCCCTTTCTTTCTCCAGGGTCCGTTGTATTATAGCTATAGAGTCTTCTTTCTTTAGACTCATTATGGCCCATGACCTTCCTATAGTTCTGTTCTGTTTACCCAACTCGAATTCCTGGTCTCTCTCTTACAAGGGGGCTCATGAAGCCCTTGGGTGAAGTCCTATCCTTATCACAAATGTTGGGGTGGTGACAGATGCTGGGGAGGGGGGGTTGGGTTGGGGACTGCCCTGCCAGTTGACAGGTTCCAGAGAGCAGATGGGCGTAGGTGAGGAAGAGCTGAGTCAGGAGCAGTAGTCTGGAGAATCTTGCAGCTTTAACGGACTGTCAGGGCCCTTCTTTGTTTATAGAGACCTCAGTAGGCAGGGGCAGATTCACGTTGTTCCAAGAGATGGAAATCATATCATTCTGTTTTCCTGGATGTGTGTTTAGCCTCCCCCTCCATGTCTGGGGCCATGTGTTTGGTCATCATTAATACGACAGAGTAATCTTTCACCATCACTTTCCCTCATCAACCCCTAACCCAATTTCTAATTTTTGCCAAAGCAAACATATGTGGTAAATGACAGACCGTTCTCAGGCTTGCAGCTCTTGAAGTTTCCAGGGTACTAGACAGAAAGAAAATCTTCAAGCCAGCATAGGCAGAGTGCCATGTCCAGGGCAGTGTATTATTAACTCTTAATGGTCAGAGTGTCAACTCTGGGGCCCAAGAAAAATCCTCAGGCCAAAGCTGCTACAGCTGTTATTCAATGTCTGCCACAATACAATGCTTATATTTTATATCTTTGTAGATTGTATTTACATGTGTAAGCTTGGTATACTTTTGTTCCTTGGTCTTATGATACCACAGTAGCCCTACACAAGCTAAGTTTTCTAAGGGGGGGGGTTTCTGATACCTCAAGTTTTATCATTTTCCACACTGTTCTATGTCCATCAGTGTAAGCCCCTGTATAAGGCAGAGACAACTGCAGACCATATGCAGCCCCCCGATCTTCTGTGCTACCTAATTGCCTGAGTGTATGGCAGGGAGAAGCTTGTAATCTGATCTACTGCCAACTCCTCTAGGCCCCTGAATCTTGTTTACCTTTTTTGTTGGTTTGTTTGTTTTTTGTTTTTTTGAGACAGGGTTTCTCTGTGCAGTCCTGGCTGTCCTGGAACTCACTCTTTAGACCAGGCTGGCCTTGAACTCAGAGATCCACCTGCCTCTGCCCTCCAAGTGCTGAGACTAAAGGCGTGCGCCACCACTGCCCAGCTAATCTGAAGCTTGTGGCTCAGCTTTGCTGCATCTTTGCTGAACAGCTGTGCTGACTTCATGGCCGTTCCAACTAGATACTGCAGTGCCAGTGCTAAGGCTGGCTAGCTTCTCTTTACGGTTTACTTGTAGACACAATCGGAAAAACGCAGCTCTCAAGAGAAACTGAACACCTTTCGATCCTGGTGCAAGTTAACTCCTGGAAAGGAAGAATCGTGAAGAATCCAACCTCACAGAGGCAGAAGGCCAAAGCACCAGGTTAAGAGGTCACGTTGAGTGTTAAAGCTTGAGATTTTTTGTAGCAGGACTCGAGCAAAAGTCCATGCATGTCCTGCTACCTACCAAATCTTGATTGATGCGCTGAGGATGGGAAGGGCACAGGAGCAACTAGAATGTGATGGGTGAGATACAGGTGAAAAGGCCCTTTTGTAAGCTCCCCATGCCTAGCCCACACTTGCTCTAAGCTAGACTAGCTCTCCACCAGTGAGGTACCCTGCCAGCACCCCTACCCCCAACCCCCGCCCCCGGACAAAAGGCTTTGAAGAGCTTGGTAATTTAGGGGTTTAGACCTGGCTGCTGTTGCTAAAATGGGATTAAAAGAGACAGAGATTAATTGAAGATTAAGTGTTATTCTGGCTGGGCACAGTGGCACACATTGCAGCCTGGAGGCTGAGGCAGGAGGATCACCCACAAATTTGAGATCACATGGGTTACAGTGAATTCCGGGTCAGTATAGGTACAAATTGTTTAAAACAAGAACAAAACGTGCTATTCTGGTAAGAAGCATGGTTTAGCAAAGGAATCTTCCACAGTAATTAAAAACGAACTAGCAAAGCAGGTTTCGTGGATAAGAAAGCTGCAGCCTGGAATGCAGAGATGGATCAGAGGGTTACACTCTCAGCACCTAAGTGGCTGCTGTAACTCCAGTTCCAGAGAATTTGATGCCCTCTTCAGGGCTCCTCAGGCGCAGTCACACTCAGTGGTGCACAGAAAGAAAAGCAGACAGAAACACTCACATTCGTAAAAAACGAACATGTTAAAAATTAAAAACCTGTGAGGCTGGAAATAGCTCTGCCGCCAGGAGCAGTAGCTGCTCTAGCAGAGGATGCAAGTGTGATTCCCCGTACTCACATGGTGTTTCACAACCGTCTATAACTCCAGTTCCTGGGAATCAGACACCTTCTCCTGGCTTCTGCTGGTATGTGTATACACACAAATACACACACAAATACACACACACACACACACACATATATATAAAAAAGAAAAAATGCAAAATGTAACCACACAAAGAGGGCCTGGACCCGCATTTAATCAGAGACATCATCTCTGAGTGATGGTCTCCATCAGTCTGCATGAATCTGTCACCTCTACACTAACCTAGATAATACCAAACCGCGGCTTCTTTCCAAGCTAACTTCATTTTCACTTTCACAGTAATGAGGAGTAAATGTCCCCATGCCTGGAAAAACAAGGAGTACACTTCATAGGACAACGAGAAAGAAGAAAGTTAGGCTATTTTTTTTTTTCCCCACAGTAATGTTGGGTCTCTATGTATGCAACAACAATCGTTTCCTGCTTTTATTCCCTCACCTTCCCTAAAATGAACAAGTCTGGGGAAAAGGTCAAACCGGGAAGGTGCGGGTTTGGTGGCCTGGGGACACACCCCTCGCGACCAGCCCTTCCACACACATAACCTACTGGAAATGGAGCGCCACGGATGGAGAGGACACTGGCTGCCACCGGAGGGGCAGGTCAGACAGGCGACGGCCACCCAGGCTGCCTGGCGGGGAGGGAGCGCGTACAAAGCAGCCCTGCCGTGGCAGCTGCGCTATCTTTTTGTACAGAGGGCCCTCACTCTGAGGTTCACACACAGAACTCAGAGCCATGCTGGGCCTCTGGGCCCTGCAGCGGGAAGACGGAGGATGCAACGGGGCACGCGGTGTCCACTCAGCGTCACCGACTCCAAGTCTCTCAAGCCAACTGAAAGACAAACCTACGCCGCCCCCGCGACAATTTCCTCAGTGCAAGGGACCAACTCACCTCTCAGAGCAGACCGGCGCTAAGCAGCCGGAAGGATGCTGCGCGGAGGCCTGTGGGAAATGTAGTCCATGGTGGGAGAGACTGGTCCAACGCAGCGGAGTGCGCAAGCGTGCTCGGGGCTGTGATGGGTGGCGGCCTCTGGGTGTGATCTTGGACCAGCTGGAAGGGCTAGGAGATTCCGCTGCCCTCTGCCCCCAAATCCCCGCCCCAAACCTAGCTCACTGGGCTGGGGGTTGTGTCGTTGCCCTACCAGGGCTGAGAACGCCATCATCACATTATCACATGCTTAATATGTGAGATAAGCATATTCTCACCCCAGCGAGGGTGTAGGCATGATCAGGGCACTCAGTAAAAAACATTCTCTAAAGGTGCAGTCCCACATCTACCTAGGGAAAGGTTGCTCAGGCTCCTTGGAGCTCCTGCTGCCTCTGCTTTCTCCCACTGTCCCTTCTAGCCGTTGTGTATATTGGTCTAGTCGTTCGTATTGTCCTTAGGTTTTGTTTTGCAAACTGGATATGAAGCCAAGACCTCTAAGACCGGAAAGATAATTATGCTTTCTTCTATCACAGTGGTTCTCAACCTGTTTGTTGGTCAAGACTCCCCCTTGGGGGTCAAATGACCTTTTCACAGGGACCACCTAAGACCATCAGAAAACACAGATCTTTACATTAGGATTCCTAACAGTAGCAAAATTACAGTTATAAAGTAGCACCGAAAATAATTATATAGTTTGTGGGTCACCACAACATGAGGCACTGTATTAATGGGTCGCAGCTTTAGGGGGGTTAAGAACCACTGCTCTAACATTTTCTTGTGTTTGTGCCAGGCCTCATCCGGTCTTCAGGAGACTGAAGCATGCAGACTGCAAATTCAAGATGAATGGAAAAAAAGAAGAAGAAGAAGAAGAAGAAGAAGAAGAAGAAGAAGAAGAAGAAGAAGAAGAAGAAGAAGAAGAAGAGGAGGAGGAGGAGGAGGAGGAGGAGGAGGAGGAGGAGGAGGAGGAGAAGAAGAAGAAGAAGAAGAAGAAGAAGAAGAAGAAGAAGAAGAAGAAGAAGAAGAAGAAGAAGAAGAAGAAGAAGAAGAAGAAGAAGAAGAAATAAAAGGAGGACATGACTGCCCCCGAGGGATTGAGATCCAAGGGAGAGCACAGGCAGAGGCACCTGACAGTAACCCGGGTGGCCATGACTGCCGGACTAAATGGGGCCAAGTGAGGAGAGGGCGTTGGGAGTAGGACAAGCTAGAAGCCAAGAGGCCAAGTGCAGCGACCAAGAGGTAACAAAAGGACCTTGTGCCCCAAATGACTGGGTTATATAGGAATCACAGAAGCTGGGAGATGGGAAGCCCAGGCCTGGGCTACAGAGTTTGGGATAGTTGGGGGCAAGGTATATCAGCCAGGATGACTCTGTAATAGGTGCTGGGGATGTTGAAAGATCCTGATCGATCCTCTTGTTTCTTTCCAGAGTGTTGTCATTACAGGCATCCATCAACATTCCCAGCGTTGGGACTTTAGTTTTAGGAACATGACAATTCTTGGAACTCTCTCTGTAGAACACGCTAGCTTCAAACTCAGAGATCTACCTGCCTCTGTCTCTCAAGTGCTGGGATTAAAATCGTGAGCCACCATGCTTGGCCTTATGATTTTCTTTTATAAAGGAACATGTTGCTTGGAACAGTAGCTCACACCTGTAATTCCAATACCTGAGAGCTGATGCAAGAAGATTACCGATAATTTGATCCTAGCCTTAGCTACAGTGAGACCCTATCTCAAAAACAGAATGAGATAAAAGAGAAACATAGCCACACATGGAGTAGCAAGTTATCCTGTTTGGTCATAGAGCAGGTATGTAAAGACATTCAACTCACTATTAATCAGGAAAATATTAGAATACATATTAGGTTCAGCATGGTTGTACAAGCCTAAAATCTCAGTTTTTGGGAAGTAGAGGTAGAATTATCAGGCGTTCAAGGCCAGCCTGAGTTATATAAGATCCTGTCTCAAAACAACCACCACACACAGTCCAGAAATGAGGATAGGAGAGATTTTCCTGGTTGAGGATACTGAAAAAGGATATAAACTGATAAAAAAATATATAACCTTGCTTTTTGTTAAACATTTTAGAGAAGTTATACAGAGCAAGAAACATACTGATATTTAATAAGGCATTATTTTTCAGACAGTGAAACCTGCCACCACGCTGGGATTCCCACACTTGAGCTTCGGTTACAGGCTGGCCTGCAAAGCAGAGCCTTCTCTGTAACAGGGAATGAAAAGGGAGTTCTGTGGTGCAGCCTGAGACACACTGATTTAGATAAAGTGAAATGTTTTCTGCTCTTCCTTTAATATAAATCAATGTGATCCGAGGAAACACAGCATCTGTGGTCGTTTGGCACGAGCATCTTGTTTATGTGCCATGAAGTAAGGAGTAAAGCTCTATAAAACACACTTTTAGACATTTGGACAAATAAGCCTTTGTGACAGTGCACAGCTGAAACCCCAGCACTTGGCAATCAGAGGCGAGAGGGTAAGACCTGTTCAAGAACAGCCTCAGCTGCATAGATAAGTTTGAGGTAGGTCTTGGATGGGAGCAGAGGAAAACCAAACTAGGAAAGAAGGTAACACCTTCTGTATTAACTCCCTTCTGCCAATAAAACATATAACTTCATGGGGCCGGAGAGATGGCTCAGCAGTTAAGAGCACTGACTGCACTTGCAGAGGTCCTGAGTTCAAATTCCAGCAACCACATGGTGGCTCACAACCATCTGTAATGAGATGATGCCCTCTTTTGGTGTGTCTGAAGACTGCTACAGCGTATTTACATATAATAATAAATATATCTTTAAAATATATATATATAACTTCAAATTCTATCACTTGATCACTTGCAGCTAGAATTTTCTTTCTTCTTTTTTTCTTTTTGGATGTTTCAAGACAGGGTTTCCCAGTGTAGCCATAGCTGTCCTGGACCTCCCTCTGTAGACCAGGCTGGCCTTGAACTCAGAGATCCACCTGCCTCTGGCTCCTGAGTGCTGGGATATAGACATGTGCCATGATGCCCTGAGCCTTAGAATTTTCTAACAAGGAGTTTGTCATTGATGTTTGGTTGTTATGAAATAAGAGGATAAATATTTCATTCTTCGTTTATTAACAATGTCCTATTATGCTTTGTAGCAGATCAATTCATTTGAGAAAAGGAAGGAAAAAAGGCAGAGAAAAAAGCTCTTAAATGGCTATGGTGGTCAGATAAAATGACAAAGGAGTAGGCACTAGGAGAGCCCATTAGCTAACATAGGATACTTTGGTGCGATAAAAAGTACTATAATAGAGTGATTTAAAAAATAGGAAAAAAACCAAAAGACAAAAAAAGGCCGGGCGTGGTGGCGCACGCCTTTAATCCCAGCACTCGGGAGGCAGAGGCAGGCGGATTTCTGAGTTCGAGGCCAGCCTGGTCTACAGAGTGAGTTCCAGGACAGCCAGGGCTACACAGAGAAACCCTGTCTCAGAAACCAAAACCAAAACAAAACAAAAAAAAAATAGGAATTATTGTTGATGATTAGTTTATTTTTATATTGCCTTTACTAAGTGTTGACTGGGAATGCAGAATATAGACTGTTTTATTATAAGCAAATTGCAAAGAATTTCACACTCTGATTATTTTACTGGGTGGACTAGGGGGATATTCACTGAAAGGCCCTGGGTTCAATCCTCAGTATTGCACCACCACAGCACAATACAAACACACGCACACGCGCACACACACACGCACACACACACATGATGAGGCAAACCTAGAACTCCAGTGTTCTGGAGACTGAGGTAGGAGGACTTGCAGTTCAAGTGTCAGCCTAGTCTGGGTTATATACTGAGACTGCATAGAAGAACAAAATCAAACACTTTAAACAAGATTCAGATAGCTGACATTCAAGGAGAGATAAATGTTGGAAGGCATTTCTAGATTCACCACACCTGGAATCATTCATAGGCATTCTCAAGAATAATAATAGTACGTCACGATCATAGATTTAGTGCCTTTCAATAATGAGCACATGTTATTTATGATTACATGGCCAGATGATTCCTCTGTTCTGTATGGTGTCAGCTGAAGTCACTCAGTGGCATTCGGGTGGTGGCTGTTCTGGAAGATCTAAAACTATTCCAATCCAGTCACGAGTCTCCTATGAGCACAGGCGGAAGTGGGTTTCAGCAAAGGTCTCTGCCTGCGTGTGCAGTCTCAGGGCCTCTCCACGTGGTCTCTTCTGCCAGATTTTCCAATATGACAGCTCAAGACTTGTGAAGATATTCTGAGATGAGGCCCCCCTGACCGTAAAGCCTGGGTCCTGACAGGGATACTGACACGCTTTTACTATGCTCTCCTGGGTAACACGGCAGCTGGCATCCAAGAAAAGGCTGCGGGCTGCAGGACCTGATGGAGTTTAGAAGAATTTGCAGCCATTTCTTACCAGTCTTAGATCACCATTTCACAAAGGAGGAAAACCATCTGAGTGTTTTGATATAGCTGAAGTAAGAAGCAGAAGTGTCATTTTCCCCGCATTTGTTCATATGCAGGGCTGCAGAAAAAGCATACAGAAGCATTATAGTGGAGAACAGACTGGGACGCAGTGGAACACATTACATTAATATATTCCTTTAATGATATAAAACCACTTATGCCAGGTCAGTTACATGTATGGACAAGCAAGATTAGCTGTAACATTCACAGAATGTTCCAGGAGACGGCTAAGACTTAGTCACACTTTGACAGTATGAACCTTCAGATGATGGGTGAGGTGAGAATGTTGTCTAAAGGCCTTCTGACAGTCCTTACACTCGTAGGGTTTCTCACCAGAATGGATTCTCAGATGTTGGATAAGAGAAGAATTAAGTCGAAAGGCCTTCCTACATTCTGTGCACTCAAAGGGCTTTTCGCCAGTATGAATACTGTGGTGTAGAGTAAGTTTCTGACGCAATCTGAAAGACTTGCCGCATTCCTTACAAGAGTAAGGCTTCTCCCCAGCATGGACACTCTGATGCTGTGTGAGCTGAGAGAGGAGTCTGAAGGCTTTCCCACAGTCCTTGCACTCATAGGGTTTAACCCCAACATGGATACTCTGATGCGAAATAAGCTGTGAGTAGCGACTGAACGCCTTCCAGCACTCCTTGCATTCGTAAGGCTTTTCTCCAGTATGGATTCTGTGATGGAGAATAAGATGGTAGCCCCGACTAAAGGTCTTCCCACACTCAGTGCACTCATAGGGCTTCTCCCCGGTGTGAATCCTCTGATGGAGCGTTAGCTGCTGTCGAACTCTAAACGCCTTCCCACAGTCCTTGCACTCATAGGGTTTCTCACCAGTGTGAAGTTTGTGATGTACTCGAAGGCCAGAGCCACACAAAAAGTCTTTTCCACACTCTTTACACTCGTACAGGCTGTCGGCGACATTAAGCTTCTGATGGCGTGTGAGGTGCGCCAACTGCCTGAAGGCCTTCCCACACTCTTGACACACATAGGGCTTCTCCCCAGTATGGATCCTCTGATGGAGAGTGAGTTGTCCCCGTACCCTGAAGGCTTTCCCACATTCCCTACATGTGTAGGGCTTCTCGCCGGTGTGAAGCTTCTGATGTGCTCTGAGCTCTGGGCCGTATATGAAAGCTTGCCCACACTCCTTGCATTCATACAGTTTTCCACCAGAATGCAGTCTCTGGTGCCTGGTAAGGTGGGCGGTCTGCCTGAAGGCCATCCCACACTCCTTACATTCATAGGGCTTCTCGCCTGTGTGAATTCTGTGGTGAAAAGTGAGCTGCTGGCGGACTCTAAAGGCCTTCCCACATTCATTGCACTCGTAGGGTTTCTCCACAAAATGGATCCTCTGACGTGTAGTTAATGCGCTCTTCTCATAAGCGGACACTCTTTCAGCTGTGCGCTTCACTTGACTGAGATATCCCTCCTGAGAGCCCTCTTGTCTTTCCTGTTTTCTTCTCGACTCCCATCCATTTTTTAAAAGGAGGCTCTTTAGGCCACTGTTCCCAATTCTTTCCATTATCTTCCACTGGGATAAATTCATTTCATAAATACCATTTTCTGAGAACACCTGGTTGGTCTCATCCTTAGTTTCTGAATCTGAAAGAAAGCAAGAAAGAAAACACATGCCATTTTTCTTTTTCTAAAGAAGTAAACTTTCTACATTAAAAATAGAAGACACGCCGGGCGTGGTGGCGCACGCCTTTAATCCCAGCACTTGGGAGGCAGAGGCAGGCGGATTTCTGAGTTCGAGGCCAGCCTGGTCTACAAAGTGAGTTCCAGGACAGCCAGAGCTATACAGAGAAACCCTGTCTCGAAAAACCAAAAAAAAAAAAAAAAAAAAAAAAAATAGAAGACAGCGAAGGTAATGGCCAACCAAACTCAAAATAGTCTCATATAATTTAGGGAGCAAAAGGGAATAGGAAGCAAATGAGAGCTCATATAAGAGAGAACAGTAATTAAGCAAACATTTTAGTTACGGGTTCAGGGACTGAGGCGTGGATCAAAAGTACTGCAGAGCTCCCCCCCCCCAGACTTATTTATTTATTTATTTATTTAATATGAGTGCACTGTAGCTGTCTTCAGACACACCAGAAGAGGGCATCTGATCTCATTACAGATGGTTGTGAGCCATCATGTGGTTGCTGGGAATTGAACTCAGGACCTCTGAAAGAGCAGTCAGTGCTCTTAACCACTGAGCCATCTTTCCAGCCCCACTACAGAGCTTATTACAAACAGCATTTTAAGCTGGGCGTGGTGGCATAGGTCTCTAATCCCAACATTTGGGAGGCAAAAGGAGGTGGATTTATGTGAGTTTGAGGCCAGCCTGGTCTACACAGGGAGTTCTAGGACAGCCAGAGCTACACAGTGAGACCTTGTCTCAAAAACACAAAAACAAACAAACAACAACAATAAAAACCCAAATACTGTTTAAATACCACCCAAGCCACCTGGCTAAGACTGTAATTTTCCTCTCCATTTTTCGTGTTTTGTTTGTATGTGTGACGTGTACTTGTGTGTATTACATACTTTGCACGCGTGTGGGTACACACTCCTGGGGGGCATGTAGAGGCCTGAGGTTGATGTCAGGAGCCACCCTCAATCTATCATCATCTTACTCCTCAAGACTGGCTCTTTCAAACAAAGCCAGACGTCACCAATATGGATAGTCTTGCCCATCAGCTTGCTGTAGGCAATACTGTCTCCGCCTTCCAAAGCTGGAATTACTGGAGGATCGACACAGAGCTTCTGGGGTACCAAATACATTTGTGCAGCAAGCACTTTAATCACTGAGCCATCTCCGCAAACCAGATTCTCATTTGGGGTCTGGGGCTGGTTCGGTGGTTAAGAGCATTCGCTCTCCTGCACTGCAGGCTTATTTACTTATTTCATATGAATGTGTTTTGCCTATGTGTATTTAGGGGCACTGTGAACATGCAGAGGTCAGAGGAGGGTGTTGGATCCCCTGGCAAGGGATTTAGAGATGTTTGTGATCCATCATGTGGGTTTTGGAAACTGAACCTGTGTGCTCTACAACAGCAACAGTCTAACCACGGAGCCCTGTCTCTTAGTTCCTACCCTTATTTGTCTGAACCTGGAACTTACCAGTTCACATAAACTGGCTGGCCAGCAAGCCCCAGGGACCCAGCACTGAGACTCTTGTACCCCAGGTTCCCTTGCTCACACAGCAAGTGCCTCAGCACTGAGCCTCCTCTCCATCCCACGTCTCCATTATTAGAAAGTACAATCTTACAGTTCCACAGTTATCACTGTTTCTCCTTCTCTCTTGCAATTTTATGAAAAGTGCTCAAGGGAGAACACAGGTCTTACCCAGGTAACACTGAGCCATTCGAGCCTCAGCTTCTGCTACCTGAAAGGCTCCTTAAAGTCAGGTGCAATCTTTATTTAGTCCATGCTAAACAGTAAGTTCACAGCATAATAGAGTTAGAGTTTTAGAGTTTGACTCCTTTATTTATCATCGTTCCATACTTGTTCTGCCCCGATCTCCCATGGTTTACTATGGGTGGTTGAATATTCTCCTCATGAGTCCAAGCTTGTGCTATGTGAACACGTGGGACCGAGAGCTCCCTCATGCCTCCTCTCCTTGGCATCTGCCTTCTGCTCATCCCTTCCTCTTTCCTTGTGGTACTTGAGGCTTCTTATATTGTTGTTTCAGCTGGGTCCCCTCCAGTGTCCATTATTTTCCTTAGTCTTTGCGTCACAGTGCAGCCCGGAGGAATGGCTCTCTTTATTACTCCTCTGATCCATAGACGTTGTTCAGTTGTCCCTTCCTCCCCTTGCTCTGCTCTTCTCCACCCCCTTCCTTCGTGGGAGAGACCTTTTCTGAATTTTCTGAGGCTGTAACTAGGTACTGTCACAAAAGCTCTCGCACATATCTGAATGGGAAGGGCTCGCTGACAAGGCTGCAGTACCTGCAGACCAGAGGACAGCAGGCCAAGAGCAGGAGTCAGAGGAAAGTCCTGTGCTCAACGACCCATGTCAGAGAGAATGAGGAGTTCAATCATTACAGTTGTGGGTCTGTGTAAAAAGTTGAAATCATATGAGACTTGACTACTAAAATTAGAAATAATGAAAACAGCAAGCTCAAAAATTAAAATATATAAATTAGATAACCTTTAGGTCAATAGGAAAAAAGATTTAAAATAGTATCCTTGGTTTTTTTAGAAAACAAAAAGATAAAAAGAAACTTACAGTGGTGGGTGAGGGTTCCCAGACCTCAGCACTCCAGAGGCTGAGACAAGAGTATGGCAAACTTAGTTAATTCCAGGCGGGGCACTTCAGCAAGGCCCTGTCTCAAAACACCATGTATAAAGGGCAAAGAACGCAGCCATGTAGCTCTGTAGGTTTGCCTGAGGTAAGGAGTCCTGGGTTCCACACACAGAACAAAAACCAAAACACTGAATGGCAGGAGACTGTCTCAAGACACACAAAACTAAAGGGAACAGCAAAGTGAGCACTGTTAGAACAGAGACAGCTGGCAGCGGATTTTAAAACCTCGCTACAATAGCTGTTCTTCCAGAAAAATACAATTGACCACCAAGGAGGTATGATACCTAACAGAACCATTTTTCCTTGGTTGTTTGGCTTGGCTTTTGAGACAGGGTTTCATGGAGCAGTGGGTAGCGCTGAACTCCTGATCCTCCTGCTTCGACCTGCTAAGTCGGATTACAGGCTTGCACCACCACGCCTGGCTAAAACAGATCAGTTTCCATAGAGCAAATGAAGAACGTGATCAGGTTTGCTCTACTCCAAGAAAAACACTTAAAAAAGCTTTCGAGAGAGTCCATCGAAATGTAGCTGAGAACCAAGAACCTGGTTCCTGACATGACACTGGATAAAGACGGCTGTAAAAGAACACACTGCCCTTGAACATGCTGCCCTGGCATCTGCATTCTTCTAACCTGGAGGCGCTATGATCAACAGACGAAAGGCAGGCCTTCCTGGAGCCTCCCTCGCTCACTAAACAGACACCTCGGAGACGAAGATCACCACGAATCTCTTGAGCAGCGTTGGTTTTCTTAAGACTTATTTACTTTCCTGTCGTGTGCATTGGTGTTTTGACTGCATGTATGTCTGTCTGTGTCGGGGTGTCAGATGCCCTGGGATTGAGTTATAGATACTTGTGAGCTGCCATGTGGTGTTGGAGATTGAACCCTAGTCCTCTGAAGAGCAGTCAGTGCTCTTACCTGCTAAGCTACCTCTTCAGCCCAAGCCTCCTGAGGAGTTTTTCTGATCATGAGTAGACAGCACCAGCACTGAGGTAACCCCACACAGCTCTTCCTAAAACAACCTTTACTTTCCACTCGGTGCCCCAGGGCATACAGCCCCCACCTAACGCCCTTTTCCTTTGTCTTACCAGTCCGTGTGTAAAATGGCATATAGGGCTAGAGATGGCTCAGCAGCGAAGAGCATGCTGTTTTTAGAGAGGACCCGGGTTCCACTCCTAGCACTCACATGATGGCTCACAACCACTTTATATGTCTATTTCCAGAAGATACAATGTCCTCTTCTGGCTGCCTTGGGTACCAGACACACATGTGATACAGACACACATGTGATACACAGACACACATGTGATACAGACACACATGTGATACACAGACACACATGTGATGATACACAGACACACATGTGATACACAGACACACATGCAGGGAAGACAATAATGAGCCTGAGATCTGAAAACACGTTTCCTCCCAAGCAGTCTGAATAAGGGATACTGAGCCCAGTCTAATATTTATTATAGGTTTCTTCAGGAAGTGACTAAAAAATGAATTTTAGAGTGTAGTAGTTGTGGGTGAGGTTTTATTAGTGCCAGACCCTTTGGACTATCTCAGATTTTGTGTTCTCAGAATGGGAATATTATGTTTGCATAGAATATTACCCTTATGGTCTTATTTTACTGAGAAAATAACATAAAAAATAAGGCATCACCTCTCCATTACTCCAACAAACCAATATGCTGCTCTGATGCCAGCCACAGTGATCATGCGTTCACCCTTTGAAACTGTTAAGTACCAGTCATCGCTTCTATACCTTGCCTGTGCCACTGTGTCTATGCAGGCATAGGAAAGCAAGACAGAATGGAGCACTCTCTTCTGACTCCTGCAGGCACCAGGCCTACGTGTGGTGCACATACATACACGCAGGTGAGACACTCATATCCATTTATAAAATAAGTAACTCCTTTAAAAAGTTAAATGTTGTGAGAAAAGGCAAAGACAGAATGCTTCCCTGGCTGTAACTGTAAAAGCCTCCCTGGGCTGATGATTAGCGGGACAGTAGAACCCTTGCCTAGAGCAAGAGACCATGTTCTGTCTCAGCAGCAGGAGCGGGGCAAAAGTTCACAAACCTGGCAAAGCTGCCTGAGGTCCCAGCACTCTGCTCGCCCCTGCTGGCTCGTCCCCACCGCTCTCTTACCACCTGCCATTCCGCTTTCCCGTTATGTGGAGCAACTGTGCTGACAGTGCCTATCAGAAGGGTTGCCTCAATGCTTGCCCAAGCCTGACAAACAGTTCTTACCTGGACATGGTTTTCTTTGCCTCACAACCTTCCAGGGCTCTTTCCCTTGCTCCAGTAAGGAAATCACATCTGGCTTAGCAATGAAGCATCCTGCTTAGAAGGAAAGAAACGTGAGGTAATGAGAAAATTCAAATTCCAATTGTCTTTGGCTCATTTTAGTGAAATGTGTTACAAAGTATAGGTCAGCATGAAAATCGATCAAGTCCTTAAAGAAGGTAGACAGTTTAGGGACATTCCCATTACGGTTACCAAAGAACTCTAATGTGGCAGTGGGCAAGCTACTCCTATGCTTCAGCTTCTCTACATGTAAAATAGCAATGGTAAGCGTGCCTACGATTGCGATCGGTCGGGGCTGGAGAGATGGCTCTGCGGTTAAGAGCACATGCTCTGGCGGAGGACTAAGTTCAGTTCCCAGATCCCACAACTCTTATCAGCCTGTACCTCTAACTCCAGGGGAATCGGCCACCCTCTTCTGGCTTCCTCAGGTACTGCAGTCACACGCACACACCAAAACACACAGACATGTATTGAAAAAAAAAAAATCATTAAAAATTTGTTTATTATAGCTGGCTAGGGTGGATCATGCCTGCAATTCCAGCACTTGGAGGTCTAAGGAAGGAAGATGCTAAAGTTGAATTTGAGGTCAGCTGGAGATACAGGATGCCGTTTCAATAATAATAATAATAATAAAATGTCTATTTCATGGGATCATTGTAATTATATGAAAATATATTTATACCTAAGCACTACCTAAGTGAACTATGAATATTCCATTAGATATTAATATTATTACTTGCTGAGAGGAAAACAACTAATTTCTTAAGAGACATTTACTGATTTTTTCGCTTTGTGTGAGTGTTTGTGTATCTATTCTATTGTGTCTGGCATGGTACATGCGCTGGTTGGTGTGGGTGTGTGCATGTTTGTGCATATATGCAGGTGGAGACCAGAGATTGACACCAGTTGCCTTTCTTTAACTGCTCTCTTTCACTTTCATTACTTATATGTGTTTGTATATGTGCGTGTGCGTGTGCACATGTGTGTGTGCTCAGAGGGTAACTTTCAGGAGCTCGGTCTCTCCTTTCGCCTGGACAAGGCAGGGTCTCTCTTGTTTCTGCTGTGCTGTGATCCAGGCTGGTTCATAAGCCACTGGGTGATTCTCCTGTCCCCGCCTCCCATCTCACCATGAGAGGGACATAGATTCATGCCACTGCATCCGGTTTTGCTATATAATGTCCAGGAACTGAATTCGGGTTGCTGGGCTTATGTTTCTACTACTTCCAACCACTGAGCTATTTCTTTGGCCTTCCAACTTATTTTCTGAAATAAGGACCTTCATTAAACTTAAAGGTCACTGGTGTGGCTAGGCTGACTGGCCAATAAGCATTGTGTCCTGACCCAAGACCTGGGTTACAGAAGTGTGAGACCAGCAATGTCTTTGCCCATGGGTCCTCAGCATCCCAAAACAGGCACTCATGCTTGATGGCAAACACTGGTCTGACTGAACCATGATCCCAGCCTCACTTCTATTTCTTATATATATAAATATATATATATGTGTGTATGTATATACACATACCAAATATACATACCATATATATACATATCAAATATATATATGTATATATGTGTGTGTATGTATGTGTGTGTGTGTGTGTGTGTGTATATATATATATATATATATATATATTTGGTTTTTCGAGACAGCGTTTCTCTGTATAGCCCTGGCTGTCCTGGAACTCACTTTGTAGACCAGGCTGGCCTCAAACTCAGAAATCCGCCTGCCTCTGCCTCCCGAGTGCTGGGATTAAAGGCGTGCACCACCACTGCCCGGCTATCTCTTCTATTTTCAAACTTCAGCCATAAAGGTTTGTAAAACTGATGGTTCATTAACAAAGGTAAGGGACAGAGTTACCCTGTAAATAAATCCTGGTGACTTCACTTGACACTATATAAACTATATACATCCTTCTGATAGAGACGAACTAAGCAACTGTTTTCCTTATAGGTATACCAACAATGAAACATCTAAAGCAATTTGGAGTTCAAAAACCAAGTGATGGCTAGTGGGGTAGATCAGCAGGTAAAGACACTTTTCAATCAAGCCTGACGTTCTGAGATCAGTCTCCAGGGCCCACATGGTGGGGGAGAACCCTCTGATTCCCACATGTCACTGCATAGACATGGCTCCCTCCCCATGTACCTTATAAATAAAGATTTCAAAAGTAAAATCTGAGCCAGGCCATGATGGTGCACACAGGACATAGAGCTAAGTAGATCTATGTGAGTTCAAGACTAGCCTGGTCTACAGAGCTAGTTCCAGGACAGCCAAGGCTACACAGAGAAACCCTGTCTCAAAAAACAAACAAAAGACAAAACAAAGCAAAACAAAAAGTGAAATTTGTTTTCTTTGATATGATAAGGCTATTATTCACCCACATTTAAAATCTAGCTCCCAGCTGGCCCTGCGGCTGGCTCATCTGCTGTGAGGTGGCGTGGATGCAGGGGTGATGTTCCCTCCACTAACCCTCCACCCCTCACAACCTGGGGCAGTTAGGAGAATGGGCCCTGCCTGGGCAACACAGTGGAGCTGGCCCTGATGGCACAGGCGTGGTGAGTCAGCCCCAAGGGTGTGAGGGTGGAGAGCTGGCCCAGCCCCTGGACAGCAGCAGTACTTGGGAGAGTAGGTCCCACTCCTTGACTGGGCAGCACAGTGGAGCTGACTCTGGAGCAGTGGATGAAGGTGAGCTGGCTCTTAGGGAGAGCTGACCCTGCCTCCTGCTGACAGCAGCATGGGGTGGCCTAGCTGGAGAGCTCCCCCTGGTGTTGTGGATAGGGAAGAACAGTGGGCTGACCAGCCCAGCTACTACCCAGGCTCAAATCCAGGGCTCTGAATTGGCCTACTCCAAAATGTAGATCATCTGTGAATGGTGGGACCCATGAAAGGGCCAATCCTGCTAATCCAAAGAAAGATACAGGATCTCCATGACCCAGGGCAGCAACAGGATAACTGACAGAGTCCCTCTCAGTGAGGATCCGATACTGATGGTGTAACTGTGCGAGAGATCTCAAACCAGACCAATGACTCATTGCAATGACAAGTGAGATGTGTGGACCGAGGGATAGACTGTGGGACGCACTGTGACGTTCCACGATGGGATGTTTTCTATACTTTGGTTTAGTGTGCGTAGTGGTTTGTGTTCTCATGCTAACTATGTTACCCAAAAACCTGCTTGCCGGGTCCGGCCGGCACTTAGGACTAAAGGAAGCCTGTACCCAGTTGGTTTTTGACTTGTCAATAAAGTTACCAGGGGCCAAGGGCTGGGCAGGGAGACAGAGGCAGGACTTTTAGGATTCCTGGGAAGCGACTGAGGAAAGAGGAAGAGAGGAGCCCACCATGACGAGGGCGTAAGAGACGGGCTATGCCAGAAGGTGCAGGAGGGAGGCACAGCCAACACGTAGGTGCAGGAGGAAAGCAGCCCCAGGAGGGATGCCCAGCAGGGTCCAGGGCAGCAAAGATGAAATATAGATTTAGGAATATCAGAGGCGGGGGCTGGAGAGATGGCTCAGTGGGTAAGAGCACTGACTGCTCTTCTGAAGGTCCTGAGTTCAAATCCCAGCAACCACGTGGTGAGATCTGACACCCTCTTCCGGTGTGTCTAAAGACAGCTACAGTGTACTTACATATAATAATAAATAAATCTAAAAAAAATAAAAAGGAATATTGGAGAGGAGTGTGTGTTAGTCACATGGAGCTAGGGAGTCCAGCCATTGAGCAGTTTAAGGTATTTGAAATATAAGGCTGTGTATATGTGTCTTTAATTCATGAATCCAAAACTTCTGGGTGGATGTAAAGGAGGCGTGTGCACCCACTGGGGAGTTTAGAGCAGATTAACAACTTACTGCTTCGTGTGTGTGTGTGTGTGTGTGTGTGTGTGTGTGTGTGTGTGTGTTTTATTTTGGGAGAGAGGTTGTAAGGGTAAAGGGTGGATATGAAGTATGAAGGGGCAGGGAGTTGAACGGGACTAGGGAACATAATCTCAAACTCACAAAGAATCAATAAAAAGATGAAATGGGGGGGCTGGAGAGATGGCTCAGTGGTTAAGAGCACTGACTGCTCTTCCAAAGGTCCTGAGTTCAAATCCCAGCAACCACAACCATCTGTAATGAGATCTGATGCCCTCTTCTGGGGTATCTGAAGACAGCTACAGTGTACTTACATATAATAAATAAATCTTTAAAAAAAAAAGATGAGATGGCATGGGGTAAAGGTGCTTGCTCCCAATCTGAGCTCATTCCAGAATGCATACAGTGTAAGAAGAGAACCAGTTTTCAAATGTCCTCTGACCAACACCTGCTTGCTACAATACATGCATGCCCTCCCCCAAACACTCACAGTAGACAGACAGATACATGGAGAGATAAACGATAAAGAGAGATAGACACATGCAAAATCGAATAGTTTCTTGAAAGCTGTTCTGGACTTTCCAGAGGGCATGGGTGTTGCAGAGGATACAAAGTTGCTAGAGACACAGGCTTACCTAGTGAGGCCACATTGTGGTAGTTCTCCATCATCACATCCTTGTACAAATTCCTCTGTTCTAAGTCCAGGGACTCCCACTCCTCCTGCGAGAAGGCTATGGACACATCACTGAACACCACTGACACCTGGATGACAAACCATTGTTACAGCTAAAGCAGAAAAGAGAATTTAAAGCTTTTTTAAAGCATCATTTATAGAGGAAATATGAAAGAGGCACTGTGGGAAGTGGGCCATTTGTTTTGAGACCAAGTGTCCCATGGAACTCATTCATCACTATGTTGCCCAGTCTGGCCTCACAGGCTCCAGCTGCTTCTACCTCCAAAATGTTGGATTTAAAAGCATGCACTACCATGGCTCACAAGTGGGCCAGTGCAGTCAGCAAAACTGCCTGAGCTGAAGATTACACAATAGAAAAATGGGGGTCCTGAAGCAACGTTCTAATATGCTCAAGAGGATCCTGTTGCTACTTTTCTCCTCCTCTTCTCCTCTAACTTCCATCCTCTCTCCTATATTTTTCAGACAGGAATCATGGCTGAGAGCCATCACATTCAGCTGCTATATACTTTGCATATGTCAGTATGTCTGGAAAAGAAAAAATTGATGCAGCTGAACCTGCCTCTGGTTCCAGCGCATGAGAGGCACAATGACTGTGTGCTGCTTGGTCTCTGTCAATCTGACAGAAGCTAGAGTCACCTGGGAATGGAGAGCCTCAATTAAGAAACTGTCTCTAGGGAGGGAGAGGTGACTCAGTAGTTAAGAGCACCGACTGCTCTTCCAGGGGTCCTGAGTTCAAATTCCAGCAACCACATGGTGGCTCACAACCATCTGTAATGGGATCTGATGCCCTCTTCTGGTGTGTCTGAAGACAGCTACAGTGTACTCACATACATACATGTAATAAATAAAATCTTTAAAAAGAAAAAAGAAATAAAAGAAACTGCCTCTATCACACTAGTCAGAGATGTCTACAGGACATTTTCTTTCTTTCTTTCTTTTTTTCTTTCTTTCTTTTAAAGATTTATTTATTATTATATGTAAGTACACAGCCCTACAGGACATTTTCTTGATTGATGTGGGAGCACTCAAGCCACGAGGAGCAAACCAGTAAGCAGCTCTCCTCTATGGTCGGTACCGCCATCCTTGCCTCCATGTTCCTGCTTTCAGTTCCCATCTTGCCTTCCCTTCATAATGGACTGCAAGCTGTAAAATGAAATAAATAAGCCCTTCCTTCCCTCTATTGCTCTTTGGTCATGGTGTTTATCACAGCAACAGAGAGCTGCTAGGACAGATGTGATGAACACTGCAGGCGAGGGTCAAGAGTGAGAGACTAGGGAAGGATACAGAGCGAATACCTGTGTATTGTATGGATGCATCACTTGTCAATTAAAAAGCCTATGGCCTATGGCTTAGGCAGGAAATAGAGATGGGACATCCAGGAAGAGAAAGGATTCTGGGATAGAGCCAGGTGCAGGGAGATCTGCCTAGGAAGATGTGAGGAGACGGGCACATGGTACCTGAGCACAGGTAACCAGCCACATGGCAGGATGGAGGTTAAAGGAAATGAGCTATCTTTATTTTTGATCTAGTCAGAGAAGAGCCCAGCTATATGGCAGTGTTTCCAGAAAAATAATATGAACAGTTAACTCACACGGGCCATGGTTTAGAAACTCAACAACTGCTCAGTCTTCCTTGGAGTTTATTTCTCGGAAGAAGCAGAGTCCACGGAGGCCACGGAGGCCACGGAGGCCACGGAGGCCACGGAGGCCACGGAGGCCACGGAGGCCACGGAGGCCACGGAGGCCACGGAGGCCAGGGCTGGGGGAGGAAAACGAGTCCGTGAGATTTTGCCTCACAAGTCCCCAGTGACATCTCCATCTACAGCCACGTCATCCTGCCCAGTCTCCTTCAGTTTCAAAAGCATGGCTGGATTCACCAGACTTACTGAGAGAAAGTCCCAAGAACCAGGACTGGCAGCCACGACCCCTGGAAATCTGTTTCTCAGCGTCTCCACGGCCAAGCGGACTTCTAAACTGCCCTGATCCTCCTGCCTCCACCTGCAGATATTACAGGCATGCACACCTGTTCCTAATTTTTTTTTTAATTTTTTTTTTTTTGAGACAGAGAGAGACAGAGGGACAGAGAGAGGCTCTGTCCCTACACTTCTACAGGTACAATGGGAGCAGAGGACGGAGATCTGAGCTGCCACGGGCCTGGGGACACCACCGACGAAGCCACACCTCTCGCCTGGAACCCAGGCTGGGACTCGGGTCCCAGATTCGCCCTCATTCTGCAGAGAAGGGAGGGAGACAGGGGGACAGAGAGACAGACAGAGACCGAGCTGCGTGGGCCACGGCCGAGGCCAGGCAGGCCGGGTCAGGAGGAAAGAAGGAAGCTTCTCGCCAGGGCCAGCAAGACACATGGAAGCCGGGATGGTGCCTCGCAGTCGGACGCAGACACTGGCTTGCCTAATTTTGATCAATGTTTTATATCTTATATTGTATGGTCAGGGTTGCTATTTAGTATATTTATGCCGCTGATCAGAAAACCCACAATAAAAGAAATTAAATCAAAGTGTCGACACTGGGAGTTAGGAAGTAGCATAGCTATATGTGGAACCCTTAATCTCCGGACAAAGCCAGCTCTCAGTGAGGCCTAGCCCCAGCCTGCGAACCCCAGAGTCCCTGCTCCAATTACAGAGCCTTCACCTTCATGAGTCACTGGAAAACAGAAAAGATATCAAACTACCAGGATATAAAATCTCACTTCGAGAGGATCAATGCTCACATTATCAAGAATATGAGGAAATGGACATTCTAGCCCCCAGGCTATGGATCCAAGTTAAAAGTACCCACAAGTAGCATTTAATCCAGGCAAACTGTATGACTCAGAAATTCTACTCTGGGGACTAAGGAAAATAATTATATATATGCTCATTTTGATGGATGGTCTATGGTTGGCCTGGGGAGTGGGACTATTTGGAGGCGTGGCCTTGTTGGAGTAGGGGTGTCACTGTGGGCATGGACTTTAAGATCCTTTTCCTAGCTGCCTGGAAGCCGGTCTTCTAGCAGCCTCCAGATGGACTTCAACATCTTCCAGAATGGCTCCTCCTGCACCGTGCCTGCCTGGATGCTGCCATGTCCCTGCCTTGATGATAATGGACTGAATCTCTGAACCTGTAAGCCAGCCCCAATTAAATGCTGTCCTTCTAAGAGTAGCTTTGGGGGCCTGGAGAGATGGCTCAGCAGTTAGGAGCATTGACGGCTCTTCCAAAGGTCCTGAGTTCAAACCCCAGCAACCACATGGTGGCTCACAACCACCTGTAATGAGATCTGATGCCCTCTTCTGGTGTGTCTGAAGACAGCTACAGTGTACTTACATAGAATAAATAAATATTTGGGCCAGAGTGAGAAGAAAGAAATAAGAGTTGCCTTGGTCATGGTGTCTGTTCTAGCAGTAAAACCCTAACTATGACACTCATCAAAGATGTACATCAAAGTATGCCGACAGGGCTGGTGGGGTGGCTCAGCTAGTGAAGATACTTCCTAGCAAGACTGATGACCTGGGTTCATCCCTAGAGCCCACATGGAAGAAGAGAATGATTCCCACAAATTGTACATGCAATCTGTGGGATGGACACATTCACAAACACACACATATAAATAAATACATACATACACACACACACACACGAGCAAGCAGGCAAGGGGGTGCATTGAAAGACATTGTCCATAACAGAAAAAAAAAACTTGTAAAAAAACAAATATCCTTCAATAGGAAAGAGACTAAGTAATATAGCATCAACAGGGATCTGATTACAGATGGTGTGAGCCACCGTTGCTGGGAATTGAACTCAGGACCTCTGGAAGAGCAGTCAGTGCTCTTAACCACTGAGCCATCTCTCCAGCTCGTGACACATATCTTTAAGTGTCAAGATAGAACTGTGGTGTGCTTGCTTCATACTGCTAAGTTACAAATTCAGGAAACTAAACGTTGGACTGTCACTCGGTACTTACCTGTATGTATGCGTGTATATGAATGTGGTGTGTGGCTACACAGATGCCACGGCACACATGTGGAAGTAAGAGGAAAACCCGCAGGAGTCACTGGATCACTCAAGCTCTCAGGCTGGACAGCAAGCTCCTCCACCCACTCAGCCATTTACCTGGCCATCATTCCTTAACAAAAACAAGCAAACCAAAAATAAAACACGGGAATGAGGACTAAAGAAGTGGCTCAACAGTTAAGAGTATATATTGCAGCCAGGAGGTGGTGGCACACACCTCTAACCCAGCACTCAGAAGGCTGAGGCAGATGGATCTCTGAGACAGAATTATAGCGCAGGACAGTCTGGTCTACAAAGTGAATTCCAGGACAGCCAGGGCTACACAGACAAACTGTATCAAAAAAAATAAAATAAAATAAAACAAGGGGGCTGGAGAGATGGCTCAGCTGTTAAGAGCACTTACTGCTCTTCCAGAGGTCCTGGGTTCAATCCCCAGTAAGTACATGAGGGCTCACAAGCATCTGTAACAGGATCTGATACCCTTTTCTGGTGTGTCTGAACACAGCAACTGTTCTTACATACATAAAATAAATAAATCTTTAAAAAAAATAGCAAGCCGGGCGTGGTGGCACATGCCTTTAATCCCAGCACTCGGGAGGCAGAAGCAGGTGGATTTCTTAGTTCCAGGCCAGCCTGGTCTACAATGTGAGTTCCAGGACAGCCAGGGCTACACAGAGAAACCCTGTCTCAAAAACCAACCAACCAAACAAACAAACAAACAAAAACGAGTGTATAGAGGATCCCAGTTCAATTCCCAGCACCTATCTGAGAGTGACTCATAACCACCCTTAACTTCAGTCCCAGGAGGATCCCATCCCTTGCCTCTGGTCACCAGAACTTACATGTACATACATGTAACTAAATAAATGATAAAATATGTACAGAGAATCTTTCATAAAAATAGGAGGGGAGGGGGTGGCTCACGATCTGCAAAGCAATCTCATGCCCTCTTCTGGCACATATGTGTATAGGCAGACAGAGCATTCACATACATTAAATAAATATTTTTTTAAAGATTTATTTATTATGTATACAGCGTTCCTCCTGAATGTATGCCTGCAGGCTAGAAGAGTGCACCACATCTCACTGTATGTATAGGAGTACACTGTAGAGGTCTTCAGACACACCAGAAGAGGATGTGGGATCCCATTAAAGATGGTTGTGAGCCACCATGTGGGTGCTAGGAATTGAACTCAGGATCTCTGGGAGAGCAGCCAGTGCTCTTAACCACTGAACCATCTCTCCAGCCCAGTAAATAAATCTGAAAGGAAAGGAAAGGAAAGGAAAGGAAAGGAAAGGAAAGGAAAGGAAAGGAAAGGAAAGGAAAGGAAAGGAAAAGATAGGATGTGGGACACTAGGAGGAAGAGAGGATTCTGGGAAATAGTGAGAGAATAAAAGGTGACACAGAGAGGCTCTGGGAGAGACACTAAGGAAGAAGCAGGTCGAGACTGAGGGAAGGTAAACTAACCAATTAGTAGACACAGAATAGTTTGAATGGGTTAACTAAACTACAAGCTAGTCAGGAAATGAAGCAAGGCATTTAATAATGCGTAATTGGTCCCAGAGTTGTCATTTTGGGAGCAGAGGCTGGAAGGATAAACGGATTTTTTTTTTTTTAAAAAAGACTTATTTATGTATGTGAGTACACTGTAGCTGTCTTCAGACACACCAGAAGAAGGCATTAGATCCCATTACAGATGGTTGTGAGCCACCATGTGGTAGCTGGGAATTGAACTCAGGACCTCTGGAAGAGCAGTCAGTGTTCTTAACCGCTGAGCCATCTTTTCCAGACCTTTTTTTTTTTTTTTTTTACAAAAATAAATCTTAAAAATAAATGTACATCACAATTAAGTAGATATCCATATACACCACTGCCTTGGTGGAGGAATCACCCCTAATCACCACACTAACAAACGGCTAATGTTTACTAAGCATTTGGTATTTATGAAGTATCAGCAACTGTTCTAAGAGCGCTACAGCGTAGTATTAAAAATAAAACCCAGCTATAAAAATAAAGCCCGATCTCCTTGGAGGGAGGGTCGTCCCCGCCCCCACCCCCCCAAAAAAAAACCCACTGAAAAGCGGATACGTGTGTACGTACAGACACTGGGTGGTGTGAGGAGTCAGGCTCTGTTTCTAAGAACCAGACATTTAAAAACAACAAATGTTTTGATCCACTAAAAAATTAAAGTGCCTTTCACAGATCAATGAGGTAAGATTGATCCCCCTGACCTTACCTTTTAAACAGACAACAGCAATTTATCCCTCCCCTTCCTGTGAGCGCTTAAAGGCAGGCTGGAGTAGGAGCGAATGTTAACATCCAAACTTTTCTCGGAGCCTTGTCCAGCCTAGTTAAATCAAAGCACAAGACACAACCAATCGGTCACCACCATCCATCACTCACACCCGGGAGCGAGTTCAGCTGTCCTGAAAGCTGAGAAAGGCCAGGGCGGCAGATGGCCAGGAAGTTTACAATAGCGTCCTAGGTGGATCGCACACAGCCTGTCCAGCGAGTGACTGTCTGAGCACGGGCGGCGTGTTGGGGGTAACCCCAGGGAACCAGCCAAGGTGTGTGTGTTGGGGATCGGGGACCATCGTTCAGATCTCTCAAGACCCGGAGCTCTTTGCTTTGTTTACTGGGAGTCTTGTGTGTTGCTCAGGTGAATGGCTGGGGACCATTCCCCTTTGGGACTGATGTGGCTACACCGCAGCCGAGCCTGGGGTCAGAATCACACACACCACGACCTCCGCAACCTCGCTCACACAGCCGCTCTGCACTCCATTCACTCGCACAAATGACATCACGCCGTGGCTTCCCGGCCGCACTCAGTCGCGGTGCCAGCCACCCCGACGCCCTGCCACGCCCAGCAGGCACAGCTGGCCACTGTGGTCCCCACGCAGCAACCCGAGGCGCGGCCCCAGTCTGAGGAGCGCGGGGCCTCTCTGTCCCCATCCTTACCCCCTGCTCCCTGCAGCACCTTCACTAAGTTCACGGAACTGAGACCCAGGCTCGGCTCAGTTGCCCCGCCCCACGCGCTGAGGTGACAGTGGCTGCATCTCCAGACCCCTGAGAGCCCACAGGGCGTTGCGCGGGGACTGCTGGGAGGGACAGCCGCACGCACCGCGTGCGCATGCGCCCCACTCACTGCACGCTCCGTTTGGGACTGGGACAGGGAGAGGAGCAGAACCTCAGCTCTGCTTAAGTATTTGAGGAAAGTCGGGTTTTCGTTTGGAGATTTGTGTATTTGATATAGTCATGTTTGTTGTGGAGGTGACTGCAAATGACTACGTCTTAGAATAAGATTTTAAGGGACATTCCTATCATGTGGTTTGCTTTTGCCCAGGTTCTTAAGAATTTTTTTCTTTCTTACTCAGGGCTTTTTTTTGGAAAGACGGCTCAGTGGTTAAGATCACTGACTGCTCTTTCAGAGATCCCAAGTTCAATTCCCAAGAACCACATGGTGGCTCACAACCATCTGTAATGGGATCCAGTGCACTCTTCTAGTGTGTGTCTGCAGAGACCAATGGTGTACTTGAAAGAAGAAAAACTGAACTTTTCCTGAACTCTCTTACCCCTCCCATCCAGAGACTGTTCCCGGAGCACTCCTGAACTTTTTACCCCAAGGTACCCCCTCCCAATTGGAAACTGCTCCAGGAACATTTTTTAGATAAGGGTCTCCTGGAACGAACAAACCTAGTCCTACCCCTCCTAACTGAAGACTGTTCCAAGAACATTTTTGAGATAGGGGCCTCCTGGTACTACCCCAGAGTGTTCCAATGGATCAGGTACACGACCCCTTGGTTACGAAGAGCCCCTGGAAAGTCCCTGGGAATAACCTTTGGCAGAACTCTTTAGTGACGCACATTTGTACTTTCCCTGCCCTGCTCCCCCCTTACCCTTCTCCTATAAAAGCCTGTGACAAGTCTGGGCCAATTGTCGATTCTCCTCTGCACCATGCTGGGTGTATGAGATTCGACCCCAGAGCCTCTGGTATATGTGCTTTTTATGTGCTTTCTTGTCGTTGCTGTATTAAATCTTACTCTCTATACATCTTAAGTTCGGTCTCAGTGTCTTCTTGGGTGCGGCTGTCCCGAGGCTTGAGTGAGTGTCCCCCTTTGGGAGTCTTAGAGTCTTTCATACTCATATACATTAAATAAATAAATCTTTAATAAGAAAGGCAGAAACGAGCCGGGCGTGGTGGTGCACGCCTTTAATCCCAGCACTCGGGAGGCAGAGGCAGGCGGATTTCTGAGTTCCAGGACAGCCAGGGATATACAGAGAAACCCTGTCTCGAAAAAAACCAAAAAAAAAAAAAAAAAAAAAAAGAAAGGCAAGAAACTCTGATACCCTTAATTCAAATTTAACATCAACGATTTTTTTCTGTCTTTTCTTTTCATTTTTTCTTTTAGTCACACATACTTTTTGTTTTGTTTTTGTTTTTGTTTTTTGATGACCCAGCACTTTAATCCCAGCATTTGGAAGGCAGAGGCAGGAGGATTTCTGAGTTGGAGGCAGCCTGGTCTATGGAGTGAGTTACAGGACAGCCAGGACTACACAGAGAAACTCTGTCTCAAACAAACAAACAAACAAACAAACAAAAAAATCAAATGTGGAGCTGGACATGGCAGCACACACCTTTAATCTCATCACTCACGCTGGGAAGGAGAGGCAGGGGATCTCTCTTGTGTATGAGGCCAGCCTGGTCTACATGATGAGTTCCAGGATAACTGGGGTAATGTAGAAAGACCCTGTCCCTCCAAAAATCAAATAAATAGATACATACATACTGATGGGGCTTAGGAGATGGCTCACTGGTTAGGAATACTGGTTGCTTTTACAGAAAATACAAGTTCATTTCTCAGCACCCATGTGGCGGCTCATAACCACGTATAACCCCAGCTCCTGGTGATTCAATGCTCTTACAAGTCAGAGGTACACACACACACTCACTCACAAAGACACTCATACACATAAAATGTCCAAAACATGGTATAGATATGCCTAGGAACAATGTCCATCAGGGGCATATATTTTAGCATGTATCATGAAAAAGAATATCTGAAAGAAACAAGGCCTACCAGGAGGCTCGTAGAGTCACATACTGTCAAGGTAAGAGTCCTGGGATTGCTACATTTTGTTGTTTTGTTTTTTCCAGGCAAGGTTTCTCTATGAAGTAGTCCTGGCTGTCCTGGAACTTTCTAAGTAGACCAGGCTGGACTCGTGTCTCCCATGTGTCACCACCTGATTGTCAACTTGAGATTTAGAATCACAAGGCACGTCCTCTGGGAGGCTGGGAGGCTGGGGCTGGGAGAATGGGATATTTTCAGACAGTTTACCTGAAGTAGGAAGAAACATCCTGAATTTAAGAAAAAGGGGTGGGGCCTGGGACGGAAGAAATGGCTCAATCGTTAGCATTTACTGTATATACTTCCAGAGGACATTCCTAACACCCACATCGTGGCTCAAAACCATCAGTGTGCACATAAACACGAATACACAATGGTGCACACATGCATGCATACATACAGGCAAGACACTCATACACATAAGAAAAGAATTTTTGTAACCAAGCTGGCTACTGGCATTCCATCTTTCTGCTTCCTGACTGCAGACTCCACGTGACCACGTACCTTTTGCCATTCTTGTTCTGCCAAACTGTATCCTCAAACTGTGAACCACATTGAACTCCACAGCAGGATAGACAGAAAGGTAATCTCAGTGCCACAGGAAAAGCCTTGCAGAGGAAAAGGGCTCTGCTCCAGAGACCTGATTGACTTTTAAATAAGCCCACAAAAGGCAGACTCCAAACTCCACTGATAAGGACCTAACAGCACATAAAAATATGCGCTTTCATCTTTAATCCCAGCACTTGGGAGGCAGAGGCAGCAGGATCTCTGGGAGTTCGAAGCCAGCTTGGTCTGCAGGGTGAGTTCCAGGACAGCTAGGGCTACAGAGAGAAGCCCTGTCTTGGAAAACAAAAAACAGAAAACAAAAACAAAACACAATGCCCTCCCCCCACCCCCCACCACCACCAAAAAAAAAAAAAAAAAATGCTTTCCGGGCTGGTGAGATGGCTCAGTGGGTAAGAGCACCCGACTGCTCTTCCAAAGGTCCAGAGTTCAAATCCCAGCAACCACATGGTGGCTCACAACCATCCGTAACGAGATCTGGCGCCCTCTTCTGGAGTGTCTGAAGACAGCTACAGTGTACTTACATATAATAAATAAATAAATCTTAAAAAAAAAAAAAATGCTTTCCAAAGGTCATCTTGTCAAAGTCAGCAAATTAACTGATCTCAGGACTCGAGAGACGGCTCAGCAGATAAGAGCACCGGGTACTCTTACAAAGGACCAGGGTTCTGTTCCCACGACTTACAGGGTGGCTTAGAACCACTTGGAAACTGTTCCAGGGACTCCAATCCTTTCTTTAGGCCTCTAGGACACCAGGCACACAGCTGGTGCACATACATGCATATGTGCAGGCAAGTCACTCCGGCACCCAAAATAAAAGGAATAAAACTTAAAGAAAACTGCTCTGGTTAGCGCTAGATGCTACTTTTCCAGAAGCCATCTCCATGAGGGGTGTCAAGAACAGCAATTAGGCCGTGCTCACGTGGGCTTTAAATGACGTATAACCTCCTGCTCCTGGCACTCTTCCCCAAGTACGTTATCCTCCTCACAAGCCACCATACAACTAGACTTACTAAGGAAAAAATAATCTTCTAACTCTCTTCTTTCGGTTTTTCAAGACAGGGTTTCTCTGTGTAACCCTGGCTGTTCTGGAATTCTCCCTGTAGACCAAGCTGGCCTCTGCCTCCTGAATGCTGGGATTAAAGGCGTGCACCACCACCCAGATAAATTCTTTAACTCTTAATCTTATAACAAATGACACTTTGCAGGAATGTCAGAAAGGCGATGCTTTCTGAGCCATCTTTAGAGGTTAACTTGTGAGCCACCAAGATCCTACAGTCACGGCAGGACCTGGCTATGACTCTCCCTCAGAGCCACCCCAAGTTCTCTTATCATCCCATATATCCGCATTGACTCTTCAAGTTGTTTTTGTAAGGCATCTTGTCAAAGCAACCAGTGACTCGTGTAGCTCCTAGTCACCATGCTCAAAGTTGTTCATGAAAATGCTCATAAAGGCTCAAAGAACAAGCCACCTTAAAAACATTAAGAATACAGCGGGCAATAATGGCGCACACCTTTAATCCCAGTGTTCAGGAGGCAGAGGGAGGCAGATCTCTGAGTTTGTGGCCAGCCTGGTCTACAGAGAACTTCAGGACAGCCAGCGCTACACAGAGAAACCCTGTCTCCAAGATACCCCTCTCCAAAAAGGAAAAAAAAAAAAAGTTAATGACGCAATTATGAAAAAAAAAAGGAAAGAACGGAAACCATAAAATTACACTGCCACACAGATTGTTACGTTTAAGATCAAAGCATTGTTTTCTGTTCAATTATTTGCCAGACTGAATAATCTGAGTCAAAAGAAATACAAGCTGTTACTCAACAGCTTGCAGAATATACTGCATTGATAGGGTGCTTCTCCAATACGAGTTTCTCTTAGATGAACAAGCGAGAGTCAACAAGTCAACTGTTTCGACATTCTTCGGTCTAGAGGGACTCTACAGAGTCTCTGACAGTTCTGAGTCTTCCCATACATCATGTATGTGTCGGTTCATCACCAATATAAGTTCTGATGCTGAATAGGCTGTGAGTTATAGATAAAGTTCTTCCCACAGTCCTCGTCTTCGTAGGCTTTCTTACCACCGTGAATTCTGTGATGACTGATGAGCTGTGAACTCTGAGAATAGGCTTTCCCACAAATCTTACATTCATACGGCTTCTCTCCAGTGTGGATTCTCTGGTGTCTGGTGAGGTCGGAACCTGACCGGAAAGCCTTCTCACACTCCTTACACTCATAGGGCTTCTCACCGGTGTGGATTCTTTGATGTTTAATAAGTTGGGAACTCTGACTAAAGGCATTGCCGCATTCCTTACATTCGTAGGGTTTCTCTCCGGTGTGAATTCTCTGGTGTTGAGTGAAATTTGAACCGCTACTAAAAGCCTTCCCACATTCTTTACATTCATAAGGCTTCTCGCCAGTGTGAATTCTCTGATGGCGAGTAAAATTTGAGCCACTACTGAAGGCTTTTCCGCAGTCCTTACACTCATAGGGTTTCTCACCTGTGTGAATTCTGTGATGTCGTGTCAGGTCTGAGCCGCAAATGAATGTTTTCCCACATTCCTTACACTCAAAGGGTTTCTTTCCGGTGTGAATTTTGTAGTGGTGAGTGAGCCCTGAGGGGTGTCTAAAGGTCTTGCCACAGTCCTTACACTCGTACGGCTTCTCAGTGGTGCGAACGATCTGATGGGTAGCAAACCGAGAGCCATGCTTACAGTGTTCCCTGTTTTCTTTACTTGCACAATATTTCTCTTTATTCTTGATAATCTGCTGCAGCCTGAAGGATGGGTACTGACTGAGAGTGGGCACGTCGTCACCGTTGATGATCAGTTCGCTGAACTGTCTCTCCTGAGATCCGCGCTGTCTCTCACGGTGGCCATTCCATTCCCGGGCACTGCTGAGACTCGAGCACTGAAGGTCCTGTCTCGTGAGCTTCCTCATTATCTCCCGCTGCGCTGTCTCTATCTCATACAGCTCCTTCTTCAGGAATAACTTCTGGGCCTCACATCTTGACTCCAGGACTGGAGTGGGGGGCGGGGGGGGGGGGGGAGAACAGTGACTCACATTTGTATTGTTTGGGAGCTGTGATATAAGCCTGGGAGAGCTAAGTGACTTTTGAGAACTAGGTAAAGGTCAGGAAGGCACAGTGGCAGACATCTGTAACCTCACGACACAAAGACAGGAGCACCAAGAGTCCAAAGTCATCCTAAGTTTGAAGCTAGTCTGGGTTTTATGAGACTCTGTATTAAGAATAAATTTAAAAAAAAATTTTTTTTGAGGCTGGAGAGATGGCTTAGTAGTTAAGAGCACTGGCTGCTCTCCCGAAGGTCCCAGGTTCAATTTCTAGCACCCACACGGCAGCTCACAACTGTCTCTAACTCCAGTTCCAGAGCATCTGGCATCTTTACACAGACATACATGTAGGCCAAACACCAGTGCACATAAAGATAAGTAAATCAAGCCGGGCGTGGTGGCGCACGCCTTTAATCCCAGCACTCGGGAGGCAGAGGCAGGCGGATTTCTGAGTTCGAGGCCAGCCTGGTCTACAAAGTGAGTTCCAGGACAGCCAGGGCTACACAGAGAAACCCTGTCTCGAAAAACCAAAAAAAAAAAAAAAAAAAAAAAAAAAAAGATAAGTAAATCAGGGGCTGGCGAGATGGCTCAGTGGTTAAGAGCGCCGACTGCTTTTCCGAAAGTCCCGAGTTCAAATTCCAGCAACCACATGGTGGCTCACAACCATCTGTAACGAAATCTGATGCCCTCTTCTGGAGGATAGCTACAGTGTACTCACATATAAATAAATAAATAAATAAATATAAGTAAATCACTAAAAAAAATATCCAGCCAGGTTTGGTAGCATACATGTTTAATCCCAGCACTTGGGCTGCAATGTTACTTCTGTAGTTTGTCACTGAGAACTGCACACATTAGAGAAACAGTGAAAAGTCGTTAGAAGTATGGGTGACAGCACTTGGGAGGCAGAGGCAGGCGGATTTCTGAGTTCGAGGCCAGCCTGGTCTATAAAGTGAGTTCCAGGACAGTCAGGGCTACACAGAGAAACCCTGTCTTGAAAAACCAAAAAAAAAAAAAAAAAAGTATAAAAAGTATGGGTGAATTAAGGACGGTATGGCCCTTCTGAATAAAACAGATGAAAACCTAGTTAAGAAAGCAAGTCGGTAGAATTGCAGGTCGGTGGTACAAGGCTTGCTTAGCAGGCACAGGCCCTGGCTGATCCCCAGCAGGAGAGGCTTCAATGGAGAAGGAAGGGGGAACTGGAGGAGGATGTATCTTTGACTGTTTAGGGGAGTACACATTCCAGTGGACAGCAGACAGCGGATCCAGAAAGAGGCTGCTAAGAAGTATTAGAATCCAGACGGGGCTGCTGCTCAGGTCACAGTCCCTGCAGTCCCCTCTCCCTGGCCTCACAGGTGTTCGCAGGCACCCTATGGAAAGCCAACAGCATTCCCTTGGAATGGCCCTTGGGTTTCTCATCTGGAGATGTGAGTTTGGGGGCTTAAACATACCAAAGGATCTACAGGGAGCCACACTTCTCTTCCCTGACTGCCTGGTGAGAAACCAGAGGCCCCGTCTTCAGGCTCCTGCTGAGCCTTCCCCCTTCCTCAGAGATCTGTAACCTGGAGCCAGGCTCTGTCACTCCTTAGAGCTCACACGGTGCTGTCTGTGGTGCTGGGGCCTGGCGTCTCCTTAGTCTCAGCCATGCTGGTGTCGGCCTGTGCATGCATTAGTAGCTCTTCTAATAAACTTCTTACACCCAACAATCATCCAGACCTGCATCTAAGACCTTTCAAGAACCTTGGAAGGAGCTGGATCCAAAGTATGCATTACAGGAAAGGTGACAGTGAAGAAGACCCAGAAGGCCTTTTGTAACTCCACGCAGCTTTCTCTTTTTTTCCCTTTCAGGTGGTTTTTGTTTTTGTTTTTATTTTTATTTTTTTGAGACAGGGTTTCTCTGTGTAGCTCTGGCTGTCCTGGAACTCACTCTGTAGACCAGGCTGGCCTCAAACTCAGAAATCTGCCTGCCTCTGCCTCCCAAGTCCCTTTCAGGTTTTTAAAGACAGGATCCCACTATAGCCCTGGCTGGCCTAAAACTTACAGAGCTCTATCTGCCCCTTCCTCCCAAGTGCTGGGACTACCAGTGTGTGCCAACATGCTCAACTATTTTTGGCTCTTCTTTACTTTTCTATTTTTACTTTTTGAGACAGGGTCTCATGTAGCCTAGGCTGGCCTGGAACTAGCTGCAATCCTGTCCCAGCCGCCCAAGTGCTGTAATTACAGGCATGAGCCACCATACTGCACAGCTTCCTGTTGTTAACTCTACTACACCTGAAACACTCTGGGACTAGGAGGTAGACGTCCGAAGGCTTTTTCAAAAACAGGTAAGCTTCCCGAGGATACTCGGAGGAAAGGAGGAAACAGCCCCACCAAAGGGCAAATCAGAGTTAGTGTGGACAGACATCCTTACCCATTGAGAGCAGGTTGCTGTAATTCTCCAACATCACATCTCTGTACAGATCTCTCTGCTCCTCAGTCAGGCACTCCCACTCCTCCTGAGAGAAGTCTATGTACACATCGTGGAACAGCACTGACACCTGGAACAATACCCACAAATTGCTTGATTAATAGAAGGGGCGGGGCGGAAGAGAAGGAGGGGTTGCTTCTATGTAGGAAAAACAACAGAAAAGGAATAAGGTAGAACTAGCTAAATGCCGTGGGATTAAGTGTCTGGAATCATAGGGAAGGCCTATGACCAAACCACTGTGCTTCTATGGCACTGTTTCCTCCAGACTAGGCCACCTGGGCTGGATAAATTCCTCCATTATCCACAGGAAGCTGGGAAGCACAGACCCAGCCGGGAGGACCTCTGCGCTAAATGACGTACACAAAGCCTCATGGCATTCTCACACAGCCAAGAGTAAAATCTCAGGGTAGAAGAAAAAGAAACGACATCAGAAGCATCCGGAGAGACAGCAGGCTACGTGAGGGCATCAGACATCCAGAGAGACAGCAGGCTATGTGAAGCCATCAGACATCCAGAGAGACAGCAGGCTGTGTGAAGCCATCAGACATCCAGAGAGACAGCAGGCTATGTGAGGGCATCAGACATCCAGAGAGACAGCAGGCTATGTGAGGGCATCAGACATCCAGAGAGACAGCAGGCTACGTGAGGGCATCAGACATCCAGAGAGACAGCAGGCTATGTGAGGGCATCAGACATCCAGAGAGACAGCAGGCTATGTGAAGCCATCAGACATCCAGAGAGACAGCAGGCTATGTGAAGCCATCAGACATCCAGAGAGACAGCAGGCTATGTGAGGGCATCAGACATCCAGAGAGACAGCAGGCTATGTGAGGGCATCAGACATCCAGAGAGACAGCAGGCTAAGTGAAGCCATCAGACATCCAGAGAGACAGCAGGCTATGTGAGGGCATCAGGAAGCACAGGAGTATTGGGATTCTTACGACTTCTGGACACAAGAAACAAAATAATTCAGTACCCAGTGGAGAAAAATAAACTCTGACCCAGAAGTCTATAACTCAACTATCTTTGTTCTGAGCGTACACTCTTAGATGTACAAGGACTCAAGTACAGGGTCCTGGGGAACTACTGGAGGATGTAGTCACCAAGAAGAGGGAGTAAACCAAAAACGGCCATGGGATGCAGGAAAGAGTCACACGTCAACAGGAGACTATCAGAGGAAAACCCAGAGAAAGGATAAAAGTTCAGGAAAGCGGTGGCTTCTAGAAAGTAAACAGAGGGGGCTAGTGAGATGGCTCAGCGGTTAAGAGTGCCGACTGCTCTTCCAAAGGTCTTGAGTTCAAATCCCAGCAAGCACATGGTGGCTCACAACCATTCGTAACGAAATCTGATGCCATCTTCTGGAGTGTCTGAAGACAGCTACAGTGTACTTACATATAATAAATAAATAAAATTAAAAAAAAAAAAAGAAAGTAAACGATCTTTCCAGAAGGAACAAGGACACTGAGGGATGGGGAGGGAGTCTCTATGTCCAAAAGATGACGATGTTTGACCATATAGAAATGCACTAGCAGGCTAGAGAGGCTCACAGGTTAAAGGTACTGGCTACTCTTTGCTACTCTTTGAGTTTAGTTCTGAGTACCCACAACCATCTATACTGTAGTTTGAGGGGATCCAATGCCCTCTTCTGGCTGAGTGCATATGGTGCTGACAAAAAAACAGGGGGCAAACATTCACGTACAAGAAATAAAAACCATGAAACTTCACTGACTGATGTGTGGCAATGACATCACCAAACTTGGGGGCCACGCCCTGTGCCCAATATAAGTTCGGCCACCCATCCTCATTTTTTTCTCCCCCCCCCGGCCCCCCACATCCTCATTTAAAGGAGCCAAATTAATAGTAATAGTATAATGAGGTAGAAAAAGAAAGAGTTATTAAACATGACCACCAAGCAGAGAGCTGTCCTGAGACTGAAGGTTAAAAGGAGGGCAGAGGATATGCATATCTAAACAGTCTTGGTCAAGGCGTGGTTCCAACCACCACTGACCCACCACTATCTGGGCTCATCCCCTTGGGTACTCTTGTAAGTTGGTAGATGTCAATTCTCTTTCCAGGAGACAAGTTCCCCCTTGGGCTGGGAACTTTTCTCCCAGCATAAGATGGGGAGAGGGGGGCGGGGGGGGAGGGGGGGAGAGATGGACGCCGCTATTTCTTGGAGCCCACACTTCAGTAGTTTGATAGACCTCTGACTCAGAGACACAAGGATCTGGAACATCTTCATTTCTGCCAAGCCAGTAAACAGTAAATATCAGAGATTTCAGATCTAAATAGACCAATAACTAAGAAAATAGAACAAGGACTAATTAATGGAGCTGAGTGTAGAGGCAGAGGCAGAGGCAGACGGATCTGTGAGGCTGAAGCCAGCCTGGCTTACAGAGGGAGTTCTAGAACAACCAGGGTTATACAGAGAAATCCTGCCTTGAAAAACAAAACAATAAGCAAACGATCAAAGTCATTAATGTACGGGGTGTGACCATGCAGGGCAGCAACCAGAGGTTTGAGGTCAGTCACAGTGAGTGAGAGCCCATCTCTAAAACAAGGAAGAAAACACAAGTTCCTTCATTCCAAGAACTGGAATAGGGCATGCACCATGGTGTTCAGACTTAAGACTGGAATATGTTACAATCAGGTACCCCACACAATGTTAAAAAAGTAAATGTTAATACTGATAGATAAGTAAATGAATAAGGCTGGCTAGGTTGTACAGACTTTGAACCTCAGTCTCTGTGAACTCAATGTCAGCCTAGTCTACAAACTGAGAAGTGTTTAAAATAAAAGGGGTGGGGGTGGAAAGGGGACAGGGCAGACAACTTGTTATAATAAGTGTAGAGGCATATTTATTTCAGATTACATAATATTCCATCTTAAAGATAATAAATGCCAGCCGGGCAGTGGTGGCACACGCCTTTAATCCCAGCACTTGGGAGGCAGAGAGAAGCAGGCGGATTTCTGAGTTCAAGGCCAGCCTGGTCTATACAGTGAGTTCCAGGACAGCCAGGGCTATACAGAGAAACCCTGTCTCGGGAGAGAAAAAAAAAAAAGAAGATAATAAATGCTAATTTCTTGTTCACCTGCTTGTTGTCTGGGATGAAATCCAGGAACCCAGGGGTCTTTTCAGGCTAGACAAAGTATTTTACCAAGAAGCTACTTCCCAGTCTTTGGCTGGGAAGACGGCGCTCAGTATGTACTTCAGGGTTCACCGTAGTGCAAGCTGGTCTCTACCATCATCCTAAATGCTGGGATTCAGGCTTGAGCCAATGGACTCGGCACATATGACATTTTTACCTACCATTAGACTTTTAGGTTAATATTAATCTTTAAAGACTTCCCTGAGCTGGGACACAGCTCACTTGGTAAAGTATTTGCCCAGTAGCTATGAGACTCTGGGTTCCATCCCTAAAGCTCTATATAAACTGGGCCTGGCGGCACACGCCTGTTAAGTCCAACACCCAAGAGGTGAAGAAGGCAGGATTAGCCCAAGGTCATCCTCAGCTAAATAATGAATTGGAAGCCAGCCTATAAAGACTCCATCTGAAAACAAACACACACACACACACAAAAGATGTCCGCTGTCCACTCACTTCCCTCTAGGGTATGAGATGCCTCTGTACACCAGACCAGACTGAGAAGGGCATTCAGAGATGGGGACAAATAGGTTCCATGGGACTCCTGGCCAGCCAGGAACGCCAGGGATGTTACAACTCTTAGAAAAGAAGTGAAGAGGTTTGGGTGACCATAGCCGGGGACCTGGGACTCTCATCAGCTACAGCAGCAGTGGCAGAGGTGGCAGCTGCAGCTGCTGCCACTCTAATGTGAGCCTCTGTAGGGGGCAAGAGCCTAGCCATCCATGTGGGTCCCAGATTCAGCGGTGAACAAACTCTCCCCCTAGTGTTACAACTCAGGAAAGAGGATCCTCCATGAACTAACCTGAGTGCTTTTTCCATGTGGACAGGGATTGAGGGAGGAGATGTTTTCTATCGGTGAGTTTGAGAGGTTAGTGGTGCTCTATTTCCACGGGGAAAGACTCTGGGTGCTACATTACAGGTCTGACTGCCCACGGTCCTCTCGGTGGGGAGTCATGGCTGCAGGACTGGTATAGAGATAGGAGCAGCCATTCCTGCTGCTCTCAAATATCTGAGATTCCTGGAGTCTGAGCTCACTCAATGTTACCAGATCCTATGCCTGTCTGGTGGCACAGCCACTTGCCCTACAAAAAGGTAACTTTAGTATGGGAAGCTGGTATGTATAAGCGCCACTGTGGACTTGTTACTTGCCCCTGTTACTGAGCTTCAGGAAAATGATGAAGAAAGATGCTGCTTAATACAAAAGCATTGGGCTGGGAGCTCAACAGTCGAGAACACTCTGGCTGTTCTTCCAGAGGACCCAGGTTCAATTCCCCTTACCAACAATCCAATCCCAGAGGATCTGACACCCTCTACTGGACTCCGTAGGTATGACACACATGGGATACACAACACCCAAACAGATAAACAGATTTAAAAAAAAAAAAGAAGAAGAAAGAAAAAAAAAGCTCAATGACGTTAGAGTTAAGGTTTCACAGAGCTTTGACCAACCAGCAGTCATACTTCCAAACCTACAGGCTCATAAACCAGGAGACACAGATGTTCTAAGACTAAAACTGAGGTGGGGGGCTCCGCATGCTGCAGCTGCCCCTGGGCACTCAACGCCACCCTCGCCATGGGTGGAGCCCACGAGCTAGCCAGCCGCTGGCTGCCGGAGTCCAGGAGGTGCATTCGCCAAGGTGGACAGCCTCCCATGGGAGGGTTAGGGAAGTGGGGGGTTGCAGCGTTGGCTGTCTTGGCCCCCAGGCTGGGCAGTGGCAGCACAGGGCCCCAAGTCTACTTTCTGAGTCCCCCTGGGGCTGCAGACAAAGAGGCGGGGACAATGACAATGGCCCAGCGAGACAGCCAAGGGTACGACAAGGAGCTAAGGAAGTGGCTCAAGCTAGAGAAGTGGGTTTTAGAACAGCTCATGTGACTCTACGACTGCCAGGAGGAGGAGACCCCGGAGCTCCAGACAGATGTGGGTGAACTCTTGGATATGGAAAGCGATGACACCCAGTGTGCTAGAGTCAGGGAGCTGTGAGTTGACTGTTACAAACCCGCTGAGGCCTTCATCTCTGACCTGCTGGACAAGATCCAGGCCATGCAGAAGCTGAGCACACCCCAGAAGAAGTAAGGGTCCTGACTCAGACGACCGTGCCTCCCACAGGACAATCGCTGCCCCCAACCTCGTAGCAACAGCAAAACCGGGGGACCCTGCAGCCAGGTTTGGTGCCATGAGCAGGGATCCCCATGCCCCTGCCCCTGCCCTCAGTTTTCCATTTTGGGGGTCTTTTTATTGTTATCAAACTGATAGGATATTAAAAAAAAAAAGACTGAAACTGAGTAAAAGTATCACTCTTATTTTTTCTTCTTCTTCTTTTTGTTGTTGTTAGATTGAAACAGGATCATTGGGTAGCCCTGGTTGGCCTGGAACTCACTCTGCAGACCAGGCTTGCCTTGCACTCACAGAGATCTTCCTGCCTCTGCCTCCTGAGTGCTGGGATTAAAGGTGTGTGCCACCACTTTTTGGTTGTGATCCTATTTGGACCTAACAGCTGGACCATCACTCCTGCCCCCAAAGCCTTTTCAGTTTGTCACTAGAGACTCTTTCCTTAGAGCAGCAGTTCTCAACCTGTGGGTCACAGCCCGTTTGAGGTTGTAACAACCCTTTCACAGGGGTCACCTTAGATCAAAAACCACACATATGTTTATGATTCATAACTGTAGTAAAACTATAGTTATAAGGTAGCAATAAAAATAATTTTACGGTCAGAGATCACCACAGCGTAAGCAACTGTCACCACGGGCTTTTCTACGCACATCCCAGCTCCCCGATAACAACTCGGAGACTTATTTATGAGTAAGGGCCTAGGCCATGAGCTTGGGCTTGTTCTCTGACTAGCTTGTAACTTAGACAACCCACTTAAACTAATCTATGTTTGCATCCAACGTCCTCAGATGCCGGGACAAACCTCCAGCTCTGACTCTCTCAGCGTTTCAATCGCTCTCCTGAAATGCCCTCCTTCTACTCCCTCCCTCTTGCTAACAGCACATCAGCTTGTCATTGCCGGGCAATGCTTCCACACGTGCACACGTGGTTATCCCTACAGGGAGCTGTATTAAAGGGTCACAGCATTAGGAAGATGGAGAGCCACTGCCTTAACAGGTAGCCCTTTGCCCATCACAAGGACCCTATCATGACTGAGCTACCATGGCTTTTGAGCAAGGTGAGACTCTTGTTTATAGCTAAATGGAAGGTTCTTTGTTCAACACCAAAAAAGCATCAAGTTGAAGAAAGCAGACATGTATCTGTACTAGACACAAAATGATTGTATTCGAATACAAAAAAAAAACCTATGCCTCACCTGAGCCATGGCTTTGATGGTGACAGGTCCTCTGTGCTGTTCTTCTGGAACGGGGGAGAACTGGGGGAGACAAAGACAGTGAGACCCCACTTGACTCAGTACACACAGCAGTCATTCCCCAAGTACTCACCCCACCCTTTGAGGGGTCTAAAGTGGGAAGAACAGACAGATATCTCAACATCCCTAACTTCAGAGAGCCAGGCTCTCGAATGGAACAGGAGGGGTTTGGGCAATATGGCTCATGGGCACATAAGCACACACATGAAGATATACTGAGAGGCCAAACCTACTCCGCCTTGGGACTGGCCTCCATCTTAAAGAGAAAAAAAAGCCTGAGAACTTGACCTGCAGCAGAACCCAAGCTGCACCCACATACCAGGAAGGACCCCAGGGCTTGTCCTTGCCTATACCCCAGAGTTACTCCCTAGCAACCTCCTAGCAACAGTCAATCAAAGGTTAGTCTGGTTATTTTGGGTGTACTTTCAGCTTGTTTGTGATTGTCAATAGTCTTGCTTCAGAGCACCCACCTGTCGGCTTATAGCCGTTCTATTAGATGTTTGCCAGACTGGACACCTCCTCCCTCCCTCCCTCCCTCCCTCCCTCCCTCCCTTGCTCCTATTTTCCTATAAAAACTTGTCCTGCTGAGGGTTTGAGGATCCTGTTCAAGGATTCCCATTCTGTTGTGACAAGGCTGGGAGGGAGGAGAGTCCAAGCCTGAGCTTGTAATAAAGAGACCCTAATGGCCTTTTGGGGTTCATGAGCACTTCCTGGCACAACAATACAATTCTTGTATAGGGTAGAACATGATACAAGTGTCTGAGATCTCAGCGCTCCGAGACTGAAACAATAGCACTGCCAGAGGCTTGAGACCACCCAGGCCTTCACAGACTGACTCACCTCTCCCTCCTACCTCTCTGCTTCTCTCTCTCTGGTTTTGTGAGAAAATGTCTCTCTACATAGCTCTGACTGTCCTGGAGTTCACTCTGTTGACCAGGCTGGTATTGAACTCACAGAGATCTACCTGCTTCTGACTCCAGAGTGCTGGGGTTAAAGACCTGCACAACCACACATAGTTTAAAATTAAGTCTTTTATTTTAAAATCACACTTTAAACCTTTTTGGGGGGTTAGAAGAGGGTGTGGGAACTGAAGCTCCTGCGGTAATTATAATTACGGTAAAGGTGATTATAACATGTCTGCTGTGGAGGCGCGCGCCTTTAATCCCAACACTCCGGAGCCAGAGGCAGGTGGATCTGTGAGTTCAAGGCCAGGCTGGAATACAGACTAAGTCCCAGGCTATCCAGGGCTATTCCGAGAGACCTTGTCTCAAAAGAAAAAAATTAAAGCAGACATGACAGAACGTTTGTATGATTAAAAGTGAGAAATACTCAAATGTCTACTATTTGATGAGATGAGTAAGTGCCATATACTTCAAATGAATTTTGCAGACAATGGATGGAACTCGAGAACATCATCCTGAGTGAGGTGACCCGGAGTCAGAAAGACATGCACAGTATGTACTCACTGATAAGTGGACATTAGCCATAAAGTGCAGGATAACCAAGCTATGATCCACAGACCAGAAAAAACTGGATAATAAGGAGGTCCAAGGGAGGGCTCCAGAATCCCACTCAGAAGGGGGAGTAAATAGTCATGGGAGATGTGTGGAGAGAGGAAGATGGGTAGGAGAGGGGGTGAGGATCGGAACACAGATGGCGATCAAGTGGAGAGGGCGAGAGAGGGCTGGGAGAATGGAAACCAGCAGCGGGAGGGGGGTATCTCTGGTGACTAGCTAGAGCCTTGGGAAGGAAGAGGCTACAGGGAGCCTATGGGGTGACTTTAGCTGAGACTCCTACTAGAGGAGAATTATAGAGACTGATGTGGCCACCTCCTGTACCCAGGCAAGACTTCCAGAGGCAGAGGGACATCAATCCACTCCAAAAATCTTCAACCCAAAATTTGTCTTGTTTATAGAAAGTGCAGGGATAAATATGGACCAGAGACCGAGAGAACAGTCATCCAATGACTGCCCCAACTTGAGACCCATCCCATGTGAGAGAGCCTAACTAACTAACTCTATTAATGATACTCTTATGCTTGCAGACAGCAGCCTAGCATAACTGTCTCCTGAGAGACTTCATCCAGCAGTGGATGGAGGCAGATGCAGAGAGCCACACTCATCAGGTGGAGCTTGGGGAGTCTTGTGGAAGAGTGAGGAATAGAAATGAGCAAGCCAGAGGGGTCCAAGACACCACAAGAAGTCCCAGAGTCAACGACTTGGGAGCATGGAGGTTCACAGAGCCTGGGTCACCAACCAAGGAGCATGGAAGAGCTGGACCTAAGCACACTCCCCACCCCACGCCTACACATTTGTAGCAAATGTGAGCTTGGTGTTTATGTGGGTCCCCTAAGAAGTGGAGTGGGGGTTGTCTCCATCTCTGTTCCCTGTCACTGGGTCACCCCCTACTTGGACTGCCTGACTGTGCTTCCTAGACCTGCTGGGACGAGGTGCCCCAGGGAGGGGTGGTACCCAGAGGGACTCTCCTGCCCTGAGGACAAGGTAAGGGGGAGATGGAGGGAGGGATTTGTAAGGGTAGGACTGGGAAGAGAGGAAGGAGGGTGGCTGAGATTAGGATGTAAAGTGAATTTTTAAAAGTAAACATTAAAAACAGTTGGAAATACTCATATGGCTACCATTAATAGTCGAGATGAATAAATGCTTCAGATGCTGAAATATCAAACAGCACAAAGACTCAGTTAAGCCGCTATCCCAATATCAAACAGCACAAAGACTCAGTTAAGCCGCTATCCCACTTAACAGGGGGAAGTCCTACACAGCGGTCCAAATAAACAAAGTAAAAGACAAAGAAAAGCATGATAGCTCACACATGAACCTCTAAAATGAGCAAAGGCTAAAGAAGAACGCACGCAAGAGATACACATACAAAACGTCACACTCGCAACCCACACACAGACCCACAACAGGGACATTCAGCTATCGGAAACCTACCTACGAGAAGACAGGACTACCTACTAGGGGCTCAAAAAGTAACTTAAGCACAACTTCACTTTTACCACACAGAATCCACAGGTATCTGCGCCTGCACTGTGCTGCACGTGGTCACAACATCACACAGTCGCACGCCCCTACAGGGACAGAACACTCACCCAGCCAGCAGCTCTCCACATCCACACACAATGCCGCACGTGTCCCCAGCTCGCTCCCTCCCACTCACCAAGGGGTGGTGCCCGCCACGGTGTTAGCAGAAACTGATGCTCATCACCAGTCCAGCCCCTTAGCACCGCGATCACTGTTCACAAATTAGCCGCACAATTCCGACTTCAACTCCTCCGCCGCACAAAGCCCAGCCTCGGCGTTCGCCCCGCCTCCTCCCGGGTTCCGCACCACAGGCCTTCCTTGCAAGCTGCCAAAGCCCTGCGATCCTTCAGTGCACCTCCCCTCTTGCCAGCTAAGCTCTGAAGTCATGCCAGGCGCGTGATCTTCCCGCGAGAAGCCAGGGAGCCCTCTGGGAAATGTAGTCCCAGGGAAACACTGCAGACAAGATGGCTCCCGATGGGCGGGGCTTCTAACGGTCCCGCAGTGTGGTGGACGAGCGGAGGACACCCCCAAATCGAAGCGCATCCCTCAGGATACATGGAACCCTATATCAGCTTCCATTACTACATTTAAAATCATTCAAAAAAGTTAGGAATCTGTTGATTTCTCGGACCTTTGGTATTATCTGTAGAAGATAGACTGCATCAGGAAAGAGGCGGAGAACTGGTAGGGGGCGGAGTGTGATTTGCATAGTAAGCATAATCACGCGGCTGAGAGTAATATAATTCAGTGCAATAGGAAAAAAATATATTGAAGGGGGAAAGTTATCTCAATTCCTCAGAGAGCTAAGCCTTTGCTTGGCCACCTCTAGCGGCCGAGATTTCCCCCCCCTCCCCCCGCCCCCAGAAGTGTACAGGAACAGATCTCCTTAGCAGATGTGTGACTTGTTCTGGACATGCATTTGGCTTGGTACTCATTAGCAGGTCCTGTAGGTTGAAAGGGTGGATACCAGGACGACACCTTGGATTCCCACATGCTTCTAATGCTAGCCCGCAGGAGGGGCAGGAGGATCAGGGTCGTCCCTAGCTACTGAGAGGTAGTTACAGTAAAAACTACAGTGGAACACTTGGAGAAAGCATCTTTCTTTGAAGTGATTTCCATAACCAATAAATATACCTAGTCCAGGAGATAACAAATCAGTTGGTCTGAAAAAAACATTAAAGTTGGGGCTAGAGAGATGGCTCAGCGATTAAGAACACTGGCTTCTCTTCCAGAGGACCTGAGTTCAATTCCCAGCAACCACATAGTGGCTCACAATCATAATAAGAGGATCCGATGCCCTCTTCTGGCCTACAGATGTATATGCAGCAGAGCACTCAAACATTAAATCTTTTAAAAAGACATTGAAGTTAAAAGACTACATCTCTGTATAATCAAGATTTTTCTCTTCCGAAAATAGGGACAACATGGCTTACCTCACTTCTCTGTTAATTGCAAAGCTGCCACAGTCCTAATGATATAGAAAGACGTAATAAAATCGATGCTGGGCTGGTGAGATGGCTCAGTGGGTAAGAGCACCCGATTGCTCTTCCAAAGGTCCGGAGTTCAAATCCCAGCAACCACATGGTGGCTCACAACCATCCGTAACGAGATCTGACTCCCTCTTCTGGAGTGTCTGAAGACAACTACAGTATACTTACATATAATAAATAAATAAATCTTTGAAAAAAAATAAAATCGATGCTATCAAGACATGAAGATCTTATAAAGATATGAAGTCACCCAGAATAGAATGGAGCTGAGGGAGAGCTGCCAGTAGACTACCCCAGTGATAACAGTTATACTAACCAGGCCTGTTAGAGGGAAGTGAAGTTTGGGATTGCTGGGTGTGGAGATTTGAATGAGCTGGCTCATAGGCTCATACATTTGAATGCTTAGTCATTAGTTTATGGAACTGCCTGGGATGGGTTAGGGGATATGGCCATGTTAGAGGAGGTGTGTTATTATTGGAGGGTGGGCTTTGAGGTTTCAAAAGCCCATACCAGGCTCAGTGTGTCTCTGTCTCTCTGTCTGTCTCTCTCTTTCTCTGTCTCTGCCTGTTTCTGTCTCTGTCTCTCTGTCTCTCTCTGCTTTCTGCAGAGACACTGCAATCCTTAAACCAATGATGACATCAGCCACCTCTTAATTTCCCACACTATTATCCTGATACTGTTTTTTTCAGTCATCCATGATTTTCCCACTGACCCGGGGTACTGCCACAATAAATTACCAATGCTCCGTGAATTCATTCATTTTTCTAGATTCAATATTCTGTTCTGACCTCAAGTTTAGACAATCTTATCAACAAAGAGCTTGGGTTGGCATAATGATGTCTGGAACCCTGCACTGGGCTACTGGGTAAGTGGATCAGAAGAAACTCGAGGCCAGCTTGGGCTACATAGGGAGTTTAAGGTCATGCTAGGCTATGTATATTCTACAAATTATCTATATACCAAAGTGAATATCCAAAATATTTTTGCCTGTTAATTGCAAACCTTTATATTGCTCATATTATCTCAATACAGTTGATAAGTTTTAGAAGACCATTCTGATTGGAATCACTGGACTCCTAAAATTAGAATCCTAATAGTGAGCCAGGCAGTGGTGGCACATGCCTTTAATCCCAGCACTTGGGAGGCAGAGGCAGGCAGATTTCTGAGTTTGAGGCCAGTATAGTCTACAGAGTGAGTTCCAGGACAGCCAAGGCTATACAGAGAAACCCTGTCTGGAAAAAAAAAGTAAAACACAACTATAATTCCTAAACTTACAAGGGGCATCAGGAGTTCAAGGCTGTGCAGGGCTTTGAGGCCAGGCTTGGCTATTTGAGCCCGTCTCAAAGAAATAAATACATAACAAAATTGTAAAAGACTGCCAGAGAGGTAGCTGAGTTGGTAAAGTGTTTGCTGTGAGATGGAAATTTCTTGTTTCTCTAAGGACTCAGTTGTGCCATGTGATGATTTTCTGGAAACTCCCTTATGAGAGGGCATGTGATGTTTTGCTGAAAACAGACTCTTCAGAAGGCACATGATGTTTAGAAAGAACCTAAATGGAACCCCACAAACAGTGAGAGGATGCTCTTGCATTCCTATTCTGTACAAAGTTTCGCTGGTCTTCACTTTGTCGAGAGAACTGCACCAAAGAACTTCTCGTGGTATTCCGGCCGATCCTGGCTGCTCCCTCTGATTTGTGCCAGTTGCAGTTTCTGCTGGATCTTGCCGCCACTACTGATTCATTTTTGGTGTTTGCTATTGGCCCGGACTGCTGGAATCCTGACAAGGAAGAGTGGGATTGCCCCGAGAAACTACTTCTAAATGGGTCTGTGACTCCCTTTTCCGATTAACCTTTCTCCCTCTGGTCGGTGGGTTAGAAGGGAAGTTGAAGTGTTCAAGAACCCTAAATAAAGTAGGTTTTGAAAAAAAAATCTAAGCCCGCAAGTAGGCTGCCTCTCCCGAAGTCAGGATTTCAGAGAGCTGCTTCTTATTGGCTCTTGGAGTCCCTTTTATGGGGAAGGGTTAGGGTTGATAGAAAATAGCTGTAGAGAGCTGTAGAGATGGCTTAGCAGTTAAGAGCATTGACTGCTCTTCCAGAGGTCCTGAATTCAATTCCCAGCAGCTCACAACCATCTGTAATGAGATCTGATGTCCTCTTCCGGTATGTCTGAAGAGAGCAACAATGTACTCACATACAAATAAATAAATAAATAAATTAATTAATATAGCTGTAGATATAACTGGCTGTTAAAATCTGGACAGAAAAGGGGGGGGGGCTGGGCTCAAGGCTGTGTGTGGGGGTGGGTGTGGGAATGTATCATGTAAAAGGGCACCTGGGAAGGTATCTGTTAAGACATATTGGTAAGCCATAAGGACAGTCATATATTCCAGGTTCAAGAATTTAGCTCACGGTTCACGGTGGCACCTTTTTGGTTTCACACTGGGCTGTTTGATAAGAAGGAGAGCAGAAAACCAAGCATGGTGGACAAGAGGCCAAACGGGCTAGATTATATAGGGAAGAGAAGCTGGGGTAAGGACAGCCCAACTCTAGTGGGAGATTTCAGGGTAGGAGGCAGGGTATGCCAGGTGTAAGAAAGGTCGCCAGGCCCCACCATACTAATCTAATGGCCTGGCCCAGTCCCTTGATGTGCAAGAGTGTTCAGGGTCAGCCTTCTAGACTGCTCTACCACTGAGAAGGCTGTTTCCAGCCCCTTGAGATACAGACAAGATCCACACTATAGAGGAAAAAAGGGCCGGGGGTGGGGGAAGAATCCCAGGCCGCCCTGGAAGCCCCGCCTCCTCCTCTCCCCCCAAAACCCTATATAATGCCTGCCTCCTGTTCTGTTCTTTGTTGATTCTCTCCCCAAGCAAAGGCACCCAACTTCTTGAGGCTTTCCTAATAAATCTCTCCCGAGGTTTGTTGTAGGGTGTGACTTTGTGGTATTCCTTGGCTCCCAACTGTAGGATAGCTTTCCCTTTAGAGCTGTAACATCTTCACCAGGTCATCAGCTGCTTTGATATGTTACCAGGCACCTCAGCCATTTGCCCCAATTTTGGACCTAACACCCAGGTTAGGCATTAACAAACATCCCACAGGACCACAGCTCACCAGCATACTGCTTTCCACATTGTTACACACCTGTCACGACCCTAGGACATACGGCTACAAAAAATTACAATTTTCACAATAGTTCATTTTCCTGACTGTTTAGTCTCGAACCCAATTATCAGTCTCAATTCCAGCCTGGCTTCAGTTTGTGATACTGTAGCAATCGCTTCCTTAACACCAGAGTCTGATACAACTCTACAGAGCTGCCAACTATCAGCCTGAGGCGGTGGGAAAGCGAGATGCCTTCTGGGGAAATGTAGTTCAGCAGTGCGCCACGGTGGCCAAGATGGCGTCCTCTCCCGTAAAACCCAGAGGATTGCGCCTTACTGGGAATCTCGCCCTGGAGGCAAGGAAAAGCCTATTCTGTGAGTTTAAGCTGCACTCATTACACACCTTGGCACACCATTGTCCTTTCCGATAACACAGTGTAAAAGCGGTAGTATCTGAGTTCCAACCTTTTCCTACTTATCCACTGGGAAAAGTTCTCGGGAGAGTGGAGGGGAAATTAACTAGAACTCCTGAGACTTCTGGAAATGTAGTTCACAGTTAGAAAGAGAGAGAGAGAGAGAGAGAGAGAGAGAGAGAGAGAGAGAGAGAGAGAGGAGAGAGAGAGAGGAGAGAGAGGAGAGAGAGAGAGGAGAGAGAGAGAGAGAGAGGAGAGAGAGAGAGAGAGGAGAGAGAGAGGAGGTGAGAGAGAGAGAGAGAGAGAGAGAGAGAGAGAGGAGAGAGAGAGAGAAGAGAGAGAGAGAGAGAGAGAGAGGAGAGGAGAGAGGAGAGAGGGAGAGAGAGAGAGAGCGAGAGAGAGAGGAGGAGAGGAGAGAGAGAGAGAGGAGAGAGAGAGAGAGGAGAGAGAGAGAGAGAGAGAGAGAGAGAGAGAGAGGAGAGGAGAGAGAGAGGAGAGAGAGAGAGAGAGGAGAGAGAGAGAGAGGAGAGAGAGGAGAGAGGATGAGAGAGAGAGAGAGAGAGAGAGAGAGAGAGAGAGAGAGAGAGAGAGAGAGAGAGAGAGAGAGAGAGAGAGAGAGAGAGAGAGAGAGAGAGAGGAGAGAGAGAGAGAGAGAGAGAGAGAGAGAGAGAGACTCTAGTTCAGAGCCCTGGTGGGCAGAGACCTCTGGGAGTGCTAGCTCACTGAAGGAGTGCGCAGGCGCAGGCTTCGTGGCTCGCCATCGTCGCCTTTGTCTGGGTGAGTTTGATTTCGGGGTCTGTAGGACCGGGATTTTCCTAGACTGAGTAAAGGCAAAGGAGCTGTGGGGGAGGGTTTACCCCACCTGCCAGGGCGAGGATGCCTGAAGGGGCGAAAACGCCTACTGTGATAGTGGAGCTGAGAACTTGGGTGGATGGGGGCTGGGGAGATCAGAAACCCGGGTGGGTTTGCGGGCGGAGTGAGCATACGTGTAAGGGTGTGTTTTGGTTTGTTTCGAGTGAGCGAGAAACTGGTTTCAAGTTTGTGAAAATACAGGGGTGGTTTTCTAATACATGTCGCATTTATTTTAAAATAAAAACGAGGTTTTTTTTTTTTTTTTTCCTTTCTGGAAAACAGGAAAGGGAAAAAGATAATTGAGTGAGTAGTTTTTTAAACCTGGTTTTTAAAAATAAAAACAAGTCTACAGTAAAAAAATGAAACCAACGTTCCTTTGAAAAATATTCTTTGTAACAAAGATTTCCAATAACTCGTTATTGGATGCCTACACATCTGTAGGCATTAAACTTGCTACTTGGAAAAACCAGATGAGCTAGTTTTGAGTAGTCCCAAATTTACGGACTAGCCCTTAGAATGTACTTTCCACTGTTGCAGATGGGATTGAATCAGGAAGGTAATTAATTGTCCCCCCCTTTAGCACAGAGAGGTCAAGAAAGCTATTTAATTTAGCACTCTGATTTGTCAAAGGACAGGGCTCGTGTGTGTGTGTGTGTGTGTGTGTGTGTTGCCTGAATATATGTGTACGTGGAACCTGCAGAGGCCAAAAGAAGACATTGGATCCCCTGGAACTGGAATTATAGACAGTTGTGGGCTGGCATGTGGGTACAGGGAGTTGAACTAGAGTCCTTTGGAAGAACAGCCAGTGTTCTTATCCACTGAGCAATCCCTTCAACTCCAAATTAAGATTCCTAATTTGTCCAGATTTATCCCATACCAAGTAGCTTTTGTTAACATGCAGATTTTCTTCTGAGTAGTTTTTGGTCAGTTTTTAACACATGACAACAACAAAAAATGGTCTGCGTTCATAGTCCTGCTTGTCCTGGAACTCTCGAGATAGACAAGGCTTCTTCCTCTGCTTCCTAAGTGCTGGGACTAAAGGCATGCACTGTTATAGCTGGCTCATCATCATTTTGCTTTCATTTCCCCTCCCTCCCTCCCTCCCTCCCTTCCTTCCTTTTGAGTCAGGGTAGTCTCAGTGTGGCCCTGACTGTTTTGGAATTTGCTCTATAGATTAAGCTGCCCCAAACGAGGATGTTCCAACTGCCTCTGCCTCCTGAGTGCTGGGATTAAAGTTGTGCGCCACCTTGCCTAGCTTGTCACACTTCTTTTTTTTTTTTTTTTTTTTTTTTAAATCAGCTAACTTTTTTTTTTTAAAGATCTATTTATTGATTATATGTAAGTACACTGTAGCTGTCTTCAGACATTCCAGAAGAGGGAGTCAGATCTCCTTACAGATGATTTTGAGCCACCATGTGGTTGCTGGGATTTGAACTCTGGACCTTCGGAAGAGCAGTCGGGTGCTCTTACCCACTGAGCCATCTCACCAGCCCGTCACACTTCTTTTTAAAACATGTTTTTCTTTTCTTTCTTTCTTTTTTTTTTTTTTTTTGCCATTAAAGAATTTATTTTTAAACCGGGCATGGTGGTGCACACCTTTAATCCCAGCACTTGGGAGGCAGAGGCAGGCGAATTTCTAAGTTCGAAGCCAGCCTGGTCTACAGAGTGAGTTCAAGGACAGCCAGGACTACACAGAGAAACCCTGTCTTGAAAAAAAAAAATCCCCCCCCCCAAAATTATTTTTAATAAATTCTAATTAAGAGTTATTTATGTGTATGTGAATGCTCGAAGGTTGTGGGCATGTTTATGAATGCCCTTGGAAGCCAGAAGAGGGCATTAGATCTCCTTGAGAGCAGTCCAGTGTGGCTGCTGGGAACCAAACTCCAGTCTTCTGGTAGAGCAGGCAGCAGTGTTCCTAACTGCTGAGCCATGTCTCCAGCCCCTTAACACCGGTTTTGCAATAAAGTGAGATATTATTAAAGGGTCAACAATTTTGATAAGTAAGAAAAAATTTCAAATTAACAGGGAAGATACAACTTCTTTTAGTGTGTTTGTGTGTGTGTCTACATGTTCATGTGGGTATATGCGTAAGCACTTGTGAGTGCACACATGCCTGTGTGCATGAGTATGCACGTGGGAGTCATAGGGCAGAGCACTTGTGAGTGCACACATGCATGTGTGCATGAGTATGCACTTGGGAGTCATAGGGCAGAGGTGGAGGTCAGGTGCCTTCCTTCATGACTCTCTACCTTACTGCTTGTGGCAGGCAGGGGCTCTCACTGAATGTGGAACCCCCTGAGTCCATGAGTGTCAGGGATCCACTGCCCTCTCCTCCATGAAGCTGTATGGAGGCGTATGTAACTTGTTACATAGGCGCTGGGACCTCGATTCCGGACCCAGTGCCTTTACTAGCAGGCATCTCTCCACCCCCAGCTTGCTTTCGTTATCCCTCTGATAGCGATGTGCCTAGGACTGTGGGATTTCCTTCATCTCTAAGGACTTCTACTGCTACGTTTCTCTGGGTTGCCCTGGCTGTCTGGAAACTCAATACATAGACCAGGCTGGCCTTGAACTCAGAGTGTATGCAACCACACTCAGCTAAGAGCATCAAACTTGTTATGTCCATTAGTGTCATACTGATTACTGATAGCTCCTTCTTGAAGGTGGCCTCCACCAGTTTCCCCTCTGTATTATCTGATCCGTAATTCACAGCACAGCACAGCTATAGCTTGTACATCTCCAAGTAAGAGAGTAAGCCTGCCCTTTCATTACTATACCCTGGAAATCAATTATTCTTTTTTTAAAAGATTTATTTATTTCATGCGTGTGAGTACACTGTTGTTATCTTCAGACACACCAGAAGAGGGCATCGGATCCCCATTACAGATGGTTGTGAGCCACCCATGTAGTTGCTGGGAATTGAACTCAGGACCTCTGGAAGAGCAGTCGGTGCTCTTAATCTCTGAGCCATCTCTCCAGCCTCTCAATTGTTCTTAATATAAATGTAAGCCATGGATTAATCTGGCAGCTGTAGTTCTTTACCTTATGCTAGTCCCCAATAACTGCACAGAGAAACCAAGATTTACTTAAAACTGTACCTCAGTAGCTGAGCAGTTAAACAGCTAAGCAATTAGCTGATCTGTCTTCACTTTATATACTTACTGGCTGCGCCCAGCCCCGGCCCACGACACTTGCATATTGATCTGGCTCTTCGGACCCCTTCTTCATGGCTCCAGGTCCTCCACCCTACCAGCACACCTCCCTCCTTCTCTCCTCCCTCTCACTAGTGGATGTCCCTCCTATTCTCTATTCTGCCCACCCATTGGATGATCAGCATTGATTGACAAGGCAGAGAGTAAATGGTGAGAACTGTTTATACACAAGCTTGAGACAGGAGATTCTTGGTATAAGCATTGAAAGGCCATGTCTGGATTGAACCACGATATGATGGCAGAGAAATCAGCATTTGAATAACCCAAGGATCAACTTTACACAGCATACAAAAACATTATGCCTACAGTACCTCGCTACGAGTAGCTTTTGCCATATGCAGAATAGATACATGCTTGCTAAGCTCAGGATGTGCTTTTATTTACAGGACTCTAAATTACATTTAATTTCCCCAACAGTAACCAAACCTAGGTAAAATATTACGCCTCTAATGGTTTTAAGAGCCGAGTTGTTAGTATTAGCCAAATAATTTCCTATATATTTTATTTATATTATTCATGGTTGATGTCTTTTAAAAGAAAATATGTATTTCTGTTTTGCTTTTGGCATTGTTGGCATTGATTCCCTAACCTATTCGAGGCAAAAAGCCCTTGGATGTGTTTTCTTAAAAACAAAACAAAACCAAAACCATACACACATATATATCTATATAAAATAGAAATTCTATGTGTCTGGGTATTTTTCCTACTTCTGTGTATGAGTTGTTTTCGTGTTTGATGCATGTTTAATGTCTTGTGGAGGTCAGAAAGAGATGTCCAATCCTCTGCATTTGGAATTACAGATGGTTGTGAGGCAGGGTATTTGTCTTGGGAGCCATACCTGGGTCTGTTAGAAGAGTAATAAGGTAGTCTAACTGCTGTGCCATCTCTGCAGAAGGTCCTCTGCAACACCCTCTTCTTTTTTTTTTTTCTTGAGATTTTATTAATTTTCATTTTATATGTATGGGTGTTTTGCCTGCATGTATGTCTATGTACCACATGCACACAGAGGCCACAAGAGGACTTTGGATCCTCTGGAACTGGAGTTACAGATTATTGATAACTGCCCTGAGGGTCCTGGGAACTGAACCTGGGTCCTCTGGAAGAGCAGCCAGTGTTCTTAACTGCGGAGCCATCTTTCCAGCCCCTTTTTCTTTTCTTTTCTTTTCCTTTCTTTTCTTTTCTTTTCTTTTCTTTTTCCCCCCTTTGTTTTTTTGAGACAGGGTTTCTCTGTATAGCCCTGGCTGTCCTGGAACTCACTTTGTAGACCAGGCTGGCCTCGAACTCAGAAATCTGCCTGCCTCTGCCTCCCGAGTGCTGGGATTAAAACTGTGTGGAATTAAAACTACTCCTGGCAAGCCGGGCGTGGTGGTGCACGCCTTTGATCCCAGCACTTGGGAGGCAGAGGCAGGCGGATTTCTGAGTTTGAGGCCAGCCTGGTCTACAGAGTGAGTTCCAGGATAGCCAGGGCTACACAGAGAAACCCTGTCTCGAAAAACCAAAAAAAAAAAAAAAAACCAAAAAAAAAAAACCCAAAAAAACCAACCAAACAAACAAAAAAAACCACTCCTGGCTCTCCTCTCTCTCTCTCTCTCTCTCTCTCTCTCTCTCTCTCTCTCTCTCTCTCTCTCTCTCTCTCTCTCTCTCTCTGCGTGCGCACAGGCTGAACCTCACCACGTAGCTGAGAATGACCTTGCACTTCTGATCCTCCACTCTCCTGAGTGCCTGCCCATATCAGTTTATTTCTCTCTTTCCGTTGTGTGTGTGTGTTTACATGTGTGCATGTCTGTTTTTCAGTGTGTATACTTGTTCTTCATGTGTGTGAGCCTGTATGGATGGGTGAGGTGCATGTGCACAGGAGTGTTCATGCATATGGGTTGGCATGAATGTGGAGGTCCTACATTGATGTCAGGAGTCACCATCATCCGTCGATTTCCCACCTCACTAATTAAGACGGGGTCTCAGTCACACACACAGCTCTTAGACAGTCTTGTGTTTCTAACCATCTGGCTCCCAAGATCTCTTCTCTGCTCTTCGAAGCTGGAATTACAGGCAAGCCATTATGCCCACTTGACAGGTAGAGATTCTGGGAATCCAACACCCATCTTCACGTTTGCCGGCACAGGTACTTTAAGCACTGAGCCCTTTCCCTGTCCCTCTATTTGCTTTTTTTTTTTTTTTTTTTGAGACAGGTAGCCAAGTCTGGCCTCAAACTCTCCATCCTCCTGCCTCAGTTTCCCAAGTTGCTACTATTAGAAACATGCTACCACACCTGACTTAAAATGTTGTTGAGGCTGGGCGGTGGTGGCACACGTCTTCAATCACAAGTCTCGGGAGGTAGAGGCAGGCAGATCTCTGAGTTCGAGGCCAGCCTGGTCTACAGCATGAGTTCCAGGACAGCTAGGCCACACAGAGAGACTGCCTCAGAAAACAAAACAAATCCCCCACTGTGGTTGACAGTGAAATGATAGGCAGCAGTTTGACTTCAGTTGGGAGCAAGGGCACCTTGATACCCGCTCGAAAATCATGTTCAGATGGCCAGCTTGGGCAGACTCTGAAAATGGCGGTGTCATAGTTCCTCAGTATAACTTCATTTCTGAAAATAGAATACCATCTGTTACCCACATCTGAAGAACATTTTGATTTTAAGTAGAATTACGCGTTTAGTCTAAATGCCAAGTACAAGTGCTTGGCCCATCTGCTTTGTGCGCATGCGCGGAGTGGGGCGCCTTTGTGTTGTCTGCACAGTCCCGCTTCCTGTGTGCTCCGGAGACCGGAAGTTTCTCTACCCTCCAAACCTCTCTTGAGTGCTGAGGCTTCGGTCTGACTTGCAGCCGCTGCTTTGATTTGCAGAGATAACGCCTGAGTCCTGAATTGCTTTACTCATTGCAAGTTAAAAATCTACAGTTCAAACAAAAACCCTGGGTGTCTGAGAAGAAGCATCAATCTGCAGGTGAGTGAAACCTTTATGTAGTGTTCTCAATGTCCTTATAGCTCCAGTGAGAGTTTGATGATTTATTATTATTATTATTATTTGGGATCAGCTTGTCCCCATTTGGAGGGACAGTTGTTGAAAATTCCTTAGGTCAGTGAAATTTCCAGACGTTCCCCCTGACTCTGTTTTCTTTTCCGTCACCATCTGCAGAACTCGTTGCTCTTCTAACTTCTATGTTGGGTACCAGCCCCTCTGCTTCATTTGCCGACTTAATTTTAATAATTGATACAGTATCTAGTTCCAAGGGGATCCAGGACTCTAGTGCCCTTAGGCATCTGCACTTGTGTGCAAATACGCAAATATGTAAGATAAATAAAAAAACCCTTTACATCTGTTCTGAACATATAGATTTTATTCCCTTATTATTACTCCCTGACCAATACAGTATGGCAACCATTTGCCCAGGATTGCCACTGGGTATTATTATATGTAACCTAAAAATGATTCAGCCGTTTTAACTGTATGAGAAGATATGCACAGATTGCTTGTCAATGTGCCATTTATACAAGCAGCTTAGAGCTAATAATCTAAGATACTCAAGGATGACTGTGTAGACTCTCTACCTAACTATTCGTGCTCATTTCTTTCTTTCCTTTCTTTCCGGGGTGGTGGTGGTGGTGGTAGTGTGTTTCGTTTTGTAATTTCAAAACAGGGTTTCTCTGGCTGTCCTGAAACTCAGAAACTCACTCTTTAGACCAGACTGGCCTCAAATTCCGAGATCTGCCTGTCTCTGCTGGGATTAACGGCATTCTCCACCACATCTAGCTGCTCAGTCGTTTTGAACCCTGAATTACTCTACACTGGCAACCATATGTTACTTTTTTATTGTTGTTGAAACAGGCTTTCACTTTGTAGACTTGGGTGTCCTGGAACTCCCGATGTAAACCAGGCTGGCTTCTAAGCCACAGAGATACACCCAACTTTCTGCCTCTTGAGTACTGATCAAAGATATATCATACCAGATTTGGCCACTTAAAACATACTTGTCCTTATTTGCCAGTGTTTATTAAAACTATTTTGCTTTTTTTTTTTTTTTTCCTGAGACAGAATTTCTCTGTGTAGTCCTGGCTGCCCTGAAACTCACTCTGTAGACCAGGCTGGCCTTGAACTCACAGAGATCTGCCTACCTCTGCCTCCTGAGCACTGGGATCAAAGGAGTACACCACCACCACCTTATTTTGCCTATTTTTGATTGCTCTGTCTTAGAGCAGTTAACTTAATAATATGAAAGATGGAGAAATGCTATCCCCAGCACCAATACTGCCTGTGCTTTTGGTACAACTTATATAACTGTATTAAAAAAAAAAAAAAGATTTGCTTATTTTATTTAATGTGCCTGACATGTGCACCTTTCAGGCCAGTGAGGTGGCTCGTTGGGTAAAGGAACTTGCCACAGAGCTCAGTGGCCTGGGTTTGATTTCTGAAACCTAGGTGGCAGGAGAAAAGAGACTCCTCCAAGTTGTCCTCTGACCTCCATACACAAACTGTGCATGTGTGCAAGCTCAGCACATATCACAACATTAGTATTGCCTTCTTGTTTTCTTCCCTTTTTACTTTTGCTAAAATGTTACAGTAATGTGCTTAATTAGCATAGCTTTTTATGAATGGAGTTTCTTTGTATTTGAAGAACCGGGTCTGGAAAGTGTCTTTATTCTGTTCAGTGGTTTCTTTTTTTTTTAATGTAATGTTTCCTACAACCTACTCAATACTTTTTAGACTTCTTAGATCCTACTACTGCTCCACTAAATTTCCAGTCTTACTTTATATCCTTTTGTTTCTTCCATTCTTTCTACTTGCTTCTTGCCTTTTTTTTACCAATCTGTTAAATCTTTTTTTGAAAATATTAATTTTAATTATAATTATTGTGCATGTGTGTGTGTGTGTACAGGCATGCTTCCATGGTCTGTATGAAGATCAGAACACAAGGCTGTGGAGCCTCATTCCACATGGGTTCTGGGGTCAACCTTGAGGCCAAGCATGAGAATAAAGCAGTTTACCAGTGGACGCACCTCATTTGCTCTTTTTTTTTTTTTTTTTTAAGATTGATTTATTTATTATATCTAAGTACACTGTAGCTGTCTTCAGACTCCAGAAGAGGGCGCCAGATCTCGTTACAGATGGTTGTGAGCCACCATGTGGTTGCTGGGAATTGAACTCTGGACCTTCAGAAGAGCAGTCGGGTGCTCTTACCCACTGAGCCATCTCACCAGCCCTTCATTTGCTCTTAATTTACTATCATTTTGAACACATAGAGCACTGTTTATGTCAAGATGCTATAAAACACTTAATAAATTTTATTTTTAAAATAGTATATTTAATTTTAGTTCTTTAGAATATGAGCAATAGGACTGGAGAGATGGGTCAGAGGTTAAGAGCACAACTGCTCTTCCAGAGGTTCTGAGTTCAAATCCCAGCAACCACGTGGTGGCTCACAACCATCTGTAATGGGGTCTGGTGCTCTCTTCTGGTTGCAGGCATACATGCAGACAGAAAACTGTGCACATAATAAATAAATAAATATTTGGGTTTTTCTTAAAAAAGAACATTAGCTGTGTTGTTTGTTATTCAGTAGAAGGGGTTTGTCTTAGTTTTGTTCTGTTGCTGTGATGTGTCATTATGACGAAGGCAACTCTTTTTTTTTTTTTTTAAAGATTTATTTATTTATTATTATATGTAAGTACACTGTAGCTGTCTTCAGACACACCAGAAGAGGGCGCCAGATCTCGTTACAGATGGTTGTGAGCCACCATGTGGTTGCTGGGATTTGAACTCTGGACCTTCGGAAGAGCAGTCGGGTGCTCGTACCCACTGAGCCATCTCACCAGCCCATGAGGGCCCTTCTTATTCAAACCACTACAGGATTAACTCTGAGATGCCTTAAATGTGTGATCTTTCTCTCCCAGTCTCCCTACCTCACTCTCCAATGCTTTCTCTTGACTACTTTCCAGTTCTTTCCAATGACAAGAGCTGCATCATGGGAATAGGGATGGAGCTCCCTGTGTGGGTTGTTTTCTGTCCATGCACTTCCAAGCCCTGCCTTTACCCCCAGCACTGTGTACACCAGGCATGTTGATACAGGGCCAGTGGAGGTGGAATAATGTTTTGGTAAGTCATTCACAGTTACATGATAATTCGAGGCCATCTTGGTTTACCTGAGACCCTCAAAAACCACATCTCAGCTATGAACAGCATGTATTGCTCTTTCATGGAATCTGAGTTCAGATCTCAGCATCCTTTTTGGGAGGCTTATGAAGCCCATAAGCCTCCAGAGGATCTGATACCTCTGACCTCCGAAGGCATCTGCCCTTATGTTTTCTCTTACTTTCTGTACTGATGGTGTGTGCAAGCTACATTTAGAAGCACTTAACAGCTGCACACACCTGGGAATGTTGCTGCATTTGAGCTTTCTTTCGTACCAAAAGACTAGGCTTCAGTCATCTAATTGTTTTTGTCTTTTGTTTTATTTTGTCTTGTTTGAAGGCAGAGTCTCATCTGTAGTCAGGCCAGCCTGTAATTCACTCTCTGATCCATTCATGTAAGTCCCCTGCCTCAGTGTCTCAAGTTCTGGGATTATAAGTGTGACCTGGGGCTGGAGAGATGGCTCAGTGGTTAAGAGCACCGACTGCTCTTCCGAAGGTCCTGAGTTCAAATCCCAGCAACCACATGGTGGTTCACAACCATCTATAATGAGATCTGATGCCCTCTTCTGGTGCATCTGAAGACAGCTACAGTGTACTTAGATATAATAATAATAAGTAAATCTTTACCAAAAAAAAAAAAAGGGGGGGCTGGTGAGATGGCTCAGTGGGTAAGAGCACCTGACTGGCTCTTCCGAAGGTCCGAAGTTCAAATCCCAGCAACCACATGGTGGCTCACAACCATCCATAATGAGATCTGACTCCCTCTTCTGGAGTGTCTGAAGACAGCTACAGTGTACTTATATATAATAAAAATAAATAAATCTTTAAAAAAAAAAGTGTGACCTGCCGTCTGTGACTTAAACAGTCTTTCTTGAATAGCACATTTCTGCGTTTTATTAGTATTTTCTGGGAGACTCCAAGGGTTGTTAAGGATGTTAATGGTAGTGCAAGCTAGTTTATTGGATGCTTTCTACAGTATAGACACCAACACTTTCACCCTTGTGAATTCTCTTTAATGACTTTTTTTGTTCTCTTTTAGAAGCGGCCTCTGGAGTTATACACAGATAAGGACACAGGATGAAAGATGTGTGAGTTAAGTCTCAGCTTTCTGTAAAGAGATAGACTAAAAAACAAATTCAGGAAATCTAGAAAACAATTATTTCCCCGGGCACAGACATTGGTTCTGCGAGAGTTCCCCTTATATATGGGATTCCGTTGAAGAGAATTTGAACTGTGACTTTCCCACATTCATCATTTATGACCACGAGAGAAACTGTAAGAAAGAACCATTGATACAAAGACAGTTCTGTGTTTCAATTCCTTGTAGCCACATCTCAGGTCACTTAGGTAAAAAGTCTCATAATCTGGCTTCCCTGGACACTTATGAATTAATACTGAAAAGAAATCGTATGTCCTTAGTGAATGTGGCAAAGCTTTCGTCCAGTCCCAGTAGATGCTAGGAGAGAGCCCCTGTGCAGATCAGAATGTTGGAAAGCCTTCAGCCTGAGTCACATCTTCTGCATGACGAACCTGATCCTGGAGAGAACGTTTATGAATGTAATGAATGTAAGAAAACCTTCAGCTTGGAACAAAACTTTGTAGAACATAAGAAAACGCACAGTGGAGAGAAGTCCTCTGAGTGTACAGGGTGTGGTGAAGAGCCCTTGCAAGCCTCCTCACTAACTCTACATCTGAGAAGTCGCGCAAGGAGGGAATCCTACAAGTGTGGGGAATGTGGGAAGGCCTTCAGCCAGAGAGGAAACTTCCTTTCTCATCAGAAACAACATACCGAAGAGAGACCCAGTGAATCTAAGAAAACTCCCGTTCCCATGACAACCACCGTTAGAAATCAGAGAAACACAGGGAATAAACCATACGCGTGTAAGGAGTGTGGGAAAGCCTTTAATGGCAAATCATATCTCAAAGAACATGAGAAAATTCACACCGGAGAGAAACCGTTTGAATGTAATCAGTGTGGAAGAGCCTTCAGCCAGAAGCAATACCTCATTAAACACCAGAACATCCATAGTGGGAAGAAACCTTTTAAGTGTAATGAATGTGGTAAGGCTTTTAGCCAGAAAGAAAACCTCATTATACACCAGAGAATCCATACTGGAGAGAAGCCTTATGAATGTAAAGGGTGTGGGAAAGCCTTCATTCAGAAATCAAGCCTCATCAGACACCAGAGAAGTCACACTGGAGAGAAACCATATACATGTAAGGAATGTGGAAAAGCCTTCAGTGGCAAATCAAATCTGACTGAGCATGAGAAAATTCATATCGGAGAGAAACCCTATAAGTGTAATGAATGTGGAACGATTTTCAGGCAGAAACAATACCTCATCAAACATCACAATATTCACACGGGTGAAAAGCCCTATGAGTGCAATAAGTGCGGGAAAGCCTTTTCTCGAATTACGTCGCTCATTGTCCATGTGAGAATTCACACAGGTGATAAACCCTATGAATGTAAAATCTGTGGGAAAGCCTTCTGTCAGAGTTCATCTCTTACAGTGCACATGAGGAGCCATACGGGTGAGAAACCCTATGGCTGCAATGAATGTGGGAAGGCCTTTTCTCAGTTCTCAACTCTTGCTTTACACATGAGAATCCACACCGGGGAAAAGCCTTATCAGTGCAGTGAGTGTGGGAAGGCTTTCAGCCAGAAGTCCCATCACATTAGACACCAGAGAATCCACATTCATTAAAACTCTTTGAATGCCTTAGATGAACGAACACTTGAGCCTCAGAGTGTATGGTTAGTAGTGTATCAAAGGATTTGTCTTACACTAAGTTACACGCTTCTGTAGTGACTCAAACCTTAAAATACAAAGCTATTTAATAGGATAGATCAAAGCATTCTATACTTCCCAGACTCCCACAAGAAACATTATTAGTATTCTAAGTTTAGGAGTCCAGTGATTCCAATCAGAATGGTCTTCTAAAGTATATCAACTATATTGAGATAATATGAGCAATATAAAGGTTTGAAATTAAGAGGCAAAAATATTTTTGATATACGCTTTGGTATATAGATAATTTGTAGAAATCGTTTTTCAGAGAAGGCGTTTTGGGACAGATCTCCCTATGTACATAGCCCAGGGTGACCTTAAACTCCCTATGTAGCCCAACCTGGCCTCAAGTTTCTTCTGACTCACCCATCTTGTCCAGTGTTGTAGTTCCAGACATCTCCAGGCCAACTCAAGGTCTTTGTTAAGATAAGATTGTCTAAACTTGAGGTCAGAACAGAATCTTGAATCTAGAAACATGAATGAATTCACAGAGCATTGGTAATTGATTGTGGCAGTATCCCAGGTCAGTGGGAAAATCGTGGATGACTGAAAAAAATAATCTCAGGATAATTAACTCTTTGCATGGGAAAATAATAGCCCTCTGATGTCATCATTGATTTAGAAATTACAGTGTCTGCACAAAGCAAAGCTTTGTATAAGAATTTTCTAGGGTAGTTTCTGAGACCCTGAAGTAGGAAACACATTGTAGATTCTGGATTCCTCAGCTATTTTTCTGGAGCATTTATACTTATTCAAAGAGCTGGTATGCTTATGTAGGGCGTCATGTACCAGTTGATCTCTTCATCACAGCGAAAATGATAGTAGCAAAAAATGGGTTCAGATGTTTGTTGCTTACAAAGTAGATGAAGAAAATATAATGGTCATGCTGTAGAATATGCTAGCAGCTAAGCACAACACATGAATCTATGCGTTAACAGCAAAAGAAAAAAATCATCAGAGTGAAGAATTGAAATGGTAGATACGTTGTGATTCCTGCGTAAATTTGAGTAAAACCAACTTACCAACTCTAGTACTAAGCACCATTTATGGGAAACTCTTCTCTAAAACTAGAGCTGGGAGTGTATGTATGTGTTCAGTTCCCAAAACCTAGTTGTCGCTATTATAGTATCAGTGGAGTTCCTTGGGAAGGAAGTTTTCACAAGGCAGGGTAATTCAATGCTACTTCAGCTTTAGTCTTCATAGTTACATATCTACTTCCCAATAGAGCAGTTCCAAACAAATGTGACAGATGGATACTTGGCTCTATGTTGTAGCAACATGTAATCTTTGTTATCTTGCTTAGGTAGACATGGATGAGATGTACACGAGATGCATATTATCACAACGGTCCCACTGTGCGTGTGTACATCCCAAGGCCCCTCATGGATATCTGAAGCCTTGTGTAGTATTAACTCTCTATATCAGGTTTTCCTATGTACATACATCCCTAGGCTGATGTTTATAAGCACCACAAGAGTCTTCACGTCAAAGAATGACAGCTTCACTTCCACATCAGTATTCTTGGGCTTTGGAATCATTGTTAATAAACGTTGCTGGGTAGTTTCTGCCCATTGATTGGACTCAGACTAATAAAATTTGGAAAAGTCCTGTCCTGATCCTTTGTTGTTTTCCTTTTGCTGTCAGTTTGGTCCTTTGCATGGGGCCTGGATTCCTCGGTGCTCTAGACCACGCCCAGAGATTGGGGATTCTGTCCTTAGGTGTGGGTGAGTTGGAGGAGGTGGTGTAGTTACCTTGACTAACTGGATCATGAAAACTGAAAGCTTGTTGAATGTGCCATCAACTTTCATTCTCCAGCTTGACTCTAAAGTAAAGCTAGAATTTGACCATTATATATGTCTGTCTCCCATTCCCATCTCCCTAATCCCTCTTCTCTCAAAATCTTACCATCCTTTGTAACCTTGCCATCCTGGAACCAAATAGACAAGGCTAGCTTTGAATTCACAACGATCCTGCCTCAGTCGTTGAATCACAAGTGTCAGCCTTTATGCTACACTTTACACTTGGTCCTATGTCTCAGGTGTATGGTAACTCATGGACAGGGCTAAGACATTCACCTTGGTTTTTCATAGAGCATGGCATGACCTAAAACCAACGTCATGCTTTCATCCATTCTGGGGATAGTAACGTCCATGAGTATTTTTCCCTAGGATTGAAAAAAAAAGGTCCAAAGAAGAAGAAGTCATCTGGAAGAATGACTGAGAAATCCCCTTTCCTGCTTTCTAAACCAGTGAGATTGAGAATCTGACTTTTGAGGACTCAGATCTCAGGAGAAAGACTAATGGCCACTCTAGGGGAAGATGGAGGCTGGAACTACCTTGAGAAGTGAGTGATTAGTGGGCTCTAGCTGAACAATTTTATGTTAATTGTGGATAGACCATGTTGGTTGTTTTGAGACAGGGTCTCACTGTATAGTCTTGGCTGTCTTGGGACTCTTCATGTAGGCCAGGGTGGCCTTGAACTCACACAGATCTGTCAGCCTCTGTCTCTCATATGCTGGAATTAAAGACCCACTCCATTTGGCTCGAATTTAGGAAAAGGTATGGGGGACAGAGTCTTTTTGTAGCCTAAGCTATCTTTGAACTTGCTATATAGACAAGAATAACTTTGAACTTCTGATCTTTGATCTTCCTGCCTCTACCTCCCAAGTTCTGGTGTTTCAGGCACGCACCAGTATGTCTAGTTGATGTGCTGGGAACTGATCCCAGAGTTTTGTGCATACTAGGTATGTGCTTTACCAACTGATCTACGTCCCAGCTGTCAAATTCACACCCATGTAGGCCCCTTGAGTGGATTCAGATGGAGAAATCCTTTGTACTGCCTGGCTTTGCATTAACTTGACATACACGTGAGTCACCAGAGAGGAAAAGAGCCTCAGTTCAGGAAATGCCCTCATGAAATCCAGCTTTAAGGCATTTTCGCAATTAGTGGAGGACATACCTCATTGTGAGTGGTGCCATCCCTGGGTAGGTGGTCCTGGGCTCTGTAAGAAAGCAGACTGAGGAAGCCATGCGAAACCTAAGGAGTAAGCAGCACCCTCCATGGCCTCTTCGGCTCCTGCCTCCAGGTTCCTGCCCTGTGTGAGTTCTTGTCCTGGCTTCCTTCCATGAAGAACTGTGTTGTGGAAGTGTGAGCCAAACCCTTTCCTTCCCATGCCATTTGGTCATGGTGTCTTTGTTGTCACAATAATAACCCTAAGACATCAGTGGAGATATAAACTACTCACCCGGCCTGGAGGGGCCAAATCTGAGAATGCGTTGCAGTATGGCTGACAACAATTATGGTGCTCACACACAAGGAACTGGAGCTTTCAGCCTCAAGCATCTTCTCAGCCAGTATTAACCCATGCAGGAGGGCAGACAGGCTCGGTATGTAGCTCTAGCTGACCTGGGACTTCCTATGTAGACCAGGCTGGACTTGAACTCACAGAGATCGGCCTCCCTCTGCTTCCTGAGTGCTGGGATAAAAGGCATGCACCACCATCCCTGGCTGTAGTCCAAATCTTAAAGCCGGCTTTTGGAGATTAAAATTCCAACATATTTGCAGGGCGATACATTCAAACCACAGCCAATACAACTGATATATATATATTTTATATATATATATATATATATATATTTTTTTTTTTTTTTTTTTTTTTTTTTGGTTTTTCGAGACAGGGTTTCTCTGTATAGCCCTGGCTGTCCTGGAATTCACTTTTGTAGACAAGGCTAGCCTCGAACTCAGAAATTCACCTGCTTCTGCCTCCCGAGTGCTGGGATTAAAGGCGTGCGCCACCACGCCCGACTAATACAACTGATTTTAATGTATTGCTTTTGTAGCCTGCAAGTTTGGCAGTCTATTCATTACTTACATATTAAAAAGACATTTCTATGGAGGAGCTAGAGAAAATACCCAAGGAGCTAAAGGGATCTGCAACCCTATAGGTGGAACAACATTATGAACTAACCAGTACCCCGGAGCTCTTGACTCTAGCTGCATATGTATCAAAAGATGGCCTAGTCAGCCATCACTGGAAAGAGAGGCCCATTGGACTTGCAAACTTTATATGCCCCAGTACAGGGGAACGCCAGGGCCAAAAAATGGGAGTGGGTGGATAGGGGGGTTGGGGGGAGGGTATGGGGGACTTTTGGGATAGCATTGGAAATGTAAATGAGGAAAATGCCTAATTAAAAAAAAAGTGGGGGGGCTGGAGAGATGGCTCAGTGGTTAAGAGCACTGTCTGCTCTTCTGGAGGTCCTGAGTTCGATTCCCAGCATACATATGGTGGCTCACAACCATCTATTATAGTATCCAATGCCCTCTTCTGGCATGCAGGTGTACATGCAGATAGAGCACTCACAAACAAAATAAATAAATCTTAAAAAAAAAAAAAAAAAAAAAGCCGGGCGTGGTGGCACATGCCTTTAATCCCAGCACTCGGGAGGCAGAGGTAGGCGGATTTCTGAGTTCGAGGCCAGCCTGGTCTACAGTGTGAGTTCCAGGACAGCCAAGGCTACACAGAGAAACCCTGCCTTGAAAAACCAAAAAAAAAAAAAAAAAAAAAAAAAAGAAAAGTCACACACACACAAAAAAAAAGGAAAAAAAAAGACATTTCTAGGGTTTATTATTTTATATGTATGAGTGTTTTGCCTGCCTGTATGTTTGTGCACCATGTGCAAGGGCAAAGGTCAGAAGAAGACCTTAGATTCCCAGATTCTGGAACTGGAGTCACGGAGAGTCCTATGTGGGCGCTGGGAATTGAACACGGGTCTTCTGCAAGAGTGACAAGTGCTCTTAACTAATCACCAAACCATCTCCAGTCCCATGTTTGTTTGTTTGTTTGGACAGACTCTTGGCTTGTAGCCAGTAGCCTCTGGTTTGCAAGCCTCAGCCTTGGCCTTTCTTGAGATTACAGCCATAAACCACCACATAGGATATTCTTCCTGAATGCCTGATACCTATGTGCTTGAACAAAGATGCTAGACACCAAGACCTGCACTGAGAGATGGCGATAGCACACTGAAAAAGAGTGGTAAACTATGACACTTAGGCTGGACAGTGGTGGCGCACACCTTTAGTCCTAGCACTGCGGAGGCAGAGGCAGTCAGATCTCTGAGTTCAAGGCCAGCCTGGTCTACAGATCAAGTTCCAGGACAGCCAAGGCTACATAAAGAAACCCTGTCTCAAAAAACAAAACAACAACAACAAAGAGATTAAGATGTATTTAATCCAAATTGGAAGGGAATAAGTAAAATTCTTACTGTTAACACATAAGTTGAAAATCTAAAAGTTCCATTAAAAATAATAAAACCAAGAGTGCTTCCAGAAATGACTCTGTGGTTAAGAGTACTCGCTGCTCTCATAGGATCCAGGTTTGGTTCCCAGCTCACTCCTGTTGGGGTAGCAGGGAGGCAGAGCAGAGAAAGCCACTAGGTTGAAGGGGCATCAGGTCAAGTCTAGATGGTTAGCTGAGGAGACTGCCCCAGCAAAAAGGCTAACAAGCTTGTACTATAGAGATGTCTCAGTGTCTTCATTACTAAACCCTAAGTGGGATCCTCCAAGACCCCTGCAACATGTTCTGGAGGATCAAATAACTCTTCTGATGGACCCAGAAAGGCACATAAGTGGTTGGTGTTCATGCATATACTCAGGCGCGTGCGTTTGTGCGCACACACAAACACTCACACACACACACACACACACACAACTAAAATAGAACCAATCCAACTGATGAGGCCTGCTCTCTTTAACATAACTGTAGCCATTTTGTTTTTGGTATCTGTCTTAGTCAGGGTTTCTATTCCTGCACAAACATCATGACCAAGAAGCAAGGTGGGGAGGAAAGGGTTTATTCAGCTTACACTTCCATACTGCTGTTCATCACCAAGGAAGTCAGGACTGGAACTCAAGCAGGTCAGGAAGCAGGAGCTGATGCAGAGGCCATGGAGGGATGTTCTTTACTGGCTTACCTCCCCTGGCTTGCTCAGCCTGCTCTCTTATAGAACCCAAGACTACCAGCCCAGAGATGGTACCACCCACAAGGGGACCTCCCCCCTTGATCACTAATTGAGAAAATGCCTTACAGTTGGATCTCATGGAGGCATTTCCTCAACTGAAGCTCCTTTTTCTGTGATAACTCCAGCTGTGTCAAGTTGACACAAAACTAGCCAGTACAGTATCCATTTTGTTTTTGGTATCCATTTTGTTCAAAAAGTGAAATTAAGTTCAGGTTCTCAGACTCTGATTCCCCGTAATAACTGACACTGAAAAATCCTCCTAAAAGGTCACATGGCTGTGCTTGCGATCCTTAGGCTTTGTTCTCTCAGTGCTCTGGAAACCCCTAACCACCACCCTCTTAGCTCACCCGGAGCCAATCAGCTTACATTTCAGCTGACAATACTTTGTCTAGTTAGCCACAATGTAATACGCGCCCCCACACCCCTTGCTTTCTCTTTCTGCACTTGGTTTTTTAATCTAAAAAAAAAAAAAAAGAAAAAAAAAAGAAAACAAAACAAAACAAAAAAAAACCTACCCTGAGAGCAAACAAACATTGCAGCTTCCAGCCCCTGAGTCTTAGACTTGAAAGATGCTTTCTCTGTCGGCCCTTGGCTCCCCAAAGTTAAGAATACTTTGCCTTTGAATGGAAAGACCCAGAGGATAGGACCACCAGTCAGCTGACGTGGGCTAGATTACCCCAGGTATTTAAAAACTGCCTGGCTGTGGTAGCACACGCCTTTTTGAGGGGGGGGGAAGGTGAGGTTCGAGACAGGGTTTCTCTGTGTAGCCCTGGCTGTCCTGGAACTCACTTTGTAGACCAGGCTGGCCTCGAACTCAGAAATCCACCTGCCTCTGCCTCCCAAATGCTAGGATTAAAGGCGTGTGCCACCCCTTGGGAGGCAGAGGCAGCCTGGTCTACAGAGTGAGTTCCAGGACAGCCAGGGCCACACAGAGAAACCCTGTCTCGAAAAACAAAAAAATAAAATGAAATGAAATGAAATAAAATAAAAAATAAATAAATAAAAACTCACCCATCATCTTTGATGAGGCACTTCACCAGGACCTGAGGCCCTATCAGGAGGCCAACCCACAGGTGACTCTTCTTCCAGATATAGATAACCTTCTCCTGGCAAGCAAGGAACATTCAGGTGCACTGGGATATCGGTCTTCAGCAAAGAAGGCCAAAATTTGCCAACAGCAGGTAAAGTACTTGGGGTACCTCCTAAAGAATGGGCAAGGATGGCTCTCAGAAGCCAGAAAAGAGACTATACTTCACATCTCACGCATGTCCCACGCAGATGCAGGAGTTCCTTGGCACAGCCGGGTTTTGCTGCCTGTGGATTGTAGTGTTTGCAGAATTAGCAGCCCCTCTCTACCCCCTCACTAAGAGTAACGTTCACTTTAAGTGAGGAAAAGAGAAACAGGAGGCATTTAACAGCATCCTGCACTAGGGCTTCCCGATGTCACCAGGCCCTTTTGGTTATATGTGGCTGGGAGTAGAGGAATTGCAAAAGATTTTTTGACTCAGAAATTGGGCCCCTAGAAAAGACCAGTCGCCTACCAGTCCAAAAAGCTGGATCCTGTGGTGGCTGGGTGGCCCCCATGTCTTAGAATTGTTGCAGCAGTGACCACCTTGGTCAGAGATGTGGATAACTTGACTTTGGGACAAAACTTGCCCATGACAGCACCCCATGCTCTGGAGAGCGAGGTAAGGCAGCCTCCTGACTGCTGGCTGACGAATGCCAGGCTCACCCACTGCCAGACTCTGCTTCTGAACTCCGACCAAACCGCCTTTTCTCCTCCAGTTGGGCTCAATCTGGCCACCTTGCTGCCTGACCCAATTTCAAGCCACCACAGCATAAGTGTCAAGAAATTCTGGCAGAAGCCCATGGGTGGGGGAAAGACCTCTCCGACCGACCTCTCCTGGGAGTTGAGGCTACCTGGTTTACAGACAGGAGCAGTTTTCTCCATGAAGGTCAGAGATGATCGGGTGCTGCTGTGGTAGACAGCACAAATGTCATCTGGGCTGAACCTCTACCCCCAGGCACGTTGGCACAGAAAGCGGAGCTAATTGCTCTCACCAAAGCCTTGGAACTTGGGGCCAGCAAGAAAATTAACATCTACATTGATAGCAGGTATGCTTTTGCCACAGCTCACATATACCACATATACCAAGAGAGAGGAGTACTCACATCAGAGGGAAAAGAAATAAAAAAAACAAGCAGGAAATCTTGGCTCTCTTGGATGCCCTGATGAAGCTGGCAACTGTGAGTATTATTCATTGCCCAGGACATCGGAAGAGAAGAGACTCAGTGGCCCGAGGCAATAACCAGGCAGACCAAGTGGCTTGAGAAGTGGCTATGCAGGACTCTATCCTGGCTATGGGCCTGCAAGAGACACCCTCTGGGAAATGGGACTAGACTAAAGGATGGCCTCACTTAGAATATACAGAAGAATACAGAAGAAGAAAAGATCTACATTGCTAGCCACACTACCAACTATTACCTAGAGAAGGAAGGACAATGGTGCACATAAGAAGGGAGAACAATACTCCCCAGAAAATAAGCGAATGACTTACCTGGCCAAATGCATAAAAGGACACATTTAGGGGATAAAAAGCGTATCCAAGCAGACAAGGGATCTATGGTATATGTAATGGACCTCAGGGTTTTAGCTAGAGAGAGAGTAGACTAATGTAAGGTATGCCAGCAAGCGAATGCTCATGCGGCAAAAAGCAAACAGATCAAGCAGCCTGGAGTATATCGGGAGCTCAATTTTACAGAGGTTAAGCCAGGAAAATATGGCTACAAATACCTCCTAGTGCTCGTAGATACTTTCTCTGGATGAGTTGAGACTTTCCCCACCAAGCAGGAAACAGCTAAGAAGACAAGAAGATTTTAGAAGAAATCTTCCCGAGGTTCGGAATGCCCAGGGTTATTGGATGGGATAATGGTCCTGCTTTTGTCTCTAAGGTAAGTCAGGGATTGACAGAGATATTGCAGACTAATCGGAAGCTCCATTGTGTGTACCGTCCCCAGAGCTCAGGGCAGGTAGAGAGAATGAAGAGAATCCTAAAAGAGACCTTAACTAAATTGTCCTTGGAGACTGGCGCTGATTGGGTAGTGCTCCTTCCCCTGGTCCTGTTCTGAGCCCAGAAAACCCCCTACCATTTTAACCTGATCCCTTTTGAGATCCTTTTTGGTACCCCAATTCCCTTGGTGTCCACTGGGTCCTCCCTGGAGGTATCCCACTCCCTGATAGGAACCTATTCTTGAGGATCCAAGCCCTTCTGTCAATACAACATGAGATTTACTGCAAACTGTCTGCCTTATATGCTTCAGAGACACCAGAGACCCCTCACCGCTTCCAGACCGGTGAGTGGGTCTACGTCCAGAGGCATTGGGCACATCCGCTGGAACCCCAGTGGAAGAAACCCTTCCTGGTACAACTAACCACTCTCACAGCCCTCAAGGTGGACAGTATCGTGGCCTGGGTGCACACTTCCCATGTGAAACCTGCTCTTGCCCTGCTGCCCGGGGAACCATGTTGGACAGTACAGAAGATGGACAATCTGCTAAAGGTCAAGATCTCTCGACCTTGATCGTGACCGCCTGGTGGTGGTACCTTTGGATTCTGGTCCCTTCCCCACCCCACCCCCACATTCTATGCAGCCCTCATGTGCCCATCCACCAAACCTGGACCGTGGTTTCAACTGGAACCAGAGATGAGGTCGCCTCCCTGACAGCCTCCAAACCCCTTAACACATGGTGGCCCGACCTCACTTTTGACCTGTGCCAACTGGCAGCAGGACTTGATACATGGGACATTCCCACCCATGAATGGAACAGACTACCCCCAAATGTGGGAGTGTGACCTCCTGTAATAGTTTCAAGGGGTAGGGCCTCAGGTTAGGAGGTTGGAAAGTAGGGTGTGGAGACCCTATGCAAAGGTGTCATCTGCACGAGATTTCCATCTATGCTTGCCCTCAAGATGGAAGAAGTCGAGAAGAAGCTACCCGGTGTGGAGGTGCGGAACAATACTATTGTGCAGCCTGGGGATGTGAAACCACAGGAGATGCCCATTGGAACCTCATCATCATGGGCCCTAATCATGGTAAAGAGAACTCATCCCACTTCAGGGACATATATGGCCTCACAGGAGGGCCCAGGTAGTGTGAAATGTTCCAACCATGTCCCCCTTTTGGAGAAGGCCCTTGTGCAAGTTTTACCTGTAACCCAGTCACCAGGTATTGTACCCACTGGACTGGCCACTGGTGCCCCACCTTGGCCCCACTACCACAACAACCCTTAGCCAAACAGCAGCTGGAACAAGACCAGGTGCCCTCCTTAGGGAAACTACTACACCTTCACCAGCCTAAGGATACGACTTCTCTGTGATCCAAATAATAACCAGAACCTTCTAGGTTCTAAATGAAACCAGCCCTAACGCCACTCCATCCTGCTGACTGAGCTATGACGTAGTACCTCCCTATTATGAAGGGACTGCTTTTGATGATAATGTTACCTTCTCTGCTGATGGATCTAGTCGCAGGGCTCACAAGGCCAAGCTTACCCTCCAAACAGTTTTGAGTTCAGGGCTATGTTTAGGGCCTTCCCCTGACCATCTTAATACCTTATGTTCTACCAAATACCAAATAAATGTCTGTTATGGGACCTCTACTTATATTCTGGCCCCTTTGAACGGATGATGTGCCGCACGCAGACCCTCTGGGCCCCTTTGTCTGTGTGGAACGGGTCTCTAGTCGCAGGTGGGCAAAGCATCAGATGGAATGTCAGACAGATGCACACAGGAGAGGTTGTGTAGAATCTGAATGTAATTTTATACAGAAGAAAATAGGGAAGTTGGGTGACACACCCGCAAGGTACAAAGAGATTAATGGATTCTTATACAAAACAGAGGAATACAAACACAGAAGGTCTGACAGGAACCACCTGGTATAGAATTCATTGTTAACTACTGGGATCAAAAAGAGCTCCACCTAAGGTCCACTTAATCTTAGAAGCCAGGGTCAAGGGCTTCATGCCCTTGCCATAGTTCCTATTTTAGTATATTGTATAGTCCACCTTCCCTCTAGGCCATTGTAAATATGTGTGTATGGGTGTAATTCAGCTATCTATAGTTCTAAATATCTACTCTGGTTCTTCCTTAGGTCTCAAACTTCCTTCTTCCTAGATGATGGTAAATTCCTGTGTAGGGCAATGACTTAGCTTTTATTCAAAGTGATAGTGTAATACCAGAGGCAATTCTGAATGTCACTGAATAGGCAACATTCTTACTGAATTCCAAGCCCATGGTCTGCTCAAGGACTTTCTAGGATGTTGGAACACTGGTGAAGGCTTAGCTATGTCAGAATTCAATCTTAAAAGGCACTTATAATAAGATAATACTAAAAGAGAGCACATGGATCCATACACCAGACTAACGCGGGAATGGAATATGAATGTATGGGTTAGAGAGAACGCCAGACTCCAGGAGGTGAGTTTCCGTGAAACTCTCTGCCTTGTGAGTGGCTTCCAGGCCTCTTGGCCTGTCAAGCTGACTCAACCAGAGTGTGTGGCAGTGATGGGCATGTAAAACTGTCTATTCTGTGACTTTGAACCAAAGCAGGGACTATTTACTGCACATTGGTACAACTAGATTCCTGCCTCCTCTACCACCCAGATTCTGACTTTTTTGACTAATGGCTGTCAACTTCCCCTCCAAAAAAAAAAAAATGAGAACCTGTTACAGCACTAACGGACTCCCTTCTGTTGGGGTTGGAGGTAACCAGGGCAGCCACTGGGACCTCTGCTTTGGTCTTACAACAGAAAAATTATGACAGTCTCAGGTCAGCCATTGATTTAGTTAGAGAGAGGATAGAAACTTCCATCAGTCACCTTCAAGAATCATTGACTTCATTATCAGAAGTAGTACTACACAGTAGGAGGGGATTGGACTTACTTTTCCTCCAGCAAGGAGGGCTATGTGGAGCTGAGGAGTGTTGCTTTTATATAGACCATTGTGGGGTTGTTAAAGATTCAATGGCCACGGTGACAGAAGGGCTAGCCAAGGATAAGAGAGAAAGGGAACAGAGTCAGGGCTAGTTTGGAGTCTTGGTTTAACTCCTCCCCCTGGTTAACCACCCTCATATCCACCTTGCTAGGACCCCTAAATTGTTCTCCTGCTATTGCTGACCTTTGGACCCTGCATATGGAAGTGAAAGACCCACAACGTGAGGACTCCCCCACGTTCTGACCCAGGAGAGGCGACACCCCAAATCACTCACGAGAAACGGTCTACAGTGGCAGCTGCCAGAAAACTGAAACCAAACACAAACTCTGGAAACCCAGGTGGGACTTGAACCCACGATCCCAGAACTGAAAAACCAAGACACAAATTCAGCGGTGCCACACTTAGACAACAGACAACATGTAAGACTCACACAAACAAACGTACCTCCAAGGGGTCTTTTGGGGCTCCTGGGTGTCATGCAGATCTCGGTGGAACCTCCAAATGAAAGAATCTAGTGGGGAAACCCCCACTCAATTCCCGATTCAGCGTGCACCCAAAGAATCACGAACAGACCGTCTTGATGAAAATACACGAGGTAGTTTTATGGCAGAGCTCCAGGTCGAAACATATCTCAAGCAGGAGATAGTGGATTCGACCACGTGGCTCGAAAGCTAGGGGTTTTTATAGAAAAGGGTCTGGGTCTGGGGGAGGAATTGGCGCAGTTTCACATGATTGGTTCATTTAAACATCAGCAGGGAGGAATTGGCACGGTTTCACATGATTGGTTCATTTAAACATCAGCAGACTGTACGTGCAGATTGAGGTAACAGCAGAGCATCTGGTTAACATTTAACTTAGGTCAGAAGGGCGGGAGACAGGGAGGCACCGGGCCAGTCCGGACATTCTTGTATGTCTTCCCTATCTTTATGGCTAGTTGGTTCCTGGGATGACTTTACAGCCTTTGTTCTTTGCTCTAAGCCCAAAAAGCCCTCCTAACTAGCAAGCCACATGAGTCATGGATCTTGAATTTTAATTTTCTTTCTTTCAGAACAAGCTTCTACCTTTCATAAAAGAGAGAATAGGAGCAGTGCAGCTGATGGTCCTGCACCAATAATATGAGACCCCGAGGACAGGACCTGAAATATACGAGTTAGTTACCCAAGACCCCTGAGCGTAGTTCCAGGATTGGAGTTTGTACAAGAAAAGAGGGGTGGAGGATGAAGAACCCTAAGGGCTTTTTCCAGTCCTACACCCTCCTTGCAGCTTCCCCCTCCCTCCTGGGGTCAAGCCTAGGCCAAGTTCCATTCTCCACCCACAGCAACATTCCTGAGTAAACAATTCTCAGAATGTTCTGATAGTCCCAGGTAGAGTTCAAATGTGTGTCATGCTTACTAGCCAATAGACTTAAAGGTCAATATGCTTAGCCAATAGATTTGAATTGTAACCTGTGCCCCTAAAAAAGTATAAAACATGCTTGTCATAGCCATTTGGGGTCTCCTAGTCACTCGCCTTGAGGGACTGATTGAAGGTCGACCCTGACTTGTCAGAAAATAAAGCTCTTGCTTTTGCATTGCTCTGTCTGTCTGTCTGCCTGTGTATGTATGAAGCTGTTGGAGTTTTTCTCCACCCATCAAATGTGTATGTATGTATGTATGTATGTACCTGCTTTACATGCATACATACATGCATCGATTGGTGTCTCTCTCTGGGGCATCTCAAAGTCAGTACCACTGACTGAGGGGCGTTGCCTTGCAACAATCATGTACATGCAAGCAGTGCTGGATGAACTCAGCAGGATACTAGAACACAGTGGACATGAAAGTGGTGCTGGGGATATAGCTCAGGGGTAGATCACTTGCCAAACATGTGAGGCTCTAGGTTCAGTGCCCAGCACCCACCCCCACCCTCCAAAGTGGAAGGATTTACTTGTTGGGTACATTGTGTGAGGGTATGTTATGGCCAGTTCTTGGGAACCCCAGGAGACCACTAGAAATTGTGACACCGATGTAAAAACAAAGAGAATCTTCATTGTATGAGTCTGGACTCAGATCACGACCTGTGCTGCTCCACAGGTTAGGAATGCTATGCTCTTATCTAGGGGGTTGGTACATAAATAGGAAAATGCATAAGCTGGGACTCTTGAGCCTTGGCCTTACATGATTGGGTAGGGAATAAAGCAGTCCTTTACTGTCCTTCAAACCTGATAGCATTTGTTCAGACAGTGAGGCTGGAAAAGGACCTTTTTGACCTGGGAAGGCTAAGTCATTCCATTATCAGAGGCCAGTGTGTTTTTCCAAACTGGGCACAGTTGTCTGGGGATACTTAATTGCCTCTTTCCCATAGCTCGAGTGAACCTTTATCGCTTCAAGGGAACTAACTCTTTGAAGGGTACTAACTCCTTGGTCTTCCTTGTAAATTGTGGAAGACCAGCTCTAACAGCATGTTCAGTGATCCAAGGAGGGGATGTGGGATCAGCCATGATGTAAAGCAGGCACACACATACACTCACACTTTACATACATACATACATACATACACATGTGATGGGTGGAGAAAAACTTCAACAGCTTCACACATACACAGACAGACAGACAGACAGACAGACATATACACATTAAAAAATTGAGTGCATGGAGCAAAGCTCCAATCATTTTACGTGTATACACATACACACCTTTATGGTGGATGAAGCAGGCTCCAATAAGCAAGCTCCAACAACTTTATTTTCACCCCACAGCTTTTATATCCCAACAAAATTGTTCAAGCAGCATAGAAATTACAATGTGATTACATTCTATTTTTCTTTCAGTGAGTGATTATGAAAAAAACATTAAGTTCCCCAATATGTTTACATGAAATAACATTATATAGTACAGGTAAAGAAAACAAATTATTCCCAAGCACCCATTTGTAATTCAGCAAATTGTTACAGATTAGCAATGTGAGCGAGCAAGGCAGTTTTCTCAGCCAGTTTTTTTTTTTTTTTTTTTTTTTTTTTTTTTTTTACTGGCAGGCAGCATTTTGCGGTAACAAAGAAAGGATCAATTATTTTACTATTTATCTTTAAAAGTAATCTTATAAACATCTTAAAAGAATCACAAATTTAAACTTTTTATTAAAAAAAACAATCAGGCATTTCTACTTTAAATCCTCAGAATCTACTCATCGGCAATTTTTATTAAATCATATCAGGAAGCTGAGGGCAACATGGGTACAAAAAAATTAATCATCACCAATCCAGCCTCAGCAAGAGTCACATCAGCCAATGATAGTTAAAGCCACATTGTTCTTCTTCCCTGACTTCAAAAAGTCTCAAGATCAACTAAGAGTGTGTTTCTCTGAACTTCAACTTGCTCCATAAGATTTTCTATATCAGAGCCACTAGCTAAAACATCTTAACCTAATTTCACTATAAATTCATTTTTCCAAATGCTTTCTAAGGGTGGTGGTCATTGTTAACAATCTACATCTCTAAGTTCTTTCTTAGGGTGGTGATTGGATCGTTAATCTGCTCTAGCAGCAATGCCTGAAAGAGATGAAGGAAGCACTGTTATTGTGAGTGCCAATGATACTGTCCAGAGAGGGGTTGGAAGACCCCTCAGAGTTTTCATACAAGTCTTAGATTAAGAGGGAAGTGAAGGCCACAACCAGAGCAAAACTGCACAGTAGCACGAAGTCTTCAGGACACGTGGTCCCTGGGGCCGTGCCTCTCCGGGGCATCCCCATCTTGATGGTGCTAAATGGTGGGCCTCATTCCATGAGTTCCAAAGCTGTTTGCTGTTCCAACTGCATGGCGCTTGACAGTAAATTTCAAAGACCTTCACAAAGAAGGCCTTTTTGCTGTGAGCAGCACTGAATGTAGAAACTGCTTACAGTGCTGAGAACATGGGACAGTAGAGATGCTCATCGCTCAATGGGACAGCTATCAACCATAACGTACAGCAATACGTATTCTGCAGCAAAAAGATATATTCTGGGCAGAACCTTGCCACTGCAGTGATGAACTCACTGCAGTCGTGATAATCTTCACTACAGACTGGGGCCATCAAAAATGTATCTGGGGTGGGGAGGGACCCACAAGGGCCCACTCTTTCCTACAGTGCCAGAGGCACTCAGCGGCTGCTCTGGAAGAGGGCGTGGTGCCTTGAATGGGGATGTCCCTACAGGCTCCAGCATTTAAACATTTGATCTTCAGTTCCTGGCAGTGTCTGGGGAGGTCCACAAGGTGTGGCCTTACTGGAGAAAGTATGCTACTGGGGACAGGCCTTGAGAGTTTAAAGACTCAGGCCACTTTTAATTTGCTTTCTCTGCTTTGTTCTTACAATTCAAGATGTGAGCTTTCAGTTTCCTGTCCCCGCCGTTATGCCAGACATTTGTTGCCATGTCTCTCTGCACCTTCATCGTAGACTCTTCTCTGGAACTGTTAGCGCAAGTAAACTCCTTCTATCCTTCTGCAAACTGCCTTGTGCATGATGTGTTATTGCAGCAACTGAAAAGTAACTAACACAAGGTTACATTGTATTCAGTGGTGTTGCCCCTGACTGAGTTGCCCATACTGCGGTAAATAACCCTCCATTCAGATTCTTGCAGAGGAGGCTAATCAAACTCAGCAGATGCGTTGTGAAGAAGAAGGATCTCAACGAGGGAAGGAGAGGATGATAGCGGGAACAAGAGTTGAAATGATCAGATTCATTATACAGGCAACTGTCAGCGCTTTAAAAACAGAAGGGAAGCCGGGCGGTGGTGGCATACACCTTTAATCCCAGCACTTGGGAGGCAGAGGTGAAAAAGTAAAACGTAAAAACAAAATTTTAGGACTTTAGGCCCAGGCTTGAGAATTTGACCTCTGTGACTTAATGCTCCAAGGTATGCTAATGATAGCAACATTCCTCCACCCACCTGCTTCCTGGGTTCAAAGGGTGTTCATTCAAAGAATGTGCTATTGTTAGGGGCTCTTAGAAACTGTCTTGAGAAATAACCTGAACAATTACCAGGTATTCCTTGTGACACTTGTGACTTTGCACTTCCTTGTGACTCTTAACTGATATCTTTGGTATTTTCCAACAATGCCATCCCCACTTCCTTGAGTTGTGGTTTCTTCCTTTAAATACCCCCTTACCCAGCTACTCGAGGCACCACGGTCCTCTACCCCTGCGTGGTGTATGACTGTGGGCCCAAGAGCACTCTTGAATAAAAATCCTCTTGCAGTTTGCAGCAAGACCGTTTCTTGTGGGTGATTTTGGGGTGTCGCCTCTCCTGAGTCAGAACGTGGGGGAGTCCTCACGTTGTGGGTCTTTCAGAGGCAGGTGGATTTCTGAGTTTAAGGCCAGCCTGGTCTACAAAATGAGTTCCAGGACAACCAGGGCTATACAGAGAAACCCTGTCTCAAAAAACTAAAAAACAAAACAAAAAAACAGAGGAGAGGCTATACAGAGAAACCCTGTCTCAAAAAACTAAAAAACAAAACAAAAAAAAAAAAAAAAAGAAAGAGAGTTTCTTTTAAAGCAAAAGAAACACTCCAGGTAAGGCAGTGCATGCCTTTAATCCTAGCATTCAGGAGGCAGAGGCAGATTGGATCTCTGTGAGTTCCAGGACAGCCAGGGAGGGAGGGAGGGAGGGAGGAAGAAAAGGAGGGAGGGAGGGAGGGAGTTAGGAAAGAAGGGAGGGAAAGAGATCCCATTTTTAAAAAAGAAAGAAAACAAAACAAAATACAGTCATGTACATAGAATTTTAAAAAATTAAACGTGTTTGTGAATAAAATCTTGTTACCCAATTTTCTGTTTAATTTATAGCATCTCTTGTACAACCTTTTCTGGCACATTTGAGAATCTTCCATTTATATCTTCTGACATTTTTAAAATTCATGAAATTACTGTCAAGAAGTATTTTCTAAATATATTTTTTAATGATTTATTTATATTTTATGTGAATTGGTGTTTTTCTGTATGTATGTCTGCGGGAGGGTGTTAAATCCACTGGAGCTGGAGTTACAGGCAGTTGTAAGCTGCCGTGTGGGAGCTCGGAATTGCGGTGGGCTCCTCCAGCCAGTGCTCTTAACCTCTGAACAATTCCTAGTCCCTTATTTATCTGTTTGTGAGACAGGGTCTCTCTACATAACCCAGCCTAGCCATCATTGAATTCAGTAGGTAAACCAGGCTGGCCTGGAACTCATAGAGAGCCTCCTCCTCTTCCTCTCAAGGGCCTAGAAAGATCTGTTGTTGTTGTTGTTGTTGTTGTTGTTGTTAAGAAATGTAACTAAGAAAATGACAGGGCTATATGTATAGCCATTGTAAGTGTACCAAATGTGCCGGACCATACCTCAGAAGCTCAGACCATACCTTGGGACTGTATACTGTCCTTTCCATAGCTGACTCTCCACTTAAGTGCTTAATAAACTAACTTTGCTTTACCCTGGCTCACCCTGAACTTCTCTCCTGTGACTGTAGTCAAAGATCAGCTTTCGCTCAGTAGCAGTCACTTGGGGGGGGGGGGTCTGCTGGTGGCAACACTGGACTAACTCCCTACTGCTGCTGACACAGTGCTTCACTGCCTAGAAGCAGCCCAACAGATGCTGTCTCTCTTTATAGATGATGAGACGACTTAATGTTGTGCGGTTCATCCCTGCTGAAGGCAATTTTCTCACGTCTTTACCATTTGCAGAGAGAAGTAGTTTTGGATTCTGGGTCTATTCTTTCTTGTAAAGCTTGTATATCACATAGCCCAGCTTGAGAGTCTTCATTAAGATATAGAATGTTCAGAAAGAAAAACTGATCTCAGACAATCTGATCTAACTAAGGTAACAAACTGAAACAATCACAGAGATATGGCCTCACAATTTAGCTCTGGCTGTCCTGGAACTCACAGAGATCTGCCTGCCTCTGCTTCTGCCTCCAAAGTATTGAGATGAAAGGCATGTACAAATGTCATATACAGGTAGACATGGAAGCAAAACATCAATACACATAAAATAAAAAATAGATTATTGCCGGGCGTGGTGGTGCACGCCTTTAATCCCAGCACTTGGGAGGCAGAGGCAGGCGGATTTCTGAGTTCGAGGCCAGCCTAGTCTACAGAGTGAGTTCCAGGACAGCCAGGGCTATACAGGGAAACCCTGTCTTGAAAAACCAAAAAAAAAAAAAATTATTAAAAAATAGTTACCTTATGTGCATGTACGCTTTGCCTGCATATAGGTCTGTGTACCACATTTGTACAGAGGACTTAGAGGACAGAAAAGGGCTCCAGATGAGCTGCCATGTGGGCACGGGGAATTTAACCTACATTTTCTGAAAGAACAGCTAGTACTGAAAGATCCTGGCAGAATGGAGGCCCAATGAAAGATCCTGGCAGAATGTAAAAGGACACAGAAGCCCTGAAATTGGCAAGATAGACGTCAGTGTTAGCAGAACTAGCTTCACTGATTTAGAAAAATAGAGGTGCACAATGCTCTGGCCACTCCTTGAACCTGTGTGTCTGCCAATGTTCTGACCAGGTGTGTGCCCATTGCTGCACCTTCATTAGACTCTTTCCTTGTACCCCTCCCATACCCATTTCTTGAGAATAGACATTGTTTAGATCTGGAAATCCCCTACTCTCCTCCTTCTCCTTACCCCCCGCGAGGGCCTATAAAAAGTGGGACCTCTTTCCCCTTGAGGTCGACTCCTCTACCCCTGCGTGGGATACGAGTCGTCCCCAGAGCTCTGGCTTTCCCCGAATAAAGCCTCATGTGGTTTGCAACAAGCTTGGTCTGTCGTGAGTTCTTGGGTGTCCACTATTGTCCTGAGGCCTGAGCGAGGGGCTCCTCTCGGAGTCTTTCAGTACCCTCATCACTAAGCCATCTCTCCCAGTGCTATCCACAAATGATACCTCCTAAGAAATGTGGTTTTAGGGCTGGTGAGATGGCTCAGTGGGTAAGAGCACTGACTGCCCCTCCAAAGGTCCTGAGTTCAAATTCCAGCAACCACATGGTGGATCTGACACCCTCTTCTGGTGCATCTTGAAGTCAGCTACAGTGTACTTATGAATAATAATAAATAAATTAAAAAAAAAGAAACTTGGTTTTAGTTAGTATTATTTTGAGGAAGTCATTCAATCTGTGTAACAAAATTTGAAAATCTATTTCTGAGTACTGTTTCACATGGCTGTCTTGCTGTGCTCCTTGAGCTTGGATAAATTGATATATAATTCCCAAAGTTGTCGATACCAAAAATACTCATTTGAATATCATTGGCAGTTCCTTTTTCTCCCTACATACACTAAAGTATAATAAAACTAGTTAGTTGGTTGAGTTCCTGTTACAACAAAGAGAGAAGTATCATTTAAATAATTTATGGGAACTCCGGGCATCCCCCCCCCCCCGAAAATGGCAAATGTATACCAAACCATTAATAATGAATATTCCTGACAGGCACAGTTGCACTTTCCTTCAATCCCAGAACTTCAGAGGCAGAGTTAGGCAGATCTCCAGTCCGCCAGGACCACCCAGGAAGACTCTTATCTACAAAAAAAAAAAAAATGTTTTTTAAAAAAATGTACCAGATTTGGTGACATATACCTTTAATCCTTCTGCTTGAGAGGCAGAGGCAAGCATGTCTCTGTGAGTTCGAGGCCAGTCTGGTCTACAAGTGAGTACCAGGCCAGCCAGAGCTACAAGAGTGAGACTAATCCATCTCAAAACAAAAGAGAAAAGGAGAGAGAGAGAGAGAGAGAGAGAGAGAGAGAGAGAGAGAGAGAGAGAGAGAGAACACACTGCAGGCAATCTTGGGTGCCACATTTCTGGAGCTGTTCATCCTGGGGTTTTGAGACAGGGTCTGTCACCACGTCTTGGAGTTTGCAGACTCAGCTAGGCTGGCTGGTTAGTGAAGCCCAGGGATATTCTTGTCTGCCCTTCCAGCACTGGGGTTATAGGCACTGTGTCATATACAACTTTCTCTGTGGCCCAGGATTGAACTCTGGTCCTCATGTTTGGTGTCAAACAATATTTATAGGGTTAAAAGTTTAAATAATTAGGACAACTTGTGTTATTAAATATTTTTCTCAGTGAAACTACTAAATCGGGTGTGTGTGTGTGGGGGGGTGAACGGGTGACCATAGTAAAATCTGTATATATTTAAAGCACTTTTTGTTTTTTGTTTTGTTTTGTTTGTTTTTGGTTTTTCGAGACAGGGTTTCTCTGTGCGGTCCTGGCTGTCCTGGAACTCACTCTGTAGACCAGGTTGGCCTCGAACTCAGAAATCCGTCTGCCTCTGCCTCCGAGTGCTGGGATTAAAGACATGTGCCACCACTGGCCAGCCTTAGCATTTTTTTTTTTTTCTAAAGAATTGGGAAAGAAATCTATTTTGAACAACTTGAGGAAATGGTTTGAAAATTTGACAGAGTCCTGCGCTAAGAACAAAGGAAATCAGTACAAAGTCTAGTACATTTTTAAAATCTTATTTCATCAATACAATAACCTTTTTGATAGTAGGATTTTCCTTCACAAGAAAAATCATACAATTGAGATTAAGTAGCACTTTCAGATGGAACAGTATTTGGTCCAAAATAGAATCGGTGTGGCTTCGTCTATGGAATAACTGATTAATGCATCATATTGAATATAAATCCTTGGAAAATTATTAATGACACATAACTTCTAAAACGATCTTTGGAAACCTATCCTTAGAACTTCAATACCCTATCTTCGCTTGCACTTCAATCTGGGGGGTTGGGGGGGGGGGACGACTCCCAATGTGAGATCTCCATACAAGGCTGTGTGGTATTTAAACCTGAATCGTCATTCTAGGTTTCAAATATCAACTTTCTCCTTAATAGCCAAGTCACTCCATGCTGTGCAGTCTGGCAATGTCACCGGTGAGGCGACAGAGGCAGTGACAGAAACCTCAGCACACATTCCAAGAAATCATGGAACTTTTCATTGCCATCCCTTTACCCTCACCTCCCTGTCGGAGGAAGAGAAACCTTATGCATTCTCTGAATTACCCATGGGAAAGACATTGCGTACAGACTGAACAAGAAAGCAACAGAGGCCACCCCTCGCGCTTTTCGGCAGTTACAAGAGGATCGCCTGACATAATTCTCAGCCTAGGGCGGTCAAAATGAAATTCTACCAAACTAAGTCAAAGGGGGTGGGGGCTGCGTCGGTCCCAATAGGATCAAAGCACAGTGCTGTCACAAGATCAATTGGTCACAGTATGGGATTGCGAACCGCTAGGTCCGCGTTCAATCACCCAAACCCAATCGGAGTCAGTCTCAGAGCACCCCACACTGACGCAGCCACGCACTCCCGCGCGCAGCCACAGACCGTAGCAGGCAGCTGACTCCCACCCGCCCCAGCCAAGGGGACGCTGGTGCAAGCTCGCGGGGAGAGAGAGGCGCGCGCGGCAGCTAACGGGCCGCCCCGGAGGCTCCTGGGAGAGCGAGCCCCCGGCGTGTGTGCGCAGGCGTAGACGGCTGAGCGGAGGCGGGGCGGTTCGAGACGTTGGGAGAGGCTGAGGACCGCAGTGGATGCTCGGGATCTCGAGGGCGACGGAGAGATTGAATCCAGATGGGAAGGCCGGGGAGGAAACCGAGAGGCCGAGCCAGGCCTGGTAATTTTGGGGAGGAAGAAGGTTAAGGAAGCGGGACCCGGACACTCAACGGTTGCACAGGGCCTCGGGTGTGGCCCGTGGGCGTGACACCGAGGATGACTGCGGGTGACCCGAAGGGGTAGTTTTCGTGCTAAACTCGAGGACACTCTGTCGCTGGGAACAGGTCCCTGGGCATCACGAGCGTTGCGTGTGAGGATGTAGGGAGCATGTTGGGGTTTGGCTCTCTCAGCTCATCCTGATTATTTGGGGGCGGGAGGGAGAGCCATAAAGTGATCGCGATCTTCTTGGATGTGAAAGCTGGATGGCGGGATTTTGCTTAGGGTTATAGCGGCCTGCGTCTATTCTTAGATTGGGTATGACTCCTGTTGGAGACAGGAGAACTGAAAGTGATTTGTGAACGTGATTGTGAGTGATTTTTGCCTGGAATTCTATCATGTTCTGTCGTCGTGAATGGCATGTGAAGCAGTAGGTTGGTTTTCTGAAGGATGTTTGAAAGGTTATCACTAAGCACACGTGTGTGTTCTTCTGTTATTTCTCATAATTTTGTGTATTTTTTTTTTTTTTGGATTTTTCCCCCCGAGACAGGCTGTCCTGGAAATCGCTTTGTAGACCAGGTTGGTCTCAAACTCAGAGATTCACCTGCCTCTGCCCTCTGCCCGCTGCACCCCCCCCCCCCACCCGCTGTGATTTAAAGGCATGTGCCTCCACCACCTGGCTTGTAGTACTGTTAATATTTAAATGGTTGAGGTATGCTGTACGATCACATATGTGTAATTTTTTTTTTAGACAGGTTCATTATCCATACTAAGTTGCCTCTGAACTCTCTCGTAGCCCAGGGTGGCCTAAAACTTGGCAGTGATCCCCCTCCTTTAACCTCCCAACTGCTGGGTGTGGTGTGAGCACCACCAAGCCTGGAAGTTATGTACTATTTGATTATCAGATTAGTTGCTTGAGAAAAAACTGAAGTAGTAACTTAGCAAATATAAAGATACTAATGTTGGAATGGAATAGGTAAGATTTTCATAATTCCCCATGGTGAGGCCAATAACCTGGAATCAGGATGGTAAACAGGAAGTTTTGAGATGAAAGGTGTTGCATGGGAACCTGCAGGAAGAGTAGCACTTTCCACCCATAAATACCATGTTCTGCACATCTGTGGAAGTGGATTTTTCTGTTCCTAAAATTATTTTTAAAAGTACACTTTTACTTCTAAGACCAGTCTCATTCTTGGTAATTAAAATAACCATGACACCAGAATATTCACTGTTGCAGTCAGCACTGGAGACCGTACTTAACCAAATGGGATCCCTCTAATTGGCAAGAGTGATTCATTTCTTTTCTGTGTCCATATCTATAGTACTAAAATGTGTTATGCAGCAGCTCCTGAAATAACTATTAATAAGAAATAATACATTATATATGCTATGTATACATAGCATGTATATGTAACTATAACATATATTACATATGATATAAGCATATCATATGTAAGTAATACTTATGTAGTATGCATATATAATTGTTTCCTTTTTAAAGATTTATTTATTTTCATGTGCATGTGTTTTGCCTGTATAAATGTACTGCACCATGTGTTGCACCATGTGTGTGCCCGGTAGCCACGGAGGTCGGAAGAGGGTGTCCCCCTTAGTGCTGGAGTCACCAATGTCTATGAGCTACTGTCTGGTTGCTGGGAACTGAACCTGGGTCCTCTGCAAGAGCAGCAAGTGCTCTGACCCACTGAGCATCTCTCAGCCCCTGCCTATGTGTTGTGTGATATAAGCAAGTCAGTAAGGGGAGGAGATGGAAAGTAGAAAATCCAGATATTTTCAAGCTGGGGGGAAATGCCACATGTGAGCGGGTCTTTTGAAGTATATGGAGAAATATGTGATAAAGATGGCACTTGCTATTAGTTGAGGAGATATTGATTAATAATGTGAGACATAGCTAAACACGGTTAACAGATTTTCACAACACAAAGCCAATTAAGAGAAACTAAAGAAAGGTACATGTCTCCTAAAATTACTTGCATCTTAAACAGAAAATAGGATCTGAGGTTATGTTCAGGGTTAGAATAATGGGGAAAATCAGAAGACGGCCTCAACTAATCAGAAGACGCAAACCCACGGCAGAGGTGGAACCAGCCAGATGTTATTCCAGAAAGGGGGAACTTTAAACTAATTCCCTGCGATAAGAAATGTCTACCTTTAAACTACAGTATAGAACTGATAAAGATTAGGGGCTCCTCGCCTGTGTTCCTCCGGACTTGAGAAGGAACTGTCATGCACTGCTGGTGACAGATGAGCCCATGGAAAGGACATGTGGACGTTGTGGTTTGCAGTGACAAGTGCTGAGCATAGTGCCCTGAGTCTCGCTTATGCTAGCAAGGTTGTACCCCTGCGTCACACGCCCAGACCTGGCTTGGAAACCTGAGCTTCATGGGACATTGAAGAGCGCAAAACAAAATGTGTTTGCAAGTTACAGCAGGTTCCTCGGAATCCTCTGGTTTGGAAGAGGAAGTAGGACTTGTCTTGTTTCCACACGAACCCTCGCCACGGGTATCAGAAGCAGTCTCCTAGTAGACATGTGGGAAAAGAGTGGAAATGTATGCAGATCTCCCCAAGTTATTCTGAGACATGGGATTTGAGCATGATTTCTTCCTGGCTCCTTATGTCCCTCTGTCTCTGCCTTTATAGGACTCTTCACATTTCCAAAAGAGGAGCTCAGACAAGGAGGCTCGTCTCCCGCAGATCTCCACGCCATGTCCAAGGTGAGGTGCTGCTCGCTTGCTTTTCTTTCAAGAAATAGGAGCATTTGCTTCACAGTGTTGCTTCAGCTGCCTGGAGAGTGGAGTTTGCGTCTGTGAAACGTTTTTTCAGATTAGGGCCAGGGTTTCAGGGCAGACTGGACAAGTGACACTGAATTACAATATTTAAGGATGCCCCCCCCTCACTTTTTCTTCTGTACATGAATCACCTGCCTCATCGTCTTCTTTCTCCATCTTCTTATGGAATTACTGCTACACTAGAAATGCATTGTCCTGATTTAGAGAGAAATAACTTATATAACTTATTAATTAGATAAATCCAATTTATCTTGACACTGATTTGAGATCTCAGTTGTGAGTACTCTAGGAGCAGACATGGGTAGGAGGGTAAATTATTACGTATACACAGTCAGAATCGCTCTGTAAGACTGCACTTAATTTGATTCCAGTGACTATCAAAGACCTCTGTCAGGGCTGGGGAGATGGCTCAGTGGTTAAGAACACTTGCTGCTCGTCCAAAGGTCCCAAGTTCATTTCCCAACACCACATGGCAGTTTCTAACTGTCTGCTGCTGTGCAAATGCACTTGCAGACAAAGTAAACATGTACATAAAATACATAAATAAATGTCCTAAAATTAAAAACAAAGTCCTCTGTCCATTCTAGACTGCTGTCTAGACAGAGCATCAGAACTATGTATTCAACATGCAGGGGCTGGGGGTGAGGGGTGTAGGTCAGTCACTAGAGTGTTTGCTTAGCATGCATGGAGCTCCTGGCTCAGTCCACAGCACCACATTTACTGGGTGTGCTGGCATAGGTCCAGAATCATAACATTCTGGAGGTGGAGAGAAGAGGATTAGCAGTTCAAGGTCACCTTCAATAACATAACAGGTTTGAAGGGTAGCCTGGGATGCTTGAGACTCTTTCTCAAAAAAACAAAACAAAACAAAAGCCCACAAACAAAATACCCCATGCACACTGCAGTTTCTCATGACCTTCTTTGATCCAGCCCAGCCTCAACCCTCCTCCCTGGCAGAAAGACCACTGGCTGCTCTTGTAGAGGACTTAGTTTAGTCCCCAGCGCCCACATGGGGGCTTCCAACTGCCTACAGCTGCAGTTCCAGAACCTTCCTCTTCTGCCTCCTCAGACGCTGCACCCCTGTGGGGGACATACTCCCTCCAGGCAGATACTTACACAGATGACATAAATGTTTAAAAAAAATCTTTTTAAAAGACAAAGTTAAACCCTATAGGTGGAACAACATTATGAACTAACCAGTACCCCGGAGCTCTTGACTCTAGCTGCATATGTATCAGAAGATGGCCTAGTCAGCCATCACTGGAAAGAGAGGCCCATTGGACTTGCAAACTTTATATGCCCCAGTACAGGGGAATGCCAGGGCCAAAAAGTGGGAGTGGGTGGGGAGGGTATGGGGGACTTTTGGGATAGCATTGGAAATGTAAATGAGGAAAATACCTAATTTAAAAAAAAAAAAAAGAGTGACCTGAAATAGATATTTCTAACAAAAGGATGAGTGGGCTCTCATGGTGGAAGGAGAGGCTACTTCATATCCTGTCAAACCTAGAGCTCCGAATGCTCTGAACACAGGGCCTACCTTAAAGTATCTGATGGTGCTTAAGAGAGGAGGCTCACAAAGCTTAGGAAGGACTGGTCTAAAAGCAACAACTGTATCACTGTTTGTCAACATAAGAAAAACCACCAGAGGTAAAGCTGGAGTAATTTTAAGTACTGAAATGTAAAGGTCTTCTTTTCTGAAAAATACAAATTCCCTATCCTGAAAAAAAAAAAAAGACAAAGTTATAAAAACTAGTTAGTCACTCATCGTTGCCAGATTAGGCCCCAGCATTTAGTTCTAACCCGTTTCCAATAACTTCAGGATGAACTGCCACAGTGTGCCCTTACAGGGACCAGTGTCATTCAAGGACGTGACTGTGGACTTCACCCAGGAGGAGTGGCAACGACTGGACCCTGCCCAGAAAGCCCTCTACAGGGACGTGATGCTAGAAAACTACTGTCATTTCATCTCTGTGGGTAAGTGTCACCATATCTCCCGAGAATCCCGAAGCCAGCTCAGGCTTGACCAGGAGTACATTAACAACAGGTGTTTCCTCAGCCCAGTGCGATTCTCTTCTTCTTAGCAGACTATACATTTAAAAAAAAAAAGACAGGGTCTTTCTATGTTACCCTGGCTATTCTGAGGCTTACTATATAGACCAGGCTAGCCTTGAACTCATGTAGATCTTCCTGCCTCTGTCTCCTGAGTGCTAGGATTAAAGGTGTGAACCATTGACTCTGGCCCAGTATACGAGCTTTTAAAGATTTATTTTCATTTAATATATATGGGTGTTTTGCCTGTATGTATGCATGTATATGAACCACATGTGTGTTTGATTCCTGCAGAGGCCAGAAGTGGATATTGGATCCCTAGTGCTGGAGTTACAGATGGTTATGTGTGGCAATGTGGGTGCTGGGAACTGAACCTGGGTCCTCTGGAAGAACAGTCTAGTGTTTCTAACTGCTGTGCTATCTCTCCAGCCCCAGAATATATATTTATTGGCATTAATTTGTCCCACAATGAGGTTGTATCTATCTTGGTAGTTTGGAGCCCCAGCAGCTTAAAACAAGTTTTTCCTTCCTACCTTCTGAAAGAAAGATAAAATTTCAAGACCTGTAAGTCATATAAAGTACTCAGAAATTGCTGGTTGTTTGTGAGCCTAGAGGCTGCCTGGGGCCGAGAACAAAGCAAAACAGACAGGGCTGTTGTTAAGACATTCCTAAGAACAGCTTGACTGTAAAAATAAAAAAAGCAAGGACAAGCAGGGCTATCTTGTCTGGGTCAACACCACCTGGCCGGAACCTCCCCTCTGTCTGCTGCCCCTTGAAGCTGGGTAAAGTCATACATCAACTGGTTGCTATGTGAACAAAGATAAGCCCCCAGCCCACAAGAACAAAATCCTGATGCCCTTTTGCTGACATGTAATCTTTCTGTAAATGTTTAAGTAAGCCAATAGTGTGTCGCTATGCTGAATTCCACACCCCTAAGCCCCTTACCCCATAAGAACCCCTAGCTTTCCTCGTGGCCGACATCCAATGTCCTGTGTGGGATGCATGTCGGTCTGGAGCTCCGTAATTAAACGTCCTCATGTAATTACATCAGAATGGTCCTTCGTGATTTTTTGGGTGCACGCTGAAACAGAAATTGAGTGGGGGTTTCCCCACTAGGTTCTAACACCTACCTACCTTCCTTCCTTCCTTCCTTCCTTCCTTCCTTCCTTCCTTCCTTCCTTCCTTCCTTCCTTCCTTCCTTCCTCCCTCCCTCCCTCCCTCCCTCCTCCCTCCCTCCCTCCCTCCCTGCGTCCCTCCCTTTTCTTCACTATCAGGATTTCACATAACAAAACCTGATATGATCCGCAAGTTGGAACAAGGAGAGGAGCTGTGGACAGAGAGAATCTTTCCAAGTCAGAGCTATCTAGGTACGTCATAGATATGTAATGCTGGGGTGGGGCGGGGCGGGGCGGGGGCTGGCGAGATGGCTCAGGGCTAAAGCACATAATACAGTCAAGGATGATCTCTAAAGCTTCATAAGAAAACAGCAACTCCCTAATAAAGATCACAGAGATGCCACAACGATGGCTGCCAGGGAACATGGGTAATTCCATGCTATTAAAGGGGTGCAGGGCTGTTCGTTTGTTTCGTTTGTTTGTTTTCTTTTCTTTTCTTTTTTGTTTGTTTGGTTTGGTTTGGTTTTTTCGAGACAGGGTTTCTCTGTATAGCCCTGGCTGTCCTGGAACTCAGAAATCCGCCTGCCTCTGCCTCCTGAGTGCTGGGATTAAAGGCGTGCGCCACCATGCCCGGCTTGTTTTCTTTTGAGATAGGATTTCCTCTGTGTAGCCTTGGCTGTTTTAGAACTCTCTATGTAGACCAGGCTGGCCTCAGACTCATAGAGATCTGCCTGCTTCTGCCTCTGAGTGCTGGGCTCAAAGGCGTGAACCACCTCACCAGGCAGGGTTTAAGTTTTGAAACATGAAGAGTTTTAGAGCCCAGACAGTGGAGATGGCTGCACGAAATGTGACTGTAGCTCACACCTCTGAACTATACTATACTATACTATACTATACTATACAATACAATACAGTTGTGCACCCGTTTTTTCTGTATACTGCATATCTATTTGCTTTGATGTGTGGAAGTATTTCTGATGCTAGGGATGGAACCCAGGGCACTTTATGTATGCCAGACACATGCTTTACCACTGCAGTTCCTCTTACTGTGTGATCCAGCCAGGGGGATGAAACCAATTGAAGAGACCTCTTGTGGTCATCCGCGTGTCGCCAGACCCCACCTCAGTTAAAACTGTTCCCTTCAAAAAAGCCGTTTGTTCCCCCAGACAACTCTTAGGCAGTCCTGAGTTCTTTACGCGTCCCCAGCAGGGCTTGGGGACCTAGGTTACTTGTAGGAGCTGGAGGGGAATGGGAGAGTTCTAGCGTGGGTGAAGTGTGGGGTGAGAGTTGAGGCGGGTTGTAGCAGTGGGTTCCAAGGAACTGAAGACAAGACAGAGACAAGACAGATGAGGGTAAAGGAAGTGGTAGAAATGAGGGCGTGGGAGAAGTCCTGCAGGCCCAGCGTGCAGCCACGCCCCACTCATTAGCATCACTCCAGCAATAAAGGAAGCGGTCAGAGGAGCAAGGGAAATCATTTGCATAGCCAAGGGTCCTATGGGAGAAACAGGGCCAAAGAGACCAGAGGCCTGTAATCCCAGCACTTAAGAGGTGGGACCAGGCCGGGCGTGGTGGCGCACGCCTTTAATCCCAGCACTTGGGAGGCAGAGGCAGGCGGATTTCTGAGTTCGAGGCCAGCCTGGTCTACAGAGTGAGTTCCAGGACAGCCAGGACTACACAGAGAAACCCTGTCTCGAAAAACCAAAAAAAAAAAAAAAGAAAAAAAAAAAAAAAAAAAGAGGTGGGACCAGAAGGATAAGCAATACTCTTGCTGCCAAGCCTGAAGGCCTGAGTTCATGTCCCAGGACTCCATGGTGGAAGGAGAGAACCAGTTCCCACAAATTGTCCTCTGACCGCTACATGTACATGTATGTGCAGATGTGCACGCATGCGCATGTGCACACATGTAATTAAAAACCTAATCCAAGCTCATTCTTGGCTACATAGCAAGTTTAAGGCTGTGCTGGACAGTTTTATGTCAGCCTGACACAAGCTGGAGTCCTGGGGGAGACCTCAATTAAGAAAATTCCTCCGTGAGACTCTGCTGTAGAGAGGCCTGTAAAGCCTTTTGTTAACTGGTGGTTGGTGGGGGAGGGCCAGCCCTGGGCTGATGCTCCTTTATTGTTGGCTTGGGAGACATGGAACTTTTTTGACATTCATATAACGTATCATCATAGAACATAACAAGTAGTCTATCCTTTCTGTAAACCACAATAATGAGATATCATGGGTTCTTTCAATTATGTAGCCACTGCATTTATATATACACACATGTATACTTGAACTATTGCTAACTAAGTACATTCTTTTCTAGAAGAGGAAGAAGTTTTGGTGAAGTTCAGTGACTACCAGGACAAGCCTCCTAAATCCATCGTAATCATCAAGCACAAGAAGCTAATTAAGGAGAGAAGCAGCGCTTATGGGGAAGCCCTAGGCAAGAACCGTGTTGTTTCCAAAACGCTATTTGAGTATAAATCTGATGGAAAAGTTCTGAAAAATATCTCAGAATTCATCAGTAGAGATATAAACCCTGCAATGGGGAAGTTGGGTGGCAGTAAAGAATGGGAGGGATCAATCCTGACTTCGAAGCAGGAGAAAACACATCCTGCCTCGATCCTCCATAAACAAAACGGAAGGGATCTGAGCTCTGAATGGGAGCTCGCTCAGCACCAGAAGACCCAGATTCCAGAGCAGAGCTTTGAATATAACAAATGTGACAGCTCCTTCCTCATGACAGGAGTGGAATTTCCACATGACAGAGCTCACAGAGGAGGTGGGAACTTCAACTACAGTAGAGATGACATCACTTTTTTTGAAAAGTCAGACCTTGGTATTCATTCACATGATCTCATGGAAAAGAAATGTTCTTCATACAACAAATATGGGGAGCTCCTTTGCAGAAAGTCAGTGTTTGTTATGCACCCCAGCTCTCAGATGGACGAGAGGCCCTTCCAGTGTCTTTACTGTGGGAACAGCTTTAGAAGGAAGTCCTACCTTATCGAGCACGAGCGGATCCACACAGGGGAGAAGCCCTACATTTGCTGTCAGTGCGGGAGAGCCTTCCGTCAGAAGACGGCCCTGACACTCCATGAAAAAACACATACAGAGGGGAAACCCTATCTCTGTGTGGACTGTGGGAAGTCCTTCCGCCAAAAGGCAACCCTCACCAGGCACCACAAGGCACACACGGGGGAGAAAGCCTACGAATGCACTCAGTGTGGAAGTGCCTTTGGGAAAAAGTCATACCTAATCGACCATCAGAGAACTCACACAGGGGAGAAACCCTATCAGTGCGCAGAGTGTGGGAAAGCGTTTATCCAGAAGACAACGCTCACGGTGCACCAGAGGACTCACACAGGGGAGAAGCCCTACATCTGCAGTGACTGCGGAAAGTCCTTCTGCCAGAAGACAACCCTAACCCTCCATCAGCGGATCCACACTGGGGAGAAGCCCTACATCTGCAGTGACTGCGGAAAGTCCTTCCGCCAGAAGGCGATCCTCACTGTGCACTACAGAATACATACAGGGGAAAAGTCCAACGGCTGTCCCCAGTGTGGGAAAGCCTTCAGTAGGAAATCAAACCTCATTCGCCACCAGAAAATTCACACAGGAGAAAAACCCTATGAATGTCAAGAGTGTGGAAAATTCTTTAGCTGTAAATCGAACCTCGTTACCCACCAGAAAATTCACAAGACAGAAACCATGAAATTTCAGTGAGTGGTGTGCTTTTTATTTATTTATTTATATTGTTGAGGCAGGGTCTCATTATGTAGACTTGGTTGGCCCAGAACTTGGTAGCAGCATAGACCAGGCTGGTCTCAAACTCATAGAGATCCGCCTGCCTCTGCCTCCCAAGTGCTGGGATTAAAGGCGTGCGCCACCACACCTGGCAGAGTTGGGATTTTCTGGTTTTGGGTTTTTTGATACTGAGTGCTCTCAGCTTCTATCTGTTACTGCTTGGTAACCTATCACACAGAGATACTGCATAAACTAAATGACAAAAAATCATTTGAAAATGAAGGCTTCATGTTTTAATCACTAGATTCAGTAGACTATACTGACCTCTGGTAAAATGCTATAGATGTTCAACTTTGCTTGTCAGTCCCAGTACATACATTCCTTTCTGAATCAGTAATAGACCATTGACCAAACGCAACTTGCCCATGTGGAATAAAAGTTCGTTGTTGCCCCCTCAAATTTAACCACAGCTCTGACTTGTAAAAAATATAAGCAAGGTGTTACACATTATAAGCCTTTATATGAAATTGGATTGTTACTATATGTTCTTTCATAGCACAGCTTGTTCTGCTCATTGTCTCTGGAACAGTCATGAGTGCATGGGAAGAAGTTTGTTTATTTTTATTCTCCATAGACTCCCATCACATATATCTCTTACTGTCCTGCTGGGGGTGAGCTTTTACACTGTTTACTGCTTACTATGCACTTTTCTGTGTATCTTCAAGGAGTGGAATCACTGAGTCCTGGGGCATATGTATATTCAGTCAGCTTTGGTAGATAGTACCATGTAATTTAAAACTTCCATGGCATGAGATAATTTTATCCAGAAAAGAAACAGCTACAAATATTCCCAATATGATAGTGGTTCATTTGACAGAATTCTAGAATGGATCAAGAGATAGCTCAGCGGTTAAAGGGAACGTGATGCCCTTGCAGAGGACTTGGGCTTAGTTCCCAGCACCCACTTGGTGGCTCACAACTGGCTGTAATGGTAGTTCCAGGGGATCCAGTGCTGCCCTCTGGCCTCTGCAAGAACCAGGCGTTCATGAGGTTGTACATACAAGCAGGCAAAACAGTCATTGACAGACACCCCCACACACACAGAAATTGAGTTAGACGGGAACTTGGGCAGTATTATTGGGGAAACGGGAACAAGAGTAGAATGTATATGCAGAGGTGTTTAGCTGCTGCCAGATCTTAATATCATAATGTGACAGACTTGGGGTTGCCTTCAACCACAGTTAAGACCTTATTCGAAAAGTATTAGAGAAACAGCATTCAACATCTCCTTTGCTCAACACTGGAAAAACCTGTAAGACTGTTAAAATTAGAAGTGGGTGGAAAAAACACAGTTTTACCGAAGGCCTATAGATCCTACTACTCACACTCAAATGATGGAAGTATGTGTGTGTTTGAGTTTGTGGGGTGTGTGTAGGAGTGTGCCTGTATGTAAATGTCTGAGTATGAGTGGTGTGGTGTGTATGTAGAGAACAAACCTCAGTTCTCAGAAGCTGTCCATCTTGTTTTATAAAGAAGGGTTTCTCCTGATTGAAGTTCAGCAAGTGCCTCGGCTGCCTGGCCAGTGAACCCTACATATCTCCTGTCTCCACCTCCCTGCCACTAGGGATACCAGCTTGCAACATCACACCTGGGTTCTCATATGGCTTCTGGGAGGGAACAAAGGCCTTACCCCTACCTGCATGGCAAGCACTTTACCAGCTGAACTATCTGCCCAGCCCCCATATATCCCAACTTTGTATAAAGTGAAACTAGATACTAAAGACATGCCATGGTTAATGCAGAGGGAACCAGTCTATTGTGGAGTCCCATGAACCAATGAAAAGACAGATGAAATGATAGGATCCCGTGGCAGGGACACACACACTCTTTGTTTTGCTTTTGAATGTGTTGAGGAAAGTCTAAGTGGACTTTTATGCCTTTGTAACTGTTAACGTGTAAGCTGCTGCTTGGGAGGGTTGATGCGGGTTTTTACATTTCAGTGTGAGACAATGCTGTAGTTTGAATCTGAAATGTACTGCCAAAGGCTCACATATTAAAGGCGTGGCTGCCAGCTAATGAGTTTTTGTGAAATGATTGACTTCTGGGGGATTCTGGCCTTATCAATGAGTTAGGAGCCTCGAAGAAATTAATAGTAGGGTCATATTTGGAGAAAAAGAAAGCGTCGAGGTGGGTACCTCAGTAGGCCCATGCCATGGCGTTCCACTAAGAAATTCCTCCAAGCAACATATCTAGTGTATGAGGTTTATTGGGAGAGAGCAGAGGCCCCCCGAGAGTGGGGATGTGAGAGAGTCAGAGATGACAGAACGATCACGACAGAGATGGAGGGAGACAGAGCCATCGGTGGCACCTGGTGCGCCTGTGGGTGGTGAGTGATGACATAAGCTGTTGCTAGGTCCCCGAGGACAGTGTGCTTTGTCTCCGGATCTTCTCCCTGCTGTCTTTGCACTCCCTTTCCACTGTGTGATGGGTCTGAGAGGTCTGCCCGGAAGCGGAGCAGTCAGGTCTGAGAGGCCTGCTGGGAAGCAGTGTGGCCAACACCTGAACCTGTCAGCCGAAGTCCATCCCTCCTCCAGAGTGTTTTTTTGTGCAAGTTCTTATTAAAATTGGATTTATCTAAATGATTAAAAATACCTCAGAGTGTACCCGGCTGTGTGCCATAGCCTGGTTTGTTCTCTGCCAGGGGCTTTCCTATGAAGTTGAGAGAGGCTGTTTATTTTTGCATTGATTTTTAGAGATTTTCACCTTAGATAAAGAAGTGAAAAAAGGAGTTTTGGACTTGGATTAGTTGCTCTGCTGTGTTTTGGGCAACTGTGAGGAATGAAGATGGTTCTAGAATCCACGCCGACTTCCCTACAGTCTTTGCAGATTCATGTTTTAGACACCTGAGAGTGTTTATATGTTGTAGGACAATGAGCAGGGAATGAGATGGCCAAGATTTTATTTTACTTTATTTTATTTTATTTTTTTTATTATTTTTTTTTTTTTTTTGGTTTTTTGAGACAGGGTTTCTCTGTGTTGCCCTGGCTGTCCTGGAACTCACTTTGTAGACCAGGCTGGCCTCAAACTCAGAAATCCACCTGCCTCTCCTCCCAATTGCTGGGATTAAAGGCGTGTACCACCACACCTGGCTGGCCAAGATTTTATAACCAGGAAGTTCTTCAGCAGGTTAGTACCTAAAGGCTAGAGGGACGTCGGTATCACCAGGCTGAGACTTTTATACGTTTTTGGCTTTCGTGCTGTATGTTTGAGTATTATGCTTGAGTATGTATAACTACTGATCAGTGATGGCTCCCAGGAGTGGGAGGGGAAGGCAGGGCTGCAGGGGAGATGATGGCCAGTGCTCACACATGAAGGCATGTAGCTTGTGTCGATGCCTAGGCTGGACACTGGCCAGCCTACGGGCAGGGCTTTGACTCATTTTTCTTTCGGTCCTTTAGCTCCTCCCTCCAACGTGCTTGTTTCAAACAGGGTGTCATATAGCCCAGGATGGCTTCCATCTTGTCATATAGCCCAGGATGGCTTCCAACTCACTATGTCATATAGTTCAGGGTGTACTTGAACTCCTAATCCTCCTGCTGTCTCTCCCAAGTCTTGTGATTACAGATGTGTCACTATACTTATAAGGTCATTCAGACTTTGTAAGGATATGCTTCATGTGGCTTGATTAGGAACGGCCCCCCATAGACTCCTGTGTTTGAATGCTTGGCCATAGGGAGTGGCACTACAAGAGGTGAGGCCTTGTTGGAGGAAGTGTGACACTGTGGAGGCACCTTTGAGGTCCCTTATGCTCAAGCTATGCCTGTTGTAGGTCACAGTCTCCTGCTGCCTGCAGATTGAGATATAGTACTCTCAGCTCCATCTCCAGCACCATGTCTGCCTGGATGCTGTCATGCTTTCCACCATGACAATAATGGACTAAAGTGTTGAACCTGTAAGCCAGCCCCAATCCAATGTTTTTCTTTGTAAGAGTCATGGTGTCTCTTTACAACAATAAAACCCTAAGACAGGCTATTATCATTTCAAAAGACTCATAAGCTCCCACAGAACATACCTTTACCATACTTTGTTTAAAAGGAAGGAGTGTGAGATGGGGGAGGGGAGCAGGGCATCCAGATGCAGGCTGCCTGCTCTTCCTAGCACCGAGTACCATCCCATAGCCTTCTGCCTCTAGTCTGAATGCTGCTGCGTGAAGTTTGGCTTTGTGAGTGCTCAAAGCGGAAGCTCTCTGCAAGGGTCCTCAGCTCACCAATCCCACAGTCAAGCCAGGCTAGCTGGTGGTGATACATTGAAATGCACCAAGAAGCAAACTGGTTTGGGGTGGGGGTGGGGCTTCCAGCCTGAAGACAAGAGATCTTTGCAGCCCCACTATGCGTTAACTCCATCTTTGATTATGGGTTTCCTGGTGATATGTGTGAACAAACATGCCTTGTTACTCTCTGTGTTTCCATCTGTTAATGAACATTGCATCTGAAGCGTGAGCCTCTCTTGTGAGATGTTTTTTCTTACATTCTGAAGTAGCCAGGCTTCCAGTGCCACACTTCACACGAAGTAAGAAACAGCCCATATTACTGGCCTCAGCTTTTGGGACAGGGAAAGGGAGGCGGAGCTAAGGGTTGGAGAGACAGAGAGCATCTCGGGGGCAGGAGAGGAAGGCCCGAGATGGAGGAGGACGGACAGGAGAAGGAAACTGACCCAGCGTGGTTCTTTAGATAGCCACGGGTCGTTATGATATCATAAGGCTAGAATAATCGGGATGAAGCTTTTATCATTATCAGTTGATTCTGAAATTATTGTGTTGGCATCTTGTAAATTGAGAATTTATTGATACATAAATCTGATTGGTTAACTATAAGCTTCTAGAGTTTTGTTTGTACAAGGTAAATAGGTGTTGTGGTGGCTGACCGTGGGGTAGACGGTCATTGCATGGGGCTGGCATGGCAGTGATCTGTGGAGGGACTCAGGAGCTCCTGCCCAGAGAGACCACCTAGTTGAGATCACCCAGCTAGAGCCATGTGATCCGCCGGTTGCCAGCAGAAGCTCAAGGGAAGCATGTCGGTCTTTTTTTTTTTTTTTTTTTTTTTTTTTAGTATTTCCTGCAACAAGCTTTTGTCTCCAACATCTACCTCTGGGATGTTCAACCATTTGAAATAGTTAACCATTTGTAATCTTGTACTTTTCCAACCCCCTGGTGTGTGAACAATAGAAGATGCTGGCTGGCTATGGCACAGGTCCTCCGTATTGCTAAAAGAACTGCCAAGTGGCTAAGCCACCCTAGAAAACAAGTTGTTAATCTCTTAAAAAGTTAAAACAAAACAGACTGTCTTGGGCATTGTAGAGACATGGCAGGTTCTAGGCAAGCAAGAAACAAAACTCCTTTCACCTCCTCACAGCCTAGGAAAGCTGATGCATTCAGAGTGAAAACAGATAGACCTGGAGAGGTGGCTCAGTGGTTAAGAGTACTGACTGCTCTTCCAGATGGTCCTGAGTTCAATTCCCAGCACCCACATGGTGGCTCACAACCATCTGTGATGGGATCTGATGCCTTCTTCTGGTGTGTCTGAAGACAGTCACAGTGTACGTATATAAATAAAATAAATCTTCCTTTTAAAAGTGAAAACAAGCCAGGGAGGCAGAGGCAGGCAGATCTAGAGTTCGAGGCCAGCCTGGTCTACTGAGTGACCAGGGCTATACAGAGAAACCCTGTCTCAAAAAACAAAACAAAACAAAAACCAAAAAACCCTTAAAAGTAAAAAAAAAAAAAAAAAAAAAAAAAAAAAAAAAAGTTCAATGGAAAAAATGATAAATCAAAAGGTGAAGCATGTACTTCCCATGTGACCCTGACATTTCACTGTGCTTTCTCTACTCTGGATAAATGAAAACGTCTTCACAGAAGAAAATGCAAATGGACGATGTCACAGACAGTTACTCAGAGCTTGAAAGGAGCCAAGTGGTCTTCAGTGGGTAAATGTGCATATTGTGTCATGAGCAAAATGGGCTGGTATAGCATCGAGACTGTTGGAGTACTCATGTTCAACTGTGTTGATAAATTTCAAATGAATTAGGCTAGACGCTGAACCTGCCTAAAAGGTTACAAGTTATGTAATTCCACTTATATGACATTCTGAAAATGGCAACGCCTTAACCGAGGATTGGTGAGGGTTCACAGAGTGTTTGGCTCTGGGAGGATCTTGGGATGAAAGCAATGCATGAGGGTGTCCTTTGAGGTGTTGGGGTAGTTTCAAATTCTCATTGTGGTCAGATACAAAAATGTATACATGTATAAAATTACAGATAGATACACAAAAATAAATTGCATTGTTTGTAAGTTTTCTAAGACAAACTCGATTTTTCCTGTAGCTCCACTGGCAGTAGGACCATGTGTCCCCACCCACTCATACACTCTGACAAAAGAAACGGCTTCTGAATGGTTTGCTGTTTTCTCTAAGATGAGTTTTCTATGAAGCCTTGGTTGACCTGGGATTTGCCATGTAGCCCAAGCTAGACTTGAACTTGTGGTGATCCTCTGCCATGGCTTTGGCCAGTATTGTGATTGTGAGCATGGGCACGATGCCTAGCCTTGGACTCATGAATTACATGCTGTATATGCATGGACACACACACTGGCCTTGCCCATGTGATGTGATAGTCACTTTTTGTCTTTGTCACTATTCCATTGCTGTGAAGACACAGCAGACAAGAGAAACTCTGGCAAGGGTATTGTCTTAGTCAGGGTTTCTATTCCTGCACAAACATCATGACCAAGAAGCAAGTTGGGGAGGAGAGGGTTTATTCGGCTTACACTTCCATGCTGCCGTTCATCACCAAAGGAAGTCAGGACTGGAACTCAGACAGGTCAGGGAGCAGGAGCTGATGCAGAAGCCATGGAGGGATGTTCTTTACTGGCTTGCCTCCCCTGGCTTGCTCAGCCTACTCCCTTATAGAACCCAAGACTACCAGCCCAGGGATGGTCCCACCCACAAGGGGCCTTTCCCCCTTGATCACTAATTGAGAAAATGCCTTACAGTTGGATCTCATGGAGGCATTTCCTCAACTGAAGCTCCTTTCTCTGTGATAACTCCAGCTGTGTCAAGTTGACACAAAAATAGCCAGTACAATTGACCCCTTGTCAACTTGACACACAACACATCACTAGTAAGCCTCAACCCTTACATTCTTATTCATCCCCAAGATCTAAATAACTTTAAAAGTCCCACAGTCTTTACATATTCTTAAAATTTCAATCTCTTTAAAATATCCATCTCTTTTAAAATCCAAAGTCTTTTTACAATTAAAAGTCTCTTAACTGTGGGCTCCACTAAAACAGTTTCTTCCTTCAAGAGGGAAAATATCAGGGCACAGTCACAATCAAAGCAAAAATCAATCTCTAACCGTCCAACATCTGGGATCCAACTCACGATCTTCTGGGCTCCTCCAAGGGCTTGGGTCACTTCTCCAGCCATGCCCTTTGTAGCACACACGTCGTCCTCTGGGCTCCAGATGCCTGTACTCCACTGCTGCTGCTGCTCTTGGTGGTCATCTCGTGGTACTGGCATCTCCAAAACACTGCGTGACCCCTTCTGTCCTGGGCCTTCAATTACAACTGGAGCTGCACCTTCACCAATGGCCTTCCATGGCCTCTCACAGTGCCAAGCCTGAGCTGCTGTGTGACCCCTTCATGCCTTCAAAACCAGTACCACCTGCGTGACCCTTACACATTACCAAGTCCCACTGCAGAAGGAGTACAACCTTGCCTATCTCTGGAACACAGCCTCTTTGTGCTTTCAGAAAACACTTTCCAGAAGATGTCACCTCAACGATGCTGGTCTCTTCTTAATCACCGCTAATTTCTTAGCTCCAGCTAACCAGCATCAATAGTCCCAGTAATGCAAAGTTTTTGCTTTAGTAGTTCTGGTATCTTGTTAATCACAGCTGATTCTTCAGCCCCAGCTAACCAGAACTACAAAATCTTCACAATAAAAACAGCAATGGCCCTGAAGAGAGTCTTTAATTTTCCCTCTGAAATTTCACAAACCAGGCCTCCATCTTCTGCACTGTTCTCAGCATTATCTTCCAAGCTCCTACACAACATCTGACAGAGCTCTTAACAACAAATGGGTCTTCAAGCCCAAAGTTCCAAAGTCCTTCCACAGTCCTCCCCAAAACATGGTCAGGTTGTCACAGGAATACCCCACTCTGCTGGTACCAATTTGTCTTAGTCAGGGTTTCTATTCCTGCACAAACATCATGACCAAGAAGCAAGTTGGGGAGGAGAGGGTTTATTCGGCTTACACTTCCATGCTGCCGTTCATCACCAAAGGAAGTCAGGACTGGAACTCAGACAGGTCAGGGAGCAGGAGCTGATGCAGAAGCCATGGAGGGATGTTCTTTACTGGCTTGCCTCCCCTGGCTTGCTCAGCCTACTCCCTTATAGAACCCAAGACTACCAGCCCAGGGATGGTCCCACCCACAAGGGGCCTTTCCCCCTTGATCACTAATTGAGAAAATGCCTTACAGTTGGATCTCATGGAGGCATTTCCTCAACTGAAGCTCCTTTCTCTGTGATAACTCCAGCTGTGTCAAGTTGACACAAAAATAGCCAGTACAGGTATGATTGGGGCTAGATTACAGTTTCAGAGTCCATTATCATCATGGTGGAGAGCGTGGCAGCAGGTCATGATGCTTTAGAACTAGCAAAGAGCGAAGAGCTACATCTGGGATCTGCAAGCAGAAAAAGAGAAATGGGAGGGAGGGAGGGAGGGAGGGAGGGAGGGAGGGAGGAGAGGGAGGGAGGAGAGGGAGAGAGAGAGAGAACCTGGACTTGGGTTCAAAACCCCACCACCAGTGACACATGTCCTTCAACAAGGCCATACCTCCTAATCCTTCTCAAATAGTGTCATTCCATGGCAAATAAGTGTTCAACTACAAGAGAAATGTATGAACTATGCAGGCCATTCTTATTCAAACCAAGACACTTTTCCTTGAATCAACTCACTCACGCTACAAGACGGGCATTGCATTTGACCCTAGTTGCAACACCTGTCCATCTAATAAGCCTTAAATGGCAGGCATCATGACTGGGGTGAAGATTTAGAGAACACACCTGTGTGCAATATAATGGGCCATGTGTTCTGTGGGGCATTTTTTGTTTGTTTGTTTGTTTTTCGAGACAGGGTTTCTCTGTATAGTCCTGGCTGTCCTGGAACTCACTTTGTAAACCAGGCTGGCCTCGAACTCAGAAATCCACCTGCCTCTGCCTCCCGAGTGCTGGGATTAAAGGTGTGCGCTACCATGCCCTGCTCTGTGGGGCATTCTTTAAAGGAGAGCATAGTGGCTGACCAAAAGCCTTTTTGTGCCCATTAGTGTACATGCAATCATTGGGAATGGCATTAAGTAGTGGCCAGTGTGGTTTTGCCCTTGGTTTTGAGCAGTATTACTTGTGACATGCTACATGAATACATTTGGGGGACAGTGGAATGGCTTTGTCAAGCCTGAAGACCTGAGTTGGATCCCTGGGTCCTGTACAATGGATGGAGAGAACTGACCCATGGATGTTGTCCTCTTGACTTCCAGGAACATGCCTGTACATAATACATACACACAAATATAGTTAAAATTCTTTGTTTGAAAAGGTCTAGTCAGGCATGATAGCACACACCTTTAGTCCCAGCTCTCAGGAAGCAGAGGCAGATGGATCTTAGTGAGTTAGAGGCCAGCCTAGTCTACAAAGTGAGTTCCTGGACAGAGAAACCCCATCTTGGAACAACAAAAAAAAATGTAGGTGTATTCTGCATTCTTGATCATATTCTCTCCTGCAGCACACATCCTCTGAGATTCTTTTAATGTACTTTGAGGCAAGGGCACACTCAGCAGCCTAGGCTGCCCTCAAAATAGTTACCATTTTGCCTCAGAATCTCAAGTTATGGTTTGAATATAAATGTGTCCCGACAGGCTCCTGAGTCTGTACCCTTGGTTCCTATCACATGCTGCATTTGGGGAGGGGGTTGTGGAACGTTGAAGACTTGTTTGAAACTAAGTGAGTCGAAAAGAGAAACGGTCTTCAAAGAGCATGCCACTATCCCTCAGATCTTGCTGTTCAGCCGCTGAGTGTGTGTGTTGGAGTGAGTTGTGGGAGGGACGGATGACAGGAGCTCAGCAAGATCTACCACCCTCTTCCTTTCTACAAAAGCTTACCGCCGTCCCAGCTAGAAGGAACATTTACAGAGCCAGGGTTCAAGACTGCAGGGCTAGGAAGGAAGGAGGCAGCAAAGCACAGGGTTTCTCTGTGTCGCCTTGGCGACCCTGGAACTCACTCTGTAGCCCGGGCTGGGCTAGAACTCAGAGATTGCCTGCCTCTGCCTCCCCAGTAAAGGTGTGCACCACCATGCCAGACTTATTGGCAACCTTTTGAAAAAATGCACAGATAGACAAAAATAAAAGGCCAAGTGTAGTGATTCATTCCTTTAATCCCAGCACCTCAGAGGCAGAGAGTTGTAGATCTTTTATATTAACAACTCCAAGTTCTTAAATATTTTCAGTCATCCTTCAATGATTCTTTTTGGTCTTGTTTTTAGTTTTTTTTTAATTAATTTATTTATTTATTATATGTAAGTACACTGTAGCTATCTATCTTCAGACACACCAGAAGAGGGTGTCAGATCTCATTTCGGGGTGGTTGTGAGCCACCATGTGGTTACTGGGATTTGAACTCTGGACCTTCGGAAGAGCAGTCGGGTGCTCTTACCCACTGAGCCATCTCACCAGCCCGAGTTGTAGATCTTTATGTGTTTGAGACCTGTTTGGTTTATATAGGGAGATCCAGGACAACCAGAAGTAAGTACATAACTGAGAGACCAGTCTCAAAAAACAAAAATCAAAAATTGGCGTCGAGCTAGGCACTCATTCTACTGATACCTGGCTGTATTTACTCAGGCACCGGAGGCCAGGAGTCCCCGAGGAAAACAATCAATCCATGCTTCATTGGAAGTTGACTGTTTAATGTAAGCACCATTTTTAGTCTTCAGAGGCAAAAGCACACTCCTCAACAGACTCTAAACAAATTGGAAGTGCAGGAATGAAGCTCTGCCCCATGAACCAGGTCAGTATAATACTAAGTCAAGGGAGCAGCATCCTAACGATGGAGGACTTCAAATCCATCACAGCCCACATCACAAATCATCGAAGTCACTCAAAAGGCTCCTCGTCAGAGCAGGTACCCAAGCCCAGCCACGCATTTAATCATGGCCTCATCACACAAACGCACGCAAGTAGGCACACACAAACACGAACTCCACATTGGACTTCTGGTGCATGCAAGCCAGACTCAGACCCCAAAATCAGCGGTTTGAACGTGGCCCGGTGGTCGGTGGGAAATGTAGTGCAAGGTCTGCAAAACCCGGATGTCAGGGAGGCGAGTGTGGCCAGCAACACCACGGACCCGCCGCAAAGACCCCCGGGATAGAACGAGCGCGCCGCCCCGCGCAGGCGCACAGCTCTAACCAGCAGTCGGAGGCGATCCCAATGAGTCTGTGTGAAGTGGGCGGGTGATGAGCGAGCCGGGCTGGGCAAGCTGAAGGGGAAGGCTGGGTTAGGGTAGACAAAGAAGAAAAACCCGGGGAGTACAGGGGGAGCCCAGGCAGGAGAGGCAGCGAGCGGAGAGAATGTAGCCAGGGCGGGAGCTGAGGGCGCGCCTCCCGGAGTTGTGGTTTGTCTGGATTCTTGCCCAGAAGACTCGGCTTGTGTGTCTTTTTGAGTCTGTTCTGTATAGGACAGTTTTAGGAAACGATTGTTAACCCGAATGGTAAGGGGGAAACGCGTGTGCCTGAGATTTAAAGTGAGTCGATTTGTTTGACAGCTTAGGTCTCTGGAGAGTGAACGGGATTGCAGTTGCCTTGGGGGCCTCTAGGATGTAGACTACAAGTGGTCAATACCATTTTGATTGAGTCGAATTTTGAAGTGTTTGTGTTCGAAGTCCATGAGGACTCGTGAAGTTGCTTATTATGTGACGCTAGTGGATGGAGTACGTGAGAAACCTCGTCTTGGCTAGTTGGCATTGTTTAAACTTCCATAATAGTTGCTGTTTTATTTTCATGGGCAACTTAAAAAGTGTTATTGGCTGATTTGTTTTATTTTGTTTCGAGACAGGGTTTCTCTGAGTAGCCCTGGCTGTCCTGGAACTCATTCTATAGACCAGGCTGGCCTCGAACTCAGAAATCTGCCTGCCTCTACACCCAGAGTGCGGGGATTAAGGACAAGTGCCACCACACTCTGCTGATCTATTCATTATTTTATTTTACATTTTTTGAAATGGAGACTCACTGTGTAGCCCTAGTTGAGTTCGAATTTAAAGGGGTCCATCTACTGCTGCCTCCAGAGTGCTGGGATTAAAGGTGTGTGTTGAGATTTTTTGTTTTAATTATTTTTCTAAATTTATTTTATTCCTATGAGTACACTGTAGCTGTCTTCAGACACACCAGAAGAGGGCATTGGATCCCATTACAGATGGCTCTGAGCCACCATGTAGTTGCTGAAACTTCAACTCAGGACCTCTGGAAGAGCAGTCAAGTGCTCTTAACCACTGAGCCATTTCTCCAGCCCCTTAATTATTTTTAATGAAGAAAAATGAAAATTTGAGGGAGTATCACTGTAGATTGAGAAACCACAGAATGAATGATGACTAATGTGTTAGAATAAACAAAACACCAATGAGAATTTACAGTTTAAAAAGCCAACGGGGAGTGTAGCTCAGTGGTTAAGAGCACTTGTCTAACTTACACAAGTCCACACTCACCCTCCCAGCTCCACCCTAGGGCCTCAGAAAAAAATTCTGCAAACCATTCTTAAGATACTTTTTAAAAAACCAAAAAAAAATCAAATCAATTTCATTTAGCTAATTAGACTTGAAGCTTTGGGGTGTGTGTGCGTGTGTGTGTTCCCTCAAGAGAACACCAGATGTCCTGGATGGATCTGCAGTTACCGTCAGCTGTCCTGGATGGATCTGCAGTTACCGGCTGCTGTGAACTGTCCACGGTGGTGCTGGGAACTGAACTCAGGTCCTCTGCAACAGCGCCAGCCTCTGAGCCATCTCTTTAGCCACAGAAACTCCTTCTTGTCACTATTTTTTTTTTTAAGGCAAAATCTTCCTGCTTTTGAAAACCTACATTGTGAAAGGTGCATACATGACACCTCCCCCCAATTCTCCAACCTCCATTTTGTCTCCTCTACAGGGCGTAGTGTTCAGATGAAATAGACTGGGAGCTGCAGAAGAGAAATCAGAGGTTCGAGGACAACAGGAGGCCAGCGTAACTGGCAACTGTAATGTAGCATCTATCTCTACTTATTTCCTACGAGAAGCTGCTTTCTGGGACCCCCCCCCCCCCCCCCCGCTCCAGATACCCAGCCTTTCTCTGTGTCCAGCCTCTTCTCCAGCTGCTGCCTCCTGTTCACCTGGATATGCAGGGCCCACCTGTTTGGGCGGGATCTTGTTTGTCCAATGGGTCTTCTTGGATAGGAGCCAACATAACCCAAGCAGCTACCGCCCCTTGGGGTCTTCATCCAGTGTTGAGGTGAGAATTACTTCCTCTTGTCACATACATTTGGGTCAAGAATTCTTGCCCAACTTTAGTTCCTAGTGGCCCCAGGGTGCAAGAAGCCTCTTGCTTATGAAAAAGAAGCGCACGCCCCCACCCCCACCCCACTGCTCAAAAATTACGTTGTAAAGAGCAGTTTCCCCAGATAAAGATGTATGATTCTCAGCTTTCCAGCCTGTTGAGGTATGGGTTAAATTAATGGACACAGAACTTTACAGAAGGAAAAATAGGATTTCTGGGTTAGAATGAAGGATGCTTGGTATTTGCCTCATTTGCTGTACTGACTTGCTCTGGGGTTTCCCTGTGACTGAACCAGAAGTTACCATCCTGTTAAAAGGGCAGGCATCTTGGGGTGGAGAGAGGTTGATGTGAGAATTACTTGCCAGAAATGGCTCAGCAGTGAAGAGCACTTGACTGCTCTTCCAGGGGTCTTGAGTTCAATTCCCAGCAACCACATGGTGGCTCACAACCATCTGTAATAGGATCTGATGCCCTCTTCTGGTGTGTCTGAAGACAGCGACAGTGTACTCATATACATGAAATAAATAAATAAATCTTGAATGTGGGGGCAGTTAGCATCTGCCCCACTGTTAAGAGTACATGTTGTTCTTTCAGATGACCTGGATTCTGTTCCTGGCATCCCCATGGCAGCTCACAGCTGTCTTTATCTTCTGTCGTCCCAAGGTAATAATGCAAGCGTGCACGTGCACACATGCACACAAACTACTCATGCACATAATGGAAATAAATTTAGAAAGGTCAGGGCGGGTCATTTTCACCCACATGGCATTTTGAGGCTGTCTCGGGCTGTATAAGACGATGTCTCCAAAGCAAAGAACTAACATTTTCTATATCTAGAAAATAAAAATTAACCTACACAGTAAGCAAGTATAATAAGTAGGAGCTTATTTGCAGACAAGAAACTAGTTGTTTTTTAAACTTAAGCTTATCTTCTCTGAGAAGTAGAAACAAGAGTCCAAATCGATGCCTCTTAGACAGGTGACCGTAGTACACAGTGCTCACAGTGCTCCTACACGTTACACATGGTTTGACCTAAGTACGGAGCAATCTGTAGGCTTCTATGTTTTCAAAACCTACTTTAGTAAGGGTTCCTAAACACTTCAACCTCCCTTACAGACCACTGGCCAAAGGTAGAGGAGACAAATGGCTAAAAGGACAGTGGGGGTGTGGACCTGTTAAGAAGTAGTTCCCTGGGGCCATTCCAGTTTTCCTTGTCTGCAGTCCAGTCCGTTACTAAACATCAGACACGAATCAGCCACGTGAGGCTCAGCCAAAGTGCCCAGGTCCAGCCGGAATACCACCAGAAGTTCTTTGGTGTTTTTCTATAAAGCCACGACGGGTGAAGATCCGTGAAGAAAGCAAGGTGAACCAATGTAATATCGCCATCATCAGTTAAAACCAGTGTCAATGAGGCCCCACAGAGACCGGCAAAGAGTGGTAAGGTCAACCAGTGCCTGACCATCAACCATTGTCTGTTGGGTTGTACTTACACTCATTCCAAACATCGCATGTCTTCCTCAAATGTCTGCTCCAGAAAAACATCACACGACACAGCTGAGTCTCCAGTGAAACCAGAAACTCTCACTTCAGTTGTTGATAACTATAGGCTGTTTAGGGACGGGGTGCTGCTTGCCCTAGATCCATCATGTTCTAAAAGCCCGTGTCCTTGGATGCGGGAGTGAAAAAGCTCATGAGCACCCACTATTACAGTTCTTTAGGATGTGCAGAGGAGATAAGAACTGTCACACAGGAATGCTCTTAGTTCAGTTGTGAACCATAGAAGTTAGCTGTAAAGTGAGTGAATTCTCATGCATCTGAAAGACTCTAAGACTCCCAAAGGGAGACACACACTCAAACCTCAGGTCAGCCGCGCACCCAAGAAGACACTGAGACCGAACTCAAGATGTAGAGAGTAAGATTTTATAAAGCAACAGCAAGCAGATACACGAACCAGAGCTCTGGGGTCGAAACTCATACACCAAGCAAGGTGCAGAGGAGAATCGACGACCGGCCCAAATTTTTCACAAGCTTTTATAGGAGAAAGGCAGGGTGGGGGAAAGTACAAATTTGCGTCACTAAGGGGTTCTGCCAAGGGTTATTCCCAGGGACTTTCCAAGGGGCTTTTCGTAACCAAGGGGTCGTGTCCTATATTTTGGCAATGTACTTGATTTATTGGAACATTCTGAGGTTTGTTCAAACCCTTATCTCAAAAATGTTCCTGGCACAGTCCTTAGTTGGGAGGGGTTGGACTGGGTTTGTTCCAGGAGACCCTTATCTAAAAAATGTTCTTGGAACAGTTTTCAATTGGGAGGGGGTCGGACTCTGGGGTGAAGAGTTCAGGAATGTACTCTGGGGTGAGAAGTTCAGGAGTGTTCCGGGAACAATCTCCAGATGGGAGGGGTAAGAGGACTTTGAGCTGAAGAGTTCATGGAAAGTTCAGTTTTTCCTCTTTCACATCCACCAAAACCCCTTCTCAGCTTTGCTGTTGTAGGTGCTACCCTACGCCTTTTCTGAAGAAAGACTGTCTCTTACAGATCTCAAAACCATGGCTCAGGGGAGGTAATGGTCCCTCCCCCTCCTTGGGATGGTGTTTCTTTGTTCTACCCTGTCAGCTCTCTCCTCCCTCTCCCTCCCTCCCTGCCTCCCTGCCTCCCTCCCTCTCTCATTCTCCCTCTCCCTCTCCCTCTCTCTCTCCCTCTCTCTCTCTCTCTCTCTCTCTCTCTCTCTCTCTCTCTCTCTCTCACACACACACACACACACACACACACACACACAGTTTTTGAAGGGTAGGGATTATAACCCTGGGCTTGTGCTGCGTGCCAGCCCCTGGTTTGTTTCTTGAGGATATTTGGGTATTTTCCTCTTTTTGTCTTAAATCTCCCCCTCACTCTTTACCTACAGGAAGTTTGTCTCCCTTTAGTCTCCCCCAGAAGCTGTGCTGGCCCAAACACATTTGTTTGTGCCAGTGAAACATAACATGTGAACCTGCCATGTATAAATTATAAACTGATGCGGTGCTAGAATCCAGCTGAGTTAGTCCCTGTCTAGCATGCATGGAAGCGCTAAGTCTGTTCCCAGCACCACGGGTGGTGTACATACTTCCAGGAGGGAGAGAAGGAGTATGACAAGTTTGAGGTCACCCTTGGTTACATAGCACGTTTGAGGCCAGCCTGGGCACTGTAAGCTGATAATTGAACTCATCATGTTAAGGCACTCTCCGCAAAGCTGTGACCAAGAGTTTGAAGCCAGGACATACATGGTAGGGAAAAACTGACACATGCAAGTTGACCCCACAGATGCACCCACACACATGGACACCCCTTACTCTACATGCAGAGGAATAATTTTTTTTAAATATCCAAACCTTTGGCCTTATCTGCATCCCTGAGTAAAGATTAAGGTGAGGTTGATAGAATGTTACTAGAAAGAGCCAAGAACACTCTGTCCCATGCATAGAGGCCAGGAACCAGGAGTCCTGTTTCTTCTGTGTGCTCCTTCAGTTCTGCACACAACAGCTTCTGAAAGCTTGTGGTCTTCCAGTAACATCTTTCCTAGGATACTAAGGGTATTACATCTTTCCTCTTTTAAAAATGTGTTCCAGCCAGGCATGGTGTCCCATGTCTTTAATTCCAGCACTTGGGAGGCAAAGGCAGGTGGATCTCTGAGTTTGGGCCAACCAAAGCTACGTAGTGAAACCCTGTCAGCAAAACAAAAATTGTGGTTTTTGTTTTGTTTTTTAAATAATTTATTTAATTTTTATTTGATGTGCTTTGCTGTGAGGTTTCAAATCCTCTGGAAATGGAGTTACAGACAGATGTGAACGGCCACATGGGTGCTGGGAATTGAACCTGGGTCCTCTGGAGGAACACCCTGTGTTCTTAACCACTGAGCCATCTCTTCAGTCCCACAAAAACTGTTCTAATTTTGTATTTGGACTCAGAAGTAAATGTATATACACAGGCTGCTGTACTGAACTGAGGTGTAGTCACAATTCTCTCTTCTCAGAGATTGGACCTTTCGGTTTCACTCAGAAAATTAATCTTTATACATTTTAGAGTTCTTGTTGCTGTTTGAGACAGAGTATCACTGTGCAGTCCTGGCAGGCCTAGAATTATGCCAGCCCTTTCCCCTGTAGGAGTAAGCTGTTTTCTGAGTTGAGAACTATAGGGTTTCAGAAACCTTCAGACAAAAAGTTAGGAAATGGGCCGTTCTTACTGTCGTTGTTGCCCTTCCAGCAGTGTTTTCTTCCTGATTGAGTTGCTTTCCTGTACCTTCCTTTAGTTGTTGATTATGTGTTCTGTCCAGATCTTACAGATTAGCTCAGTGCATATTCGTGGGTGGTTTACTCTTTTATTGATAGTTAATAAACCCCCACCATACTTCTTATTTTGAGGACTGTCTCACTAAGTTGCTCAAGCTGGGTATGAATTCACTCTGGCTCAGGCAGGCCTCAAACTTGTGACTGTCCCGATTCACCCTTGCAAGTAGACTCATGCCACGAGAGCCTGATGGAACCATTAATTTTGAAGGAGAAGATTTATCTAATTTACATCGTTGGTGAAGCCAGAGACTTTATCTCTGTTTTGTAAGACACCACGCTTGATGTGTGTACTCCTATATACCCCTCCATGTTCCTGCCCAGAGAGTGCACGGTCTTGATCAGGAACGGCACTAGATTTTGTTCCCTAATAATCCAGGTGCATGTTGTGAGCATAGAGCAACTTGACACTAAGTCATAGATTAACTACATTTTCTCTTTTTTTCTTATGTTAACCTGTGTATGTATGTGTGTGAACATGCATGTGTGTGGATGTCAGGACAATTACAGGAGTTGGTTCTTCGCTTTTGCCATGTGGGTTCCAGAGATTGAATTCCCGTCATCAGATTTGGCAACAAGTGCCTTTACCCCGAGAGCCATTGCGGGAGCCTAGTAAGTTACCGTTTAAATCAAAACAAGAAGAAAATGTAGTCATTCTTTTACAATTTTATGACTCACAAACCAGGACAAGAATAGTTCCTGGCCTAGAGATGCTCAAGCCCTTGTTGCTCTTCCGGAGGTCCCAGGTTCAATTCCTAGACCCCACATGGTATCTTACAACTGTCTAGAATTCCAGTTCTAGGGAACCTGACACCATCTTCTAACCTTCAAGGACACCAGGCATGTGTGTGATGCACAGGCATACATGCAAGCAAAACACTCAAACACATAATAAATAAATCTAAAGAAAATGTTTGAAAAAGAATATTTCCCAGCTGGATGTGATGGCACAAAGTCTTTAATTCCATCACTCAGGAGCAAGGCAGACAGATCTCCTGAGTTTGAGACTAGTCTGATCTACACAGCAATTTCCAGGACAGCCAGAGATATGCCGAGAAACCCTGTCTCAAAAACTAACAAACAAACAAACAAATAAATAAAAACCAAGGGTTGGAGAGATGGCTCAGTGGTTAAGAGCACTGGCTGCTCTTCCAGAGGTCCCAGCAACCACATGGTGGCTCATAACCATCTGTAATGGGATCAGATGCCCTTTTTTGGTGTGATATCTACAGTGTACTGATGTAAATTAAATAAATAAATACATGCATACATACACACACACACCAGAAGTTTGTAATTATGCTATGTCAGTCACCCCTCCAAATTCTGCACTGCAGGGATCTGTGTCGTTTAGAGACGTGACTGTGGACTTCAGTCAGGAGGAGTGGCAGCGCCTGGCCTCTGAGCAGAAAGCTCTGTATACAGATGTGATGCTGGAAAACTATGGCCACCTCCTCTCCGTGGGTATGAAGTGCCGTGATACTCTGGCCACCTCCTCTCCGTGGGTATGAAGTGCCGTGATACTCTGGCCACCTCCTCTCCGTGGGCATGAAGTGCCGTGATACTCTGGCCACCTCCTCTCCGTGGGTATGAAGTGCCGTGATACTCTGGCCACCTCCTCTCCGTGGGTATGAAGTGCCGTGATACTCTGGCCACCTCCTCTCCGTGGGTATGAAGTGCCGTGATACTCTGGCCACCTCCTCTCCGTGGGTATGAAGTGCCGTGATACTCTGGCCACCTCCTCTCCGTGGGCATGAAGTGCTGTGATATTTGCAGGAGTTTTGGTTAGGAGAAGGGGTATTTGATCACCTTCTGTAGGAAGTGAAGCCTGCTGTTACACAATGGAGAAACATTCAGATCTGCAGCTTAGTCATTTTTAGTATTTTCAACCCTCTGTACAGGTAAGATTGTATGTTGAACACATTCCCTCTCAGGTCCCCATCCCTACCTCTGCTTTTGGCTAGACATGCATTACTGCTAGGTTCCATCACGGCTTCACTATTGTTACATTTTCTTTCTTCTTTTCCCTTATCAGGCTGTGACATGTCTAAACGTGATGTCATCCTCAGACTGGAGAGAGGGGAAGAGCCATGGACATCGTCTGCAAGTCATGTCTCCTTAGGTGAGTCTCTGACTTTAGACATAAACCTGAAAGAATCAGGCAGCATCACACGCCACTGAAACGTTTAAAGGTCCCTGCTTTTGAAATGACAGTCTCACCCACAACACTGAAAACACAATTCTGAGCTGGGCATGTTGAATACAACTGGAGTGCTAGGATCTCAGGGTGAAACCACCCTACTCAACCAAGACATGTGAAAAACATTTTTTAGGTTTATGTGTATGTATATTTTGCCTGCATGTATCTATGTGCACTACTGGTGTCTGGGGCCAGAAGAGGGTGTCGGATTCTTAGGAACTAGAGTTTTGAACAGTTATGAGCCACCATATGAATGCTGGGAACTTAACCTGGGTCCTCTGCAAGAACCCTTTCCAGTCCCCTGCACATTCCTTTCAATAAGGAAGGATTGCTCTCCAGTCTATATTTTATGAAATAAAGATTTGCTGCTAAGCTTGGTGGTGTGTGCCTATAATTCTAGTACTTGAGGAGCTGAACTGCAGGATTGCCATGCGTTTGAGGCCAGCCTGATCTACCTAATGAGCATGAGAGTCAGAGATACATAGTAATACTCTCAAAAAAAAAAAAAAAAATCAAACAAGGGTGCTGGAGAGATGGCCTAGAAGTTAAGAACACTGGCTGTTCCTTAGAGAATCTGGGTCTCCTAGCACCCACTTGGTAGTTCACAGGTACTAACTACACTTCTAGGGGATCCAATACCATCTTCTCACGTTCGTAGGTACCAAGCACACATGTAGTGCACATACATATATGCAGGTAAAACACTGACATGAAATAAAATCATTTCTAATTTTAAACGTTCTAAGCAACTCAAGGCTAGTGTTGGTACATAACAAGTTTGAAGCAAGCCTGGACTATGTGAAATCCTGTTACATTTCAAAAACTGCTTGTAGTCATTGGAATGACTTTTCTAGTTGGTAATTAAACCCAAATTTTAAATAGAGCATGATAAGAAGAAATCTGTGTAGGCTTTTCTTGTTGTTGCCTGCTGTAGGTTATCTATTTTTATTTGTTTTGCTTTGTAACTTGGAAGGGGTTTGCTCTAGGTCTTCCACATGTTAGACTTTTTATAATTTTTTCCCTTGGAAATTCACTAGTTGTTATTCTTTCCTAGGGGAAAACTGGAAATCAAGAGAGTTTTTAACGAAATTCAAGGAACATGAAGAAAAATACTCTAGATCATTTTTATATATTAACTATAGACAAAAGACAGTTACTCTAGGGAGCAATATTGTTAATTCCAAAGACCTACCTCCGAAGTATGACACTCATGGGAATAGTTTAGAAAATGTTTCAGAATTAATCAACTGTAATCTAAACCCTGCAAGAAAGAGATTCAGCGAGTATGATTGCTGTGTGAAATCACACCCAAAGCCCATGCAAGATGCGGGACATCCTGACATCAAATCCCACACTCAGAGTGTCGAGTCCTGCAGTCATGGGGACGCACTTGTGCAGCCTGAGAAGGCAGTAACTGCAGCACAGTCATCGGGATGGAAGGTCGGTCAATGAGACAGCGTTTCTTAGAAAGGGAAGCTCACTTACACTCAGTAGTGTGTATAGAGAGGGAAATCCATTTATATATAACAAAAAGAAAAGGGCATCAGATACCGAAAAGCAACATACATGCACTGAATGTGGGAAAGCCTTCTGCAGAAGTCAGTGTGGATTCTGCACGTGGCGATTCACACGGAGGAAAAGCCTTACCAATGTCATCAGTGTGGATGTGCATTTAGAAGGAAGTCATATCTCATTGACCATCAGAGAACTCACACTGGAGAAAAGCCCTTTGTTTGTACTGAGTGTGGTAAGTCCTTCCGCCTAAAGACAGCCCTCACAGATCACCAGAGAACACACACAGGGGAAAAGTCCTATGAATGTCCACAGTGTAAGTATGCCTTCCGACTGAAATCACACCTTATTCGTCATCAGAGAACTCACACAGGAGAAAAACCGTATGGCTGTAATGACTGTGGCAAATCTTTCCACCAAAGACAACTCTGTCCCTCCATCAGAGAATTCACACAGGGGAGAAGCCCTGCATTTGTAAAGAATGTGGGAAATCTTTTCATCAGAAAGCGAACCTCGCTGTCCACCAGAGGACTCACACAGGGAGAAGCCCTATATCTGTAACGAGTGTGGGAGAGCATTCTCCCAGAAGACAACACTTGCTCTTCAGGAGAGAACTCACACTGAGGAGAAGCCCTGTGCGTGTGGTGAGTGTGGGAGGCCAGAAGACTACCCTGTGGCACGTCAGAGAACACACACAGGGGAGAGACCTCACGAATGTCCTCATTGTGGGAAGGCCTTTAGGATGGAGTCCTACCTCACTGATCATCACAGAACCCACACAGGAGAGAAACCATATGAATGTAGTGAGTGTGGGAAACCATTCAGCCAGAAAACAAACCTCAACCTGCACCAGCGGGTTCACACTGGGGAGAAACCGCATCTGTATAACGAGGGTGGGAAGGCCGAGGGTTCACACTGGGGAGAAACCGCATCTGTGTAATGAGGGTGGGAAGGCCGAGGGTTCACACTGGGGAGAAACCGCATCTGTATAACGAGGGTGGGAAGGCCGAGTTCACACTGGGGAGAAACCGCATCTGTGTAATGAGGGTGGGAAGGCCGAGGGTTCACACTGGGGAGAAACCGCATCTGTGTAACGAGGGTGGGAAGGCCGAGTTCACACTGGGGAGAAACCGCATCTGTGTAACGAGGGTGGGAAGGCCTTTCACCAAAAGGCAACCCTTACTGTCCATCAGAAAACCCATACGGGGCAAAGTCCTACGAGTGCCCGCAGTGTGGGAAAGCTTTCAGCAGGAAGGCCTACCTCGTCCATCATCAGAGAACTCACACGGGAGAGAAACCCTATCGATGCAGTGAGTGTGCAAAGTGCTTTCGCCAGAAGACAAATGTCATTGTCCGTCAGAGAACTCACTCGGGTGAGAAGCCCTATGCATGTAACGACTGTGGCAAGTCCTTTAGTTATAAGAGGAACCTCGTTGGACATCAAAGGATTCATAGAGAAAATATAGAAATACAATAAGTCTTTGTGAAGTCTTTACAATCATTGTAAACCTTTACTATCTAAAGAAAAACATGCTTCCACACGTCATAACAGAGATTGAAGCTCCATACCACTGCTTCCTAGTATATGAAATAGTTACAGCCATTGTTTTAGACTGTTCTGCCGACTTTGAAAACATTTAAAAATGCTTCCAACTGGACGGAGTAGCGCTTACTTAATGTCAGCCAGCACTTGGGTGGCAAAGTCAGGAGGGTCACTGTTACAGAGCAACTGACCTACATACCATCTTTCAGCCCAGTTAGGGCTTTGTACATGAGAGAAGCCTACTTAAAACAACAAAATGTAGGACCAAGTTACAAGTAGTTAGCAGCATTCCTTTCCATAAGGGAAGGGAAGGAAAGCGAAGGCTCACGGCGCTCTGCATCACTGAGAGACACGTGTTACTTTCCACGCACAAGTGCATTTGCACACTTGTATGTTTTAAGCATGTTTTATCATACCTCTTGCTTTTTAACATCATGCTTTTGCATTTTAAACCTGTCAGTGCATTCTTTTTAACATTCCACTTTAAGAATATATTTCAATCTCTAATGGTAGAATTTTTTTTGTTTGTTTGTTTCGAGACTAGGGTTTCTCTGTGTAGCCCTGGCTGTCCTGGAACTCACTCCATAGACCCCGCTGACCTCGAACTCAGAAATCCGCCTGCCTCTGCCTCCTGAGTGCTGGGCTTAGGCATATGACACCATGCCCAACGGAAATATTTTTTTAATGATATTGTCATAAAAATTCCGCTATGCTCTCGTATATGTCTTTTGGTGATTGTATATTTGTATGTGTTTCTAATTATTTCATACCAAACACTGGAATTTTTCTTGCCAACATGTAGGTCTTTTTAGTTATGGTACATTCTCAAGTGTATATCAGACCCTTCCCAAAATGATTCCATTCTTAGAGCTAAATATAAATCAATCTGAAAAAACAAATCCACACAGAAGTCTTTTTGTGTGTGTGGTGGTGGTGGTGGTGAGGGGGGGGGGGGAGAGACACACACACAAAAAATCTCACTCGATGGTGCTGGCTGTCCTAGAATTCTCTCTTTAGACCAGGCTGGCGGCAAACTCAGCTCTGCCTGCCTCCTGACTGCTGGGATTAAAGGCATCTGCTGGGCTGGGGAGATGGATCACAGGTTAAGAGCACTGGCTGCTCTTTTAGACGTCGGTCCTGAGTTTAATTCCCTGCAATCATGTAGTGGCTTACAACCATGTGTAATGAGATTTGGTGCCCTCTTCTGTCCTATAGGCATACATGCAGGCAGAACACTGTGTACATAATAAATCTTTTTGTTTGTTTGTTTGTTTTTTGTTTTTCGAGACAGGGTTTCTCTGTGTAGCCCTGGCTGTCCTGGCACTCACTTTGTAGACCAGGCTGGCCTCGAACTCAGAAATCCGCCTGCCTCTGCCTCCCGAGTGCTGGGATTAAAGGCGTGTGCCACCACGCCCGGCTTAAATCTTTAAAAAAAAAAAAAAAAGAATATAGTGTGTGCCCTTATGCTTAGCTGGAAGCAGAACTCATTAACATCCATTCAACCTAGATAATGTTCCATCCCAGCTCCCTTCCCACACCCCAAAAATGTATTGCCACTGGCACTGTCCAAAATGACACTTGGGCTCAGCTCAGGCTGGACAATAGAGAGATTTACTGAGGTGGGGTATATAAAAGACACATTTCTTCCTACCTGAGGCAAACGAGGCACCTGGCTACATATGAAAGCCCTATGCTAATTTGCAGGCTGCTTCAGTCCCGTTTAACATGTAGTTCTGGTACATAGTAAGGGCTCTTCTGGCTCTAAATTTCCAGACTGTTAGAGCTTTCAGCTTCCTCCCTCCAACTCTGTAGCTCCTTGCTTTTCTTGAAAAACAGTAAGTCCCCACCCGCCCTGCCCCTTAAGTGTCTCGGCTCCGTGGCATCTTTGGGCATTCCCAAACACCTCTGGCTATTTTCGCTCTACCCTGAGAGAGACATGGCAGTTTCATGTTTACAATAAACCCATGGAGTGCTCCATTTCAGTGGCCTTACCATGCCTTCACTTAGAGGTAATACTTGTTGAAAATAAACTTCACAGGCAAGTCATGGTGGCACAAGCCTGAGGTTCCAAAATTTGAGGATGATGCAGAAGGTCTGCCATGAGTCCAGTTTGGGCTACATAGTATCAAGGTTTTGAGGTCCAGCTCAAAAGAGGCTAGTTTTGTCTATGTAAATGCAATAAATGTGGCAGTCATTAGCCATGGCTCAACACAACACAAAAACAAAAATGAATTCATATTAGAGAAAAATGCTATACAGCTCATTGTTTTAGGGCTGGTTTTTTTGTTTGTTTGTTTGGTTTGGTTTTTATTTGTTTTGTTTTTTGTTTTTTTTTCAAGACAGGGTTTCTCTGAAGCCCTGGCTGTCCTGGAACTCACTTTGTAGACCAGGCTGGCGTCGAACTCAGAAATCCACCTGCCTCTGCCTCCCAAGTGCTGGGATTAAAGGCGTGCGCCACCACGCCCGGCTTTAGGGCTGTTCTTACAGCTCACGATAACTAGTAGGCATCAGAGTTCATGCTAGAGTAGGGTTTGTTAAACAAGGACAGCAGGAGTTAAACCAGAGTGCTGCCTACTCTAGAATTGATACGGTTTTCATATCCAAGCTCTTTGAAACACTGAGGCAAGAGGTTTACCAGCCTGAGCAGCCTAACAAGAGCCTGTCTTCACATAAAAAGTAAAGTGGGGCTATGGATGCAGCTCAGTGCTTGAACACTTGCCCAGCATGTGCAAGGCCCTGAAGATCCCAGACCACTGGGGTTTATTGGTTTTCTTTATTGTTTCTGAGTGTTCTGCTTGCATGTATCTGTGCAGTGTGTGCAGCACTCAAGGGCCACAAGGGGGTGTCATCACCTGGGACTGTAGTTACAAAAGGTTCTGAGCTGTCCTGTGGGTGCTGGAGCTTAAACCAAGCTCCAGAGGTCTCTGGAAGGTCAGCCAGTTAACTTCGGTGCTTCACTCCAGCCCACTTTCCATCTTAAAGACACTCCTGGGAGTGGGCGTGTTGCTTGTGGGCAGACGCTGTGTGGGCAGTTCTGTCCTCCCGCTACAAACCAGTTGGAAAACTTTGCTCGTCAGTAAATCTTTATTCACTGAACCTTCTCTAGCTTTGTTTACACATGCACACATACGTTCACTCCACTTATGAAAGCACACACACACACACACACACACACACGCACTCACTCACAATACACATGAAAACAGCAGGGGGTTGGGGGGCAGGGACTGATTTCAACTATTGATGCTGGCTATGAAGGCGTCATTTACTTTTAGACAATAGCAGCCAGGCAGTGGTAGCTAGTGGCACACACATTTAATCCCAGCACTTGGGAGGCAGAGGCAGGTGGATCTCTAAGTTGGGTTCAAGACTTGCCTGGTCTACAGAGTGAGTTCCAGAGCAGCCAGGGCTATATAGAAAAACTGTCTCAAAAATAAAACAAGAAAAAGCCAAAAAATGAAAAGGTGAAAAGATTTGCAGTATCATCTAGTTGTTTACAACCTCAAAAGCCAAATGTGTGTCAAAATCTAACAATGAAAACTGCCTTGCAGATTTACACTTCCAGTGAATTTAACCTTTTTATATAAATGAATTAAAAACGGGTCTTCAACATGAAAGCCAGCTTATGAGTACAAAGTTATGAATCATAACAGCTTTCCACATGAGACTGCAATTATGGCCAGCTGCACTAAGGTAAACCCTCTATGCATTTCAACACACCTGCTAAACAGTTCTGGGAACAGTGGAAAGATGGAACCTTGATCTTTTAAATTCGATACAAGAATGTGAAAGCAGCCGGGCAGTGGTGGCGCAGGCCTTTAATCCCAGCACTTGGGAGGCAGAGGCAGGTGGATTTCTGAGTTTGAGGCCAGCCTGGTCTACAGAGTGAGTTCCAGGACAGCCAGGGCTACACAGAGAAACCCTGTCTCAGAAAACCATACCTTGGTATATTTGATACTCCTGTTTGCAGTTGATGTTTATGTTATCTGCTAGTTTTCAAATATAATAGCTACAACCTGACAGTTCTCATGTGTGCCTTCTTTTTTACCTGTATGAAAGGAATGTATGTGTGTGCACATTCTTTTGTGAGTGGATATAGAGGCCTGATATCCTTGGGTGAATCATTCACTGGGGCCTGAGCTGGCCAGTGAGCACAGAAGTCCTGCCATCTTGACCTCCCGAGCTGGGCTCAGAAGCATGTTCTTCCATGACCAGCTCTGTATACGGGTTCTGGGGACCTGGTCCCCATGCGTGCATATCTAACCGTTACTCCCCAGGCCAAACCAGACACTGATAAATTACGCTCCCAGATGGTATCAAAGAGCCCACTAAATTTGTTTTTACAAATACTTTATCCAGTTATATGACTATCTGTAGCAGCATTTTCCCCTGATTAGTTGGATAATATCGACAAGAAGCCAGTCACTGGGCAAGGAGAAGGTTGATCTTCTGGTCCAAGAGGAAGGACCGCCCCCTTTTTGGACAGTGAGGCGGAAGTGAAAGGAGGCACCTTGTAGACGGGGAACTGTTAGATCTGGTAGCAGAGTCTGCCACTGTTAGATTTCTAACATAGACTAGTTGATGAGTTTAGGATGATAGATTCCTCGCCCAGTGGTTGTGCTATCTGTTGATTCTAAACTAAGATTGTCTGGTATTTTACATTCCTGGTGACTCAGGTGGGCTCTAGGGAATAGAGCTGGTTTTGGCAGACTAGCTACAGGGAACAGATGACTGGGAATGTGGCAGCAAGTGAACTGTGGGAAACTGGGTGGACAGCTGCTTGAGAATAGGCAGGGGGGTGAGGGTGGGGGTTGGGGCTCCAGGGAGACAGACATTACTGGCTCGAACCTGGTAATAGTGTGGGTTGTTTTTTATTAATTATACGCCACAGCTATCTATATGTAAATACACATATGCCAGTGTCTGCAAAGGTCCAAAGGCAGTCTTTGACTTCCCTGGAGCCATCATTAGAAGAGGTTGTGAGCTGCCCAATGTGGGTACTGGGAACCAGCCTCCATCTAGTCTTCCGGAAGAGCCAAGTACTCTTTTTTTTTTCTTTTTTAAAGATTTATTTATTTTATGTATATGAGTTCTGTAGCTGTCTTCAGAGACACCAGAAGAGGGCATCTGATGTCATTAGAGATGGTTGTGAGCCACCATGTGGGTGCTGGGAATTGAACTCAGGGCCTCTGGAAGAGCAGTCGGTGCTCTTAACCACTGAGCCATCTCTCCAGCCCCTTGAGCCAAGTACTCTTAACCACTGAGCAATCCTATCACTCCATTTTCTCTACCAGCAACTGCACACTAGGATCCTGTTCAACAATTTAAAATGAGTCTGCTACTATAAATCCAGCGAAAGGCCACTGTTGGGGAGGTCACAGGCCCTGATGGGAAAGCTACTACTGTTTTGTTAAATGGACAAGTGTTTGTCAAATACCCATACAGCTATCACCTTTGGTCAGAGACGCTTCTTTGTACCATATTTAGTGGTGATTTCAGAGACTTAGTAACTGCTCAAAAATCTTAGACCAAATGTTGAATGCCTATTGCCACAAATGGACATGCAAAATTCAGGGAACATTGTGGAATTTGGGCCAGAAAGAATCTGAATTAAATTTCTACCCAATTCCATACTCTGCCCACCTCATCCACAGATAATCAATAGTTGGCCTAAATTAATTCCCAGAGACCCATACAGTGGAAGATAAGACCCAAGTCCACAAAGTTGCCCTCTAACCTCTACTAGTCCTATGACGCGTGTCCTATGACGCGTGTCCTATGCCACGTGTCCGTACATGTGCATACGAATGCTAAATGTGCTTCTAGACTTTTTTTTTTTCACTTGGAGGGAAGGTTGAAGAGACAACTAAGCAGTCAAAGTGCCAATGCCCCTGCAGACCGTTCCCCGCTGCTCCACATCTTCTCAGCTCTCTGGGCACTTGCATATACATGCACATTTCTAAACAGACATATGCATACATGTGTAATCAGCAAAAGACATTTTAAAAAGTATTAAATTGTATCGGCCAAAAGAAACAGCCATGCAAATTCAGTGGCAAATGTGGGATCACATGACTTTCCATAATCACACGTCACACAGGTGGTGCAGTGCACATACACCCTCCAAACCCGTCCCAACCCTGTTCCCTCGCTGCCTACCTGGTTCATGTGCACTAGATCATGTCTTGGCCAAACACCCAAATCCAAACTTGACGCTGGGTTACCTCTAGCCTTCTGGTAAAAGTATCTCTCATCTTTATTTTTATTTTTGAAAATTATGTGTGTCTGTGTGTGGACATACACATCTTGAGTGCAGACACCAGGAGAGGGCATTGGAGGCTGAGTTAAAATCTGGTTGCCTAGCCAGGCGTGGTGCGCACGCCTTTAATCCCAGCACTTGGGAGGCAGAGGCAGGCGGATATCTGAGTTCGAGGCCAGCCTGGTCTACAAAGTGAGTTCCAGGACAGCCAGGGCTACACAGAGAAACCCTGTCTCGAAAAACCAAAAAAAAAAAAAAAAAAAAAAAAAAAAAAAATCTGGTTGCCTGGGGATCCGCTGACATGTAGTGTTCCACTCTTCCCTGTTCTAACAGATGCTGTGTCTTTTCCCAAGGTGTGGTGCAGATTCATCTTTCATTACAGTGTTGTGAGTAGCCTGACTTGGGTCCTCTTCAAGAGCTCTTAGCTAGGCCAGAGCTTTCCCATCCTGAGTTCACTCTAAGGATAGCAGCAAACATTTACTGAATATTTACCTTGTGATATACAGCCAAGCCCTGCTTACGATTTAAATAAAACTTAACCGGAGATGAAGGACAGCACAAATGGCGTACTGCCAGTTACAGAAGACAGTGAGCACTCACCTTCTCTTTGCTCTTTCTAAGTAGAACTGGTTTTCCAGGAACTTGCTATGTAGACCAGGCTAGCCAGCTCTTCAACAGTGTAATCATACAGGTATGACTACGCATTTTACCCACTTGGCTTCTCAGCACCTCTGCAAACTATAAATCCCCAGGCACATTAACACTGGAGATGCCTGCTTCTTAACTGATCACCCGAATGCTGGCTACCGCCACACACAAAGTGGAGCACCTTTCCTGCAAACACCCTTGTCCAGGATTTCTTCCCGGCCTCTAGTTTTAACTTAACCTCAGAAGAGAACCTCAACATTCTTGCCAGGGAAATGATATCTTTCGCATTCTTAGTTTTGTGGATAAAATTATTTAGAAACTGGACAAGTGAGGTAGCTTAGCAGGTAAAGGCATTTGCCACCAGGCTTGAGGGCTTAAGTTGGATCCCTAGGACCTCACATGGTGGAATAAAACTCATCTGTGCAAGTTGTCCTCTGACCCAAGGTCAGATCCATCCAAGACTTCAAGTGTGCTGGGTCAGGTGATTCTCCGGAGGTGGAGAACTGAATTCCACAAGACGCCCCCTCACCTGACATCCACCACACCCACAGCAACCACAAACTGTAAAGAGCTCCAAGAGCCGGGAGTTAACTGTCAAAAAAGTACTTGCCTTGCAAGTGGGGAGAGGGGTGGGGGGTGAGAGAGAATCTGGGTCTGTTGCTATGCATATCCCAGTCTTGCTGAGGAAGCAGAGACAGGCAGATCCCCTGCCCGGGGTTGCTGTCAGTCAAGCTCAGTTCCAGGCTGGTGAGATGTGGAGAAAGCCCAGCAACACCACTTGAGGTTGTGCTCTGGCTTCCATAATACACATATCTGCATGTACCCCCCACCCACCCAATGTAAAATTCTGTATTAAATTACACTGTAATGAAATACTAATTTAAAAAATCCTCAGGAAGGCCGGCCTTGGAAAAGAAACAAACGGTCTGTAAAAACGGGGAAGAATGAAACACTTCATGTCAACTGATTCATGTCATGCAACTAAATTTTAAGTTCTTTAAAGTTCCCACACTTAAACGATCTTGCAAAATATTAGAAATGTAAGAACAAGACCATACGCAACATAGTAAAATAAATAAGGATTTAAGAATATGCTGTCATTTTAAATTTTAATAAAATAGATAATTTCATTACATAGAGTGCCAAGTCCATCCACTCATTGTTATGTTAAGTTTTAGAAATATCTCTATAAAAGCTTAGTATTTGATTGGGAATTAGTCAACTATAACATCTCTACAGGTGCAGAGTTCCCACCATTACCTCCATTCTTATTTTGAAAAATACAGAAAAGTACAAAAAATAAGACATGATATCCATATAACACAACTGAAAAGTAGCCAGTATCTTCATCTATTTGCTTGCAGTCTTTAAGAGACCGACCGCTCGGGCCGGGCGTTGGTGGCGTGCGCCTTTAATCCCAGCACTTGGGAGGCAGAGGCAGGTGGATTTCTGAGTTCGAGGCCAGCCTGGTCTACAGAGTGAGTTCCAGGACAGCCAGGGCTACACAGAGAAACCCTGTCTCGAAAAACCAGAAAAAAAAAAAAAAAAAGAGACCGACCACTCATATCAAAGCTGAAGCCCTCCCTCCCTCCCTCTGTCCGTCCGTCCCTCCCACCGCTTGCTGTCCTCTCTCAGGTGTTGGTCTGCATTCTTCTGATGCATCTCAACATTTACATGTATTTATACCATTATACACTGAGTTTCCAGAAGGAAATTTTAACTTGAAAGTCACTGTACTGTATGCATCCTGTATATTGAGTTTCCCCACATCACTTCCAGAGTCCTTCCAGTTACGCACACACCTCATCTGTTGCGTCTGCCAGATGTCTGCGTAACAGTCCACCAAAATTGTTCTCATTCCATTCCCAGCAGGCAGTTCAGTTCTAACACGTGGCTAGTCTAAATTAAGTCATGGTCAGTTTCCTAGTGCCTCACCTCCTGAGCATAAATACTCATGAGGACTTCTAAGCATTTTCAAATGTTACAAGGAATGTTTTCCCACTCCCAAAGTCAACCTTGTATAAAGTATAGCATTTCTTTATTCTGCTTTCAATAACCCCCATATATTTGACTTTTACTATCGTTTATAGTTTGTGGTGTGCAGGTTTCACCTCCAAACGTCGTCTTGGTGTTCAGCTGAAGCAAGTGTTTTCATGTTCCAAGTCCTAGTAAATGGACAGTGTTACTCTATAACGTCTGTCTTCGGTCCCTGGACTAGTGACACCCCGCAGATCCACGCTGACAGCCGTCACAACAGGCCTGCCTGTCTGCCTGCCACTCTTGACCGCAGACGACTGAGTTCACAGTTCAGCACTGCTCTGCTTTGCCGCTGCATTCGCTGATTGCAGGCTTGTATCATACACACGTCTTTCCCTTCATTGTGGATTCTCCGGTGTTCACGACATCTTCTGTTAAACGTTTGGCTGATTTATGGCGCTTAGCCTCAGAATGACCAAGCGATGTGCTATGAGGTGTAAATTCCTAATGAACACTTCCCCGTACTGAAGATACTCAGGGCATTTAATGAGTATGGATTTTCTGGTGTCTAATGTGATGGGACTTCTGGCTGAAAGCCTTCCCACACTCACTGCACTGATAAGGCTTTTTACCTGTGTGTATTCTCAGATGCAGGGCCAGGGTTGAGAACTGAGAAAAGGCCTTCCCACATTCATTGCACCCGTAGGGTTTCTCACCCGTATGGCTCCTCACATGCACGGTTAGAGATGAACTCTGAGAGAAGGCTTTCCCACACACATTGCACTCATAAGGCTTATCGCCTGAATGGATTCTCACATGGACAATCAGCGACGTGCGCTGCGAGAAGGCCTTGCCGCACTCGTTGCACTCGTACGGCTTCTCCCCAGTGTGGATGTTTTGGTGCTTTATCAGGTACTTTTTCTGGCCAAAAGCCGTCCCGCATTCATTGCACTTGAAGGGTTTCTCTCCGATGTGAATCTTCTCATGCTCGGTCAGATTGGATTTGCCACTGAAGGTTTTCCCACACTCCTTACATATGAAGGGCTTCTCTCCCGTGTGAGTTCTCTGATGTCTGATGAGGTTTGACTTCTGAATGAAAGCTTTCCCACAATCTTTGCACTCAAAAGGTTTCTCTCCAGTGTGAATTTTCTGATGCGTAAGCAAGTTTTCCTTCTGGCTAAAGGATTTTCCACAGTCACTGCACTCGAATAGCTTCTCTCCGGTGTGAGTGCTCTGATGCTTGATGACATACTGTTTCTGGCTAAAGGCTTTCCCGCACTCGTTACACTCAAAAGGTTTCTCTCTATTATGGAAATGCTCGTGCTCTGTAAGATTCGATTTGTGGCTGAAGAGTTTCCCACATACCTTACAGGCAAAGGGGCTTCCCCCGCTTAAAATTCTCTGCTGGCTGAGGTGTGACATCTGAGTGGAAGCGTGATCTCATTCACAGCGCTTCTCTCCAATAGGGAAGTCCGGACAAACGAGGCTCTGCTCTTGACTGAGGATGCTTCCACATTTCTTACAGTCCTAGGGCTTCTTTCCGTGTCTGTCTGCTCACTCAAATGCAGGGCAAGGGAGAAGTTAAGAGAGCTTTATCAGAACAAACTTTCTTCCCAGGGTAAGTTTAACTGATAGTCGTCAATGTTGGTTTTGAGAAGTTCACTTGCTTTCCTCCAGCAAGGCCGAGAGCGCCGCCATCTGGCTCAAGGCTTTTCAGTACTGCTGAGCTACAGACACAGGGCTTCCTCTCAGCATGACTTCTCTGCTCAGGGAGACAGGACACTTAAGTAAATGCTTCTTTTCCGCTGGTCTGTGCTGTCCACTAACAAACTGCAGGCATTTCCACACTGCACTTATAAGACATTCTTACCAGGAGTAGGCTATGGTGGAGGACTTCCAAACTGTATAAAGCAGAGGATGTGTTCCCATACAACTGTTCAAATCTAAATTATGTTTCAAGCTCAAAACTTTAAGCTTTGAACAATGTTTTGTCTTTTAAAAATTGAAGTCTGTTCTGCAAAAAGAAAGGAAAGAATTGAAGTCTGTGAGCACAGAAAAGAGTATTCCACTTCCTGCGTTCACCACTCCCTCTGGTGGCGTCAACTGACCTCCAAGATGTGGGTGTGGCTGTGTGCTTCTCACTCCTCAGCTGCTTCTACAACAGATCACAAAGAACCATTTAAAAGAACATGGCTGGTAGATGGTAAGCACTCAACAAATTCTACCAGTTAATATTACTTAAGTATTCCCTGATAACTGAGGACTAGCTTCCTAGTACTAGAGCATGCTGTGCAAGTTTCCAAGAGACGGAAGCAACCAGGGTGACACCCATGAACCTAACCACAGTCAGCATGGCGAGCTCTCCCCGAGGGTAACAACACCCTTAAACCATAACAGCCAGCATGGCAAGCTCTCTCTTTGGGTTTAATAGTGGCACTCATATCTTGGTGGTAATCAACAGCTTTCTAATAGTACTTAAGACATACTCAACAGGAGGGAAACAACGTCTGGTACTGGAGACCTAGCCAACTCCCTGGGGTTAGTGAGGTTATAGACCTAAGAGGAATCCCTACCACTGGCACCTTACTAAACCAGCCCAATTTCTAACGATACTCTAAATATGTACCCTTAAACCCAGTTAACTGTGGCTCTCAAAAAACCTCATCAAAAACCCTTCTCTTTACAATAGACGGAGACCATCCCAGAAGCCATGGCTGGTCAAAATGCAGAGCACAACTGACTGTAGGGTGACAGCCCCAACAGACATGACACTTGCACAAGAGCGTCACGGAAGAGGAGGTGGACAGTAAGAGCCAGAGGGGATTATGTCTTCTAGAACTGGCAGGGAGACTTTGCCTTTGACACTCAGCCACAGGCCTGCCAAAACAGGACCTGAGCAGGTCCAACACCAATAGACACAACAACATCAAAGGGAGACCTCTCATCAGGCCCCACACCTAAACAAAGAACTACCAGCAGCTAAGGAATGCTGAAAGAACAGGGCTTCCCCAGAGATAGCCCTCTAATTGGTTATCCAATTCCATTTAGTCATCCCTGAAATCATATACACACCAGTAACACTAAATGAACTGCGTACATACATACATATAAAAGAGGCCATGAATCTGAAAGGGAGCGGGGGAAAGGAAATGCAAGGACTAGAAGGGGAGAATTATGTAATTATACTTTAATTTCAAATATATGTATATACACATCATATCAAATATATACATATACTTATGCATATATATATATATACACACACACACTCACACACATATAAATATAGATACATCCCCATTATGAGGAATATACACACACACACACACACACACTCCCCATTATGAACAATAAAATTTCAGGTTTTTTAGTATATAGCTCATTGGCATGTTTGCCTAGCACTCATGAGGTTCTAAGTTAAACCCTCAGGCACACACACACACATACAGGCACACTTGTCAGGTTTGTGCACTGTAACCTCAGCATCTTTATAATGTTCTTGATCAGTTATAATGTAATCCATCTCACCTGCCTTTTACCAGTTCAGTTCATTCCCTGCCCCCAACACACACACACACACACCTTTCCTGTCTGCCCCCACAATGGAGCCTTTAGAGTTTTGAGTGTTCTACTTCTACTATAGCTTTTCTTCTACTGTCCTTCATCTCCTTTGTAAGACACTTGTGTGCCTGCAGGCTTTTTTGGTATTTTGTAATACACACCAGTTTGTTTGACATTTACATCTTCTTGGTAGCTACATTTAATGAGCTTCGCCAAACAAGCCGTCTTGCTCACACTCTCTCTGCCTACATCTTGTGAATAAGATATTAGCTCTGAGCTACCACTCCAGCACCAGGCCTGCCTGTGGGCACACTCCCCACCAGGACAGCCATGGACTCACCCTCTGAAACTGTAAGCAAGTCTCCAACTAAATGCTTTCTTTAACGAGTTGCCTTGGTCATGGTGTCTCTTCATAGCAATAGAAAAGTAACTACAACACAAAGCATATCCCGCACGGGACAAGTAAAGACTGTATCTTGCCTAACAGCACGGGTAGCTCCTCATGGGGCTCAGCAACAGTGTTTGGCCCAGCAGCTCTGGAGTCAATCCCCAGTAGCAGCAGCAGCACTATTTATATCAAATTCCAAATAAACACAAGGGTGTCCCCATCTCAATACTATTTAATATAAACAACACGGTATCTAGGCCAAGAAAAAAGTTAAAAAAAAACTAAAAAGCGCCGGGCGTGGTGACGCACACCTTTAATCCCAGCACTCGGGAGGCAGAGGCAGGCGGATTTCTGAGTTCAAGGCCAGCCTGGTCTACAAAGTGAGTTCCAGGACAGCCAGGGCTCCACAGAGAAACCCTGTCTCAGAAAGAAAAACAAAAAACAAAAAAACCAAGAAACAAAAACTAAAAAGCGTCCTATATTCTAATAACTATCACCACATTCACTGTAGCACTCAGAAGGAATAACAGTAACAATAGTAACAGAACAAAACCTCTGTAAAACTATTAAAGGCTGCTGAGATGGCCCGCTGTGCAAACCTGACAGCCTAAAGTCAGAACCTAGAAGTCACATACACATGTAAGAAGAGATCTTACCGAGCTGTCTTCTGGCCCTCACAGATGGCACCTTGGCTCCTGGGCACCCACCTATACACCTGGCACTCACAATAATGTTTGGGCTGTTTTTAATGTAAGCATTAAGATTCCAAATGCCAGCTGAACAAAGCACATGCTCACGGATAGGAGTGTCTAACATCATAAAGATGCTGCTTTCCTCTAAATTATTTTATAGATGTAATACAATCTCAATAGAAATTTTTAGGGGGGCATTCTCCCTTCCTCAGAACTAGATAAGCCAATCCTAAAATTTACATGAAAAAAAGAAAGAAAAGAAAGAAAGAGAAAGAAAAAAGGAAGCCTATCATCCCAGTTGCTCATGGTCTGAGGCAGGAGCAGGCTGAGGGTGCCAGCATGCCTGGATTATTACAGGAATGCTGTATTAATGCTGTAAGGGGGGGGGGTCTGAACTAAGGCCCTCACACTGGCATGGCAGGCACTTTACTGAAAGGAACCAGCTCTCCGGACCTTGGGTAATACTAATAACAATGAGCCGACCTCAAGGCCTAAATGTATATAACCTTGGTAGGGGTCTGGGAATCTTAAATCAGACTGTTAACTTGTTTACAGAGAAGCTATCCTACGTTACTGCAGCCCTGTGAGGGAGTTTTATTTTATTTTCAAGATTTATTTATTTATTATTTATTTATTATATAGAAGCACATCAGGTGCACCTCAATAAATACCCCGTGAAGTTCCTTAGCAATCTTTTGAAGATAATAGCTCCTAATCCACAGAAACGTCTATGTGACTCCTGTCGAGTCAGTCAAGTGCCACTCTTCTTTGACAAGCCCACGCACGTGCTATGGGATGCCTTCCTTTCTGGGTGCCCTCATGCCTCTTGACCCTTATGATTTTAAGTCTGTGTTAAGGTATCTTCACGATGAGGACGTGTGTCTCCGATGGAAGACTGCTGCTCGCCTAGCATACCGGAAGCCGTGAGTTCAATCCCTAGCACCACAGAAATTGGTTGTGTTGGCACACATCTGTAACTCTACAGGTCTGGAAGTAGAGACAGATCAGCCATAGCTACTACATAGCCAGTTAAAAGCCAGCCTGTGCTAAATAATACCCTGTCCCTAAAAATTTTAATAAACTCCGACTTTGGGGCAGACAAGATCACCAAGTAGAGGTGGATACTGAAATACTGAGTTTAATCTTTCTACCACCATAGTGGGAAGAGAACCAGCTCCTTCAAGTTGTCCTGAGTGCCTTATGCATGATGCGTCACTCAAGAGAGCACACATGTTCAGATAAATCGAGGAAAGGGAAGGGAGAAATGTAATTAAAATACAATCTCAAAAATTGCAGAATATTTTCTAAGTTGGAGCCACCTGAGTCATGGTTCCTAAAACATTAAGGAACTGCTCAGGCTGCTGCAGGTGACCATGGAGTTCTGCCCCTAGGCCTGCATCAGCTGACAAAATGATCATGTTATACTTCCTTTTAGGAAACCAGCACAGGGAACAGGCGAAGACTATACAATGCTGAGCATGGCGGCACAACCCTGTAATCTAAGCACCCAGGAGGCAGAGGTGGAAGGACTGCAACAAGTTCAAGGCCAATCTGTCTGCAAAGCTAAGCTATACAGGGTAACCAGGATGACAGTCAGCTGATCTCAGAAAAAATGGTAAATTAGTGCAAGTGAAAATATGGTAGGTTGGCTGACTTCACATTCAGTAGCTAAGTGTAATGGAACTTTACAAAACACAGCCAGCCTAGCTGACTAAAGCATCCTGTAGTTTGGTGGAAAGAGAATAGCTTATGGGCTCATGTATTTCAATAACTGGTCCCCCGTTGGCAGGACTATATGGGAAGAATTAGGAGGCGTGGTCTTGTCTGAGGAGGCGTGTCACTAGGGGAGGGTTCTGAGGTTTCAAGACTCTGCTAGTGCCCAAACTTACACAGGCACAAACATAAATAAATGATTTAAGAAACTGACTTTAGAACATATACTACACTCATATGTATAAGTTATAAAGTAAATGGGGTTACTTGCCTTTGGCCTATCCGTTCTAGTATCCCCTCTCCCACAGTAACAATTATTTTCTCTGTGTGTGAGTGTGTACACACATCTATCTATCTATCTTGAAGCTTTTTCCCCAATAGAAAGAAATTCAAAGACAGCTACCTTCTTCCTGACAAGTCTATATTCTGAACCTTGTCCTACTAAGTCTGAGTCCTTTCAGTGTCTCTATAAAGCTCCCTCCTCAGTCTTCTGCACAACCGTGTATTTTACTGGATAAGCTTATCATCATAGGTCAACTGAACCATCCTTTAATGGATGAGCATGAAATGTTTCTAATACTTTTCTAGGCTAAACTTTGCTGTCATAAGCAAACTTGTGTCTGTATTGTTTCACTCAAACAGAGTAGATACATTTGTAGCATTAATTTCCAGAACTGTGGGCTAGGGATATAGCCCAGTCAAGAGTCAATACACAGCACCTCCGAAAAAATTGCAACAAGCAAACCCTCACATTCTAGCTGCTTTTCTTTGGGCGATTTCTTGTCATTTTGTTTTTGTTCTTCAAGACAGGGTTTCCTGAAACTCTGAGATCCAACTGCCTCTGCCTCCCAAGTGTTGGGAATTAAAGGCGTGTGTGTCCAGCTTCAGTGATATTTAAAAAACTACTTTTGTTTCATTTTTTGTTTTTTGTTTTTACAATGTATCAACTAGTGGCAGCTATTCATAAATTTGAAAGCTACTCACTTGCAAATCTTAATTAGGTACTGCTTAACTTTTTTTACCATTAGGAGAAAAGCCAAAGCTGTCAATGTCTTTAATGACTGCCACAGCAGGGAGAAGTAGCTTTTCACATGTGCTACACAATTCACAGAACTGTACTCATGAAGGAGTTATGACACCTACGATATAGCACAGTAATCACTAAGTTTTTTTCAAAAAACTAAAAACATGGACCAGTGAGAGAGCTCGGGGTGGGGGTGGGGGGCTGCAAAGCCGCTTTGCTTCCAAGGCTGACAACCAGGATTCCGACCCTAAACCCACACGGTGGAGGTCAGAACCGATTGTGGCAAGCATGCCCACACAAATAAATGTAAATAAATATATGCATGCTTTAAATGAGGAACTGTGCCTAACCTAAATCTAAATTAGACCCCTTAATCCTGAGTTTTTAGTGAAATGACGCTCTTCAAACCGAAACCCGAATTTGCCTAACAGCTCTATTAAAGTACCTCAAAAATCAGAAATGGAGTCTATGGCTGGCACCCCCGGGACAAACAATTCCAAACCAAATGTTTCCTTAATTAAGCATGACAGAGTAATCTGTATTCTACCTCCATAAACAACCGCGTTTTAGTACACAGACCGTCTTTTAAAATCTAAACATGTTTACTAAGGCTTTCTGCACATATCACGAAATGCATTTGCGTATAAAACTCACCATCAATAAATACAGTTTTAAAATTATTTAACCCTTAGCTTCGTCCCACCTTTCAAGTAATCAAATAAAACGGATGCTCTTCGGGAAGATGGCCCCGTTATAATTATCAGCACTTTCGACTCCGGAACTACCGCGCAGACGTGATACTTCAACATGGGTCTCCTCATTGCCTCGTGAAGCATAGCCACCCACAATCCTACACCCAGCTCCACACCCACTCAATCATTCCAAATAGTGGGTTAAACTTTGCAGTCAAATTCGGTCTCAAACGCTCAAGCGTTCCTCAGAGGCCGCCACCTCCGCCTTCACCAAGACCCGATGCTCTTCAGCCCACTCCCTGACCCCCGCGCTACACCCCCAAAGATCGGAAACACTGCCCTCCAACCTCCCGGACCCACCGACCCAGGACGCCCAGATCCCACCTCCTACTTTGGCGCCACGTGGACACGACGGCCGTGCTGACCCGCGGACAAAGACCAAAATGTCCACTCGCTGCCCCTGCGTCTGCGCACTCAGGGAGTGAGTGAGCACTCCCAGAAGTCTCCGCGACATCTCAGGGCTTGTTCACTGAAGCCTAGCCAGGCTGTTGTCTATTATCGGCAATACTGCTTTTCCGACTTTGGACTACACTTCCCACAAGGCACTGCGGGTCGCTTATCCGTCTCCCACGCGCAAACCTGGCCGCCTCTTGTGATTTGGGGTTTCTTAGAGTAGATTGTTGTCACTTGGACCCAAATAAGCTCACGCCTGGTAAGATGTTTGGAGTGGGGTCTTCCTCTTTGGTACTTCACGGGCGGCGTCTCAATAATACACTGAGCCCAGACCCCAAGGTGAAAGGACACCATCTTTGTCCGGGGCTAATGTGGCTATGGACTACGTTTCCCAGAGTCCATAGCGAGCTGACGTTGCTGCTCAACTTTGATGAAACCTTTAACTTTGGCTGAAGCAGGATGCGCGCACCTTCTACTGAGACTCAAGGTGAATGGTCTGGGGAGTACTGAGCGGGGGACCAGGCGTGTCCTGAACGGGGTTGTGCACGCTAAAGCAGGACTGGACTGCGGGATTCTAATTGTGGTTTTGATTGTGGTGGTGACCGGTTGTCAGTGCTTACAAGTGTGCTGTTGTAATCACCTGTCTCCAAGGTGTATATCTGATTGTTGCTGTGCAAACATATGTGATGTTATGTGTTCCGGGATCTTGTGATTGTGGAAGTGGTATCCCGTGGTCCTGTAGTGTGTTGTGTGCTCGATAACCTTTATTCCTGGGGTTGTGTGGATATAGTTGTAACTGTGACTGTGTCTGTATCTCTGGGTTAAGTGACCTTGTGTAGTACTGTGTGCAGTGTTCTGTGTCCCTGGCTCTGCGTCGGCAGTGCGTGAGTATCCTTGTATTCTTGGAGAGAAGGGAGAAAGAAGGAGAAGGACTTTGTGACAGCGTGTAATGCTGTGTGTATGCGGGTGTGGACTATCTTTGCTAAAGAGTGACTGGCTCCTGAGTGAATGTTCAGTTATGGCTGGATGATGCAGACTACTGTGCCTTCTGCGTGCCACCGTGTGTGATTGTGACTATGTAAGGAGGACCTTTAGGGATGTTAGGAAAGTGATTGTACCACAGTGGCGAGCAAACTGCCTGGGATGTATGGAGGTATGTAACTGTGACTGTGTCTTTGTGCATCTCAAGAGTGGATGAATGGAGCTTATCCATTGTGGTACATATTCCTGTAATCCAAGCATTTGGGCTTCTGAGGCAAGAGATCTCAAAATCAAAGCCAGCCTGGGATACATTACCAAAAACCTGTCTCAGGAAAAATAAAAAGCAGGTAGAAGGATATTGGAGAGATGCCTAGGTGGGTAAAGTTCTTGTGGCACAAGTCAGTTGTCATATTGTGTTTGTAATTATCCTGTAATCCAAGCTCCTACAGGATTCAGAGACAAGCATTTCCAAAACCTCTCAGATAAACAAGCTGGGAGTGTGTAGCAGTGATCAGACTACAAGGTAGAAGGCTAGAACCAACACCCAAGACTCTACTCTGCCCTCCACAAAAATGGCATTGCACACACATACCTGAATATGTGCACACACACAAAGTTAAAAAATTATTTCTAGGGCTGGAGAAATGGCTCAGTGGTTAAGAGGACCAGGTTTCATCACCCATGTGGCAGCTCACAGCTGTCTGTAACTCTTGTTCCAGGGGATCCAATTCCCTCATACAAGCATACATGCAGGCAAAACACCAATGCACATACAATAAAAATAAAATAAATTATTAAAAAATTTATTTCTTAAAAAGTGAAGAGTTGGTGTGTGGATATTTTCATGTGACGTATCTTGCAGCAGCCAAATGTAGTGGGTCTGTGACTACTGTTTTGGCCCCAGCAGGTGCCGTAAAGTTTGGGCAGATTCTGGCCCTGGACAATAGTGACCTCAGCTTTTCAAGGTGATACTGAGCTTGGACTGAGTGCCCAGCCATGTCTGACCTCTGTCCCCTGAACACCAGGATAGAAGAACAGCTATCCAAAACTACCCTGCTCACTCATGTTTCCTTTCTTCCAACCCTTTTCTAAGAGGATGATGCTGAGCCAAGACTATATAGCTCAGTGGTTAACTATTGACTATCCAAAGCCAAATTCAAAAAGCACCCCATTTTATTCTCCTTTCCCTGAAACTTTTTTTTTTTTTTTTTTTTTTTGAGGGAGGAGAGGGCTTTTTCATGAAAGGGTGTCTTGGTTAGGGTTTTACTGCTGTGAACAGGCACCAAGGCAACTCTTATAAGGACAATATTTCATAGGGCTGGCTTACAGGTTCAGAGGTTCAATCCATTATCATCAAGGTGGGGAGCTGGGCGGGGGTGGTGCACGCCTTTAATCCCAGCACTCAGGAGGCAGAGGCAGGCAGATTTCTGAGTTCAAGGCCAGCCTGGTCTACAAAGTGAGTTCCAAGACAGCCGGGGCTATACAGAGAAACCTTGTCTCGAAAAAAACCAAAAACCAAACCAAAACAAAAAACAAGGTGGGGGCATGGCAACGTCCAGGCAGGCATGGTGCAGGAGACGCTGAAAGTTCTACATCATCCTCTGAAGGCTGCTTGGAGAAGACTGACTTCCAGGCAGCTAGGATGAGGGTATTAAAGCCTACACACACAGTGACACACCTACACCAACAAGGCCACACCTACTCCAACAAGGCCACACTACCAAAGAACAAGTGCTACTCCCTGGGCCAAACATATTCAAACTACCATACAGGGTCTCTCTTTGTAGCCATGTCTATCCTGGAACTAACTCTGTAGACTAGGCTGGCTTCAAACAGAGAACTAACTGTGTGTGTGTGTGTGTGTGTGTGTGTGTGTGTGTGTGTGTGTTTGCACGTGATCTGTGAGCCTCTGTAAAACAGCCCTAGCATTCCCTCTGTTACCGAAGATCTTTAGTTATTCCAGTGATTTAAATACACTCTGTCTGGAGCCATTTCCACCTGTATCTCTTGTTCTTTTATTTTCTTCCCATGGTGGGAGCGGGCAGGCAAGCACAAGATTCTTGCTATGTTACCCAGGCCTGGGATTCTCAGAGTTCAGGACTGAGCTTGTCTGTCAGTCTGTCAGTGTATTGGGAGCTTAACTCCTCCTTTTCTGGGACTCTTTATTTATCCGGAAGGAGAAGTCAGAAGGTCAGGTTGTACTGAACGCCATGGCCCATCAGGTAGGTTGAAAGTTCATTTTATTTATGTGTTTGTTTGTTTGTTTTGACTTTTTGAGACAGGGTTTCTCTGTGTAGAGTCTGGAACTCCCTCTGTAGACCTGAAACTCACAGAGATCTGCCTGTCCCTGCCTCCCAAGTGCTGGAACTAAAGGGATCGTCTACCACTGCCCAGACTCTGTTTACAGGCAGGCAGGCAGGCAAGCAGGCAGGCAGTTAGTCGGTTGGTTGGTTGGTTGGTTGGCGGTGGTGATGTGGTGTGCAAACTGCTGTACAGTGTGGAGGACAGAATGGTAACAGGAGTCACTTTTCTCCTTATATCACGTGGAGCCCAGGATCAAACTCAGGTCGTCAGATTTTGCAGCAGGTGACCTTACTGCTGAGCCATCTTTCCTAGCCCCATAACTCCTTCTAACCCTTCAGAACATATGCCAAAATGTCCTCTTTATGCCAAAATGTCTGCTCTCGGGGAGCAAGTGATGAGTGATGGGTCCCCAACCCTATCGGTGGCTCCCTCTTCTCAGCATCATATACAGTGTTCTCACAGAAGAGCAGATGAAAGGAATACCTTCTCTTGAAAAAGATGATAGCTTCTTTTCTCATAACCATTAATGAAGAGACGGTCTTTTCCGGTGACTTTCCTATACTGATTTATTTCGCTCCCTCTTAAAAACAAAACAAAAGGAAAGAAAAAAGAAACCTATTTCATGGGCTGGAGAGATGGCTCCATGCTTGAGGACACTGGAATGGGCTGGAGAGATGGCTCCATGCTTGAGGACACTGGCATGGGCTGGAGAGATGGCTCCATGCTTGAGGACACTGGCTTTACTTCCAGAGGATCTGCATTCGTGTCCCACACCCACATGCTGGCTCTCAACCATTGAACTGCAGTTCCAGGGGATCAGAAGCCCTGTTCTGACTTCCACGGGTATCAGGCACGCACATGGTGCACAGACATATGTGCAGAACACCCATACACATAAACTAAAAACCATATTTCCGAAAAAACAAAAAACAAAAGAAAACAAAAAAAACCCCAAAGGGCCAGGCGTGGTGGTGCATGCCTTTAATCCCAGCACTTGGAAGGCAGAGGCAGGTAGATCTCTGAGTTCAATCAAGGCTAGCCTACTCTCTAGAGTTCCAGGACAGCCAGGGCTACACAGGGAAACCCTGTCTTGAAACGTCCCTCCCTCCCCACACAGAATCCAAACCAAACAAACAAACAAAACCCCACATGTCTATCGCACGCATATGGTATGAGAAAATAAACACCGATATATTCGCCGCCCAAATGTGCCATCTAACATCCTTACAAGTGGAGTGACTGCTTTCTATTTGCATGCAGCCTTTGATACTTTTTGGGGGAGAAGGGTTGTTTTAAGATGGGTTAGCATAGGCTGCTTGCTAAACCAGCTCTGTGTGCGTAGCCAAAGATGACTTTGAACTCCTGACCCTCCTCCTGCTTATACCGCACTCTGCCAAGTTCTAGGATGATAGGTATCCGTCACCTCCGCCATGGTCTCAGTAACTTATGAGACCCTGCTCGGCTGGATTTTGTTTCTTTTCCAGTCTGAATGAGAAGCAGGAGAGTCCTGCTCCTCAGAGGACAGTATTGATTGACGCTTGGTCGTGTTCGTCGCTTGTGGTGCAGAGTGAAAGCTGGAGCTTCCCGTATCCCACAGTGCCTTTCTCCATCTCTGCGTTGTAAAGACGTTTTCCTGAGTGGACCAGCTTGGGAAACCTGAGCCTTTTCATCAGTTATGGTCTCACTGGAAATGGAACAACCAGCCAGTCTCCTGAGGCAGAGGCAGGAGGATCTCTGGGTTTGCATAGTGAGTTCTGGGCCAGTCAGGGTAACACAGTGTAACCCTATCTCAAAGAAAATGAAAAGAAAAAGGGGAGGAGACAAATATTTTTTGTTTGTTTTGCTTTGCTTTTGTTGCTTTAGATTTATTTATTTATTTATTTATTTTATGCATATGAGTACACTGTCACTGTCCTCAGACTCACCAGTAGAGGGCATCGGATCCCATTACAGATGGTTGTGAGCCACCATGTGGTTGCTGGGATTTGAATTCAGAACCTCTGAGAGAGCCAGTGCTCTTAACCTCTGAGCCATCTCTCCAGCCCAAGATACATATTTATAACCCCTTAATCTCAGATCTTGGGAGGTAGAGGCAGGAGGATCAGAAGTACAAGATCATTCTCAGCTATAGAGTGTAAACAGGCCTGTCCCCATAAGACCCTGTCTCAAAAAAAAAACAGCAGAAGGAAAAAAACCAACAAATAACCCGTTAGGTACTAACGATCTCACATGCTGTGTGTGAAAACTGCCGATGCAGTATTAGTAGTAGATGAAAGATGGAAGAAAGGCTGGAGTAGTAGGGTTCACCTACCATGTGTGAGGTACTGGCTTGGGTCTCCAGCACTCAAAAAGAAAGAGAATGGGAAAGAACAGATACAATCAAGGGATTCATCTCATGATTGTACAAGCAGACTGCTACACCATTGGCATCATCACACTGCTGTTTTTCTTTTCTTTCTTTTTTTTTTTTTTTTGGTTTTTTGAGACGGGTTTCTCTGTGTAGCCCCGGCTGTCCTGGAACTCACTCTGTAGACCAGGCTGGCCTCGAACTCAGAAATCCGCCTGCCTCTGCCTCCCGAGTGCTGGGATTAAAGGCATGTACCACCACGCCCGGCTTTGCTTTGTTTTTTCAAGACAGGGTTTCTCTGTGTAGCCCTGGCTGTCTTAGAACTCCCTCTGTAGACCACGCTGGCCTCTACTCACAGAGGCCCACCTGCCTCTGCCTCCTGAGTGCTGGAATCAAAGGTGTTGCCACTATGTACTTTCAAGCATTTTACAAGATTTTTTGTTTGTTTGTTTATGTGTATATGTGTATATGTATTCCGGGTCAGAAGAGGGTATCTGATCCCCTGGGGCTAGAGTTACCCATGATTGTGAGCTGCCAGTAGGGGTGCTGAGAACCAAACTTGGGTCCTCTGGAAGACCAACAAGTGCTCTTGACCTTTGAGACATCTCTCTAGCCTGCTACTTTTACATATTTAGAAAATTCTCTGTTAAGGAAAAAAAAAAAGAGCCAGGCGGTGGTGGTGTATGGCTTTGATCCCAGCACTTTGTGGAGGCAGAGGCAGGCGGATTTCTGAGTTTGAGGCCAGCCTGGTTTACAGAGTGAGTTCCAGGACAGCCAGGGCTACACAGAGAAACCCTGTCTTGGAAGAAAAGGAAAGGAAAGGAAAGGAAAGGAAAGGAAAGGAAAGGAAAGGAAAGGAAAGGAAAGGAAAGGAAAGGAAAGGAAAGGAAAGGAAAAAGAATCAGACATGATGGCACACACCTTTAATCCTAGAACTCAGAGACCTCAAAGAGAGAGGCAGGTAGCCCCACTTTGTAGCCCCAGTACAGCCATCACTACATAGTGAGATCCTGTATCAAAAATTAAAGAAAAGAAACAATTAATTCACTAATAATGTGTGAGTGCGTTGTTTCAGGGAACAATGACCTTCGGGGTCGTGGCTGTAGAGTTGTTCGAGGAGTGGAGGTGCATGGAGCCTGCCCAGAGGGATTTGTACAGAAATGTGACATTGAAGAACTTCAGTTACCTGGTCTCACTAGGTAAGGCCTAGAGCACCCAGGACCACATAGGAAACGGGACATCCTTGGGATCAAAGCAACGGAAGTTTGCTGAGCCATCTCCATCTTAAGATGAAGGCAGGCTGGTCCATCACCTGCCTTGCCTACTTGCAATTAACATCGATAATAATAAATATTGTTAGTATTTTGATTCCTTGGAGACCAAAAGCTAGGGTTTGAATTTTAATTATTTTTAAAAACGTTCTTACCACATTTATTTCTGCATGATGGAGGAGATGGTATACGTGTACTACTGAATGCATCTTGAGGTCAGAGGACATCTTTCAGGACTTGGTTCTCTTTGCACCACGTGGACCCTGGGGATCAAACAGGTTGTCAGGCTGGGCAAGAACTTTACCCTGCCCAGCCATCCTACCAGCCCCAGAGTTTGAATTTTATTTTATCTCATTTTTTTATTCGTTTGTTTGTTTGTTTGTTTGTTTGTTTGTTTTGAGACAGGGTCTCCCTCTATAGCCCTGGCTGTCCTAGAACTCACTATGTAGAACAAGCTGGCCTCGAACTCACAGAGATTAAAGATATGTCACCATGACTGGCCAAGAGTTTGAAATTTAATGCTTGTTATTATTTCGCCTGAATGTGTGTGTGTGTGTTTATAAGGGTGTTGGATCTCCTGGAGCTGGACTTACAATTGTGAGCTTCCATGTGGGTGCTGGGAATTGAACCTGGATACTCTGGAATAGAAGCTAGTGCTTCTAACCACTGAGCCATCTCTCCAGTCCCCAAAGTTTGAAATGTAAACAGTATACTCATGTCTCATTTCCTCTCCCATCAACAGGACTTGTCATTTTTAAACCTGATGTCATCTTCTTATTGGAGCAAGGGAAAGAGCCATGGACGGTTACAAATTATATGACACATCCTTGGCACCCAGGGAAGTAAGACCTGGCCTTGCTGGAGACGTCATGGGGCTAACAGGACAGTGTGGTGGTAATACAGCTGACAGCGGTCACCTGAGTGATTGTCAGGAAGCCGTCAAAACCTGCTGTAGAATTAAGGCCCGAGTTACAGAGAAGAGCAAGGACTCTGTCAGCATTGGCCAAGCACATAAGATTAACATAATTAAAAGCATTCTGTAGTAGATGGTATGTACTTCCACTGCCTTCTATCTTCCGTTGTTGCTAACTTAGGTAGCTATAAATTCGGAAAATATTTCATGCATATTTATTGTTTTATTTTACTTTATGTGTATGGGAGTTTTGCCTGCATGTGTGTCTAGACCATGTACATGCCTGGTTCCCCAAGGAGGCCAGAAGAGGGTATCTGATTCCTTGGAACTGGAGTTGCAGATGGTTGTGAGCCACCATGTGGGTACAGAGAACTGAATCTGGGTCCTTTGGAAGAACAGCCAGGGCTCTTGACCAGTGAGCCACCTTGTACATGGATGTAAAGACACAATCCGTAAGAACAAGAAAGACCTCTTTTTTAACATCTTTATTACATGAGCTGTGGATTATGAGCTGTCTGCCTCACTCACTTTGACCTCCCTTAGCCAGAACTCCAGCTCTTTACCCTCCAGCACTCTGCCTGCCTAGCTCACTTGCTCGACACCATGCAGGAAGGAAGCCTGTTCTGCTGCAGCTGCGCCTCCAGAGAAGGCTGCTTCCTGCTTCCACGGTGTTCTTTTCCTTTTTGTTTAAAATCCCTTCCTCCTGGAGAGTCAGCTTCTAGGTGCTGTTGTGATGGTTTGTATATCCTTGGACCTGGGAGTGGCACCATCTGAAGGTGTGGCCTTGTTGTAATAGGTGTGACCTGGTTGGAATGGGTGTGTCACTGTGGGTGTGGGTATAAGATCCTCACCCTAGTTGCCTGGAAGTCAGTCTTCCACTAGCAGCCTTTGGATGAAGACATAGAACTCCCAGCTCCTCCTGTGCCATGCCTGCCTGGATACTGCCATGCTCCCACCTTGATGATAATGGACAGTCCACTGGAGCTCAGCCCTATCAGTGTAAAGACTGTGGAAAGGCTTTCAGCCAACACCCCAGCTCACCGTACACCAGCGAATTTACACTGGAGAGAAGCCCTACGAATGTAAGGACTGTGGGAAGGGTTTTAGCCATAGCTCAGAAGTCACTCGACATCAAAGGATTCATTCTGGGGAGAAACCCTATGAATGTCAGGAATGTGGGAAGGCCTTCAGACAGCATGCGCAGCTCAGGCGCCATCAGACATCAGACCGTCCACACTGGTGACAGATCCTTGGCATGTAAGGACTGTGGAAAGTCGTAGTTCGTACCTTATTCAACATCAGAGGATTCACACAGGTGACAGGCCTTATGAATATCAGGAGTGTGAGAAAGCCTTTATCCATGTCTCCCAGCTCACTCACCATCAGAGAATCCATACATACGAGAAGCCCTGCGTATGCAGGAAGTGTGGAATGGCTTTTATTCCAAGTTCACAACTTACTGAACATCACAGAATTCATCCTGGTATCAAACCCTATGAGTGTGGAGAGTGTGGGTAGGCCTTTATCCATGGCTCTCAGCTCATTGACCACTCCCGAGTTCATTCCAACTGGAGTCCTTAACATTAGTGATGTACTTATTCACCAGTCTCTATTCAAAGTCGACCTCTGGCCAGGGTTACATTGCCCCCAGTGTAACTAATGTTGGGAGAACTTTGTTCATCTCGTCTGTTACAGGTTATCAGAAAATGCAATACCAGGAGAAAGACCCATTAATGTGGAAATCCTGTTTTCCTGGTTCACTGGTTACTAAGCAGCAGCAAACCTGTGCTAAAAATAGCTTGATATGAATGTAGAGAAGGCATTTATTACCTATCAAAATATGTTCAGTTTCTGAGAATCCCACATAGATGGCCATGCTGATTAAAAGATTTTTTAAAGGATTTATTTATTTATTTTATGTATAAAAGTAAACTGTTGTTGTCTTCAGACACACCAGAAAAGGGCATCAGATCCCATTACAGATGGTTGTGAGCCACCGTGTGGTTGCTGGGAATTGAACTCAGGACCTCTGGAAGAGCAGCCAGTGCTCTTTTTTTTTTTTTTTTTTTTTGGTTTTTCGAGACAGGGTTTCTCTGTGTAGTCGTGGCTGTCCTGGAACTCACTCTGTAGCCCAGGCTGGCCTCGAACTCAGAAATCCGCCTGCCTCTGCCTCCCGAGTGCTGGGATTAAAGGCGTGTGCCACCACGCCCAGCCAGCCAGTGCTCTTAACCGCTGAGCCATCTCTCCAGCATCCCTCCCTCCCTTTTTAAGATTTATTTAAAAAGATTATTTGTTTGGTGTGTTACGAGTAATGACTGTGCCTTTGGGCAGGCGTGGCTTAGACCTGAATTTGTTCTCACCCCCACTGGCTACTGATGTCATTGCAGATACTGTGCAGTTTTGTCCTTCTTTGTCCCTTACTTCTTTTTTCTCTTAGTATTTATTCGGTTTTTAAGGGAGAATCTTATAGAACTTCAGCTGGTCTCAAAATTATTACGTGGCTGAGGATGTCTTTGAACTCCTGATCCTCCTGCCTGTGCCTCCCAAATTACAGGCTTGCATGACCAAGCCCAGTCTTAGGTTTTGCATTTTGTTTCATTTAGTTTGGGGGAAGGGGTTGTTTTTATTTTGGTTTGGTTTGGTTTGGTTTTTAGAAGAGACTGTCCTAACGTGTAGAAGACCTCCATGGTGTACATCTGCTGCCATGACATTCCCTGCGATCCGTAATTAAGATTTAGAAACTTAGTTGGATGTGGTGGCTCATGTCCTCTGGGCCTAGCACTCTGGAGGCAGAAGCAAGTGATCCAGACAAGCCAAGGCTGCAGAGTGAGACCCTGGAGGGGCACTGGAGGGATGGCCAGCCATTAAGAGCCCTTGTTGCTTCTGCAGAAGACCCGAGTTTGATTCCCAGCATTGTGGTTCACGACCACCCATAACTCCAGTTTCAGGGGATCCAGGATCCACTTCTGGCTCTCCGGGCATCAGCATGTACCTGGTGCATAAATTATATACGGCTTTTAAAAAAACAAAAACAAAAACAAACTTGAACTCCAAAATGAACATGGACAGTGCTTTCTGCTTACTTTGGGAGTTGGGAAATGGAACAAGTCAGGTTCTCATGTAGCCCAGGCTAGCCTCAGAGTTCCTCTACAGCTAAGGATAAAGTAGAACTAGTCCTCCTGACTCTACCTCCCAAGTGTTGAGACCACAGATATTTGCCACAGTTTTAAATACTTATTTATAAAGCCTAAAACTCAGGGACTCAGAGAGAGGAGATGCATAGGAGGGACGGGGTACACAGACTGGAGCCGCTTTCCTCTCAGGGCCAGTCAGTTTCCTTTTTGTTTTTTCAAGACAGGGTCTTTCTGTGTACCCCTGGCTGTCTACCACTTGCTCTGTAGACTAGGCTAGCCTTCAACTCAGACATCTGCCTGCCTCTGCCTCCTGAGTGCCGGGATTGAAATGTACCACCAATGCCCAGGCACTAGCCATCTACCTAATCCTTTAATATAGTCACAGTCCTGGAGCCTGCCAGAGGGCTATTTAATTATATATTAAGGTATTTAATTATGGACAATAAGTGATTCCAACATCTCCCAAACACCCCCTCCCTCAAAGCCCAGGATACTGAGAGCTGGATGTCCTTTCTCTGTGCCTTGGTCTTTCTGGTGCCCAGACCCATACTCAACCTATTTTCAGGCCACCAAATATCAAAGCATAAGTAGCACTGTCAATCCTTCTAATGGTTCAAAGAATTTCAGGAGCTGGGTACTAGGAACTGGAGGCAAAGACAAAGATGTATTTTCTGTTACACAGCTGCTACCTTCATTCAAACAGAAGTACTAGTGGGTTTTGTTTTGTGGCACAGTCCCTCTATACAGCCTTGGCTATCCTGGAACTCAAAACCATCCTGCCTCAGCCTCCCACAAGGTTTATAGGTGTGAACTTATGGCAGACCTTAAAGCACTCTGGGGGCATTTGCTTTCCTACATTGGAAACATTTTAAAATGACAATTGTAAGCCTGGTTTGTGATACTCGGTTCAGACTACAATAGTTAGCAGGGTGAAATGTGAGAATCCCGAGTTTCAGGCAGGCCTGAATTATGTGACAAGACCCTGTCTGGGGGACAGAGTGGGAGGGGGCATGGCAGGGTAGGGTTAAAAAAAAGTAAATCCAGAATTATCAGATACGTGGAAGGAGTCAGGTTGGAGGAGCAGTTGAATGTTTTTGCCACAAGATGGCAGCACAATGCTACCAAACAGGTTTTGCAATCCAGGCCACTGCATGGAGCCAGTTCTGATATGCCTTCCACCACAAGCAATTTTCTGTTCCTTTGCTTGCTTGCTGTTTTGTTTTGTTTGAGATAGGGCATCAATATGTAGCCCTGGCTGCCCTGGATCTTACTCTATAGACTAGGTAGACTTCATAGACTCACAGAGATCTGTCTGCCTCCTGAGTCCTGAGATCAAGAACACACACCACCATGGGGGGGGGGGGGGCTTGCTTGCTTTATTTTTTATTTTATTTTTTTAAAGATTTCTTTATTATATGTAAGTACATTGTAGCTGTCTTCAGACACTCTAGACGAGGGAGTCAGATCTCATTACGGATGGTTGTGAGCCACCATGTGGTTGCTGGGATTTGAACTCTGGACCTTTGGAAGAACAGTCGGGTGCTCTTACCCACTGAGCCATCTCACCAGCCCGCTTTATTTTTAATAAAGGGATTCACATAATGGCCTTGAACTCCACAGGTAACCAAGGTTAGCCTTGTCCTCCTAATTCTTCTGTCTCTACCTCCTAAACCCTGGAGTTATAGGTATGGGTTGCTATGCCTGGCTTGGGGCGGGGGCTTGCATATAAATATGCACAGGGCTCCATGTACTGTAGGCCAAAAGCTGACGATAGGGTCTTTCTTGGTTCCTATTTATTGAGTGAGGCTCTCTAGACCCAGGACAACGTTATAGGATCAAACAGCAAGCATGCTGAACCATAGAGCTGGTTCGCTAGCCTATCTTTTTTTGTTTTTTCTTTCTTTTTCTCTTTGGTGTTTTCAAGACAGGGTTTCTCTGTGTAGCCCTGGCTGTCCTGGAACTCACTCTGAAGACCAGGCTGGCCTCGAACTCTAGCCTTTCTTTTTCTTCTTCTTTTTTTTTTTTTTTTTTTGAAAGATTTATTTATTTATTATACATAAGCACACTGTAGCTGTCTTCAGACACTCCAGAAGAGGGCGCCAGATCTCGTTACGGATGGTTGTGAGCCACCATGTGGTTGCTGGGATTAGAACTCTGGACCTTCGGAAGAGCACTCGGGTGCTCTTACCCACTGAGCCATCTCTCCAGCCCCCCCCCTTTTTTTTTTTTTAAAGATTTATTTATTATTATATGTAAGTACACTGTAGCTGTCTTCAGACACACCAGAAGAGGGCGCCAGACCTTGTTATGATGGTTGTTTCCAATGTGGTTGCTGGGATTTGAACTCAGGACCTTTGGAAGAGCAGTCAGTGCTCCTAACCGCTAAGCCATCTCTCCAGCCCGCCTTTGTTTTTCTTAACTATGCTAACTGGATTATGCGGTGAGCTCACTTTATTGCCTCAGTATACCTCTAATTAAACAGACAAAAAGGCTAAAAATTAAAAGCAAAATGACCCACTCACTAGCAGTCAGACCTGGTGATTTATCAGGGTCCATCTACAATTAAGCCTAACTCCTAAGCCCCACCCAAATGGCCAGTCTCAAAGAGAGAGAAAAAAATAATGGCCTGCCATCTTCACCTCTGTTTAGGTTGGATCCCAAAGAAAAGATCTAGGGCTGGGCAGTGGTGGTGCAGGCCTTTAATCCCAGCATTTGGGAGGCAGAGACAGAGGCAGGCAGATTTCTGAGTTCGAGGCCAGCTTGGTCTACGGAGTGAGTTCCAGGACAGCCAGGACAATACAGAGACACCCTGTCTCAAAAAACCAAACCAAACCAAACCAAAAAAAAAAAAAAAAAAAAAAAAAAAAAAAAAAAAAAGATCTAGGAAGCTTAATTTCAGCTAAAATCAAAAAACCAATTCAAACACCCCATATTTTTTCTCTAAGGGAACAACTCTTTCTCCCTCTGCTCTTTCCATCTCCCCCATCCCCTTCCCTACCCCTACCTCCCTACCCTCCTCTCCTCCATCTGTTCACTATCTATTCTTTTTTATTTTGTTATGTGCATCGGTGTTTTGCCTGAATGTATGTGTCTGTGAGGATGTTGGATCCCCTGGAACTGCAGTTACAAACATAGGTAAACAGCCATGTAGGTGCTAGGAACTGAACCAGAGTCCTCTGGACTAGCAGTCAGTGCTCTTAAGCGGCAAGCCACCTCTCCTGCCCTCCACTGTCAGTCCTTAAACTGTTTTGTTTTGTTTTTTTGCGACAGGGAAGTGCCTGTAGCAAGGCTGGAACTCACCGTGTAGACCACTGTAGACCAGTGAGCCTCAGAAGTCCAGGAATTAAAGGTATGAGTCACCACGGCCCGCCTCTCTCTCTCTCTCTCTCTCTCTCTCTCTCTCTCATTTCTTAAATCAGTTCTGGCCTGGTAAATATCTTTATCTGTATCGGGGTGACTCCTTTTTTCCTCAAGAACACTGGGGAAGATCCTGACTTGGCCCTCAGGAAACAAATATGGAAACTAAGGCTCCAAGGTGCGGCGATGACTCATTCTGAAGACAGACGGCTTTATCTCTGCCCTCACTGGCTCCCAGATATCAGCAGGGTAACCCTAGATAACAGCCAGGGAGTGGCAAGTCCCTGGAGCCACTGTCATTGGGGTCAACCCAAATGCGGAAACTGATGACTGACAAGTTGGAACACTTTCTCTCTGACCCTATTGGACAAATCTAATTTGGCCACGCCCCACCAGTCTGGGAGTCAGTAGGCGTGGTTTGGGATTCCCTTAGGGTAAAGTGCTGCACGTCCTTGGGCGAAGAGGGGAGGTGACTCGGAGCTGCTGAGGACGCAAAATGAGGGCCCTACGGGTGAGGCCCCACCACGGGCTGTGGAGGGGTGGAGGGGAACCCCACAACCCAGATGCCTAACCTAAACATGCCAGGATCCGGAGTCTTAGAACAGGTGCACCCTTCAGACTGGGACTTCCTCCCTGGCAGCCTGAGCATGGTCCTTAACATGGTCCAGAACCCTGGGTTTAAGCCTCCGTTTACCCGAGTCCCCCTTAACATCCCAGGGGGCCCTAAAACCAACTCTCATGGAACTTCCAAGCCAGTCCTGACATCCCTGGAACCTGATTAATCCAACCCTCTCCCTCAAACCCCATAGCACCCATTTCACATTCTCGGCACTGGAGTCTCTCACAGCCTGCAGAGTTCCAAGTTGTAGCCTCTAGACACCAATTCCCCATCCCCACTTCTTTGTTTGTTTTGACACAGGGTCTCCCGTAGCCCAGGCTGGTCTCTAACTTGCTATGCAGCTGAATGTCCTTGACCTCCGGCCTCCACCTCCCAATTGTAATAACTTATGTGACACCTCCTCTCATTTTCTAAATGCTTACCAAGTAGCCCAGGCTGGCCCCGAACTCCTGCTTTCCTCTTGAATGCTGGGATAATAGGCTTCCACCAATGTCTTGACAAGCGCCCCCACCCCCAACCCCCACCCCTGCTCTCACTAGTAACTATCTTGCCTTAAGATATCTTACCTAGTTCTTCACCAGAAATGTCCCCACATCTCAAAGCTCTCCCTTCCTGCGGGATCCACATGAGGGCAGATTTCCAGGTGCTCCCGACAGACCCATCTCCTATCCCTCCAGGTCTCCCAGGCTCTGGTCCGGTCTTTTAGCTCATCTACCAGAAGCCACTTAGAGAACCGTGTGGCAGAGAAGCAGAAGCTCTTCCAGGTAGGCGGGACAGAGTCTCTGGACCTAATGAGGGGTGGGGGTCGCTGGGCAGGAGGAGGTCTGTGCAGGAGTCAGCAACCCTGTTCTCACCCCTCCAACTCAGGCCGACAATGACCTCCCAGTACACTTGAAAGGCGGGGGAATGGACAACGTCCTGTACAGACTGACCATGACGCTGACGCTGGGGGGTAAGTGCAGGGCCACTGGCTTGCTCTGGTCATAAGAATAGCCAGGGTCGTAGGGCAGTGGTGGCCCATGCCTTTAATCCCAGCACTTGGGAGGCAGAAGCAGGAAAATTTCTGAGTTTGAGGACAGCCTGGTCTACAGAGTGAGTTCCAGGACAGCCAGAGCTACACAGAGAAACCCTGTCTCGAAAACAAAACAAACAAAAATAATAATAATAGCCAGGGTTTGGGTCGAGGTGGGGATTCCCCATGAGGAATCTGGTTTGGGAGGAAGATAACAGCCAAATAAGAGCTGTGATCCATTGGGAGCTGGGGGAACCTAAGGAGAGGCCTTTAGAAGCCTTTCAAGAGGTCAAGAGGGAATTAGGGTCTTATTTGATATCCAACTCCTTCTTCCTAGGCACTGCCTACTGCTTATACTGCTTGGGCTGGGCCTCCTTCCCCCACAAGAAGTGACACCAGGAAGCTTGGAGGACTTGGACAAACATCAATAAATATGATAATCTCTTGAGATCCCAACCCAGCTCCAGCCTGTGTGTCTCTGTCCTAATCCACCTTCCCACAATCTGGGAGTGTCTACGCAGTGGAAAGCAAGTTACCAAAGATCTTGGTCCCTGATGCTGGACCAGCACTGTGCCTAGGACAACCTGCTTTATGGATGCCTGTTGGGGGCGGGGTGGAGGACCTCAAGTGGTGATGGGAATGGGGAGCAGGGGAATTATAACCTGGAACGGAATCCCCTCCCATTGCAGAGGTCCAAAGGAGTAGGGGGAAGAGGAGGGGCTAGTTCCAGGGCAGCCAGGGCTATATTTCAGACATACCCTGTGGCAAAAAGGAGGACTGTTGACAGTGACCTATGAACCGAGGGAGGACAAAGGTTGGTGCCAAGACTGAAGCTGGCTGGGGATAGAGCTGAGTGGAAGAGCATAGAACCCAGCAGCAAATGAAAGTGTTTGTGTGTGTGTGTGTGTGTGTGTGTGAGAGAGAGAGAGTGTTGGTGTGTGAGCATGTGTGAGTGTGGTGTATGAGTGTGTGTATGTGGGGGTTGTATATCTGTGAGGGTCTATGGTGTGTGTGTGTGTGTGTATGGTGAGTCTGAATGTGAGAAAGAGAATGTGTGTGGTGTGTGTTTGTAGGTGAGAGTATGTATGTGTGAGTGTGTAGTGTTGAGGGTGTATATGAGAGTGTATTGGTATGTGTGTGTGATGTAAGTGTGGGGGGAGTATATGGTGTTTGAGTGTATGTGTGAGAAAGTGTAGTGTATGTGTGTGTGTGTATTTTGCTGCTATTGCAGAGGATCAGGGTTCAGTTCCCAGCACCCGAGTGGTGACTCATGATCCCTCATACCTCCAGTCCCAGAGGGTGGCACACACATACACACGTTCTACACATACACATTAAAGAAAATAACCAAGTTACTGTACAGAGCTCATGTTCCCTCCTGCCTGGACTCAGCACTCAGAGTCCGAAGGAAGCAGCAAGTGGAGAGAGTTTATTTTCTCCTGGGCCTGACAGCTGTGCAGGGGGAGCACAGAGCAGGCGTAGGCACTAGGGTGTGTGGACCTGCCATGGCCTGGAGTTCATTTGGCTGCCTGGGAGGTAACTATGTGAGTGTGTAACAGGGTGTGTAGGGACAGGCGTGATCCTCCCAGAACTAAGACAGGGCCCTTGGGACATGGAAGCAGCAGGAGTGCTAGGCTTGGCACACAGACAGGATGAAGGTAACGGAGGGCGTGGATTGGGTGTGCTGGGGTGGGGTGACCCTTCAGTAGAGCAAGCTAGCTTGTCTCAGAGCCAGGAGTAACTCAGGGTGAGGCAAGGTGTGGCAGGTTGAGCTCTGGCTGCTGACTGGGAAGCTGGGTACCAAAACAGGGAGATGAAAGGTCTCTGGGTAGCAGGACATGACCATGAAAATGCGGCTGCAGTCAGGATCAGGGTTCAAGGTGGCTCCATAGTGAGCTGTGAGGGGGCAGGTCTGCCACTCCCATTCAGGAATACATGGTCAGCTGCAGCCACTGGAAGAGGAGAGAAAGCACAGATGAGCAAAGGAACCCTGGAGAACCAGACTCGTCACCCAAGGCCTGCTGGGCAAACAGGATGGTAGGGGCTGGACCTCACAGCTGAGCACCACCCCCAAGAGAAGCCGGCTCACCTCCTGGATGTTCACTTGGATCTGTCCGGTGCCATTTTTGTCAAGAGATTTGAAAGCGCCTGCAGGGAGAAAGGAAGGGCTTGGATGCTTCTAGAACGATAATATAGTTATTTCCCTCTTGTTGTTGTTTTATTCTGCTTTGTTTTTAGATAGGGTCTCATTAAATACCCTTTGGTTGACCTCAAAATTATGGAGAGCTCCCTGCTTCTGCCTCCAGAGTGCTGGGATCAAAGGCATGGCCACCCTGACTGGCTATAGCATGCTGATGTTGTTGTTGATGGAAGTTAGCGCTTGCTCCACAAAACTTGGAAGGCACGTGGTGGTGATACACACTTGTAATCCCAGCACTAGGTGAGTTATGGTAGGAAGATCTTGAGTTCACTATTACCCTCAGGTACATGTGGGAGTTCAAGGCTAGTCAGGTTACATGAGACTCTATTAATAATATTAGGAGGAGGAGGAAGAGGAGGAGGAAGAGGAGGAAGCTAAATCAATAAAATGTCTAATCCTGTGAGCATGTGGCATTTTTAAATGAGGCACAGAATTCAGTATTATAACACGGTAAGAGAGTATATACCCATGATTCTTGAGACATGGGGTTCAATCCCTGACGTCTCAATAAGTAAACACGCAAAGTGATGATGTTGCAGACCACACGACAAGGCAGGACAGAAAACAGACTGGAACCCAGGCCCATCCTTCCTGACGCCTATGCTACAACCTCCCAGCTGTAACCCAAAGCAGGCCCCTAAAAGGGGGTAACTTGCCAATCTTGGCCTTAGCGTCTAGCGTGGTCCCCACTCCTGCCCTGGAACTTGAATCCATGACTTCTGTCCACAACCAAACCAAGCCAGCGTTGCCCACACAACATCTGTTCCTTCCTGTACCAAGGCTGAGTCACCACCTTCAGGTGGCCACATACGGTGTCCTTGGTGCCACTGGTGCCCTGGCTACCACAGGTGAGAGGACCTTTCTCCTTAAACTTGTTATCCTCCTGCCTCTATCTCCTGCTTTTCTGGATTACAGGTCTGTCGTATTCAGGTTAAAGAGTGCCTGGTCACAAACCCAGGGCTTCACGTATGTGAGGCAAGCCCTCTCCCAACTAAGCTAGATGCTAGCCCTTTTTGTTTTGTTTTGTTTTGTTTTGTTTTGTTTTGTTTTTTTGTTTTTCAAGACAGGGTTTCTCAGGCTGTCCTGGAACTCACTTTGTAGACCAGGCTGGCCTCGAACTCAGAAATCCACCTGCCTCTGCCTCCCAAGTGCTGGGATTAAAGGCATGCGCCACCACGCCCAGTGATGCGCCACCACGCCCTTTTAACTAAGTAACTAATGAACTAATCTTGGTCTGAGATATCGTCAATGATGACCTTGAACAACCGATCATCCTGTGGCCTCAGCTTTTCTAAGTGCTGGGGTCACAGGTGTGCACCACCACACCTAACGTCTGTTTTCACTCTTCCCGTGGCTGCCAGATCAAAGGAGCTTTGTAAACCATGGCTGACTCTGCCCCTTCCTTGCCTAGAAACTGCCATCTTGGCTCTACAATGCCCACGATTATCCGAGCGCTGCCCCTGAACTTGGTATCCACAGCACTGCACAGCACACCACTGACCATCACTCCTGTATTTTCTCATTGCTCAATTAAGTTCTCAGGCAGTCACAGAATCAAATTCTGACTTTCCATCTTCCTGGTTGAGTAGCAGCTAGGAGCAAGTGCTTGGCTTTCCCGAGTGTTGGGTTCCACCCTAGCAGGAGGACAATAGTTCCCATTTTGGAGGTAGTCTTACATCAATCCTAAAAGCTCTCACCTCAGAGTCAAAAGTTCAAGGTCACTCTCAGCCACAAATCAAGTCTCAAATCAACCTGAACTACATGAAAACTTGTCTCAAGAAACCAGGCAAGATGGAGCTGGAGAGATGGCTCAGAGGTTAAGAGCACCTACTGCTCTTACAGAGGATCCTGGGGTTCAATTCCCAGTATCCACATGGCCATACAAGAATCTCAGCCATACAAGTCTCAGCTGTCCCTGCCTGGGGAGCCCAGCATTGTTCACATTAAGGTCAGACCTTGAGGAGCCCTTGGCCAATGAAGGTTAGCAAATCCCCACCCTCTCAGAGATCTAGAGTGACACTCACGGAACATGGCATCCAGCCTGACCAAGCAGCTGATGAAGTTATCGAAATCCATGTTCCCGCTCTCATCTGCGTAGCGCCGGATGATCATGCTGTAGAGATGCTCATTCAGGTGGAATCCTGGGAAAACAAAACAAAACAAAACAAACAAAACAAACAAAAAATGGTTTGGTCTCAGGGCCACAGCACACAGGCCTTCTCAATCCCCAGTACAGTGACGGTGTGACTTTGCTCACCCCATTCCCTGCCCATCATCGCCCTGCCAGCGCACCTGCTGCCTCAAAGGCCCCTGGGAGTTCATGGCTACCGATGGTCCCTGATCGATCAGTATCAAAGCGTTTGTATATAGCCTAAGGATAGAGAAGACAACAGTCAGACCAAGCATCATGGAGCATGGGGTCCCCATGGCTTGGGGAATCAGAGCCTGAGAGTTTCAGCGGCTACCACTTACCTGCCACTTTTTAATGTTGTTCCAGAGGTATTTGAACTCCTCAAAGCCCAGCTTGCCTGTGGTGTCGCTCTAACAAGAGGTTGTTAAGAACCAAGTGACAAAATGCAATGTGTGTGTGTGTGTATGTATGTGTGTGGATGCCAAAATGCTAACTTTTCTTTCTTCCATTCTCTCTCTCTTTTCTTTTCTTTTTTCTTTTTTCTTTTGGTCTTTTCACGACAAAGTTTCGCTATGCAGCTCTGGCTTTCCTGGAACTTGCTCTATAGACCAGGCTGGTCTCCAACTCAGAGATTCACCTGCCTCTGCCTCCTAAGTCCTGGGATTAACCCTAATGCTTACTTTAAAAAATAAAATAAGGGTCTGGAGAGATGGCTCAGGGGTTAAGAGCACTGTCTCTTCCAGAGGTCCCAAGTTCAATTCCCAGCAACCACATGGTGGCTCATAACCATCTATAATGAGATCTGGTGGCCTCTACTGACCTACAGGCATACATGCAGGCAGAACACTGTATACATCATAAATACATCTTTAAAAAAATAAAATAAAATAAGCTTAGAAGGCTAGATAGTCAGGAGTGCTTAATCTTCTTGCAAAGGACTTGGGTTTGGTTCCTACAATTCAAAACATGCAGCCCACAACCACCTGGAATTCCATCTCCAGGGGATCCAACGTCCTCAGGCCTCTGAGAACACGTGCACGCATATGCAGACACACACACATGCACGTGAGTAAAAGTAAAATAAGCCAAGCGGGCATGGTAGCACATGCTTATAACTCTAGCACTTGAGAGGAAGATCAGGAGTTTGGCTTTGGCTGCACACTGACTTCAAGGCCAGCCTAGGCCTCTTGAGACCCATCTCAAGAATCCAAAAATACTGTACAATGAAATAACTAGTAATCGGATGGTGGTGGCTCACTCCTTTAATCCTAACTTGGGAGGCAGAGGTGCGCAGATCTCTGAGTTCGAGGCCAGCCAGGTCTATAGAGTAAATTCCAGGCCGGGCAAGGCAGAGAAACCCTGTCTCAAAAATCAGTCAATCAGTTGATCAATCAGTCAGTCAATCAATATTGCTTAAAAGTAAATGGAGAAATAAATGAAGCTTAGATTCTCAAACCAAAACTCCCAAGTCCAAATTCCTATCCTGCAATGTATTCTCTAAACGACTGTTTCTGCTATCCAAGCCTCAAGTAGCCCCAAGACTAGCTTTCAAGATCAGATATTCATGTCAGGTGAATTCTGGGCGGTTTGGCCAGAGACAAAACCACTGTGTCTCTCTGAGCCTGTTCCCTTTCCTATTACATCGTCTTTATCTAGCAAGGTATCTGTAAAGGTTGGATCCACTAATCTAGGTAAAGTTCCAGCTGTAGCAGCTGATATTATTTATGGTCACGGAGGTAAGTCTGTGTCCTCAAGTATGAAGGCTTCACCTTGGCTGTCCTCAACATACTCCCAGAAGACCCTCTTCACCCAAGGCATTCTCCAGGCTGGCCCCAAAAGGATACATCCATGACCGCCACCATGCTCCGACAAGTGTCAATGCCAAAACCATCAGTTTTCAGATCCGGGTCTGAGGGGGGAACAGGTTGAAGGTCAGAGGTCAGAGACCATCCCAGCCCATATGCCTCTAAACCTTCACCACGCTCTGACCCTGGTCACTCACGTCGGGTCACGACCTTGTTGAGGATATTCATGAGTTCTGTGGCGCTGACCTCCATGTCCTGACGGCAGAAGGTAAGTACAGTTCAAGGGAGATGGAAAGGGTCTGGCGACCATAAACCGGGATGGGAACTTCCGGGTTGTCACAGTCAAGTGACTGAGTCAAGGGGTCAGGCAGGATACTTACGTCTCCAGCCAGCTGGACAAAAAGTTTCCTGAACTGACGGACCTCCTCACTCTCGTTGGCCTCAATATTAGAGTAATGACTACGTGGGGGCTGCAGAGAGAAGCGATCTCAGAACAGAGATGGAGAAACAAGTGTCCCATGGAAAAGTGAGAGAGGACTGGGCAGTCTGAGGGCCAGGGAACCTGAATTAAGTGTAGCAAGTAGGCGTGGCTGAGACCCAGGGTTTAGCTTAGGGGCCCTCAAAAAGGACATTATTAATGGCAGGGGGGTTCCTAAGGAAGGAAGGGGAGTCTTATTCATAGTAATGGGGAAGATGATGCGGGCAACAGGCTTGAGGAGGAAGGGTCTCTAGATCTGCTTACCGGAGGCTCCGGATTGTACTGCGCAGCAGCCTCGCTGAGGGGAGATAAGGGGGCTGAGTTAGCGCCTCCAACGGGCGGCAGAACGGTCAGTCAACCCCTGAAACTCCAGCCCTCCTCTTCCTTAAGGGGTCCCTCCTCCCCTCGTCTACCTCATCATCCTCACCTGGTCCAATCAAGAGAATGGTCTGACCCCTCCTTTCCCTCCATCGGGCCAACCCCTCCCACCTCCCAAGGGCCCACCCCACGGAAGAATCCTTTCCTTGCCCAGGAACACCCACCAATCACAATGTCAGAAGCATCTTAGCCCCAATCAAAATCTTGAAAACCTTAACAAACTTAGCAGGGCCCGCCCCTTGAAGAACTCACTTCACAAGGGGGTCTGTCTGCACCAGCTTTCCTAGGCCTCATCTTCCTTGGGCTCAGTTGTCCAGAGTCTTACTCCATCGCTCCTTTTGCAGATTATCTAACTTCCTAAAGTCTACCTCTCCCGCCCCCCATCAGCCCCTACTCTTCCCAGGGATCACTGCTTGGATCACCAACGATATAGGTGCGGGCCACCTCCTCTAACCCCAGCAAAGGATTTTTACCCACTAAACCAATCAGCTCCCGACCCCTCACAACCCTCTCTGGACCATTTCTTCTTTGGGGACTCTGATCTCTCCTAAAACAGCAAGCTCCACCTAGGTCAAATCTTAAGCCATGGACACCCCCTTAGATCCACTGGCTGCGCCCCCAGTGAAGGCTGGATACAGTCCTATAGAATTGTACCTTCCCCAAACACAGAAGCGCCCCTATCCCCAAGAAACTGCATCCTATTTGTTGACCCACAGAAGCAGGTTTACTAAGCCTGTTACTAAAAAGGGACACCAGCCTCGTTAGAATCCCCTTAGGGCCAGTTTTCCAGTCTGGATCAGCCCAGCCTAATTAGAATTCTCAAGTCGGACTCTAAGTGAGTCTCTTATTATTTGGCCCACCCCGCCCCTTCAGGCCCCGCCTTACCTGATGGCGCTAATGACTCCGCCCAGGATGCGCATGGCAGTTCCACCGCCTCCGCCACCTCCTCCCAGTCCCATGCCTCCACCGCCGCCACCACCGCCGCCAGCAGCTCCGCTGATCAGGCCTCCGAGCACATTCCCCAGGCCCCCGCCCAGACCCCCGCCTCCCCCACCGCCACCGCCGCCCTTCAAGAACGAATTCACCAAGAACATGATCGCAGCTGAGTCCTGTAAAGTAAAAGGGGTGGGTCAGGTAGTGGCCTTGCCAGGAGCCCAGCCCTTCCCGCAAAAAAAAAAAAAAAAAAAAAAAAAAAGCAGCAAGCATTTCCGGCAACTAGATTGGGGACGAAACTGAGGCCTCGAGATGGGGACAGAGCCTCAAGCTAGGGGTCTGGACAGGTGATAGGAGGTGTGAAACCTCCTAGGGTCTAGAAAGTACCCTGGTCCAGGCTTGACTGCAAATATAGGCATAAGGACAGGGGTATAGCTGGGCGTGCGTGGTAACGCTCTACTGTAATCCCAGAAATTGGGAGGCTGAGGCTGGAGGATCAGTTCAAGACCAGCCTCCACTACAGCGCCTGCCTGCTTTACCCTGTCTTGAGGCAGCGGGAAAACGGGATTCTCGTGTATAGAGACCCTAAGTTGTGTAAAACCGGACATGTCTCAGATCCAGGCCTTCCAAAATTAAGCTCAGGGTAGGGGTGACCCAGGGCTGACCAGGAAGTTCCTAATGTGGATTAAGACATTCAGGTACTCTCGACAGAGGGACCACACTGTCACTACGGGATCTGTGGGCTCCGGCCAAAAATTATGGCTGTGCGCCCGGAGGATCCTGGATAACGGAGTTCTTCCCACTGCAAATGGGAACCACGACCTCGGATTGTGGTTCTAGACGCCCAAAATAATTTCCGGATATCTCTCTGATCTTTGAGCTTATATTTTTTGGTCGTCAGATCCGGGATGGTAAGGAGTGTTCTGGAGGGGCTGACAGGCCCGATGGTTCGAATCTGAGAACACCGGTCCTAGGAATCCCCAAGGGCCACGACTTTAGGGTCTCGCCAGATCTGAGGACTGCGGATCCCGGATCTACGGGGTGCAGGGGTGCTGGACTGGAGTGCCCCGTCTCACTTACGGATCCGGCGGTCCGCGGTCTTGCTCGCCTGCTGCCGGGCCTCTACTGTGTCCGGTTCGGGAGGGCGGGGCCGGTGACTCAGGCAGCTACACTGGGTTAGACCCTGCCGCCACCCAGCCGCCGTCTGAGCGGTCCTAGAGCCTCCATTTCAGACTGCGCCTGCGCGGGAGGGTTATGGTTGCACGTCTCTGCTTAGCTCATCCGTCCCCGTACACACGGCTGGAAATTCAACGCTGTCCAGATTTAATAGCTTTGAGTACGAATAAATTATTCTAACGCCCAGGTACTGGAGCCTCCAGGAACTAGATACAGGGTACCCGGTCACCGTTGCAGTAAATAGTTGCAAAAAAGGACTTCAGTTGTCATTCATTCATTCATTCATTGTGCACTTTGAGACAGAGGTTTGTTAAACATCCTCTAAATGATGATCTAAAACCCTAGCTAACCTCGAACTTGAAGCAATCCTCCTGTGTCTGATTCCCAAATGCTAGGAATCTACATCTTAAGTTTACCATCAGTTTGTGCCTCTCACCCAGGTCGCTGTTTGGCTTCTAGTCTGGCTGTCTGGCCGCTCCCTAGGAACTATATAAACCTCGGTTTGAGTCTTTATTGCTCATCCCTAACAGTGACCCGGTGTCTCTGACTAATGACCTCCTCATGTGTAAGGCGGGAACATAGCCAGGTGTGATGACACATACCTGTAAAACCAGCACTGGGAGGTGAGGACAGGCGGCCATTCTTTTTTTTTTTTTCCGAGACAGGGTTTCTCTGTGTAGCCCTGGCTGTCCTGGAACTCACTTTGTAGACCAGGCTGGCCTCGAACTCAGAGATCCGCCTGCCTCTGCCTCCCGAGTGCTGGGATTAAAGGCGTGCGCCACCACGCCCGGCCAGGCGGCCATTCTTAGTACATATCAAGTTTGTGACCAGCTTGGGCTACATGAGACCCTAGAGGACACTAAGGTAAGCCCCTATCAGAATTAAGTGATAAATACATAGTAAATGGCAGCTCTTCTGTTAGTCCCTATGTCGCCATGTTGTTCCCTCAGCTGAGCTCACCTGGTTCCCTTAGCTCGTTTACTCTTGCTCATCCTTAAACAACATCGACAAATACCTGCCGGTCCCTCAGAACTCTGCACTTACTAAGTTGTGTGTCCTCGAAGCAAGCCTGTGGGATAGATTTGCTATTGTCCCCATTCTATGTATAAGTAAACTGAGGTTAAACAACCAGTCTGCCTTACCTGTTCAAAGAATCTCCGATAACTTAATATGATAATCAGTCAAATAAGATCTCAGCAGACAAGACCGTAATTGCACTAACGCCACCTAAGGGCTTGCTGGGACCAGGCCAGGTAATCATTGCTCAAGCCTCTGTGTGTGTGTGTGTGTGTGTGTGTGTGTGTGAAGCAAGATTTAACCTGATCGAAACCGGAAACTCTAAAAGGCGGGAGCACAGAGGGTGGCGACCCAGGCCTAAGCTTTAGCGGATAAATCATTTGGTGATGACTAATGTGGATTCCCTCTCTGCCACACCCTTCCCTGCCACACTGAGCAGTCTGACCTCAGGCTCAACTCGCTGGCATAAGCCCTGTCCTCTGCCTACAAATACTCCTGTGTTTGCCTGGCATAAGCCCTGTCCTCTGCCTACAAATACTCCTGTGTTTGGATTTGACTGTCTGTGTCCTCCACTTTGGACCGGAGCTCAGGCGTCTCTCATTTGGGAAGACCTCTTTGTCCTCACATCCACCCAAGGCTTGAAGAGGCTGCCAGCTTCATGCCCTCAGACCAACAGTAAACGTGATGACACATGCCCAGGCCCCAGAAGACTCAGGCAGGCGAGCTATACCACAGGGCCTTATCTCAAAACGATTTAAATATATATATATATATATATTTTTTTTTTTTTTTTTTTTTTTGGTTTTTTGAGACAGGGTTTCTCTGTGTAGCCCTGGCTGTCCTGGCACTCACTTTGTAGACCAGGCTGGCCTCGAACTCAGAAATCCACCTGCCTCTGCCTCCCGGATTTAAAAATATTTAAGGGAGCCTATTGTGGTGGCACTTGTCTTTGATCCCAGCACTCAGGGGGCAGAGGCAGGGAGAGCTCTGAGGCCAGCCTGGTCTACACAGTGAGTTCCAGAGGACAGACTGGGCTACATGGTGAGGCCCTGTCTCAAACAAACAAAGGAAGATTCATGGGACTTTTGCTTGGGGACAGCTCAGGGGTTAAGAGTCCTGACTGTTGCTCCAGAGGACCCGGGTTCAGTCCTGAGCACCCGCATCAGGCAGCTCCCAAGTGTCTGAAGTCCAGGTCTAGGCGATCTGGCTCCCTCTTCTGGATCCCTCTTCTGGCTCCCTCTTCTGGATCCCTCTTCTGGATCCCTCTTCTGGATCCCTCTTCTGGCTCTGAAGGCGCTGGCACAAATGTACAAAGTCATGCATGCAAGCAAAACACACATACAAACAAAAATAAAAATAAAACCCATTTTTCACCATACTCACTACCCAGTGTGGTCATATTGCCCTCTAATTCTGTCTCCCCGAGTCCCAGTTGCCGGCATCTGTGAGCTCTAGGTATCGTCCCTCTGTCCATTCAACTTGTGCCTGCCATCTGGTACCTCCCTGAAGTACTTTTCAGTGATTCTGTGCCCCGTGTGTGTATATTTTGTGAGGTGGTATCATATAGCTCAGGCTAGCCTCAATCTCACTGTTTAACAGAGAATGAACGGTTTGAACTGATCTTCCTGCCTCCACCCTACAAGTTCTTGGGGTTACAGGAGTGTGTCTGGTCCCACGTGTCTTACGTATCATCTCCAGGTCGCCAGCCCCCAAATCCCTATCTTCAACCTGGACAAGGTCCAGGACTCATGGCTTCTCTGTCTTGCTTTTGCTTCCTGTATGTCTGTGTCTACCATGTGTGTTCTGAGATTCAAACCTAGATCCTCTGCTGGAGCAGCAAGTGCTCTAACCACTGTGCCTTCTCACCAGCTACTTGCTGCTGTTTGCTTGATTGCTTGCTTGCCTTTGAGACAAGCAAGGTCTTTCTGTGTGCCTGAGGCTGGTGTTGAATCCTGGCAATCCTGTTTAGCCTCCCTGATGGATGCTCTCATTGCATTACAATCACACTTCACTGGGCCCAACTGTCTGCCTCCACTATGCCCCATTGTTCCACTCTGTCAGCAAATCTAACTGGCTCCTCCTGCAGACTCTCAATGCTACCTCCCTCCCTGCTCACCCCCATCTCCCATTCCCTCACCTCACCTTCACCCCACCCCTACCCTACCAGTCTTTTTTTTTTTTTTTGGTTTTTTTTTTTTTTTTTTTTTTTTTTTTTTTTGGTTTTTTGAGGCAGGGTTTCTCTGTGTAGCCCTGGCTGTCCTGGAACTCACTCTGTAGACCAGGCTGGCCTCGAACTCAGAAATCCACCTGCCTCTGCCTCCCGAGTGCTGGGATTAAAGGCGTGCGCCACCACCGCCCGGCTACCCTACCAGTCTTAACTCCTCCCTGCCTCCAGCTGTCCCCAAAGTTTCCTGCCTCTGTCTCTGTCTCTGGCCCTACCACCTGCAAACAAAGGAGGCCTGGCTCAGGCCAGATCCCATCTGTGCCGGTTACACCTCATTCCGGAAGAGTCAGAACTCCCTCCCCAGGGAGGGCCGCTCCGTGGTAGAGCACAAGGCAGTGTGTGGGAAGGCCTAGCACTTAAAAAAAAAAAAAAAAAAAAAAGTTTTTCACTCAAGCCAAAGTCCTTACTGATCGGTCCTTTCACCTCCCTGCTACTCTAAGTCAGTACAAGGAGGCTAGGCATCGCACCGCACTCCTTTAGTCCCAGGAGGCAGAGGCAGGCTGATCTCTGCGAGCTTGAGGCTCTACCAGCAAGCTGTGTCGGGACACGGAACTCCATTCCAAGGCCTCTCTTTTAGAGCTTCCTGGCAGTGAGGGAAAAGGGTCTTCTCGGATTTCTAATAACCTCCATCACATATCACTTCTTTTTTTTTTTCTTTTATGAAACAAAGTCTCATTGTGTAGCCTTGGCTGGCCGGGAACTTGCTATACAGACCAGGCGGGATTGGAATTCACAGAGATTCTCTGGCCTCTGTCTCCCGACTGCTGGGATTAAAGGAGTGTTCAACACAAGATCTCTCCACCTGGTTCTTTAATCCCAACGTTTGGGAGGCAGAGAGATATCTGTATGAGTTGGAGGCCAGCCTGGTCTCCCCCACCTCCTTTTGAGATCTGGAGATTAAACTCGATTGATTTGTCAGCCTGGCACCACTGAGTCATCTGGCTGGTCTCTTCCAAATGCAAATTTTTATTCTGCGCGGGTTTTGCATGTAATATTAACTCGGAAAGAGCGGCTGTATTCACACACACACACACACACACACGCACACCCTTGCTCACCTGTTGCTCCTCATCCGCTTTTCTCTGGAAGGTTTCCAAAGACTCTCACAATCCTTCACGCACAATAAACTAGACTGCAAGGCTGACTTCATCCCTCTTAGCTTGCCAGAGTCTCTGCCCTCTTCCTCCCCCTACTGGCTAGACATGGGTGTTGTGGAGCCAAACTGCTGCCTTAGGAGTAGCAGGGCCATAGGTAGAAGCTGAGCGGCTTAGCATCACCGCAAGTGCTTTGGCTGCTGTGGAAGAAAGAGGTAGAATTCTATTGTATTGATTTGGCTATCATTCTGAGTTCTGTTTTTAGGGTTTATTTTATTATTTTTAAAATTGTTTTATGTGTATTGGTGTTTTGCATGCATGTATGTCCAGGGTGTCAGATCCCCTGGAACTGGAGTTACAAACAGTTGTGATCTGTCATGTGGTTGCTGGGAATTGAACCTGGGTCATTTGGAAGAGCAGCCAGTGCTCTTAACTATTGAACCACTTCTCCAGCCCCTAGGGTTTATTTTAAATCTAATCTACTCTGAAATGCTCATTGTATACACCGTGAACAATTTACCACAGTCTTAAAAACATCATTTTCACGTTGTGTATAATATTCCGTCATCTAAAAGCTAGCAGAAGTTGTTTTTTTTTTTTTTTTTTTGGTTTTTTCGAGACAGGGTTTCTCTGTGTAGCCCTGGCTGTCCTGGCACTCACTCTGTAGACCAGGCTGGCCTCGAACTCAGAAATCCGCCTGCCTCTGCCTCCGGAGTGCTGGGATTAAAGGCGTGCGCCACCACGCCCGGCTCCTTTTTTTTTTTTTTTTTTTTTTTAATTTCCTTCATGTTTGAACGCATATTTATTGAGTCCTGACTAAACCCAGGGATAGATAATGGCGATGCAGGATGAGCAACGTCCATTGCTCGCTCTAGCTTGCTTTCTATTGCTGTGGTAAAGGCCGGTGACCAAAAGCAATGTGGGAAGCGAAGCTCTCTGGTTTGACCTACAGGTTAGAGTTCATCTCGGGAATCCCAGGCAGGACCCTGGAAGCAGGAACTGAAGCAGAGCCCTGGAGGAACCCTGCATCCTAGCATGCGCTACATGGCTCGCTCAACCTGCTTTTCAGAACCACCTACCCCCAAGGCCCGGAGCACCAATCACGGTGCCCTGGAAACCTTCCGTGTTAGTCACTGAGAAAATGTATCCCCCACAGCCTTGCCTAACCACCAATCTGACAGAAGCAAGTTCTCAATTGAGGGTCCCTCTTCCCAGATGTCCCCAGCTGTGTCAAAGTGACAAAAAAACCTAGCCAGCACACCCTCGGAGGTTACACGTAACAAAAACAACTGGCGGTGCAGCCCCTCCCCCATCTTCAGAGCTAGTTTGTTCCAAACGCGCGGTAGAGATTGGTGAATGTGACCCGAACCGGTAGGAACAGGGTTTCCAAACAGCGAGGCATCGGGTGGGAGGATGGGGGATGAGAAATAAAGACGAGAAATAAAAAAGACAAAAGCAATAGCTGGGATCAGGAGGTCTTGTATGAGCTGATGTTTATAAAGCAAGCTTATTAAGAATTACAGCAAAGCCAGGCGTGGTGGCGCACGCCTTTAATCCCAGCACTCGGGAGGCAGAGGCAGGCGGATTTCTGAGTTCGAGGCCAGCCTGGTCTACAAAGTGAGTGCCAGGACAGCCAGGGCTACACAGAGAAACCCTGTCTCATAAAAACCAAAAAAAAAAAAAAAAAAAAAGAATTACAGCATCCCAAATACTATTTGCAGGGAGAAAACAGCCGGAAAACAGGTCAGCAGAGAGCTACGTCAGATAATGTTGGCAAAGAGAACACAGGGTACCTGAGACACAGCTGCCTAAGTGGATAACCACAGCCCAGGAGGAAGTGTCCAGTATCCAGGAACTCCAACTTAGGCTCCCTCAAGGCCTTGCCTCCAGCCCTCCTTAGCCTTGCCAAGTCCCCTCCAGGACAAGGACACAGAACTAAAGTCGCTTTGTTTCTCAGGAACTCTGAGAAAGACTTGGGTCTCTGGCTCCCTACACTAATGTTTCACTAAAGCTGATTCCCTATGGGCTTCCAGAGTTGGACTACATTTCCCATCCTCCTTTGCAGCTGTGTGTAGCCTCTGAACCCTGGCCAGTGTCCTACGAGGCAGATACTTTGTGTCCAACATCGGGGACTCTAATCTACTGCCACTGATTGACAGATACTGAGACCAGCACGTGGTAAAAACGAGATTTCCGGGATAAATAAGAGGAGAACAGACACAACAACTGAAACATAGAAAAGACATATTTGTGCCTTAAAGAAAATGCTTGATGTCTGGAGGGGTGGCCCAGCTGTTAAGAGCATTTGTAGTGATTCTGAGTTCATTCGCAGGGACCGACCTCATCATATGGCTGTACCTCCTCTGGGTCTGACCCTCTCCTCTGGCCTCCAACAGCTCCTGCACTTACATGGCTTGCGAATAAAAATATAAGTCTTTTAAAATGCTGAGTGTGCACAGTCAGCTATTGGATGTATCACAGGGCTCCCAATGGAGAAGCTAGAGAAAGTACCCAAGGAGCTAAAGGGATCTGCAACCCTATTGTTGGAACTCGGGGCTCTTGTCTCTAGCTGCATATGTATCGAAAGATGGCCTAGTCGGCCATCAATGGAAAGAGAGGCCCATTGGACTTGCAAACTTTATATGCCCCAATATAGGGGAATGCCAGGGCCAAAAGAATGGGAATGGGTGGGTAGGGAAGTGGGGGGCGCTATGGGGGACTTTTGGGATAGCATTGGAAATGTAATTGAGGAAAATATGTAATAAAAATATTAAAAATTAAAAAAAATAAAAAAATAAAAAAATAAAATGCTGAGTGTGCACCTTTTTTTTTTTTTTTGGTTTTTCGAGACAGGGTTAAAGGGTGCGCCACCACGCCCGGCTGAGTGTGCACCTTTAATCCCAGCACTTGGGAGGCAGAGGCAGGTGGATTTCTGAGTTCGAGGCCAGCCTGGTCTACAGAGTGAGTTCCAGGACAGCCAGGGCTACACAGAGAAACCCTGTCTCGAAAAACCAAATAAATAAATAAATATTTTAAAAAGTAAAATAAAGAAAAATGAGGGAAGGGAAAGAAAAAAAGTGGTTGTTTTTTGTTGTGTTGTGTTGTGTTGGGTTGGGTTGGGTTGGGTTGTGGTTTTGTTTCCTCTCTTCCCCCTCTCTCTGGGGGGGGCGGGGGGGGGGCGGGGGGGGGAAGACATGCAGGGTGTTTGAGACAGGGTCTCACTTTATGCCTGGCTTGTCTAAACTGTAGCCCAAGCTGGCTAGAAACCTGAACCACCCTGTTGTTGTTGTAACTGGTATTTATTAACTCTATTAGTTCTTAATATCACCCAGAGAGTCCCCTAATAATGGAGTCAGAGTTTTATTGGTTTATTTCATCAGCTTTAGCAATATCACTGGGTGATTATCCCGAAACTATTTTTCTTCAGTAGACGGCTATTTCCAGTTCCCCAATTTCTTGCTGCTTGCTTCTCGCCTGGGCTGCTTCCCTCCCACCAGCCTATCCCTAGGGTCCACTTCTGGCCCTGTGCTCACGATCCATCCGGCCACACGGCAGCCTCCTCCTCTCTCTGTCTCCTGTCTCCTTCCCCCTGAGGTCTGTACTTATGACCATGGTAACTCAGACCCCGTCCAATCTATTCTCCTCAGTAACTGACTGTAGTCACTTTTATTTAACCCGTCGGAGAAGACTGACAAGCAAAGTTTATACAACATCATTTGCTGTACACTTTTTGTACAAAATGTTCATTGTAGGCAGACAGGTCTTGGGGGGCCAGTACTTCGCATTTAAATACAGAGCAGCACCAGGCCAATCCCCAACACCCTCTTGCCTCTCCCTCCTGAGGGCTAGGAGCTACGCCAGGTTACAGAGAGAATGTTCTCTGTGTCGAAGTGGGGCTGTTTTAATAACTTGACTGTGGTTAGTATGGTGGTATAGCAAATGCCAGTATGTGGGAGTCCGAAGTAGGATGATCACAAGTTCCCAGTATGGAGCTTCAAGAGATAAGAGCCAGCCAGGTGTAGTGGCATATGCTTTTAGTCCCAGCACTCTAGAGGTAGAGGGGTGGATCTTTGTGAGTTCAAGTCCATCCAGAGCTACATAGTAAGATCCTGTCTCAAAAAAACAAAACAAAACAAACAAACAAAAAGAAATAGGAAAGAAAAAAGTTGGGGGTCTCTGTGGCCTCCTCTTGAATCTGAGTTTTCTTGTGACCTCTTTAATCAATGGCACATAGGTGTGTGGAGGTGACAGTGTGGAGGTGACTGTTTGGAGGTGACAGTAAGGAGGTGACAGTGTATAGAGGTGACAATGTTTGGCTTCTGAAGCTCGGTTAAAAAAAAAAAGCCATGTTTCTGGCTCAGAGCTCAGCTGCAGAGAGGGGGGATTTCAAATCAAAAAGGCCAACTGCACAGAGGCTGCCTTTCTGGAAAGGCCATGTGAGGTCTCCTAGTCACAGTCCCCAGGGCTAAGCCAAGAGCCAGCATAACCTTAGCCAAGTTGGTGAGTCACTTGGACATCCAACCTTGTCACGCTGAGAGAGGACTCTGAAAGAAGAAAGAACCAAGGGGTTGGTGGAATAGTTAGGAATTTCCATTTTTGCTGTGACGGGATTGGGGGCCAGGGCCTTGGGCATGCTAATGAATGTTTTCTACTACCCCAGCCTTTAGACATTTCATCTTATTATATTTAGTTTGTGTGCGTGTGTCTGCACGTGCATATGTGTGTGTGTGTATTTTGGGCTAGAGTGCCACTACGTATGTGTGGAAGTTGGAGGTCACAGAACAGCTTGCAAGAGTCATTGCTCTCTGACATGTGGGTACTTAGAACAAGCACCTTTGCTCAAAGACTCACCTGCCTTTTGTTTATTTTTTATTTTTTTAAAAAAGATTTATTTATTTATTATATGTAAGTACACTGTAGCTGTCTTCAGACACACCAGAAGAGGCTGTCAGATCTCATTACGGGTAGTTGTGAGCCACCATGTGGTTGCTGGGATTTGAACTCAGAACCTTTGGAAGAGCAGTCAGTGCTCTTACCCATTGAGCCATCTCGCCAGCCCTGTTTATTTTGATACAGAGTTCCTGTGTCCCAAACTGGCCCTGAACTCTCTCTGTAGTTGAGGGTAGCCGTGACCTCCAGATTCTCCTGTTCCCTGGGTGCCAGGGATGGAACGCACAGGCTTGTGCATGCTAGCCAAACATTCTGCCAACTGAGCTACATTCCAGCCTTCCTTGAATGTAATCTAAAAGCCACACATAAAACATGCCCTAATTCTAACTCTGAAATAATCAGATATAGAATACGTATCAGGGCTATACAGAGAAACCCTGTCTCAAAAAAACCAGAATAAAAAAAAATAAATGAAAATAAAATAGAAATAATAATAAAAAAGATTACATATTAGGACTGTGGCTTCCTGTGACACTCAGGAAGCTAAGGCAGAAGGGTTGCCAAGAGTTCAAATCCAGCCTACAGGCATACCTAGATCCTGTTTCAAACAAAACAAAACACCAGAGACAAGTGGATCTCTGTGGGTTTGAGCTCAGGCAACGTTACATAGTGAGACCCTGTCTCAAAAAGGACAAAAAAACAAACAAGCAGCTGGGTGTGGAGGCACAAGTCTGAATTGTGGCCGCTCCCCTCCCTCCCCCCCCCCCCCCCGAAAAACAAACAAATAACTGTTCACCCCAAATAGGGCTTTGCCAGCAGATTAAAGTAACAATTCCACTCAAGTCTAGCTCCCCAGAACAAGTAGTTTATGTAAGGTTGTTCACAGAACTGTGGGCAGCTTCTGAGTGCCTGGCCCATATCTCTTCTCTTTAAAAACTATTTATTTGGGCTGGAGAGATGACTCAGTGGTTAAGAGCAGTGAGTTCAATTCCCAGCAACCATATGGTGGCTCACAACCGTCTGAAATGGGATCTGATACCTTCTTCTGGGCTGTCTGAAGACAGCAATAGTGTACACACATACATTTTAAATAAATAATTGTTTTTTTAAAAACCTATTTTTTTTGGGCTGGTGAGATGGCTCAGTGGGTAAGAGCACCCGACTGCTCTTCCGAAGGTCCAAAGTTCAAATCCCAGCAACCACATGGTGGCTCACAACCATCCGTAATGAGATCTGACTCCCTCTTCTGGAGTGTCTGAAGACAGCTACAGTGTACTTATATATAATAAAAATAAATAAATCTTAAAAAAAAACCCTATTTTTTATTTTTATTGGGGCATGTGTGGTCTTTCCAGCTTTGAGCAGACCTTTCCCAGGCTAGACAGACCTTGAGTGCTCGACACTACGGATCTTATCAGCCTGGATGGGCCTTCTGCATGTGCTGGTTCCCATGGGAACTTGGAAGGTTGGGCTGCCCTGCTGACTTTGCTTTGCAAAACACTCTGGCTGAAACAAAGGGTGGGTCTGTGAAACTTTGAGCCTTGATCAGAACACAGACTTGGCGGAAGAAGGAATTCTTCTCTTGCCCCACTTACCCTTTTCATTTCCAGCCCCGCTCCCATTTCAGGTAACTGCAGTTCATCCATGGCTGCTGGACAGCTACAGCTGGTGCTTGAACGAGGGGCCTAAAAACAGGGGACCTGCTGAGCAATGCTGTCCACAGAAAACAGAAGAAAAGTGAAAGTATCCACGAAGCACAAGGCACCGTGCAGCATCAATGCTAGAGCTAGCTATAAGTTTTACCTTTTGGAGGCTGTTATTGCAACAGATGCATTTGAGGGGATACTAGCGAGGCTCAAGAGGTGTTAGCCCAGCACACACGGACTTACTTCACCTAGGGCTGACAGTGCCATGGGGCAGGGGAATTCAAAACAGGCCTTCATCTGCAGCCTAAAAGATCTGCTTCAGGTGAGAGGAGCAGGGTTTAAAAAACAGACTTTAGAAAAATTTTTAGTTCAAATAGGATCATGCTATCCATGGTTCCCAGAAGGAGAAACTTTGGATAAGGAAGCCTGGGGGAAAGTTGGAGAAGTTCTGAGAATCACCCAGGCAGATCCTATCACCTTCTGCCTCTGGGAGCTTATAAAAGATGCTATTGATAATAATAATAAAAAAAAGTTAAAGAGACCTTGCAGGCGTTAGCTATTGCCCAGGAACGAGATCTGACGCCCTCTTCTGGAGTGTCTGAGGACAGCTACAGTGTACTTACATATAATAATAAATAAATCTTAAAAAAAAAAAAAAAAAAAGAATGCCTGTCAGAGAAGGCTTCCTCAGAAAAAGTCTCTCTCAACTCTAAATTAGAGAAAAATAGACCTTACAAGGCTTTAAGAGCTGAGATAAAAGAAATTAGAGACACTGATGATGAATTAGATGCAGAGGAGGAAGCTGACTTAGAAGAAGAGGCTGCCCGATGTCATCATGACGATGGCCTCCTTATGCACCTTCTGCTCCACCTCTGGCCTTTCCTGGGATAGCAGCAGCATCAAAAGATGCTGCCCAGATGGACATGCAAGTCTGTCAATTAGCGTTAGAGATTAAGCTGCAGAAATTGACTAATGAGCTACAAGAATTAAAGAGTGCATCAGGTACAGGAAAGAGCAATAATTCTAAATTATGCCAATCGCTGCTAGAAAGGGCTGTGAATCAGGCTCTCAGGGAGGGGCAGGATACAGCTGAGGTGGTAGCTTTTCTGAGGTTGAGATAATTGATCAGCAGGGCAATAGAGTCAGACAGTATCAAATGTGTGAGTTCAAAGTGATAAAAGAGCCAGGCGTGGCGGCGCACACCTTTAATCCCAGCACTTGGGAGGCAGAGGCAGGTGGATTTCTGAGTTTGAGGCCAGCCTGGTCTACAGAGTGAGTTCCAGGACAGCCAGGACTATACAGTGAAACCCTGTCTCGAAAAACAAATCAAACACACAAAAAGAAAAAAAAAAAGAAAAAGAAAAGATTGGAAAACTATATGTACCGCTACTTTGTCAGGAGGGGATTACCTACCTTGGAGTTCTGAATGGCATGGAGCAAGTAAAAGAGCTGCTAAGATGAATGTTCAGGAAGGTGATGTTCAACATGCTTTTGCCGGGCGTGGTGGCGCACGCCTTTAATCCCAGCACTCGGGAGGCAGAGGCAGGTGGATTTCTGAGTTCGAGGCCAGCCTGGGCTACAGAGTGAGTTCCAGGACAGCCACGACTACACAGAGAAACCCTGTCTCGAAAAACAAAAATAAAAACAAAAACAAACAAACAAACAAAAAAAACATGCTTTTAGGAGAAGGTCAATATGAAGATAATGCTCATCAGATCGGGCTACCTGCAGGAGTGCATGTGGCGCAGGCTCCAGTGGCTGCTTGTTGTGCTTGGAATCCATTGCCAACTAAGGCGGATCTCAGTGGGAATTTATCTGGCATCAAACAAGGTCCCGATGAACTGTTTCAGGACATTGTGGACAGACCGTAAAAGCAGCTGGTAGAATTTTTGGAGATGCTCAGGCAAGAGTTCCTTTTGTTACACACTTGGCTTATAAGAATGCTAATGAAGCCGGGCGTGGTGGCGCACACCTTTAATCCCAGCACTCGGGAGGCAGAGGCAGGCAGATTTCTGAGTTCGAGGCCAGCCTGGTCTACAAAGTGAGTTCCAGGACAGCCAGGGCTATCAGAGAAACCCTGTCTCGAAAAAAACCAAAACCAAAAAAAAAAAAAAAAAGAATGCTAATGAAGTCTGTCATGCTGCCATCCAGCCATACAAAGCAAAAACAGACTTATCTGGATACATTTGTCTTTGTGCAGAAATTGAACCCTCATACAATCAGGGTCTGGCTATGACTGCTGCCTTACAAGGGACCACTGTGCAAGCAATGCTTTCACAGAGACAAGGGAATAAAGGATGTTTTAAATGTGGAGGTCTGGGTCACTTTAAAAATGATTTTCCCAGAAACAGAGGCATGCACAGACAATTAGGTTGTGCTCTTGGAATTTGTTTTCTGTGCAAGAAGGGTAATCACTGGGCCAGGGATTGTAAATCAAAAACAGATAATCAGGGCTGTCCCTTGTCAGGAACCAAACAGAAGGGTCAGACTCAGGCCCTCAGACGTCCACAGCAAGCAGCTTATGGGTCCATAAAGCTGCTGCCCAGACAGGAAAATCCATTTCTGAACATATCAGAGCAACCCCAGGAAGTGCAGGATTGGACCTCAGTTCCACCACCTACACAGTACTGACCCCAGAAATGGAGTTCAGACGCTGCCTACAGGAGTTTTTGGGACCCTGCCTCCAGGAACCTAGGCTGAAGCAGCATTATTATAAAAGGACTACACATTTACCCAGGAGTTATAGATAATGGTTATTCAGGATAAATTAGAATTATGGCTGCTTCCCCCCATGGCATTATAACTGTATCTGCTAGCAAAAGAGTTCTTAACTTGTTTTAGTTCTCTTGTATCCATTACCTTCCAAATTTGTTAAGAGTAAGAGAGGGCAAGATGGCTTTAGTTCCTTGGATGTGAACTGGGTCCAATCTATTACTAGTAAGAGACCTAACCTTAAGTTACTAAATGAAGGAAGAACTTTTGAAGGATTAATAGATACTGGGTCTGATGCAACAATTATTAGAGGATAAGATTGGCCAGCAGCTTGGCCTTTATCTGGTATTCTTACTCACCTTCAAGGGATTGGTTATGCCAAAAACCCCAAAGTTCCAAACTTCTGACCTGGAAAGACGAGGAAGGCAATTCAGGACAAATCCAACCCTAGGTCATGCCACATTTGCCTGTTATACTCTGGGAAAGAGATCTCTTGTTACAGATGGGTCTTATGATGTGCAGTCCTAATGAAGTAGTGACCTGACAAATGCTAAGACAGGGATTTTTTTTACATGGTCAAAGGTTAGGAAAGGACGGAAAAGGCATTAAGAAATTTGAGAGGACTAAGCCTCATTCTAACACTGGAGGCTTGGTGTATTTTTGGTAATGGCCACTGTCTTGCCTGCATCCCGTGCTGATAAAATTCAATGGCTTAATAATGGTTCAGTGTGGTTTAATCAGTGGTCTTTATCTAAAGAAAAAACAGAAACCGCCTCTTTGCTTGTACAGGAGCAATTAGAGGCAGGGTATATAATAGAACCCCAGTTGCCATGGAATACTCTAGTGTTTGTTATTAAGAAAAAATCTGGTAAATGGAGATTGCCACAAGATCTAAAGAAAGATTAATGAAACCATGGTACCTATGGGAGCTTTACAATCTGGGCTTTAATCTCCTGTAGCTATTCCTAAAGGATATGATAAAATAGTAGTAGATTTGAAAGATTGTTTCTTTATTATTTCTTTGTTCCCCTAGGATTGTGAAAGATTTGCTTTTACTGTTTCTTCTATCAATTTGAAAGAGCCCATGAAAAGATTCCAATGGGCCAAGCAGTGGTGGCGCACGCCTTTAATCCCAGCACTTGGAAGGCAGAGGCAGGTGGATTTCTGAGTTCGAGGCCAGCCTGATCTACAGAGTGAGTTCCAGGATCAGCCAGGGCTACACAGAGAAACCCTGTTTCAGAAAAAAAAAAAAAAAGAAAAGAAAAGAAAAAAGAAAGGAAGAGAGAGAGGGAGAGAGAGAGAGAGAGAGAGAGAGAGAGAGAGAGGGAGAGAGAGAGAGTATCAATGGGTAGTTATTCCTCGGGGCATGGCAAATAGCCCTACGTTATTTCAAAAATTCATGGCACAAGCCATTCAGCCTGTAAGACAGCAATGGCCAATGATACACACCATACATTACATAGATGATGTCCTATTAGTGGGAAAAGACCCTCAGGACTTGCTTTTATCTTATAGAGATTTACAACAGGCCTTAGCTGATAAAGGATTACAAAGAGCTCCAGAAAAGTTTCAGACTTGAGATCCTTATAATTATTTAGGCTTTAGGCTTACAGATCAAGCCGTTTATCCCCAGAAGATAATTACTCATAGGGACAGTTTAAAAACTTTAAATGATTTTTCAAAAGCTGTTAGCTGATATTACTTGGCTTTGTCCTTATTTAAAGCTTACTACAGGAGAATTGAAGCCCTGACTTGATATTCTTAGGGGGAGTGCTGATCCTACCTCCCCTTGAACTTTAACCTCAGAAGGATTGTCGGTCTTAAGATACAATAGAGAGAGCTATTGAAAAACAATTTGTTACTTATATGGATTATTCTTGACTTTTACATTTGCTGATTTTTAATACAACTCATACACTTACAGGATTGTTGTGGCCAAAAGTGCCTCTTATGTGGATACACTCAAGGGTATCTCCTAAACGTAATATCCTGAAGTATTATGACGCAGTAGCCCATATGATTCTACTTGGAAGGAAACAGGCACTAACTTATTTTGGCAAAGAAGCAGACATCATTATTCAGCCTTGTAATGTGGACCAAAATACTTGGTTAGAGCAGCATAGCACAGATTGGTTGCTTGCTCAAATAGGATTTGAAGGCATTATAGATAATCATTACCCTCAAGATAGGCCGGTTAAAATTTTAAATGTACATAGGTTATGTTTCCTAACATGGCATCTTTACATCTTTACATAATGCTCTTTTAATTTTTACTGATGGCTCTTCTAGAAGGCAAGCGGAGTATCTCATAACCAGCAAGTGGTCATAGAGGCTCCTGGGCTCTCAGCTCTGCTAGCAGAGCTGACATCAGTACTGAGTGTTTCTCAGTCTGTCAATGACACTTTTCATCTTTTTACTGATCATCTATGCGTAGCTCATGGCTCAGTCTGTTCCTCTGTTGAAAACTTGTGGTGCATTTCATTTCAATGCACCAGCCAGATCTCTGTTTTCACAACTACAAAGTATCATTCTTACCCGGAAAAAGAAAAATCCTTTTTATACTGGTCACATATGAGCTCATTCTGATCTATTCTGATCTTCCCGGACCGTTAGCTGCAGGCAGTGATCGCACTGACAGAGATTTAATAGGGGAAGCAAGCCCTAGTTTTAGATCCTGTTGCATTGGCTAGACATGATCATAATAAGTTTCATCTCTCTATTCACACCTTAAGGCTCCGACATTAAAAAGGGGGGTGGGGGAATTATATCTCTGTACACATTATTTAAATCACACTTTTTATTTAATTTTTTTTTTTTTTTTAATTTGGATGCCAAAGAACTCCTTGCTGAGTGCCTTATAGTAGTGTACAACTAGGCATACTCATGCCTAGGTGAGATGGAAGGATTCACTTATTGGCATATGGCATGATCCTGATCAGGTATTTACTACAGGGAAGAGGACATATTTGTGTTTTTCCACAGAATACTGCAGGAGCATGCCAGCTGCCAGAGAGATTGGTGTGACATGCTGACATAAAAAGATCATGCTGAACTGTGAGCTTGCTGAGTGCCCTGACAGTGGTGACAGTAAAGCCGTTTAGGGTATATGTTCTTGACCCACCTTGGCTTTTTGCTTGCCTTTGTCCAGAGTGGACAAGCTAAGCTGCCTTGCTTCAAGCTTTTTAACCTTGTGGGACAGAGAACATAGAGACTTGTGGAAACTGACGTAGAAATTTTAATCAAGAGGAGGAGTTATAATGACTCTCCTCTTTCCTTTAATGTGACCAGTTATTCTGACTCAATCAGGGTATTGGACATTCCTATTATGAAGATAGCTAAAAATCTTTATTAGCCAGCTGAGCCAACTTGGAGCATAGCCTCCACTATTTACATGAGAAGTTGCTGGGAGCCATGGCCTCAGCCATGGCCTTGTGGATATTTTCTAGCTTACATAAACAACCCTGAGAGAACATTCATGGTCATAACAGTAAGAATGTTTATGGGTAAAGAGGACACTGTGACCATTCGTTCCAGGAGCTGAAGATTGCCACCTGACCTTCAGAGAGACCCCGGGCTCTTCCTCCCTCCCTTGGAGCCTCATCTTTTCTCGCTTAAATTACCACTCCTGAATAAAGTTTTTCAGAGCTTGATCAGTCTAATTGACTTGCTCTCATTCTTCATGTTTCTTGTCTCCCCCCACCACAGACCCCCCACCCCTGGCCCCTCCTGCCCTAGGTTCCCTGCTGTTTATCCCTGCAGGTGGGGGCGGCAGGGGGGGGGAAGGAGAAGTAACAGTTTTTCTGATGATTCTCAAAGCCACCTCTTCCACTCTGGGAAGCCAGACTTGGGCCTGATCCTTGCTAATTTGCAGCTGAATTGAGTGCCTGGGACATCCCCACAGATGACTTTAATCCTGTTGCTTTTAACTTTTGACTTGGCATTTCAAGCAGATTGGTTACCTCCATACAGGCTCTCCTTCAGCAAAGGGCAGATGGCAGTAATTCATCACTATGAAGAGATGCATTGAGTGCATATTGGGGCTTTGGTCTGAATTAGAAAAAGGTGTGCAATGAGGGCTGACAGCCAAAGACAGGGCCACTGATGATTCTATGACTCTTATCAACCTAAGATAGAGGCATGTGCTAAAGGCTGTGTTTTTTCATAATAAACACTAAAATGCCGTGTTTGTGCAAATAAACACAAACAAGCTTCATGTGTTCTCCAGGACAGGTCAGAAAGAGTATAGACATTCAGACCTAAGCAAGGCACAGCTGCCAGCCACCATAATTCCCAGGCAAGACCATGGAGTGAAAGAAAATGAGATTTTGTATCTTGTGATTCATGTAAAAGAGTTGTCTATGAGCCTGTGGCCTGGGGCGGAGAACAAAGCAGAACAGACAGGGCTGTTGTTAAGACATTCCTAAGAACAACTTGATTGTACAAGTGTGGCCTCCCTTCCCCCAGCCTGGAACCTGCTTGCTCAAGGGTGGAGCTACCTGCTCATTCGTCCTGCCACGCCTACTGCTGGAACCTGCCTTTGCTGCCTGGAGGCACACACGTGTTAGTCCTGCTACTGGACCCTGAGTTACTTGGCGGGATATTGGGTTCCCTCCCCCTTCCTTTATAACTGAGTGTCTGGAAATAGTAAAATTGAGCCTTGATCAGAATGTTTGTTGTCTTGGCTCCATTCTTTCTTCCGCCCCGTCTAGATTCCTCTCTTTTCAGTTCGAACTGCCATTCTCAGTTGAACCGTTTGTGTTGTGGACTGCGGGCAGGCCGCAACATACAAGCAGGGTTATCTTGTCTGGGTCAACACCACCTGGCCAGAACCTCCCCTCTGTCTACTGCCCCTTGAAGCTGGGTAAAGTCATACATCAACTGGTTGCTATGTGAACAAAGATAAGCCCCCAGCCCACAGGAACAAAGTCCTGATGCCCTTTTGCTGACATGTAATTTTTCTGTTAATGTTTAAATAAGCCAATAGTGTGTCACTATGCTGAATTCCACACCCCTAAGCCCCTTACCCCATAAAAACCCCTAACTTTCGAGCCTCGTGGCTGACATCGGTTATCTCCTGTGTGGTATGCATGTCGGTCCAGAGCTCCGTCATTAAACGTCCTCATGTAATTACATCAAGAGATGGTCCTTTGTGATTTTTTGGGTGCACGCTGAATCGGGAATTGGTGGGGGTTTCCCCACTAGGTTCTTTCAGGAGCATAAGTAAAATTTATGCCCCAGTCTAGCTAATTTTTCTATACAGAGAAACCCTGTCTCAAAAAAAAAAAAAAAAAAAAAAAAAAACCAAAAACCAAAACAAAACAAAAATCCCAAACATACAAAAAAGCCCTGGCTGTCCTGGAACTTACTTTGTACACCAGGCTCGCCTCGAACTCAGAAATCCACCTGCCTCTGCCTCCCAAGTGCTGGGATTAAAGGCGTGCGCCACCACTGCCTGGCTCAGCTAATTTTTAATAAATAAAAAGGGAGGAATTGTGCCCTTCTTCCAGCCTTGAGCAGGCTGCTCAGATCTGGTTTGCCACAGTTGCTAGCCCACCCAGGGTGGGGTCTTCCAACCTAGGTGAAGTCTATTGTCCTGCCACATCTGCAGTTTCCTCCAAGCCACTACCTGCTGAGAAGCTGAACCTGTTTTCCTGACAAAGCAGCTAGATCCTGGCCTGGTGGGGGATGGGTTCCCCCTCCCCACCCTTTATAAGCTCAGACTCATAAGTAAACATTGGCCTTGATCAGAACTTTGTCTTGGCTCATTATTTTTCTTGAGCCTTTCCCATCCAAACTCCGTCTTTGCTTTCAGGAACCTAGTAACCCGTGGCTGCTGGTGGCTACAGTCCTACAGTTGCCACCACAACCTTTCCCACATTTGCTATTCCCCTTACAGAACTGATGGTGGGCATGTTTCGTGTGCTTAATGATACTTATCCTAATATCTCTTGCTCTTGTTGGCTTTTCTATGATAGAGCATACCTCTTTACTATGAAGGTATTGCTTTATTGTCTAGCAACGCTACTTGTTCTGATAGCTCTTTTGATTGTTGATGGAATCAGAAATCTGGCATAGGCGAGGTCTCCTGCTCAGCATCACTGGAACATCTCCCTCCTAGAGGAGGCTTCTGGTGTGTTCAGCTCCTCCTATGCTGGGCTCTTGTGCAGTTGTTCTCACCAGTCTGGACTGGAGAGCGCTCTGGAGGAAGGACAGATTTCGGTCTCTACCAGCCCTCCGGAAGCATAGGGAAATTTTATAAAGGTAAAAGACAGAGTTTACGCAATCAAGTGCTTACTGTTTCTGAAAGACCCACAACGTGAGGACTCCCCCACGTTCTGACTCAGGAGAGGCGACACCCCAAAATCACCCACAAGAAACGGTCTTGCTGCAAACTGCAAGAGGATTTTTATTCAAGAGCGCTCTCGGGCCCACGGTCATACACCACGACGCAGGGGTAGAGGACTGTGGCGCCCCCAGTAGCTGGATAAGGGGGTTTTTAAAGGAAGAAACCACAACTCAAGGAGGTGGGGAGGGCCTTGTTGGAAAATACCAAAAATACCAGTTAAGAGTCACAACGAAGTGCAAAGTCACAAGTGTCAGGTTATCTCTCAAGACAGTTTCTAAGAGCCCCTAACAATCTAAGAGCCCCTAACAATAGCACATTTGCATTGCAGGTTCCAGTAATGGTCAGGGTGACTTTCTTTGAATGAACACTCTTTGAACCCAGGAAGCAGGTGGGTGGAGGAATGTCGCTATCTGTTTTATGACCAGCACACCTCGGAGCACTGAGCCACAGAGGCCACATTCCCAAGCTTGGGCCTAAAGGCCTAGAATTTTGTTCATTTTCACCTCCTTATCGTATTCCTCCTAAAGAGGAATGGAGGGTTTGTTCCACAGGTCTTACCCCCTGCATTCATACAAGTATTTGACAGTTCCAAAGATTTTTGTATGTCGGCTCAACTTATTCCTAGACTCATTTATCATTTTATGATGAGCTCTTGGATCATTGGGATGGAGGCTTCTCTAGTCCCAAAAGAGAACTTGCTACAACTTTATCTCTTTCAGTACTGATGGGCCTCAATGTGGCAGAAGCAGCTACTGGTGCTTCTGCCCTGGTTTTTCAAGGAAAAAAAATTACAAGTTCCTTAGAACGGCAATATATACGGATATAGAAAGGATAGAAACGTCTGTTTCTTATTTGCAAGAATCTCTAACATCCTTGTCTGAGGTCGTCCTTCAAAACAGGAGAGGACTTGATATTTTATACCTTCAAAAAGGAGGACTGTGTGCAGCCCTCCACGAAGAATGTTACTTTTACATCAAAAATCATTCAGGAATAGTAAAGGACCCTATGGCTAACATTTGAGAAGGACTGGTCAAAATGTAAAGAGAAAAAGAACAGAATCAGGGATGGTTTGAATCCTGCTTCTCCACTTCCCCATGGCTTACAACTTTAATTTCTACACTGTTTGGACCATTAATTATGATTTTGTTGCTTTTAACTTTTGGACCTTGTATCTTAAACAGATTGGCTGCCTTCACACAGGATCGTTTTCAGCAAGCTCAGTTTTCACCATGGCAGTTATTCACTGCTATGAAGAAATGCATTGAGTGCATATTCATATGTCCTTTGTAGCTTTGGTCTGAGTGGGAAAGAGTGTGCCAGAGAAAGCTGGTAGTCAGAGACAGGTAAGTGTGCTCTTGAACTCCTATTGACCTAAGACAGAGACATACATCAATGCTATGTTGTTCGCCATGACAGGTAAGAAGGAGCAATATAGACATCGACCTCAGACAGGCACGGTCACCTGGCCACTCTATACCCTAAATGGGATTATGGAAAATAAGTAAATCCAACAACTGGCACTGCTCATCTTTAAAAAGTAAAAAAGGGGAAATTGTGGCCTTCCCAGCTTTGAATAGGCCTTTCCCAGTCTTGAACAGGCTGAACAGTTTTCTAGCCTTGAGCAGGCTGGACAGACCTTGAGTGCTTGCCACTACAGACCTTATCAGCCTGGATGGGCCGTCTGCTTTGGCTACCTGCTGGTTCCCATGGGATCTTGGAAGATTGGGCTGTTGTGCTGACCTTGCTTTGCAACACACTCTGGCTGAAACAAAGGGTGCATCTGTGGATGTTCCCCTGATAAATGCAGTGCTGAACATGAAACTTTGTGCCTTGATAAGGACACAGACTTGGCTTCATTCTTCTCTCACACACACCCCTTACCCTTACACTTTTTCATTTCCAGCCCTCCTTTCAGGTAAACCCAGTTTTTCCGTGGCCGCTGGATGGCTACAGGCATGCACATATGAAAGCCATAAGACCTTATGGAATCAGTTTTTTTCTTCTACCTTTATATGGGTCACTAGGATCGAACTCAGGTCCTTATGCTTGGCAGCAAGCCCTGTTAACGACTGAGCATTCTCACCAGCCAGGTTTGTATTTTCTCTCGATCTGTCTGTCCCTTTGTCTCCTTTTCTGATGGAGTTCAAACCCAGGGACCTCATGCATAATTCACTCTCCTTTTAAAGTCAAGTCTCAGGGGCTGGAGAGATGGCTCAGCAGTTAAGAGCATTGACTGCTCTTCCAGAGGTCCTGAGTTCAAATCCTTGCAACCACATGGTGACTCACAACCATCCATAATGAGATCTGATGCCATCTTCTGGTGAGTCTGAAGACAACTACAGTGTACTTCCATATAGTAAGTAAATAAATCATTGGGCCACAGCGAGCAAGGCCTGAGGGAGAAGGAAAAAAAAAAGACAATCCTCCATATGTACCCCAGATGGACTGGCAGACTTACTACAATTGTCCTGCCTCAGCCTCCCAAGGACTGAGATTGCAGGCATAGGCCACCAGGGTCAGATCTTTTTATAAACTGGGTTTTTCGTTGTTGTTTTGTTTTGAGACAGGGTTTCTCTGTGTAGCCCTGGCTGTCCTGGAACTCACTCTGCAGACCAGGCCGGCCTCAAACTCAGAAATCCGCCTGCCTCTGCCTTCCAAGTGCTGGGATTAAAGTAATAAACTGTTTTAAATTTTATTTTATGTGTATGGTTGTTTTGCCTGCATGTATGTCTTTGTATCATGTTTGTGCAGGTGGCCTTGAAGGCCAGATGAGGACATTAGTTCCTCTGTTACTAGAAATAATGTGGGCTGCCATGCAGGTGCTGGGTACTGAAACTCAGATCCTCTGGGAGAGTAGCCAGAGCTCTTTACCATTCTGCTATCTCTCCAGGCCCAACCAGTATGGGATCCTAACATCATAAAGACAAACAAAGTCGGGGGTGGTACCTCGGTACCTTAAAGAAACAAAGTTACAAAACCTGAAGTTACAAAAGTCTGTAACTTCAGCACTTGCACAACCTGAACTATGGAAGGAGAACTTGTCTCCCAAGAAGCGACAAGGAGGCAAGTTGTAGAATTTGATTCTGTAAGAATTCAACAGGTCAGGCAGTGATGGCACACGCCTTTAATCCCAGTACTTGGGAGGCAGAGGCAGGCAGATTTCTGAGTTCGAGGCCAGCCTGGTCTACAGAGTGAGTTCCAGGACAGCCAGGGCTATACAGAGAAACCCTGTCTCAAAAAAAAAAAAAAAAAAAAAAAAAGAATTCAATACTATTCATAAAATACTACTTACTCCAAAATACCATTATTCACCCTCCCCCATTGAATACTGCTACAGCCCTTCAATCTATCTATTTACAGAAGGTTAATTGGAAATTGAAGGACATCTTAGGGCTGGTGTGATGGCTCAGTGGCAAGGTCACTTACTGCCAACTTGACCATGTGAACTCATTATAATTCCTGGCACTCAGAGTGGAAGGAGAGAACTGACTCCTGCCAGTTGTCCTTTGATCCTTTGACCTCTATAGACTCACTCAGGAGCACACACAAAAGAAATGAATAAGAAAGAAAAGTTTTTAAAAAGAACATATTGAAAGGCATCAAGAGATACAACTGGCTAAGTAAGACTGTGGGAAATCCCAGAATGCGCCGCCGGAAGCAGACTAGTGCAGAATACTTGAAAGCTATCTGGATGGAGAGAGGGGCCTTAGATTTTGATTTGTATAAATCAACGGATACTGACAGAATACTAAATAATACTTTAAAATTATGCAACTTCTTGAAAGATTTAGTAGAAACCCCTCTGTTTTAAAGAACCACATCAAAACATTTCTGGATGAGAAGTTAACACTGCCCAAGAGAGGCAGGCGTGGTTTTGCATGCCTATAATCCCAGCATTTGGGAGGCTGAAGTTGGACCAGCACTGGCTGTATAGTTAGTGGCAGGCCAGACACAGACAGCTACATAGCAAGACCCTGTCTCCAAAAAACCAAGTAAACGACTTCATTAACCAAGACAACAGGAGATGTGTAATAAACGAAGCAAGACGCTCATATGATGACAATTAATGAAACCGAATCAGGCATGGCTTGACGGTACAGGCCTATAGTCACAATATTCTACACTGGTTAACCTGGGATACACAGTGGCAGGATTTTTGCCCAGGACCACCATCCTCCCAGTGGCCTGACAAAATATCCCTCTACACAATTCCCGGTATGGAAGGAGTAGGGGGTGGGAAGGACCTGGGATGACTACCTCCACTTGGGGGGACAGATAAGAAGGAAGAAGCTGAGATGTCGCGATGCTTTCTGGGAAATGAAGTCCTTTTAATTTGCGGGCTGCGTTGTACTGCGTGGGGGGGCCGTGGGCTCAATGGCTAAACGACACACGCTGCTGCCCCCTGGTGGACGCTGTGCGGTTACGGTCCAGGCTAGGGTCATTGAGATGAGGGAAAAGGGAGGACAGCCAGGTGGTGACCTGGGGAGCTGTGGGAATCTTTTCTGGAAAGAATAGACAAACCTATGAGAGCTTTAGGGAATGAAAGGGTGATGGGAGAAAAGTAGGCGCCAGGCCGCTCTGAGGGTTGCATGAGCCAGAGTGGTCTATTCTATAACCCCAGATCCCAAAAAAGCTGGACTCAGTAGCATAGGTCAGTATTTGCAAGGTTTGGTCAGAGGGTAAGGCAAGAAAATTAGGAGTTTAAGATCTGCCTTGGCATTCTTAAAATAATAAGTTAATTCATATAGTACTCATAGAATAATAATAAGTAGGAGTAGAGCCAGACGGTAGTGGCACATACACAAAGGAGGCAGAGACAGGTGGAGCTCAGAGTCTGAGGCCAGCCTGGCCTACAGAGTGAGTTCCAGGACAGCCTGGGCTACATGGAGTAACCCTGTCTCGAAAAAAACAAAACAAAAACCAAACAAACAAAAGTAGGGGCTGGAGAGATGTCTCAGCAGCCAAGAGCACTGATGGGTTTGGTTGCCAGTGTGCACAATGGGCAGCTAACCACTGCCTATAGCCTAAGGACAGGGGATTGGATATTTGTAGCCTTCAAGAGAGCCTGCACTCATGTGCACATACTTGCATACAGAAACACACACAAACACACCAATAAAAATAATGAAAACACGTTTTAAAATTTTCAACAAAAAACCAAGAAGGTCTAAAGTTTTGTCTCAGTGGTAGGATGTTTGCCTTGAATGCTCAAGGCCCTGGGTTCAATACTCAGCATTGTCAAAACAAAAACCAACCAACCAAAGCTAAGTAAACACATAAATAAGAGGATCACCAGTCTGGTGCTGGGAGTCTGGCTCTGTGGTGACTGCATGGCCAGAATCCATCATGAGAGGATAGGGCGGTGGCTCAGTGGGTGACAGTGAGCTTCATGTACGTGAGGGCCTGCATTGCACCCCCAGCAGTGCCGTTCTCACGCACGAAGTATCTTTTCCATTGTCAGTTTACCACTTGACAACTGGGGTCTTTGTTTATTTTTTTATTTTATTTTATTTTTTATTTTTTTGGTTTTTCGAGACAGGGTTTCTCTGTATAGCCCTGGCTGTCCTGGAACTCACTCTGTAGACCAGGCTGGCCTCGAACTCAGAAATCCGCCTGCCTCTGCCTCCCTAGTGCTGGGATTAAAGGCGTGCGCCACCACGCCCGGCTGTTTATTTTTATTCATCTTTAAATATTTCATTTTTTTGAGATTAAAGTATGTTAATAGTTTTGCTTCATTTATGTCTGTGTAGCAAGCTCATGCAGGTAACACCCACAGAGACTAGAAGAGGGCGCTAGAGCCCTAGGAACTGGAGTTACAAACGTGTGTGTGTGTGTGTGTGTGTGTGTGTGTGTGTACTGGGAATCGAACTTATGTCCTTCGGAAGAGTAGTCAGTGCTCTTAATCTCTTAACCACTGAACCATCTCCCCAACTCTAATGGGAGGCTTTTGAAAGTCCTGGAAAGTTTGTGCTGTTTGGTAGATCTTTGTGTGCAGTGGCTGTGACTCTTACCTGGAGTCCATACTGTGATTTTGAGTGGTCAGTGCACCAATGGGCAAAACGTGGTCCTCTTCTTCATCGTATGCAAGTGCACTCTGAGGTCGGTCAGGCCCTCGGTGCTCCCAGATGAGTTCTCTTGCTGAGTGGAGGTTGGCATGTGTTACAGTCTGGATCCTAAGTGTCCCCCAAAGGCTCACAGTTTGTCTGTGCTGTTATGACAGACAGTGTACTGGCTGGTTTTGTGTGTCAACTTGACACAGCTGGAGATATCACAGAGAAAGGAGCTTCAGTTGAGGAAATGCCTCCATGAGATCCAACTGTAAGGCATTTTCTCAATTAGTGATCAAGGGGGAAAGGCCCCTTGTGGGTGGTGCCATCCCTGGGCTGGTAGTCTTGGGTTCTATAAGAAAGCAGGCTGAGCAAGCCAGGGGAAGCAAGCCAGTAAGGAACATCCCTCCATGACCTCTGTTTCCTGACCTAGTTGAGTTCCAGTTCTGACTTCCTTTGGTGATCAACAGCAACATGGAAGTGTAAGCTGAATAAACCCTTTCCTCCCCAACTTGCTTCTTGGTGCAGGAATAGAAACCCTGACTAAGACACAGTGGAACCTCTAACTAGAAACTAGATGAAGGATACGAGGGTGTGATGGTGCATGCTTGCAGGGGATGATAGGATCCTGGCCTGTTTCTCTGCTTCCCGGGCTACTGTGAGAGGTGCAGCGTTGCCACAGGCCCTTTGGTGAGGTATTGTATCACCACAGGCTGAGATAGTAAGAGTAATGAAGGTCACATAATCACAGGTGGAAATCCCTGCGACCGTGAGCCTTTCCACTTTTGCCCTATTTGTGATGTGTCAGGTCTAGGACCTCATGACCGCTCAGCAGCTCTGCCTCACTGAGCTGCGCCAGCCTCCTTCCCTCTGTGCGCGTCTCAGGTAGGGCTGAGGGTTAAAGTGCTTGCCGAACTGAGGACTGGAATTTGCATGCCCACTGAACATCAGGAAGAAGGAGAGAGGTCTCCAGGGCAAGCTTCCCAGCAACACTAGGCAGATCAGTGAGCTCTGGATTTGATTGAGACGCCTGCCTGCATGACCGAGTGGGGTGTGGGGTGGTGGTGGAGAGTAACAGAGCAATTCCTAAGGTTAACTTCAGATCTCCACAAGCATGCCCATATGCACAGATACACACATACCCATGCGTGTTCACACATGCAAATATGCCTACATACATGAACACACACCAACACAAAGAAAAAAATTAGCCCAGGTATTTGTCACAATAGAAAGCTGACAAATAAGCTGGTGGGAAAGTTGGGGCAATCCTCTCGCTTGTTGGGTTGAGGGCAGCTGGCAGCAGGCAGTGGGCTGGGGCGGGAGCGGCAGCCTGTTCTATGGATGTATTTCTTGTAATGTTTGATGGCACTCGGTATGTGCAAATCTGCGGGTAGTTTCTGCATGCGGTGTCTCCTGTCTGTGTTTGGGGTTGGTGAGTTTCCACGGGTTGAGTGTCCTATCACAGTGAGCCCATCTACTTTGTGGTGGGATAGGTTAACACCAGCTGTGTGCCCAAGCATCCCACAGCTCCCTGGCACTTTCCTCCGTTCCTGTAACTTACTGTAGCTGCTCTCAAAGTTACTGCTTCCTCCTCCTCCTTCAGAAGTTATAATTAAGCAATTACAACAATTACACCACTTTCCAAAGAGTCATTCTACCAAGAATCCCTTCACAGAGCTAACGAGGGTTATTATTTAACAGGCAGGTCCGTGCCCCGTGACTCACAGTCCGCAGAACACGCGGGCTGCGCAGACATCACACACCCGAGGACACATGTTCTCGGCCAGGCTATACAATGGTATGTATCTGCTCCAGTAGACACTTTTATTTATTTATTTATTTTTCTCTGCTTGGGATGGAACCACATGTTAGGCGAATACTCTTACCACTAAGCAATATTCCAAGCGCTCCTTTACTTTAGTAAGAGAGAGGATGATGGCAGGCTGGTGCCACAAGATCTTGTTGGAGGTTGGGTGGGTAGGTTTCGGTAGTTCTCTTGGGTGAAGGATGCTTGTTAATTGTTGTAAAGGGGTTGGTTACAATGGTCTTGATCAGGGGGGAAACTAGGCACAGAAATGTACACTCAGGGGTTTCTCTCTTTCCTTTCCTCTATCCTTTTTTCTTTTATAGGAAGAAAAAGTGGGAGTATAGGGATATTGTATGAATAATAGAGAAACGGGTAGATTATTGAATCTATTCCTTTTTTTTTTTTAATTTTATGTACATGAGTATACTGTAGCTGTCTTCAGACACACAGAAGAGGGCATCAGATCCCATTTTACAGTTGATTGTGAGTCACCATGTGGTTGCTGGGAATTGAACTCAGGAAATCTGGAAGAGCAGCCAGTGCTCTTAACTGCTGAGCCATCTCTCCAGCCTGAATCTATTCTTGTCAAAATTTTATAGCCAATAATCTTGCATTGGTACAGATTTTTGTATATTGATACATATTAAGGTTAAGTTTGTTACAACACACCCTGTATATATGCTTTCCACTCTTACTTGAGGTATTGTACCTAGATGGTTCTTCATAATGTAATGGGAAGTTCTAGTCCCTTTTAAAGCTGTTATTATAAAACAAAAAAATAAATAAATAAAAAGCAAATTAATAGTCAAACTCCTGATCATGTTAGGTACTAGTCTATCACAAAATATGCTTTTTCAGCTGAACAGATAGTAAATAGCTAAAAAGAAAGCTTGCTTATTCAGACGTACTATAGATAAGTAGATGGTCGCAAAAAACCTAAGACACTTACAGAATATAACGTTAAAGATGCTTTTTTTTTATCAGGGCTAGAGAGATGGCTCAGCGGTTAAGAGCACTGACTTCTTCCAGAAGCCTGAGTTCAATTCCCAGCAACCACATGGTGGCTCACAACCATCTGTAACGGGATCTGATGCCTTCTTCTGGTGTGTCTGAAGACAGCTACAGTGTGCTCATATAATATGCCTTTTATCAATTTAAGCCTTTTTGGGACAATGAGTCAGGTCTGCTCCTCACTGCACCCCCATTTTTACTTCAAAGGAAATGATGAGAATCTCCTTTGAAGTCTGATTCAAGGGTGGCAAGGACAAGGGAGGCTGGCCCTTCATAACTCCTGCTCCAGACAAATGTCCACCAGATATTCTGGGCCAGAAGGCAGAAGATGGATGCTCCAACATTTCAGAGACCATTGTGGGGAACTATCCAGACAGTTCCTCCCCTGTGATGTCTATAGTCCTGGAAGCTGCATCCCTGTACTTCCTGTATCCTCAAGCAATATTTATTCCTTCTCCCCAGCATCCTCCTCCCTCCTCTCCTTCTCGGGCACAGCTCTGTTGACAGCTAAGGGCTGACTCTCCCCTTAGCTTTTCCATGTGGCCATGGGATAACATTGTGACTAATGAGTTAGAAACAAGTTTTGAGTTGTGCCTTTTGCTCTTCATCCCCTGTCGCCAGGATTGTTTTATTCTTTTTCTTTTTTTTTTCTTTCTTTTTTTCCGAGACAGGGTTTCTCTGTGTAGCCCTGGCTGTCCTGGCACTCACTCTGTAGACCAGGCTGGCCTCGAACTCAGAAATCCACCTGCCTCTGTCTCCCAAGTGCTGGGATTAAAAAAGGCATGCGCCACCACGCCTGGCCTCAGGATTGTTTTTTAATTAATTTATTTTATTTATATGAGTACACACTGTAGCTGTCTTCAGACACACCAGAAGGCACTGGAGCCCATTACAGATGGTTGTGAGCCACCATGTGGTTGCTGGGAATTGAACTCAGCACCTCTGGAAGAAAGTCAGTGTCCTTAAATGCTGAGTCATCTCTCCAGCCCTCTCCCTCCAGGTTTTTACTACACCACAGGCTAGTTTGAAATTGATAACCCATGTTGTTGTAGAAATCACCTTTTTTTCCGGATAGGGTTTCTCTGTATAGCCCAGGAACTCACTCTGTAGACTAGGCTGACCTCGAACTCAGAAATCCACCTGCCTCTGCCTCCCAAGTGCTGGGATTAAAGGTGTGCGTCACCACTGCCTGGCTCATAGAAATCACCATAGCTAACCTCCTGCTTCCACCTCCTGAATGTTAGGATGGCAGTGAACCACCATGCCTGGCTCTGTGGCTCTTCCTTAAAGGTAAAGGCTACTCCCCGTCCCTTCTCGCCTTTCTAGGGGCTGGAGTATATGATATGGGGCTAGGAGAAGATGGGAGTGCCCCAAGATTTACAGATATGGAGACTGGCTGCTGACACACAGAGATCACTATAACAGCTCTGTGGAGTTTGTGAGCCTTTAAAAGGAAAAGAAAAGAACCTTCAGGGTGTGTCTGCACCATGTCCTGTTTCCCAAGCCCTAACACTTGGGAAACAGAAGCATAGAGGATCTCTGTGAGTCTGATGCTAGCCTGGTTGTCTCAGGATATTACTGCTGTGAACAGACACCATGACCAAGGCAACTCTTTTTTTCTTTTTTTTTTTTTTTTTTTTTTTTTTGGTTTTTCGAGACAGGGTTTCTCTGTGTAGCCCTGGCTGTCCTGGAACTCACTCTGTAGACCAGGCTGGCCTTGAACTCAGAAATCCGCCTGCCTCTGCCTCCCAAGTGCTGAGATTAAAGGCGTGCGCCACCACCACCCAGCTCCAAGGCAACTCTTACAAAGGACATTTAATTGGGGCTGGCTTACAAGCTCAGAGGTTCAGTCCATTATCAAGGTGGGAGAATGGCAGCATCCAGGTAGGCATGGTGCAAGAGGAGCTGAGAGTTCTACATGGGAAGGCCACCAAGAAGACTAGTTTCCAGGCAGCTAGGACCAGGATCTTAAAGCCCATGCCCACAGTGATATGCTTCCTCCAAAAGGGCCACACCCCCTAAAGTGTCACTGGGCCAAGCATATTCAAACCACCACACTGGCTTACAGAGTGAGAAAATTCCAGGACCCTCCCTCTCCCCCCCAAAAAGAAAGAAAGAAAAAAAAAAAAAAACAAACAAAAAACAGAAGGAAAGGGCTGGAGAGATGGCTCAGCAATTGAGAATTCTGACTGCTCTTCCAGAGCTTCTGAGTTCAATCCCCAGCAACCACATGGTGGCTCACAGCCATCTGTAATGGGATCTGATGCCCTCTTCTGGTGTCTGAAGACAGCTACAGTGAACTCATGTGCACTATAAAAATAAATCTTAAAAAAAAAAAAAGAAAAAAACAAAACAAAAGTAGGAAGAATTGAGCTTCCATCTTACTTAAGCCTCTATCACTTTGGGATGTTACTGCAGAATGTTTAATTAATTGTTATTTTGTATTTATTTATAAATTTATTTTTTTGGTTTTTTGAGACAGTTTGTTTGTTGTAGCCTTGGCTGTCCTAGAATTTACTCCGTAGACCAGGCTGGTCTCAAACTGAACTCAGAGATCTGCCTGCCTCTGCTGAAGTTCTAGGATCAAAGGAGTGTGCTCCACTGCCTGGCTTCAGAATATTTAATTCCAAAAGAAATTTACATGGTTATGCATGCTGTGTGTGCAGGAATTTGAAGTTATACCTTTGTGAGGTGCCTGGGGTGAATGTGGCAATGGACTCTAGTTCTCTGCTGGAGCAGCAATCACTGTTAACCACAGGGCCACCTCCCAGTGTTCAGGATATTATTTTACTCTCTTGGAACTCACTTTGTAGACCAGGCTGGCCTCGAACTCATAGAGATCCACCTGCTTCCTCCTCCAAGTGCAGATGAGTGGTGGGATGAATGCCACCACACCCTGCCAGAAGTGCTTCATCACAATCTTTCTGGAATCAAGAGACTCACATAACCTTCTGAATTCTGTTTAATTTAATGCACAAATCTCAGAGGAAAAGGGCCACAGGCATTCAGAGGGGCTGTGTCAGGGGCGGGGCCGGAAGGGGCGGGGCCTCCTTCCAGTTACTGTCACATCTCGTCCAACCCATAGTCCTCCTCTGGGAAATCTCCTACGGTGACAGCTGATGGCTTTACAAAGGCACCATACTTGGCCTGGCATTCAAAGTAGCGTTTCCCATTCACACTGTGGGCAAGATGGGAGGCAGTGGTGAGGGGGGGCTTCCAGTCCACAAGCCAGTGTGCGCAGGCTTGGCCAGCAGCACAGGCAGACTTCCACATACATGCAGGAGCACACGGCAATACATTACCTGCCATCGTTTTTTCCTAATGGCTCATCATATCGGACACCAACCCAGTAGCCTGGCTTGAAATCTGTGAGTCCTGTCCGGGAGAGAAATCTCAGTGAAACCTCTCCAGTGAGCTCACTCCTTGTTCCCAATTTCTGGGGGAGTGGAAAAGCTGTCATGGAGACAAATCCTTCTCCCTCCATTGCTTACACGGTGTGAAGGCCAGGTCACTGTTACCTGTCCGGCATGCTACTTTGTGCTGTTACTATATTATAAGGAAAATTTCTCATGTGTTGTTACTGCTGTTACTAGGATGCCAATCACAATAGAAGTCAGTTAGACCTGCTCTGGTTTTTTCTGTTTTGTTTTTGTTTTAGTTTTTTTGTTTATTTGTTTTTTTCGAGACAGGGTTTCTCTGTGTAGCTCTGGCTATCCTGGAACTCACTCTGTAGACCAGGTTGGCCTCGAACTCAGAAATCCACCTGCCTCTGCCTCCTGAGTGCTGGGGTTAAAGGCGTGCGCCACCACGCCCGGCTAGACCTGCTCTGTATAGTTAGCCACAATAAGCTCGGACCGCATCAACCACCAGGCAGCACTTCTTGTACCTGCATATGAGTTTTTATGGTATTTGCTTTTAAGCTGCCCCTGGGATGAACCCCAATAAAAGAGAGATAACCATACCAATATAAGAAGCTATTTGGGGGCTGGAGAGATGGCTTAGTGGTTAAGAGCACTGACTGCTCTTCCAGACGTCCTGAGTTCAATTCTCAGCAACCACATGGTGGCTCACAACTATTAGGGGATCTGATGCCCTCTTCTGGTGTGTCTGAAGAGAGCTACAGTGTACTCACATAAAATAAATAAATCTTAAAAAAAAAAAAAAAGCTATTTGGAATAAGACTTCCATTTTGAGTGGGGGTCGAGTAAAATTTAAGTTCCCAAGACTTCCCCAGGAACTGACATCCTACTCGGCAGAGCCATATATGTGGGTAGCTGACACCCTGTCTGGCAAGTTAAGACATGAACGTGAGGGAGGCAAGGCAAGTCCCCTGCCACAGTTGAATACCCCAACCAATGGGAGCAGGATCAGTATACAACAAAGACGTGTTCCTAAGGAAATCCCCCATCCCTAAATCCCGATTAACTTGTTTGTGGATTTTAGACTTAAAAGCCTTGTATGATCTTAACTCGATCACAGTTCAGCTCCTGAGTCTGTCCCGTGGCCCTGATTGATCAGCCTTGGGTTGTGGCACTCAGCAAACTGACTGAGATTGGAGTAGAGTTTGTGTGACGATTCCCAGACCCCAAGAGATGGTGGCCTCCTCGCTGGCCTTTCTTTCTGCTTCTGTCCCATTTACTCAGGACCCCATCCAGAGCAGGGCAACACTGCTACTGCTATACTGTCAAGGAGAATGGCTTATATGGCACTGTGGCCACGGATAAACCAGATCTGCCAACAGTTGACACTGAGATGGTCGGCCTCTGGAGTGGTGAGAGCCATGTTTAAGCTTCTCTGTAGGGGATGTTCCCAGGGCAACTTAGCAAAACAACTCACAACCAACAACAACGAAAAACAGCCCTGCTGAGACAGGGGTAGTTCATACGTGTAAGGCTAGGAGGTGGGCTGGCCATGGCGGGGCACGCCTTTGATCCAACAATCGGAAAGGCAGATGCAGGTGGATCACAGCAAGTGAGGCTGCCCATGGCTACAGACTGTCTTAAAAGCATAAGGTTCGAAACCAACAGGAAATGGCCTGAGCTGGAAGACTTGGGTGTGGGTCTTTGAGAGTATCCTGCCCTGGCCCTCTCCTCTGCTGAATACCACCTCTTTCATGATGCTCAGCCCACAGGCATGAGGCTAAATGGCTATGCTCTGGACTCTGACCATGAGCCAAAAGACATCTTTCCTTGCCGGACAATGGTGGCGCACACCTTTAATCCAGCACTTGGGAGGCAGAAGCAGGCGGATTTCTGAGTTCAAGGCCAGTCTGGTCTACAGAGTGAGTTCCAGGACAGCCAGGACTACACAGAGAAGCCCTGCCTTGAAAAACAAAAAAACAGTTCGAGGCCAGCCTGGTCTACAAAGTGAGCTCCAGGACAGCCAGGGCTGTACAGAGAAACCCTGTCTCGTAAAACCAAAAAAAAAAAAAAAAAAAACAAACAAAAAGGAAAAAAAAATCTTTCCTTAACATCTATCAAGTTTCCAGTCACAGTGACAAAAAGACACATACCTACATACATGACAGTGCCCCTGCGAAGGGACTGGCCGGGTGCCCGCACCTCACAACGGCTCCCCACAGAGATGGCACTGGCTTGGGCCTTCTCCTCACTGAGACGCTGGGCAGCCTCTGCCTCTTGCTGGGCCCGGAGTTCTTCATTGTACGGACCTAGCTTGCTGCGTTTCATGAAGGATCGAACTGTGTCTGTGGGCAAGGTGAGAGTGGGGTCAAACCTGACCTTTAGATCATGTTCCTCCTATGAAGGGCTGAGCATCATGATGAGAGTCTATTCTGTATGCCTAGCGCTCTCACCAGCTATCCTCAAGACCCTTACCACAGCTCTGGCCTCTCTTCTTTTGTATCTCCTAGCAATTCAGAACAATAGGGATGCCACCCGTCACGAGACCCTCACTTGGCCCTATTTCGCTACACATCTCTCTGGCCTACCTACTCTGACCTGTCTTCAGAGGCCAGCTTCAAATGCCACAGCACCCTGGACACATCCTCCTTGCCTGGTCACATGCCCTTTCACCATGAATACTCCCTCAACGTAACCTCAACCACCTCAAACCCCTTCCTTCAAAGCCCCTGTCTGCCTACCTGGCCCCCATTCCTCTTCTCTCCCCATATTTGTGCCTGCCATCAGTCCCACCCCACCCTCTTCCACCCTCCAAGCCCCATCTCCACTACCTAGCCTGTGATGGCCCTGCCCTGTCTGCCCCACTATCTGGACCCACAACCCCCTCCCAGCCCTGCCCATGCATGTACTCTGCCTCCGTTCGTAAGCTTCTGGTGAGATCTCGTATTTCTCCACTTTGGACACATCCTCATACTCTCCGAGCCGGACGCCGCTGTGGTCAATGACCTGTGGTAAGAGGAGAGAGGTCAGTGGGGAGACGTGGGATGCTGGCATGATGTCACACAGCGGGACACTCTGGAGACTATAGCAGAACGCACAGGGGCCACTTCCCTTTCTCATCCCATCTTTGCCTCTGGAGACGGCATCGGCCCCCAGATGTCCTCTACATACTGGCATCAACATCACTGATGTGCCCACGTCCCTGAAACCAGCGGCAGAGCTCAGGTCTGGCTCACATCCTTCCTCTCTGCACCCTGTGATGCTCCCAACCTCCAGAACCAGGATCATCCGGGTCACAGTCTCCTTTCTGGTCTCCCTGTTCTGCCTGGACTTCCCACCTACATCCCGAGGGTGCCTGTGAACACATGAGGCACAGCAGATCCCTCCTGGCTCAAAGCCCTCCCAGGTTCCCCAGTCCTTCACCAACAGTTCCCAGGAGCTGCTGTGGTACTCCCCCCCCCTGCCCCCTTTGAACATTTTCACAAACCATGCCCACCCCACCTCTTCTTGAGGTGCTCACAAAGCAACCACTCCAGGAAATGCTTGCTGCTCTCACTCAAGGCCAGCCTCCCCAGCACACACGGATGGATGCCAAGCTCTCCTGCACCTCCCTCATCCCCACAGACTTTTCCTCTCTGATTCTGTGATCATTTAGCTAAGGCTACCACACACACCAGGTAAGGCTAACCCAGGCCTTCTGCATCGTGGCTTCCAACTCTACCTAACAACACAGGCAATCGAGGAACCAGTAACAGAACAAATGAAAGACAGAGAAAGAACCAGTTCTCTGGGTCAGACTTCTGAAGTCAATGCAGACCCAGGTCAAAATTCTAGCAAGAGTTTACTCTTAAGAAAGTAAATTCCGGCCGGGCGTGGTGGTGCACGCCTTTAATCCCAGCACTCGGGAGGCAGAGGCAGGCGGATTTCTGAGTTCGAGGCCAGCCTGGTCTACAAAGTGAGTTCCAGGACAGCCAGGACTACACAGAGAAACCCTGTCTCGAAAAAAACCAAAAAAAAAAAAAAAAAAAAAAAAAAAAAAAGAAAAAAGAAAGTAAATTCCAAGCCATGGTGGCAGTGCATGTTTTTAATCCCAACACATGTGAGGCAGAGGCAGATGAATCTCTTGAGTTCAAGGTCAGCCTGGTCTATAGAGTGAGTTCCAGGACAGCCAGGGCTACACAGAGAAACCCTGTCTCAAAAAACAAAACAATAACAACAATAAAAAATTAAATTCCAGTGTTGGGAGGGTTGCTAGGCCTGCAATCTTAGAACACTCTGGAGGTGGAGGCAAGATGATAAAGAGTTCAAGGACAGTTTGGAACACACACACACACACACACACACACACACACACACACACACGCACCCCGAACTGCATAAAAAAAGAACAACAACAAAAAATATCAAATTCCATCCTGAAGATGAGATTTTTTTTCTTCCTCAAATGGAGACATCCCAGCTACAGTCCTGTGTTACAGGACCCTCCCCACATGTTATTCTGGAGGTTCAGCATCTCAGCAGTGACTCAGTGATACATAGAGGATGCTGTCTGTGCTGGGCCCCACTCCGGTAGCTGGTGACAGAGCAATGAAGTACAATGAGAGAGACATCTGTCCTCCTGGAATTCTAATCAGGTAGATGGACAATAAAACCAGACCAATAACAAAAACCCATACTATGCTGGACCATGATAACACCAAAGAGCAAAGAAAAACCCAAAATATGTTTTGTTTTGTTTTTTAAAGGTGGTGGTGGTGCACAGTTTTAATCCCAGCAATCAGAAGGCAGAGGAAGGTGGATCTTTTGGTCTAAGGCCAGCCTGGTCTACAGAGAGAATTTCAGGACAACCAAAGAAACCTTGACTCTAAAAAAAAAAAGAAAAAGAAAAAGAGAAAGACAGGTCAAAATTGTATACAGAGCTATAATTCCACTTAGGAGGTAGAGACAAGCTTGGGAATAGAGCTACCCATGGCTACACAGAGTGTTTTGAGACCACACAGACCAATCAGGGGTATATGAAATTATCTCAAAATACAAAAGAGGTGCTGGAGAGATGATTCAGCAGTTAAGAGTACCGTCTGCTCTTGCGGAGGACCCAGGTTTGGTTCTTAGCACCACAGGGCAGCTCACACCACTCTTAATTCCAGTTCTATTGTCCATTCCAGACTCCATGCATATACACGCCCACAGGCCAAAACCTCATACACATTCAGCCAAACAGATAAATCTTAAAAGAACAAAAAGAGGAAGGATAGGAGGACAGCTATAGTGAGATGGTTCAGGGAGACAGAGATGGTGGCTCCTGTACTAAACCTGGTTCTCTGAGTGAGCCAGAGGACCACAGTGGGAAGAGAAAAACAACTGTTGACCTCCAAGCATAGTCATACCCATGTGTTCACACCATGGCACATAATAAATATAAAGGAAACAAAAAAAGAAAAAGAAAAATTAATTATTGACACTCATAAATGTAATTTTTTTCCTGTCCTCACAATCAAACTTAAGCCTTGTATTTTTAGGTCTCTCTTTCATTGTTTTGAGTGTCTGTGTGTCGGCCCGAGGACACCGTGGAATTGTTTTCTCTTCCCTTTGTGTGGGTCCAGGGACTGAATTCAGGTTGACAGGCTCCAAGACCAGCCCCTGTCTTTTTCGTTGTTTTTTTTTTGTTTGTTTGTTTTGTTTTGTTTTTCGAGACAGGATTTCTCTATGTAGCCCTGGCTGTCCTAGAACTCACTTTGTAGACCAGGCTGCCCTCGAACAAACTCAGAAATCCGCCTGCCTCTGCCTCCCGAGTGCTGGGATTAAAGGCATGCGCCACCTTTTTCGTTTTTTGTTTTTAACAGAGTCCCACTGGTTCTCTTAGGCTTGCCTCCTAACTCCCCCTGAATGCTGAGATTACAGGTGTGTTGGGCCCATCATAGGCCATGGTGGAAGGTGACTCCTTCAGTAAAGATTTGGAAAAAGGAATGGACAGAGTTTAGCAAGGAGGGACTGAGTGGGGAAGGTGGGGAGAGGCTGAGGGCAGAATGCTGTGAGCTGATACACACAGAGGCCTTCTGTGTTCTTGCTGCTCTCAATCGGGCCAGCACGTGATGGCTCACCTCAGTTCTTTACAGTTTTATACTTTCGTCCTCTCCATGGAACATTCTCTAGATATCAGCTCAAACACCCATTTCTCAAGGAAGCCTCTTCAGATATCCCCAGGTAAAGCCTGGTACCTCTGATGAATTTCACCACTCCCTTGGGCTCCCCCTAAGCCAGATCAGACAACTCTGGTTTGTCACTGTCTACTGAATGTCTGCTTCTGACCAGGCTGAACTGGGGCTTCCATGCGACTAGAGCCTATATTGGTTATCACACTGGGCAAAACATGGTATTTGTTGAAGAAATAAATTAGTGAATGAATGTGGGGCGGGTCCCGGGTAGGGTGTCCTCACATGGATGCGACAGCCGTCATCCACAGGATAGGAGCCCAGCAGTGCATCCTCCTGATCCAACTTGCTGTAGAACTTGTCGTCAGCTCCATATAGCTCCAGTTCCATGCAGGAAGCAGGGCTGCCCACCACCAGCTCCAGTTTACACTGCAGTAAGGAGGTAAGATGAGGAGAAAGGCTGTCAGAGGCCTCATCTTCAGACGTGGATCAACAAACAAGTTCCAAAAGACCCACCTTGGACCAGTTCCTTCTGGACCCGCCCCCTCGGCTCTCTGGAGTGTCTGATTTTTCCGGGGTCCTGCCCCTACTCGGGGACTCTGTTCTCCGGGGCTCCCAGGCCTCGGAGGCTGGCTGTCAGTCTCTGCAACCTTCCCTCCAGCTCCGCCCACTAGTTTTCAGCCCCTACTCCCTTTTCTTTGCCCCGCCCCCCCCAGGACCCCGCCCCCACGGCCACACCTTGAACTCTGCGATGGTGAGGCTACGACTGTATCGCTTCTCCGAACGGAAGCTGTTGAGGGAGCTGCTGATGAAAACCGTCACGGTGGGCGCCGATATCCCCGTCACCTCCATCTCGCTGCGCCCCGGAGTGGCCCGCGGAGCGGTTCAGCCGTCTCACACCGGCTCCGCAGTGGCCGCCGCTGCTTCTGGGATATAAGTCCCGCCCCTTGTTCCGGAGCTGACCAATGCAAGCTCTCCACCTAACATGGCCAGCCAATCGCTGTCGTTCTTTCTCCACGGACAGGCGGATTCTCGGGTACGTCTAACCAATCCCGAGGGGCCTTCCGTGGCGAGGAGGGCGGGAGGAGGCCGAAGCCGGGAAGAATGGCTGGAGTTGTCCCGGTCCGCCGAGTGTAAGTTCGGCGCATGTGCACTGGCCTTGGGCCAAGAAGAGGGCAGTGGGTTCTCTCGTTCACGCTCAGCGCCTTGCGGATGACGTCGCGCATCATAGTCCCAGCCCTTGTCCTAGATCCATTCCACTCGGAGTTGGGAAGCAAGGTTCCGAAATCGGGAGTGAGTAGCAGAGGGTATCAAAGGATCGACGCAAGCCGTCAGCCAGACATCCGTAAACTAAGGAACCCGCGCATGCGCGCAGCCCCGCCCTAGTTTGGTGCAGCTACTCTGTGCGACCCTTCCCGCGTTCCGTAGCGCGGCCGCGCAAGCGCAGAAGGCTCAGCTGCCCAGTCGCTATGGAACCCGACGGGACGTACGAGCCTGGCTTCGTGGGTATTCGGTTCTGCCAGGAATGGTGAGGCCCGGGCAGTAGGTGTGGGAAGGCAGTGAGGACTGGCTCCAGGGCTGACCTCTGACCTCCCCTCCCCACAGTAATAACATGCTGTACCCCAAGGAGGACAAGGAAAATCGCATTCTGCTGTACGCGGTGAGTACCGGCAACCCTCTCGCCCGCGGGTCCACGCCTTCCCCGCGCGCTCCCTGCTGGCTCCCCCACGCTTTCGCCACTTGACTACCCCTCAGCACATCCTCTCTCCCATGTTGTCCATGCCCTCCTTGGGAACACCCTGCCTTCCTGTCCAGTCTTGTTGGGGATCTAATCTGTTTGTGACATTCCTCCCACACGCTCTCCCGTGTGCAGTGCCGGAATTGCGATTACCAGCAGGAAGCCGACAACAGCTGCATCTACGTCAACAAAATCACGCACGAAGTGGAGTGAGTGGCGGGACCCCTGCTTGGGGCACGGGTCACCTCTTAGGACACCCGGCCTGACCGCTACTTTCTTCCTTATGCCTGCAGCGAGCTGACCCAGATCATCGCAGACGTGTCCCAGGACCCTACGTTGCCCCGGACGGAGGACCACCCGTGCCAGAAGTGAGTACGCGGCTGGCATAGGGAAAGAGGAGTGGCTGTCCACAGAGAGATCTAGTATTTAGAGAGATCTAGATTTTAGTAACTGAACCATTCCCTCAGGTGTGGCCACAAGGAGGCAGTGTTCTTCCAGTCACACAGTGCCCGAGCTGAGGTGAGTGGCTAACCTCTTCCTTGGTGGCTGGGTGCTTCCCCGGGGAGTGGGGGACGCCAGTTTTGGGTTGATCCTGTTTCCTCAAATCAAGATTGGGAAAGTTCCTTTGATCGTTTCTTTTGGTCCTCACACTATCCCCTGGGTCCAGACCCTGACTGAACGTTCTTATTGCCAGGACGCCATGCGCCTGTACTATGTGTGCACAGCCCCACACTGCGGCCACCGCTGGACTGAGTGACCGTTCCTTCCTCCACCTGTAATAAATGCCGGTTTCTACACTAGTGTTTCCCCGCGTTTATTTGTCTCGTGGGTAGGGAGCAGCCAGTCTTATCAGGTCGTGCGGTGTAGGGTGCGGTGCTGCGCATAAGCATCCGGCCTCGAGCTGGTGAAGCCACAGTCTTCACACACGTGCAGCTTCTCCCTGCGCTCCCGGTAAGCGTAGCTGGCTGGCTGCCCGTGCACCTTGGCAAGGTGAGCTTCGAGGGAACAGCGCTGTGTGAAAGCTTTCCCACAGGCTCCGCAGCGGAATGGCCGTATTCCTGTTAAGATGAGCAGAGAGGGCAATGGCGGCCTTGGAGCATAGACTTCTGGCTTTGCCACTCTCTATCTTTATTCCTAGCTAGGCAGACACTTATGTTTGTGGCCCACTAGCCATCTGCTACTTCTGCTTAAGGCAACAGGAGCCAGACCGTGTGTCTCCTCCATCCCTCAAAGCGCCTTCTGAGAGAGGGAGGGACTCTTAGCAACTTGCCTGCTCTCAATCTGGAACCTGGAAATATATCATATGGATTTATTGTGAGACAAGGTCTCACAGTGTAGCCCTGGCTGGCCTGGAACTCAGAGATCTGCCTTCCTCTGCCCAGAAGTGCTGGGATTAAAGGCAAGTACCACAAGCGTGGTTTATTTGGGGCGTGTGTGTACGTGTGTGTTTGCTCACAAACGTATGCACGCACAAATGCTGTGGTCCAAGTTGCGGGGTCAGAAAATAATTTGCAGGCATCTGTTCTTCCCTTACACCACCTGGATCCTGGGAACTTAACTCAGTTATGAGAGTTGCCCAGCAATGGCCTTACCCACTGAGCAATCTGGCTGGCCCCGCACCTGAGCTCTGTAGCCAGCACCCATCTCTACCCTTGCCAGGCCTCTTCCTTGGTGCCACCTTATACTCACCTCCTGTGAGGAACACTATGTCTCGTTACCTGTGCCCCTGTTTTATATCCTGATCCCTGGAAACCCCATACCCCATGCGTCTGCCTCTGTCATTCCATCACCATCGCTATCTGGCGTCCAGAAGACCCTCTTTGTTCCTGCTGTGGCTTACCAGTGTGAGTCCTCATGTGACGCTTGAGATCGAAGGCATCGTGAAAGCCTTTACCACAATAGTGGCACACGTGGCGCCTCGCCGGGCTGTGGCATTTGAGGTGCCGAGTCAGCATGCGTTGCAGTGGGAAGGCCTTGGGGCAGAGTGGGCAGCCAAGTGTCCCGGGGCCCTTGGGAGCAGAGGTCAGTGTCCCCTGTGAGGACTGCCAGAGGGTGTAGGGGTTAGCATGGCCAGCTGGATCTTGTTCAGTCTTTGCTACTCTGGAGTTGTGTGCCCAGAGTGAAGGGCGCCTGTGAGTAGTGGGGACAGCTGCAACCCTCTCTCCAAACCAAATCCATTACTCTGACCATCATGTCCCTCCATACCCAAGAACACGCTTTGCTAATACGAGCTTTCCTAGTTTTATTCTCTGCCTCTAGCTCCTACCAGGAAGATGCTCTGTGAGGAAATGGCTGTCTGTCCCTCCTGCCATACACTCACTCATACAGAAGTGGCCTCACACACTGAGTTCTGACTAGCATTGTTCTTCCTTTCAAAGTCCACACAGTTAACCTACTCCCGGGAACAGAGGGAGGGAAACAGAGCTCCCACCCCTGCCTGTTTATCCAGTGTTCTGACATAAATCACCTTCTACTTCGTTTTTGGAATCCTCTTTGCACCCACTGAACACAGATCCCTGGAGCAGGGCCTTACAGCTGCCCACCTACCCTAGGAATAGGGGTCTTAACTGAGACTGGGTTGAGCTGGCTGCTGGGAAGGGAACGGGATGCCAAGTAAAGAACAACGCGCGGGGCTGGAGAGATGTTACAGAGGCCATGGGTGGAGTAAGGGCGGCAGCTCCCTGTGCACGAGTGGAAAGCCATCACCATCTTAGTTGCCAGCTGCAGACTCACCACTGCCCAGGTGTCTCTCAGACCAGAAGATCTGTGTGCTGGTGGCACTGCTAGGCTGCTGCAGTCTGAGGAGAGAAGCCAGATGGTGATGCCCAGTGCCTCCCGAGCCCTTCACCTCCAGGCCCAGATGGGTGAGTACCTGGGACATAAGCATCTCCCCGGAGCTGGTCAGGAAGGTGGCTCCAGTTAGGTGGCTGTGGACGCCGACTCCTCACAAGAAAGACCCTGGGCATTGCTTTCAAGATGGTGAAATGGCTCTTCACAGAGCTGCTGCTTCTGCCTGCTGCCTGTCAGAACTCAGTCCCAGAACTAGGTGAAATCAGGAGACTCCTGGAAGCCTCATTCTCTTCATGCAAATTTTGAGACAAGCCTGGGGAGCAACCTTAGCTGGCTCTGGTTACCTCTGCTGGGGCCTGCCATCATGGCTCCTTCTCTAGGCCAGGCTCCCAGGCAACTCCTCCATCTCCTGGGAATGGAGACACTGGAGAACTCACCCCCCAGGGAGGCTTGAGTGAGAGAAGAGCCTAGGCTGCTCCTGGGGATGGAGATCAAAAAGACACATGGCCCCAGGCCTGGAAGGGTACAGGACTCTAGGGACTATTTACCAGGCAAATCAGTCCAGGACATCCATCAGCCTGCCTAGTTATTCAAATCACAGCAGCTGTCTGAGGATGCGGGTGGGGACAGCTGTGATTGTTCTGTGCCACTGGTGTAGGATGGCAGCAAACTGAATAGGTAAAGGAAAAATAAAGATGGGAGCTGTGCTTCCACAAGCCGGAAGCTCAAGCTTGCTCTCTCTGTCTCTGTCTCTGTGTCTCTCTTTCTCACTCTCTGTTCTTTAGATTTCCAAAGATGACATGGCCTCATTCAGGCTTAGGGCATTAAAATGACTAGGACCTAGTGAGTGTAGGGACTCCTCCCATCCACTCTGGGTAGGCTGTTCTAGTTCAGTCCTTCTCTGATCTCTGAACTAGAAGTTCAGAACTGTGAACACTCTCTTCACAGTTACCTTCTCTGGCTTATCTGACAGTCCTCTGAATGTGGTTCTATACTTCTAACTATATATAGGCAGATCTTAACTTAGTTCAGCATCGAAAATGAGCACACTGTGCAGGGCCACAAGGGGACAGCAGTGACACCAAGAATAGTCAACCGTGAAGTGATCCAAGCTGGGATAGGCAAAACGGAGAGCGGGATTCTTGGAACCAAAGGATTCTAATCCAGCCTACAGGTTTGGGTGGGGTCTGCCCTCAGGCTTGCATGCCAAGTGCCTTTCCCCCCGAGCCATCTTGATACTCCTTGCCTCCTCAATAGAGGTCTTATGTAGCCCAATCTGATCTTAGACAGCTGGGGAGGAAAACCACCCCAGTTCCAGCCAGGGGCGTTAGTCATTACAAAGGCTTTCTGGGAAGAATGGTACATTTCATTTTTCAAAGTTCGGTGGTGGTGGTGTGAGGGCCTACACAATGGCCCATGAGGACAAACCACAGCAATTGGCTGTCTACCTTTATGTGGTGTGCTGGCTAGTTTTTGTGTGTGTGTGTGTGTGTGTGCTTTTTTTTTTTTTTTTTTTAAGATTCATTTATTTATGTAAGTACACTGTAGCTGTCTTCAGACACTCCAGAAGAGGGCATCAGATCTCATTACGGATGGTTGTGAGCCACCATGTGGTTGCTGGGATTTGAACTCGGAACCTTTGGAAGAGAAGTCGACGCTCTTAACCACTGAGCCATCTCACCAGCCCCTGTGCTGGCTAGTTTTATATCAACTTGGCACAAACTGGAGTCATTGGAAAGAGGGAACTTCAATTGAGAAAATGCCCTCACCAAATTGGTCAGTGGGCAAGCCTCTGGTAAACTCTCTTGATGTGGGTGGGCCTAGATTACTGGGCAGTGCCACTGTGGGCTAGTGGCACTGGGCTCTATGAGGAAGAAGGCTGAGTTGCATCAGTGCCTGCCTCCCTTGAACGATGGACTATGACGTGGAAGTGAATAAACCCTTTCCTCCCCAAGTCACGTACGGTCTTTGCGATTGCTTTTTTTTTTCCAATCACGCTAATAGACATCCTAAGACATGAGAATTCAAGGGATTGAACTGGGGCACCAGGCTTGTGTTGTAAGTGCCTTTACTTGCTAAGCCATCTCAACCCCTCCCCCTTTTAAACAAAATAGAACAAAAGAGGGTTTTATGTATCCCAGGCTAACTTCCAACTTAAGATGTAGCCAAGAATGGTATTGAATTCAGGATCCTTCTGGCTCCACTGAAGTGGAAACTTGTGGCTTGTTTGGAAAGTCAGTTATGTCAAATGATGTTTTGCCGGGGCACACAGGTGAAAGGATGTTTTGCTATAGTAGATCCGTGAAAAGACATGTAATGCAGTATAAATACGACCCCACAGACAGTGGGAGACACCCTGAGCGCTGGTCTGATTTGCTCCACTTTGATATTCTTCGGTAACAACACGCATGTATTGGTTCCACTGTCAGTTGGCAAGCACTGTGGTTTCCTCAGGATTGAGCTACAGCTGTTGGTTTGTGTCTGGTGTCTGCAGCTGCTGAGCTGTATTTGGTGTTTGCTTTGGGACTGAACTGCTGACAAAGAAGATCAAGCTCTCCTCCAAAGAACTATTGCTGAACAGGTCCACTTCCCCCATAGCCTAATAACTTTCCTCTTCCACTGCCTCCGCTGGGTGGTGGGCAAGAGGACAGGCTGAATGTTCACTAAAATGGCTGCAAAAAATGTATGCCTACACTCCACTTCTCAAGTGCTGGGATTGCTGGTATGTACCACCATACTCATTCTAGGTGGTGCTAGGGCTGCACCCTGGGGCTTGGTGTATGTCCTGGTATCAGGGGAGCCAAGGGTGGGTTTGGGGCACAGAAATGAGTGGCCAGGCTGGGTGTGGTGGTGCACACCTTTAATCCCAGCACTCGGGAGGCAGAGGCAGGAGGGTTTCTGAGTTCGAGGCCACCCTGGTCTACAAAGTGAGTTCCAGGACAGCCAGGGCTACACAGAGAAACCCTGTCTCGAAAACAAAAAACAAAAACAAAAAACAAAAAGAAATGAGTGGCCAGGCCCACATACTAATGGAGGAGAGCTGTTTTCCTCTCAAGTGCCCATGTCTGCTACCATGCTAGGAGAAACCTAGAGTCAAGCTGTTGGGCAGCACTCAGGTCTAACAAAGCTGTTTCTGTTTTTCAAGAGAAGTTTCTTCAAGTAGCCTTGGTGTCCTGTAGACCAGGCTGGCCTTGAACTCACAAAGATCCACCCACCTCTGCTTCCTGAGTGCTGGGATTAAAGGAGTGTACCACCACTGCCTGGCACCTGTTATCTTAATTAGAGCTACCATGACTGCCCACAGACCAGGCCTGTGAACCTTCGTAAGAGTGGATGGGACAAAGCTGGGTGTGTTGGCTCTGTGCTTTAGACTTCTCTGCTAGATTCCCTCTTATAGGGACATGAGACTGGCCTTCTTAGGACTATACTGCCTGAGGGAGCTGGCGGCCCAAGGAATGAGGATGGACAGTCCTCTCCCTAGTAAAGGCAGCACAGAGCTTAGCGCCCGAGTGGCTTGGGTCTGCTGCCCAGCAGTGTTTGTTCAGTGGGCATTGTTTTCTACTCCCTGTTGCAGAAAGGACAACAGCCATGGGACCCTGCAGGATTCAGTATGGATTTGGCCCTGGGCTGGCTGTTGGCCAGTACTAGATGTACTGAGGACAAGTTCAGGCCCATCGAGACTGCAGTGGCTCCAATGACTTTGTAAGCACACAGAGGGTAAAGTTAGTCCCTCCCTAGGGGAAATGGCAAAGAGTATGACCCTGCAATAGCTCAGCTTGCTAGGGACAGGCTACATGGGAAGCCAGGTTATCCATTCATCATTATGGCTGGCCCCATGTTCCCTGTCAGCAGGTCCACAGAACAGGGCCCAGAGCTAAATGAGTCTCCAGGCTGGTTCATCTATGCAGGCTGCTTCATCCATGCAGGGGCCCTCTGCCCTTTCTCTCTGCATCCATTGAGAAGGGCTTTACAGACAGGGAAGGTTCCAGGAAACAACTGTCAGTTTATTTGTTTACAAATCTATTTCTCCAGGGTGTCAGGGCTTTGGTAGAGGGCCTTCAGGTTCTCAGTCACCCCTTGCCTTCCTCCTCACTGCCTGCACCAGCAGCTCTGAGTAGTGTTCCAGCAGGGCCTGCAGGTTTGGGCTGGCCAGGGGACAAAGTGTAGGTAGGGACAGAGGGCCCGGGCTAGGCAGTGTCTGGGGTGGGGCCAAGTTAGCTGCAGCCATACAGTTGCTGGCTTCTAGCTGGTTGAGGATCCAGTGGAAGGTGGAGGCCAGCTCGGTCTGTGCCTGCTGCTGCTCAGGACCCAGCTGGCTGCTGGAGACCAGCTGTAAGGGACGGCAAGCTCGTTAGAGGACATCCAGGGAGTGGCAGGGAGCCCTCTCCATCGTCCCCCCCTGCCCTGGGCTCTTTGGCTCACCATGCGGTAAAGGTCAAGGGCTTCTTGGAAGGTAGTCTGCAGCCTGTGCAAGACTGATTCCACACTGCCTAGGAGTTCTGGGGGAGGGACTTCTGTGTCCCAGTGTCCAGGGCTGTCTGCGATCACACCTGATGCATCTAGGGGTAGAGAGGAATAAATGGCTAAGAAACTTTGTCTTTCTAGTTGGCCCAAGAGAGGCCAGGTAGCTGGGCTAAAGACTGCTGGCCCTGGACCACGATCTTCAGGCCCCTAGGCTCTTCTTCCCCACAGGGCTCTTTTCCCTAAAGCTTTTTGCTGCCACCCTGAAACTGAAGCTACACTTCTGACCCCCCTTCTATTTTTCTCACTAGCTTGTATCACCTGGTGATAAGTCTGACACTCCAATTTTTGTCTGGGCTTCTCACCTAGTGTAGGAAATCAAACTTCTCTTGTTTGCTACTATGTCTCCTGCGCACAGGCGCAGGACCTAGAACAAAGGCCAGCATATGCTCATTGGCTATGTAATGAGGAAAGGGATGGATGCCTGAGTGAACCTGGCACAGCCCCTGTGGCCAGGCTGTGTCCACTTGGGGAGGTGAGTCAAGCAGCCCTGGGGATGGGCTAGGGTTCTAGCCACGCCCCAAGGGCAGTACTCACCAGGGGTGGGCTCCAGAAGAGCAGCAGTGCTGCCAGGCATCCTAGACCTGGTCTCTAGAAGTTGGAGGTGGGCAGGAAGGGTTAGGGGCCCAGAGGCTGAGGTCTTTGGGAGAAACATAGAACTGTGGAGTCCCAGAGTGCTCATGTCTACAGGGCTGGGTGCACAGAAGCTGGCTACTGTGACTGCCATACTAGGTGGGACATCCACAGGTTCCTGAGACCACACGTGTGTGGTGGGTGGCTCCCGTGGAGGTGGAGAGAGCAGCTGCTCACAGACACTGGATAAGGTCAGTTTCAGGCTGGCTCGGGCCTCATGGTTGCCCCAGGAAGGCGGTGCAGGCTCGTGGTCTTTGATGCTGGAGGTGAGTGCCACTGTAGTGGGGATGGCCTGGAGTTCCTGGCCAGGGGATAAGGGCTTGTGAAGTGACCGGGGTAGCTCAGCTGTCATAGGACCCTCACTGTCCCCAAGAGAGATGCTACGTGTCGTCTTGGCATGTGAGCTCGTTGTGGACTCCAGGTAAGAACACGAAGATGGGGCGGAGATACTCTGCTCCCGGCCTGTGGTCAGTACAGATGTGGGTGTTGGAGGCTTCCTGTCTGTGGGTGGCACCGAGGAAGGAGGGACACAGGATGCCAGGCCTGAGAGGGGAGGGGCTGTAAAAGACGGTTCACTTGTACCCCTGCCTCAGAGCCCTGCCCTAAAAAAGCTTCAAATCTGAACAAACACTCCCATGGCTCCACTGGACACCCAGGGCTGTTCCTCTAGGATTAGGGAGACTTACCTGGTAGACACAAGGCCTCTGGAGTCTCTTCAGCCTTCTGTCCAGAGAGGACCTGCAAGCACAACTCTTGGTAAGGACAATGCCTCCTGGCATGCAGCCCTGTGTCCTGAGAGAGTGATCCCAATACTCACGTTGGTCCCATCTGAGGACATGTAGCCAGTACCTGCTCTCAGGGGCCCTGCTTTGGGCTGGTTGCCTTGGCCTTGGCCCATAGGCTGAGCCTCTGGAGACTTCATAAGGTGCAGGGGCAGTCGGGGAGGGAACCTGGGGAGGAAGCCAGATGGAAAAGACATATAGTTCACATAGCCTTCCCTGGGGTAACTGAGGGGTATCTTTCCACCTGGGGCTGGGGGTAGAAAGAAGGGAGCAGAGCATACTAGCTTCTACCTGGAGGTCTTCTGGAGGCGGGAGAGGAACTGGGTGGATATACTCAGCCGGGGATTGAAGAAATAGTCCTCAGTCTCTGAGATCTTTATGTCTCCCAGTGATCCATGAAAGAGCTCTAGGAAGATACCCATGGTCCTCAGGTCTGCCAACATCTCAGATGCCTCAGGTGTGAATCCAGGGGCCAAACCGCCTGCTTTTCCACCCACCCATCCTTCACCACCTTACCATGGAAGACTACCCAAGAACACTCACACTGTTCCTGTCACTAAACACACACACACACACACAAAATCAGGGTGCAAGGTCAGGTCCTACCTTCAGTAGGGGCATCAGTAAGTGTCTCAAAATGGTGGCGGAGGAACTTCTCCTGCTCAGGCGTCTGGGGTAAGGAGCCATTGCCCAAGCCTGGCAGCTCAGGCTGGGAAAGCTCTTCTGTACTTGGGTGCTCTGGATGGGAGGCAGGGTGGAGAGGACTTGTCAGCACTCTGAGTCACGGCGGACAATGCTTGACAATGGAGAAATCCAGACTCACCCGCCTGCCACACACCGGGTTGCTACCAGGCTGAGAAGAAATGGCAGTCTTCCACTGAGGAAACTGAGGCTCAGGACGGAGAGGAACCTTTACCTGGCTTACCTGCTGTCATGGTGAGGTGAGGGCCAGGGTCCGTTTGAGGAGCTGAGCTGTGGGCGGCGGCAAAGCTGCACTCCAGTTCAGCCTCTGACTCCCCCGAGTCTGAAGGGATAGAGGGGAGTCAGGAGCCTGCCCCAGGTCAGGCAGGGCGCACTGCCCAGATGCTCTGGAGAATGGGGTGACAGGCATCCCCTCACTTCTTTATGGACCAGCATGTGAAGCAGTGGCAGAGCTGGGCGCTTGGCTAGTGGGTCAGCATCCTCAGCAAACGGCAGGGAAACCCCTTTGTCTTCTATGACATTATCAACATTGGAGAACTAGGTCAAGGCCACTACCAGTGCCCACAAGAGGCTACTACAGAGCATGAGGGTGCCTGCTTGCTCCCCACTCACCCTCAGGGGGGCTCTGATCCTTTGAACTGACGGAAGAGACCCTGAGATAGGTGTCACCTTGCTGGTCTTCAGGTCCTGCCTCTGTCTCCTCCTCATAATACTCCCTGCAACACCGTCAGGGTGGGGTGATACTGGCAATTAACAACTGGCCCTTTCCCAGAACCCTGAGGCCCACGCCCTGCTCCCACAGCACACCCCAGCTCTCCTGCCTCCAAACAAAATCCCTCATCCAACCCGGGACCAAGGAAAATGAGGTTGCAGTTGAGGCTGTCTGAGACAGTCCCTCAACTCACCCATGTCCATTCCCACAAGCCACTGGGAGAACAAGAATGTTTCTAGGTTGGGCCTCTCACCAGGGTTCCCTCTCTCCAACTATGGCTCCCTGTGGTGCATAGGACATTCACCTGTGCATCCCTGTAACTGCCACTTCCGCCTCTGGGGAGCAGAGGATGAGTTCTCTTGTCTCCGTGGCTTCCCTCTGTAGAGGCAGGTAGGAGGGGTGGCCTCGGTTGTCCTCTTTGGGACTCCCTAACTAGGAGTGAAGAGCAAAGCCATTCTGAGGTAGCCAGGTTCACCCCAGGCCCAAGAATGCTGCCAGCAGTTATGCACAAGGAGTGACCCCACATCCCACTGCCAGACACATCAGACACAGTGTGAAGTCAGCACTCGGCCAGACCTCCTCCCCCACCCTGACATCAGCAGACCCTTCACAGATAAGGTGTAGGTCTGACTTAAGTCCAGAGGAGGCCTAAGCCAAGTGCTGCTGAGCAGGCTCAGCAGCACACACATTAAATCCCAGCACCCAGCAGCAGAGGAAGATGGGCTCTGAGCTCACAGCCAACCTAGTCTACATAGAGAGTTCTAGCACAGCTAGTTACATGATCAGACCATTTCAAAACACAACAACAAAAACAGGCAAACCAGTTCATGAGGAGAGGTGAGAGCACAGGCTCCCTCAGGTGGGGTGGGTGGGTACGGACTCGGGGTCAGAAGAGATTTTTCCAAGAGGTAGAAGATGCTCTGTGGGTGATGTAGGTGGCAAGTACCTCTGGGTGAAGCAGGTAGCTCACCAAGCCTTCTCCCGGAGACGTGTGTCCGTTACCCAGTGAACACTGTCACAGTAAAGAGGAAATGTAGGCATTAGAGCAGGAAAGGATTGCCCTCTAGGAAAAGAGAGGAAGGGCTGAGCCCTGCATCTCTGAGTGCTCTGAGGCAATAGAACCCTTATTTGGGAAACTAAGAGAAGAGAGGCAAACCTCTTACCTCAGGTCACAGCCAGGGAGGGGCTAATCCAGGGCTCTACCCACTTGAGCACTCCATTTAGAGAAGCCTATCCTGGAGCCCCAACTTTAAGAGCTTGGTCAAGGGGTGGAGAGATGGCTCAGCAGTTAAAAGTACTGACTGCTCTTCTAGAGGTCTTGAGTTCAATTCCCAGCAACCACATGGTGACTCACAACCATCTGTAATGGGATCAGATATCCTCTTCCAGTGTGTCTAAAGACAGCTACAAGTGTACTCATATACATAAAATAAGTAAATCTTTTTGTTGTTGTTATTGTTAGTTTTTTTTTTTTTTCTGAGACAGGGTCTCTCTGTGTAGCTCTGGCTGTCCTGGAACTCACTCTGTAGACCAGGCTGGCCTCATACTCAGAAATTCACTTGCCTCTGCCTCTCAAGTGCTGGGATTAAAGGCATGTGCCAACCACTGCCCGGCAAATAAACCAATCTTTAAAAAAGAAAAGAGCTTGGTCAAGCCTCTGAGTGACCCACACCTAAAGACTGCTTGTTTGCCCCCTACCTTCCCATCACCCTCTCGAGTGAGCAGCACAGTGCAGGGAGGCAGGTGGGCTGGGGGGCGGGGGAGGCACTGTACCTCACTTAGCAGGCCTGCCAGGTTCTGTGGCTCTACTGAGTCCAGAACAGAGTCTTGTAGATTTTCAGGCTTCATGGGTGTAAAGTAGGAATCCAGGCTCCAGGCATCCAGGATGGTCTTGAGGGGTTCCTGCTCAGCCCGCTCTGCCCAACGGCCATGTGGCTGGTAGCTGCGCTTGCTGTGGAAAGCTGAGCTGTCTGCCACATCATCATCCCCTAGCTAGAGGGACAGGGACAATCGTCAGGCAGCTAGCCATCGCCATGGGTCTGCTACTTTCAACAAGGACTGCACAGATCTCATGTGTTCTCCTGGCCTTACACCCTTTAAGCAAACAGCTTCTAGACATGATGAGCCTCTGTCCTGAACCTATTTTACACCCCCCCCCGCCCCTTCTCTCTCCCTCCTTCCTTATTCCAGATAAGGTCTTACCCCGTAACCCATGGTGGCTGGAACCTCCCATAGAGCCAATCTCCTGACCCAGCTCTCAAGAACTGGGACTATAGGTATAAGCCACCAGGCCAGCTCGGACCCTCTTACCAACAAGGCTTTGCCACTCTCCACATGGGTGTCTCGGAGTACTATGTTGGGGGCTCTACTTCTGATTCCCCCTTACCTGTCCCTCATCCCCGAAAGCCTCACCAGAGCCAATGATTCTTAGCAGTTTCTTAAGCCCCAACCAGTATTTCATCCACAAACGCTGTCAGCTGTCACTCAAACACAGCCCTGTTCCTATTCTACCAAAGCTGTTGCTGGAGAGGACACACTTGTGATTTGTGTTAATCCTCCATTTTCTCATGTCCAACTGTGAGACAGCCGAATATGCACTTAATTTCTCTGGACTTCAAATTTCCTGTCTGTGAAATAGGGATAGGAAACCCCACTGAAGGGTTTGCTTTGGTTTTTTGTTTTGTCTTTTCAAGGCGGGATTTTTCTGTGTATCCCAGGCTGTCCTGGAACTCACTCTGTACACTAGGCTGGCCTGGAACTCAGAGATCTGCCTGCCTCTGCCTCCTGATGAGTGCTGGGATTAAAGGTGTGCACCACCCACTGCTCAGCTAATTTTTTTTTAAATACTCTAACTTTTAAGAATGTAAAATACAACTGTCCTCCAGGAAAGTAACATAACAGACTAATGATTTCCATTATAAAGTTAGAAAGGAATAAAGTTAGAAAGCTTTCTTGCTGTGTGCAGTGCTGAGGTTAAGCCTAGCCTTGCTGTGCTGTAACCTGCTGCCCCCCTTTCTTTTAACTTGTTACCACTTCTTATTTTTTTATTTTTTATTTTTTTTGATTTTTCAAGATAGGGTTTCTCTGTGTAGCCCTGGCTGTCCTGGAACTCACTCTGTAGACCAGGCTGGCCTCAAACTCAGAAATCCGCCTGCCTCTGCCTCCCAAGTGCTGGGATTAAAGGCATGCGCCACCACGCCCGGCTTTGTTACCACTTCTTATTTTGTTTGTTTCTGAGACAGGGTCTCATGCCCTCATGTACCCCCTGGCGGGCCTGGAACTTGCTATGTAGCAGAGGATGACCTAATCCTGTCTTTACCCTCTGGTGCTGGGGCTTGAGAGGTGCATCGCCACAGCCGAGGGCATCACAAATGCCAACAATCTCTGTCACCTCCAACCCATCACTTTGTTAAGAGACAGTCGCTTTTACCCTAGGCTGGCCTTGAACTCCTGAGAACTCCACATCTCCTCCCCTTCCTCCCAAATGCTGGGTGTGTGCCCGCCTTACTGCTTCACTTCCAGTTAGGGGTCTTCCTAAGCTGCCCAGGGTGGTCTTTTCCTCATTCTTCAGTGCACACAGGCCTTGACCTCGTGATCCTCCTGCATCAGTCTCCTGAACACCTGGGATTACAGGCCTGTACCACAGCTCTGGCTAAAGGCCAGGGTTCTGCTACCAGTCTCTCCTCACGGGCTCCAAGCCTGTCCCTCATCCATAGCAACAAGCAACCATTCCTTCCACCCTACCACTATCTTTGTAGTATTTCTTTCCCTTCTATCCAACTGAATGGCCCCATCTTTGAAATCCTTTTAGAGTCCACTCATTTCCTTCTGTTCCAGCCCCCAGCCTCTCTTCCAGGCCTCTTACCTGCCTGTCCCTTGGCCTATTTCCTGTCACTACCTTAAGTTCTGGAAACTTCAGCAGATTCCACTTGGCACTAAACTGATATCCTGAACAATCTTAACTCTCCTTCCTAGTGTCATTTCCTCTCTTGCATATACCCGCTCCCACACACTACGTGGCTTACTTCCTTAAGGTGGGGTACATGGCCTCTCCCACTTCCCTTCGCAGGACAGCAGGCCTGGAAGAGCAGGCCTATCCCTTGCCCCTGTGCCACCTCCAATGGCAGAACAGTGGCAAGGGTGGGGCCGATGGCTGCCTGAAGCAAGGGCTGCCTCAGCTGATGCTGAAAGGAAGATGGGTTCTCCACAGAAAGGAGACATGGAGAGGAGAAAGGACTTCCTGAAGGGAAGGGAGGGCTCCCTTGGCAGCCACTAAACCTCCCATCCTCCCAGGACACTCACCAGCCGCTTTGCCCAGAGTGGCAGCTTGCCATTGGTCAGCAGGCATCGAGGATCTGCAGACACATGGATACACGAAGATGCGTCAGGCAACCACAGAGATGAATGGACCACACTTACAACTGAGTTTTCTCCAAAAGGGGTGGCACAAGAACCCACAGGAGGGTCAAAAGATGTTCAACCTCACTAATTGTCAGAGAAATGAAAATTTAAATAAGGTATACTGTTACTTAGCAGACTCACCAACTGGAGTGGGGCTGAGTGTACTGCTACGTGCCTATAATCTCAGCATTGAGGAGGCTGAGGCAGGAGGAGCAAAAGCTCCAGGGTGGCCCAGGCTACAAAGTGACAGCCTGTTTGCAAAAGACCAAAACCAGGGCCACAGGTGGGCCTTGGCTGTGAGTGTTAGCTTTGGCATGTGCAGGCCCTGAGTTCAATCCGTATCGCAGTGTGGGGTTAAGTAAGCAGAGCCTCACACACCATTTTGGATAGCACAACCAATTGAATTTAGAGCACTCTTGGGATTCCCTTACATCCATAACAGGATGTGTTGCAATGTACACAGAATATTAGTGTTCAGGGAAAGGCCGACAATCTAAACCAGCCTAGTGGTCAGCGTGGAACAGCAGACTGGGAGCATGGGAGATAACAAGAAAAATCACAGCTGCTTTTTCCAGCTAAATTCTCACACTGCTATTATGTATTAGGAAGCCGAAGTCCTTCTGTCTCTTGGGAGAGCCACCATTCTGTCTGTTTCCAGCCTCTCTTACAGCTGGAGGCATAATGGAAAGCCTAGACATGACTTCTGAGAAAAGGCTTCCTCTTTATGCCTTGTGTGCTCCTGCACCCAGGGTCGCACACACACCAGGCAAACGCTTGCCCACCGAGCTACTTCCTCAGCTTTCTTAAAGACAGGTTCCCAGGCTCATATTCTGTAAACCAGGTAGGTCTTGAGATTTCTGCTCTCCTGCCTCAACCTCCTGAGCATTCATGATTATAGGTCTGCTGGGAGCATCTTTAAAGGGCGATTCTTAGGAAACACTGTCTTGCCTCTTCAGCCAGCACTAATGCCTGGACCTTGAGCAGCCATCTTGCAGGGGAGCAGGGACACAGCTCACTTTTTATCAAATGGAGCTGGTGTTCGCCCTGGGCAGAACAAGAGCTCCCTCCTTTCCCTGGGAAACCCTGTGGGGAAGTTTGCTTGGTCCTCAACCACTGCCTGGCCTTACTCAGGTACTTAAGCCTTAGCCTGCAGGATCTGGCCCATCACAGCAACTGACTGAGTCACGGGCCACAGTTTACTTCCGGAGCACAAATCACAACTCCAGAACTCTGCCTGAGAATTAGGAAGGGTGCCCACTTCTCTGCAGCGTTCCATACGCCGACAGCTGATAGAGGCCTCTTCTCCCCTCAAAAATGGACAGTCTGCCTATGCATAAAGGCAGAGTGAAGAAAGCAGGGGCAGAGGATGGAGAAAAAAAAGATCTCCCTCATCTTTGTGGTTTTGAGATAAAGTCTTACTATGTAGCTCAGGCTGGCCTGGGACTTGCAATCCTCCCCCTCCATCCTAAGTGAGCAACCACACTCAGCAAAATTTCTCTTCTTTTTTTTTTTTTTGTTTTTGTTTGTTTGTTTGTTTGTTTGTTTGTTTTCGAGGCAGGGTTTCTTTGTATAGCCCTGGCTGTCCTCAAACTCAGAAATCAACTAGCCTATGCCTCCCAAGTGCTGGGATTAAAGCAGTGTGCCACCATGCCTGGCAAAATTTCTTTTTGAGATAGGTTTTCTCCATGTAGTACAGGCTGTCCTGGAACTTGCTATGTATAGACTTCCTATGTAGTCCAGGCTGGTCTTGAATTCAGGGATCTTTTGGGATTAAACGCCCAGGCTAGCCTCAACTTGCTATGTAGCTAAATGCTGGGATAACAGGCAGGTGCACAACACTCAGTGGGAAAGGGTCTTCCCTTTAGTATCACATGCCTACCTGGACCCAGCAAACCTTGGCTAGGATTCACTTTTTCAGTTACATCAGCCACAGTCGTGAGCTCAGTATTACACTAACAGTTTTGACCCAAGGCTACTGGTCCCCTTCCCTAACCTGGGTCCAAGCTGTCTTTGGATGGTGTTTTCAGCAACTCTTCTGGCTCGCACTCCTCCTCCATCTCATCCTCTGTCTGCTCCCCAGGGCTCAGGGAACGAATCTCACTTGCTGTGGATGTGTATGTCTCCTGGCTTTGGGAAGGAAAACAGAAAGGAGAGAAATGTAGGTAAATGGTGTGAGAGAGGGATTTCTCTAGACCCGTGTCTGTGCAAAGGTTTAGCTATGACTGCTGGTAGCCACAAGGCAGGGGATTAGGCTCAAAGCTACAGCACCAACGAGGGCCCATTCCCGTGGTGCCTTGCCCAGTCATTTCTCACAGGCACCTGGGAGTCTACGTGGAGCCCTGGCAAAGCTTCAGGGTGGGAGCCAGACAGGAATAGACCCAGAGCAGAAAAGAAATCTATAAACATTCCTGCTAAAACGAGCATTCACCAACACCTTCAATCTCAAATCATTATTTGAGTCAGGCATCGTGGCTCATGCCTATGATCTTAATACCTAGGGGCCGAGGCAGGAGGACTGCCTTGAGTTTAAGGACAGTCTGGGCTAGCTGACAAGACTGTATTAAAAATCATTATGGGAGTTTACTCCAAAACAGTCTGAGAAAGGCTTAGGGAACTCATGCAAGTGAATGACCAGCTCTGTGCTGAAGGGTAAGAGGGCCTTCTAAGCATGAGATCTCTGCACTTTAAAGCCTTTCCTAAGTGTGTTTTTGGAACTTTGTTTTCAAAGCCTAACATTCCCAACAGGCTAAGGCTAAAGAGGGCTTAGCCGGGGCTTTCTTGGCCTTGGCCACTTGACTGGTCTTGGGGCTGGCAGGACCTGGGAGGGCCACTCCATTTCTGGTCCTTGGGCTGCTGCTGCTGCTCCTGGTGGTTGATCTCCAGCAAGTGCTGCTTCATGCAGGTGGTGATCTCCGGGCCCAGGTGCCAGATGAACACACAGCTGCAAAGACCAGGGCACAAAACAGAAGGAAGTCCACTCGGGAGCCACAGCCACAGCTGAGTCCGGAGTCCCCCACATCACCATACCTAAGAAAGATCCCACTCCACAGATGCCCTGTCAGCTTAGTTTAAGGGCTCTGGATCCTGGCTCAGGTCCAGCCATTCCAGCTCACTAGGGGCTGTTTTGGGGCCTCAAGATTCAAGGAAAAGAGCTTTGGGCAGAACCTTGGTAAATCAAAGGGAGAAACAAGAACCCTCCTTCCCAGGAGCAAGCAATCCCATAGACGGGGTACAGCATCGTGCTTTCAGACAGATGGGGCCACCTCTCTTACAGAGCAAACTGAGGCTCAGAGAGGGAAAGGGCCTGCTCAACATCACAAGGAAACGACAGATCTGGGGTGGAACTTAGGGCTGGAAATGACTCAAGGTGTATACTGACCGAAGTGAGAGTAAGCTAGAAGTTTTGAAGCACTCTCCACACGGGCTAAAAGCACAGCATGCTAGGACTGAGCCCCTCTCTCCACGATGCATGCCCACCTACTCCTAGAGTAAGGCCCACCAGGGCAGCCTCCACACTTGTCCTACCTGTCTCCAGATACTGTGATCAAGTGACGGCAATCATAGGTGAACTTCATGCCAGTGACAATCTCTGCAAGCAGAGGAGAGGGCATTCTTACTCTGGGCCAGGCTGTGGGCGCAGGAAAGAGGGCACAGGCAGGCACCTACCCGAATGGCCAAACATCTTGGCAACACACTCGCCCGAGTAAAAGTCAATCAAGGAGATGCTTTTGTCAGAGCAGCTTGTGGCCAGGAAGGTGCCTGAGGGGTCCACATGGACCTGAGGGAAGAGTCACATGTCACCCTGAGCTGCATGCTTTATCCCAATTTGGATGCCTGAGCCAAACATCTCAGTACCACCCCGAGTGACCACCTCTCTTGTTTTGGACACTTGGTACAGGGAATCAACTCAGGGCAGCAGTTTCTGCTCTCACTTTGCTGGTGAAGAATTAGCAGCCACCAGGGCAGAAATGGTGGTGGCCAGGCCCAGGCTAAGGACTGAGTGCCTGGGAACTTAACCCTCTGCAGAACAACCCTAGGATAGAAGCTGCTTTTATTTGCATTTGACAGCCGATCAAACGGACTGACACCTGCCCAAGGTCACAGTCAGCCTGAGGTATAGCTGGTAACTCTTCAGGGACCCTAACCTAAGAGCAATTCCCTAGGGCCAGGGTCTCTGAGAAGTGCCTACAAGCCAGGAAAGGACTGAAAGTCTCTCTGCTTCTTCCAGCCACACCCCATGGTCACCCAAACTACAGCGCACTCAGCAAGAGGACTCCTTCCTCTGCTCCACTCAAGCACCCTTGGCTAGCCAGGTCTGAGTGTGCACTGTTCAGTGCAAGTGTTTAATAAGCACCAAGGACAGAGACCTTCGGACAACAGAGAGTGGGGCTGTGTTGTGGGGTACGTTTGAGGTTCATTCTCACCTTCAGCAGGGACCCTTCGTCGCCCTGGGAACCCTTGTAGCACTTCTTCTGTTTCCCACTCACGGTGTTGTAGACCCTGGGGAAGTGGGATTGCCATGTTGGAGCAGAAGACACCTCCTTTCCTCCTGGCCCTGCTGCCCTCTGCTCTAGAAGCCTCTGCTTCTCCAGTCTCCATGACGTCTGGGAGGGAGCCCCCGCCTCCAGCAGAGAGGTTATGTCCTGGAGCACCGTTGATTTGGCATCAACTCCCTTTCACACAGCAAGTTTAGGGCTTCGCCCCAGGCAAGAGGACCCGGGAAGGAAGCAGAGAACACACTCCCCAGGCTAACCCTGACAACTCCTGGCCCTCCTACAGGCTCCCTTCATATCAGCTCTGACCACTGTGCACTTTCCTGGACTTTGAGCTTCATGATGGAGGGCTGGGCTACTGTGGCCCCACTGTGACAGCAGCATTCTCCTGCCCAGTGAGACAGTTAAGGAAGCTATGAGTTTGTGACTTCTCTGTCCGCACAGACCCAGGAGAGCCACAAGTCTGCAGGGCTGCTGCTGGCTAAGCCTGCTGGAGCAGCTCCTCCTCCAGCTTTTGAGACCTAGTTTTGTGTAGGTCATGGTGGCCTCCAATTTGCTGCTATGTATCTAAGGCTGGCCTTGAACCCCCAGTTTTTCCCCAGTGCTGGGATTTCAGGCACACACTGCTATGAGGATCAGGATCCTCTGACCCTCTCTCCCCTTGAGAAGAGGCTCTATCCTCTTGCAGTCTTTCTCAGCTACAGAGCAGAGCTGCTGTGACCTTGCAACTCTTACAGAGCTGAGTTCTCTCAGACAGCTGGGAGACAACCTTGAATTATAACTACTTTCATCAGTGCCTTGTAACTTCTAGGGCACATGAATCCTCCTACCCTGAGCCCTTCAGAAATCTACTTTGTCTTACAGAACTGAAAGGCCCGTCTCTCCTTTTGGGGCCCCTCAATGCTGCCTCTGTTAGACCTGATACTCTGGGCCTGGAAGGGTCTCCCACTGACTCTCTTGTGCTCGCCATAGACTGCACTAACTCCTAATGCTCCAGCTCTCTCTCCCTTTAAGAATCTCATCACAGCTGGGTGTAGTGGCAAACGCCTTTAATCCCAGCACTCGGGAGGCAGAGGCAGGTGGATTTTTGAGTTAGAGGCCAGCCTGGTCTACAGAGTGAGTTCCAGGACAGCCAGGGCTATACAGAGAAACCCTGTCTCGTAAAACAAAAAACAAACAAACCAAAAAAACAAACCAAAACAAAAAAGAATCTCATCACACTAGCATGAGGCTGTGCCTCTCCTAATATTCTGGAAACTGAAAGGCTGCCACTGCCTTGGGACCCCTGTCATATTACACACATGGCTGCCTCTGGCTCTCCTAATAAAGCTCTTCTGACGAGTGACCTCATCCCAGCTTCTTAAGAACCTGCTATCACAGTAGGTATAATACCCGCCTGCTTGAAGCACACATCTAAGAAACAAAGGCTGGGTCCATCAGCCTTACCAGCTTCTCCAGAAACAGATGAACAGTGAGAAAAAGCAGCCAGTATCTTCTCAGGGGGAAGACAGTTAGCAAGCAAGCAAGATCTTACTAGGCCAAGCTGGAAGCAAGCCGGGGCCAGGTCAACAAAGGGCACAGGGAACTCCTCACCTTACGTTGCGGTCCTGGCAGGCCACTGCCACATACTTCTGTGTGATGTCGATATCCATGTCATACAAGGTGGTCTTCTCTGCTACGTGGTGGGTACGGACAAAGTGCAGCCCATCCGAGGTCTGGCAGGGCAGGCAAGACCTTCAGAGGGCACCCCTGACAAGATCCTGATCTTAGTCCCCAAGGAGGCCACCCCACTTTACCTGCTGGGCACTGCGAAAGTAGATGCTCTTGTCAGCTCCACAACTGATCATCTGGACATCTCTGGTGCCTGGAAGAGGAGGAGAAGGGGCTGGGCAGGGATACCCTATGCTACATAGGAAGGAGGCAAATGGGAAGCTAGGAAATCCTACTTCAGGGCAAGGGAACAACTCTATTAGAATCAGAAAGGTTCCTACTGGTGGGGAGGCCTTCTAAGACACTGTGTGAGGCAGGTCTGGGCAGAGCATGGGCACACAGGACATGGGGGGTGGTGCACACTGGTAACCCCAGCACTCTATAATCCAGCACTTGGGCAGCCGAGGCAGGAGGAACTCAAAATTCTAGGCCAGCTTGGCTATAGGAAATTCTGTCACAAAAACCAAGAACAACTAAGGGCCAGGGATGTAGCTCACTGGTACAACCCTTGCTTAGTACGTTCAAGGCCACAGCACTGTAAGATAAATCACAACAAGTGAAAACTGTGTGTGTGACCCATGCCTGTGGTCCCAGCACTTAAGAAACAGAGGTGAGATCAACTCAAGGTCATCCTTAGTTAGCTCCACACTAAGTCTGAGGCTAGCGTGGGCTGCTCATGATCCACCTATCTCCACTTCCGAGTAGTGAGATTATAGGCCCACGCTCCCACAGGTTAAAAGACTCAACCAGGTATCTTCCTGTCGCCGTCAACCTTTTCTTAACATTAACTTACTGTACACACAGTGTATAGTGTGCATGTGGAGGTCAGAGGACAACCTGCAGGAATTGCTCCTCTCTTCCACTATGTGGGTTCCAGGGTCATCAGACTTGGCAGCAAGTACCTTTTACCAGCTGAACCATCGTTTCTGCCTCTTCCCCCTTAGTTTTTTTTTTTTATCTAGGTCTTCATTTTTCATTGAAGCTGGAGTTCACAAGAATCCTCGTGTCTCTACACTTTCAACACTGGGATTACAGGTAGCTTTTTATGTGGGTGCTAGGGATTGGAACTCAAATCACCATGCTTACTTGAAAGGATTCTACCCACTGAGCCATCTCTTCTGCCTCTGTGATGGTACAGCTGCACTACCAGGTCAACCACCTCTGTAACACAGCAGGTGTCTGTGAGGAAACCTGCAGAGGTTTAACCAAGGCCGGATGACCCACCCTGAATGGGGGCAGCCCTGTATGGAGTAGCCTCAGCACACACCTCTCTGTTTCTGACTGTGGATACTGTCTCCTACTCTGCAGTCATATCCTCCTACCCAAAACTCTATCTTCTCCTAAACTGTGAACCAAAACAAGTCCTTTTTTTCTTTTTGAGACCAGGACCGGGTTTTTCCGTGTCACCCTAGCAGTCCTAGAACTCACTCTGTAGACCAGGTGGGCCCCAAACTCTGAGACCCATCTGCCTCTGCCTCTCGAGTCCTGGGATTAAAGGTGTGAGCCAGTACTGCTGAGGCCTCCCAATCACTTTTAAAGTAGCATTATTGATATTAATTTTCATAAATCAGTCTTTAGATTCCCCTGGTTGCTACTCCTTTCTCTCAGGCCACAGGGCATGACCGTGCTTCTTTGCAAACAAAGAGCCCCACCTTCTGGGGGCCTGCAGGAGGGAGGGAAGAGCTTACCAGCAAACTTAATGGCTGTGATGGAGGAGGAGTGGTCGTCCAGGGTCTGCTCCAGGTTGTAGTTCTTCTCCACGTTTAACACATGGATGAGTCGGTCCCGACTGGCTGAAGCCAGCAAAGTCACTCCTGTAAGTGGACAGGACAAGCCTGGGTTAACACTGTTTCTACTTCCCAGATAAGCAGGTGACTGAGATGTCCAATGCTTGGAGAAGGGGGTCTTTGGCTCGAGAGCTTCAGCTAAGCTGCTCCAAAACAAGACAGGCCAGGTCCTGGACTCCAGACAGTCTTCTCCCAGAGCCCCCAGTTCAGTAAAGGCAAATCTTGTGTGTGTGCACTACACTTAACTGCAGTAGGCACCTAAGCATGCCACAGCACTACTCCTGTGAGTCCTACTGTGGGCTGCCATGCATTCTCTTAGCCTCACTTTAAACCATGGTCCAGCTCTGAGTCTTGGCTACCCAGACCCCAGGCAGGCCTTGCTGACCACTTTCAGCCAATCCTTTCATTGGGCCTTCTTCCCTTTATTGGCTCTCAGGCTCTGCCTGCTCTGCTCACCTAGTAGAGTTGTTTTGTTTAATATTTATTTAGACACACCAAAAGAGGGTGTCAGACCTCATTATGGATGGTAGTGAGTCACTATGTGGTTGCTGGGACTTGAACTCAGGACCTTTGGAAGAGCTGTCAGTGCTCTTACCCGCTGAGCCACCTCACCAACCCCCTAGTAGAGTTTTTATAACACCGCCCGAGGCTGGGCTAGCTCAGGAAAGAGACACTGAAAGAGAATCTGGTGGGCAGAGTGTGGAGGATGAAAGAATGAAGGTTGGTACTGAGAATCGTCTTGCCATAACGGGATCTAACTCCATCTAAACTGGACAGTGTGGTGGTCTGAATGAGAAATGGCCCCATAGGTCACGTGGTTGAACACGTGGTTCCCAGTTGGTCCTCCCTTATGGAGAGGTAATGGAGCCCCCAGGAGCTCGCCTGTTGCTGGAAGGGTATCGGTCACTGGGGACCAGCTGTAGGACTTGCAGCCTCACCCTACTTCCTGCTCTCCCTGCTTCCTGTGTGCAGACAAATCATCACCTGATGTCCTGTTCTTGTCACAGGAAATGCCTTCCCTGACATAAATAAAGGATAGGGCTCTCTCTCTCTCTCTCTGGAAGCATGAGATAAAATAAATTCTCTCTTCTGTCCATCATCTTTGGTCATGGTATTTGATTACAGCAGCACAAAAGCACTCAACACAGGCAGGCTATTCCAAGTGTAGTGTCTGAACCAAAAGATGAAGAAAACAGATAAATTCCACACGGAGGGAAACTCTACATGACTGGCCTGTACACTGCAGAAAGCCAAAGTCCAAACACCAAGTTAAGACTGGGAAGTACTGCAGAATAAAGACAGTAATGTAGCCAAGATAGCTACAACATGTGAACCTAGATGAGAATCAATGCTTCTATTAGAGACAGTACTTAGGAACTGACAAAATTTGAGTAAGAACCATTGTATAAATGTCATGGTATCAAAGTGGAATACACATATTTGATAAGTGTAGCACAGTGTTCCATATGTGTGTGCATATAAATAGATATAAACACATGTGCATGTATGTATGAATACACGTGACCAAGATGAGACCCAGGGTATCTACAATGATAGGTAATGTTCCAGCACTGAGCCACACCGCTAGCACAGTCATACAAATGCAGATGTCTTCTTCTGAGGGGAGTGAGGGGCAGGGGACATTATGCCTGAACTTTTACATCACCCCACAAAAAAATAAAATGTGAACGCTCTTATTTTGATCTGCATGTAGCACTCGCATACACACAGACCAACGGGAGAGAAAAGCAGAGGAAGACACGCACAGTCAAAGGGTTAGACTACATTTACAAGAAAAACCTGGATCTAGATGAAAGGGCTGTATGTATTTGCTATAATCTCCTTGCAATCTTTCTGTAGCAATTTAACACTTTTGAAAGGCATGCCGAGCACGATGTCCGTCCCTCCAGCAGATAACGAGCTTACTCACATCCTCACTCACACGCCGCCTCGGGCCCTGATGAGGTTCTGGGACCAGCATGAGCCCTGGCTGTCTTACTTTGTGGACTCCAAGCCAACGTGGTCCAGAGTCTAGCAACAGAGCTCTTACTGAAGATTCCCACTAGCTGCTGCTTCCTGTGGCTCTGCCCGCCTGACCTCAGCGTGCTGTGGGCTCACCTGTCTCAGGCTTGGAGTACTCCAGGCACAGCACCTCAGCATCGTGGGCCTCCACCTTAATCAGCTCATCCATGAAGTGCAGCTCGTGGATCCTGGAAGACACACTGCCAACTGTACCCTGCCCACAAGCTCTGGCCTGGCTCTAGGCAGTACTGCAGTCTTATCATGTCAAGTAGTCTGAGATGCCTAACCACATCTTCCCATCCAGAACACGGCTATGGTAAAGGGAACAGTGCAGAGGCAAGGAGACCTCTTATAGTTCGCAGGTCAATATATAACCACAGGGCTGTGGACAGTCCTCTGGAGCAAAGCCATCTTTGCAGAGCTAAATATCATAGGCAAAGCATCAGAGACCATATTCACAGATTTACCTTTCTTTTCTTTTTTTGAGACAGGATTTCTTGTATAGCCCTGGCTGTCCTGGAACTCTGCCTCCCAAGTGCAGGGATTAAAGGCGTGCAGTATCGTGGCCCAGCCGTTTTCCTTCTTTCTATCCTTTTTTTTTTTTTTTTTTTTTTTTTTTTGGTTTTTCGAGACAGGGTTTTTCTGTATAGCCCTGGCTGTCCTGGAACTCACTTTGTAGACCAGGCTGGCCTCGAACTCAGAAATCCGCCTGCCTCTGCCTCCCGAGTGCTGGGATTAAAGGCGTGCGCCACCACGCCCGGCTCCTTCTTTCTATCCTGATCCAAGCTTCCCCTTCCCCTCCTCTCTCAGTCTCTCCCTCTCACCCACCTCCCTTCTCCTCAGAAGAGGGGAGGCCTCCCATGGAAGTAAAATCAGATTCTTTAATCTTCTAGAGGGAGAGAGGGTCCTCACTATTTAGCCCTCGCTGGCCTTGTACTTGCTATGTAGGCCAGGGTGGCCTCAGGCTCACAGAGGTCTACCTGTCTCTGTCCTGTGCCTAGTTTTTAAATATATGTGTGTGCATCTTCGTGTGTGTGTGTGTGTGCGTGTGTGTGCGTGCCATAAGCACTTGTAACCGAGGATCCACTCCAGTGTTTAAGGAAATTCTCCATTATGCTTTGTTCACTCTCCATTCTGTCCCCCTCTCTCTTTAAGACAGGGTCTCTCTATGTAGCCCTGGGTGTCCCGGAACTTGCTCTGATACCAGAATAGAAGGTGTCACCACCACATTTGGCTCATCCCTCATTCTTTTTTTTTTTTTTTTTTTGGTTTTTCGAGACAGGGTTTCTCTGTATAGCCCTGGCTGTCCTGGCACTCACTTTGTAGACCAGGCTGGCCTCGAACTCAGAAATCCGCCTGCCTCTGCCTCCCGAGTGCTGGGATTAAAGGCGTGCGCCACCACGCCCGGCTTCATCCCTCATTCTTAAACATTCTCAAATACAGACTTTGCTCATTTCTGCCACCACAGCTCCTCTACCGTCTGCTGTGTGAGTTGTATAAAAGAGAGGTAAACCAGGGCTTAGGCCCAGCAGGCTTAGAGGACTAAATCAATGGTATCACAGTGCTTGGCCATCACCAGGCAGGGGGCAATAGTGTTCACCCAATGTTAGCACCTTTTACTGTTTGCCAGTCAAGGGGCAGCTGTCACCATGAGTTTAGTGACACACTCACCTCACTCAACGCAGTGACTGATATCACATTGCCAATATTTAAAAATCACAGAACTTCACAGGAAAAATGCAACAAACAAAAACAAAAAAACAGACTAGTGCTAAAGAGATGGTGGGTAAGGGTGACTGCTGTCAAGACTAACGATTTAAATCTCCAGAAACCACACTCGGAAGAGTTGACCCTTAAAGGCTGTCTTCTGATTTTCACACTTACAGTATAACATGCACATGCACGTACAGTAAATAAATAAATTAGAAGCAATTCACTAGTCACTCCATGGTAGCTAGCTGCCCCTCCATGGGGGGACATGCTTTGCAGTCTCTTCCCCACTTGCTTGTTCCAGACTAGGCTGGCACAGTGGCCACGTACCACCTTAAAACCTGCTCTCTTGAACAGGCTCATGTTCCACTAGCACCCATCAGCTAGGCATGATGGCTGCTCATGCCTTTCCTACAACGCTAGCACCCTAAAGGCTGAGGCAGACACAAATTGAAGACTGAACTAGGCTACATGGTAAGTTCTAGGCCATAGTATGAAACCGAGTCTCGATGCCTGAGACAGAGTGGGGAGATTGCTCAGTAGGTAAAGTGCTTGCTGTGTAAGTCTGAGGATCTAGGTTTAGATCCCCAACACCCACGTAAAAAGCTAACTACAGCAGAATGTGCCTAGAACTCCAGCACTTGGGAGCAGACATAAAGGGGATCCGGGGACTTGCTGGCCAGCCAGTCTAGCCAAACTGGTGAGCTTGGATCAGTGAGACAGCTGTCTCAGAAGATAATAAGTGTAATATCGACAAAAGCAGAGATCCAACCTTGACCTCTAGCCTCCAACCAGGGGCTTTTTTTTTTTTTTTTTGGTTTTTGTTCGAGACAGGGTTTCTCTGTGTAGCCCTGGCTGTCCTGGAACTCACTTGGTAGACCAGGCTGGCCTCAAACTCAGAAATCTGCCTGCCGCTGCCTCCCGAGTGCTGGAATTAAAGGTGTGAGCACCACGCTCTAGCCTCCATACAGGCACATACAAGTATGCATACCCACATACACATGGATACATACATAAGTGACAACAAATCTGGACGCGGTAGTGCACACTTGTAATCCCAGAACTCAGGAGGTAGAAACAGGGGAATTAGGAGTTCAAGGCCATCTTGGCTATATAAGTCTGTTTTTAAAAAAACCACACCAGGGGCTGGAGAGATGACTTAGCAGTTAGGAGCACTGGCTGCTCTCCAGAGGACCTGAGTTTGTTAGGTGACTCATAAGCACAGGTAACTTAAGCTCCAGATGATCTGGCATCCCTTTAGCATCTTCTAGGTAGACACACCCACACACCCATGAGACACACAAAACAAAAATAAAACAACCAGCCGGGCGTGGTGGCGCACTCCTTTGATCCCCGCACTCGGGAGGCAGAGGCAGGCGGATTTCTGAGTTCAAGGCCAGCCTGGTCTACAAAGTGAGTTCCAGGACAACCAGGGCTATACAGAGAAACCTTGTCTCAAAAAATTGAAAAAAAAAAAAAAAAAAAAAAGAAAACCAAAACCAAAACCAAACCAAACAAACAAAATTAGTGAACAACTTTGAACTTTGTGAGGTGGGTAGACCACCTGGGCCTTCCCTGCTCTACTGCACTGAATCCTCAGGGCCCATGCCCTTACAGCTGGCTCCTCCCACTGACCTTTAGCTTCTGTGCCCAGTGCCTGGGAAAGTGTTCCATAAATCCCTGACCAGTGAGGAAGCTAGTCCTCGAAGCTGCTGAGGTCCTGGTAGCTACTATGACTTCGGACCTTCAGGAAGCCCCTTCCAGTTGAAGTCCTGAGTGCTGCTGGTAACTGGATTATATCCATGGTCCCAAGACCAGGACTCTTCCCCAGTGCCCTGAGACTCCCCCATGCTAGGTCCAGGAGGGGAACACCAGACACTATCAGGGCCACTTGCCTCAGATTTCCACTGCGGTCGCCTGAAGCCAAGTGCTGGCCGTCAGGACTGACCTGCATGACTCGAACCCCAGCTTTCATATCCATGGGAGTGCCGTTCTCACTGCCCCGGTCTGGGAAGTGAGACAGGTCCTGCAGGTGCTGGATGTCATTCTCTACATAGACCACCTTCAGCAGAGACTGTGGGAAGAGAGGCAATGGTCAGTATTGCAAGGAGCTTACAGCGGCTCTGTGCTTAGCGCCTCCCACAGCACAGTCCTTCCAGTTCAAGAGAGGAGCTTCCTTGCCGTTAGAGGAGATGCTAGGCACTAAGAGATTGCTTGGGTGGTCTTTTTCCATCTGGCCACATGAGGATGACAGCTATCTTACATGACAAAATGAGATGGAGGACCCCTGAGTCAATAAGCTGCCCCCAGACCTTTTGAAACAAATGTGTGAGTGTTCTGCCTGTCTGCATGCGTACCAAGCATGTGCTGTGTCGAGGACAGAATCAGTCTTTGCATACTCTGCAACTGGAGTTAACTGGTTGTGAGCTGCCATAGGATGCTGGGAACTGAACCCAGGTCCTCTACAAGTGTTCTTACCTGCTGCCCCACCTCTATAGCCCACACGGCCCTTTTTTTTTTTTTTTTTAAAGATTTATTTATATGTAAGTACACTGTAGCTGTCTGTCTTCAGACACTCCAGAAGAGGGAGTCAGATCTCTCGTTACGGATGGTTGTGAGCCACCATGTGGTTGCTGGGATTTGAACTCCGGACCTTTGGAAGAGCAGTCGGGTGCTCTTACCCACCGAGCCATCTCACCAGCCCCCACATGGCCCTTTTATGCCTGAGAAAACCACACTTTCACAAGAGTTTTAAGATGTTCTTTTTCTGGGGCTAAAGCATTTTCTTCTGGGAGAAGCTTTTCTGCTGACGGGACGGACTCTTGGGATGACGTGACGGTGCCTTAGCATCCTGTCCTTTCCTTTATGGTGCTCCTGCAGTTGTGTTTGCATATGACTTGAAATTATTGAACCCCTATCTGTTTCACACTAGACCTGGAGGTGGGTCTTTTAGCAAATCATAAAATGAGTGATTCAGTTCTCAGCTCCCCAGAAAAGGTCCCTTGCTAACCTAGCAGTACTGAACAAAACTTCAGGAAACTGTTTCTCTCCAGCCTCTCCACCAGCCTCTTCCTATGATCCACCTGGCACACCAGCCGAGGTTCCCAGTATGACAGCCACTTAGATGAGGTAAGTCCCTGCCTGGTTCTGCCCACTGTGCTCCCCTTGGGTTGCTACTCAAGACTTGGACGCAAGATCATCTCTAGTTGCGCTGCCAGGAGAGGATGCAGACACAGACTTGAACAGCAGAAGCCAGGTGGGAGAGAAAGAAGAGACATCACGCCACAGAGCATGGTGAGGGGATGGAGGAACACAGAGAGACAAGAGTGCACTATTCCTGGTTCTGCCCCTGGGGAGGCCTAACGCCCCTGTTCCACAGGGAAGCCAGCACACTCCCAGGAAGCCAGCACACTCCCGGGAAGCCAGCACACTCCCGGGAACCAGAGTGCAGAGAGGCTACTCACATCGCTGAAGATGTTCTTCTGCCATCGAGTGTCAGAGCCCCTATCCAAATTCCAGAAGCGGATGGTATTGTCTGAGGAACAAGTCAGAAAAGTCCCGGACGGCAGGCAAGCTCTCTGGTCTTCAAATTCAGGGTACACCTACAGTCCCAGAGAGCAAGGTAATACTGCAATGACAGTGATGATGGACTGCTGCATTTGTGAAAAACCAAGCTAAACCTTGAAATGGTGCTGAACGCCTAGTTGGGAGGTGATGCAGGAGAGTCAGAAGTTCACTTCAGCCTTAGCTACACACTGAGTTCAAAACTAGCCTAAGGGGCTGGTGAGATGGCTCAGTGGGTAAGAGCACCCGACTGCTCTTCTGAAGGTCCAGAGTTCAAATCCCAGCAACCACATGGTGGCTCACAACCATCTGCAACGAGATCTGGCGCCCTCTTCTGGAGTGTCTAAAGACAGCTACAGTGTACTTACATATAATAAATAAATAAAATCTAAAAAAAAAAAAAAACTAGCCTAGGCTACAGGAATCCTTGTCTCAAACAAAAAAAAGAAAAAAAAAAAACATTTTGAGAACTACATAACAAGATCCTAGTCTCAAGAACACAAGACAGGAGCACTGGTGCATACCTATAATCCCAGCACTTGGAAGAGGTAGATACATCTCTGCAAGTTCAAGGCCAGCTAGGGCTACAAATGAGACACTGTCTAAAAGTGTGTGTCTCTGTGTGTGTGTTTCCAGATAGAAAAAAAGTTTTAAAAAAAGTGACCTTTTCAGAATTGAATAATTGCCATTCTTCAATTCTGGTATTTAACATGAAAAAAAAAAAACCAAATAAATAATAGGGTATTTTTATTCTATAATTCCTTGTGTCTGTGACAACTAGGAGTCACCTTAGTGACCTGAATGAGTGGCAGGATGGAAATGCAGTTCTGTGGTAGGGTTCTTATATAGTATGGATAAAGCTGTGGGTTCAACCTCAGCAGCAAAAAATGAAAGAAAAATTAAACCACCCATGCCAATTCCCACTAAAAAACCAGTTATTCCAAAAAAAAAAAAAAAAAAAAAAAAGGCTGGGTCCAGGCCTGGGACAAGAAATGTACAAGGAAATGCTAGAGCATCTTGGCACCGTACCAACAAAGTGCTACCAAAGACTATTAGAGTCGCTTACAACCACTAAAGCCAATGTAGAGAAACTCCCATTGAACAAGAATGTGAACTCCAACAATATGGATGGTGACAGCAAAAGCATGTCCACCATGATAAAATACACAAGTTATACAACACTATGAACCGAAACAACCAGGGACCATCAGCAGGCAGACCATCAGTTGGCTGTACTGCAAACAGGAAAGCAGAGGGGAAGAACCAAGCATCAGCTGGCCATCACTGCACCAAGTGAGCAGATGCTACAGCGAAGAACTCCTCATCCATGTGAGCAGGCCGACAAAAGAACTGACAGATGAGGACAGCCCACAGCGAGCCCCTCCACTAGGAAATGCTTCATCTGTGCGTTGAACCTTTACATCTGCTGCTAACAACAGTCAGTTAGCTGTACACAGAGTGCTCTCTCTCTCTTTTCAGACAGGGTTTGGCCTTGAACTCAAGAAATCCACCTGCCTCTGCCTCTCAAGTGCTGGGATTAAAGGTGTGCGCCACCACTGCCCGGCCAGCTTTCTCCTTATTTTATGTTTGACAGTTTGCCTGCATGCAGGTATACCATGTGCATGTAACGCCAACTAATGTGAGGAGAAGGTGATGATCTCCTAGAACTGTGGTTGAGGGCCACCGTGAGCCACGATCATTCCCAGTATTTCCAAGAGCAGCATATATTCTTACCACTGAGCTTTCTCCCTAGTCTCTAAACAGAGCTTTTGGCCTTTCATTTATTCTCTCTATTACAGGTTCTTGCTTTCTGTACAGCCTTGGAACTTGCTGGCCATAGCAGAGCCTCTGCCTTCAGAATACTTGAATTACAAAAATATACATGGGCCACCAACCCTGTCCAAGTTTTTCTTTTCTTTGAGACAAGTTCTCCTGTATCCTAGGTTGGCCTTGAGTATTCTGTACAGCCAAGGATGTCCTTGAGTTCCCAATCCATCTGCCTCTGCATCTCAAGTCTAGGGATTACAGGTGTGCCACCAAACCTATCTCAGTCTGTGTCTCTCTCTTTTTTTTAATTTTGCTTATTTTTTTTTAAAGATTTATGTATTTATTATATGTAAGTACACTGTAGCGGTCTTCAGACACTCCAGAAGAGGGAGTCAGATCTCATTATGGATGGTTGTGAGCCACCATGTGGTTGTGGGATTTGAACTCAGGACCTTTGGAAGAACAGTCGGGTGCTCTTACCTGCTGAGCCATCTCACCAGCCCCCAGTTTGTGTCTCTTAATGCAATGGTTAGATGACTTCTCTAAGCTCTATGGAGAATACCCAAGCTGAGCCCAAGGGGACAGAGCTGGACAGTGAAGAGGGAAAGCAGTCTCACCTCTACATTCCAGACAAAGGAGCTGTGAAAGAGCTCTGACCATATCTTGCTGACTTCATCAATGTCCTTGACATCCCAGATGTAGATGCTGTGGTCTTTGTAAACACAGGACAGCCACTGGTTGATGGGATCAAAGGTCAGGGCCACTGTATCTGGGTAGACTGCTTCTGCTTTTCTATGGAAGAGGAAGCTACCAAAGCCATACGGGTCAGTCACCATCAGTGCCAGTCAGCCATCTTCCTAATCCAATTCCACTTCTTTGCCCTCTCTTTTCTGTTTTGCTTCTAATATAAGTTGCAAACTGGAAGTGCCTATCTGGCTCAGAGAGCACATTCATTTTCCTGAAAATGATAGCACTTATTATTTATTGCTACACTAAAAATGAAAGTATAACTGAGAAGTTACATAAGCATGCAGCTTCATGAAGATCATGAAGAAATGGTGGCACCCACTGGAGTCTGTAGTTGTGCAAGGACCACACCCTTGATGGTCATCAATGGTGAGAAGATCAACAGCAACTGCCATCTGCAATCACACACCAACCAACGATGATACTGACAGCAAATGTGAAGCCAGGCGTGGTAGCGAATGCCTTTAATCCTAGCACTGGGAAGCAGAGGCAGGCAGAGCTCTGAATTTCAGGCTAACCTTGTCTATAGAGTGAGTTCAAGGACACAGAGAAACCCTTTAAGAAGAGGAGGGAGAGGAGGAGGAAGAAAGTGCATCATGTGTGTGCTTGGTACCTACTGAGGTCATAAGAAGGTGCTAAATCCTCTGGAAGTGGAACTTTTGTGAGCCCTCACGTGGGTGCTGGGAACAGAACTCAGGTCCTCTGGCAGATCAGCAAGTGCTCTTAATCACTGAGCCATCTCTTCAATCCCTTTTGTTTGAGATAGGACCTCACTACATAGCTAGCCTGGTACTTCCTCTGATGGCAAGTGGGTGTGAGTTGAACAAGAATGGCCTTGAGTGCCTGGCATGGTGGCCCACGCCTTTAATCCCAGCACTCGGGAGGCAGAGGCAGGTGAATTTCTGAGTTCGAGGCCAGCCTGGTCTACAAAGTGAGTTCCAGGACAGCCAGAGATACACAGAGAAACCCTGTCTCGAAAAAACAAAAACCAAAAAACAAAACAACAACAAAAAGAATGGCCTTGAACTCAAAAAGATCTGTTGCAGGTGTGTGCCACAATGCCTGGCTGAATTACTGATTATCATTTCTATTCCCATTCCATTCAACCCAAGATCCTGTCCATTTCTGTCCAAAATGAACATATACCTCAGGCCTCTTCTCTTTTATTTGGCTTCGTTAATAACTGATCCAAAACAGCAGTGCAAAGGGCTGAGGCACAGCCTCGAGGCCTTGGGTTTCCTACACAGACTATATAGTACTTGCTGCGTGCCACTCAATTCTCCCCAGGAAAAGCGGTTGTTTCACAGATGAGGACTCGAACTCAGAGGGGCTCACTGATGAGGCCCCACAGCACACTACAGCAGGAGGAGCTAGGCAGCCTGGCTACTGCAACAGGCCAGGATCTGTAGCTTATGCTTTCCTTCTCTTCCCTTTCCACACTCAGCTACTCTCTCTCCAGCTTTCTCTTGGAGAAGTTGCTGTCCTTGAAGCTAACAATCTCCAAAGAGGCAGCCCATCATGATTAGATACCCATGCTACTTCCCATAAAAAGACTTGCAACAAAGGGAACAGGCCGTAGCTTGGCCCTCCCCTCCATCCCGGACAAGGCATTCATATGATTCCACATTCAAGGGCTTATTATGCAACCTCCTACAGCTAGCCCCATGAACCTCACAAGAGAGACAGGCTCACCCAGCTTCTCCATCAGCATTCCAGCCACCCAGTCCCCCAACCCTTTGCTAGTTCTGCAACATGCTGTACCATTTATACTGGCTATTAATAACACCACAGGTTTCTTCTTCCAGCTACTCAGTGGCCACAGCCCTGCCTAGCACATCTCTCAGTCACTGCTTCCCTCTGACACTATCTCACTTGTGGACTTTCCATGGAGCTCCCTCCCTTGGACTAAGGCTTCATGGAGCAGAGGTTGGCTGTCAGATTTTTTTTTTTTTTTTAAAGACAGGGTTTCTCTGTATAGCCCTGGCTGCCCTGGCTCTCACTCTGTGGACCAGGCTAGCCTTTAACTCAGATCCGTCTGCCTCTGCCTCCCAAGTGCCGGGATTAAATATGATAAACACAATGACTGGATGCTGGCAGAGATTTTTTTTCTGGCTCAGATTTCTGCTTTCAGCCTTGGGCTGTCTCTAAGTAGCTGCCTAATAAATGTTATAGCCCAGGGGAACACGTTTGCTTGTCACCATTCCTGCACTGAGCATTTCTTCCCTGATGCAGCAGTGTCCCCTTACCCTAAAGCTTGCCTGAGGAGTAGGACTTTTAGGCACACACACACCACCAATGCTCAGAGCTAAGAGTGGGTATGGGCTTGCAGGCGAACGGATGTGAAAGCATGGCTGGATGCTATCCAACAGATTCTGAGCATATCCTTCTTCCCCCAGTGTAGGACAGTACCTGGAGTCCAGTCCGTGGGCCACGTCCACTCCCAGGTAGTGTGGTTTGGGCAGGTTGGTGAGGTAGAGTAGGCTGTGGGCCTGGAAGATTCGGACTATCCCATCTGTGCATCCACAGAAGATCAACTCGTCACTGACACACAGGCAGGAAGACAAGGAGACCTGAGGGTGGGTAGTTCACAAGATTTTGAAATACAGCAACAGTCACCACTGAAGATGTGCCAGTATGAAGAAGCACGGTTTGGGGCAGAGTCGCCACACTTATTCACAGAACAACTTAACTGTGTGTAAAAAATGTGTCGGGGCTGCAGAGCTGGCTCAGCAGCTAAGAGCACTTGTTCAAGTCACAGCCACATGGTGGCTCACAACCATCCGTCACTCCAGTTCCAGGGGCTCTGATTCCCCCATCTGACCTCCACAGGCACCAAAGCATAAGTGGTGCATATGCACACATGCAGGCAGAACAAGCATACACATAAAATAAAAAGAAAGAAATCTGAAAAAGTATGTCTTCAGCAGACAGTGGCAGGTCACTTGTAGTATCTGGGTTGAAGTTCAGACCCAGACACACAGACAAAAGGGTTGTAAGTGCCAGACTCTACACAAACTCCAGTTTCCTGTAGGAATTTATGAATCATTTGGTGCTCTGTAAAAGTGTGTGTGTGTTTGTGCTATTTTTGGCTTTGTTTGTTTTTTAAGACAGGGTCTCACTACGGAGCCTGAGACAGAGTAGCAATCCCCTTGCCGCAGACTCCTAAGAGCTAGGATTAGGGTGTGCAACACCACACCTTACTAACAAGGGGGTTTCTTACACCAACAGTGGTGGTGACCAACTGTAATCCTAGCACTAGAAAAACTGAAGGACCACAAGTTTGGAGTCAGTCAGTGCTATAAAGAGACCCTGTCTCAACAGAAGCAAACAAACAAAATAGCTTTTAAGTTATTTAAGTTCTAGAAGAAAAAAAATGAAAGGAAAAATCAGAAAAAGAGGTTATGGCTGATGAGCCGGCTCCTCAGTCACAAGTGCTGAGCTGACGGCTCTGAAGAGGGCAGGAGCTTGGTCCCCAGTGCCCACAGCAGGCAGCTCAAGACCACCTGGAACTCCAGCACCCGTGCATCCTACATCACCTGCTGGCCTCCGTGGGCGCCTGCATTTATGCGGTGACAGGACCAGAGTTTGGTTCCCAGCACCCAAGTGGTCAGTTCACAACTGTCTGTAACCTCAGCTCCAGGAGCGAACACCTTCTTCTGGCTGCTGTAGGAACCTGCACTCATTTGCATAAACACACAAATACACAAGTAAAAATAAAATCATTCTAAAAATGATGTCTAAGTTCCCAGAAGTCAGATAAAATGTGGAACACTTCCATATGCTGTAAGCTCTTAAGACAAGTGTTGGGGGCAGTGACAGAGGCCAGCCTGGAAAATGAGTAAAAGCCCATTGCTTCCATGGGCTGTGCACTGCCAATGGGAAACTGAGCTTGGAGCAGGTTCATAGCTTGGACTCAACTTTCAGGTACTGGGAGAAAAAAACAGCAACTCTGCAATTTATTAAAACACTGACCTTTAGTCTAAAGTTCTACATATTTGCATAGGCTTTTCTTTTTTGACAGAAAAAAAAAATAGTAGGCTGGAAGGGGTGGGGAGGGTATAGGGGACTTTTGGGATAGCATTTGAAATGTAAATGAAGAAAATATCTAAAAAAGGAAAGAAAAAAGAAGAGAAAAACAAAACAGAACAAAACCAACAAAAAATTTATTTTTTAAAAAAAATAAATTTTTTTTTAAAAAAAAGTAGGCTCAAGATACCTTAAATTACGGGGAAAAAAATGACTCCTGCATATTATGTCATGTGACTTCTTTAGGGAAGGAGGCATTACCATTTAACCTTTTTCCTGATTCGTGTATTTATGCAGGAGGAAGGGATGCTCTGGGCACAGCGTCAGCACATGTGCAGTGAGAGGACACTGTAGGAGCCAGCTCTCTCCTTCCAATGAGGAACTTGGGCTGCCTGGCTTGGAGGCTGGCACACTGACTTGCTCAGCCATCTTACTGGCTCAGTATTTACTTTGACAGACGAGGAAATGAGAAAACTAAGGCTCAGAAAGGAAGAGTCACGCATGGAACCTGTGCTGACAGCCACTGACATAAAGCCAAGCATGGCGGTGCACACTTGCAATCCCTCAGGAGGGTGAGGCTAGAGATCATGAGCCTCAGGATGGACTGAATTTCACAATGAAGGGGACCCTGTCTCAGAGAAAACACCTCAACCCCTCCCCAGATCATCAGCAGGTGGGAAGAGCAGTTCCCCAGCTGACAGCCAGCAGAGAGGGAGGCGGGTACCTTCAGGTTGATCCACTTGTCCAGCACCCTCTTCTCATTGAACTGGCAGAGGAGACCAGAGTAGGACACACAGAAGGTATTGCCTGCCATCCGGCCCCGGCCGCAGGCCACGCCACAAAAGATATTGTTGTGCAGCTCACCCAGGATGCCTGAGCGCCCTACCAGGGGCACTGTGCTGGTTACCTGGAACACAGCAAGACATGTTAGAGTCTATGTCCTTGCCTCGTGCTCAGCAGGGCCATCATAGGTCCTTTACTGACACAGCTGAAAAGGAGGGCTTTAAGAGGGTCTTCCATGTGGAGGAGAAGGAAGAAAAGCAGAACCTGTACTCGGGGCAGAGGGGCCAGGAGGCAGTGCTCCATCAGTGAGCTCTGGCCTAGAGGCAGAGTCCAGCGGGATTACCCAAGAAGCTGGGTGACCTGGGAGACCCTGCCTCCAAGTCTCAGGTAGACATAGGAGCATGCTGCTAGTGACCCTCTGAGACCTGACCATATGGGTGTAAAAACTCACCTTGGCCTCAGTAGAGGCTTCTAAGAACCAAAACCTCACATGCCGATTCCCAACGGTGACAAAATAGCTGCTGTCCTCAGAGAAGGAGAGAGCGATGACTCTACATGACACCTTGTTGGAAGCCACCACAATGTCTTTCTGGAAGAGTAGGCACAGAGCAGTTCACAGCACCACCCACCCATCCACACTGGGCTCTCTCTGCTTTCTCTCCCATTGTTCTTGGACCTGGCGGCAGTGGTCTAAACTCTAGGGAAAACTGTGCAACGCTGGTCATTCCTAGGCTCCAGAGTGCAGACAGAGAAAGGTCCCAGGAAGAGTAAGTTTCAGAACTCCCACCAAGGGCCAAGCTCTGCAGCCACATGTTGGGAATGGTAACAGCTGGAGGTAAGGACAACACAATCTATGGCTACCACACAAAGGGCTGTTGCTCTGGGCCCTGCCCTGAGCCCCTCATAGCTGTGGATGCCAGCTCATGAGGGAAGTGTTCCTCCACCCTGCCAGGCTGTGTTCAAAGTCACATGGTGGGTCAGAAGCAGAACCAGGACTTCAAGTCCTGCTACAGCTGTGCCATAGCCCAGCCTTAGAGTGTGCGTCAGGGAGCTGGAGCTCACACAGCCAAGGGTAGATGCTAGGAAAACCATTCTACAGGTGAAGAATAGTCAAGGCGCTTGTGCACAGCCACAGCTAGTCAACACAAAAATAACACTTCTGTCCTAACCTTGCAGTGTGGCTGCTCGGTTCCCGATCTGTTCCCTATACCAACAGACATGATGACCCAAACTCTGCCTTGCCACCAGGTGACCTCAGGGACAGAAGCCTCACTGTAAGCATGGTGCAACAGCAGGCAATAGGCTGGTAGTGCTCCCTAATGCCCAAGGTTTAGGGTGCTAGTGACTCCCTGCCTGCCCACTCGGTTCTCACCTTCCAGTCCCAAACATTGAGGACCATGTCATGTTGGTAGCCCATGGACACGATGTGCTTCATATTGGGTGAGAAAGCCACACAGGCCACACCATACTTGTGGCCCAGCATCTCTGCCACTTGAGTCTTCTCCTCCACATCCCAGATGCGCACAGCTGGCCGGTGTCCGTTCTGGGAGGCAGAGGGGATGAGGCCATTACTATTGCTGAACTATATGTAAGGCAGGGTGTGATGGTTTGTGTACACTTGGCCCAGGGAGTGGCACTATTAGGAGGTGTGACTTTGTTGGGAGAAGGGGTATCACTGTGGGTGTGGGCTTTAAGACCCTCATCCTTGCTGTCTGGAAGTCAGTCTTCTCCCAGCAGCCTTCAGATGAAGATGTACAACTCTCTGCTCTGCCTGCACCATGCCTGCCTGGATGCGGCCATGTTTCCACCTTGATGATAATGGACTGAACCCTATAAGCCAGCCCCAATGAAATGTTGTCCTTACAGGAGTTGCCTTGGTCATGGTGTCTGTTCACAGCAGTAAGACCCTAACTGAGACATAGACAGGGCTAGAAGTTGGCACTGCTGTAACTTGTTCCCAAAGCCACCTCCCCTATTTGCCACAGGAATTGTCTAAAATCAGGAGCCAATTCAGAGACTGCCAAGCCTGCTGGAAGCAGAAGGAATGGCCCCTGGACCTTTCCCACCTGCTCAGTCAAGACTCACCTCTCCTGTCACTATGTACTTCCCATCTGGGGAGAAGGCCAGGGCACTCAGGGACTTCCTGGGGACAAGCAAAGGGGTCGTCACTGGTTTCACCAAGCACTGTGCTCTTGCCATTCTAGCCACTCCTGGTCCCCAAGGCTGGGGAAACAAGAGCCAGCAGCTCCTACACAGCCACTGTAGCCTGCGTGCCCAGCAAGGCACTCAGGGAGTGGAACAAGACCTCAGGCAGAGGTCTCCTCCTCCCTCAATACCAAACCCAAAACTGCAGACCCAGAATCGGGGTTTTGCTTCCTTCCCCAGTGTGGAGTGAGCTTTCCAGGACCTTATCCACCTGTAACACAGTCCTGAATCTCAGGTGCAGGAAACGGTACAGGCTTGGCCTATGCTCATGGGTGGACCCTGGTCGACAGGGCACAGATATAGCTCATTGAGTGTTCTAGAAACCCCCACAACTGAAATGTTTCTAATACTCTGTATGCATGAGTGCACGTGGAGGTCAAAGGTCAATCTTCAGTGTGACTCCTCAGAAGCTACCTGACTGATTTTCTTGAGACAGGGTCCCTCACTAGGACCCAGGGCTCACCAGTTAGGCTAGACTGGCTGGCCAATGAGCCCCCCAGGGATTCCTGTCTCTACCTTTCTCACACTGGGAACTATAAGCATGTCGCCATGCCTAACTATTTATGTGGGTCCTGGGGACTGGATTTAGGTTCTCATGCTTGCAAAGCTAGGACTTTACACACAGAGCTATCTCCAGCCAGTCTCTGATACGCTTAACTAGCCTGAACGTGGGTTGAGTAGCTGGCATGGCTTCTGGAAGCAAGCCCATGCCCAGGCTGTATAGCTTTAGCTCCTCTTTCGTTTCAATCCTGTTTTTACACTTTGTTTTTGTTTTCTTAGACAAGATCTCATTGTATAGCTCAGGCCTTACTTCACAATCCTTCTGCCTCAGCACCCTAAGTGCTGGAATTACAGGCTCGTGTGGCACCCACCTGGCTTCTATGTGAGCCTGACAAACTCACAGATGTCCACCATCCTCCCTGGCCTGTGTATGCCATGTAGTGACTTCTCTTTATCGTCCCTATGACATCAGCTCCCTCCCTAAGATGCAAGGGGTGGTGCAGCTTCTGTTGGGGCTTCCCTTCCCCTTTCCTGGTCCCCTGCACCCAGCACTTGGGCCCATGACAAGTCTGCGGTTCCTTGACTCTCCATCTCTGCTGCACCTCGGCCATTGCTAGTGTTCCTCCTATACATGAGTATCATTACTTCCGTCTAGTCTCAAGCTCAGGGAGGCCTTCTGATATAGCTTTCCCTGTTTTCTTTTCTAACACCCCTCAGGCATTTTCCTCTCATAATCAGCTAGTAATCAGCTAGTGGGTTGTGGTCTGTCTCTCACGCTGTCTAGAACTCTAGAGGGCAGATCCTTGTCTCTGCTCACTGATAGGTCATCAACACCTGGAACAGTACTTAGCACAAAGCAGGTCCCGTGAACATGGCTCAGGGAGTGAGTCACCACCCGAGAACACCTCCATGCTCTGAGGGGACGGGGATTTGGGCCAGCACCCTGGTCCCCCAACCCTGCCCCAAGCCCAGTCCCAGCCTACCTGGTAGTGTTAAATATATGCTGCTGCTTGTTCTCCTTGGGGTTCAAGACCACCACCACACACCTAGGGAAAAGAAGAATACAAGTCTAAACTGGGGGCTTGGAAGAAGTACTGGGCCCAGGGACGGCTCTCTTCCCAAAGAAACCCCCCCGTGTTAGTAAGGCTGCCTGGTTTTGTGGCTGGGTTTTGTCTCGTCATGGAGCCTAGGCTGGCTCCCGTGGTTTGGATGTGGTACTGAGGATGGAACCCACGGGCTAGTACGCTAGGCAAGCGCCCTACGGCTGAGTTGCATCTCCAGCTTTTATAAAGCTGCGCCTGGGCAGAAGATTCTCTTTCTGCTCGCCCCTTCCTCCAGACACTAATGCTGAGAAAGCTTGGGCACTTGTAAATATGAATACATTTTGAAACAAAAACAAGCAATTCCTTTGTGGGGACTCTTCTGCAGGCCCTAGGCCTACAGACCTCATGGCTATAACTGCCTTAAAGCCTCACAGCTGTCAGGTGAGGCCAGGGTGCTTTATATCTCATTTATTTATATCTGACTCAGAGGGCCGAAGGCCAGAGAGGGGAAGCTCTTTGCACAGGCCAGCCAGCAGGTCATAGGTCAGAAATGGAGTGGAGGTGAATGTGTGCCAGCGGGATTTAAGAGCTCGGCCTGTGCTCAACCTGTTTCCCAAGGCCTCATTAACGGATACCATGTTACTATGAGTCTACCCGACCCATTTTGCTGGGGGACAGGAAGAAGCTCTTTCACTGCCTAAGCAGTGCTGGGTTAGACAAGTTAGGCTAGACTGGCTGGCCAATGAGCCCCCTAGGGAGTCCCGTCTCTACCTCTCTCACACTGGGAACTATAAGCACGTTGCCATGCCTAACTATTTATGTGGGCCCTGGGAACTGGATTTAGGTCCTCATGCTTGCATAGCTAGGACTTTACACACAGAGCTATCTCTCCGGGCTAAACTGGATGTCCTTGAGTTCTCTCACCTACCCAAATGGAGTATATTCCTAGGGAGACGCAGAGGCACTAAGAAGAGTATATGCAGTCGAGCTTGACCTAAGTTTGGGTTTTAGCCACTTGAGTTTCCCATAACTGTCACCACCTGACATTTGATTAAAAGGCTTTCGAAGCACTGCCTTGCTGGGTACTACTCCTGACACAGATGGGCCTGTGGAGTCCCCTCCATAGCTCTCATAGGAAGCAGCCTTCTACAGATGGGAAAGCCCAGGTCCAGAGAGATATACCAGCGACTTCAACTCCAAATCCCTAACCAGTGACCAGCCGCTGAAGCCCACACATGTGCTTACCCTGCTAAGTAGGCCACATGGCCTGTGCCAGGGTCACAGGTTAGCCCACTGCTGTTCTGGGCTGTGATGCCAAGCACCTTCTCAAGTGTCACCTGCAAAGAAAAGGGCCGTCAGAAAAATATTTGCTCCAGCAGCCCCCAACATGGCACAGCTGCCTCAGCCATGAGTCTTAGTTCTTGCTGCATTCCACACACGCCCTGGGCTTCTGAAGTCATGCTATGCTGGTTACCAGCAACTAGCACTTGACCTTTGATAGCATTCCCCTGCCTGCTGCAAGAGGAAGAAGCTGGGACTGCAGGGGAGGGAGAGCGCCTGGTGACAAGGTGACCTCTGACTACAGGTCAAAGGATGCTGTGGATGAAAGACCTAAATCCTGACAATCTGTGGAGAAGAAAGCATCACAATTTACAGATAAATTTAAATCATCCTTATTTACAGATAAGCCAGAGGATCAGTCCTGCCACAGGAGAGCAGCACGGTTGAGGTGCAAACCAAAGCACTGAAGTTCCAAGGCCAGCACTTCAGGTCACACAGAGCAGACACAACACTGAGCAAAAGCAGTGTTCTCTCATCAGATTCAGTCTCGAGTAGGGAAACAAGTCACACTAAAAAAAAAAAGTTTTAACAGGTTGAAGCTAAAGCCCAATAACAGAATGCTTGCCTAGTGTGTATAAGGCCTTGGGTTTGAGTCCCAGCACAGAAAAAAGAAAAGAAAAAAATATTTACTTTGAGACAAGGTCTATTTGTGCAGTCCTGCCTGTCCTGGAACTATGTAGACCAGGCTGACCTCGAACTCACAGAGCTTAACCTGCCTCTGCCTCCTGAGTGCTCAGATTAAAGGTCTGTACTGCCATGCCCAGCTAAAAGATTTTTTTTTAATCTAACAATAAAATTTATGTGTCAGAACTTCATCATGGTTGCTAAAACAATAAATAAGAAACTACAGACTAACAGAAGTGTGATACTTTCATATATTAAATATACTGGTTTCTAACTACGGTACAGAAAACCATTCTCTGTAGCTGGCCTTTTGGACTACTTTGTGGGTGCCTTTTTTTTCCACCCTTCTCCAGCCCTTTTCCACCCTATCAACTCCCTAACACCAGGTGGAAGAGAAAAAGAGGCTAGAGGGAAAAGGGAGATATTATTAAACTACGTCCTGCTGATTAGAGGCGTCAAGTTCCTTTGGGGCAAGTTTGATCTTCACTGTCAGGACATCTAATTTCTTCTTTTTGTCTCTTTGGACAGAACTGCTTGGCAAACTGCAACCAACCACAACTAGCAGCAACCAACTTCATCCAACCAACAACGGGTCAACCAGCCCCTTCTATCAGTACTCTAGCATTTACATATCCTCTGAAAAGTTACCAGGATTCTGAATGTCACACACTCCCAGAAACTATCTGTAGCTTTCAAAACCACACCCCTCTGTTGCAGACAATCCGAAGCATCCCAAATCCCACACCTGGGAGTAAAACAAAACTATTCCTATAACATTTCTGTGGGTTTTTTTGTTTTTCAGGACAGAGTTTCTCTGTATAGCCCTGGCTATCCTGGAACTCACTTTGTAGACCAGGCTGGCCTCAAACTCAGAAATCCACCTGCCTCTGACTCCCGAGTGCTGGGATTAAAGGCGTGCGCCACCACACCCGGCCATTTCTGTGTTTTTAAAGAAACCAAAATTGTCACAACACTTCTCAAGTCCAGTCACTGGCCTCAGAATTGACAGGCAAACAGTGGAATGTTATGAAGTTCTTATCACAATCAGACACTGTGCTCAGCCTCGGCATAGGGGGTTCCTTAACACTCACGACAGCCCTAAGATACAGTCACCACTGTCACCCTCCAGATGAGCAAACAGAGCCCCAGAGCAGCTACCCATCCAGAAAGAGCAACAGCCAGCAGGCTGGCACAGACAATCGGGCAACAGCACTCATGGTTACTTACCGGGCTTTAGTGTAACCGGACATTTTTAGAGGACAGCTTTTGCAAGCCAGATGATCTCTGGGATGTGCTTGTCAAATGAGAAACATCAATGACCCAAAGCACAGTAACAACAGTGCTGACTGACACTAAAAGGGCACCTGCAGTGTGCCTGCCCTGTGTTGTTCTGAGGCTTGAGATATAGGGAACCACAGACTCTCACAGGTACCCTAAGAGGGAGACCAGGTAAGGCATCACACATCTGTGATTCCAGCACTTGGGAAACAGGAGGAGCGAAGTTTAAGGGCAGTTTGGATTATAATAAGATGTATGTTGTGGGGGGTTCTACATCATTATTTTTGTGTTACAGCTAGGATACCTGAGGCAGGGAGAAGTTCCTAACTCGCTTACAAGAAGCAGAATGAATATTTAAGTTCAGGCAGTGGAGGCTGGAGTCTATGCTTCAGACCACCTTACTGCATCCTCTTTCTGTTTGTGCTTCTGGCATCTCCTGCATACAGCTTAAGAACTCCAAGGCACTTTCAGGAGCATGTAAGGGCCCTGGGAGTGAGTTAAAGTGGGTGTCTCTAGGCTGGGATCCATGAACACCTCTCTGGACAGCAATATTCAGGCTAAGACTTGAGGGATGGGAAGGAGCCAGAGGACAAGAGTATAGCAAAACACCAAAGCAAAGGACTCATTAGATGCAAATCCAGGAGGCAACTTTAGGGAAAGAGAAGGCAGGCCAGCATGGCTGAACTCAATGAGAGGGAGGACATAGAAGGTATAGCCAGAAAGGTCAGCCACGGCTGGGTGTGGTAGCCCAGGCCTTTAATCCCAGCACTTGAAAGACAGAGACAAGTGAATCTTTGTGTGTTCAAGGCCAGACTGGTCTATGAAGAGTTCCAGAATAGTTAGAGCTACATAATACTACATAATAAACCTGGTGGGCAAGGGTGGCTTGCCTAGAACCCAGAAGTCTGGGGAGAGGGAATACATTATCTGAGGCATCAAAAGCCCACCAGCAGCTACCATGGATCCATCTTTTATGTGGACATTGTGTGTGCCAAGGGCACAGTCACAATCCCCCCCCCTTCAATTCCACAGTATGTGGTCATCTCTATTTTACACTAAGATCTGTGTGTTCAGGCGATGACTAGAGAACCACTCTTAAAAGTGTTGCTGGGGAGTGGGGTTTGGAAAGATGGCTCAGCAGTTAACAAGTACACTTGCTTGTCCAACCAACCATCTGTAACTCCACTTCCAGAGGATCCAAGAAGGTCCTCTTTTGGACTCCTGGGGCACCAGGAACCCTCGTAGGCAAAACACATACACACAAGAATAAATAAACCTTAAAAGCAAACAGGAAAACAAAAACCTGTTGCTTTGGGGCCAGCGTGGTAGCTCAGTGTCAGAACATGCTCCAAGAATGGACGCCTGTGAGATTTGAGTGCCTGTAAGAAAACTCCAAGAAACCAAGCCAAGAATCTCATGATCTCAGTTTCTTCAAAAACACAGAACTGAATTGTTCCTGGATTGTGCTTTTGTGCCCCTCCAGGTGTAGGAGATAGGAGTGAGTCTACTTCAGATTATTCATTACACTAAATATTGTTATTTCTTTATATGTCTCCATGGAAAAACATGTTTTTGCCATGTGTGTCACTTGTCCTTGTGACTCCTCTTAACCCTCAGGGTACAAACTGTCTGCTGCTCAGACTAAAGTTGGCTATTACATGAGACTTTAGCTTGCCTCATTTATGACTCCATTCTCCCAGGTCCCACTGCCTCTAGACTAGTAGCCAATAGCTCGTAGGTAAAAGCCCTTGGGGCCAAAGCTGACACTGGGAGAATGAACTCTCAAAAGTTGACCTCAGCCAGTCTGGTCTACACAGCCACTTCCAGGTCAGCCAAGGCTACACGGAGAAACCTTGACCAAAAAAAAAAAAAAAAAAAAAAAAAAAAAAAAGTTTTACTAATAGCATTCCTTCTACCTAAAGTCATTTCTTTCTGTGACTCAAATTTTGTGGAACTGTTTTGTACACCCTGCTCCTCAGGCAGCAGTGCTAAGAATTTCACATTCTCCATAATTTTAAGCCGTAAATAGATAAAAATCAGTTCTAGTGAAGGAACAGGAAAGAAATCAGGAACAGAAAAAGGAAGGAAGACCAAGAAATGTTAGGCAAATAAGCCAAGCAAGCACTCCGGAGGCAGAAAGGTAGATCTCAGAGCTCAAAGCCAGCCTCCTGGAGGTCTACAGAATGAATTCCAGGTCAGTCAAAAGAAATCCTGGCTCGAAAGGAAAAAACAAACAACAAAAACAAAAAACCCACAACAATATCAATATAACAACAACAACAAATCCAGGGGAAGGTTAACCAGACAGGGGCCTGGAAGAGCACACCTTACCCCAAGGCGCTACAGAGGAGGCGTGGCAAAAGCCAACTGGCCAGCCTCTCGCTCAGACTCGGGTACAGCGCTCTGGTGGCTGCAGTGGTCCCCAGTCCTATTCCAATAAAAATCAATGACACACTGGAATGAAATGGATAAGTGTCTTAGGTCACTGAACAGTAAAGTGAGACTAGAAATGATTTGTAAATGCAAAACCATTTCCCGGGAGTTAGAACTAAAATAAAGCAATGTGCCAACTCTTAAGTGGAGCCAGAAAGATGGGCGGCACGAAACCCTGAAGCCAGCAGGAACGCAGGGGGAGCCTCTGCCAAGGGGGCGGGGCTTCCGGACCGGGCGGGCCAGGGAAGCCGCCTGAGGGAGCGAATAAAGAAGCGATGGGAGGGACCGAGGCCCCGAGGCGGGACCAAGGTGGCAGAGAAGCCCGGAGTTGGGTAAACAGGACGACCAGCCTCTCACCCGGTTCTGCACAGTGTCCTCGGGAGCCGCCGCGAGTCGCGTCCGCCGCCGGAGGCAGAGCGGTGGGGCAGGAGGCGGGGAGGACTGGTTTCTCCGCGCCGGAACTCCCGCCATGACAGAGGACAGCTTTTCTATCGTGTCACTCCGCGTATAACCTCCGGCCGCTAAGGCAGCCATCATGCTGTCGGAGACCAGCGTCCGTTACGCTTCTTAACAGCCGCCTGTAGCCAGCACCCACTCGAATAGCGAATGGCCGCGGGAAAGCCGGCGCCGCCGCCCATTGGACGCAGCCGGCACCCCGGCTGGCCAATCACAAAGCTTCCGGGTAGGCTCATTTGACCAATGGGAGATAAGAGGCGGGGCTAAAGGAGGGTGGGGCCACGGCCTGTCTATTTCACTGCTTACTGAGGCTGGCCGGGTTTCCCTACTAACCTGTGCTTTCTCTATTCATAGACACACAGCTTTTAACTTTGATGGAGCTAAGACCTCATCCTGTCTTTTGCCACAGTCCCGGGAAGTTATTCAAGCTGTACCAGTCTCACGGATATAGGGGTAGGGTGAAGCCAAAGAGCCGTGGGCTTGGGGTCGGGAACAACACCGCCCTACTCTTGCCTATGCAAATAGTGAGGATTAGGATTGCGAAGATTGTAGCCAGCTGCTCTCCGTCCCCGTGATTGGGGCGTAGCCGCGGTAGCACGAGGAACATTTTTGTACGCATGCGCCCTCAGTTTCCCCCGTCACGTGTTGCAGTGTTGCTCTTCCCTGGGATGACGTGAGGCGGATGGATTGCACGGGGACCCGGACAGGGTTCGGCCCAGACTCAAGTGTTATTGCTGACTGGGCAGGACTGGCCAGGGTAGGACAGCTACACATAAGTACATTAGGGCTCCAACACTTCGGGGCGCCTGGGCAGGGACAATTGGCCTGGGAGATTCGACAAGTGAGCGCAAACATGGGGCGTGGCCCTGGGAGGGGCCGGGTTGGTCCAGCTTTGAGTCTTGGGAGTTACTGCTATGAAGCTGTAGATAGTTCATTGCTACCTTAGGAGCGGAACGGGTGAGAGGGATGTGCACACACATCATTCTCCCTGTTCATCTCCTGGCTTATTTTTCTCTTTAAATGGTTTTCTGGGGCATCACAGGTTGAGGTATGCAACGTTGTCTCCACCACTAGAATGTCAGCCCCTCTCTGAAGCCAACAAATTTTATCTCATTTCCTGTTATTCCTACGTTGCTAGACTAGTGCCTAACACATACTATTGTCCATCAAATGTTTTGTTGGAAGGGTTTGATTTTTAGCCCAGAAGTCTGGGGTTTGGGAAGCGTTGCACAAACCGCTTAAAAACCGATCTCAGTTAAATAGGACTGGTTTATTGAACACCCCCCCCCAAAAAAAAAACAAAACCCAACAACAACAACAAAAACTGACTGATCACCCAGACTCGGAGCTGTAAGCTCCAACCTTGAACATTTCCGGGGCCAGTTTATATAGGGGGAAAGACATAATGATCTGATAAGTAGGTGCAGGGAGAGCTGCAGTGTGGTTGGCCTTTTCTTAAGTTTTTAGTAGTTAAGACATAACAGTTCAAGGTTGGTGAGATGGCTTAATGGTTAAGAGCACTGACTGCTTTTCCATAGGTCCTGAGTTTGATTCCCAGCAACCACATGGTGGCCCACAACCATCTGTAATGGGATCAGATGCCCTCTTCTGGTGTGTCTGAAGACAGTAATAGTGTGTATATATATATATATATATATATATACACATACAAAAAAAAAAAGACATAACAGTTCAGACTGACCTCTATTTTGATGGGTCCTGAGTGAAGACTGCAGTTGGGGAATTTCTAAGAAGGAGGAGGAGAAAGAGAGAAGAAGGGGAAGCCTCAGAATACATGGTCAATTTGTTCTTGCTCTGAGCCAAACTATTTTTCTGTGTCTACAGTCAAATTGCTTTTATGTCAGCAATATGAACAAGATGGCTGGCATGCATGAAACAAGAGTTACAGCTAAGGAGGCTGGAGAGATGGCTCAGTGGTTAAGAGCACTGACTGCTCTTCCAGAGGTCCTGAGTTCAATTCCCAGCAGCCATATGGTGGCTCACAACTACCTGTAATGAGATCTGATGCCCTCTTCTGGTGTGTCTGAAGACAACTACAGTGTACTTAGATATAATAAAAAGAAAGAAAGAGTTACAGCTAAGCTAGCAGGCTTCATCAAGTCCATGTCTCCCAACTCTCCTTTGAGGGACTCTTGTGCAGGGTAGAGAGAGTCAGTGAATTCCTTTAGATACATTTTTTTTGACACTGGCTGTCCTGTTGTATCACACGTGTAATCCGAGCACATGAAGGCAGGAGTTCAAGGTCATCCTCAGCTCCAGTCTGAGGTGGAAACTTAAGGGTTCTTTGGAAAGTCAGTTGGATGGTGTTTTGCTGGGGCCAACACTTGCAGGAACGTTTCCTTACCGTGGACACAGGTGTGAAAGGCTAAGGCAGACTCATGAAGGACTGTTTCACTGAGGCACACACAGGAGAGAGGATGTTCTGCTAAAGCAAGTACGTGAAAAGTCACATGATGAAGGATGCTTTGCCAACAAAATGCACATATTGGTCCACTTTACGTTGCAGAGTTGAGCTGAATTTGCTGGAACTCCAACAGATATACCAAATGTACTGAAATGTACCAAAAAACTCCTGGTGGTATACTGCAGTTTCTTGCCTCTTCCTCGGACTGCAGAGTGATGTCAGCCGAGACAGACACACGTGCTGAGGCAAGGCGCATGGAGGACACGTGATGTTTGGAGGGTATAAATAGGACTCCACAGAGTGACAGAGATAGAGCTTGGCTTGCTGGTACAGCTAGCTGTGCAGTGCTTATGGGTCTCTCATTTCCTCTGATCTTCACTTCCCTGGGAGAGGCACAGCCAAGAACCTGGTGTTCCTGTCAGTCCCTCCTGCTGGCTCAGGCTGAGGCTGAGGCCTGGCTGTCTCTGCTAGGTCCTGTCACCCCTGTTGCTAACCCGACTCTACCGAACCGGACTGCTGGTATGTCCAGGAAGTGTTTGTGAGTGGATTGAGCTGCTGCTGCTGACCTGTGAACTGAACTGCCAATTTCCAGTTAACACAGATGGAAGTTGCTCCAAAAAACCTTTTGAAACAGGTCCACTTCCCCTGTATGCTTTCTTTCCCACTACCTCTGGTGGGTGGTGGGCTACAAGGAAGGCTAAAGCATTTAAGAACCGTCATTAAAAATAAGATTTAAAAAATTAAAGTTACACCAGTCAATTAGAGACTAGCTTGAGCAACAAGTCTCCCTATTTCAAGCCAAAATGAAAACTAGTTGTGGTAGTTCACAGAGGCCTCCACCTGTGCAGGAGGATCAGTAGTTGAAGTAGTTGAAGAGTTATAGGCCAGACTGGGCTATGCGAGAGACTGTCTCAAAAACCAAAGACTTTAATAAGTAGCATAGTGGCACACAGAGGTCCTAGCAAATCTTGTTCCTCTACGCTGAATCTTTTCTTTATTGAGACAGGGTATCACTATAGATCTGGCTATCCTGGAACTCACAGAAACAGATCTTCCTGCCTGTGCCTCAAGTGTGTTCGGATTAAAGGTGTGTTTTGTTCCACCATACCCAGCTTATGACAGATCTTTTAGACGGGTGGCTAGGCATATTGTTACTCGCCTGCAGACAGATCGGAAGCTCGAGGCCCTCCTCAGCTGTGTAGCAAGTTCTAGACCAGTATGGACGACCTGAGACTGTCTCAAAACCAAAACCAAACAAAAAGCAAAATTGCACAGGTGAAAAGTGGAACACTGAAGAGCTGAACACCTAAACAGGGAGCATCAGCAATCCTTCCTGTCAGTAACCAACCCATCCTTTAGTTTGTCCTTCAAAACACTCCCTGCCAGAGACACGCGCAGCTAAAACCGAGAAGACCTCGGCTGTACAGTTATAATTGCAAATGGAAAAACCTCAACCGAATGATTAGGAAATCGAGGGCAGAGGAAAGCACCTGGCAAACTACCCATCACCTCCTCGTCCCCAGAATCTCATCACCTCCTAACTAGGCATAGCCCGTGCCTAGCTTCCAGCTGTAACACACGCAGAGCATTTCAGTACTGCCTGGAACGTAATAGCAGTGAGGAAAATGGCAACAGCTGCGTGCAGCAGCCAGATGACATCATAAAATTCAGGGTGCTTTGTTTTGTCTTGCTTGTATGTTTTCAGATAAAGTCTTATGTAGCCTGGAGTGACCTTGAACTCATGAAATTAAAATTAACTTTAAGGCCGGGTAGTGGTGGCACTTGGGAGGCAGAGGCAGGCGGATTTCTGAGTTCAAGGCCAGCTTGGTCTACAAAGTGAGTTCCAGGACAGCCAGGGCTACACAGAGAAACCCTGTCTCAAAAAAAAAACAAAAAACAAAAAACAACAAAAAAAAACAAAACAAAAACAAAAAACACACAAAAAAACTCAAGGGCTAGAGACATGGCTCAGCAGTTAAGGGCATTGTGTGCTCTTCCAAAGGACCAGTGTTCAATTTCCAGGACACACACATGGCAGCTCACAACTGTAACTCCAGCTCAAAGGGATCTGACACCCTCACACCAATGCACATAAAATAAAATTAAGTAAGTATATATTGGCTGGCCTGTAACCCCAGCACTAGGGGTGCAGAGGTGGGGAGATTTTGAAGTCAAGGTCAGCTTGGTCTACAGAGTAAGCTCTGGGAAAGCCAGGGCTACACAGAGAAACCCTGACTAGAAAAATACCAAAAAAAAAAAAATTATGATTACATGCCAGGGATGTGCATATGGTACTGATGCTAGCAGAGGCCTGACAAGGACACTGGGTGTCCTGGAGCTTGAGGAGGTGGCCGGAAGCTGTGTATGACATGAGTGCTGGGAACTGAACTCTGGTCCTTTGCACGACTGGTACAAGCCTAGTGCGAGCCCAGAGACCCGAGTTCAGTCCTTGGATCCACAGTGGAAGAAAAGAACTGTCTCCTGGAAGTTGCCCTCTGACTTTCATACATGTGCACATGTATGATATGTGCCTGTCCCCCTGCGTTCCTTTCCCCAACATTAATAATACTAAAACAAACAAATTCTTTAAAAAGGAAAGAGGAGCCAGGTGTGGTAGCACACACCCTTAATTAATCCCAGCACTCAGGAGGCAGGGGCAAGTGGATCTCTGTGGGTTCAAGGCCAGCCTCATCTACAGACTGAGTTCCAGGGCAGCCAGGGCTACCTAGAGAGACCCTGACTCAACTACTACTGTCATCACCACCCCAAAAAAGACTGGAAAAAATACTACCCAAAGAGGTTCAAAAGCAGGCCTGGTGCCAAGAAGCACAGGAAATGAAACACAGTGAGAAAGGGCTTCTGGGAAGTAAGTTGGAAGCCTGCCTGGGAGCCAAAAAGAATATTCATGAGTCCTTCTTAGGTCCCTTTGGGATTTGTCCCAGGGGTGTACTGATAAGGAGTTACATCCTCTTAACAGGCACAAAGTCCTGAACTCACGGTGGCTTAAGCAAGTTATGAAGTCCATGGAACCAGCAACATGAAGTTACACCATAGTCACAAATGCCCCAAGCTCTGGCTTACTACAGCCCAGGTATAGGCCTTGCTTATGCTATGTGCTGTGTAGGTCTTCGGTATTCCAGCTCTTCAGTATTTTAGTTGGCGACTCAGCTTGGAGGAGCTGTCCCGACTTGGAGCATTTGGTCTTTCAAGGGGAGCAAAGGTAGATCTGTGTGGCTTAGCAGTTAAGAGCCTTGTCTGCTCTGCCAAAGGGCCTGCCTTTGGAAGACACCTACAGAGTGGCTCCTGGGAAATGTTATGTGCAGGAGTAGCCCATAATACTGTTAACTCGTGTTCTTCAGGCACAGCAATTACGTGTAGTAAGTGGCTCACCGATGGAGTGGGGATGCATGCCCTTCATGTAGGGCGAGGCAGCAAAGGTTCTGAACAGTGCGACTCACCACAGGATTTTGCTTTGCTTTAAGATTTATTTTTAATTCTTTATGTGTGTTATATATGCATGTGATGGCAGATATCTAGGGAAATGGAGACATTCGATCGTCCTGGAGTTAGAGGTGCCTGTGAGCCTCCTGAGGGGGGTACTGGGAACCAGACCTGGACTCATTTCCTCTGTAGAAACAGTGTGCTCTCTTGCCTGTTGAACCATGTCTCCAGCACCCTTATGTTTCTCTTGTATGAAGCAAGAGCAGAGGTGGGCATACCAGCACTGGGGTAGCATCTCCAGCATCATCCACGATGAGGGGTCCTCTCCTGCTCAGTCAATTTTAGCCTGTGGCTCCAGGATGGCTATCGGTGCCCTAGCTCCCATGCCCTTGGCATTCCTGAGAGGGAGGAAACACAAAAAAGGTCTCAACTCTAAACTGAGCCAGCTCTCTTTACCAGGCCTTCCTAAGAACCCCATTCACTGGTCGCTTTGTCATTATTGGTCCCCAACAACTGCAAAAGAGGTCAGGGTGGGGGTCTTCTAGCTATACACTTAACCACCCAGAAGAAATGGCTAGTTATGTTAATAAAGCCTTTAGAGGATGCTGTTCTGTCCTCTCAATGTGACCAGCCAGGCTAACATACGTGATGGAAAGGTGAACACTTGTCCAGTTAATGTAGGTGTCTGGAGGGAGGGCCCAGCATCATAAATGCTGCTACCTAGAGGAATACAAGAGAAAAAAAAACAGACCTAGTTGTAGAAAGGTTTTTGTTATGCTAATCATTTTTCTTCTTTGTTCTTTGAACCATTCTGATTCTGCTGGAGTATCCTGTCTCAGTTCTGTATCCTACACTACAGGAAAGAGTACATTGGCCAGAACATGGTTGTGTGACTCACCTGGGGTAGATGCTAATGACCTCAAAATTGGACTTCTGTTAGGAAGGAAAAAAAGGGTAGCTATTGGAGTAGTCCGCTAGCAGGCTCTGTTCAGGGAGGGAAGGGGCGTTGCTTCAGTAGGTCTCGTACCTGTGTCCAGGAAGCATGGGGCTAGTGAGGACATTTGGCTCCCAGATGGAGGCTGAAGGGACTGCGACATTCAGACTCCCTGGCTGTGTGCCTGGAGTTCTGTTGTGTGTGTACCACAGTGTCTCTGAGTCAGCCCTTTCGTCCCTTTTACCCATAGTCCCTGCTCTGTGCAGCTTTTGTAAGGGAAGTCTTGTCCCGTCATCTCTCTGTCCCACCGACTTCCTCACTTTTAGTCTTTTTAGGTTTTCACATTTCCCTCCCATAGTTCTTCTGGTTGGTTGATGTAGTTTTTTCAGACAGGGACTCTATATAACCCATACTGGCCTGTAACTTGCTGTGTAGCTCAGGTTAGCTTCAAGCCTGCAATCCTCCTGCTTTTGCCTTCCGCATTCTGGAATTACAGCCGTATGTCACCACACCCCACCTCCTTATATTTCTTTGTGTAAATATAAGCAAACTAGAATGCACATCCTTATTTCCCTTTGATATTTTAGTATTACTTTTTAAAATGTATGTATGTGTTAGTGTGTATATGCCACATGTGTGCTTGTGCCCACAGAGGGCAAAAGAGGACATAGAATCCCCTGGAACCAGAGTTATAGGCAGGTGTGAGCCACCTGACGTGGGTGCTGGGAACTGAACTCCAGTCCTCTGCAAGAGCAGCAAATGCTCCAACCATCCCTACACACACACACACACACACACACACACACACACACACGCATGCACACACACCAGGCACAGTTCTGATTGTTGTTTCTTGATTTAAGACAGGATCTCATTATGTAGCCCTGTCTGATCTGAAACTTGTTATATGAAACAAGCTGACCGCCAACTCACAGAAATCTGCTTCCCGCCTGCTGAGGTTAAAGGTGTGCACCACTACCACCTACTAGTTTTCCATTTCTAGTGTCATTTCTCTTCTATCTGCCATTATTTAATGCTTAAAATTGATCCATTTGAAGAAAAACATTAAAGAAATGTGTGTGGAAAGCCTTGTGAAGATCTTTGTAGATGAGTGCTTGTGTAAATGATCTTGTGCTGGGTAGCAAACTACCTCCATTTCTACTGATAAACATTTAATGCCTCAGAGTTTGTGGCAGCTGCCGGAGGATGAACCTGCCAGGACTCAGTCGTGTGGAAAGCAGGAGGCTGAGCGCATAGTCCTCTTGCCTCAGCCTCCTACATGCTGGGATCACAGGAGCGCCACCAAACCCACGCTAACACTACAGAAACCAATACAGTAACCATTCTTAGAAATATTGGTCTCCCTTTCTCTCAATTTGTGTGTGTGTGTGTGTGTGTTGCTGTGGGCGTGGGCTTAAGACCCCCACCCTAGCTGCCTGGAAGTCAGTTTTCCAATAAAGCCCTGCAGATGAAGATGTAGAACTCTCAGCTCCTCCTGCACCATGTCTGCCTGGATGCTGCCATGCTCCTGTGTTGATGACAATGGACTGAACCTCTGACTCTGTATGCCAGCCTCTATTAAATGTTGTTTATGAGTTGCCTTGGTCATGGTGTCTCTATACAGCAGTAAAATCCTAACTAAGACACTCAGTTTCCTTAATGCTGGGCTTATGTGTTCCACCATGTCCAGCTGTAGGTGGATGTTTCTTGGATGCGTATGTGAGTGTGCATGCACATATACACACAGATTATATTGTGGAAGAATCCCTGTTGTATAGATAAGAAGGAAGTGTTTTTCCTTGGCTTCAGACTCTCATATCCTATATATCAAATTTTATAAACTTCTCCCTCAAAGTCATGCACAAGAACAGAATTGGAGGCTGGCAGTGGACAGCCATGGTAGAACCCAGCTGGAAGAAGGAGGAATCAAGTTGGGATGAGAGGAGCAGGGGAGATGATTGATAATGGAGCCCCCAAAATAGGATGTGCGCATTGGAGAGCCAGCCTGGGTGGGAGGCATGAACCCGGAGCCATGCCCAGGGCCCTTGGGTATGAATATCCTCAGGTCAGGGCATATGGGGAACTGTAGCACGTATTCGCCATGTTGCAAGTTCCCCTGAAGGATGGTCCAGGCTGTAGGCCTGTCTGCAGCACATGGGCAGTGAGCACTGGGTGTCCAGCTGCCCCTAGTACTTGAGCAAGTGAGCATTCCACACCCTCCTGCTTCCAGGGGTGATGGGGAGTTCACTCCCTGCAGCCTGATGCAGTATCCTCCACCGTCTCCAGGGCATCAACTGACAAGGTAAGGAGGTCCCTGCAGAGGCTGATCCCAGCCTTCTCCACTAGGGAATAACCATAGAATCTGGGCTCCAGCCCCCACCCACCAAGGCAAGCCCTTCTTCGATTCTGCCCCTCAGTCTTCCCCTCTAAGGGAGGTCCCTGTAGAAGCTGACCCCAGTCCTTAACACCCAGAGGAATGCCCCTGGGAGTACTTCTCTGATGTTCTAACCCCTCCCTTCCATCCTGTCTTCCAGAACCAAGAACCAGGAACACCAAGAAGCCCGAGGCACTACCATTTCCTCCTGGACAGGAAGTTTCCCCTTAGCCCCTGGAGCCCAGCCACACAGCCTCTGGCTCAGTATATTTCGCGGTGCTGGGACCTCTATCTCTGGGGAGACCCTGAGGCAGCAGCCGCCATTGTCCTTCCTACTTGCTTCCACAGTGCCAGGGCTTGGAGCCCCTGACCAGCACCAAGCTACTCTTGGGGTGCCGAAACAGCAAGTTCACAGGTTCAGAGACACCAAGAGCAGCACCGGGCACAGCTGTGAGCTTTGGAACAGCTGGTGTGGCAGCTGCACTGGGAGAGCCTGCTGGCCTGTGCACACAAGCGTCCATTGTACTGTCTGAGAACCTCTGGGACTGGCAACCAGGACACTGGCTCCACCTGCAGGGTCTCTGCTTTAAACCAGGGTCCAGTGTTAAAGAGCCTTCAGTATCTGTGGGGGTGTAGGAGTGGGCTTGCAGCAGAGGGCTTGCCTATAAGAGCCAAACCACCCCCCTTCCCCGAGTTCCATCCAGCACCCGCCAACCACAATAGGCCTGTAATCCTACCAAGAGGAAGGCAGGGGCAAGAGAATGACAGCAAGTTCAAGGCTAGCTTAGGCTATTTGCAACCGTGTCACAACCGAGCAGGCCTGCTGACACCTGCTGTGGGTGACACAGCCTCCAACCATGGCTACCTTTGAGTTCATGTCTGCTTGAGAAGAAGGTGAGCTAGTAAACCAAATCACTCCGAACCAATAAAGACTGAAGGAGAGTGGTTGACAGCAGTGTGTCTGTGGCACGTGGGTGGAGACGGAGCCTGTCTGGAGGGCACTTGGGCCAGGGTAAGAACAACTCAGCAGAGCTCCTACCATCTGGGCCATCACAGTGGGGACGGCTGGACTGCCCTAGAGAACACCTAGGGGGGTGGGTACAATTTTTATAAAGAGCAAAGATGTCACTGAAAAGGTACTTACGGGTAAAATACTAAGCAGGAAGGGAGGGAACCATCCAGGTGTCTGTGGGAAGAGTTCCTAGGCGGAAGGGACGGTGAGGATGTGGTACAGATGTAGTGAAGTGAACTAAGTGGATCCTAAGGGAAGGTGAAGATGGAGAGGTGACAGGCAAGGTCATGTAGGGACATGGTGGGCTATGGTGGACCACACTGGAGAGAGTGTGTGTGAGGAGGAAGAGGAAGAGGAGGAGGTGGAGGAGGAAGCGATTGTAATTGGTTCTTGCTATGTTGCCCAGGTTGGCTCTGCATCCAAGGCCTCTGCCTTCAGCGTCCTAAGTGCCAGGGTTGTAGGCCTGTACCATACCTACTGACACTGGCTATTGCCGGGGTTGGTGTCAGGCAAGCAAATGTATCTGAGTCCAGCAAGGTCCAGAGGCAGAGCTTGTTATTACAGCACCAGTTCAGCCAGGCTGAGGACACAGAGAGAGAATAGACGAGGCTGAGGCTGGTCCAGGCAGGGAGAGGCAGGATAAAATTCTGGAACTATCTCGAAGAGGGGATTCCCAGTCTGCCCATTAGAAGGAAGAGGTGGAAGGCCCAAGCCACGGTGATTTGGGGTGTAACAGGTAAGGCCAGGCAGGTGTGAGCTAGAAGTGATACATATTTTTAGAGATGGCACCCAGAGACCGCTGGGCACCCCTCTACACTACCGCAACCACGACGCTTGGTTCAAGTATCACCACCATCCTTGAGCAGGTGGCTAACCTTTCTGTCCTGGGTGATGAGGGTAAGAGTGAAGAGAAAAATGTGGCCCTCCCCTTACGTGGGACGTGGGATGAGCATAGAAGGAGTAGGACTGAGATTTTACAAAGGGCTGACACTGTACCAGACTCACCACTGCTAAACACGACCTGGTTTGCTAAGTGGAGGAAAACACCCGTTCCCACCCATGTCTTTTTAGTCCTCCTGTCTACCTCACCCTGTTCCAATTCTATGCTTGTCACATCCTTCCAGGGGACTATCTCCCCTTCCTCTGGAGATCCTGAGTGTCTAGCCCCTTCCCGTGGCCTCCAGCGTCTGCCTCAGCGCTCTGTCTCCCAGCTTCTCCTCCCCCGTGTCTTGTCACTGCGCATGCTCCGCCAGCGCCCCTCCTTCTCCATCCCCATCCCCCGCCAGCGTCTGGGCCTCGTCTCGTCCCCATTCTCTCTGTCTCCCTCTCGTCCCCCATCTCGTCCCCCGACACTGACACCCTGATACTCCTGAACTCTCTTCAGTCCCAGCCTTGCTCTCCAATCGGAGCCATCTGAGGTAAGATGGGAGGCTGGGGAGAAGGGGAGGGGCGAAGCATCCTGCATCCCTAGATAAACAAACCCCGGGAGGGGGCGGCCGAGACCCAGGGGCCTGGCACCCGAAGAGAAGAATGGGAGGCTGGGCCTGAGAGAAGTGGCAGGCATTGGGGCCCATATCCCTGGGCCTTCTAACGAGTAACGGGGATCCCTTTGGTTGCCCAAATCCAGAGCTGGGGACTAGGGGGCCGCCCGTGGCTCTTGAAGGGGCTTGGACCCCCGCGCTGTGGGGAGTCCTCTCAAGCTGACCTCTATCTTAAGGATTTGCCTCCAGGCCACCCCCCAACTTTGCACCAGCCCCCAAGGGCTACAGAGGACCATGACTAAGACGGATCCTGCCCCAATGGCCCCTCCGCCCCGAGGGGAGGAGGAAGAGGAGGAAGAAGAAGACGAACCAGTTCCAGAAGCCCCTAGCCCCACCCAGGAGCGCCGGCAGAAGCCAGTTGTGCACCCCTCAGCACCTGCTCCGCTCCCCAAAGACTACGGTAACCACTGTCCCCACCCTAGAATCTAGTCTGGAGCTTTAGGTGATGGTGGGTGGCTTGGCTGAGCTGTATAGATGGTGATGATGGGGGCATGCTGAAGGTGGTCCACTGGAGTCTTAGTTGATGAGCCCTTTAGACGGCTCTCCTTCGTTAATTACACTCATCTGTTAGAGAATGGGGGTTGGAAAAATTCTAGTTCTCCATTCATGACATATCAATTCAGTCGTTTAGTCGTTCAACAAACACTGTCTGGAAGCTACTGCGAGCCTAACTTTATGCTAGGAACTGGAGCTACAGCACAGAGCAAGACTTTCCTAAGGCTTTGCCGAGAGAACTCCCCAATCGCAGTCCCACAAATGAGGCTAAATATGAGATTACAGGAGACAATGAGATTGATTTTATCAAGCACAGAATGCTGCAAGAGCTTTTAAAGACAGGGTTCCCCTTAAGAGGTAGCATGTGGGGAAAACCCAGGTATGAGGGGGGAGGAGGAGGCTGCAGGAGAATTAAACACAGGAGTCAAGGGTCTGGGGTGGAAGGGTGTGAGGGAGGAGCTGAGAGTAACTGGGGAAACGAAGTGTCTATTCATTCATGGAGGATGGAGAATTCAGGCATCAGCCTTGCTCTCAGAGAGATCCAACAAGTGAAGGGACACACTACCTTCACTGTGCACAGTGGAGTGTGTGCTGTCAAAGTATCAAAAGGCGAGGCGTCCAGCGGGAGACATGGGTAGTTGCTGGCTCTTTCTGATTAGGTGCATTGCAGACTGAGGCCAGAAGCACCAGGAGGAAGCAGCTGTAAGCAGCTTGGACCAATAGCTCCAGTTGGAGAAGAGTGTGTGCAAAGGCCTGGGGCAGAAATGCAGAAGAGTGTGTGCAAAGGCCTGGGGGCAGAAATGTAGAAGAGTGTGTGCAGAGGCCCGGGGGCAGAAATGTAGAAGAGTGTGTGCAAAGGCCTGGGGCAGAAATGCAGAAGAAGAGTGTGTGCAGAGGCCTGGGGGCAGAAATGTAGAAGAGTGTGTGCAAAGGCCCAGGGGCAGGAATGCAAAAGAAGAGTGTGTGCAGAGGCCTGGGGGCAGAAATGTAGAAGAGTGTGTGCAGAGGCCTGGAGGGCAGAAATGCATTTGGAATTGCAAGACCACAAAGCTGCGTTTAGGGAGTAATCAGAAATGGGGACAGGTCTGGGAGGGACTTCCAGGCCACACCAAGGGCTTTCCCTGTTTTCTGAGCGTGGAAAGGAGAGAACAGTGTGTGCATGTGTGCAATCTAAAAATAGAGTAGGGCAGCCTTGTTAATTACATTTTAGTTGATTTTGTGTGTGCTTGCACGTGCATGCCACGGCATCTGTGTGCCAGTCAAATGACACATTTCTCTAGATCTTTCTCTCCTTTTACCCCGTGAGTCCTCGGGATCGAAGTTGGGTCATCTGGCTTGGTGACAAGCCTTTACCAGCAGAGCCATCCCACTGGCTCTTGATTGACAACCTTGAAAGCTCCTTCTGGCTTCTGATTAGAGAGAGAGATGGAACTCAGCCCTGGCTGGATGTGGGGGAGAGGTGTGAGGACCTCTCCAGCGAAGGTGTTGGCTGGCAGCGCCCAGGGGCTGTGAGATTCAGAAACTAGTGCTAGGTTCAGAGAGTTGGGGGATGGGGCGGGAGGGATCGCCTGTGGACATGTCACCTACAAGGGATCGATCAGAGGGACAAATTTTAGTCTAGCTAGAAAAATAAAAAGAATATTATCTGGAGAGATGGCTCATTTGAGAGAGTCCTTGCCATTTAGACATATTTAGATCCCCAGTACACACGTACAAGGCTAGGCACTGGGCACTGGCCGCTGGCATCTGTAATGTAGTGCCGGGGAGTCAGAGACGGGGGATGCCTGGAGCTGACCCTATCTCAAAACTAATGTGGCCAACAGAGGGAGACACCCGATGACATTAACCTCTGTTCCCATGGTGCACACTGTCCATATGTGTATACACAGAGCCACATACAACAGTATCATGTGGGAGTTTGGGATCCACCCCAGCAAAGTGGAAAACCTTTAGAAATTGAACAGGATCTGGCTGGAAGTCACAGAACCTAGGCCGGGCCCCGGGAATGGTCCTGCTTGTAGGACAAAGGTCTTGGAAGTGTTGCTTATTCAGGGAGAAAGCTGCCGGTGGTGTTTGTTTGCTCCGTTCATGTTTTATTTCTGAAGAGATCCACTAGACCTCTCCTGCATGGTGGTGCTGTGTGAAGTAGGCATAATGTAGACACACCTCCCAATGAGGATAGAGGCATAAGGAAGGCGGGACAGAAACACAGTGTGTGCATGAAGTCTTTATGGTGAAGGTGACAATCGAGAATGGGAGCGAGAAAAGAGAGGAGAGAAACTTGGGGTGTTGTTCAGCTTGCTTAGCTCAAAGCCTTGGATTCTATCCTCAGCAGGGAGAGGACTAGGAGGAGAAAGGGAAGGAGAGAGAGGGCAAGGGAGAGAAGAGGGAAGAGGAAGGACCATACGTACTATTTTTGGGGGCTTTGCGCTACGCCAAGACGTTAACAGGCAGCTTGGACAGGAGGCCAGGGCTAGCGGTTGAGGCTGGGTGGTGTGAGGAGGCCTCTCTGTGGATTTGGGCTTGCAAAGCATTATGAAGGCCTGAAGGAGGACACTGAACAACAGCAGTGCAGAGAGGCCAGGATTTGCTTGGCACATTGGAGGGACAGAAGGTCAGTTGGCTGAAGGGCTAAGGGAGAGGGAGGGTGCAGAAGATAAAGGGAGCAGATTGTGCAGAGCCTTGTGCACCACGGGGAGGCCTGTGGGCAGCTGGGAGCCAGAGGAATGTTCTGAGCCAGGACAGGCTGTGACGTTAGTGGATGGGGACAGACTCCTGATTCTCTGTTCATGGTCGCTGTCCATGGTCACGCCTCTGGATGTGTGGGATCCAGTCTTCACTTATTCGTCCACTGAGCACATGCTGAGGCCTCCGTGGAGTGTCACCCAGACCAGCTCACCAGCATCCCATTCAAGAAACAGACATGCCTTCCAGCACTGCCCTGGCTGGCTGGTCCATGAATCGGACCGAGCCCATTCATGGCTCTGTTTTAGAGATGCTACACAGAGCTTAAACTTTTAAAGATTTATTATTTTGTTATTGTTCTTAATTATGTGTATTCATGTGCATCTGTGTGTGGGTACATACACGTGAGTGCAGGTGCTTGAGAAGTCCGGAGGTATCAGGTCAGGTGTCACCCTAGAACAAGACTAACAGCCAGGTGTGAGCTATGTGAGCAAAGTGCTGGGGGCGGAGCTTAAGTCCTCAGCAAGCACAGAATGGGACCTGAACCGCTAAGTCATTTCCCCAGTCTCCAGAAATCTGTAAAGATACCTTTGAGTTTTTTTTTTTTTAAAACAAACAAACAAGGCTGGGCAGTGGTGGCGCATGCCTTTAATCCCAGCACTTGGGAGGCAGAGGCAGGCAGATTTCTGAGTCCGAGGCCAGTCTGGTTTATAGAGTGAGTTCCAGGACAGCTAGGACTATACAGAGAAACCGTCTCGAAAAACCAAAAAGCAAACAAACAACAATAATAACAAAAACACAAAAGATTTCTGGCATATCTGAGACAAGGTCTCATTGTATAGCCTCTGGTGGCCTAGAACTCCCTGTTTAGACCAGGCTGTCTTAGAAGTCACCGAGCTCCATCTGTTTCTGTCTCTCATGTGCTTTGTGTCTGACCGGGCTTTTCGGATAAAAATTAAAAAGAAAAACTTACCTCCTCTTGGGATTTGACTAGACCGTGTCTGTTCTACACACAACACAACACACACACACACACACTCACACACACGGTGCTGATGACTGAATTCAGGGCCTCATGCATGCTAAGCCAGCCTCTACCACCGAGCTCCGTCTCCAGCAGCTACATTGTGGAGGCAGGGTCTTGCTGTGTAGATCAAGCTGATGTGGATGTCTCCGTGTAGTCAGGCAGTCCATATTAGCCTCAGATTCCACGTGCTGAGATGACAGGCGTGTGCTACCACACCCAGCTCACTGTGCCCAGAGTTTGACCTGGTAACTGGGGCCCAGAGGCTTAGCAGGACCCTTGAACATGCAGCTGTAAAGATGCTGAACATGCAACCACTCTCTTTCAAAGGGTGGAATTACCAATTTCTTAAGACACTGGGGGGATCTGTATGCTTTTCATTTAGTGCCCTCCTTGTGCTGAAACCTGCTGGTTTTCCAGACAACACCTGTGGGTTGACTGTGGCCTGTGTGCCACCGTTTCAAACCATGTATTCAAGACTCTTTAAAGGCAACATGGTAGAGTCTCCTTCCCTCGTGATGCAAAGGGGAGATGGCTTGAGTCTGTACTTCTTTCTTCAGCTTTTACCTTCTTCGATCCCAATGACCCTGCGTGCCAGGAAATTCTGTTTGACCCGAAGACCACCATCCCAGAGCTGTTCGCCATTGTACGCCAGTGGGTCCCCCAAGTCCAGCACAAGATTGATGTCATTGGCAATGAGGTAGGAGCACTTCGGGAGGTTGGGGAGGGAGGAGACCCGGTTGCCCGTGTTTGGGTAATCCCATGTTGTTATCTGGTGCTCACAGATTCTTCGTCGTGGCTGCCACGTGAATGATCGTGATGGACTCACAGATATGACACTGCTCCATTATGCGTGCAAAGCTGGGGCCCATGGAGTCGGTAAGAGCCCAGACCCCACAACCTAGGCTCCCAGCCCTCAAGACCACTGAGGACTCAGGCCCTAATAGCACATCTGGTGATTGTTATCCAAGACCCCAAAATGCATAACTGAGACACAAGGGTCCCACCCAACGTGTTGGGCACTTGTATTGGAAAATGGCTTCCCAGCTGACACCCGCTCTTTGCAGGAGACCCTGCGGCCGCTGTGCGTCTCTCACAGCAGCTGCTGGCGCTAGGCGCAGATGTGACCCTGCGCAGCCGCTGGACCAACATGAACGCCCTTCACTATGCCGCCTATTTTGATGTGCCAGACCTTGTGCGTGTGCTGCTGAAGGGGGCGAGGCCCAGGGGTGAGGAGGCGGAGTCTCTCTGGAACGGGGTGTGGCTTGGATGAGGGGTGGAGTTTCTTAGAGGGAGAAGGGTGCCCAGGGTTTTGAGAGCGTGGGGGCCACCATCCATCTGGTTAAGGGGGGAAAAACTCAAGATGAAAGGATAAAAGACTGAGGCCTAAGGTTGAAGGGTGCTGGGATTCAAACAGGAAACAAGGGATAGATAGACATGCACGGACGCGGGATGGCAGGAGTCTAGTGTGTTGGTGGGGGGGTAAGTGGTGATGGGGTCATATATGTGACAGAAGGGCAGGTTGGGCAAGATGTTTAGAGACTGGGAGCCCTGAGCAGGCAGGGGTGAGACTCCATGCAGATGTGGCAGACAGTCACTCACTCTTACCCTTCCCTCACCTGCCCACTTCCCAGTGGTGAACTCCACCTGCAGTGACTTCAACCATGGCTCGGCTCTTCACATCGCTGCCTCGAATCTGTGCCTGGGCGCTGCCAAATGTTTACTGGAGCATGGTGCCAACCCAGCACTGAGGGTACTGCCACTCACCCCTTTATCCCCTCCCTCCTGCCTTCTCCCCTTCCCTTCAGCAGGTCTCCAAAGAGAGGATCAAGCCCTCTCCTAATACATCAGGACACCTCTGCACATTTAACAAACAAGTGAAACCACACCTGAGATTCACATACTGTTCGTTATGCAGCAGGTCACTTCTAATTACTATACGCCCCGTTTTACAATGGGGAGTCTGAGGTGAAGAGATCAAAAGAATTGCCCAGGATGTGCTGTGAGGAGTGTGTTCTTTCAGTCCTGGGTGACCAGGGTCAGTGATGTAACAGGCCTAGAGTCTTGGAGGTTGACTTTGAGTCTCTGTCTATTTTTTTATTGTCTGATTTTGTTTGGTTTTGAGATGGGGTTTTACTATAGCCCTGGCTGGCCTGAAACTCTCTGTGTTGACCAGGCTGGCCTCAACCCCTCAGAGGTATGCCTACTTCTGCTTTTGCCTCCCTAGTGCAGGAACTAAAAGTGTGTACCACCACTTTTTTTCCCCCCAAGGTTCCACTATGTAGCCCTGGAGGGCCTGGAACTCCCCCCCCCCCATACTTGGCAGACATGCACCGCTGCACCCAGGTCACATCCGCATCTTTACCCTCCATTTCCTCCTATTCCCAAATTGACCTAGGGTGTAACTTAGCATAACTCTTGCTTTACCCAATCTGGGGGTCTGAGGTGTGGTCTCTAAAGGGGTATGGCTTGTCCCACTCAGTCCTTGTTTCTTGTGTTCTCTTTTATCCACAGAACCGAAAGGGACAGGTACCAGCGGAAGTGGTCCCAGACCCCATGGACATGTCCCTTGACAAGGCAGAGGCGGCCCTGGTGGCCAAGGAACTGCGGACACTCCTAGAAGAGGCTGTGCCACTGTCCTGCACCCTGCCCAAAGTTACACTACCCAACTATGACAACGTCCCAGGCAATCTCATGCTCAGCGCGCTGGGCCTGCGCCTAGGAGACAGAGTGCTCCTTGATGGGCAGAAGGTCAGGGCTGGGATGAGGGGTGGGGAGGACTCAGTCTCACATCATTCCCCACCCCCCAGCCCCTAGAGCTGGGTGCATGGGCTTCAGACAGACTCCCTGGCAGTCACACCGTACTTCATTTCTCCTAGAAGTTATCAGCACACTACATTTGTACGATGTACACCCTGTGCTGAGCTCTGACAGACCTGCCCCTGACTGCAGTTACAGTCACAGCTGAAACAGTGATTAGCATAGCTCTCTGCATAACCGGGGTTCTCCTGGAAGGCCTGTGACCCACTTCACCCTCGGGTGCAAAGTCAGGGCTTTCACTGGGATGTTAGGGGCCTCAGGATAGAAGCTAAGTGACCCAGGAGAAGAGAAGCAGGAAGTGTCTTGAGTTAAAGCCAACAGGGGGCGGCTGGGAAGAGGCAGAGAAAGTGTGTTTCCTCTGCCCACCTCAGCTTTCTTTCCCTTGCCTGGTGCCCCTCGTGCCAGCGCATTTGTGCTTTAGGACAGGGGGTCATGGCAACCCCAGCTCTGCTCCGTGGAGTTCTGCTGGTAATGGAGTAGACAGTAAAGTGCTGCGGTGGCTCTGTTCAGTCCCAGTGGCAGCAGGGACGGTGACAGACACTCAGTGCCTGGGTTTAGGAAACAGACCCTGGCTGGAGGCAGGAGAGGTTTTAGCTGGAGTGTTCCGAGAAGGCTTCCCTGAGGACGTGATGTTCAAGCTGAGGAAGGAGCTCCTAAAGTGACGGCCGATAGGAAGGAACAGTGCGCAAGCAGAGGGATCCTGGGACAGGAGTGGAGCTAGAGAGTTCGGAAGGGGCTGGATCGCACCAGACCCGCAGACCTCTTGTAGGAAGTGGGATTTGGATTTTTGTTTGTTTGTTTGGCAAGTGTTTTGTTTCCTAACCAAAAGCTCCTAGGGCCATGAGACGGCCCAGAGGAAAAGGTGCTTGCCATACAGGTTCGGCAACCTGAGTTCAAACACCATTTTTAAAGAGCTCACTGTGGCACATCCAGAAAAGCTCCTGTAACTCACTGGACAGTTTGAGGGTCTGAGGCTTACCCTCCCCATTTGATATCCCAGAAGAGGCTCGCCTTCTGTCCTTAGCCATGGGATACCCAGCACTGCTAAAGCAACAACCAGCTTAGGCTTAGTAGCTTGCCCGGGTTCCGTTCAGCTTTGTCACACACCAGGAGTAGGTCCTGGGATAGTGGTGCCCCTCTGTCAGCTTCTGCCCCTGAAAGTGAGATGACAGTGCCCACCACGGGCAGGTTGGAGGTGTGTGTCAGGAGTCTGAGGCCTTTAGAAGAGAGCCCGGTATATGCTAACTGTGCTTTGTTTGCTGGGCACCGTCCCCATCCCCATAGAGAACAGTTAGCAGGCTAGCCCTGTCAATCCGTCTGTCTGTTGTTCCAGAGAGAGAGCGCTAGTGCTTCCTAGATACTAGGCAAGTGCTCTGTCGCTGAGCTGCATCTCCAGCTTTAGTTAGCCTGTTCTTTAGACAAGGGACTCATGGCTGGGAGTGAGAGCTATTAGCTCAGTGGTAGAATGCTTGCCCAGCATGCATGAGCACTGCAGAGAGAGAAAAAAAAAAAAAAAAGAATGGCTGTGTGTGGTGGCACATTCCTAGCTCTCAGGAGGCAGAAACAGGGAAGTCAGACGTCCAAGCCCAGCCTGGGCTACTTGAAACCCTGATTCAAAAAAGAAAAAAAGCCGGGCGTGGTGACACACACCTTTAATCCCAGCACTCAGGAGGCAGAGGCAGGTGGATTTCTGAGTTCGAGGCCAGACTGGTCTACCAAGTGAGTTCCAGGACAGCCAGGGCTATACAGAGAAACGCTGTCTTGGGGAAAAAAAAAAACAAAAACAAAAGCAAACCAAAAAAAACCAAAAAAGAAAAAAAAAGATGAATCCAAGGTATGTTAAAATCAGGAGACCTCTCAGGATTATAGTGACCACAGTCACTGAGAACTCTCTGCAGCTAAGTTTTTGTTTTTTGTTTTGTATAGATGTGTTTTTAAATGTGTGCACAGCAGTGCAGTACCCCAGGAGTCCAGAAGAGGGCACTGGATTCCCGGAGTTACAGTCACAGGTGGTTGTGAGCCTCCTGGCATGGGTGCTGGGAAACAACCTTCTGCCATCTTAACATCAAGTGCTCTTAACTACTGAGCCACGTCTCTGGCATTTGTATGTGTCTTAAAAAATGTCATCTCCCCTACTCTTAAGGCAGGCATAAAGCCACGTGCCTGAAATCCCAGCACTGGGGAAGCCTAGCTCAAGGCAGGTGGAGGTGGGGGCACAAATGAACTGAGACAGGGCTCACTCTGTAGCTTAGGCCAGACTGGAACCTGTGTGATCAAGGTTGGCCTTGATCTTCCGGCAGTTCTCTGCCTCAGCATCTGAAGTGCTGGGGTTGTAGACATGAGTCACCAGAGCTAGTGTCAAACTTTGAGCTGTATGTCACTTGTGGCTATTACTGAAGTAGGTAAGATTGATCTGAGACAATCTTTTTCGCTTATGGGGCTGGAACCCAGGGCCTTATGCATAGTGGCACTCTGCCATCGAGTTCTATATCCCAATCCCCTCAACATCTTTATTAAGAGGATGCAGTCTTTGTTCCCATTTGGTGGATGAGGAAGCTGAGGGATAAAGAGACCTATGTAGTCACCTAGCCAACAAGAGCCAGAGCTGAGATTTGAACCTGGTTCCTGCATCCACTCTGCTATGCTGCCTGTCTGTCAGTGGTCCACCATGGTATCCACGGCCCCTGCCCAAGCCATGTCATCCTTGTTCCCCCCGCCAGACAGGCACGCTGAGGTTCTGTGGGACCACTGAGTTTGCCAGCGGCCAGTGGGTGGGCGTGGAGCTAGATGAACCAGAAGGCAAGAACGATGGCAGCGTTGGGGGTGTCCGGTACTTCATCTGCCCTCCCAAGCAAGGTCAGTCTCTGACTGGAGCCCAGGTCGGTGGGATGGGGGTATGCTCAATTCTGATGCTGCTGTCTGGGGAAAGGGGATGGGAAGAGACACAGCAAAGCCTAAGGGTCTCTTGGCTCGGGCAATGCTAATCCCAGTGTCTGCTTCCTCTTCAGGTCTCTTTGCATCTGTGTCCAAAGTCTCCAAGGCAGTGGATGCACCCCCGTCATCTGTTACCTCCACACCCCGGACTCCCCGCATGGACTTCTCCCGCGTAACTGGCAAGGGCCGAAGAGAACACAAAGGTGAGGAGTGTGGAGTCAAAGGCGTGGGAAGAGGCAGCCTTGGGAACGCTGTTGGGTAGCTCAGGATTCTGTCTTTCCTCAACACCAACTGTAGAGAATAAGCTGACTCCCTCCTTCAGTGACTTGGTTTCTCCTCTCACCCACCACTGGCCCAAACCAGCTTTTAGTCTGGGGTTCCCAGCCTCCTGAGACTTAGTTTACTCTCAGGCCCCAAGACCTCTCCCAGCTTTAGGGAAGAATCTGTCTATAGGGGTTTCACTCTTCCCGAAGTTTCTGCCTTTTATGAACAGAGGTACTCTCAGACCAAAACTCAGCCTTATCTTACCACTGTCCCCCCTCTCTCTGATGTATGTGACCATGTGTGGACAAGTGTTGGTGGGCGCTCTCATAAATACATGCCTGCTCACGTGGAGATCCGCCTGCCTCTGCCTCCTGAGAGCTGGGGTTAGAAGAGTTTGCCACCACTGCCCAGCTTCTGCTTAAGTTTTGTGAGACAGAATCTTTCCCTGAACATAAGATCATATATTTGGCTAGACTGGCCAGCACACAGGCTCCAGCCTGTGTCCAGTGTCTTGGTGCCCAAGACTGCCCCTTCCTCTTCACACGACTGCCGGGAATTAAACTCAGGTTCTCAACGCTGAGCTGAGCTCAACCCTATTTATTTTCTAGGTGAGGTCCCACGGGGTTGCATAGGCTGATCTTGAACACCTTGGCTTACTGAGTGATGGTGGCGTATTCCTTTGATCCCAGCACTAGAGAAGCAGAGGCAGGTGGAACTCTGTGGGTTCAAGGACGGCCTGGTCTACGAATGAGTTGTAGGGCCACATAAACCCTGTCTCAGAAAACAAAAGCGAAAACCCCACCTTAGTTCATATCTCCTGAGCCCTGGGACTATAGTCCCTTATCACTCACTACCTCCAGTTCCTTTTCTTTTGCTGTCTGGTCACACTAGGGATTGTATTCAGGACTCAAATATATGCTAAGCAAGTGCTGTATTCCTGAGCCATGGCTCCAACTTTCTTTCCTGCATTATTGAAGGGAAATTTGGGGGCTCCTGATTTCCACCTCCATTTTTCCTTTGGGTTCCATATCTTTACCTTTCATTCCCAGGGAAGAAGAAGTCCCCATCTTCCCCATCTCTGGGCAGTCTGCAGCAGCGTGAAGGGGCCAAAGCTGAGGTTGGAGACCAAGTCCTTGTGGCAGGCCAGAAGCAGGGGATTGTGCGCTTCTATGGGAAGACTGACTTTGCTCCAGGTGAGGGTGGGCTCTGGGGTGGGATGTGACTCAGATGCACAAGGCCCTGGGTTGGCACTGAGGTTGAGGCCTCCTGGCAACACCCTTATTACAGGTTACTGGTATGGCATCGAGCTGGACCAGCCCACAGGCAAACATGACGGCTCTGTGTTCGGCGTCCGGTACTTTACCTGTGCCCCGAGGCATGGGGTCTTTGCACCAGCATCTCGTATCCAGAGGTGAGCCTCGCTGTGCCCCTCTGCTCAGGAAGCCACCTAGAGTCCATGTCTCCCCTTAGATGGTCCTTTTGGACTGGCGAGACATAGTTGGTTGTTGTACTGTACCTATTTCCTTTGGGCCCCTGGGGGTTCATTCAGCTCCTAGCCCTTCATGGTTCTGAATTTTCTGCGTGTCTCCCCAGGATTGGTGGATCCACTGATCCCCCTGGAGACAGTGTTGGAGCCAAAAAAGTGCATCAAGTGACAAGTGAGTTGGAGGCCGGGATGCAGGAAGGAGTATGGGTATCAGGATGGGAGAAGGGCTGTGGGGTCTCAGCTCTATATTAGTGACAACCTCTGCCATTTACCCTGATACATGTGGCCAGAAAAACATGAGACAGGCCCCCAAGAAAGATAGGTCCTGTAGATATGGGGAAGTTAACAAGGGTATGAGGGTTTAGAATACAGTTTAGTTGTAGAGCCCCTACCTAGAATCCCCCAGTGAGGGGTTGGGGTCCTGGCTCTGTGGTAGAGCTCCTGCCTAGAATCCCCCCAGTGAGGGATTAGGTGTGGAACATAACTCAACAAGCTTAAGGCCCTGGGTTCAATCCTAAGCACTGAGAAAAAAAAAAAAAGAGAGGGGAAAAAAAAAACACCCGTGGGGCTGGAGAAATGGCTCAGTGGTTAAGGGCACTGCTGTTTTCCCAAAAGACCAGAGTTCAATTCCCAACACCCCCATGCCAATTCATAATTGTCTGTAATTCCAGTTTAGGGGATCTGATACCCTCACACAGACATCCATGCAGGCAGAACACCAATGCACATAAAGAAATATTAAAAATCTGTAATACCAACATTCCTGGAGTTGAAGTGGAAGGACTGCGAATTTTAGACCCGTCTCAAGTACACAGTGAGACTATTTAAAACAAATGAAACCCAACCTAACTAAACAAAAACAAGGGTGTAAGCAGGCACTGGGGAAGAGGGCTTCATCAGAGGAGTATTAGAGGTGTGGATAACTAATGGTGGGGTCACCAGGTACTAATAAGAGGATGATGAAGGGGTCTAGTCAGGATCTGGAGACATGGAGAGATATGACTGTGTATGTGTGTGTGTGTGTGTGTGTGTGTGTGTGTGAGGGGGTTGTCAATAACACAGGTGACTTAACTGCCACCTCCCTTGAGACTTTGCCTTCTTCTCCAGTGACACAGCCCAAACGCACCTTTACGACAGTCCGGACCCCAAAGGACATTGCGTCAGAGAACTCTATCTCCAGGTGTGTGGCTAGCCTTCTAGCGGAGGGTTAGAGATGCCTGCAAGGCCACTGGCTGTGGTGTGCAAGGCCCTCCTTGGGTTGGAAATGGAGGTTCAGTTGTAAGTACAGTGGATGTGGTGGTTATGTCTGTAATCCCAGCGCCCCGCAGACAGGAGGGTCAAGGATTCCATGCCTTCCTGAGCTACATGGTGGGAGACTGTCTCGTTCATGAAACCCACTTTAAAAACGAGAAAGAAGGAAAGGGGAAAGAGGCAGGTGGCTCTCTCTGGGTTCAAGGACATCTTACAACTTGGTCTACAGAATGAGTTCCAGGACACAGGGAGACACAGAGAGACACAGAGAGAAGCTTGTCAAAGAAAACAAAAATGAACAAAAAACCAAACCCAAACCCAAAAAGCCAGGCAGTGATGGTGCACACTTTAGTTCCAGCACTAGGGGGCAGAGCCAGCCTAGTCTACAGAGCAAGTTCTAAGACAGCCCAAGCTACACAAAGAAAACTTGTCTGGAAAAAACAAGCCAAAACAAACCAAAGACCAGACAGACAGAGTATGCCATTCTTGTCTTGTACAGTGGCTCATACAGCACAGGGAGGCTGAGGCAGGCGGATTGCCCTCAGCCTGAGAACAGCTTGGGGTATGTAGCGAGACCCTGCCCTGCAAAAACAGCGAAGGAGGAGGGAGGGAAGGAGGAAAGGAGGGGAGCATCTTTAGAAAGCAAGGCTTGCCTGACTTCTGGAGACTTCAGCTGAGGAAGCAGAAACCTCCCTCCCCCAACCTGTGCACACGCACACACACACACACACACACACACACACACCGTACAAGTGTACACAGGCACAGCCAGAGGAAGAACGCCAGGCACAGAGGTGAAGTGAGGGAGCCAGATGCCCACACCTACGTCCCACCTGACTGTTCTTCCTCTTCTAGGTTACTCTTCTGCTGCTGGTTTCCTTGGATGCTGAGGGCAGAGATGCAGTCTTAGAGGCCCTGGATACCTAACACAGAGACAGAGTCCCCTCTAGCATCTCCTAACACAAGGAGCCCCCCCCCCAGCCATCCCAAGATAGAGATTCCCAGTGACTTCAGAATAGAAACCCCGTTAGCCAGCCCTCGATTACTGAGGCCCCATTATTAACAGATCTCCCACCACGACGACTCCCTAAATACAGACCTCATGTTACCCAAAAGAGATTCCCTGAGTAGCACCTTCAGGCTAGTCCCTGTCCCCTACTCCTCAGAGCAGATTCCCCCCAATAAACATTTTCCACTTCACCCAAGGGATGCTGACCCTCTCCACAACAGGACGTTCTTGAGTTACCAGTGAATTAGAGTTCCATGAATGAAGACCCCCCCCCCCTGGTTCTCCTTAAGCATAGGCCATACTTCCAGAATAGCCAGCCACATCACTGTCCCCATTTAACATCAGTCTCCTCAAAATGTTGTGACCCCAAGGTCACCAGAAAGCCCTTATCTTCTACTCTCCTTATCAGAGATGCCCTCCACTCACTTAAGTCCCTGTTCTCACCCCTGAACAAGACACCCACTTAGTCGGCCCACTCACCCCAATTTTCAAACACCAAAACCGTCCTGGAAGCATGAATTACAGGACAGCAAGTCTTCCTGCCCTCTGTACCCTGAGAAACCCCCAGTGCCTTGTATGAAGCCCACCCCACATGGCCCACAGTCCCTGTGCTGGCCAAGGCTCCCAGAAAATTCTCTATTTTTTAAAGTGATAACTTCCCCCCTTTGGGGGGAATCCCCAAATTTGGAGGCCCCATTCTAGAACTCTGGGGAGTTCAAATTCCAGAGAGAATATATATTATATATATCCCCCAAATTCCCCATCCTTCCAAGCCCCACGATCTCTAGAAGACCCCAAATTTCTAATTCCCAGGACTTCCCTACCCAAGTAACAGAATCTTCAAATCCCCAGGGAATCCCAAACTTAAGACCCCAATCCCAAGCCCTCAGGAAACTCCCAACTACAAGGTCCTTAGGACTGGGAGGAAGGAACCTGTTGCCAGGCTCTCAGGGCATCTCAAACCTGACTCCCAGGCACTAGGAGACCCCAAACAGGAAGTCCCATCTTTGGAACAAGGATAGAGGACTCGAATACTCTTAGTCCATGGATCATCTAATCTCTCAACCTCCAAATTCCATGGGCCCCAGCTTCAAGGGAACCCCCAAGTCCCAAATCTCTGATTACTAATATGTGCAGGGCCCCAGGGCTCTAACAGGACTCCAAGTCATGGAGTCCCTACTTCAATGTACCTTCCGGTCACAGGTCCAAGACACTAAATCTAAGTCATTGGCCCCAAAGGACTTCACAGCTCCTGGGCCAGACCAACAGCCTGCGGGAGAACCTGAGGGCCCCATAGGTCCAGAGCAGACCTGGGGCCCTGACCACCAAGGACAGCTCACGACTGCCCCTTCACTGCATGTCCCTAAAATCAGCATGACTCCTGTCCTCTTCAATAAAGACGTTTCTATGGCCTTCTTGTGTCAGGTCACTGGGGGGTTACTGCATTGACCCTGTGCCCTTGCTGGGTAAGAATGGCGGAAGTTTTGTTTGTTTGTTTGTTTGTTTGTTTAATGTCCTGTCCCTGTGTCAGTGACATAGGACTTACAACTTGGCCTGCAGAATTCAGGCTCCTTTCCTGCAGTCTCCCTCGCTGTAGGTCTCAACTGAGTCCACAGGGACATGCAGGTCTGTTAGGTTCTGGAGTAGTGATTGGTAGGAACCAGGCGAAGTCCCGCCTGAGTTTAGGACACAACCTATGCCTGAGCGAGGATGGCGGATGCTGAGTGAGAGCGTGGATTGGCTGGAGGGCGGGCCCTTAGGTTCTCTGAGTACGCCCAGTGGTCTGAGCCTTCCTGCGTCAGTAATGCTTGGCGGAAGTGGCTGGGGGGGGGCGTGCGAGGATGCGCGCGTTGAGTCTGGAAATTGGAGAAGACGCAGTAGACGGTCAGATTTATTTTGGAGAAGGAGGGGAGTCTTGGGGGCGGAGGGAGCGGTAGGGGTGAGTGTCCAAAGGACTGAATGTGGAGGTCTAAGGTGAGAGCTCTAGGGGGCTCAGAGTGTGGCATCCTGACACTCAGGGGTCTGAGGTTCTACAGGGGAAGAAACTTTGGGAATCTGGCTCAGGTCTGAGGGTGCAGAAGTGAAGGGGGCACTCGGCAAGGGAAGTCAGAGAGGGTTCTGAGTCGGGAGATAAGAGTGGATAAGTCTGAGAAAGCTCAGAATAGGAGATGTGAAGGAGCCGACGTGAGAGGAGGGTCTTTAGGCTCGGAGGGACCTGTGCTTACGATTGCATTCGAGAGAGGCTTCATGTGTGGGCTCCGAGAGCGTTCTCTGTGAGGCTTGGGAAGACTCACGTATACGTTGGTGGGCAACGGTGGACAGAGCGATGGAGGATTGTACTGACTGCTGAGATCCGGGCTGGGAAATGGGGGTCGCGGGACGGGGAGTGATCTTCGGGTGGCTTTGAGAAACAGAAGACTCCAGCGTTGAAGATTGGAGTTTATAGGAAGTCTGAGGGTAGGTAGGGTCTGGCCCCTGATGGGCTGGAAGGAAGGCTGGTCACAGCTTGAAGACAGGAGGCTCAGTGACTTCCTCCTCCCCACAGGACGGCACACAAGGAGTTGGTATCCATGGAGGAGCAGGACGCCAGGGTCCCAGCACTGGAACCTTTCAGGGTGGAACAGGTTGAAAAGGCTGGGGTGTAGAGGAATGTGGGAACGACGGGTGTGAGGGTGGGTGGAGTGACAGAGTCATTCCTGGGTCTCTTGGTTGGACTGCCCCAGCTCTCCTCAGAGTCTAGCCGGCTGCCCCACTTCCAATATGCAGTTTCATAGGCCATCCCAAGTCTCTCTCCAAAGGGAAAGGTTGCCCAGTCACGATAGGATCCCTGTGTTGGGCAAAGCTGTTCTTAACCTTGCTAATGCTGGGACCCTTTAATACAGTTCCTCGTGTGGTGGTGATTCCTCCTTCCACTATAAAATTATCTTTGTTGCTACTTCATAACTATTTTATGAATCATAATGTAAAAGTCTGTACTTCCTGATGGTCAGCAAACGGGGTCGCGACCCACAGGTTGAGAACCACTGTCCCAACGGCAGTCTTAATTTTATAGGCGCCACCTCTAATCTACTATGTCCCTGACTTCATCTCCAAGGAAGAAGAGGAATATTTGCTTCGACAGGTACCTTTGTCTCTCTCTCTCTCTGTCTCTCTCTTTTAGCGTGTGTGTTTGTGTATGTGTTTGTCTCTGTGGTCACATGACATAAACGTTTTTTGGGGGAGGGGGTCATCCGTCCTTCTTGGCTGCTGCTTTCCTCATGGCTGCCAGCACGTTGCTCACCTCTTCCTGCTTCCCCTTGGCATGGATATTCGTGCCCACCCTCTTCTTGATGAACCTGAGTGCCCACTTGTCCTTGGAGACCTTGAGCAGCCCCGTGGCACACTGCTCAGTGGACATGGAGCTACACACCTCCCGGGTCATGTCTCACGTGTGTGCTTGGTGAGGGTCCATGGCACTGGCTGTGCCTCGGCTTGCTTATGTTATTCTGTCACCTTGCGGCCCTTGTTGAGGCCCAGGGCCATGGTTGCTGCTCTCCTATGGGGCTGGAACAGGACCCCCTCCCCTGCCTTTCTTGTCTTCTCATAATTCCTTCCCAACACTCAGCCCCTGTATGAGAACCCTGGAACTGGGAAACCCCTGGCAAGGAGAATACCTTTGCACACTCCCATACTCCCCATTCCTCTTTCTGACATTTCTAGCTCTGTCTGAAAGAGCTTTCTTAGCCAAGTGTAGAGGCACACACTTGCAACCCCGGCTACGGAGGCTGAGGCAGGAGGATCCCGATTTGAGTGAGGCCTTTTGGTTTTTTAGATTTTTTTTTTTTTTAAATTTCATGAGTGTGTGTTTGTTTTGTTGGCAGGTATGTATGTGCACTACCTCTGTCCAGTGTCTAAGAAGGCTAGAAGAGGGTGTTGCATCTTTCCTGAAACTGGAGTTACAGATGGGCGTGAGCAGCCACGTGGGTGCTAGGAAGTGAACCTGGGTCCTTGGCAAGAGCCGCAAGTGCTTTAAACCACTGAGCCAACTCTCTAGCTCTGTATCGTGAGGTCTTGTTTGAAACAAAGCAAACAAAATAAACAAGAAAGAGGTTCCCTTAGAGGCTTAGAAAAACTAAAATGTGTGTGTGTGTGTGTGTGTGCTTGTACATACACGTGTGTGTGGGTTGGTGCATGTGCATATGTGTGCGTGTGTGTTCCTGCTATGGCGTACAGCTAGGTACGCACTGTACCATCAAGACACACCTCCACCAGCCTAAGGGCACACTTATAAAGCTCAAATTCCCTGCACTGAGATAGTCCAGTCTAACCTCTAAAACAAGGGTGTTATTGAGATCACATTCCTGACAGGAATACCCCAGTGCAACCCCAGAGCCTTGGGAACAAAGTATCAGAGCTCATTTTCCCTGTGTTGAGACATCTCAGGTTGAGTGTGGTGGCTCACGTCTGCAGTGCCAGCTCTGGGAGGGAGGATGCAGGAGAATCAGGCATCCACAGCCATTCTCAGTTATGTGGAGATTTTGAGGGCACTCTTGGATAGTCTTTCCCCACTCCCCCAAAATCTGGGCCTATACTACACCAAGAGTAAATTCCCATTTTCAGCTGTGGGTGCAGTCTGGATAGAACATCTGTTACCCCATTGATTACCAAAGTTGAATCAACTGATCTGTCTGGCTTGGCAAGTGTCCCCGTGCTTCCCCACACCATCATGAGTCTCCCTCTCGAAGCTAAACTCTTGATAAAGCAACCTGCCTGGATAGAGGAGGACCATCTTTCGGTCAAGATTATATGAATAGCTGCTCTCCCCAACTAGAACCCCCCAGACAAGCTCTAGGTAGCCCATTTTCACTCCACACTCCATGCCCTTGTGTTGGCATGGGCAGGAAAGTCCTGAAAACCCCATTCCTTGCCTCCTAGGTTTTCAATGCCCCAAAGCCAAAGTGGACTCAGCTGTCTGGGAGGAAGCTTCAGAACTGGGGTAAGTGTTCCTAGCTAGAGAATATAATTGGGAAAAGACGAGAAGAACTCAGGTTCAATGGTTTCAAAACATACGAGGCTATCACCCAGGGTCTCAGGGGTCCCAGAGCAAGGAGGATTCAGAGGTTGGTGATGGTCTTGAGGGATTTAGGCATCTATTAGTTGGTTGGGAGTATCTCTAAGAGCCAAGTGCTTTGAAGGGAACTCCAGAAAGACCCAGTGGCAATCTCCAAAACTCAGTGGGTAGAGATGCTTCCAACCGCTGGAATATCTTTAATGGGGGTACCAGATTCCAAGACTCCGATTGAATCCCTTCAAACCTCCCTTGCACTCTGCAGGTGGGCTCCCGCATCCTCGGGGGATGGTCCCTGAGCGACTCCCTCCATGGCTTCAACGCTACGTGGACAAAGTGTCTGACCTCAGCCTTTTTGGGGGTCTCCCAGCTAACCATGTCCTTGTGAACCAGTATTTGCCTGGGGAGGGCATCATGGTAACCGCACATCCTCATCCCCGTTCCCATGCTAAGTACCTCCCCCAGATCTCCAAGTCATTAAGAGGAGGCTAGCCATCATGTTTGCCTACCCTCACTCCACCTAGGCACGTTCCTCCCTGTCCCAGCTTGGGAACCCCACTTTGACTTAGTGGAGTGGCGTAGGCTCCCTGGTGCCCCCTTCCTCCCCAGCCTCATGAAGATGGACCACTGTACTACCCAACTGTCAGCACCATCAGCCTGGGCTCCCATACTGTCCTTGATTTCTATGAACCTCGACAGCCAGACGATGATGTCCCTGTGGAGCAGGTGGGTCCTGCGCTGATGAGCGGGCATCTGGGGGCATTCTAACGTCTGACATCCCATATGCTCCAGGACAGTCTGATCCTACCTGTGTTTAGAGTATTCGTGACATCCAGACATGCTCCCCTGTCCCTTGTTGGGTATCCCTGCTTTCTCCCAGATAGCCAGCCCATACCCATCCAATCTGCTTGTACGGTGCCCCAGCTGCCATGATACCCATGGATCCCGATCCTTACGTCACCATGGTATTGGATGGCTAAGGATATGGATGACCTGTGACCCTCCCTCAGGCCACTTGAGCTCAACATGGTGTTCCAACAAAGGTTTTTTTTTTTTTTTTTTTAGAAATTACTGTTTGCTTATTTTTGTGAACAGATGTATGTAGCCCAGGCTGGCCTCATGTTTGCCATCTTTCTGTCCCATCCTCCCAGTGCCAGCATTATAAGCGTGTGCCCCCGTGCCTGGCTCCAACGCATATCCTTGACATCCTCAAGATATCCCACTGTGTCATTCACTCATGTGTGCCCCAGTGTCCTCCCAGATGACATATTCATTCATGTGTGCCCCAGTGTCCTCCCAGATGGCATATTCATTCATGTGTGCCCCAGTGTCCTCCCAGATGGCATATTCACTCATGTGTGCCCCAGTGTCCTCCCAGATGGCATATTCACTCATGTGTGCCCCAGTGTCCTCCCAGACTGTACAGGGCACCTTAATACCAGCGTCCTGAAACTCTAGTCATATGCTCTATCACCCCTAGATTCTCCTTAACCTTACACGGCTCTGTTGGGGACACCCAACACCCTTATCTCTGACTGCTAGCTCTTAAGTCATGCATTCTTGATACCCCAGTGTTCATAGAATCTTCCTCCAACCCCCCTCCCCCCCCCGAACACCCTGGCCAGATGTTTCTTAGCTCCACTCCCTAAAGTTCCCTCTTTTCCATCCCTTCTACCCAGGCAGGCTTGCTGCAATACCATTCCTGACTAAAGCCTCCCTAACATCCAGAGTCCTGGGATAGGCCATTCCCTTTAACCTCTGTATTAGAGCCTGACCCCAGCAGTGCACCCCCAGATTAGCTCTGCGTAAGTATCCCTGGGACTGCCCATGTCTGTCCCAGCCCCTCAGATGGCAGCTGAAGCTCACACAATGTAGTAGCCCTTTATGTCTTCAAATGCAGCATAGGCCCTGTCTCCTCCCAAAGGACTGGACACACACACACACACACACACACACACACACACACACGGCAGCCCAATAGTCTTGTCCCCAGAACCTATAGATTACCACTCCTGAGCGCCTGCTAACCCTTGTCCCCTGACCAGCTATGGATGCCCGCTGACTTTTCACACACTCCCAAACTCTGGATATCCACTGACCATTATCAACTGATTGCCGCAGCCCAGGCCTCCTCAACGGCCCATCACCTCGCTGCTGGTGGAACCACGGAGCCTGCTGGTGCTCCGGGGCACAGCTTACACACGCCTGCTCCACGGCATCTCAGCTACCTGTGTGGATGAGCTGGACGCCACCTCGCTGCCACCCAATGCCACTGCTTGCAAGTCAGCGCTGCCCGGAGCCCAGCTGGTGCGCGGCACCCGTGTCTCACTGACCATTCGCCGTGTGCCCCGCGTGCTGCGCGCCAGCCTCCTGCTGAGCAAGTGACCACCAGGCTCTAAGACCTTGGAACCCTAGGGCAGAGGTAGCTGTCCAGGGTTATTTATTTCCCCAGTAACTATGGAAACCATGGAGAAGACACCATTCCAAATAAACAGAAAATACCTCTACTCGTCTTGGATTTTTTTTTTTTTTTAACTAGGTGGGAAGAGATGCTTCAGTTTCTTTCTCTCCACCCCCCCCACCCCCCCTTCAATACTGGAAATAGAACCCAGGGCTTCTTGGATGCTACACAAATGCTGTACCACTAAACTACAACCCAGGCAACAATTGCATTATTTTTTAGTTTTGCAATAGGGCTTCCTTAAGTTGCCTAGGCTGGCCTTGAACTTGAGATCAGCTTGCCTGAGGTGACAGGCTTTAGCTGCCAGGTGCTGGGACTTTTTTTCAGTATTCTTATACCTGAGACTTTAATGAATGGGATGGGCCCTGAGATACAGGTGTCCCTGAAGGTGACAGGATCCAAGGTCCTCAAAGCCCCACGATGGCGAGGGGGTGGTATTGGAAGGTTTAGGTTCTCCTGCTGGGGAGGAAGGAGTTAAATGCCTCCGCACCTCAGCCAGGCATCAGATTTCTCTAGTCCAGGTTCTTCCAGGAAGGGGTGGAGCTAGGCTGGCCCCTGGGCCTCTCAGTAGCCTGGACTTAGGCTTTAAGTCCTGCTGAGAAAGCATGGGGGACTGTCTAGGAAACCGGCTGCTGTTACCGCACATCCTCACCTGACTATCCCCAAGTGCACGGCCATGGCCCTGGTTCCACCTCTTGGCCGTGAATTCCCGCCAGAGCCTGTGAATTGTCCCCTGGCAGCTCCTAGAGAGCTGGATGTTGTCGGAGGTACCATCTGCCCTGCACCTGAGGAAGAGACAAGCAGGTGGGGACTGGGGCTTGATAGTGGGTCCGAGGGAGGGAGGGAGGGAGGGAGGGGGCTGTGGGAAGGGCCATGTGTGGCTGTGACTAAAGGACCTGGAGAAAAGTGGGGATGTGGTTGAGGTGGAAAAGGAGACACTGTGCCTCACCAGGGGGCCCATCAACCTTTCTCCTCTCTAGGCCAGAGCAGGTCCAGGCCTCCTTGGGCCTGCCTGAGCATTGCATGGGTGAACTGAAGAGCACTGAGTCTGCCACCAGCCCCTCAAGACTCCCTCTGGCCTCTTCCCATGAGCATCAAGACGGGAGCAAGCCCTGTGAGGTGAGCTGAGCACACCCTCTGTTCCAGTCCCACTTCCTGTCTGTCCCCCTGAATCTGCCCCTTGCTCAGATGATATGATTCTGAGGGGTGCTGGATATCTGTGGAGGAAGGGACATTGTAAGGACATCTGGTTGCCAATCAGTATTTCACTTATTTTTAATCGTTTTGTGTATTTACTCTGTGTGCCTAAGTGTGAGCAGGGATACAGCCACATCATGCGTGCTGGTGCCAGTGTCTCTCAGTCACTTTCCACTATGTGACAGGGTCTCCCATTGAACCTAGCTAGGGTGGCTGGTGAGTGAGCGCCACAGATCTGCCTCCAGTCACTGACCAGCTGGTGCCACATGCTTGGTTCTTTGTGTACTTGCTTGTACAGCAAACATTTTATCAACTGAGCCATCTCCCCGGTTCCCCCGACCTCCTTATTTGAGATATGCTTTCACTGTGTAGCTCAGGCTGCCCTTGAACTTTCAGTTCTCTTGCCTCAGAGAACTGGAGTTATGTTTTATCATCTCCAAGCTGGACATATTTCCACGTTTTACCAAGTAGGAAATGAGAATTTTATTAATATAACCCCATTCCTTTTGGGGGTACTCTGCTCCATTATTCTTCCTAGTTTAGACCCATATAAAGACCTTTCTAGAAGGCTCAGGAACCTGGAAATCTTAAATTAGATGTCTCCAGCGTTGGTGTAAAGGGCTGCCAAGTGGGAGCAGCCCAAATGTTGGTTCTCAAACGGGTATGGCTTCAGAGAAACACCCACAAGGCAGCAGCCTGCTTGGGAGTAGGGGTAGTGTATTGGCCAATTGGCCCTGATTTTGGTCCCCTGGAATCTCCAGCACCCTGACTCTGGTCTGGAAGTACTAGAAGCTGAACAGGACAGTCTACATCTTTGTCTGTTGAGGTTGAACTTCCGGCTGCAGGACCTGGAACAAGGCCTTGGGTCTTGGACGCTGGCCCATAACAGAATTGTCCAGCTGCAGGTAGGCAGTGGGAGGCCAGGATATGGGGGAGTGGGTAGAGTCCTTGGTATGTGTGTAAGCTTTCTTGAATAGAAAGTGGGTTTATTGAATATTCTGACTTCTGCACAGGACATGAAAGACAAAATAACTCCAGGTTCTGGGGTGGGGTTGGGGATCTGGTATCACTGTCGTATGTGAGAGTGTCTAGCCATGTGTTCCAGGCCCTGCAGGCAGAGCTACGAGGGGCCGCTGAGCGCGTGGATGCATTGCTTGCATTTGGTGAGGGCCTGGCAGAGAGGAGTGAGCCCAGGGCCTGGGCATCCCTGGAGCAGGTCCTGAGGGCCCTTGGGACCCACCGAGACACTATCTTCCAACGGCTCTGGCAGCTGCAGGCCCAGTTGATCAGCTATAGCCTGGTATGACCTGCCCTGGTAGTCCCCAGCCCAGACCCTAATCTCCCCAACTCCCATGACATCTGTCCTCTGCTCCAGGTGCTTGAGAAGGCCAACCTCCTGGACCAGGACTTGGAAGTTGAGGGAGACTCAGACGGGCCAGCAGCTGGTGGAGTCTGGGGGCCCTGGGCACCCAGTACCTTCCCCACTCCTGCAGAGTTGGAGTGGGACCCAGCAGGGGATGTTGGGGGTCTTGGGCCCTCAGGGCAAAAGATATCTCGGATACCAGGAGCTCCTTGTGAGCTGTGTGGCTACAGGGGACCCCAGAGCAGTGGACAGGGCCTTGAGGTGAGATCAGCCCCGCCTCAAAGGCTCCCTACTTGGCTGGGCCCCACAAGGTACCTTTCTACACCCTTCTAGTATGGCCTTTCCCTTTCAAGGAAGACTTGGCTCTGTCTCTTCCTCTAAGCCTCTCTTGTTTGATTTTATTATTATTATTATTATTATTATTATTATTATTATTATTATTTTTGTTTTAAAAGACAGATTCATGCTATGCAGTATAGGCTAGTCTTGAACTCACAATCCTCCTGCCTTATTCTCTTCACCGCTGGGGTGGGCCCACCTCCCTGTGACCACCCTAGCTGTAACCATGATTCTCTTACGAGTTCTGTATCTCCTTGTCACCGTGGATCCCTGTTTGCTTCCTTCCTCTCCTCTGTCTCTGTCCCCTCATTCTGCCCTTCCCTGTGCTGTGGACACAGCCCTGAGCCTTCTCTAAGCACACCAGCCTCACTCCCAGCTCCAAGCTACAGGACCTGCTCAGCTCTCCCGGCTCAGTCCAGTCTCTGCACATCACCTCTTCCAAGAGCTGCTGGGACCCAGCTTAGCATCCTGCACCATTATTTCTGACGTTCCTTACTGGGGCTTGACACGATATATTTATTTGTTAACGTCCTACCTCTCTAGGTGGAATGTTAAGCTCCACAGAGACCAGACTTTTTGCCCATTTCCATTCTCACCAAGCCTCCTAGAATTGTGCCTGGCATGTAATAGACACTCATTAAATATTTGTTGACTGAATGAATAAGTAAAGGTTCTCTCCTCTTGGTTTCTTTGGCTCTGCCCCTCTCTGTCTCTCCCACGAGATCCGAGTGTATCGGCATAATTTCCTCTCTGTGGCACCTTCTCCCAGACCCTTCCATAACCATGCTGCCGGTCTTCCAAGAAACACGAACCCTTCTCTTCCCACAGGACCTGCTCTCCTTGGGGCTTGGCCACCGGAAACATTTAGCAGCTCACCATCGAAGGCGGCTCCGGAAGCCTCAGGTGAGCTAGGCACACCAGGGGATGTTGATCCAAGTAAAAGAGAGCCGACACATACTGACAGGCACACATACGAAGGAAGATTCTCTTCATTCTGTAACTGAAAAGTCTAAACGCCGCCACTGATTCAGGACCTAAAATGCATCTTGGTTCCATCTCTGTCTTTTGGTCTCTCTCCAACCCCAGCTGGAGTCCCTTTTCCCTGGTTTATTAACCTACACTTATGACCCCTGACTTACTTGAAGTAGCCAAAGTCTCAGGCTTGACTTCACCTGCCCTGCTTGGGTTACAGGCTGCACGCTGAACTAGTCAGAGTGCTCTGATTGGCCAGGTCTGCGTCACGTGCCCCATCATGGAAGAGGGGAAAGCGGAAGCCAGGCTAAAGTGACCCTGAAGGTCTGAATGTAGAGGCACCCACACACCCACACATCATTACATCAGCATTATCAGAAAAAGGGCAGTGGATGTCTAAAGAACAGGTACAGATGCCCGCCATACTATAAGTTCATGCGGGGTTCAGGGGTACCAGGAAAGGAGGAGAATAAGGGCAGCCCTATAGGTCTGGAGTAGTGAGAGAATGTCCTCACTTACGTGCCATTCCTTCTGTGGTGTCTGCTGTCTACTCTCAGGACAGGAAGAGGCAAGTACCCCCCAGTCTGCCCGATGCGATGCTGGAAGTGGATCGCGGGTGAGAGGCTTGAAAAGATTGGGCTGGGGGGTTGGGGAGGGACCGTGGTGGTGGCCCACCCTTGGTTTTAATACCGTGTCTCTTTTCAGGGTCCCAGCTCCAGCATCCAAGCGGCCCCTGACCCTCTTCTTTCTCCTTCTCTTCCTCCTTCTGGTGGGTGCCACGCTGTTGCTGCCCTTGTCGGGGGTCTCCTGCTGTTCTCATGCCCGGCTGGCCAGGACGCCCTACCTGGTGCTCCGTTATGTCAATGGTCTCCCTCCAATCTGAGCCCACCATCCCAGACACGTGCATTAAATGGTCACTTTCAAGAGATGTCTGAGAATATCAGTACTTGAGAACTTGGAGGCAGGTATAGCTTGGGTGTGTTCTGACAGCTTCTTCTGTATTCCTTTGCCTTGAGGGCAGGACACAGAGAGGCTTAGAGGTGGTCCCCAAATTGTGACACAAAGATTAAATGTAGCTCAAGCTGTTGATTGACTGGCAGGAGAACAAGGTCATGATCCAGGAAGGGAAGGAGGTCACCACTGCTGACTTAAAGAGCTGGTGGCTGCAGTAGGTACCCAGAGTGCCAAATGTCTGGAGACCCTGGGAAACCACGTGGAGCACACTCACAGTGGTTCCAGGCTTCCACACCTCGCTGGTGAGGTCTCCTAGGGAGGTGGACTCCCTAATACTTCCTGTCTATCTGACTATCCTTCCCATGAACACCAGTTTCTGGGGGATGGGGGGAGAAAGAAAGAAAAGCAGAGCCGGCACCTGCCGAGGAAGCAGGTGCCAGGCTGGGGCAGGTGCTTTTGGCATGCTGCCAACACCTGTCTCACATCCATTCTGGAGATGTTCCCGTATTCTGCACAGATGGGTGTAGGCTGAGCAGTCACTAGCTCAGGACTGAGACAGTCACCCTCCTTCCTAGAATAATTTTCCCGCCTTGGTAGTTTTACACATAGTCCCTGCTAATTTTGAACCTTCTGCTTCAACCTCCAGAGGGCCGGGATTACAGGTGTGTGTCATCAGGCCTAGCTAATATTTCTGTTCTGTGTTGCTTGAAATGAAATCCAGGACCTGGAGCATGCCAGACAAATGGTCCACCATTGATCCAAATCTCTAGTCCAAATTCCCGGGGTGGTTGACAACCTGATCTCCTCAAATCTAAGGTGTGAGGGAAGAGGTGGGAACGGACAGACACAAGAGCAAGGCCCTGTGCTAGCCCGATGTTCATTGAACACAGCCCCTCCTTCCTGAGCTGTTTCCAAGCTGCACATAGAATGTACATCTCCTGAATAGCCACACCCTGTGACAAAGCCACACAGGAGCGAGTGACTAAGGACAAGTCCTCCCTGGCTTAATGGAGTTTGTGTGGTCACTGGGAAATTCAGGACTCCTGGCACAACTAAATCCTAAATGATGTATTCATTTCTGGTCCCACCCATTTTGCCTTTGTCCATTTCCTAGTGACCAGACTGTTGTCTCAATTTACCAGCCAATAAGATAGCTCTCCCTTTAAACTTCCAGACCTAAGTCCCAAGGATTCCCCTGGCTTAGGCCATGAGTTCCACCTTCAGGAGGGGCCATAGTCAGGTCTGCTGGAATCATGGAGGCTAACCATGGTGGAGGGAGTGTGTCTGCAAAGTAAACTGGAATGGCTATTGGAAATGCAAAAATGGGGACTGAAGAGGTCTGGGGGGCAGTAGCTTCTAGGAGAGCCCACGTAAGTTAGTGAAAACCTGTAGTTAAGGGGTGTGTCAGGGAATCTCTCATTATGGTCTGTCTTCCTAAATACATCTATCTATGTATTTATCTTTCTATCTATGTGTGTGTGTGTGCACAGGTAGATGGACATCAGACAAATTGCTGTTAGTTCTCATCTTCTCCTATGTGGTCCCTAGGATTTGAGCTCAGCTAGTCAGGCTTGTCACCAAGTTCCTTTATCCACTGAACCATCTCTCTGGCTCCTTTTCCTTCCTTTTCTTTTTTCTTTTTTTGTTTGAGACAAGGTCACTCTATGTAGCTCAGGCCCTTGGGGCCAGGAAGAGGTGGAGGCTGGGATATGTAAAGGGCACAGGTTCAGTAGATCTTCTGTAGTTACTTTCATATCTCTTGAGTTGAGATGGCACCATGATTAACAGGGTCACCTCGGGGCTGGAGGTGAATCTTTGTGGTTGTTGCACTTGCTTGGCAAGCACAAGGCCACAAACAGAACAACAAACATATGTTGTGGTAGATCATGCCTGTGATCTGGAGGAGAAGGGAGGAGTTGCAGGCCATTATCCCTCACATGACCAGACTGAGGCCAGCCTGGGTTAAGTGAGTCCATGTCTTAAAAAGAACAAAAACTAAAGCAACCAGGATCACCTTGCTAAATAAAACTGAAGCTGAGAGATGAGCAGATAGCTAACCTCCTGTGATGGGGTTATGCAAGTGAGGTCAAAGTCTTATGTAAAAAGTGTCACAGAATCTTTTTCTGTCACACACCAAGCCTCAGCTGGGTCCCCTTTGCTCCCACCTGCCTCTTCAACCTTGGCATGGCCGTGCATGCCTATAATCTCAGAGTTTAGAGGCTGAGCCTGAAGGAGGTGAATGCTGAGACCAGCCTAGGCTATATTATATAACAAGACTCTGTCTCAAAAGAAAGAGCAAAGACCCCTAATAAAAGAATCAACAAGATTGTTAAGACAATCAACAAGGAAGAGAGCACACCTCACATTTATTCCCTTTATGCAAGAATCCTGAGGAGGACTAACAGGAGTAGAGACTAGGGATTCCCCAAGAGTCTCAGGCTCATCAGCTGGGATGAGCTACTGTAACCTCCCTCATGAACCCGGTTCTTCACAACGAGTCAGACTGCCAAGTTTCTCACGGTTCATCAGGGTATTCTATTAAACGAGCGCGGCAAAAAGTCTGTCTTCTCCGCGTTAAAAACAGCAAGGGGCGGGGAGTGGGGAGGTGGGTGTGTTCTTAGAAGTCAAGAGAGCTGTCTGTCAAGAGGTGTCACGGCCCTGACGGGTGGAGAACGTGCGCCTGTGCTCTCTCTTTGACATTGGGTTGGGGTATCACAGCATGTCTTATGCAGTCCGCCAGTGCCACAGAATGCCCGGAACCTCCTTGGTGAGGGAGTGTCTGATCTCTCACCATGCATCGGGAAAATTCGATTGTCTCTCAAGACATCTCGGCTTCCATTTAGATGAGTTCCCGATCCTCCCCAAACTGTCAGAAGGAACCTTTCTCTAGGTCTGTCTGTCACCGTCCATCGGATCGCGTCTCCCGCGCCCCTGTGCCTTCACAAGAATTCTTTGGGGCACCACCATCATCCAGCCTGGTCCCCGGGGCTGTCGCGTCGCCGGGCTCTTCAGCCGGACCCCGCGGGCGCACGAAGGTACCCATGGCCGTGGCGTGGCCGGAACGCAGCAGCTGTAGCTGGCGCCGACCCCGGCGATACAGATACTCGATACGCAGCACGTCGGTTCGCGGAAGGCTGGCGTGCTGCCGGAACTCGGCCCGCACCCGGGCCTCGGCGCCCGGCGTCCCGCGCCCGGCGCGCAGCAGCTCGCGGTACAGGCTCAGAACTTGCCTCTGCAACCGGCTGGGCCGGCTCATGACCGCGGCGTCGCCGTGAGTCCCCACACTGGCCGGAAGGACCGCCCCGACACACAGTGCTGAGAAGCTAACGGGCAGGGCAACTGGCACGTCCGCCAGAAGTCCCGCCTCCTGCTAGCCGGCGCTGCCGCACCCGATTGGCTAGTACTGCAGTACGTCGTGGGTGGCTCTGGAAGTGGGCGGAGTCTCTGGTGCTCCGGGCCACTCCAAAGAGTAGTTTTTGAGTGCCTTACAGTCCTGGATATTTCTGAACTTGAGTTGAAGCATGGGGAAGGGTCTAAGCGGTTAGACTCTGGAAAGAGTGTAGGAGGAGATAGTTCTGAGCCCTCGGAAGATTGAGAGCGAAGGGTTCGAACCCGGGTCTCACCAGAAGACAGAGGGATATTGGGAAGGGACGAACAGTTTTTAAAAAGATCTTTACTATTTTGGGGGCTGGAAAGTGCATAAACTGACGACATGACCGCTCCGTGGTATGGCTAAGGGAAAACTTTTTGTTTGTTTGTAGATATGAGAGAGAGGACAGCCAGAGGCATCTAGAAGAGTCCAAAGTAGAGAGGAAGTAGACTGCATAGCCAGGGCTGTCTGCGAGCGAGGAGAGAATATTGTTGAAGTTCAGGATTAGCCACACAAACCACTGGGAGACACCAATGTCAGTAGGGTATCGGGACGGTTTATTGAACACACATATCAACACTGATTAATCAGGGATGCACACCCCAGCCAGTTCTCAGGGCCAGTTTTTATATGGGAAAACCCACGAACAGGTGCATTTGGCTATCTAGACAAAGCCGCACTGTGTGACCTTTAAGCTGATTGGCTGGGTCTAGAGGCAGGAAGTCTAGGGAATTTCCATGGGTCTCGAGGCTCCATACAGCAACATGATGTTATAGTCAAAGAACATTAGGTCAGGTTAAGGTCATGAGCTACAAAATGAAGGTTGAGGCAGTATAGCAGAACTATTGTCAGGTTTAAAACTTAATAGCAGGAGATAGTGAACAGAGAAAACAGAAGGAGAGAGTGTAGAGAGAACAGTGTGAATAACAGGATAGTGGGAATGAGTAAGTATCTGGGGGAGGGAAGCTAGTGAGCTGGAGGGAATTGGAGTTTTAGTCAATGTTCAGTAAACAACTTAGATGGATCTGTCTCATCTTTCTTATCTATTCTCATCTTTCTTATCTATGTCTTTTTTTTTTTTTTTTTTTTTTTTTTGGTTTTTCGAGACAGGGTTTCTTTGTATAGCTCTGGCTGTCCTGGAACTCACTCTGTAGACCAGGCTGGCCTCGAACTCAGAAATCCGCCTGCCTCTGCCTCCCGAGTGCTGGGATTAAAGGCTCTTATCTATGTCTTAATAATAATCTGTTTTACCTGGTGGTGCAGACCTTTAATCCCAGCACCTGGGAGGCAGAGGCAGACATCTCTGAGTTCAAGGCTAGCCTGGTCTACAGAATAAGTTCATGGACAGCCAGGGAAACCCTGTCTTGAAACACAAAACAAAACAACCCCCCCCCACCAAACTCCCAAACCCTGTTTTATTATTTTTCCATCTAAGTTGTTTGCTGAACTCTTACTTTATGCCAGGAACAACTCTACATACTTTAATGTTTAATTGTTTGTTTTCTATGATTTATGCTGTACAGAGCCAGAGGTGTATCTTCCGTCCCAGAGTGCCTGCTTGCTTAGCATTTATGAAACCCTGGGTTTGGTCCGACATTGGATAAAACCAGCTGTGGTGCCGTGCCTGTTATTCCAGCCTGGATACATAGCCATACTCTACCTCAAAACAAAAACAGCAAAAAGATTCTGAAGTGGTCAGTGCTGTCAACTGTATGATGGCCACACCAGTGCAGATGTGTCTTCTTTCGGCTTGCTCCTCTTACTGAATCCTCTTGATTCTCAGGATCCCTCTGGGTTTTAAGCTTCCATCATTTCCTATCAAGTGGCTCTTTACCTCTAAGACAACTTCGTCTAACAGGCTGACAGGCTTGTTTTATTTTCCTGTGGCCTCGAGAGTCATACAACTTGAAACACATACTGTTCCCCCTGTTCCTGCTGTCCCTAAGACTTTCTGACCCGGAACCCCTCCATCTGCCCTTGGGGAACTAGTCTTGCTCTCAGTTTGTGGGGCTTCCTAAGTGACATACTTGCCTCTTCCCCTGGAGCCATCTTACCCATCTCTGAATGGGTCTTGAATGACTGATTCTCTTACCCAGTATATGGCAGATGACAACACAAAGACCAGCTACTCTGTTTTTACTTTTGTCCGTGACCTAATCCTAGTTAGGGTTACTGTTGCTGTGATGAAGTACCACAACTAGAAGTAACTTGAGGAGGTAAGGGTTTATTTTGTTACATATTCTGAATCATTGTTGGGTAAGGGAACCCAAGGCAGAAACTCAAGCAGGGTAGAAACCTGCAGATGTTTTGAAGTGCTGCTTACTCTGGCTTGCTTAGTCTGCTTGCTTGCTTGCTTGCTTGCTTGCTTGCTTGCTTGCTTGCTTGCTTCCTTCCTTCCTTCCTTCCTTCCTTCCTTCCTTCCCTTCTTTCCTCTTCCTCCTCCTCTTCCTCTTCCTCCTCCTCCTCCTCCTCCTCCTCCTCCTCCTCCTCCTCCTCCTCCTCCTCCTCCTCCTCCTCCTCCTCCTCCTCCTCCTCCTTCTTCTTCTTCTTCTTCTTCTTCTTCTTCTTCTTCTTCTTCTTCTTCTTCTTCTTCTTCTTCTTCTTCTTCAAGATAAGATTTCACCTTTTAGCCTTGGCAGTCCTGGAACTTTCTCTGTAAACCAGGCTGGCCTCAAACTCACAGCAATCTGCCTGCCTCTGCCTCTGGAGTGTTGGCACACCCAGCTCAGCCTGCTTTCTTATAGCATGCAGGACTACCAGCCCAGAGATGGCCCCACCTGCAATGGGCTGGGCCCTCCTCCATCAACCACTAATTAAGAAAATGCCTTACAAACTGGAGGTGGTGGTACACATCTTTAATCCTAGCACCGGAGAAGCAGAGGCAAGTGGAACTCTTTGAGTTCAAGGCCAGCCTGGTCTACATAGTGAGTTCCAGGACAGCCAGGGCTACACAGTGAGACCATATCTTGCTACAGCCCAATCTTATGGATGAAATTTCCCAATCCAGGGTCCTGCCTCTCAGTCACCAACACAGGTGACTGGGTAAGAGCCATCTTACCCAGCTTGGGTCAACTTGATATAAAACAAAATCAAAATGAAAAAAGAAAGACAGGAAGGAAGGGAGGGAGAGAGGGAGGGAGGGAGGGAGGGAGGGAGGAAGGAAGGAAGGAAGGAAGGAAGGAAGGAAGGAAGGAAGGAAGGAAGGAAGGAAGGAAGGAAAAGAAAAACCAAGCCAAATGTGGTGGTACATGCCTTTAATCACAGCACTCATGGGGTAGAAACAGGCAGATCTCTGAGTTCAAGGCCAGCCTGGTCTAACAGAGCAGCCAGGGCTGCACAGAGAAAAACAGTCTCGAATAAACAAAACAAAACAAAAGTTGACATAGAACTAGACAGCATTGTAGGCCACTCTTGAGACGGAGCAACTAGAACGGGCTGCGCATGCGCTTTGTTCACCTCTCGCCCCAGTTCCTGCGGCTGCAGCCAGGTTCAGGGTACCAGACTGCGCTCAGCATGAGGTTTCCGCCCACACACTGCTTAGCTGCAGTCACCAACACAGGTGGCACTGCTCAGCACCGAGCCCTTGTCACCAGCACATTGATCACACTCACAGCAGTAGCTGTCACTGGCGCTACGCCCAGCGTAGCTCTTGCTTTTGTGCTCCAGTGGTCTGGGAACACAATCTGCAGGAACCATCTCGAGGCTGGGGTGGGCTGTGGCGGCAGTAGTGTCACAGGCCCCGATGATGTAGAGACACAGACGGTGTGGGGTAGAGAACAGAGTCCCCTGGCAGGATACTTATGGGTGGATAAGGAAGAAAGCCGGAGGTTGTGGGAAGGAGCAACCCAGGGTAACAGAAGAGACTAGAACACAAGAAACAGGGTCCCGAAAAACCGCAGTAATGTCAATTAGAAGTCACCTGACAGGATCAGAGAGGCAAATGAAGAAGGCATTAGAAAACCAGAGGTTCTGGAATCCATCAGAGTCACACTGCCATGTTCTCTGGTACTTTTCATTTCAGTGATCATCGGTAAAGAATTTCACTGATTTGTGTCAGTCTGATTGAGAGGCTACTTGGAAAGCTGAGGTGGTAGGGTCAAAAACTCTATGCTATCCTGGATTATACAGCTAGTTGAAGACCAGCCTGGTCTATGTAACAAGGTCAAGTTCACAGCCACGGAGTTCCTGTCTTGAAACAACAATAACACAATTTGGTAGGAGAACGCTTAACTACGTGCAGGGCCCTGGGTTCCATCTCCAACACTGTGGAAGAGGGGAAGAGGGAGAGGCTGGGATTAAAGTGGAGTGCAGTGGCACTTGTCATAATTGCTCCTGAGCCTGAGGTAGGAGATTGGAGTTTGAAACAGCCTGGGCAACACAGTGAGATCCAGTATTAATTTAAAAAAAAAAAAAAAGAAAGAGAGAGAGAAGAAGAAGAAGTAGGAGACAGCAGAGGTTAGTAAATTGGGACAGTCATTAGGAATCATAAAATGATTCAGTGGGAAGCTGGCCAGAGGCACCATGAAAGTCATAAAGGATTCAGTTGGGGGATCAATGGTGGACTAATTGGATGGTCGGACCTACTGAGAGGTCAGTGGAAGTTAAATGGGGAATAATGACAGCCGGGGATCGCAGGGCCGGGGGCAGAGACGAAGCAATGGGAGGTCCAAGAAGTTTGCCAACAGGAACTAGTGGACCAGCCCAAGGATTGCTGAGGATCAGGGTGAGTGAGTGGCTTTGGGTACCCATGGGGCGATGGGGGTCAGAAGGTGAGTGAAGATATGGGAAACACAGTGGGCAGAGAAGACAGGTCAGAGAGGGAGACCCAGGGAAGGCTGTCAGTAAGGAGTTCACAGCGGAGTGTCCTGGTGCCTGCCTCTCATCTCTGCGTTTGGAAAGTCGGGGCAGGAGGATCACGAGGGCGTGGTCAGCCTCAGCTGCACAGCGAGTTCAAGGCCATCTTGAGATGCAGAAGGCTGAGAAATCAAAACAAAAAATGGTGAGCAGAGGGCCGGTGGGGGAGGGCCAGTGGGGGAGGGTCGGCGGGGGAGCTGACAGGAAGGAGCGCAGCAGCCATTGCAGCTGCTGGAGTACTAAGCCTGATTCTGGAAAGCCAGCAAGTCAAATCCACAACAGATATGACGGCTCAGACACAATGGGAGCTTAAGGCCAGCCCGGGCTACGCTGAACTTCACGTCAGCGTGACGTGACTGTCGTAGTTATTGTTCTGTTGCTGCGAGGAGACACCACAACCAAGGCAACTTAAAAAGAAAGCCTGTAACTGGGGGCTTGATACAGTCTCAGGGGCTTCGTGATAATTACAATGGGGAGTGTGCCGGCAGGCAGGCCCAAAGCTGGAGCAGCAGCTGAGATTCACGTGTTCTCAAGCTGCAGGTGAAGAGAGAATGAGACTGGGTCTAGTGTGGGTCTTTGAAACCTCAGAGTCCACCCCCAGTAACATAGATCCTTCAACAAGGCCACACCTCCTAATCCTTCCAGAATAGTTCCACTGGGTCCAAGCATTAAACACATGGGCTTATGGGGGCCATACTCATTCAAACCATCATACTAGGCTATAAATAAAGGCCGAGCCAAACCCCAAAACAACAACAAAGCTAAGTCCTGTAACTTTGGGCTTTTCCATCTAAACTAGTTCCCAAATAACAACTCAAAGGCTTATTATTTGTTAATAAATGCCTAGGATTTAAACTTTGGCTTGTTCCTGCTAGCTCATAACTCAACTATCCTGTTTAAACTAGTCTAAGTTCTCCACATGGCTGGTTACCTTTCCTCAGTTTCAAAAGTCCTTGCGTGTGGATGACAAATCTCACCCTTGACTATCTCCTAGAGTTTCAGCCTCTCTCCTGGAACTCCCACTTTCTGCCTTTTCCTATTAGGCTGTTGGCTTTTTTTTGACAGGTGATACTTCCACACAGTGCACAGAGATCATCCCTACAAGATCCAACCACTCATACCAAAAACCCCAAGTGGGAAACGTAAGGGATAAAAGCTTAAAGGGATTTTTGTTTTTAAAGTCAGGATCTCATTCTGTACTCTGAGCTAGCCGGGAGCTTACTATGTAGAGCAGGGTTGCCTTGAATGTCTGGTGCCCAAGGAGGCCAGAAAAGAATATTGGATCCCATAAAAGTCAAATTACAGACGGTTGAGGCTGGCATGTGGGTGCTGGGAACCGACTCGCCTTGGTCCTCTGAAAGGTGCTAAGTGCTCATAAACACTGAGCCATTTCTCCAGTCACAGGAAATAACTTTAACCAGTGTAACAATATTCAGAAGACAAGGAGACCAGTACCCAAGGCCCTGCGCCAGCAGTACTGACCAGGGGAGAGACAGAGCAGGGAATGGGTGAGAAGCATGGGAAGTTAATTACTGTTGGTCAGCCTGTGGTCTGGTTGATGGTTAGCCCAGGACTACTCAGTCTTATTTTTGTCCCTAATAAAAAGAAGATGCAACAATATGAACTAACCAGTACCCCGGAGCTCGTGACTCTAGCTGCATATGTATCAAAAGATGGCCTAGTCGGCCATCACTGGAAAGAGAGGCCCATTGGACTTGCAAACTTTATATGCCCCAGTACAGGGGAATGCCAGGGCCAAAAAGTGGGAGTGGGTGGGTAGGGAAGTGTGGGGGGGAGAGGGTATGGGGGACTTTTGGGATAGCATTGGAAATGTAAATGAGGAAAATACCTAATTAAAAAAAAAAGAAGATGCTGTTGCTTGGTGGTGGTGGTGGTGTTCATCTCAACTGATAACAATCTCTTTCTCCTGGAGCCTAAGAGGACTGCAAGTCAGAAGAACACAGAATAATAGAAAAAGACAAAATGGAGGCAGAGATGACAAGGTTTTGTTCTGTTTTAAACTACCCTCCAGGCATGGGAGGCCCGAGTAAAAAGTCACTGCTTTTTATCAGAAGAAGCCTCCGATTTTCCAGGGCTGGGGCTGCAGTTCAGTGGATTCCATCCCTAGTACTCAAAAAGAATGGGGGGCAAAGAGAGGAGGGAAAACAAAGAAAGAAAATTAAAAAGCATGTCTTATATTTTTGGTTGTGAGCCTAGCCTTTAACAGCTATTCATTTCTTGGTTGGATAGTGGTGGCACACACCACTTGGGAGGCAGAGGCAGACAGATTTCTGAGTTCAAGGCCACCCACGTCTACAAAATGAGATCCAGGACAGCCAAGGGCTACACAGTGAAGCCCTGTCTCACAAACAAACAAATAAACAAACAAAAAACCAAAACACAAAGAAGAAAGAAAAAGAAAAGCAAGTCTTTGTGTCTTTATTATACATTTTTTTTCTTTTAAAAAGATTAGGCAGATCTAGCCCCGACTAGCCTCAAACTTGCTATGTATCTGAGGTTGGTCTTGAACTCCAGGATTTCAGACACACTGCCTTGTCTGCCCTTGGCTTTTTTGGTCTCTGTGTATAGACCAGGCTGTGACAGTTTGCCTGCTCTGCCTTGTGAGAGCTGAGATCGATAGGCAGGCTCCACCTTGCCAACCTAAGAGGGGTCTGTGGGAAAACTGTTGGTGATTCTGTTTATTTTACAGAGGTGTTTTATCATTGTTTTTGCAAGAAAAATGAGACAGAGAAGCAGACAGACTCAATCAACAGGCTGAGACTGCTTTATTGGAACATTGAGAGACCCTAACCTTTCCATGGATGAAGGTTGAGAACATTTAGAGGGGCTGGAGGACATCTCTTCTCTCTCTCTCTCTCTCTCTCTCTCTCTCTCTCTCTCTCTCTCACACACACACACACACACACACACACACACACACACACACACAGAGCTACCAGGAAGTTGCAGCTATTTTTTTGTGGTTTGACGGGAAGCACGGTGGGTTGCTTTTGATACCCTGGCATTCTATTTCTGCAAATAGAGAGAAGGTCATGATGGGGTCAAGCAATCCTTTGTGGCTAGGGGCTATATAGTCCAGTATAGCCTGACTCAATTTTTCGTAACCTGATGCCATTAGCCAATAGTTTTCCTGTGTCGTATCCTCCTTTCGTTCTCCAGTTATTTGATAAATACTCTAAAACCCAAGGCCCAGCCCTTCGAGAGATTTACCACTGAGACACCCCCTCCCCCGCCCCCCTGCGCTCCCATCATTTATTCTATTTTCAGATCCTGGGAATTAAGCACGGGACTTTACACATACAAAGCAATAGCTCTGAATTTCTTTTTTCAACAAGAACTTGTATAGGGCCCAGACTGGCCTGAAATTTCTGATCATCCTGCCTCCGTTTCCGGGGTGACGGGACGACCTTGTACCATCACGCCTCCGGGTTCTTATTTTCAGCTTGTGGATCGAAGTGATTCCAGACAATCAAGTTCTAGGCAGGGATGCCCAAAGGGTCCAAGGCTGGCCAATCAGATTACACCTTCCTTCCTGGGCCATTATAATTGGCCAACCAAGCGTATTACACAGCCAATGGAAAGAGGATGTCGGGCCTGTCTCCGAAGCTGTTGGAGCCTTTGCTGCTACCACTAGGGGGAGACTCTCCTACGAAGTGAAGCTAATAAGCAGAACCAGAAAGGAAGAGGGGCTGAGACATGAGCGAAGCGGGTTTCTCTTGCCTGTAGTAGATATTCTACATCTACAGAGCTTTAAGGAAAGAATACATCCCTTATGCTGTTCCCCGAGCCATTTGGCTTCCTTTCTTTAGTTTCCGTGGGATCCCTGTCGCTGCCGTTAAGTATCTCGCCAGGAGCACAGTTGCGCACCAGTGTCCTGGTTGTGCTGGGACTGGAGGCTTCCCAACATCTTGGACATATTGTGTCCCCACGAATCCACCTCTGACAAAGCTGGTAGGATCAGAGTTGGGCAAAAAGTGTGTGTGTGGAGGTCATTGTATACAAGGGCAAGTCAGGATTTGTTACTTTTGATCCTGGGGATGCAACACAGGACTTTACACATACGAAGCAATAGCTCTCAAACAGAAGCATTTGAACCTAGACGTAGAAAAGTCCTGAAGAGGGAGCAGAAAATACTGCTTCTTTCCCCCACCCCACCCCCACTACCAAATAGAGTCGCGGGGACGGCTAGATGGCTCAGCAGGCAAAGGCGCTGGCTGCCAAGCATGGCGAGCTGCTTTTGAGCCCTGGGACACACGTGGTAGAAGGAGAGAACCGACCCATGCTGGTTGTCCCTATTTTAAAGGAAAGATAAGTCAAGATGAGATCAAGAACACACAGGAAACGCGGAGGGAATAAGTGGAAATAAAGACTCGAAGTTGATGAAAATCTGTGACATGAAATGTCCAGCAGGGCAACAGCCTGCTTCCACCGCCCTCTGTGGCCTCACGCTCTACCAGCGAGCTACAAACTCAGCCCAAAGACTTCGATATTTGTGGTTTGGTTTTGAGACAAAACCTTGGATTTGTTACGTGGCCTAGATTGGTTTCAAAACCCACAACCCTCCTCTACTTGAGTGCTGAGATAACAGGGTGTGTGTGTGTGTGTGTGTGTGTTTGCTGGGGAAAGACAGAACCTGCGGCTTTGTGTGCATCCAGCAACACTCTGCAACTGATCCGTCGTCTGACTCTTTGCATTTTGAGAATCCCCACCCCCACCCTCCCTTTTAAAAAACAAGTCCCAGGTGTTGCTGATGCTCCTGGGGGCATTTTGAAAACTGCTGTCTTAAAATAGCACCTCAGGCGCAGTGAGAGCTTTGTAAGCGCTTAGAAATGAAATCCATTTTTTTTTTCTCCAGGAGGCTGGGTATGGGAGTCCTTCTTGTTTTATCCTGTCTTAACTTAGGACCTAGGATAACTCAGCGCGGGACCCAGGTCTCCTCCTGCCTCAGGCCCCACGGACTCCGGACACCCTTGAGGGGAGGACTCACAGCAGAACTGGATGTCTGCCAAGGAGCTACACTGGCACCGACTGCTTGGCTGGCAGCCATGTGCTTCCTGGCAGATACAGAGCACTTTGGGGTCTAGAAACTGAGGCCCACTTTGCCCATGCAGTTCCGGAAGCAGCTTCAGCAGTGAGTGTATCTGGAGGGGTGCCAGCTGGCACCCCTTGCTTGGCCCTCTCAAGAGTCTGGAGACACTATGCTATGCTGTGACTGCACCTGTGCTGTGGATGGTCTAACCTTGGACAAGGATAGCAGGTAGCACAGGACTGAGGCCTCAGCAGTTGTGAGCCATTGGCTGTATGGCTACTGATGGGACTGCAGAGGCCACACAGGAGGTTGCAGTAGGTCACAGGCAGTGCCCTACTTGAGTAGCTGCCCCTAGTGAACAGCAACCACAGGCCTCAGGACAATGTGCAAAGATGTCCTGCTTCCGGTCAGCAGGAAGAGCGGGTGATTTCATAGGCACTCTGCCTGCATTAAGGGTAAGGGGATCTAGGAATAAGGGGTCATGCACAGCTATGGGAGAAAGAGGGTAGCCTGGCTAGTTTTATGATACCTTGACACAAGCTAGAGTCATCAGAGAGGAAGGAACCTCCGTTGAGAAAATGTCTCTGTAAGATCAGGCTGTAGGCAAGCCTGCGGGGCTTTTTCTTAATTAGTGGTTATTATAGGTGAGCTTAGCCTATTGTATGTGGGCTACCCTTGGGCAGATGGTCCTGGGTTCTGTAAGGAGACTGAGTAAGCCATGGAGGGGAAGCCAATAAGCAACACTGCTCCATGAACTCCGCATCAGCTGCTTCTAGATTCCTGCCCCGTGTGAGTTCCTGTCCTGACATCCTTCAGTGATACTCCATGTGGAAGTGTGAGCCCGATAAACCCCTTCCTCCCCAGCTTGCTTTTTGGTTCCATCGCAGCCATAGAAACCTTAACCAGGACGGAGGGCAAGGGTACCTGATGCCTTTGCAAAGGGGACCGGGAGGATGAGATGGGTTAGAAGAGAGATTCGAGGAGCGAGGTGTATGTCGGGAGATACAGAGCAACAGGGAAGCCAAGGCAAGGAGGTGTAGAGCAAGGATGCAGAGCTCAGCTTGGGCAAATCCAAAGCCAGGAGCCTCAGACAGATAAAGAGCAGGTGGCTGGTAGGTGTCCTTCGTCTCCTCACCCAGTGTTGGCAAGGAAGCACCTTGTCTGAAAGGAAGGGCCTTTCACAAGGTAGTGGAGCCCAGCAGGGTGCCACCCAGGGTCCTGAGGGCAAGAAGAGGTGACAGCAGGTGCTGATGACCCTCAAGATATCTGGTGACAAAGGGCTTTCTGCCTTCCCCGAATCAGACAACCTGCTGATGGATCTTTCATGGAGCAGGCTGGTACAGTATAGGAAGAAGACCTAAGCTGTAAACTCTCCCTGGGGTTCTCCAGTGGCTAGCCTTCCAACACACCCACAGTGGAGTTCCTCACAGCCTGCTACCACTCCAGTGTGGCCACCCAGGGCAGCATCTGACTGGACATCCTCAAGAATAACACCCATGGAAGGAGTGACAGAGACAAAGTTTGGAGCTGTGATGAAAGGATGGACCATCTAGAGACTGCCGTATCCAGGGATCCATCCCATAATCAGCTTCTAAACGCTGACACCATTGCATACACTAGCAAGATTTTGCTGAAAGGACCCAGATATAGCTGTCTCTTGTGAGACGATGCCGGGGCCTAGCAAACACAGAAGTGGATGTTCACAGTCAGCTATTGGATGTATCACAGGGCTCCCAATGGAGAAGCTAGAGAAAGTACCCAAGGAGCTAAAGGGATCTGCAACCCTATTGTTGGAACAACATGATGTACTAACCAGAACCCCGGAGCTCTTGTCTCTAGCTGCATATGTATCGAAAGATGGCCTAGTCGGTCATCACTGGAAAGAGAGGCCCATTGGACTTGCAAACTTTATATGCCCCAATATAGGGGAATGCCAGGGCCAAAAGAATGGGAATGGGTGGGTAGGGAAGTGGGGGGCGCTATGGGGGACTTTTGGGATAGCATTGGAAATGTAATTGAGGAAAATATGTAATAAAAATATTAAAAATTAAAAAAAAAAGAATAAGGGATTCAGCTATGTGGTGTCAGGACTATCTTGCTTTCTCTCCAGAGCCGCTAGGACAACTCAGTATCAATAGCTGAACAACACCATGCTGCCGAGCTCTGGGCAAACAAGAGCCCGATTCAAGCTGTCTAGACTCTCTTGTGTCACCTTTTTTTCTTAGGTGGTCTGACTTTTCCTTGATTACTAAGCTGTGATTTTATTTTTTTTTAAATTAAGTCTGCTTGAGCCCTAGCAGTGTATATTAAATACATTCACATCGATTGTTTTATATTTTTTAAAAAAGAGCAGCGGTTGATCACGCATCAATGCATAAGTCTCTGGGATGAGTATGAGTTTGAGGCTAGAGGAGTCGGCTCTGAGTCCCTAAAGTGTGGAAAGGCTGGGGTTTAGGGATGTAAGAGCTGGAAGATGCTGTTTTGTATCTATTGCTTTTGGGTTTTTGTTTTTTGGTTTTTTTTTTGGAAACAGGGGCTCGCTATACAGCCCAGGCTGGATTTGAGCTCACAGTCCTTCTGCCTTTGCTACGCAAGTACTGCCAATGCCAGTTACGAACTGGGAGCTGGATTTCAGAATACACACTTCAGGTTGGGTAAATGTTGAGGGTCTGGGCCATAATAGAGTGAGTGGGTGTCAGGTTGGCACCAGGAGGAAGCATAAGGTCTCAGGACTAATTTGTGCATGGCACGCAAAGATGGATCGTGAACTGAGCCCAGGCAGACTCGGAGCCAGCTTTTCCAGATGAGCACCCAAGTGGTTGGACGGAGGCCCTCGGCACTTATGCCACAGGCTTAGCTTCTACCAGGGAAAGCCTTGCCCACTCAGTAGCTGGCAGGTTTCACGGTGGAGTTGAGTGTCTAGTTGAGTGTACGTATCAGTCATGAGATCTTGAAAATAGAGGTTCAGTGCCAACAACTGATGGTACTGATGCAAGGACCTCAGGAGGACCAGAAGGCTGTCACAGATGCTGGCAGAACTGGTGGGATGCTGGTGATTGGCAGGGTGGTACAGGATGCTGGTAGTAATGGAATCTTCCTTCTGCCCATTTTCATGCATGTGGTATGGGGGAGTGTACGTGGTCCTTTGTGCGTGTGCATGCGGGGAGCCTGAGGTTGGTGTTGGGAATACCCTTGATTGAAGCAGGATCTCTCAGTCAAACCCAGAGCTTGTCACTACAGCTAGTGTCACTAACTTTTTCTGGAGAGCCCCTGTCTTCCTCTTCTGGGACTGAAATGACCATGCCTTTTTTCAGTGGATTTAAACTCTGGTCCTCACATTGTAAGGCAAACATTTTAACCATTGAACAATCTCCAGTTCCCTGTAGTAGCATCTTGCTAGCAGTATCTGGGTACCTGCTGAAGGAGAACAGACGAGGCAGCTATAGGCAACGCCAGCACTGCATTCGCATTTAGCTAAGTGTCCCCTCTGGGTATATATGGGATCACCCATTGCAGTTAGCAAAAGGTCCCACTAGGTGGCGTCTGTGTGCTGCTGGAAAAGCAAGCGCCTTGTGGCTCAATTCCAAGGGGTGTGGGAGAGAAGTCTCTCCACAGCGCCCAAGCTTTGTGCATTCTCCTAGTTTCAAACACATGTTGGGAAAACGAGGGTGAGGGTGGACAAGGGGGTGGAGCTCTGGGGAACCAGTGTTACCAAATTTCCTTGGCTCCCCAGGTGGTTAAGTTCAGCGGCTCGGGAAGGCCCCGCAGAGCTCCAGGATTTCCAGGCTTGGGAGGTGGCTCGGTGGGTAGCGAACTTGCTGTACGGAGTGTGAGGGTCTGAGCTCACACTCCCAGGCCACAGGGAAGCCAGGTGTGGTAGCACACACCCGTGATCCCAGTGTTCTTACAACAAGATGGGAGGCAGAGACAGGAGGGACCTTGGACGCCACAGCCAGCTAACCTGGCAGGCAAGGTTGTCCTCTCACATTCAGTACATGTACTGGGTGTGCTCTGTGACACGGGTCTTCTGGATTCACACATGTGTACACGCCATGCACAAGAGCAAAGATGTTATAAGTAATAACTCGTCAATTAAAAAAAGAAGTCGGGGCTCTCTTCTGGGAATAAAAACACTCAACAGCCTGGGTGTGAGACTGAGAATTCATGTGTGTGTTCTTTCTTTCTTTCTTTCTTTCTTTCTTTCTTTCTTTCTTTCTTTCTTTCTTTCTTTCTTTCTTTCTTTCTTTCTTCCTTCCTTCCTTCCTTCCTTCCTTCCTTCCTCCCTCCCTCCCTCCCTCCCTCCCTCCCTTCTTTCCTTTCTTTCTTTCTTTCTTTCTTTCTTTCTTTCTTTCTTTCTTTCTTTCTTTCTTTCTTTCTTTCTTTTTTTGTTTTTTTGAGACAGGGTTTCTCTGTGTAGCCCTGGCTGTCCTGGAACTCACTTTGTAGACCAGGCTGGCCTTGAACTCAGAAATCTGCCTGCCTCTGCCTCCCAAGTGCTGGGATTAAAGGCGTGCGCCACCACACCCAGCTTTTTTTTTTTAAGGTTTATTTATTTTACATATATGAATACACTACACTGTAGCTGTATTCAGACACACTAGAAGTGGGCATCAGATCCCATTACAGATGGTTGTGAGCCACCATGTGGTTGCTGGGAATTGAACTCAGGACCTCTGGAAGAGCAGTCACTGCTCTTAACCACTGACCCATCTCTCTAGCCCATGTGTTCTTTTTTTAATTAAAAAAAAATTTTTTTTTTTGAGATGGGAGTCTCACTATGTAGCCCTGGCTGGCCTAGAGCTCACTTTATAGACCAGGCTGGCCTCAAAGTTACTGGGCTCTGCCTGCCTCTACCTCTTGAGTGCTGGGATTGAAGCTGTACGACACCATGATCAGCCTATGTGGTGATGGGGGAGGGGAGCTGTATGTGTCACAGCACACCTGTGGAGGTCAGAGGACAACTTTGAGGATCCAGTTCTCTTCTTCTGCCGTTTGGCTTCCAGGGATCAAACTCAGGTCATCAGATTTGGTGACAGTGACCTTTATCCTCTGAAGCATCTCACTGTTCCTGGACTCGGAATTTTTGTCCCAGAATTCCCACCTCCTCGAACCACCTCCTCCTCCCACCAAGCCAGAAAACCATCCCTTTTTAGTGGAGTTGTATTAATTCCCAGCCCCTGGAAGTCCCTATCACAGGGCAGAGAAACCACTTCATGCCCTGGAATCTAGACCTTAAGTGTTCTAGTTCCCTGAGAGCAAGAACTCAGAATTCCTGGTCCTAGACCAACATGTCTTTAACCATAGATCTGGGGACCATCACCCCATCATGGTTCCAAAGACCTGAATCCAGACCATAGATATCACTGTATAACTTGAATGTGAAATGTCTCCATAGGTGGACGCATGCATTTGAACATATTGTCTCCAGCTGGAAATGCTATTTTGGAACTGAGGGCCAGCAAGTAGAAGTGAGTAGCTGGAGGTGGGCGAATCTTTTTTTTTTAAGGTTTTTTTTTAATTGAATGTATTCATTTTATTTGATTCATGTGTTTTGCCTACATGTATGTAAGTGTGCCACATGTATGCATGGTACCTGTTGAGGTCAGAAGGGGGAACAGATCTTCTGGAAATGGAGTTAAAGATGGTTGCAAACCAGCACACGGGTGCAGGGAACTGAACCCTGGTCCTCTGCAAGAGCAGCACGTGATCTTAACCATTGACCCATCTCTCCAGCCCTGGCTAGGGTGTGGGCCTTGAAGGTGATCCTCACTTCTGCTTCCTGCCAGGATTCTCTGCTTCCTGATTCATGAAGACTTGAATAAGTTGTTCCATGTGCTCCCGATGCTACAGCCCACTGTGCACCAGCTTCCTTGCCTTTCCTGGCATGGAGGATAGTGCTCCCACCCTGTGAGTCCATGTGACCCTTTCCTCTCTTAGGTTGTTTCTGTCTGGTGTGAAGAACAATGCTCCCTGGCATGATGAATAGTGCTCCCTGTCATGATGGGTGGTGCTCCCACCCTGTGTCCATGTGATCCTTTCCTCACTTAGGTTGTTTCTGTCTGATGTGGTAGATGGTCCTCCCTGGCATGATGGGTGGTGCTCCCACCCCGTGTGTCCATGTGACTCTTTCCTCCCTTAGGTTGTTTCCATTAGGAATCTTGTTTCAGTGACAAGAAAACTACATATACCTCTGTCCTATTCTTTTCAACGACTCAGCCATCCTGCCCTGTACATATAGGCTGTCCTACCCCAGACAGGAGAATACGCCTCTGGAATTAAGGGACGTGGCACCTCGCTCCAAGAATCTCCTTTCCCAGATGCCTGCAGGGTGAACACAGACACCGAGGAAGACAAGAGTGCAGAAGTGCAGGGTCGTGTAAAATGCAGCACAGCAGTTCCAGGCGCTGTGCCAGTCCTCAAAGCACACAGGCTATGGAATTTGGGGACTGTAGCTCAGGTGCCAGGACAGTGCAGGGCCCAGGTGTGGTACACGCACCTGTAATCCTAGGCTTTGGGAAACTGAGGCTGGAGGACCTCACATTTGAGGCCAGCCTGGGGCATCTAATGAGTTCAAGTTTAAAGTAGGACTTGGCACAGAGGCCAGTCTAAGGGACATGAGTCATATGGCCACTGCATGCTAGGGCTGCATGGGAGGTACACTGGTCAGGACAGCTCACATCACCGCAGGCTGCCAAGGAGGGCAGTTACAACTGCATCCTACCCAGCTGCAGCCACTGATTCTCCTGTGTGGGCAGGGACCAAAAGCTGGAGTTGACAGAGGAAAAGTGGGAGCTGGGGATGCTGAGGATGTCAGGGCTTTGGAGTCTTTGTGACTCTCCACATTAGCTATTCGATCACCACTACCGTCCTACATGGATGCCTCCTTATCATTATGAGTCCACAATGAAGACACTGAAGGTCTTTATGGCTCAGCGGTAGATAGAGTGTTTGCCTGGTGTCGTGAGTGTGTTCTATTAGAAACATAGATGGTGGCTGGCCAGATGGCTCAGCAGGCAAAGGTGCTTGCTGCCAAGTTTGCAAGCCTGAGTCTGATGCCCAGATCCTGCATAGCGGAATGAGAGGAGTTTCTGCAACTAGTCTTCTGACCTCCACATGCATATCATGGCTTGTGCTACCTCACTCTCCCACCCGGCAGAAAGGCACACATGCACACTCACACACACATACACACAACACATACAAAGATATACATACACACACAAGATACACATACACACAGAGATAAATATACACATACACAGAGACACACACAGAGAGATATATACATACATTTACATAGACACACAGATATACATACACACATTCACACACAAGACACACATATATGCACACATACATACACAGAGAGAAAGACATATGATATATGCACAAGACACACACAAAGATGTACAAACACACACAAACATACAGATATACATACACAATACACTCACAAGACACACAGAGAGATATACATATAACACAGACACGACACACAGATATACATACACACAAATATACATGCATACATACATACACACAAGACACACATACATACATAGAGAGACATACAGCTTTCTACACAGATACACACACACACACAAACAAGATACACAGAGATATACATACATACACACATACACACTCAAGACATGCAGAGAAATATACGTACACACATACATAGAGAGACATACATTCACACAGACACACACACACACACACACACACACAAACTGTAAAAACTAAAGAAAAAAGAGAAACATAGGTGGACAGGTTTGTATCTTCCCACAATGTCAGGATTTATTGACTAACCAATAAATTCACAAGCTCCATTGATTACTTTGGCTGCAATTTGTCAAATAGTCCTGACTTCCACTGATAGCTGGCCATTCATTTCTTTCCTCTCTTTAACTTGCTGTATAGCCACGCATGACCTCAAACTTCTGATCCTCCTGCCTCTGTGTCCTAGTGCTGGAGTTACGGATGTGTACCACCCCACCCAGTGTACACCAAAGTGGGGAATGAACCCAGCCAGAGCTCTGTGATTCTGGGCAAGCATTCTGCCAGCCTAGCTAAGCCCTGCAGCCTCCAAACACAGGTTTATATTCTAATTTTAATTAGCAATATTACTGCTCAGGCCACACATCAATACTTCACCTAATATTATAAAGATAAGCAGGTTACAGAATGCCTAAGAGAGAGTTCAAAGGGCTATAGAGTTCAGAGAGACTGCCCAGAAGTGTGGGGCAGAGAGGGGACATAGGTGCAGAGGAAGGGGACCCTCACATGCTAACCTGGAACTCACTGTGTTATCAAGGTTGACCTTAAACTTCTGATTGTCCTGTCTTTGCCTTCCAAGTGCTGGGGTTGTGGGTGTGTGCACCATGCCTGGCCTGTTTCCCCATTTGTTCTCCCTACTTAGAATAACCTAATTAAATACACTACTCTAAGTGGTTATTTGATGCCAAGTTGCCAGCCCTAAGAACATATGCACTGGAGCAATGCTAGATAGATTCAGCAGGCTGCATTCATGAGATTTTTGCGTATGTGCACATGTAACGATAGTAAATTAAAAATGAAAGCAATGGAGACAATGACTGAAGGAGGAAGTGCAGCTTTAAGGAAGAGAGAGAGGAGCAGTGGTGGTGGGGAGAGCAGGACGCAGGAATAAGGCATTGAAGAGGACCAACTATATCATATTCATGTATGTAATGTCACAATGAAACCCACTAGCTTGTACAATTAATAAATGCTAACAAAATGATTACATATACACAGATATATCTGTAATCTAGTACCAAGAACCTTACAACAGGATATCTATATCTACCCCAAGGAGAAATTTGGGATGTTCAGTGGCTACACCACGTGGTCCTAGAAGACTTGGAGGCTTCGGAAGCCATGCTAGGAATGGTCGGTGCAGCAAGCACTCTTCCCGGGGCACTTAACTCGACCTGGGCTCTGGTCCAAGCACTTTTCTTGTGTTAAACTCATGCCCTTCTCAGAGGAACTTGACAAGGTAGGAGTGTCAGACCTTCAATGCCAGCTGGGCGTGCTTCACAGTGTCCTCCCAGCTCTGGGAGGCTGAGGCAGAACTGCCTTGAGTTTGAGTCTGGGCTACACAGTGAGTCCCAGAGTTCTAGGCTAGCCTGGGTTAGAGCTAGACTCTCCCCAAACAAACAAACAAACAAACAAACAAACAACTGCCCAACAAAATCCGCCCCCCCAAGTCACCCCTTACCTACAATTCCCAAATACAAAAAGTGATCTAAGATGAAGGATGCATCATGGTCTTGATATTAAAACTCGGGTGCAGGGTGTGGGTGATGTGTCAGCAGTTAAGCACTGGCTACTCTCCTAGAGGACCAGGATTTGTTTCCCAGCAACCACACGGTAGCTCACAACTGCCCTCTCCTCCCTCCATGGGCAGTGTATGGCTGGGGTACACCAATATCCATGCAAACAAAACACCCATTAATTAAAAAAATTAACCAGGGTGGTGTGGTGTTGCACACCTTTAATCCCAGCACTTGAAAGGCAGAGGCAGATGGGTCTCTTGTCAGTTTAAGACCAGCCTGTGATCTACAGAGAGTTCCAGGACAGCCAGGGTTACACAGAGAAACACTGTCAAAAAACCAAACCAAACCAACCAAACAAAAAAAATTCCAACAACAACAAAAACAAGCAAAACCCCTTACACTCTACAAATAACAACAAAACAAATAAAAAAAACCTAACCAACAAACAAAAGAAACACGAACACAAACTCTGTCATAGGCCTGGGAAAGTGGCTCCGTTAGCAATGGGAGCGCTGTGATGGAACTCAGATCCATATCAAGGCCAGTATGGTGGCACCCACTTGTAGCCCTAGTGCCTGCCTGCGGTGGGAGAGACAGAGAAGATCCCTGGGCTTGCTGGCCAGATAGTCTATCTAATGGATGAACTTCAGGGTCAGGGCAAGGTCAAGAAAGACACCTATGTTACTCTGGCCTACACACCCCGCATGAACATATGCACACACATACACAAATGAACCCTTCAATTGGTGGCAGCAAGCTGAGCAGAGGCCATATGTGGCGACAGTGCTGGAAATGGCTGCTACTGCTACGACTGCTGCTTCTCCTCTTCCTCCTCCTCTTCTTGTTCTCTTTCTGCCTCTGCTTGTTTGTTTGTTTGTTTGTTTGTTTGTTTGTTTGTTTGAGTCAGGGTTTCTCTAGGTAACCCTGGCTGTCCTGGAACTTGCTATGTAGACCAGACTGGTCTCGAGATCTGGTTGCCTCTGCTCATGGATGCTGGGCTGTGTGTCTGCCTCTCCCCTGGGATGCCCGGAGCATCGGCATACCATGCAGTGGAGGCAGAATGCAGGCCATAATGGGGGTCCTCAGCCATGTTTTCCCCAGGTGAAAAACAGTGGAGTCTGGGAAGTTTACTGTGGTTCCCAGTCTCCTGTGTATCCAGGCACTGCTGGGTACCACTGGGAATTGAGAACGGGGGTCCCCTCAGGGCATCTACATGCCAGTCAGGAAGGGGAAGGCAGGAGTGGGCAGGACCTGGCTTGGTTTCTTTTTTCTTCTTTCTTTCTTTCTTTCTTTCTTTCTTTCTTTCTTTCTTTCTTTCTTTCTTTCTTTCTTTCTTTCTTTCTTTCTTCCTTCCTTCCTTCCTTCCTTCCTTCCTTCCTTCCTTCCTTCCTTCCTTCCTTCCTTTCCTTTCCTTTCCTTCCTTTCCTTTCCCTTTCTTTCTTTCTTTCTTTCTTTCTTTCTTTCTTTCTTTCTTTCTTTCTTTCTTTCTTTCTTTCTTTCTTTTTGGTTTTTCAAGATAGGGTTTCTCTGTATAGCCCTGGTTGTCCTGGTCCTGTTCCAGGCTGGCCTCAAACTCAGAAATCTGCCTGCCTCTGCCTCCCAAGTGCTGGGATTAAAGGTGTGCGCCATCATTCCCGGCTTGGTTTCTTGAGTGCTAAGAGTACAGAGGGGCTTAGGCTTAGAAGGCCTTCTCTGGGAGATTTGGGCGTGGCTCTTTGTGAGGAAGGCCTCCCCTGTGAGGCAATCCTTGATGAAGAGTTTGGACAAGTTTGCTTGTCCAAACTGCTTTATTTGATGGCAAATGTGAATGCATACACCTTACTCAGGGTGAACCAAGGATTAAATACCTTTTGTAGGAAGGGATGCCCAGGAAGGGAAGTTCATTGGCTAAACACTCAGGGCCTATCTAGATACCTCATTAGCATAGAGAACTCCAGGTTTTATGCTACCTGACTGATGCAATAGCCCTCTCAGTGGGGTGTTGTGGCTGCGTGTTCCAGAGCAGGTAGAGTTTGGCAGAGAGCTGGCCCCAGGCCTACCATACTCAATTCTGAGTTTCACGGGATTTGGGCTCACTCAACCTTACCAGTTCTTCTGTCCGGTGGCACCATCCTCTTGCCCCACATCTGGACACATGTGGCTTCCTACAGGCTTAGTTTATCCCTCATAATTTGAATATTCAGACAGTTTGCCTTGGTTTTGAACATGGCTATTGATACCAAATCAGCCAGAGTCCCTGCACAGTCACTTGTACAGACTGTGTGAGTCATGGCCATGATTTCAAGTACAGATCCAGCTGTGGCCACAGCTGTAAGTCCAGGCTCAGCTTCAGACAGCTTTCACCATGGTGCTGGATCTGGAGACAGACTGTGTTGGGAGTCCTTCAGAACTATCATCTTCAAAGCTGGGTGGAGGGGTGCAGCCCTGTAAACCCAGTGCTTTGGAGAATGAGGTAGGGGGATTTCAAGTTCAAGATCAGAATTAGCTGCAGAATTGTGAGACTATCTCAAAGAACCAACATACGTGTGCACTCATGCACACACGCACGCGCACACACACACATGCCGTCTTAAAACCGGTCATGTGCCCAGATGGCTTGGGTAATGGGCTCACATTTAGGCTTGTGCTTTCCAAGGTGACAGGTGGTCCCATCAGAACATGCACAGACATTGCAGGGGACTGAGGTGGCATTACCAGGAGAGAAAGGGATTCCTGGGAAGGGTCTAGTTTTCCCTCAGCCAGTGCTGGATCCTGGTACCTGGATTCATCACTGACCTGCTTTCATATCTGGGCTCCCAGGCTCCCTGGCATTGGCTCCTCAGCATTCAGAAGTCAGCAGGTCTGTCAGCTGTGAATCAAGTAGGTTTGTATGCATCAGCAGAAAGAGAAGGCCAGGACTGTGGAACAATACGGCAGTGCTCAGCACAGCCTGGCTAGAGAAAAGGGCAGCAGTCAGCTGCGGAGCGCCAGCTTCATGTGAAGACAGCTGGATTCAATTATTTAAAAATCTGGGGGAGCGCCTATGAGATGGGGGAAAGGCACACGCCACCTAGCCTGGCTTCCTGAGTTTGAGCCTAGGGAACCTACGTAGTGGAAGGGAAGTATTCACTATGTAAGCTGTACTCTGACTTCCATGTAAGCCCTGTCACACATGCCCTGCCCAAGCCCAGAACCAAGCAGCTCAAAGCACAACATATCCTGGGAGGACTTAGTTTGCCACATCAAGCATCCTTGAGAGTGGTGTGTGTGTGAGAGGGAGGGAGGGAGGGAGGGAGGGAGGGAGGGAGGGAGAGAGAGAGAGAGAGAGAGAGAGAGAGAGAGAGAGAGAGAGAGAGAGAGAGAGAGAGAGAAGAGGGCATACTGTGCTTCTGCTTCCAAGAAAGAGGCACTCATTTTTCATAGCTATTGGTACCTGAAGTCAACATGAGTAGGTAGGTAATCTTGTTTCGTCTATATACTTCTCTCCCTCCCTCTCTCTATCTCCCTCTATCTTCCTCTTTTTTTAAAAAAAATATTTATTTTATGTATATGAGCACACTGTGACTGTCTTCAGACACACCAGAAGAGGGCATCGGATTCCATTACAGTTGGTTGTGAGCCACCATGTGGTTGCTGGGATTTGAACTCAGGACTTCTGGAAGAGCAATCAGTGCTCTTACCCACTGAGCCCTCTATCTCCCTCTTAATGGTGGCAGTGAACCCAGGGCCTCACACTCACACTTGCCGGCAAATGATTTACTGCTGAGCTTCATCCCCAGCCCTCCTCACTAGTGAATTCTAGGCCACTTCTGTATTGCTGAACCACATTCCTAGTTCTTGCTCGTTTGAGATGGGGCCTTCCTGGGATCTCAGGTATGTGGCACCAGACCTGGATAGCTTTGTGTATTTTTCTATCAAAATGGAATACAGCACTTTGACATAAATTCGCACACAAGTAGAGGATCAGTCTCTGAACATCTCCAGTACTTACGATGGGTCTACGTTGTGCCAAAGGCAAAAAACAAACCAGTGCTGACCTGAGTGTGGTGGTGCACACCTTTCATTCCAGCCTTCTGATGGAGGCAAAGCAGGCAGATCTCAGTGAGTCCAAAGCCAGCTTGGTGTGTATAGAGACTTCCAGGCAAGACAGGGTTATATGGTGAGACCTCGTCACAGAAAATGCCAAGACATAAAACTTACTATATAAAATCTATTTGTTACCACAAAGAAATCACAGCTTTAGTGTAATCTGCACATAACTTTATGGTGCTTAGTATCAAAATTGACATGTCTTTTTTCCCCCCAAAATTGTTATTATTAATTGTGATGGATCACTATGGCAACGAAGACTTTGTGTATGGTAGGGGAGGGTGTCCACATGAGAATCAGGGCTTGTATTCTAAGACCTTTGGATATTCAGGATTTCTTATTTATTTATTTATTTATTTATTTATTTATTTATTTATTTACTGTTTTCAGTCAAGGTCTGTAGTCCAGGCTGGCTTGGAATTTACTGTATAGCCCCAGATGGTTTTACACACAGAGAAATCCTACCACCTTGGCCTTTCACATGCTGTAAAGGTGTGAGCTTTTCTGCCAGGCGCCCAAGGTACAAATTTCAGCTCTAATGGTTGTTTTTTTTTTTTTAAAAAAAGATTTACTTTTCACTACATCTATATCACATAAATACAGTGAACCACAGTTGTAAGCTGCTAAATTTATGCTGAGACTCGAACCCATGGCCTCCAGAAAAGCAACATGTAACTGCCCAGCCATCTCTTTAGCTCTGCTAGTCTTTTGACTGTGACTTAAGACATGTTGTCTTAGCCAGGCAGAGGTTGTTCATGCCTTTAATCCCAGAAGGATCTCTGTGAGTCTGAGGCCATCTTGCCTACAGAGACAGTTCTGGGAGAGCTAGGGCTACACAGAGAAACCCTGTCTAAAAAAATATATATAGTATAAAATTTCACTTAAAAAAGTGGTGATCATCTGCTTCCTCTGTAAAGGTGGAGAACACCACCAACTCACCATATATTTGTGGAATTCTTTAAAAGGAGAAGCCAGTATGGTGGACATCCTTAATCACAACACCGAAGAGCCAGAGGCCAGCAGACCTCTGTGAGTTCAAGGCCAGTGTGGTCCACAAAGCAAGGTCCAGAGCTACATAATGAGACCCTGTTTAGAGAAAATATCTACTGCACCGTAGGCGTTGTTACTGTGGCCTGGAACTCAGTATATAGCCCAGGCTGCTTTAAGCTTAGAACAATCCTCCTGCCTCACCTCCTAAGTACTAGGATATAATCATGGATCACTGTACTGGGTTCTCCTTTTTAAAATGCTACCAATACATGGTGTGTTGGTGTGTTCTCCACTGTTACAGAGGAGGAAGTGGAAGGTCAGAGAGGGGAAGTGACTTATGAGAGCTCATCTAGTTTGGGTCAGGGTTCCAAGCCTCCCCATTCCAGAGTATAGCTCGAAGATAATAATAGTTAGTGATAATGATAATAATAATAATAATAATGGCAGTGGTGGCAAATGCTTTTAATCCCAGCACTCGGGAGGCAGAGGCAGGCAGATTTCTGAGTTCGAGGCCGGCCTGGTCTACAAAGTGAGTTCCAGGAAAGCCAGGGCTACACAGAGAAACCCTGTCTAGAAAAACCAAAACCAAAAAAAAAAACAACCAACCAAACAAACAAAAATAGATACTTTGGTCCCAGAATTTGTGAGGCAGAGGAAAATTTCTGTCTTCGTTGCTGAGAAACTCTGGGTTCTTTCCGAACACACTTTCACGTTTCTTTCATCACCATGGTTGAGAAAGAGCTCCTTAATTCCAAGGTTACCTGACAATCTCAAAGGGAGAAGCCGCGGCTATTCTGTTCAGTACCACGGCCAGCGCCCGGCCGCATTTAGAGTCTGTGCAAAGCTTTGTGCTGCTTAGGCAAAGCGGTTCCTTTCCAATAGCCCCAGAGAATTTTGGGAACAAGCAGCCACCTGCTCTGAGTGTGGCTCTGGGCAATGATTTAGCGCCTTCGACCTCCAATTGGTTTCTCTATAAAACTGGGATAATAAAAAGACCTGCCTCCAGGTTGACTGTGAGGAATATATTACATAATGTGCATGCATACATTATATATAAAAGCACTTACCACTTAGCCCATAAAGCCTTACCTATTTATAGGCCTGTGACGCAGCAGTACCAAGGTGTGCACACACCACCATCACCATGCCCAGCCACTACTGCTGCCAAAGAGGTGGTCCAAAGCTTGCGGACCTACCCAGCAAAAGGCAACTCGTAGGCGCCAATGCTCTTCTGCTCAGTGGGTCCTGGGGACTCGAACTTAGGTTGTCAGGCTTAGCAACCAGTGAGATGAAGAGCCGTCTCACCGGCTCTAATTTTAAATTTAATTCACCTACTTGATTTTGAGACAGGATGTTATGCTTGCCTCGCACATCACTATGAACTTCTGTGTGTCTGCTTCCACTTCCAGCGTGCCGAGAGAATAGGCAAGTACTGGGGATCAAACCCAGGGCTTTGTACATCCTAGGCAAGCACTCTATCAACTGGGTGCGCCCCACCTCCAGTCCCTCATGTAGGACTTATAAATCACTGTCAGGACTCTGGCGCTGCTGGCAGGCGGGGTGATTGCACTGGAGGATTTTGAGTAGAGAAGGGACATGATTCGAATTTTAAAAACGGTCTCGGGGCGGCTTCATGAGGAATAGAATGTAGTTTTGTAATTTTTCCCGACCCTGATCCTCAACAGGTCTGCTCGCTTCTCCAGGCCCTGGCGGCCCCTGCCACCCTTGAGCAGCAGTAGTTGGTACCCTTGTGTCTTGCTTGCTGACAAGGATGTCCAATCACCAGTGCCATAGAATGAATGGCATATCATGGGAACTTGATTGGTCACCCGCATTCTGTTCTACACCTGCCGTTCCTGGAAGGAAGGGTTCAAGATGTAAGAATACTGACAGGCAGGTTGTGTGCAGCAGGAGGCCCATTACCCCGGAAAGCTGACTGCGAGTCGCCGGGCCGCAGCCGCGGCATCACCGCGAGCGCTCAGCAGGTGGCGCCGCGGCGTTGGGTCCAGGCAGGCTCGCCCACGTGGATTCCTCAGCAGCCCTCGGGCACTGGGCGCCGGCTCATTGGTACTGACAGTAGCACCACCATCGGGGCCCTTCGGGCGGTGGCAACACACACACAGCCGGAAGTCGTGTTTCTCAGCGCCCCCGTTTTCCAAGAAAGCTGTGATTAAGCGGCGGCCCTAGAAACCCACAAACGCAGCTGTTGAGTCTGAGTGAACCGGGAGCGCAGAGGAGGGAACCAGAATAGTTGGGTAGATTGGGAGGCCATTCCGCCAGGTTTGAATCCTCACTGTCTTTTTCAAGCCATGGGAACTTGAACCATACACCTAACTTCTGTGGGCTTTGGTTCCCTCATCTCAAAAAGCTGCCACACACACACACTTCACAGAGCTGGGAGAGATGGCTTACTTTTTCTGGTCTGCCTGCCCTATTAGGCTTCCAGAACCAGTTTGTCCTCTCCACTGGCACAGTCTGTCAATAGATCTTGTCCTAACCAGCCAGAATCGTGTCCAAAGAAATTTCACTTTCACAGAGCCATATCAGGCAGCCTTTCCACCCTTGGCTCTGAAGTCACCAGCCATCGTCTTTCTACATCCACATGTCTGTGGGAAATCCAGAGCATCAAGGTGTTCGAGCAGGTATGAAGGCAGCTATGACCGAGAATTAGGGGGCCTCTTGACCCTCTTCCCTGTGGGCACACTCCCAGAAAGGGATAGGACCCCCGAGCCCCTAGGATAGGTAGGCTGGAACTCTTGCCCATCGGGACCCAGGGGGAGCTGTGTATACTACAAGGCACTTGTGTACCATCTTTAAGCTTGGTCCTGTCCCTCATCACTCTCCCTGAACCAGCAAGGGATGTGTGGCTCCAGTCTGACCAGGTTGGAATTGTGGGGTTAGAGACTAGAGGCAGATGGCGGAAGAGGTGGGGAAGAGGGATTGGTTGAGGAGGTGAGACATGTTGGAGATGAACAGGCACATGACGAGGGAATGTCAAGGAATTACAAGGAGGATCGGGAGGAGGAAGAGGAGAATGTGAGGGAAGGGCAGAGAGGGAGGAGTGGGGAGAGAGTCAGGAAGGAAGGGAAGGAGACAGGGTGGGGAAGGAGAGAAGGAGAGAGCTTATTTGAGAGACATTAGGACTAGAAAAGGGTCTTTGAGTACAGAGAACTGGTTTGATCGTGTTTGGAGGGAGCGGAGGCTCTATATTCCTGCAAACAGAAGAATGGAGCAAAGGGGCCAAGTGAGGAAGCTGACACTGGAAGAACATTCTAGAACAGAGGAGCAGCCTCCATAGCCTGCTGAGGAGGAAGAAGCTTTTGGCTAGAAGTTCTGAGGCCCTAGGAAGGGTTGCAGTGGGAAGCCTGGGTTCTGAGGAAGGGAGTGGAGATCGCTGCTGCGGCTCAAGGAGAACCTGGAGACTTTAGGGAACCCCCAAGTTTAGAGAAGGAGACCTGGAGGCCTACCGCTTGGCCTGCAGGAGCGATTGGAGACAGAGCAGGAGAGAATGCTGGGAAGGCTGGATGAGGAGATCTGGAGGGTGGGGAGCTGAGGCCTCCAAGGGATAGCCTTGGCCTTCCCTCTCCTGTCCCCTCGAGGCCTGCTCCTACAAGGGAGCAGCTGGAAGGGTGAGCTAGGAGGGCCGGGAAAGGCGGGGTGGGGGGCGGATTCTCAACACCTTCTCCCCCATATTCTAACTCTCTTCTCCTTAGAAGCTTTGGTAAGACATAAAGGGAGAGGGAGCTTTCTTTCCACAGCTTCCTGTGTCACTTTCCCAGCTTGTCATCCCAAGCAGGGTAAATGAGGGTGTGTGGGAAGAAAGGCATGACGGGAGGGCCTTCGCTTCCTCGGAAGAAAGGCATGATGGGAGGGCCTTCGCTTCCTCGGAAGAAAGGCATGATGGGAGGGCCTTCGCTTCCTGGGAATGGTTAGTATTCTGTCTACACTGAAGGAGCATTATGTTGGAGATGGTGCTCGAGGAAGGCGGGGGTCATAGATACCCCAAAGTGAAGGGTTTTGTTTGCTTTTTTAAAGACAAGGTCTTGTGTTGTATCCCAGGCTGGCTTCGAACTCACAAAAGTCATGCTACCTTCCTGTCTCAGCCTCCCAGACAGCTCCGACTCGGAACCGGGACCCTGGTGAGCCGTGGAAGCTTATATGCAGCCGACAGGTTTGTCACTAAGAAGGGTTTGGGCCAGAGAGGAATGCTGTGGCCAGGATCCCAGAGGGAGGTCCGTGGAGGAATTGGGGGAGTTAAAGCAGTGTTAGACCAGACTCGAACTAGGAAAAGGAGGACGGGGAGGTGCAGTGGATCCTCAGGGCTTGTGGGAATACAAACTGGGAAAAGGGGCTGGCCAGGGAAGATGCTGAGGCAGGTTGCTTATTTATCTAGGAAAAGGGGGCCAAGGAAGCGGTGGGAAGCCAGATGTGAAATTAGGATGCCAGACACAGGCTCAGGTTGATAGCTGAGAAGAACAGAAGATGAAGGAGGGGGGGGGTTCATCCCCAGCCCCAGGGCAGGAAGAACATTTAGAAGGAAGTAGAAGTGCTGATGTACCCATGGGGCTGAGGAGAGTGCACAGTGCCCCAGGGGTTCCAAGGAGTAGGGGCCAGAACACATCCTGAGTAAAATCTTTTAAATTCCATGTTCTCAAATTCTTGTCAGCTTTGCTTCCAGCACAACTCATGAGTGTTCTTAGGTTCTAAGATTTTTCTAGCACTTAGCATGGGCATTGTGTAAGCGGCCACTCCATGTTCCTTCCCCATGAACACTTAACAGTTGAGAATGAAGGACAGGGCTGATCCTGGGGCCTGCCCAGTTCCTTCTTCAGAATTGTGGACACTCTCCGTTCCCTTTAAAGCAAGCAGAGCCACTCCCCCCCCATACACATTGTTCTTGACCACGTGCCTCAGTTTCCCCTTCCACAGGGGTCAGGTGGCTTTCTGAGTGCTGTCTCTCTTTGCCCAGCCCCCTCCTTGGCACAACAGTGCTCTGGGGCAGCATCGGGGCACCTCAGGTCATCTGTTGCCCTGCCTGTTCTCCCACTGGAAGCTCCAACCACAGCTCCCTCAAGCTCGTCCTTCAAGCACACCCTATCTTTCTGTCTCTGTCTCTCTTAACATTTTCTCTGTATAACAGCTCTGACTGTCCTGGAACTTTTAGAGCAGGCTGGCCTTGAACTTGGAGATCCACCTACCTCTGCCTCCCAAGTGCTGGGACCAAAGGTGTGCGCCACTACATACCATCACTGTGGGTCTTTGGGGGCAAGCCTTTGCCCTAGCTCTCTTCCATCCTTCATCATCTTCTTCAGGTAGGATTGGCTGCATAATCTGAAGGGCGGGGTGCCAAAAAGGGACGTGGTGGTGAGTTTGTTCAAAGTGTACTAGGGATTTCAATGTGTTCAAGGTGAGAGCTGGGTGTGGCTAGTTTGTGCCTGTAATCCCAGCACTTGAGGCAAGTGGGGCAGGAAGACTGAGTTCAAGGCCATCCTGGGCTATGCCGGCAAGACCCTGTCTTTTTAAAAAGGACAATAGCAGTGGGACATTAAACAGGACACATTAAAAAGTCGCATCTTCAGCACATCTTGGTGCTCCCATCAGTCTCAGTTAGGAGTCCCCGTAGGCTCCCAAGTCCCCCAGGACCGGTGGCATGCGGTAGTACCTATAATCCTGGCACTTGAAAGGTAGAGGCAAAGGGATTTGGAGCTCAAGGTCACTCTGGCTTCCATGAGACCCTGTTCAAAGCACCAGAGAACAAAAACGTCTGCCATCCTTCCTGCCTGTTCTTTTTCAGTCTATCCTGGCCACCATTTGTATCTGCTTGTTCTCTAAGAACTGGGACCCCAAGAGGGCAGGGACCTGGACTGTTTGTCATGCCATGTCCCCAACATTCTAACCTCACTAAGGCCAGGACAGTGCCAAGCACCGACAACCCTCCAGGCATGCGGGGTCCAGACTTTGCTGAGGATACTCAGCATGGATCACTGGGTCGCACTATCCAGGGGAGACCCGCTGTCTTTGGGGAGTCCCCACACTCTGCCTCATCAGGTTCTCCCACCTAGGAGCCCATGGGAAGGGCCGCAGAAGCTTGGCCTCAAGGAAGGACTGCCAGAGGATCATGGGAATCTCCTGATGTTATGGGCTCACACCAGCTCCAGTCACCCCAAGAGCGGTGGCTAGGTGTGGCAGTATGGTTCGAGGAGAGTACGAAACCCAGACAGCAGTCACCAGGAGACAGTGCCTCAGCAGCCTAGGTTTGGTCCCCAGATTGCTTTGACTAGAGAGGCGATGGGCAGTAGACATCATATCCTCACCTCAGGGAGTCGGTGGCTTCAGCTGGGCAAGGCTGTTTAACTTGAAATCCTAGATGCCGGTGGTGTTTGTTGTGCACAGGTGTGAGGGGCAGTCTGGGTGTCTTGTGAAGTTCCAGGGGACTTGCTATAACCACTATTATTCTCTATTCACACGCCTCCACACCTGCAGGAGGCCGGTACTGGGTGTGCATCTCCATTCTAGCCCCGTGTACTGGGCCTGGATCCACCTCAACAGCCTCAGTCTCTTTTGGCCTCTATCTGCTGGCCGCCTTGTACTTGGCTTGCCAAAGGTCACTTCTTCCTACAGACAAATCAGCTCTATGGGATGGATCCTGGGATTGGAGACCCGGGCCTCCCCCTCTTCCCCTACTTTCTACAATCTTCCTTCCCTCTGTTCTGGACCAGCTGCTAGTAGTTTACACTGTCCTCTTCTGGGTAGGAAAGGAGGGGTCTGCTGATGACTTACATGTCAGCTCAGGTCCAGCCTGGTCTAAGTCAGCCTCAGGTCTAGCCTGGTCTAAGACAGCCTTCTGCCAGAACTGTTGCAGTGTCTTCCTCCTCGGTTTCCCTGTGCTTTCCCTTGGCCCTCCACACACAAGATCTGCCATGGGAGCTTCCTTGAGATCCGGGAAGATCCTCATAGCCCGGGATCCTCCAGTGGCCAAGAGTGATGGTGCACGCCTGCGATCCTCCAGCTCAGGAGGCCGAGGCAGAAGGGTCATAAGTGAGGTCAGGGAACCTGAGCTAGACAATGAGTCCAAACCGGGGCTAACGTTGTGAGACCCCCAACTCAAAGAAACAAGACAGAAGGAACCGTCAGTGGTTTCTCATGCCAGTTAGAATGGAATCCTCCCTCCTCTGGTGAATTTACAGGGCTTTTACGTCGCCCACTTCCGGCCTGATATTATGACAATTCCCTTCCCTCACTCCATCTCACCTCTGGCTTCCTTCCCTCTCCCTTTTTCTCACAATGCATACCTTATCATATGCCGTTCCATGTCCATTGAACACTGTTCCCACCACTTGCTAATTACCTCCAGCCAGCGTGGTCCTCAGCCTCGGCTTGGGACTTAACTCCTCAGCTGGAGTCAAATCCACCTCTGCTTCCCACACATCCCTATTTAACATTTGTGTGTGTCACAAATGCTGCCAGGGCAGGGCAGGGCAGGACTTGTACTTGAATCTGCCCCATGACCTAGCACACAGTTCAAATTTTAACAACAGGTTTACAAACGGTGCACTCTGGCTTCCCCTTAAGGTGGGAGTGGGTATTTCCTAGGTGGCACTGAGCCAGCCTTCCCACTTGCTAGCTCCCATGGCCCAAGGCTTATGCTGTGATTTGTTGATAGCCTCACATGATCTTAGCTACTCGAGAGTAGCAAAATGACAAAGGACCTCGGGATGCTGCAGGACTGGGGAGATGAGTGCCTCATCTCTACGGTTAATGGTGGACATTTTGAAGGTCTCAAGTTCCACCATGAAAATAGGTTCTGTCATCTCACCAGAACATTCTTTGTACCAAACCGAGAGAATTCCAGTTTAGTCTTAGCCTGTCTTCACCCTGATCCTAACATCATCTTACCTCAGGTGACTGACAGGCCCTTCCCCACCCCCCAGCTGCCATCAGAGAAGCTACTTGCACGGGGGGTGGGGGTGGGGGGATGCTATTCTTGCTATCGACCCCATTCCTGCACCTCTAATGAGGCCTGGCCTTTTCCATGCCCAGTGTCTGATCCTATAAACTTCCAGGACACTTGTGTGAGGGGGCCCGGGGCAGTGACACAGTGGGGACCAGCTCAGGAAAGACATGAAGCCAAGTGCTCTGACTCACGCTGAACCAGGGCTCAGTCCCTGTCCACACTCATATCTGCTAGATTGGTTCAATGTGGCATCGACTCCCCCCCCCCCCCACCCCCACTGTAACCTTTCCCCTAGCAAACACACCAGCCTCTTGGGACATTTTTCACCTTCTCCTCTGTGTGCAGCTGCCAAAAGCTTTCCGTTTCTCCCTTAAAGACTGAAACCCCAGTAGATGGTCCAATCTTGCGACTGCTCCCAGATTCTTTTGGGTTTTGGGGGGGGCGCGGGGGATGGGTCTCATGCTGAACTTTCAGCTTTTGAACTAGTGGTCTCCTGCCTCTGTCACCTGAGGTGTGAGGATGATAGGGGTGGGACACTCTGTCTGCTAAGCCCTGCTTTCTATCCTTGGCTCCAACGTCTCCATCTCTCCTCCCCACTCGCCATCCCCTGGTCGCTCATCTGCAGAGTCTGACCACAAAGCATCCTTCTCTGCTGTGCCCCTGCTCCCTCGTCCTGAGCCAGGGCAGCCTGGAGGACTTTCCCCTGGCCAGAGCCCAGAGCCTCACTCTAGATAAGCCCCTCCCTCATGGTCTCTGAGCATAGTAATCCATCTGCTCGCTTTCCTGAATGGCTGTGTCATCCACTCTTCTCTTCCAATGTTTCCCTGGTTGAAGTTGGTCCTGCCCCACCCTCACCCCTACAATGGCTTCACACGCATTCCTTGCTTCTGGTTCACCTTCCCCAAGCAGCACTAGAAACCCCAACCTCCCCCACTCGGCCCCCAGGCATAAAATCCTCCGTGGCTAGCCATCACCATCAGGCCAGCGTCTGAGCACCTCACTCAGGAGCTGGCCCCTCCCACCTCACCAGTACCACAGCAACCCAATGCCTGGCAATACCCAGCCTTTGTTCATGCTATGCCCTCCACCTGGAGCCTTCCCTTCTGCTCTTTGCCCAATGCTCTCCTTCAGATATGCTACTTAGATTACATCCCTCCTCTTCCAGGAAGACTTCCCGGAACTATACTTCAGGTTCCTCTTCCGGGGTTGAGGGGGGGGGCACACAACCCCCTGGGCGTCCCTCAACTCTGTATTCTGGAGTATGGCTGTCTGAAGACACGTTTCCCACTGGACTGAGGGCAGGGCAGCTTGGGTCACTGAGTCCCCAGCACAAGCCACAGCACAGCTCGGTCCCCAGAACGTCCATTGCTTACATGGATGACTATAGATGACTCCTCTGCAGAGACCCCAAGCTGAATGACAGGAAGTGCCTTCCTCAGGGGAGGTTCCTCAACCCCTGCCCCCATACCCTCCACAGCACACCTCAGTCCCCACAGACAGACAAGGGCAAAGGAACAGCCCGAGCTTAGAAAAATAGGACTTTCTTGTTGTGCCCCGGTGCCCCCGACACCCTCCCCATCAGAGTTTTAAAAACCGTGAGCAATTTGGTGAGTCTGAGGCCAGGTCCCGAGGGGTGTCCCTGGGACCAGAGGAACCATAGAGGTGGGCCCTTGGCTAGGGTCCTGCAGGTTCGTGACTGGGCCCCCAGGGCTCACAGTCCAATTGGACCACAGTATGGGCCCTGGGTGCAGCAGGCTCAGGGGCAGGAGCACTGGGCACGGGCCCGAGCGCTCCGTTGGTCTGGGAGCAAACGCTACTGACAGGTGCCGTAGCCTTGGCCTTGCCGGGCGGCTGGCCTCCGTGCACCTTGTAGCGTAGAAGCAGCACGAAGATGAAGACCAGAACGGAAGCGACGATGACACCTCCCAGCGCTATGATCATGGTGCCGCCCAGGAAGGGTGCGTGCGGTGCAGCACAAGGCCGAAGTGCGGGCTCCGTGGAGAACCGAGCGCAGCCCACTGGCCGCGTGGCCGTCAGCCCGGTGGCGCTGTCCTCATAGACGGCGAGCACACATAGATCATAGGTACGGCCTGACGCCAGATCGGTCAGCAGGAAGGAGCGACTGTCCGCTGGGATCATCCTGAGGGAGGGTGACAGATGGGGTCAGGACTGTGGTCACCCAGTACCCAAGATCCACCTGCCCTGTGCCTCCCTCCAGCTAAGTTCCCTGCAGTACAGCTGCCCCATTGCACCCCAGTCCCATCTAACCAGCACCCTGACTTATTTTGCTCAGCTAACACTTAGCATGTCGGTCCAGTGGGCTAGCCAACTTCAGTCTCCCACCTAAGGTCCCAATTTTGCGCACCTGTGGATTCCACACCCTATTTCTCTGAAGCCTAAGATATTCCATTCCTCTTTCAGAGATTTATTCCCTAGGCCTGTTAAGGTGCCCCTAACATCCCTCAAGACCCTTTTTGGCACCTTGCCTCTCACCCTGTTCAGCTAAGTCCTTAGCCTCACCAGCAAAGCTCTGCTTTATGCTAACCCTGTCTGATTCCTGCCCCCTGCCTCCCGGAGTCTTGTTATGTAGCCAAGGCTGGCTCATATCTTGTGAAGGTCCTGCCTCAGCCTCCAGAGTGCTGGAAGTAGAACCATTTTAACACTACACCTGACCAATGGCCCCCTTCCTCTATCCTCTAGCCATCTTTCTGCCAGACTATCTCCCTGTGACTCCTATTTTGTTTTTTATATTTGCTTTCTGCCCTTGAGGTGGGGGCACCATTCCTGGATTACTGCAACACCAAATCAAGGAGTGTCTTGGACACAGCAAGCTGCTGTTCCATCTCCCATCTCCCCAAAAATCCATTTAATATATTGTCCTCGGACAGAGGACATATCAGATATTAACCTGGTAGGAGCAGATACTACACTTGATCTGAGCCACAAGGTAGGGAAGTGATTGCTTATTTGTTTCAAGACAGGGTCTCATGGAGCTTAGCCAAGGCTGGCCTTGAACTCCTCATGATCCTCCCTGCAACTCCAAGTGCTGGTGTTACAGCCGCGCACCCCATGCCCCGCTGCCTGACTTCTTTTCAGCTCTAATTTCCCTTGCCCAGCTCCTGTACATTTCCCTAGCGTGTGGCGGCTGAACCCCTCTACCCTAACCACTGCTTCCCCCATACCTCTGTTGCCTGCTTTGCTTCCAGCTTGCCAGTGAATTTCCCTGCAGCTCCAGTACCTTGTTACCATCACCGACTTTATAGTGTTTCTGGCCAGCCCTTGAGAATCTCCATCTTAGATTCTCTTCCCTCTTTGTCCTCACTAATTTCCAGGTTCATCTCTTTATTCTCTTTTAGCTCCATTTCCCGCTTCCTGATTAGCCTTCCCTTTGTGTGTGTGGTACCTGTGTGCACATGTGTGTGCAAGTACACGTGTGCATGCATGTGCCTGCATGTCTGTGTGCAGGTATGTGTGTGTGTGTGTGTGTGTGTGTGGTGTGAGTGTTGAGCCAGGCTTTGGCTATGTAGCTCCCAGGCTGACCTGGAACTCTCAGTCCCCTGCCTCAAGTCTCTCCAGGGCTGAGCCTAAGGTCTGAGCCACTACACTCACGGTTTTCTCGCCTTTCTCACCCAATTCCACACATTCCTTTCGTCTCGGGATGCCCTGGCGGAGACTGGGCTAGTTTTAGAGTCTGTTTTACTCCTACCCTGCTTTAGGGAGCATAACCCAAGGACACCTGTAATGACCTGTGGCAGGGTGGCTGTCTCCAGACTGTCCCACTCCCCACCAGGCAAGGGGGTCGCCCTCCCCTGAATAGTGTTTCAGAAAAGGAGTGGAGATGCCACATGTGGTGGCCCGCAGACAGGGAGGTGAAGGCAGGAGGGCTCGGGGCTCAGTGTGGTCCTTGGCTTACATGGCCAGTTCGAGGCCAGCCAGGGCTACATGAGCTCTAAAGCAGAAGGTGGGGGGAGGAGAGGAAGAGGGGAAGACAGAGAGAAGGGGTTAGGATTGAGAAGATAGAATCTTGACTTGACATATGGCCAGGGAAGGGGGTGGCGTGGATCCAGGCACTGGGTTTGCAAGGTGCTAACCCATCCTGTAGAAGGTTACTGTCAAGTTTGGGGCTGTACTCTTGGCCCAGCCTGGCATTGAGGATAGGGAGTCACCCACAGCTGCCCACACAAGGTCAGACTTTGGTGGGGAGTATCAGCCACCACCATTGCTACCCACTGTGGTGACAGCAGAGGGACAGAAGCTACACTGACTGCCCTTTCAGAGTGTGTAAACACCGGGCTTTGTGTTTGCAGCCGTGGGGTGTGTGTGTGTGTGTGACAGGAGCATCAGACTGGGCATTTCTGCCCACATAGCTCACTAGGTTGCTGCTTTGTTGGCTTTTTGAGACAAGGTCTTGCTGTATAGTCCAGGATGCCCCTGAACTCACTATCCTCCTGTCTCAACCTCTTGAGAGCTGGGGAGATAGACGGCCGTGCACTGACACATCTGACCTAGCTTAGATTTGATTTAGCAAACCAAAAATTAGGATGTTACTCTAACCAGAACTTTGACCGGTAGGGCTCATACTGCACGAACCCAAGACCTAATCTCTATTTAACCTCCTACCCCCAATTTCCCACTTAACCTCTGCCCTCCTTTCCCCTGCCTACCTCATTAGACTTTCTCTGCTGTCTCTGTACATTTCTGCCCATTCCCCCCACCCCTTCTTGCTCTCTTTTCTCCTTCTCCTCCCCTCCTCCAGGCACTGTTTTCTATAAATCTCTGGTCAGCTTCAAACTCCCTATGTAGACCAGGCTGGCCCTGAACTTGTCACAATCCTGACTTAACCTCCCTATTGTAGCCTCCCGTGAAAAGCCAAACTTCCTGATAAAATTTATTTTTAACCATAACCTCGTTAGCTTTCTCTTCCTTCAGCCCTGGGCTTAACCTCAGGGCTGCCTGCTTGCTATTGTATAGGCTGCTATCTGAACTACACTTGAACAACCACTGTTAACCATTAACTTGTTACTCATTTGACCTGATTTTTTTCCCCCTGGCTTTGTATGTTTGTTACCATTTATGTATCAGTCTTGTTTCTTTCTACCTCTGCAGCCTGATTTTTTTTTTTAAAACTCATTGTCCTTGGTTGTGCCTGTTAGCCTGCTGTCTAACTGATTTACCCTCCTCGTCTCAACTGCCTCCACCACATCTGCCCTGGATTTCTTTTACCCCTTTCTGCCCAACCGTGGTTATCACTGCTGCCTGATTTCGTTTGCCTTCACTTTCTGATTTCCTTTGGAACCTACAGTGCTATTTCCTTGTAGTGGTTCACAAGGGGTATTCCTGGGTGGACCCACAGTGCCCTGCCCCGCCCCCATCTCACTCCCCCCCTGCCAGGCCCCTGCACCTGTAGACAAGGATGTCGTCGGCCGAGCTGTTGTACTGGATCTGATACATGCGGATGCCTGGGACAGGCCGTTGATCTGGCCACTGAACAAGAGCCGCTGTGGCCCCATGCTCAGTCACTTGGACGCCACGGTCGGTAGGGGCCACGGTGTCCGCCACTTTGGCGGAGGCTGAAGCCGCAGAGGGCGGGGTGAGGGCATCGGGTTCCCCGTCCCGCGGGGGGTCACAGCTGGTGCTATTGGCTAGCTGGGGGGGTGGAGGGGGACCCACGGTCAGCTCAACAGCAGCAGTGGCCTCGCCAGCGGCATTGGCTGCAATGCAAGTGAAAGTGCCGCCATCTTCCGGCTCAGTGACCAGTAGCTCCAGGGTCCCATTAGGGAAGGCACGAGCACGGCTGGAGTTGCCCAGCAGCCGACCCTGGGGTGATACCCAACGCACTCGTGGCTCTGGGTCCCCTACTGCCCGGCATCGCAGGGCAGCTGGCCGACCTGCGGGCACTGCCAGGGGAGGTGAGCGGTGGGTCACCACAGGTGGCTCACACACAAACTCCTCCTCACCCACAGCCCAGAAGTAGCGGCCCCCCAGAGCAGGTGGCGAGGCACAGGCCTCGAGGTCGTCCTCCCGAGCCAGGCGTCGCAGCCACACCAGCTCACAGTTGCAGTGAAGGGGGTTTCCCCCGAAGGCCAGCACCAGAGCAGAGGCTGGCGAGCCTCGAGGCCGGGCAAGCAGTGGCAAACGTGAGAAGAGTGGGTCAGGAGGGATGGTGGTTAGGCGGTTGGAGGTCATGTCCAGTCGTGCCAACTTGTGCAGGCGGGAAAAGGCTCCAGCGGGCACTGAAGCCAACAAATTGTGGTCAAGGCCCAACGTGTTGACGTTGCCTAGGCGCCCCAAAGCCTCCCAGGGCAGCTGCTCAAGGTTATTATAAGAGAGATCGAGGTCCTCCAGGGTCTCGGCACAGTCGTCTAGGGCACCAGCTGCCAGGGCTGCTAGCTGGTTGTTGCTCAGGATGAGGTGGCGCAAGTTGACTAAGCCGCGCAGCTGACCCTCGCCCAGCGAGGTCAGTCTATTACCATCTAGGTGCAGGGCACGCAGGGCACGTAGGTCGGCGAAGGCGCCAGCTGCCACATGGCGGATGGTGTTTCTAGACAAGCTCAGATGCAGCAGGCCTGTCATGTTGGCCAGGTCTCGACGACGCACTGCCGCGATGAAGTTGTCTGCCAGGCGCAGCTCTGCAGCGCGGCGATCCAGTGATGGCGGTACGAACAGAAGGCCGGCCCCTGGGCACAACACGCTTAGGGGCATCGACTGGGTCTGGCAGCGGCAACGGCGGGGACAGGGGCTGGATATGGCCGGCTGGGGTGGAGATGAGGCGGGGGCCAGCGGTAGCAGGCAAAGGAGTAGTGGAAGGACGGCCATCGCGGGCAGGGGTGGCCTGTAGAGAAGAAGGAACAGTGTTGGGGCCAGAAACGGGGAGAGATGGCCATACTATGCTCAGAGAGGTGGGGGGGGGGCGGCGGGGGGGCGGGGTGTCAGAGATGTGTCATGAAGGCACAGAGAGTCAAGCATGAGCCATGATGGTCAGAAAGCTGGCTAGAAATGTGCACAGGTGGGCAGAGGCTAGGACAGATGGTCAAGGTGGAGAGAAAGTAAGCAATAGGGTCTAGAGGAGCCACAGAGAAGAGGTGGGCAGTTGGCAAGGATTATCAATCAGTAAAGGTCAGGCATGACTAAGGAGGGAAACTGAGCAGAAAGGCTAGCAGGTTGCAGTGGTCCTTCTAAGTCTATCTGGACAAAGAGATACAAGAGTTTTGACCTAGTCAAAAGCCAGTAAGAAAGCCAGAGAGAGGAGAAAGGACAGATATGCCAGAGTCATCAGGGACCCAGAACAACTGGTCAGAGAAAAGGCTTTGGGGAGAGGTGGAGCAACGGTAGAAAGACAGACAAGGTAGAAATGGTCAGAGCTGGCCAGGTGGGGGTAGACCAGGAGTTAGCGCAGGGTAGGAGGGAGAGAAGAGAGATGGTGGGAGGTGGACAGAGGAAACAGCAGGAGAGGAGGGCAAGGTAGGAAGGAGAAGACTACACAGATGTTAGATTTGGCTAGGGATGGTCAGTCTCAGCCTAGGAGTCAGGAGTGGGCAAAGGTTGAGAAAGCCAGTGGATCAGGGAGACACAGAAAAAGAAGTGTCAGTGAGAGAGGCTGTGGGCAGATGTGACTGGAGAACAACAGGACAGGGGACAGGGGTGTCAAGGCAGCTCAGAGAGTAAAGCAAAAACTGTCATTGTGAGGAGAGGTGGAGAAAGGGGTCCAGAGAGGATGCTGAGATGGCCAGAAGCTAGACTGGTGGTGACATCGAGATCTAGAATCCCATCAAGGAGGCCAGAGAGGGGGCAGAGCTGGGGTCATGTGTCCAGAGAGGGTTGGTGACACACTCATGGGACAATGAAAACGGCTTAGGATGCCACAGGGCACCTGGTACTTACCTACTTCCACCTGTAGCCCAAGAAACCCCACCCCCACCCCAAGTCCCTTCCCACCACGGGTGTCTCTCAGTGGCCTTACCTGAACTGGAAGCCACCCCAGGGAGCAGTGTCCTTAGGCTCCAAGGGGGTGAGGTCAGAACTCTGGAGGGGGCATCTGGTCAAGACTCCCCTGTCCTCAGGGCCTCTGGGAAGGAACTGTCTTGCCCCAGATCCTGTCTGTGGTTATGGAGTCTCCAAACTTGATTCTCGGGGTTCCAGACCCCTAACACTGGGCCTCGAGAGTCCAGCTTAAGAGACCAAGGCCCCAGTGGTTCTTCAGGCTCAGGCTCTCTCAGTGCCAGGCTTGAGACACCGAACAGCCAGATGGGGAAGTTTAGGGTCTGAATCCCGAGTCCAGTTCTGGCATCCGAAACTGGGATCCTGTTCAGATACTAGGGTGCTGAGTCAAGACTTAGAGGTCTCTAGCCCCAGATTTCAGCACTTAGGTCTGCAGCAAGGACTTCAGGCCCCCGCCACAGAATTCCACAGTTCAGATCTTGGAATTGAAGGCCTGCATCCCAGGGTTTATTTCCCAGAATAGTGGGGTCCTAGGTATAGATTTGGGAATTCGCTCCCAGATGTCAACGTATCAGCCAGACAATTCAGAGTTCAGCTCCAATTTTGGGGGCTTAGACTCCAAATCTTGGGGTCCCAGGTCCAAATATTGGGATCCATGCTCCAAAATAATGGGGTTCGGCTTCCAAATCTTGGGGTCCCAGGGACGGATGTCGGGATTCCAGCCCCAGATATTGAGGTTCAAGGTCCGAGTCTTAGGGTTCCATGGCAGGAGCTCAAGGTGCTGATCCCAAATCAGGGTCCCACGCTTGGGGGTTTCAGAATATCTGGATCCGATCGCCGGCTGCAAGCGCACCCCGATGTCAGGGTACCAGCCCAGGGTCTGGGGCAGCAATGGCGCGGCTGGGTTCGTGGCCTGCCGAGGAGACAGGCCCAGAAAGAGGGGGTCTGCTGTGGCGGGTGGGGGGCAGCCGGGCAGCTCTAGGGCCAGGGTGGGGCGAGGCCTGGGCGCGGACAGACGGACAGACAGACAGGGCCACGCGGGGACCCGGGCATCGCAACGCAGGTGGGGGCTCAGGGGGGAGGGGTCGCGCTCAGAGACCCCTCCCCCGCCGGGGCCGGGGCGGGGGCCGGGCGGGGGCCGGGCAGGCGGGCCGGGTCCGGGTGCTCCCGCGGCCTCCTCGCCGGGAACCCAGGGCCGTGCGCGTGCCCGCGCTTAAAGGCGCAGGCCCCGCGCGCGCCCGCGCTTAAAGGCGTAGGCAGCCCCCTCCTCCCTCCTCCCTCCTCTCAAAGACGCGCCCCTAGCACCACCTACCATGGAGACGCCCTGGAGCTACTGGGAATAAGAATATCCCTGAATAAAGACAGACAGACACTGAGGCAAAGACACAGAGCTAGAACCGATGAGAGAGACTAAAAGGATAGATAGGCTTAGAATGAGAGAGTGGAGTAGAAAGGGAGGTACAGAAATACACTGAAGGAGAGAGGTGAATATACAGAGTCAGTGAGAGACTCAGAAATAGAGATGAGGCGCAAGGACAAGTCAGAGGCATGCTATCCATTTTCCCATCTCTCTCCTCTCTCTCCTCCACCCCATAAGCAGCACTTGGACAACGCCAGGACTCATTCATATCCTTGTACATAGACCCCAACGCTAGATGCCCGCGTCTCTGTCTCCTGCCCCTCTACCTCAGCACCACCTTCCCAGGAAGTCCAGAAACAGGTTTGCTCTTTTAAGCCAGACAGGTTCATTTCACCGATTGGAAGGAGCAAAGTTGACACTAAGACTTGTGTCTCCTGAGATTCGAGAAGGAGCTCAAGGCACTGAGCAGAGATTCTGAGCGGGAGGGGATAGGAAATGGGGTTAGAGTCAGGAGGCTGGACAGGTTGACCCAGAGAAATGAGTCTGCTATCTTGTCTTGTCTCTCCTTACTCCCACAGAAGACCCTGGTTGGACTTGGGCTAACACACACCTCAAGGGAAGAGGTGGGAGGGGACAAAGAGGTAAAGGTGGGTGGTCCCACACTCTTCTACAGATAGTGTTTCAGGAGGAGGGCGTGGCTGATGGCCCACAAGCCTGGCCTAGGAACTTGAATGTGAGCATTTGGGAAGCCTGTTCTTTCAGAAGCCCTATTGCAAAGGAGGCCCAGTCTGTGTGACCTGAGGTGGGCATAGAGCTAAGAAACCATCTGAACAGAGGAGCAGCGTGACCTTGGAGGCGGCATGTGGATGTCCATCCACCCCAGCTGTTTCCCGAGCTCTGCCGTAGGTTTCACAATACACTTTTGGCCCCTTCCACTTATGTCTATTGAAAATTTGCTGCTAAAATTAACTCGGCTGTGGGGCCCGCCTTTTCAGATCATTAGCAAAGTTCATCAGGGCTCTTGGCTCAGCACAGTGGATGCTGGACACTCGGAAGCCCAGGAAAAGGTTGCGGACGCCTCAGAGACACTGCACGGATGCTGGGATTGGGTAAGACATGGAGGTCGTCCTGAGAGTAGGAGAATTCAGTGGAACTGATCGATCTGGGGGTTGATACCAGGAAAGCGAGGCAGCGGGTTGCGGGGGAGAGAAGAGTTCGGTAGGAAAGAGAAACGATACATAAGTGCTTTGGTGGCAATGAAGTGACTTCTCTGGCATGCTGAGGCTGAGTTCTGCTGGAGACCTTTAAGGAACCCTCAGAACACATCAGGGTTGCAAAGCTACTGTTGCTGATTTGGGTACTACATTTGGAGGCTCACTGGGACAAACCGGGGACATCTGCAGTGTACACAGAACAGTCTGCCACAGCTTTTCGGACCTCTAGTGGTGCAGGGGATGCCAGGAACACATGCCAGGAGCAGGGAGACAGAGGCAAGGAGGCTGCCATTCTTAGCTCGGCAGTTACTGTGGTTGTCTGGCCATCATTACGGTAGTTAACACTTGTGATGGTCAGTTCTGAGTGTTCATCTGATTGGATTTGGAAATGCTCATGAGGGACTAAAGGATGGCTCAGTGGGTAGAAACACTTGCTGCTTTTGTGGAGGACTCAGGTTGGATCCCAGCACTCAGGGATCAGATGCCCTCCCTCTCTGGCCTCTGCGGGCAACAGGCATGAACATGGTGCACATACACACATGTAGGCAAAACACCCACATAAGAATAAAATAACAAAACACCAAAAAAGAATAAAAAAAAAAAACCTTTATTTTTAAAAGAAAATGTTTCCTGAGATGTAGGTGTAAGAGCACAGGCCTGTAATACCAGCACTCAGAAGGCTAAGGAAGGAAGATTGCTGTTTAAAGCCCAGACCTCATGAATCCCGACTCAAAGTAAATAAGCCAGGTGTGGTGCCATTTACCTTTAGTCCCAGCACTTGGAAGGCAGAGGCAGGAGAATCTTTTTGCGTTCAAGGTCAGTCTGGAACTACTTGGAAAGTTCCAGGACAGCCAGTGCAAAGAAGAAGAAGAAGGAGGAGGAGGAGGAGGAGGAGTGGGGGGGGGAGAGGGAGGGGGGAGGGGGAGAGGGGACAGTAGGAGCAGAGGAGGAAGAGGAGGAAGAAGGGGAGGGGACGGGGAAAGAAGAGGAGGAGGAGGAGGAGGAGAAAGAGAAAGAGAAAGGGGAAGAGGAGGAGGAAGGAGAAGAGGAGGAAGAAGAAGAGGAGGAGGAAGAAGAGGAGGAGGAGAAGAGGAAGAGGAAGAAGAGGAGGAGGAAGAAGAGGAGGAGGAGAAGAGGAAGAGGAAGAAGAGGAGGAGGAGAGAAGAAGAAGAAGAAGAAGAAGAAGAAGAAGAAGAAGAAGAAGAAGAAGAAGAAGAAGAAGAAGAAGAAATAATTTATTAAGCTACAGTGGCTAACATCTGTAATTCCAGCACTTGAGGTAAGCAGACTGCTGAAAGTTTAAGGCCACCCTGAACAACATAGTGACTCCCAGTCCATCCTGGAGATCCTGTCTTTAAAAGAACCGATAAGAGATTAGGTTAGTGTGTTGGTGGTGGTCCTGGTTAATGAATGGACCAATCCTCTGGTGCGATGATTAGGAAGTGATAGTCAAGGCATGACTGGAGGAAGTAAGTCACTGGGAGCCTGTCACCAGGGCTGTATCCTGCCCTCCCCCTTCTTGTTATAGCTCTGAAGTTTCCTGTCCACCATAATGTGAGCTGTCTCTCTTTGCTTTCTGTCAATCAATATTCCTTCCACCATGATGTTCTGCTGAAACACATGGGGCCAAGATACTGAGCTCTCTAAGACCATGAGCCAAATTATGTCTTTTCTCTAAACTTATTTCATTTTAAAAGATTTATTTATTTTTATTTTACAAGTGTTTTATGTTTTTACAAGTGTTTACAAGTTTTAAGTGCAAGTGTTTCCTCTGCATGCACACACGTGAACACGCCACTTGTGTGCTTTAGATGTCCTGGAACTGGAGTTACAAATGGTGTAAGCCACAGTGTGGGTGCTGGGAACAGAACCCGGGTCTTCTGCAAGAGCAGCCAGTGCCTATAACAGCTGAACCATCTCTTGTCGGGAAACTCTGCTATTATAAAGTCGAGATTTGACATTATCAGAAAGCCCTGAGCTCAGTGCAAAATGGTGGACTCCCTTTACCAACAGGGCTTCTCCTTCTCTGATCTTGTCTGGGGCGCTTGAAACCCCCATACCCTCTACCCGCAGAAAGTCATACATCTTCGGTGAGATTACAGGTTCCGCTTCCTTTCTCCCTATAAGAAACCTGCTCAGCAGGCACCAGAGCTTCCTGGAATGCCTCCCCATGCTAATGAGGCATCTCAATACCCTGGCCTTCAGCCAATGACCTTTGCCCACCCTGGATATTCTTACCCCCTTCCCCCACACTCCATAACCCTCCATTCACCCGGAGTAAAGTTGATCTTTCCCACAGAAGCTGATCCTGAAGTGTCATCATTTCCGTCCACGCTCATGGTTTGTCTGAAACCCTGTTTGTCAACTCTATTCCCTTCATCCTCGTGCGCGGTAGCCAACGACCCGGGGGAGAAGGGATGACCACAATCTCCATCACACCTTGATTTTACTTTTATTTGTGTGTATGTGTGTATGTGTGTGTGTCCATGTGTGTGACTTGTAGAGGACAGAGGGAAGGTGTTAGATTCTGGGAGCTGGAGTTTCAGAAAGTTGGTAGCTGCCTAGTAGGAATACCAAGTACATGAGTAGACAATTAAAAGGTGGTGAAGCTAAGAAAGGGGGCCTGGGTGAGGTAAGCAGGTTACTGGGGCTGGTCATCGTAGGTTGGATCTGCCTTCTGCCTTTTAGCACCCGCTGCTCCTAACTGCTGAGCTGTCTCTCAGTTCAAGTGTTAGGTCACTAGAGAGAAAGCTAACTAAAACACAAGGCTGCAATTAAAGCAAGGACTTGGACAGCCCAGGTCATTGTCCAGCTGCCTTTCATGAAGTAATACCCCCAGAGAGAAGAGAGAAGTCGTATCTTCAGGCAGCTCAGAGTCATCAGGACCGGGATGGGAGAAACCTGGCTTAGCAAGGCTTGAGCCTGGGATAAGGTCCTAGTGCACAGGGAAAGCCAGGGCAAAACAATGAGGCTTGTAGTGACAAAGCAGGGGTCAGAATGGTCCAGGCTGTGACTAGGGAAGCAGAAGGGCATGAAGTCTCACAAGCAGAGTTCAGGACCTCCTCAACCCCACCCCCCGGAACCTGGGGGGCTTCCTGGGATCAGGGATCACTGCACCCAGACTTAGAAGAGAGGTCCAAGTGAGCAGGGGAGTCCTTGCTCTGTGTGTCCAGCCCGCCTGAGCCTTCCCGCCATCACACGTGCGGCCTGGGGGGTCCCTGGGTGCCTGCGTCGGACCATGTGGGTCTGCACGTGCTGTAACCCCTCATTAGTTCCTGGAAGGGGGTCCTGGTGGGATGGCTGTTTGGGGGACTCTGCTTAATTGCTGCATTTGCTTAATTGCAACATCTGGAGACAAGGACGGAAATAGTGAAACAGCAGAAAGAATGAGGTTGAACTGAGGAGGGCTGAGGAGGCCCTGGGGGTAGAGGAGCCTGCTCAGATCCAAGCACAGTTCAGTGCATGCAGATATTGCCCCGTTATGTTCAGACGTACCCAGGGCACACAATGGAATGCACACCTGCACACTGTGTGCCGTAATCGCCGTCAGAACATACGTACATGTGCTGGTATATATATTCAGATGCAGGGGCACACATAGGTGCACACTCAGACATGAGCCTCTGGAACACACAGCCATGCATAAAGTACATGAGCAGTCATGCACGCACGTAGGAACACCCCACATGCAGCTTCTCTCCCACTCATCTCCATCCACGCCACAAGAAACACTAGACATCCGCAATGGCCACACTCCGGCAATCCTGGAACTTGGGAGGTAGAGGCAGGAGAATCAAGAGTTCCAGGTCACCCTCACGGTAAATTTGAAGCCAGCCTGCCTGCAGGAAACCTTATCTCAAAACACAAAACACAAGGGGCTAGAGATGTAGCTCATCTGGTTGGCAGCAGGCTTGCCTAGTGTACATGAGGTCCTGGGTTCCAGCTCCAGCACCACACGTAACTGGATATGATGGTGCCTGTCTTAATCCCAGCTCTTGGGAGGAAGAGGCAGGAAGAGCAGGTTCAACATCCTGGTCATTAATTCAAGACCAGTCCAGGCTATATGAGACTTACAAAATAATGTTGAAGAGGTAGCACCATAGTTTAAAATGCTCGCCGTTCTTCTAGAGGATTGAGGTTCAGTCACCAGCACCCACATCGAGTGGCTTACAACCACCTAAAACTACAACTTGAAGAAATCTGACTCCCTCTTCTGGCCTCCTCAGTCACCTGCACACACACACACACACACACGAAAACAACAATAAATAAATAAATAAATATTTGTTTTGTTTTATTTGGTCTTGTGATTTTTTATTTGTTTTTTGTTTTGTTTTGTTTTGAGACAGGGTTTTTCTCTCTAGCTCTGACTGGCCTTGAATTCACTCTGTAGACCAGGCTGACTTTGAACTCATAGACACCTATCTGTTTCTACCTCCCAAAAGCTAGGATTAGAGGCATGTGCCACCACTACCTGGTCAATAAAAAAAAAAAAGATTTATTTATTTTATGTATATGAGTGCTCTATGTACACCCACAGGCCAGAAGACAGCATCAGATGCCATTACAGATGGTTGTGAGCCATCATGTGGTTGCTGGGAATTGAACTCAGGACCTCTGGAAGAGCAGTTAGTGGTCCTAACCACTGAGCCATCTCCCCAGCTTCCAATATGTAAATCTTAACAGCTACAATAACAGACCCTAAATACTCACAAGGATGAGTATACACATGCGTATACGCTCATTCATTCACACATGGCTCATTCTGCGTCAGGGGTTTTAGGGAAAAGAGGATAAGGTTCTTGTCCTCCTATGTTTCAACTAGTACCTACCCACCCAAGACCAGCCAGCGGGCTTCACTGTAATGAAGTCATCGTGAGTCTAGAGCGACCACTAGAGATTTATTTACAAGATGGAGCCTGAAGGTTCACCTTCACAATGGAGTCAGAAGAGAGAGGAAGAAGGTGGGCTCTCCTCTCCCCGATGCTGGCCACCCTAACTCAGACTAAGGGGTCCTAGGCAAGTGCCATCTTCCACAGGAAGACAAAAAACCCAGTGTATGAGGTTCAGCCCCCCACGGGTAAAGGATGCAAGCAGTCATCGGGTGCAGTTTCAATGGCTCCATCTGGTAACAGGAAAGGCGCCTTCTACAAGCACGTGGGAGAAACGTTCGCATTTGTGCAAAGAACAAAGGAAAATACCCTATCATTTCTTTTCATAAAAAGATTTTTTTCTTACTTTTAAATGATTTTTAAAATTTTTTTTATGTGCATTGGTGTTTTGTATGTCTCTGTGAGGGTGTTGGAACCCCTGGAACTGAACTTAGAGACACGTGTGAGCTGCTATACAGGTGCTGCTGGGAATTGAACCCCGGGTCCTCTGGAAGAGCATCCAGTGCTCTTACCCGCCGAGTCATCTCTCCAGCTCTCTGTTGTCACCTTTTAACTAGCAAGCACACACACTCTCTTTGGCAGAGACCTATCACATGAAAACCTGAATATTGTGGGGAAATTCTGCTAATTAATGTCCAAATCTACTACTGGCCAGAGAGCCTCTGGGCTTAGCACACAAGGTGGAGGACTCCCTTTGTTGGCAGGACTTTTCCTTCTCTGACCTTGTCTGGGGAGTTCAAAACCTTCTACCTGCAGAATGTCATGTAGCCTTAGGTTACAGGACCGACTTCTTTTCTCCTAATGAGTACATGTTCAGCTGGCACCTGAGATTCCTGAAATGCTTCCCCACGCTAATGAGACATTTCAGTACCCCAAGCCCTCAGCCAATGACCTTTGCCCATCTTGGATGTTCCTACTCCCTGTCCCCCGAAGCCTTGAATCACCCCAAGTAAAGTTGATCTGACTCCCCAAAGCTGGTCCTGGTATGATCATTCATTGCATGCACTGATGGGGCTTCCAACCCCCCACCCCCATCCTAACCGTCCCCCTTTGTCTCTGTTCCCTTTGCCTTCCTGGACCAATAGCAGCTAACGGTCCCCGGTCCCCGAGGGCAGGGAGTGTCACAGAATATCACAATGGAGATCTGAGGCTCATTTAGCACAGTGACTGCTACTCAAGATTTATGGATACCAGAGGCCCACAGGGGAAAAGTCAGTGTATTAGCGCAATGCTAGCTGCTGTAACAAAGTTTCCTGGATTCCGGTGACTTTATACAACATTGTGTTTCTTTTATTATTTTCTAAACTTTACTTACTATTGTGTATGTGAGCACGTGGGGGGTGGGGAGGCACACATGGTTTGGTAGAGGTCAGAGAACAACTTTCTGGAATTGGTTCTCTCATCCCAGCTGCTTTTTTCTTTTGATTCAGGGTCTTATTATGTAGCTCTGGCTGCCCCAGAACTCAGAGTGTAGCCCAAGCTGGCCTGCAACTCATAGAGATAGATCCAGCTGCCTGAGTACTGGGATTAAAAATGTGCACTGCCATGCCTAGAAAATTTTCATTTTTCTTTTGGTGGTATTGGAGATGGAACCCAGGGCTCAGCCCAAGCAGGCAATCCTTCTATCACTGAGTTAAATCTAGCTGCCCTGTCTACCATTATTAGGGACTGGGGTTTGAACTTGGGTCATCAGGCTTGCTCAACAAATGCTACCTGCTGCACCATCTCACCAGTGCCATATTTGTTTCTTTTATTTTTTTTTAGGTTTATTTATTTTATTTATATGAGTATGCTGTAGCTGTCTTCAGACACACTAGAAGAGGGCATTGGATACCATTACAGATGGTTGTGAGCCACAATGTGGGTACTGGGAATCGAACTCAGGAGCTCTGGAAGAGCAGCTAGTGCTCTTAACCCCCGAGTCATCTCTTCAGCCCTCGTATTTTGTTTCTTACAAGTGTTCTGGTGTCCTCCATTTGGTGACTCACACAGCACACTCATTCATATTGTGACCCCACTATATCCTGGGGCTCAGGATGATTGGTTTCACATGGCAGGTGGGAGGGGGTAGGATGGAGAGTTGCTGGTTTCTTCAAGTTGTCCAGAGGGGATCTACTGTCCTCCTGCCCACATTTTACTGCAGCGAACTGGTCACACAGTTATCTGAGATACAAAAGGAGTTGAGACTGTTCCCAGCGCCCCCTCAGCCACGGTCTATAAGCAGAGCAAGAGGTACCACTAAACATCCCCAGACCCCAAACCCCAGTGGGCTGGGGAATCTCCTTTCATCTGCTAAATCAAGTCCTGCTCCAGGGAGAAGTTTCCAGTTCCACCCTCACTATCCATCCGCCTTTGGAGTGCATGACCTCAAACTTGATTCCCTTGAAGGACAAAGTGAGCCAGCCTTGACTTGTAGATATGTTAGTTGCAGGTTTTCCAGCACTGTGACAAAATGCTGTACAGAAAGGACTTGAGGGGGAATTACTTATTTTGAGTCTTGGTTTCAGAGGGTCCAGTTCACCATGACTGAGAGGACAGATCAGAATAGCTCTTGTGGAAGGTGACCTGGAACAGGGGAATGGTGGAACCTTGGTTCTTTTTTATGCCCTCCTAGCCTGTGGAATGATGCTCTCAATTTGGGATAGCTTGAATACCTGTCACTTCTCTCTGAAGATGCTTTTATGGAGACACTCTGAAATGTGTGTTTCACCAATCTCCCAGGGGCTTCCAAATGCAGTCAAGTTGATGAAGGCGATGAGCCATGACTAGTCTTTAGGGTAACGCTGAAGGATGATGGTAAACAGGTACCACACTCCTCATAAGCATCCCATCAGGAAAGGTCTTCCTGTTGATGATAACGGTGATGGGCTTCAGGGACGTGATAAAAGCTGTATGGGATGAATCCACCTAGACCAAAAGAGAATCGGCTTCTAGGCAAGGAAGCGTCTGTGTGCTTATGGAATCATAATGACTCCAGCTCCCAACACAAACCACCGCTGATCCAACGCTCATCAGACATCTGATTTGTATGGATAGAACCTGTGTGGATTCATGTGCTAATTATAAATGTAGGTTGGTTGTAAACTTTGTCCTTGGGATGGGGCTAAGTCCTACATTTGGAAAGGAAGAGCGTTGATAATCCCCAACTCAGAGATTCATAAGCTAATGGCCATTTTGACTCAATTCGTGCCGATGACAACCTCAAGATAATTTAAAAATGGTCTGGGGAGATGGCTCAGTGAGTAAAGCACTTGGTATGTATGCATGTGGAGCTGAGTTCGGATCTCTACTACACAGGTAATTCCAGGTCTGGGCAGACAGATACAGGGGGAATCCTGCGGGCACGCGCATGCGCGCGCACACACACACACACACACACACACACCATAATTTTATTTTTAAAGAGATCAAAAGGACAGTAAGATATTCGTAGTCAAAAGGACACAGACTTTGAAGCCTGACAGCCTGGGTTCAAATCCCAGCTCTGTCACAGACGAGCTGAATGTCTCTGGCCTCTTCTCTAGACCTCAATTTCACTCCTGTAAAAGGGTTTGATGATAGCTCGAATGACCATTGAGAGGATTAAATTAGCTAATACGTGTAAAGCTCTGAAGCAGTTCTTTGCCACATGAAAAGTGCTTATTCCGTAATAACCAACCAATACAGCCAACAGTTGCTGTCCTGATTTCATTTAATCCTCATACCGGGCTCTCCTCCAATTTCATTACTACAACCCTTTCTTGGCTCAGGTCTCACAGTCTCATCCTCTGTACTGGCTTCCCAGAGGTTCCTGGAGGACTCTGCATTCTCAACATTGTCCCCGCCCCTACTGCTGTCTTCTGAAATTTGACTTGGTCCTAACGGTCCTAACTACTAGCTGCCACCGGGAGGCAGCAACACACCATGGGGCTGCCGTGAGCGCGGCGCATTGTAGGACATGTAGTCTTACTTATCAGATAAGTGTCGGCTCCCGCGTGGAGGAAGAACTACATTTCCCAGAAGGCATTGCAGACACCCTCGGCCTCACCTTGTTCTGATTTCGCCCCTTTAATGCTCGCCTCACTAAATGCACAGAGCCGGTGAGGCATGGGATGTACGTGTATGGTTGGGGGATGTGGAGATTGAGCGAGCACCTTGCCCAAGAGGGTGGCGCGGCGCAAGAGGCCTGCTGATCCCACTGGACCTTAGCGGTAAAATTAGACCCGAGTACTGGTTTAGGAAGCGCAGATGTCAAAATTGCTGATTAGTCTGGAGAGGCTAAGGCATTCCTTACTGGAGCAAATAAAAAGAGACCAACATTTTGCACCATTGCAAATACCCCTTTAGCCAGCTTTCTCTCCTGTGTTCAAACTGTCCCTTGTTGGCTAGGGAGTCTTTTCTCTGAGAGCCGTGGCTAAATAAGAAAAACGAAAACAAAACAAAAATCTTTCCTTTCTTTTCTTTTTCTTTCCAACCATGCCTCCCCACTTTAAAACCCTATTATGGTAATGTTTAGCTATTCACAAAAATAGAATTATATAACGATCCTCCAAGTTCCCATCTCCCAGCCTCAATTATTATCAACATATGGCCAATCTTGTTTTATTTATTCCGCCTCCCCCAACCAATTAGTTTAAAGCAAATCCCAGACAGCCTATAATTTCATCTATAAATACGTATCTCTAAAACACTGAGTTCTTTTTAAAAAAAAAAAAGCCAGCACATATAAAACTAACAATATCTCTGATTGTTTTTATAAACTATCAATTCTTGGTTTGTTCAGATTATAATCCAGCTGGGCAGTGGTGGTGCACACCTTTAATCCCAGCACTTGGGAGGCAGAGGTGGATTTCTGAGTTCGAGGCCAGCCTGGTCTACAGAGTGAGTTCCAGGATACACAGAGAAACCCTGTCTTGAAAAACCAAAACAACAACAACAACAACAGAACAAACAAACAAAAAAAAAAACACCCAGATTATATCCAGAGTCTGTACATTTTATTTGTTGGGAGTTTCTTTATGTCTTTTATTCTATAAGTGTCCCCTCCCTCTCATCTGTGTCCAATTTGATGGGTTTCTTTTTTTGTTGTCCCCCCACCCCGCAAGATAGAATTTCTCGGTGTAACAGCTCTGGCTGTCCTGAAGCTTGCTCTGTAGACCAGGCTGGCTTCAGACTCACAGAGATCCACTTGCTTCTGCCTCCCATGCTCTGGGATTAAAGGCCTGTTCTGACTCTGGTGCGCTGGGACTAAATGTGTGTGCCACTGCCACCCAGCCTTTTTTCTGTAATGTTAATAGTGTCAGCGTTGGCTTTGAGTCTTGTTAGCCCGGTTGTTATAAAACTACAGTGAGACTTTAGAAACGAGACATTTCCTGCTCCCCCTCCTTCTTTCCTTTCATTTTACAGAAACGAATGTCTTTGTGTGTGCATGCGTGTGTGCACATGTGCCAGGGTACACACGTGGAAGCCAGGAGGTAACCTCGGGAATTGGTCTTCACTTTCGACTTAGCTTGAAGTGAGCTCTCTCTGGTTTGGGTGGTTTGGTTTGTTTGTTTTCTTTTTGCTAATGAGTATGCCAGACTAGATGGCATACTAGCTCCCAGGGTTTTTCCTGTCTCTGCCAGCCTATTCATAGGAGCAAAGGGGATTGCAAACAAACACTACCACATTCAGCTTGACATGGGTCCTGGTTCTCACACCCGCATGGCAAATACTATACCTACTGGTCTGCCCTCGAGGACCCCTGCAATTTAAACTTCTCATTGCTAACGTTCATCCTTGTCACTCCGGAGGGGAGCAACTCTCCATCTTCAGCTCATTGGTCCTGTTATGATAGCAGATGCTGGACTTGCTGGATGCAGTCCACATGGTAACCGGAGATGAAGATGGAGAAATGGCTCCATGTTGTTCCTCAAAGCAGCCTGAAGAGCTCCCTTCGTCTTTCAGGGACCCCGACTCTGAGAAAACTGGGTCTTTGGTTTTGTCACTAAAAAGAATTTCAGGGTAGGCCAGTATAAAATAGAGGTGAAGTTTGTTTAAAACTTTTTTAAAAATATATTTTAAAATAGAGGTGAAGAGAAAGAAAGGTGTTGTAGCGCGAAGTGAGGCCTACCTGACGGCATGAGAGTGAGCTTCTCAAAGATGAGTCTCATGTCACCATCTTTACAATGGCCACATACAGGACTTTGGTGACAATGGAAGTTATCTCTAAAGAGTCACTAATGGTGGCTCCCAAGAGGCACCTGGCAGAATTACAATCGATAAGGTAAATTCTAGATGTCAGGGATTCGGGAAGCTAGGATAGCTTCGGTGTAAACAAATTTCATAGCACTGTTCGTGAGAGTCCTGAAAAATGTGCAGGAGAGAAAGTATGCCCCTTCCCAAGATCACACCCATTTAGGCCTGAAGCCTGGGCCATTGCTGTTTTGACACAGAAAACAATATTATCTGCATAGTGGAACTTTTACAGCAAATGTTAGTGCGGTGCCGCTCTTGCTTCTCGGCCGGCAGAGAGGCTTCAACCAGGCTCCAGGATGAGCAGCTTCTTTTCCCTCTCATGTTGCCACAATTACCCTTTCCGTCTCTCCAGTCTCACACACTGCTGACTCTTGGGTCCTCACTGAGATGTGCTCCCAGGACAAAATGTAGCCCGGATCTTTTTTTTTTTTTTTTTTTTTTAAAGATTTATTTATTTATTATATGTAAGTACACTGTAGCTGTCTTCAGACACTCCAGAAGAGGGCGCCAGATCTCGTTACGGATGGTTGTGAGCCACCATGTGGTTGCTGGGACTTGAACTCTGGACCTTTGGAAGAGCAGTCGGGTGCTCTTACCCACTGAGCCATCTCACCAGCCCTGTAGCCCAGATCTTAAAGACTTAGTATGACAAGCAGAGTGTAAAAAAAAAAAAGTCTTAATCACTTAAAGTGTAGATGACGTGTTGAACTGATAGCATGGTGATACGTCAATGATAAAATATGTGACAGGGCTCATGTAGCCCAGGCTGGCTTCAGATTCTTTATGCAGCCAAAGATAGCCTTGAACTCTTCATGCTCCTGCCTCTAACACCCAAGTGCTGGGGTTCTGGGTACAAGCCACCGTACCCTCCTTGATTTGTGAATGATTAATTAAGTAATCAAAGACAAAGAAAAGATTTAATTTAAGTTAACTTCATCTGTTTCTTTTGTGCTTTAAAACTGTGTGTGTGTGTGTGTGTGTGTGTGTATGAGTCTGAGTGTGTGCATGTGCGTGTGTGTACCGCTGCTTGAACCACTTCCACTGTCTTTATTCACTGTGTGGGTCCTGGGGATTGAAGTCGGGTGTCAGGCTTGGCAGCATGTGCCCTTACTTCTGAGCCCTTTTATTGGCGCTCTCTCTTTTATTGTAGTTATTAGATATTAGATCACAGACCCCCGTGGTGTGCTCTCTCTCTCTCTCCCCCTCAGAAGTCAGGCTAGGTACCCCCCCCACCCCACCCCCGCAGTTCTCTGGGAAAGTGTTGGTAAGATGCAGCAGCTCTACAGTGCCCCACCCCCTCCCGCCATGCAGCTGAGAGTAAGCTCAAGCCAGTCTTGGATTTTTGACTTTTAATCTGTGCCTTGTGACTTCCATGCCTCTTCTGCCCAGCTATTGGCTAATGGCATCTTTATTTACCAATCAGAAATGCGCCACAGCAGCCCAGCAGTCTGTATCTTCATATGCCTCCCAAACCATTCCTGCTCAAACCTCCTTCCTGGCTTTGGTAAGGAAGTACTCCCCTAACCCCGTTCATTTTTCTTCTCTTTGCTGTGGATGGCTGGCAAGCTCACAAACTGCCCAAGCCCCGCCTCTCAGAATGCTAGCTCACAAACTGCCCCTCCCCTCGTTTGACTCTGGTCTGGAGTCCTCACACCTCATCTAGAGAGATCCTTCAAAAACTTCATCCCGACCCAGACACTTCCCCATCCTTTTGGAAATCTTCCAATGGCTTCTCCTTGTACCTCATGATCCACCCCACTCACCCCTGTAGCAGTACCCAATTAATTACTCAAACCGACCCCAGCAGCAGCGGCAGTGGCTCATTTCTCGACACCCGCCCCAGTGTTCTGGGTTTCCCAGTGAAAGTACATACACATAACCTTTATATTTGTATATGCCTTAAACAGCTCAATGGCTGGTCCACTTCCTAACCTCCACAAGGCTAATCTGCCTCCCTCTGATATTTCCAAATGATTACTTTCTAAAATCTATATTCCATCTTTGTTGTCCTAGACCCAGCCAGGGGCTCCTCTTGGGGATGCTCTTCTCTGGCTCCTACATGGCGGCTCCATGTTCTTTGTCCCACACCCTTTCAGGGGTGGTTTCTCCTCTCCTTTACCTTCTCCCAGCATGGCAGATCTCCCTCTCCTCCCCCTTCCTCAGTTCCTTGCCAGGGCATCCTAAAAGTCCTGCCTCTGTCTCCCTGCCCAGCCATTGTCTGGCAGCAACTTTATTTACCAATCAAAACCAACTGGGGGTAGGATTTCCCCAATGTCTTATGTGCAGATGTGCTGATTCTCGTGCAATTTTGGGGACCCAAATTAACATAGTACAAGTAGCATTAGACCAAACCTACAGCATTCCCACCTTTATCCATTTAAAATGGCTCTTTTCTCTTAGATACATGTTAAACATAATTATGACAATTATGTAAATTGTAAGGTGTGATATGTACTCATAACATCCAGTCCATCATATTTGGCAATTTAGATAAATTACTCTGTCATTGATCCTAACTTAAAGAGTTTATAATTCTGTGTCTGGATTTTGTTCATTTTTAACTTGTATCACCATCTGAAAACTATCCTTTCGAATCTAGATCATCTTCCTTAATGCTAAATAACTTAAGTTTGATTATGAGGCTATAACTAGTCTTCAACCCCATCAGAGGGGATTAAATATTACCTGAATATGTAGGAAGCACAAAAAAGCACATAGCTTCCAAAACTTAAACAATTTGTAGAGACAGCTGACTGCCTGGACAGTCCCCTACATTCCTCATAACATTGGAGCATCAGTCTTCAGTCTTCTGGCCCAGAGCCATCTGACAGACCTTAAGTGAAGCAAGAACTACAAAAAACTAGCTTACCCTGTCTTGGCAGAGCTAAGCTGTCACCTATATTGCATTGTGTGTCCTTTCTTGGACAGTATTTTTTTGTTTGTAGATGAATTAGGGCAATTCTTGCCCAGTGGCTACCTTGCTACAAATGGAGCAATTCCATATGGGGTTAGTGATGCTCAATATCTTCCTTGAAGCAGAATGGGGGTACTGTCAGGAGCAGACATGTCGCATAGTGTTGGGAGTTATTAAGACAACACAATTGTCCTGATCTCTGAATTGGGCCTCTCCTCCGAGAAGAAAAGGGGATCAAAAGCGGGCCACCGACACACTGCTCCGAGAACAACCACAGAATGTTCCAGCCCTAAGTCAGCGCCAGATGTCCTGACCACAAGATGTACCCTGATACCACCAAGTTCCTGCTTCCCCCGTGTAGTCACCAAAAGAAAAATTTCCGCTGCCCCATCCCTCCTGCTGAGAAGTACTTCCTCCTTTGCTTGTGCATTTCCGCTACCCCATTCCTCCTGCTGAGAAGTACTTGCCCTTTTGCTTGTGCATTTAAGCCTTGAGCCTTGCTGAATACAGTGACACCTTGATGCTACTCTGACTGGTTCCGTGTCGTTCTAGCACTTGGTGTCCGTCCTTCTCTCCCCCCCCATTTGGTTCTTAGGAGAAGGTCCCCTCGAGACCCTCGAATAACTGGACCTGCTGGACGGGTCATCATAGTCAAAAGATCTATTGGTAATGAAATAATTTTAAATGTCATAGTCTGTGGATTTCTGATGTTTTTAAAGACTATATATACTTAGCGATTACTATTTGAATAATATTGAAAACATTTTATTATAAATAAATCAGAATCTAATATTATTTATCATGAGTTTACTATCTGACCTTTTGGTTGTATTACTTAATCACCCTAAACAGTTTGTAATAGCAGCTGTTAGCCTTGTATGCATGAATGAGTTGCATAGGCACAACGCCTATCTAAAAGTAACCAAATTAATTTTAAATTTGTATCAATACACAAAAATGTATGCCAATGACAGCTTTACACTTGTCTCAATATATAAAGTCTGCACCAGTGTAAGAAAACATAACTTTGATTCTGCATCAAAATTTAGAGATTTCTACCAATATACGAGAAGGAGGAAAGACAGAACCGCCCCCCAAGTCGAAGCGCTCTATTTAGTTTCCTCCCTGTCCCAAATTATGATAATTTTAAAATTATCCCTTAAAATGGCAACCCGTATATAATTTATAAAATAACCATAACCAGACACCCAAGCCCAAAGGATCAGGATGATGGCTCTCCATAGTTTCTTCCTGCTGAATAGGGGCAATGAATTTTTTTTTAAGGTGCGTGGAGGGGTAGGAAAATTGGAAAGACCAGTTACACTTAACGAAGTTAGCTTGTGCATTTGTTATCCAGTCTCTGAATGTTTAGAAAGTTTGGGGCTTGACTAAAGTTCTGACTGGAACCGTCTGAAAGGCAGGATGAACTGAGGGTGTCAGGAATCAGCAGCTGTTCTGGGACTCTCTGCAAACAGCTGTTCTGGGAGTCTCTGTAAACAGCTTCAGGAGGCAGGAAGCTGGGACAGCAGGTCATCTCAGCAACCCCGAGGATGAATCTTGTCAGAGCTGTATCCTAGTGTTTCATTTTGTAATATATGAGTCTTATAACCACGTGTTAGTTCTATGAAGATATTCGTATGCGTTGTGTAAGGTGCACAGATCAGTTAAGGATGGGTTTTTGTTCCTTGTTTGGGCAGGTGAAAGACAACTATCCTTTTATGAGTTAGATTGATCATTAACCAATCGAAATAAATCTTCATTCATGCCATGTGAAGGATGGCATGATGAATCTTAAGGATTTTGTAACCAACAAGACTAATTGGCTAATTTTAGCTGAAGTTTTGGCTAGAAACATTTTTATTTCTAAGCCAGTTTTAGGACTGTCCCCATGTGGAGGGATCAGTTTATCATGTCATCTGTCTTGTTTGGTATTCTTGAATTTTCTTTCCTGCCTGTAGCCAAGATCTTTAGAGGGTCCTCCCCTGTCATATCTGATCCATATCACTTTGGGAGGGATCCAAAGCCCACTGCAGCCTCTCTGCCCCCACCCCCGTTGCTTTTTTTTGTTTGTTTGTTTTTTGTTTTTTGGACCAACCCCATGTTCTTTATATAACCCCAGCTTGGGGCCTCGGGGCCTTTATGATAAACATTTGCTATTCTGAACACTCTGCCGTGTGTGTGTGTGTGTGTGTGTGTGTGTTCACCAGTATACATGTATGGAGGCCGTGTGTCAGCATCAGGTGGTTCCTCAGTCACTTCTTTACCTTATTTTTAAAGAATATTTTTAAGCATTTTATGTATTTACTGATCTTGTACATGTGGGTGCTTTTCCTGCGTTTGTGTCTGTTCACCGCTGGTGAGTCTTGAACCCTGGGACAAATGGTGGAGGGGCTTCATGGTGTCTTGAGCGACAATGGTCCCCATAGGTCCATAAGGACTTGTGCTATTAGAAGGTGTGGTCTTGTTGGAAGAAATGTGTCACTAGGGGATGGGCTTTGAGATCTCAGGTGCTCAACAAGGCCTAGTGGCTCGCATTCCTTTCCTGTCACCTGAGGATCCAGATATAAAACATGGGCATCTCTCTGCTGTGCCCTTTTGGGCAACCACCATGTGGGGATCTCCCTGCTACTCTGCCCCTCAGGCTCCACCACAGGGCAGTTCTACTTGGACTTCTCCAGCTGTTTTCTCCTCTACCTTCTCTGACCACTGCTCGTCTCTTCCCTTCTACTGGGTCAGTGCCATTACAGGGCTCTCTGCTTTATCTACTTTCACTACCAAGCCCACATTGGTGCACCAGGAAGCTTCATCGTCCCTCCTAGGTGCCTGTCATGTGGGAAGGGATGCCTCTCCTCTGTGGTTTGGGACATTTCTCTCTGACAAGTCCCCCAGTCTGCTTGGGGACACCCCAGATTGAAATTCTTGCTAGCATAACACTTACCCACTCTGCTTCCACACAGCTCCTCTCAGCTCCTTCCTGGAACTTCCTCACCTCACTTTAGGACCTGCCCAGTAAATCCCACAGCTTCTCTACACGCTCCTGGGTCTGTGACCCTTCCCTTATCCACTTCCCCTCAGAGCCACCCGCTGCGTCTCTCCTTGTGCTCTCCTGCGCCCATACATTGTGAGTTTCCTTGCCTCCCCCAGGAGCTGCCTGCTAAGTCCCTCAGCTTCCCTAAGTCCTTCAGGGACTTTGTGATCTTCCCTCCTGCCTCTCAGCTCCCTCCTGGATGTCCTGCAGCTTCTCTATGTCCTCTATGTGGCTTCTACAATATTGGAACTTCCCTCAGGTGGAGTTCCTACTTATCCCTTCCTCCTTGTCTTTTATGGCTACGCTGTTCTTTGTCTCTTAGCCTAACCTTTGAAGTGGAAACTTCTAAATTCTTTGAAAAGTGAGTTATATCAAATGATGTTTTGCTGGGGCACACAGGTGAAAGGATGTCTTGCTCAAGCAAACACATGAAAGGCTGTTTTCCTGAAGCAGGCACAGGTGAAAGGATGTTTGGATATAGCAGGCACGTGAAAGGACACATGATGAAGGAGTATAAATATGATCCCCACAGACAGTGGGAGATGAGCACGGAGTCTTTGTTTGGTTTGCTCCACCTCACTATTCTTTGCTAAAGACACGCATGTATTGGTTCGCCTTGGATAGCATTGTTGAGCTCCACGTGTGATAATACTGCCATTGAGAGAAACTTACCCAGGAACTGCTCTTAAGGTTCCCGCAGCGGCTTGCTGCTTCTGCAGCCTCAGGCCAGTTGGCAAGCCTGGCGGTTTTTTCGGGATTGAACTCAGTATTAAAGTTGCCGGTTTGTGCCTGGTGTCTGCTTGCTGAAAGGACTGGACTGTGGCTGCTGGTTCATGCCTAGTGTCTGCCTGCCTAGAGGACTGGTCCATAGCTTCTGAGTTGTATTTGGTGTTTGCTTTGGGACTGAATTACTGCCAAAGAAGATAAAGCTCACGCCCAAAGAACCATTGCTGAGCAGGCCCACTTCCCCCACATCCTAATAACTTCTCTTCCACTGCCTTTGGTGTGTGGTGAGCAAGAGGAGAGCTTGAACCCTTATTAAAAGTAGATTGCAAAAAATGTGTGCCTATAAACTCTCCCTATGGTGGAGTTCTTTGTGACCCTTCCTCATTTTCCCCTTACACTCAATTTCTCTCTGGTGAAAGGACAACATAAACCTCATTTGTGTCCACTTAAAGACCAGGCCTGATTTTGAAAAGAAGGCCATCAGACACCCGCTCCAGGAACAGACCATAAAATCCAAAACAAACTCAAAACTCTGTCCCAAAGAACAGCCTGGGGATAACCACAAGAATGGGAACTATCTTACCCCAGCACGGGCCATCTGTGCTGGGCAGTGCTATCCCATCCTGTAAACGTTCACAGCACAGGAATGCAGACCACTGACCACCCAGCACAAGCCAATCAGAAGCCAACTCCTGTGCTCTTCCCAGAGCCCACCAATGAAATTTTAGATTACTTAAGCCTCTCTAAATATTCAAGAAATAACATAGTAGCCAATCAAAGTTATACTAATGTTACTGCTTTAGCCCCTGCCAATCACATTAGAGATGACCTAAACCTTCTAGAGAGATCCCCTGGTTCCCTATAAGAAGGTCTGCACACCTTTGTCTGGGGTCGCCGTTTTGAAGAATGGTTGACCCCCACATGCTGGTTGTTTCTGCACAATAAACGCTCTTTGTCTTTGCAAACTATTTGAGTCTGGGGTCTTCCTTCAGCGATTTTTGGACTGTTACACTGGGACTCAGATATTCCTAAAGTCTCACTGTCTTATTATACTGGCTTGGCCTCCATTTAGCTTGATAGTCAAAGGTGGCACACTCAAGCTCCGTATATTCACAGATCGTAACAACTTCTGCCACTGCACAAGCATTTGATCCCAAAGTCTCTTCCCACTTAAATCTTAAGTCTCTTAAATCTTTTATTGCTATGATTTCTTTGTGCTCCACTCTTGAGAAATCTTCTATTGTGTGTGTAGTCTTTATCTCAGGATTTGTAAATTCATTGGGTGTGGCTAAAGAATCTGTAAAATCTGTAATGAAATTTGACCCAAAACACAAAACAAGAGGCTTATAGTTAAAATCTAGGTGTAGGCGATTTTAATTTGCTATCATGCTATATATGTGATTCAATTCTGACTTAGTGTATACTGTAGATATAACTTTAATTCTACTCTTGTTTGAAATTTCGATCTACTAGGAAAATATGTTTTAAACAGCAACCATGTGGCTCTCCTCCATCTTGGTGTCAATCAAGAGGGAAGCAACCATGTGACTGGCAGCCATCTTTACTAAGATGAAAGAGTACATGCCATGTGACTTCACTATCTTAAGATAACTATGCTAAAGTATTGTTATGGGGCAAGGATTCTGCTTCACTTTAGCCCAAATAGCTCACAAATAGATGACTCAGAAACCTGGTGTTTTACTTATAAGCTGTTGGCACTGTGCTGGGCAGGTTCTGAGCTATTCTAACCTACATCCCAGCCATCCCATCCCATGTTACTTGTTTGAGTCTTGTCAGGGTAGTTCTGCTCCACATGAGTCCTCAGGGTGAGCTTCTCTTGGCCACGTGCTCATGGTCCATCCTGTCTCACAACGACCCTCTTCTTCCTCTTGTGTTTTCCCTTCTCCTCATGGTCTCTACCTGAGACCCCCTACTCCATCTCAAGTCCCGCCTTCCTCTCTCTCCTGCCCAGTCCCAGGCTCTAGCCTTTTATTACCCAATCAGAGATCATCAAGGAGCAGTCTTTACAGCTCATTGGTCAGTACAATGCCCACGCCCAGACTGCAACCGGATCTTTAGGCATAGACTCACTATCTGGACCCACAAGACCAACCCAAACATGACCATGTGGCATAAAGCAACAATTATAAAACTTCTCAGTCCTACTGAGGCATTAATTTATCGTGGTATCTCTTTTAGACTAAGAAAGCAACAAATCTTTAAATTATTTTGGATTGGTATGGATTTTTGTAAGATGATAAAAATTTAAGGTTATAAAAGTCTACTCAGATTAACAAAAGCTGATTTAAGAAGTGTGTCTAACTACTTATGTCTTTGCTAAATGTTCAACACCAGGCTTCTAGACAATTTAGATAAGTTACAGCATATGTTTGATAAGTAAGATTTATAAATTCCTAAGGTCTACTCAGGATCACAGTAATATTTTTCTAGCATCTTTGTCTTTGCTTACTTTGGTAAGCTTTATATATTTGGATAAGCTAAATTATTTTTAAAAATGTGATATTCTAGGATGATACACTATGATTAATGGTTTTCTTTTGATACAGAAGAGTTTCAATTCAGAGACTGTTATTTTTAAAGATGAAACAAAACAAGGATAGAATGTAAAGTTCTGATCTTATAAAAAAAAACTAACTTATTGTAAAGTGTTAAAGATAATTACAACATGCAAGTTAGTGAATGATCAAATTCTTTAATGTATTTAGAACCATGCATGCAGTCATGCTAAGTAGTAAGGTAATTAATTACAAGAATAAGCTTCATTTAGCTTCCTGTGTATGTTTTCAAAGCTAAGCCTAAAACAAGTAATTGACAAGGTTTGTTTAGTTTAGATATATGTAACAGGAAAGGTTCTCAGAACTTTTCAGAGATCTATGGAATATGGCATTTAAGGTGGATAATGGAAGGGAAGTGCAGGGAAAGATAGTAAAGAAACATGCCAGTTCCAGGCAGCACCCCTCATCTTCTCCAGGGAAGATAATGGGGTACAGAAGAACTCCACCTGGAACTTACTTTACTGTGGCAAAGCCACCATTGGGTGAAGAACTGTCCTTCACCTTGCCCACTGCCAGGAGCCTGTCCAAACTGTGGACAAGAACACTGGGGAGGTGATAGCCCCTCTGCCTAAACAAGTAGGCAGATCCCCTGAATCCTCCTCCACAGAAATGTCTGTTGGATCTTCTGAGCCTGGCAGCCGAAGACTGAACCTGCCCTGGGACCTCTGCCCACATTGAAATCAAAACTACCACAAAGGAGCTTAGGGTGATGGTCCAGGCAGCCAGCAAGTCTCCATCACTTCCTTGGCCCCAGAAGGTCCCTCAGAGCCTGGACAGCAAGTAAAACACCCTGCTCCTTTCAGACTTGGCCAGCATTCCAGCTTTTTGGCCCCCCAACAAGGACACCCTGTTATCAGCTGGAAGTAGTCATAGAGAAGTTGGAAACATTTATTGAGAAACAACAAAAGGCTAGGATGTTAGGTCTTAAACCCTGAGACAAAAGCCTCGGGTGCATAGTGAACAAATCAGAGCAGACCTGACCTCCAGGTTCTCCCATCCCTCAGTCCCTGCCTGTTATAGGGTATGACTGGGACACCTAGTCCTGTCCCCTACCCTAACCTTCTCCAGCCTAGGGGCTAAGCTTCCCTTCCCTATATAATCCAGCCATGGTTACCACCCTTCTCTCTCCTTCCCTCCTTCCCCTTCCAGCCCTTCCCCGGGTGCTGCATCTGGTTAGCCTGTCTTTCCTCTTCCCAATGCCCCACATGGCCTGGCTCAGGGCCATGACCACTCTATATGATTTCAGATGTCTCTGCCTCTGGCTCTGCTCTCTCTTTTATCTACAATAAACCTTCTCTACACCATACCCAGGAGCAGTCATGTCCTTTCCTTCCTTCCTTCTTTCTTTCTTTCTTTCTTTCTTTCTTTCTTTCTTTCTTTCTTTCTTTCTTTCTTTCTTTTCATTGAGCTGCATGTACATGCCTGGTGCCTTCAGAGGTCAGAGGAAGGCAATGGATCCCCCTAGAGGTGGAGTTATAGACCATTATGAGCCTGGTGATTGAATCCGTGTTCTCAAAAAGTAGCCAGTGCTCTTAACAGCTCCATCCCCTCCACCTTACTTTTGAGGCAGGATCTTTCCACTGAGGTGGGAGCTCACTGTTTTGGGTAGACAGGCTGGTCAGTGAGCCTGTGGGTTCCGCTTGTCTCTGTCTCTCTAGTGCCAGGGCTACAGGCACACATGCCACTCCCAGCTTTTTACACTGGCACTGGGGATCCAAACTCAGAACCTAACACGACCGCAGCCCACATCTCCCTGATCTCTGCAGAGCTGCCTCCCTCTCTTCCTTCATCTCAGACGTGCCTTTGCCTTGCTAACCAAGGCTCGGCTTCCCCGCTGCTGTTCACATAGGCATCACCCATGTTTCTCATCTGTTTCGTTTTATTTTTGAGTCAGAGTTTCATATAGCATAGGCTGGCCTTTGTAGGTGAGGATAGCCTCAAACTCTTGATCCTTTGGCCTGCAGCTCCCAAGCACTGGGCTTACTGGACTGTACCACCATACCTGGCTAAGACACGTAAATTTAACTAAACTTACATTCTCATAGAGCTCTTCCCCAGAGAGTAAAGTCCAGAGAAATCTACCACTGCAAGAGGCTTTTATTCTTTAGACAAAGAAGGGCAAGTCTTAGAGCAGAGACAGAACAGAGGGTAGCTGAAGACTGGGGACTGTGTGATAAAAACACGTGGAGAGAATTTAGCAGATCCCTGATGCCTGGTTCTGAGTTGATTAAAAATTGTCTCTGGTAAAGGAGAATTTATGTTCTGCCTTGAGGCAGACAGATGACAAGGACAGTGAGGAAAGTCCCTCTGCATTCTAACCTTCCTCAGCTCCACCAGCCTTGGCGTTTAAGGGAGAAATATTACCGTTTCCTTTGGGCCAAGTTGGAGCCAGTGAAGTAGTCGGAAATGAACAGTCACAGGAAATTGCTGCCACCGAGGCTGGAGGAACAAAGAGAAGACTTGTCACAAGAGGCCAGAGAGGAAGTCACCGAGTACAAGCTGAACGCGCGCACACACGCACACACACACACACACACACACATACACACACACATGATCCTATGGCTACCCACTTCCTCATCTTCCTGTGCTTCCAAGCTGAGGGATAAACTGTAGCCTGAGACACAAGAGGGGCTGAGGAACAGGCCCCAGGCGGATGCAGCCCAGAGTGGCCCAGGACCTTTCCTAGTGAACTAGAGGTCTGACCACATCGGCTCTCCCAAATCAGCTTCCCCACTTACATCCTTTGTCAGCTCCCTTTAGGATTAAGTCAGGCTTGCACTCCCAGTCTGTGGTTGCCTATGGCAACTGGGCGATTTATCCCCAAAGTAGCATCTTGAGATTCATTTTCCTCTAATTTAAAAAAAAAAGTTTTTATTTTATCTTTAAAAGATCTTATTTATTTTTATTTTATGTATATGCATATTTTTGCCTGTATGTTTGTGCAACACCACACACACATGTGGTATCCAGAGAGGCCAAAAGAGGGCATCCAATATCTTGGGATTGTGAACCAATGTGTGGGTGCTGGGAAGTAAACTCTGGGCCTCTGCAAGAGCAGTAAGTTCTCTTAACCACTGAATTGGTTGATTGATTGATTGATTGATTGATTGAGGCAATATAGCATGTAACCCAGGCTGGCCACAAACTTGATATATAGCCAAGTGTGATGGTTTGTATACGCTTGGAGTAAGTGTGTCACTGTGGGTGTGAGCTTTAAGACCCTCATCCTAGCTGCCTGGAAGCCAGTCTGCTAGCAACCTTCAGATGAAGGCGCAGAACTCCCAGCTCCTCCAGCACCATGCCTGCTTGGATGCTGTCATGTTCCACCTTGATGATAATGGACTGAACCTCTGAACCTGTAAGCCAGCCCTAATTAAATGTTGTCCTTGTAAGAGTTGCCTTGGTCATGGTGTCTGTTCAGAGCAGTAAAACCCTAACTAAGACACCAAGCATGATAATTAACAGAATTCTGGCCCTCATTCATCTACCCTGAGGAGTCCTGGAACAACAGACATGGACTGCCACGCTCTTCCCATCTGCCATTTCTACTCCAAGCTCAAAAGGCTTTTAGTCTCTCCTTGCTTTGGTGTCAAATGCCAGCACTGGGCTGAGGTTCAAGGCAGCTTGCTCACAGGACAGCTACACCTAGCTAGCTAGCTATTGCTTGAGAGCTCTGTTGACCAGAACCACTACACACAGCCACTCCAGCATGAAGAACTTGCATAGCAGCTGGCTTCCCCAAGCAGATGTCCCCAATCCAAGCAGAGGTGCTTGTGGCCTTTTCTAATGTAGCCTCAAACTCTCTTCAGATGATATTTTCCATTCTAGTTGTTTCCTTTTTAGAAAATTATGCTGAGGATCAAATCCAGGGTCTTATACATGATAATTAAGTCCATAACCAGCCCTCACTGGGGGATTCTAGGCAAGGATTCTGCTGCTGAGCCACGCCCCCAGCCCCTCACTGGGGGATTCCAGGCAGGGGCTCTACCACTGAGCCACGCCCCCAGCCCCTCACTGGGGGATTCTAGGCAGGGGCTCTACCACTGAGCCACGCCCCCAGCCCCATTCTTCGAGCTTTGATGAATGTTTACTAATCATATGACTATAATTCCCAGCTCTGCTCTCATTTCTACTATGTCTTCCTATAACATGTAAGTGGTCTCTGCTGATACATTTTGCATGTGCCTTCCACTTTAAAATGTTATTATTTTTTAATTTCTTTGTGATGCATGTCTTGTCTGCTTGTGTGTCTATGCAACATGTCTGCTCTTGGTGCCCATGGAGACCAGAGAGGAGGGTTGGATACCTTGGGACTGTAGTTGCAGGCTATGAACCACCTTGTATATATGCTGGGACCTGAATCTGGGTCCTCTGCAATAATAACAAATATTTTTAACTGGTGAGCCATCTCTTGAGCCTTCTATATATCTTCTACTTGAAGACTTTTCTCATTTTTAAGACCCAGGTGAGGGACTGGGCAGAGTTCAATTGGCAGCTTGTTTGCTCAAGCTAGAAATTAGGGTTCCATGCATGCTAGGCTATGACTGACCCACACCTTCAGGCCCCAAATTCTTGAAACACAGTTGTGGTAGTTTGAATAGGTTTAGTTCCCATAGATTCATGTGTTTGAATGTGTTTGACCATAGGGAGTTGGAACTATTAGGAGGTGTGGCCTTATTGGAGGAAGTGTGACTTTGTTGGAGCAAGTGTGTCACTATGTTGGTGGGTTTCCAGGTCTTCTATGCTCAGGTTCTGGAATCAGAGTCTCCTCTTAGCTGCCTTTGGATCAAGATGTAGCACTCTCAGCTGCTCCAGCGCTATGTCTGCCTGAAGGCCACCATGCTTGCCGCCATGATGATAATGGACTGAACCTCAAATTGTAAGCTAGTCACAATAAAATATTTTCCTTTATAAAAGTTATCTTGGTCATGATGTCTCTTCACAGCAATAAAAGCTTAACTAAGGCAACAGGATAGTGAACAAAAGAACATGGCTATTATTTTTTTAATATTTAAATTTTGGGGCAAAACAAAACAAACCCAACCAACCAAACAAACAAACAAACAAATGTTGAGACAAATGACAACCTCTTGAGCCATCGCAGTCCCACAGGTGCTAGTTAAACCACTGACTTTTGAGTGTTTCAGAATGCATCAAAAGCCACCTGACACAGGGCAAGTAATCTGTTTTATCTTCATCTGTGGACTTCACAGAAGAAGGGGAAGACCTTGTTTTTAAGATTATTTTTTAATTTTATGTATATATGAGTACACTGTAGCTGTCTTTAGACACACCAGAAGAAGACGTCAGATCTCACTACGGATGGTTGTGAACCACCATGTGGTTGCTGGGATTTGAACTCAGGACCTTCAGAAGAGCAGTCAGTGCTCTTACCTGCTGAGCCATCTCTCCAGCCCCCAAGACTGTCTTTCTTAACATGAATATGATCATCACCCAGATCGAGGCAAGGATACTATAGTCCTTTGTTTGCTGATTTATCCATTCCTTCATCTATCTATCTATTCATTCATCTACCCATCCATCAATTCGTCATCCCTTCACCTGTCCATCCATTTATCCAACCATCCACTCATCTATCCATCCATCCATCCACTCATCTATCCATCCATTCATTCATCTATCCATCCATCTACTCATCTATCCATTCATTTTTTTCACCACCAGCTTCTCAGGCTCTCAGTGCCATGCACATACGCACAGGTGGTTTCACAATAAAATCAGGAAACTCAGCTAGACAGAGAAGCACGTATCTGTACCACATATCTCTTATTTACTTAAGAGGCTGAGACAGGAAGATTGCTCGAGGTCAATGTAGTTTGAGGTCAGTATAGGCAATCACCAAGATTTTATTGAGGGGCTGGAGAGATGGTTAATTGGTTAAGAGCACTATTTGCTTTTGGAGAGGCATCAGGTTCAGTTACCAGCACCCACATAGCTGCTCACAATTGTCTAATTCCAACTCCAGGATATCTGATGCCCTCTGCTGGCCTCTTTGGATACTACACACATATGGCGCACAGACATACAAGCAGGCAAACATTCACACATATAACATAGAAACATATATTTTTTTTAAAAAAAAGACCTCATCTTTTTAAAAACAAGATGGATCTCACATACGCTAAAGTGCAGTTTTAGCGTTGGAATAGCCATTCTTGCTAATATAGTACAGAAGAGGATGCACTGTCACGCTGGCTGGATTTATGTCTGAGCCATTTGGGAGAGCAGTATCAATTTGAAGCTTCATCTTAACATGATAAATGAAAATAAATTCCAGATGGACTTGGGCAAAATGTGGGTAGAATATTGCACAATAAAAGCACTGAAGATGAAATAAATATTTAATAACCTCTGGGTAGAGTTTCTGTACTTCAAAGTGCGAGAATGAGTCGCTAAGGAAAAGATGGATGCATTGGACTGTGTGGAGAGTTGACTCTTCCAAATGTCTAAAACGAACCTGCTTAACAATAAATAATAGGAAAACAAGATAGGAAAAATGACTAACCCTCTAAGTATAATGAAGATGTTAATAAATTGATGTTAAATTAATTTTAAAAACCCACTAACCCAGAATAAAAATGGACAAATATAGGAGATCACAAAAGAAATATAAACAATTCTCCCATGCACAGATGTTCAAAATAGCGATTGCTTGGGCTACGCACAGACCAGTGGCTCTCAGTCCCTTAGGGGTCCAAGAACCCTTTCACAGGAGTCACATATCAGATAGACTGCATACCAGATATTTACATTACAATTCGTAACAGTAGCAAAGTTACTTTTATGAAGTAGCAGTGGCCTAATTTTATGGTGTGTGGGAGGGGTCATCACAGCCTGAGGAGCTGCATTAAAGGGTCAGGGCATTAGGAGAGGCCCTCAGTGATATTCACACAATGATAACTGAGCTCCTGAGACAATCCAGGACAGCCAGGGCTACAGAGAAACCCTGTCTCGAAAAACCAAAGAGAGAGAGAGAGAGAGAGAGAGAGAGAGAGAGAGAGAGAGAGAGAGAGAGAGAGAGAGAACAAAGACTAAAGATGTGCACATCTGTCGCTCTATTGTTTATGTTTCCAGGAAGTCTCTGGGAGCAATCCACACAAAAGGAAAGATCTCATTCAAAGATGTTCATGTATCATTTTAAAATGAAAACATTTGATATTCTAAAAACACAATCTTATTTTTAAAACAACGCATTTAGACAGAACAGGACCCAGAGAATATGTTTACATATAGTATGCATATAATATGTTATAAAAGGAGATTTATTCAACAGGAGCCATTTCTACACAAAAGAGACAAGAACCAGGTGGCTACTTGGTCCAGGGAGCCCGCGGCTTTAGGAGTCCTAATCCGGAACTGAAGGCTTGGGTCCCTGGAGAGTCACTGCCTTCGAGACTGAGTTGGAAGCTGATGAAACTGGAATCAAATGGCAGCAACAACAACAGATGCGATTACTCAGGGGAACTAAGAGGAGGCAGGCAAGCGAGGGCAGGCAGCTTCCTTAGGATCTCTCTAGAGTAGGCTGCCTGCTGGTGGGTGCTGCGGACCGAAAGGCCAATCCTCCTGCTTGTCCCACTTTGATCCTTTTGCTGAGATAAATACCATGACCAAAAGCAACTTGGGGAAGGAACAATTTATCTGGTTTATGCGTCCTGGTCACAGTCTGTCTTTAAGGAAGGTCAAGGCAAAAACTCAGGTAGGAGCAGAGGTTGGGACCATGGAGGGAAGTTGCTTACTGGCTTGTTCTCAAGCTCACAGACTGCCTGCCCTACGGTGGCGAGCGCCTAAGGTGGGCTGGGCCTTCTCACATCAATCATTAATCAAGAGGTTCTCTTTTCCCAGATATCCCTGTACACTCACAGACACACTCACAGACTCACAAGTGTGTCCTCTAGGGGATTCTAAATCTCAGAGAGTTGCGAACCCAGACCACTCATTACAAACTGGTAATAAACACTCAACGTACCAGCCTTTAACAAAGAGCTGTGAAGCAAGCATGCACATGTACACACACGCGCGCGCGCGCGCGCGCGCGCACACACACACACACACACACACATAAATAGGGGGTGGGGTGGGGAAGGAAAGATTACATAAACTGCAGAGTTTAATATTCCAGTTTCCAGGCATCTCCTGTGGACTTGGAAAGTGCCCCCACATAGACAAGAGACAGCTGCAGGGCAGTTGAAGCATCCGATAGGAGCTCCATAGAGTCCGTGGTCTGATCTGCATCCCTGCCTGGCTCTGCCATCCCTAGTGGAGTGCTCTGGCCAGTCTGGTGTAGGGTGGCTCTCATCGTGTCTGTATTGCAGGCAGTAGAAAGCGAAGAGAGAAAGTGGGTCCAATTAAGTCTACGGCTTTTCTAAACACAGATGAACTGAGAAATGAAATCTTAGCCTTAATTTATTCTGCCCCCAGGACTGAAAGGGTTGCCTCTCTGGTTACTTTCCAGGGCAGAACCAATGTAAAACAGAGAGGTCAGCACAGGGAGGAACAGCTGAAGAGGCTGAAACTGTACTTTCAGATTAATGCAATTTGTCTGGGGAGATGGGGGGCAAAATTTAAAAAAAAAATCCTCAGCAGATAATGCTAGGGACCTTGGAGCACACCTGTAATGTCAGCACTCAGGAGACTCAGGCAGGAGAATGACGAGTTTGAAGCCTTTCTGAGATCTATTCAGTGAGAACCCATCTCAAAAAACTAAACCAAACAACTAAAACAGATGTGGTGGTGGTGGTGGTGGTGGTGGTGGTGGTGGTGGTGGTGGTGGTGGTGGTGGTGGTTTTTTGAAACAGGAATTCTCTGTATAGACCTGGCTGTTCTTGAACTCACTCTTAGACCAGGCTGGCCTCAAACTCACAGAGATCCACCTGCCTCTGCCTCCTGAGTGCTGGGATTAAAGATATGCGCCACCACCTCCTGGCCTAGTTTCTTCTCTCATTCAACATTACCTTTGAGAGATAAATCCAGGCTGTGGCAAAGATTTGTTTATTCTGCTTACCATACAGTACTCCATTGTATGACTGTCACAGTATGTCCAATCGTCCTGCAATGGTCATTTGGGCTGGATGTCCGGTCTGCAGCTCTCTATAGCACCCATCTGTCTAGGGTACAGATGGGGCAGAAGCATAATGCCAAGTTGGTTTTGAAAGTGGCAGGGGTTGGGGAGAAGGCTCAGTCAGTAAACTGCTTCCTGTGCAAGGCTGGGGACCTGAATTTGGATCTCCGGCATCCACAGAAAAGCCAGGTATGGGGGTGCACGCATGAAATTCTAGTTCTAAGCAAGTGAGGAAAGACAAGTCTCTGTGACTTAATGGCTAGCGAGGCAAGTGCCAGGTTCAGTGAGAAACTGCCTCAAAAATAAGATGGAGGCATCTGATGTCAACTTCTGCTTCCACATGCATGGGAGCATGTGTACACACACATGCACACACATATATACACGTACGCATATATATGCATGTGCACATATCTATATACATACATATATACATGTACACATATACAAACATACACACAAACACATGTGAGAGTGTACATACAGACACACATGAGTGAGTGTACACATGCATATATACATATACACATGTACATACACAGATGTACACAAAAACACACACATGCATGTACATATATACATACACATGTGCACATGCACAAATGGGTGAATGCACACATACGCACATGCAGACACACACATATACACATGTATATATTACACACATTTGCACATGCACACACACATGCACACATGGGTGAGTGTACACACCTGCTCGAGTGTATATACACACATACACATGTGGGTGAGTACACACACATGTACATACATACACATATACACACATATGCATACACATGTGCATGAGTGTACATGCACACACATACACACACTTGCAAGTACACACACACATACACACATCTGTGTGAGTGCACATATACACACACACATGTGCTAAGCTACTGATGCTCTTCAGCCTCTTGTGGCTGTTCTGTCTTTGCACCTTTATCACACCTGATGTTATCAAACCACACAATCTGTCATCTGTAAGGGTAAAAGGAAGGATGGGAGTGGTTGTGTTTCCCACTGAAGTCAAGTATCATTTAAAAGTCATCAAAATTCATACTTCGTGTACATCACTTTTAATACACACTGGGGTTAAAAAATCTTATTCTTATTACTTTAAATCACACGTGTGCATATCTGTGAGTGTATATGCATGAGTATAAGTGTCCCAGGAGTCTAGAAAAAAGTGTTGAATTCCAGGAAATAGAATTACGGGTAGTTTGTAAGCCTCCTGGTGTGGGGGCTGAACTCAGATCCTCTGTGAGAGTGGCATGTGCTCCTAACTACAGAACCATCTCCAGCCTGGAAAAACTAAGTTTTGGGACTGCTCAGTTTCTGGAGTGTGTATCTGCCATGCACAAAGCCCTAGGGTTGATTAAGCATGGTGGTGCACACTTGCAATCCCAGCACACAGGAGACAGAGGCAGGTGGAGCTCTGTGAGTCTGAGGATGGCTTGGTTGACATAGAGAGTTCCAGGCTAACAAGTGCTACATTGTTACAACTTGCCTCAATAAATAAAAAAAAATAATAAAATGATTGGAAACATGGTTCAGTGGTAAAACACTTGCCTAGTGTCCAGAACTGGAATTCCCAGAGACTTGCCACCAGCTTCAATAATTGTCAACTCCTGGCCATTTGTTTTTTGAGACACAGTTTCACTATGGAGCCCAGGCTGGCCTCCAACTCACAGCAAGCCTCCTGTTTCTACTGGGATTATAGGCATGTATATAATCCTGGCCAGCATAGAAATCATGTTTAAAATTACATTTATCACATTATTTTAAAATATTTATTTATTGTGGGGTGGGGTGTTAGCATGCCTGTGAGTGCTCATGGGAGTGTGGATGCTCCAGCACGCATGTGGAGGCCAGAAACCCTCTGGAGTCAGTTCACATCCACTGCACAAGCCTTGAAGCTTGAATTCTGGTTGTCAGGACTTTAGCAACAAGCACCCTTTCCTGCTGAGCCATCTTGCCAGCCCCTAGAAATCTCTTGATGGATGCAAATTCTCATTTTGTTCTCTTTCTTTTTTTTTTTTCTTTTTCTTTTTTTTCCTGAGGCAGGATCTGATAGCCCTAGCTGTCCTGAAATTTGCCTTATAGAACAGGCTGACCTCCAAATCGGAGGTCTGCTTGTGTTGTGATTAGAGGCATGCACCAGTACACCCAGCTGGGAATTCTCAATGTTAATTAGTCAATGTGTTGCTTATCACTTTATTATAATCAGTATGGGGGGATGACTCAGAGCTGTTTCTCTTCCTTAATGTATTCTACATTATTCTTAATTGCTTCCCTTTTCATGTCTAGGGACATGAATATAATCTACCTATAATTAATATATGTTTTGGATGCACTAGGCCACAGCAGGTGTATGGAGGCAGAGGACAGCTTTCAGGAGTTGGTTCTCCCCTTCTACTGTGTGGGTCCTGGGACCAAACTCAGGTTCAAATCCTCAGACTTGGTAGCAAGCACCTCTACCCGTTGAGCCATCTTGCCAGCCCAAGAGTCATTTTTAACCATTTGTCCAAATTAGCTTAGCCTACTGTGATGGTTTGAATATGCTTGGCCCATGGGAAGTGTCACTATTAGGAGGTGTGGCCTTGTTGTAATAGGTGTGGCCTTGTTGGACGTGTGTCACTGTGTAGGCGGGCAGAAGAGTCAGTCTCCTGCTGCTTCCTTTGGATCAAGATGTAGAATTCTCAACTTCTCCATGTCTGCCCATACACTGCCATGTTTCCCGCCATGATGATAATAGACTGAAACTCTGAAACTGTAAGCCAGCCTCAGTTACACATTTTCTTATATAAGAGTTACCTTGGCGGGAGTGGTGGCACACACCTTTAATCCCAGCACTGGAGAGGCAGAGGCAGGCGGATTTCTGAGTTCGAGGTCAGCCTGGTCTACAAAGTGAGTTCCAGGACAGCCAGGGCAATACAGAGAAATCCTGTCTCAAAAAACAAACAAACAAACAAACAAACAAACAAAACAAAAAACAAGAGTTACCTTGGTCATGATGTCTCTGCACAACAACAAAACCCTAACTAGGACGCTTGTTTACTGAGAAGACCATCTTTTCCCTGAGGTCAGGTAGCCAGACATATTTAAAGATATTTCTAGACTTCATTCTGTACAGAGTCACCCACAACCATGTTAATTTCTGTAGCTTTACAGTGGGTTTTTTTCTTTTTGTGAGTGTGTGTGTGTGTGTATGATACATGTATGTGTGTGTTCATGTATGTAAATGCCCTAGGCATACACATGCCGCAGCATGCATGGGAAAGCCAGAGAATAACACTGGGTGTCAGTCTTTGCTTTTCTACCTTAAGACAGCATTTTTTAAAGATTATTTTATGTTAATTGTGTATCTATGTGTGGGTATGTGCATGAGAGTGCAGGCGCCTGCAGAGGCCAGAGATGTCAAGTCCCCAGAACCTAGAGTTACAAGTGGTTGTGAGTCACTGATGTGGACTCTGGGACCTGAACACGGGTCTTCCACACAAGCAGTACATGAGCTGAGCAGTTTCTCCATCCCCCAGGACAGACATGCTTTCTTGTCTACAGACTTCAGGGACTCTTCTGTCTCTGTCTTCCATGCCTCCATAGGAAAGCTGGGATTAGCGATGCATATTGCCTCCTCTGGCTTTACATGGGTCAGGGGATCTGAACTCAGGTCTTCATGCTTGCACGCCATGTTTCCCCCAACCCCAGGGAGCCCTCTTCCTAGCCTTCCAAAAGGTCTCGCTATCAGGTAGTGAGACTGCCTGCCTTGTTCATTCTTCAAAGCATCTTTGTTTTACTTGACTCTATATTTCTGTGTAAAATACAACTTCCAAAGAGAGAGGAGGAAAGAGTTTTTCATTTGGATTACAAAGCCACCAAATACAGAGATTGAAACTGACATCAACCCAATAAAATGATATATCACACTATTTATTTAGGGTTTTTAATTTTAAAAGTCTTTTTTAATAAAGTTTCTTTGTACAGGCTTTTCATCTAGTTTATTAGATTTATAACTAGATATTTGACCATTTATAGCCAAGTGGTTATTTTTCTTTGCTTTTGCTTGGTTTGTGGCCAGTACATAGCAATAAATTGATTTTTATGTATTGATTTTTGAATTTCATTAACCTACCTAAATTCTGCTATGAATTTTTAAGAAGTTAGTCTACTGAGCCTACTGTATGTTCTTCTGTAACCCAAACCTTCTCTCTGAATAATGATGTGGATAACTTTCACCTGTTTTTATTTTATGTGTGTGGGTATTTTGTCTGTGCATCACATGTGTGGGAGCCAGAAGAGGGCAAAGGACTGAAGTTACAGACCGTGGTGAGCTGACATGTGGGTGCTGGGAACTGAACCTGGGTCCTCTGCAAGAGCAGTCGGTGCTCTTAACCCCTGAGCCATCTCTCCAGCCCCTACTTTCACCATCTTGCTTTATGGCAACCTTAAAGTGTTCAGGCTCAAATCAAGAGACACAGCAGACCTCAGTCCGGTTCTTAGAAGAAAAGGGTTAGGATTCAGCCATCAAATGCCTCAGAGTTTGCACAGAATTGTAAGCTACAGTTCTCAGAATATCAAGTTAAGAGGTTCACATCTATTCTCTCTTTGCTGATATTATTTTTGAAGCAGGATCTCAAGTATCCTGGGCTGGACTCAAACTCACTGTGTAGCAACAGGAACCGTAAAATGGTCCTCTCTCCAGACTGCTGGACTTGCAGGCATATGCTGTTACACTCAGTTTCATGAGGGGCTGGAAATCAAACCGGGGACTTTGTACCTGCTGGGCCAGTTCCTCTGTCAATTGAGCTCAGCCCATTTGCTCGGAATTTTAATCACAAGTGGATGTTGAACTCATGTGACTTTGCTTTTTCACATCTGTTGAGGTGAGCATATGATTCCCCTTCACTATGCTGATAATGTTCTGATTTACATCCATTGGTTTTCCAATATTTAACCAAGCTTATACTGGTAATAAAAAGCCTTTATTATAGGGCTGGAGAGTTGGCTCAGCAGTTAAAAGCCTGCTTACTTTCACAAAGAGGATCCAGGTTCAGTTCCTAGCACCCATGTTGGGAGGTCAGGCGGCTCACAGCTGCTTGTCTATTCCACTCTAGGGGAATCTTATGACCTCTGGAAATACTGCATTCAAGTGCCTAAGCCCATATACAGATAGACATACGTATAAAAATAAAACACTTTAGTGGCTGGAGAAATGGTTCAGTGGTTAAGAGCACTGGCTGCTCTTCTGGAGGTCCTGAGTTCAAATCCCAGCAACCACATGGTGGCTCACAACCATCTGTAATGAGATCGGATGCCCTCTTCTGGTGTGTCTGAAGACAGCTACAGTGTACTTACATAAAATAAATAAATAAATAAATCTTATATATAAAAAAACTAAAAGAAAAATAATAAAGATTTATTTTATGTGTACTTATGCTTTGTGTGTGTGTGTGTGTGTGTGTGTGTGTGTGTAAGAGAGAGAGAGAGAGAGCACCTGATGCCTGCGGAGGCTGGCAGAGGGCATTGATGTTAATTGATGTTATAGGTGGACTGGAGTTACCAGATTACTGTAGTCCATCGTGTATTTCTGGGAATCAAACCCAGGTCCTCTGTAAGAGCAACAAGTGCTCTTAATCATGGAGACATCGCTCCAGCCCTCTTCTACCTCTCCCTTCTTTCCTCCTTCCCCCACCTCTCTTCCCCCCCCCACTTCCCCTCCATCCCAGAGGAGTTTAATTAGGGTTACTCACAGGAGCCTGGATGAGAATTATTTATAGGCAGCTTAACAGAGGCTCCAACACTGAAGAAAGTGTCTCTCCTTTCCCAGCAACCATTAACTGCCCTTAGAGTCTGGAGGAGGGGTGGAGTCTCACGATCCCTCCCTCTTTTAGACTGCAATGTTGACCAGGGCCAATCATTGTACAAGTCCTGTGCAGGTAATCAAAGCAGCTGTGAGTTCAAGTGTCCAACAGGACACTTCCCCCAGTGGTCCATCCTTTCCACTCCCTCTTCAGTAAAGCCCTCTAAGCTTAGAGTGGGTAATACAGGCTGAAAATCCAGCCGTTAACTTATGCTCAACACTGATCAGTTATGAGTCTCTTCATTTTGTGGGGGTCAGAGCACTTCGTGATCTAAGAAGGGAATTTAATGGGCTCACAAAGTCCATTCAACAAAACAGTGACAGTGCCTGACTTACTACATCCTGTGACCTTTCTTGATTTTGAACAGGTCTCACAGTGTGAAATTCCCCCAAGGAGTGGGTACCAAATCTAATCAGAAAGAAGTTGGTTATTCACATAACGTTGGTGCCACTATCCCACCCGCAGCACATTTCGTCTGGCAGGTCCATAGTATAGCATGCTGGACCCACAGCTGAGTGAGGCCCCGCTGTTCCAATGCCTATAGCACAGCCCTCTCTGGCACGATGAAAGCAAGCCAGCAGGGGGAAGCTTCCAACTCTGCTCTAACCTGGTCTCTCTCTGTCCAGCAACCACAGTGTGTGGTGACTTCAGCAACAGGGTCTCACTGCACAGTTCTGTCGGTCATCCAGGAGCGATGGCAGTAGCCTGTGTTGTTTTGTGGGGGCTGGGGGGGTTCCATGAGGGACTAATGGAAGGGTGTAGCTCATACCAGGCATTGCAGCTTTACAGTCTTGCTGTAACATGACTATGATCTATTTGAGAATTGTAGTTATCCTCTTCTTCTGGAGCTATGAAATAAAAAAGTTAGACATGTTCTTTTATCCTATGTAGCTTTCATATTTTTATCTCGACTGAATTTTAGACTAGCCTTTTTTTTTAAAGAGCTTTCATTTCTGTTAAATATATCCATTGAATTTTAATTTTGGTATTGTACTTTTTGTTTCTAGAATTGCTTTTTTTTTTTTTGCATTTCCTCTGCTTTTTATGGTTTCCAGTTCTCTGCAAGACTTTTTACTTTTTAAGGTTTATTTTTTTGTGTTCGAATTATGTATCTCTACGTGCATCTGTAGGTATACATCCTTTTGTAACCTACTTTTAATAAGGGTTCCACCTCTCCTAGCCCTCCACCCCGCAGAGGTAGTGGAAGAGGAAAGTTATTAGGATATGGGAAGTGGACCTGCTCAGCAGTAGCTCTTTGGGGCTGAGCTCCATCTTCTTAGGCATCACTTCAGTCTCCTAGCAAACACCAAATACAACCAAGCAGCTGCAGACCAGTCCTCTAGGCAGGCAGACACCAGGCACAAACCGGCAGCTACAGTCCGGTCCTTCCAGCCAGCAGACACCCGGCAGCTGTAGTTCAATCCTGAAGAAACCACCAGACTTGCCAACTGGCCTAAGGCGAGGTGGCGGAAGTGACCAGCTGCTGCAGGGACCTCACAAGCAGTTCTTGGGAGAGTTTCTCTCAATGATGACGTTACCACAAGTTGAACTCAATATCAACATGTAAGGTGAACCAATACATGCGTGTTGTTAGTAAAGAATAGTGAGGCAGAGCAAACCAAACCAATGCTCAGTGCTTGTCTCCCACCATCTGTGGGGTTATATTTATACTCCTTCATCCCGGTCCTTTCATGAATTAGCTATATCCAAACATCCTTTCACCTGCTTCAGGGAAACATTCTTTCATGTGTTTGCCTTAGCAAGACATCCTTTCACCCGTGTGCCCCAGCAAACCATCATTTGACACAACTGGCTTTCCAAAGAACCTGTAAGTCTCCACTTCATGTGTCTGTGTGTATTGCAGAGGCCAGAGGAGGGTGTGGGATCTCTGCAGCTGGAGCTGCAGGCAGTTGTGAACTGTCAGATGTCGGTACAAGGAGCAAACATGGATTTCCTGAACAAACGTATGTTCTTAGCCAGATCTGAGCCACCCCTTTAGACCCTTGACAGGATTTTCGGACTACCAATCTATTTGTTTTGAGACAGGGTCTAGTGGCTGGCCTGAAGGTAGCCGAGGGTGACCTTGAACTCCTGACTCTCCTGCCTTTGATTCTTGAGGTCTACTCTACCTCACCCAGTTAGTAGTGCTAGGCTCAGAAGCAAGGCTTGGTAATTGTTAGGCAATCATTTAACCAAGTAAACTACATTTCCAGTCTGTGACATCTCATTCCTAGTGGCTTTTGTGAATTGCTTCCATTTCCCGTCGAGGCAAAGTTTCCCTATATAACCTACACTATGGGGCCAAACTCTCAATTTCCCTGCCACGGGCTCCTTGGACTACAGGTGCCTGCCATGGCACCCACTTGACTCTACACTCCTTCATGTGACCTTGTGATTTTATTTCTCTTGGGGATCTCTGGGGAAACAAACACTTTATTTAAAAAAAAAACAAAAAAGCAAAAGGCCTCTTAAGCCATCGCACCCTTCCCCTAACCCAACCTCTGGCAGTGTTAGCTCTCTTTCTGTTTCCTGCCAGCCTGAGACTTCCAGTTCTCGCCTCTGCTGCCTGAGTGTATTAGCTTTTCAGCTGGAGGTGTGGCGGTGTCTTGCTGGACTCTCATTTATATTTCTCTAGTGACTAATGGCTTTTGGTCCTCACCTCCCACTGACTGGCCATCAGTGCCTCCCCTTTGCAGATGTGTCTGCTACAGAGAGAAACCCTGTCTGGAAAAACCAAAAAAAACAACCAACCAACCAAACAAACAAACAAACAAACAAACAAACCAACAAAGCTCTTGGCCACTCAAGGAAAGCCAGGCTTTACTCCTGGATCAGAAGCAGGCATGGGACGGTCAGCTTAAGTTTGAGGTTATCTTGGGCTATGTAGGTTGAGATACTGACTTAAAAAGGAAACCAAACCAGTACATAGGCATTTGGTGCATGCCGGTAACCCCAGAATTCCAGAGGTGGGGACAAAAGGACCAGAAAGTTCAAAATCATCCTGGCTACATAATGAGCTCAAGGCCATCATGGGATACATGAAAAAGAAGATCAGGGTTTCTCCTCCTCCTCCTCTTCCTCGACTTTCTCCTCCTCTTCCTTCTCCTTCTTCACCTTCTTCCTCTTCTTCCTCCTCTTCCTCTTCACTTCTTTTCTTCAGTGCTAGAGACAGAATCTTGGGCCTTGAACACGGTTAATGAACGCTTTACCACTGAGCTACACCAGCAGGCCTGTTTTTCTGTTTTTCAAAACCTCACGGGGCTGCTATCGGGCTGATAGGTTGTGGCAGCTGCAGACCCAACAGAGTGCTGGGGTTCTGGGACTGCGGGTTGTCACCTTCCGTGGCTCTTGGCCTGCTGCTGGGAGAGGTGGGTCATCTGATAGACCTCAGCCCAGCTTCCTGCAGCAGGACACCACTGCAGAGCACAACCCATCAGAAGATGCCTCTCACCACATCTTCTTTCTTCACCCAAAGATAGACCCTGACCACCATCTGGCCCTGAGACCAGCAGAGGTCTACTTTCTGTGGCTTGGGCCTGCCAATGTATGAGTTGTGAAAATATTGCAAGATGACATTTCTGAGCTGGTTGTGGTGGCCCGTGCCTTTAACACTAGCACATGAGGGATTAAAACATGAGGGTCGTGGGCCATCCCCAGCTACAGAGCATGACTATGTCTCAGAAGGGTTGGGGGGCAGGCTGTAGAGATGGCTCTGTGGCTAAACCTCATTTGTTTCCCTGTTCCCACATGGCAGGTCCAGGGGAGCTGATGGCCTCTTCTGGCCTCTGAGGGTACCAGGCATCCATGTAGATTTAGGCACTCAGACATTACATAAAAATAAAATAAATCTGAAGAAAGGAAAGCAACATAGATGGGTGGATGGATGAATGGATCGGTCTTTTGGTTAGGATACAGTGTGTCCTTGGGTCTGGAAAGGTCCCTCAGTCAGCAAAGCACTGGACCCACAGAAGAGAAAAGACTGGGCCTTGTGGTCTGACAACCAGGGTGACAGAGTTGAGAGGATTCCTGGAATTGGGGTGTACAGCCTGGCCCACTGGAACCCCCAAAACTTCCAATGTCTTAGCAACTAAAGAGGACAGCAGCACTCCAGCCAAACCAAATCCCCCTCCCACTGGAACGCATTGGCTCTGATTTGGATGGTGCCCTGGTGTCTTGGCTGTTCACTGCACTGGATGGTGCCCTGGTGTCTTGGCTGTTCATTGCACTGGATGGTGCCCTGGTGTCTTGGCTGTTCACTGCACTGGATGGTGCCCTGGTGTCTTGGCTGTTCATTGCACTGGATGGTGCCCTGGTGTCTTGGCTGTTCACTGCACTGGATGGTGCCCTGGTGTCTTGGCTGTTCACTGCACTGGATGGTGCCCTGGTGTCTTGGCTGTTCACTGCACTGGATGGTGCCCTGGTGTCTTGGGTGTTCATTGCACTGGATGGTGCCCTGGTGTCTTGGGTGTTCATTGCACTGGATGGTGCCCTGGTGTCTTGGCTGTTCATTGCACTGGATGGTGCCCTGGTGTCTTGGCTGTTCATTGCACTGGATGGTGCCCTGGTGTCTTGGCTGTTCATTGCACTGGATGGTGCCCTGGTGTCTTGGCTGTTCATTGCATGTGTTCTGGAGACAGGACAGGTGTGGGAAACAGGACAATAGAAAACTGGGAAACAGGAGAAAGATTTAGAAAGGAGAAACCGTAGCTCACCTCTGGCCATGCTAACACCACTCAAGAGAGTAGGTAGCATGTCATGAGTACCTACTATGTGTCAGGCAGAGTTCTAACGATCCACACAAAGTCCTCTGGAGATACCAACCTTGTGTCCTCTGGCTCCGGTCCCCATGCTCTGCTTCTGCTTGTTGGCAGAGGGAACCTTGACCCCCAGCAGGGCCAGCCTCCCCACCCCCCGCTTCCCATGGCCACACAAAGGTCCTGAGCTCAGGCTGGCTCAAGGTTGTATTAAGAGGCCCACTGTGCCCAGAGAGACCCTTTCCACCCCTCTAGCTCTAGACTTCAGAAAGAAACTTTTGGGGCTGGACAGATGGCTCAGTGGTTAAGAGCACTGACTGCTCTTCCAGAAGTCCTGAGTTCAATTCCCGTCAACCACATGGTGGCTTACAACCATCTGTAATGGGATCCGACACCCTCTTCTGGTGTGTCTGAAGACAGCTGCAGTGTACTTACATATAATAAATAAATAAATAAATAAATAAATAAATAAATAAATAAATCTTTTGAGAAAGGAAGAAAGAAGCTTTTGGGTTCTTTAGGAACCAGGCTCAGGGCAGTAGTGGCTGTGATTATCAGAGACACCTCCCCCACCCCAATTCTAGAGTCCCCTCCTCCCAGAGTGGCATTAGCTTCTGTCCCATGACTACTGTCTGGCTTCCCCTTTCTCTTGCACCCAGGGTGCTACAGGGCGTGACATACAGTGTGTGGAGGGGGGGCAAGGGGGGAGGTTTCCTGCATCTGGCTCTTGCCTTAGGGCTCCAACCTCAGGTTCCTCCTTCTCCAGTTCTCGATTAGGCTCCCACTGGGGACTAAAATAGTCCCAACCTCCTCTCCCATGATCTCCCCTCTGTCCTGGCTCCCGGTTGCTCCCCTGCTTACCAGGGTAGCCTAGCCCAGCCCAGCCAGTAGTCACCACATGGCCACCACCTGCCTCCCCTCAAAGCCCCAACTCTGTGTCTGTGGTGTGCACATCTGTTTTCTCTCTGTATCTTTTTTTCTTCTTCTAACCGTGAAGCGGCCATCTTTAGGTCCTGGGTCCTGTCTGTCTTTCTTTGCTGTGTGGCTGTGGGCAAGTGTCTTTACCTCTCTGTAAAACGAGAGAAAGGCATCAACCCCTGGTGAATACTATGAGGACTCAGTGACGTCACACATGGGAGCACTGTCGTGAGTGCTCCTGCCGGTGGCTCTGTCCTCCACAGCCTGTGACCATGACTGGAGGGTAGATATAGAATAATAACCACGGCTGATACTTATAAGGCTAATGTGGGTTGGACCCTGCTCTAGTAATGCTGGTTGGCTGAGACCCAACGACCCTGCAAAGAAAATACGATTTAATTCTCAGTCTTGTGGATGAAGAAATCAAGGCCCAGAGAAGCTAAGCGACTTGGTCAAGGTTGCCCAGCTAGGAAGAGGCTGAGCTGATTTCAATGAGTATCACCCACAGTCCCTCCTGTTCCAAGATTTGCCCTCTATCTGGAGATGAAGAACTGACATGTGTATCTCTTGTCTTTCTTGTTCAGCCCATTGGGACCGTGGCACAGCCCCCTGAGCTGCATTCTTTCTGCCTCCATGTCTATACGTCCCTCCTCCCTGCTGCTGTCCCCTCCTCCTGCTGCCACCACCCACCTCACACTTCCTCCTTCACTTGGTTGGACGTCACACCAGGTCCCACCAGCCCCTGGACTGTGGTGTCCAGTGCATATCTGACCACCATGGGGGCCCTGGAGCCCTCCTGGTGCCTTCTGTTCCTTCCTGTCCTCCTGACTGTGGGAGGTGAGTCGGGGGCTTCTGTGGATGCCTCCTGCATCCTCAGCTCATGTTGGGGCCAGGACTAGGCAGGGAGCAGGAAAGGACGGCACAGACAAATGGGAAGGCACAGACAAACGGGAAGGCTGGGCAGAAGAAGGTTCCTCTAGAGCCTGTGGGTTTCACCCTGAGCTAGAGGCCCTGAGATTTGGAACCTGGTAGTATGAGTAGGGGGGACATTGAAGCTCACAGATGTACCACATGTTGGTCAGTTGCCTCTGTACTGGCCCCTGGGTGCTGTGAGACCAGCTCTTTCCTACCTTCTCCACCTTCTACATCCACTGTCTGTGCCTCAATTTACATCTTTCTTTTGAATATAGAATCACATATAGCCCAGGCTAGCTTCAAATTTGTTATGTAGTTGAGGATAACCTTAACCTTTCTATTCTCTGTCTCCACCTCTCTCAGTTTAGCTGTTCTTTTCTCCTTAGGATTAAGTCCCGTACAGGCCCAGAGTGGTAAGCCATAACCCCCGATCTTTCTCTCTTCCTCTCAAAGACCTCCTCAGGCCAGCCCTTCTCCTTCTAGCCCTCTCTGTGCTAACACCAAGCCCTGATTGTTAACCTGTGTCCCCCTCTTCATCCTCCTGAGACACTTTCCCAAGATGCGACTGTTCTTCCGTGAGCCCTGGGGTACTGGCTGGGATTGTTCTGGGTGACTTGGTGTTGACTCTGCTGATTGCCCTGGCTGTGTACTCTCTGGGCCGCCTGGTCTCCCGAGGCCAAGGGACAGCGGAAGGTGAGTGGGGCAGGAGGGGGCTGGTCTGGGACACTTTGGGACCTGGTGGGCGGTGGATACGAAAGCGTCAAGGTCACAAATATCAAAAGGATGGGAGGGCTGGCTTGTTGTTATTGTTTGTTTTTGTTTCTTCCCTTAATGCTAAGAATCCAAACAGGGTCTCCCATTTGTACTGCAAATGCTTTTTACCAACTGAGTTACACCTTCAGGCAGAAGGGCTGGGGGTGGGGAACTCTGGCTTTTTTCTCCCTCTTATTTTTTTATATTTTTTTTCTGTGTGTGTGTGTGTGTGTGTGTGTGTGTGTGTGTGAATGTGTGCATTTGAGTGTAGTGTCACAAAGGCCAGAAGATGGCACCAGATGCCCTGGAACTGGAGTTACAAGTGATCCAGCCACTGGTATGGATGCTGGGAATTGAACTTGGGTCCCCTGCAAGAGCAGTACCAGCTCTTAACTGCTGAACCATCTTTCCAGTTGCTTGGAGGGGCTGGTTTTAAAACCAAAAGTAGTCCCAGTCTGGAGCTAGAGAGATAGTTTGGCGGTTAAGAGCACTGACTGCTCTTCTGGAGGTCCTGAGTTCAAATCCCAGCAACCACATGGTGGCTGACAATCATCTGTAATGAGATCTGATGCCCTCTTCTGGTGTGTCTGAAGACAGTTACAGTGTACTTATATAAGAGGGTAGCAGAGGCAGAGAAAGGCAGAGAGAAGGAGAGAGTAGAGAAATGTGGGTGGGCCATGGCCACGTGGAGAGAGGGAGGAAAGGAACTGGGAGTAAGTGGGCAAGAGGCAAGAGAGTAAGAAGGTAAATAAATCTTTAAAAAAAATTGTCTCAGTCCCCAGCTTAGTCCTTCTTCACATCATATGTCACTCTCTATCCCTCTCTAGGGACCCGGAAACAACACATTGCTGAGACTGAGTCGCCTTATCAGGTAAGAAAGCCAAATTCTTCTCCACCCTTGCTCCTGCCCCATCCTGGCTACCCCCGTCCCCAGTACAGACACACAGACAAACACACACACAAATACACATAGAGACATACACACACACACACAAGCACACACACAAATACACAGAGACATATATAAACACACACACTCACATAAATAAACACACACACATACACACACACACACACACATACACTACCCTTCCCAGAACCTTAAGGTCTCTTCCTCAGAAGCTCCCCCAATCCTGAAGGCAAAGGACTATCTGTCAAACATATTTGATGGTCAACCATGACCTTTAAGCTGTGTGTGTGTGTGTGTGTGTGTAGGCAGGTTATAAGAGGATATCAAATCCTATCTTTACCTTATTTTTAAAATGGCACTGATTTTTGCTCTGTATTTACATGTGTGTGTGTGTGGAGTAGGTGTGCATATCACTGGCAGCCATGTGGGGGTCAGAAGACAACCCGTGGGGGCCGGTTCTCTCCTTCCACCTTGTGGATCTCTGATCTCTTAATCCTAGCTGTCAAGCTTGGCAGCAAGTGCTTCACCCACTGAACCACCTCGCCAGCCCCAAGCCTCCTTCCTAACCTTTGGGCTCTGGGTGAGGCTATGAAACTCTATCTCTAGGGAAACACACCCAGGCTGGTCTCTGGTACATGCTTTCAGAGAGTCTGTCCCTGGGAGGCACAGACCCCTGCTCTGTGACCCAATTTCTGGAAGTCTACCTCCCTCCCTGTAGCCAGTTTTGCCCATTGGACTGACTCCTTGCTGGAGGAACGTTTTCTCTGAAAAGTGTTAGAATCTCTTGATTCTTGTTTTGAGTTTGGTGTGGGGCAGCGCTCTGGTGGCAGAGGTAGGCAGATCTCTGTGAATTTGAGGTTGGCCTGGTCTACAGTGTGAGTTCCTGGTCAGGCAGGGCTACCCAAAGAAACCCTGTCTACACACAAACAAAAAAAACAGAACAAAACAAAAAAGAATCTCAATATTGGCCATCTGATGTCCAGAAGACCCCAGGCTGTCTAGTTTCTGAGAGCCAGGAAACTTTAGGGCAAATGTCAGCCTGATTTTTTTATCCTTCGGTATCTTGGTTGAGGCCTACATGGATCATCACAGCACTCCAATTGGAGAAGCTTATTTGAAGCAACTTAACAAAATCATTTGGGGTGACATTATGAAGAGATTGAAGTGAACCAATATAATGGTGGGACGGGAAAGAAACCGAAGATGGGAAAACTAAGACATTGCCAAGACTCAAAGGGTGAGCAGGTTAGAGATCTGTGGGCTTGGTGCTCCAGGCATCGGGGGTTGCACGTGTAAGGACCCTGGGGTTGGTGCCTAATGTGCAGGCAGAGAAGCCAGGAGAATGCTGAGTGCATTTGAATAAAATCTTGACCTTTTCATGATTTTAAGTTTGAAAAACCTGCCAGAGACCTTGAAGGTCATTAGGAGGCTGGATTTGTTTTTACTTGCTGGGCCCCCTCCAATGATGGTCTTTTTTTTTTTTTAAGGAGCTTCAGGGTCAGAGGCCAGAAGTATACAGTGACCTCAACACACAGAGGCAATATTACAGATGAGCCCACTCTATGCCCATCAGCAGCCTGATGCCCGAATCCAGTCATTCCAGATGCCTACTCAACAAGCCCTCCCTGGGATCAGGACTCCCGTTGGAATACAGATCCACAGGGTGCCTTCCTGAGATATCTGACCTCGTACCATTTCTGTCCCCAAATAAAAGACAGAGCAAAAACAACGACTGAGTTATTCTAGACTGGGCTGACGCATTGGGAAACAGTGGGGCCCCAAGAGCGGTCTTAAATCAGGAAACCACTATGCTATCTGGGAGGAAGTCAAATTTTGGAAAGAATAAAACTAGAAGTATTTGAATCGCTTTATTCCTGTCCTGAAGAAGTGCGTTCCCACGCACCCCAAACCCACAGGATCCAGGATGAGCGGGTCAGAAGGTGCCGTGGTCAGCCTCTGCCAGGCATGTTGATGTAGACTCTACCATCTTCTGGTGGGTGGAGTAGAGAGAGCATGAAGCCTGACCACCCACAACTCTTCCCACACCACCACCTTCTTGGGAGACCCCCTGCCTCAGCAGGGGCTTCCTCAGGGGTTCCCCAGACACCTCCACCAGGGTTTCCCAAACACCTCCTCCAGGGCTTCCCCGGGACCGCCTTCGTGGGACCCCCTTCTTCCCTAGGGACTGCTAGGGGACCTACACTTCAGGCCCCGCCCTAGTGTTGGCTCACCTTGGGCAGGCCTGCCGTGTGGGCGCAAACATACAAACACCACCCCTACAATTAGGAGTGACATGACCGCATCTGCAGCCACCAGGCCTGCCAGGAGTGGCAGAGTCAGAGTCCCACATCCGGAGCAGGAACCTGAGGGGATTAGAGCCCAGACAAACAGGCAGCTGAAACTTCTGACTCTCAAAAGTTTTGATTCGTTCACAGGGAGCCCCCTTCTCGTCCCCCCGCCTCCCTAAAGACCCCCGAGACAGAGGGTGGGGGCGTGGGGTCGGGAGCGGAGCAGTAGGGTCAGGTAGGGGGAGTGTCAGCTCCCAGATTCTTTGGGACTCTTTGTGCCCTCGGCACACTGGAGAATCTGTTACAGAAACTCTCGAGGTTCCCATCACTTCAACTGGGTGGTGAAGAGTCAAGATGGGACCTGGGAAGGGCTGAGATTAGGACCGTCACAAGCCAGGGGCGTGCTGTGGGACAGACTTAAGGGTTGCAGGCGCTGCTGAAGTTACAAGGGCTAAGGCTTCTTTCACTCCTCACCTGCCGATGTCTGACTTGCAGCCACTGTGGAAAAACCCAAGAAGGTGGATGGAGGTTGGAAGTACAGGGGAGCAAACCCCAACACCCAGGCTTAGGGCAGGTGGGATGCTTGGGTGTAGTGTGAATTTTGGCTTCTTTAAAAAAGAAAAAAAAAAAAAAGAAAAGAAAAAAACAGTTGTGTGAACATGCTTTGTTTTAATCTCAGGTCTGGGATATGGGGATGTTTAAGATTGTCCACAGTAACTATGATTTGTCTCATGCTCTGGCAGGGGCGTGATTCTGCCAGCTGAAGCTAGTTAACTTCTGGAATTCTGGGGACTCTTGAAAGGCTGGGAAAATGCCAGAGCCCTGGAGGCTGTGGCTGCTCCCCCTGCTGTTGCTGCATTGGCTGTTTGCTGGATGGCTGGTGGTTAAATGCTTTTTGGCTACTTTACTGGGGTCTAGCACCCTTCTCCATCCCAGTCCCTTCCAACCCCCCTAACACCAGGTAGGCAAAAAAGAAGATTAGAGGGGAACGGGGTTGTAGACCACTTTAGACAACTTCCTGCTGGTTAGGGGTGTCAAGTTCTAGGGACAAGCCCTTAGGATGTCTCTAACCAGCAATCCAGCAAAAGGGGCAACAATCGGAGCAGTAGCCACTGTTGTGGCCTCTAGGGCTCTGACCTCTTTATACCTCTCAAGAGTCCCCAGAATTCCAAAACTATCTTCAGCTGGCAGGATCACGCCCCTGCCAGAGCATGAGACAAATCACAGTTACCTGCCACGGGCAATCTTTTTTTTTTTTTTTTTTTTTTTTGTTTTTCGAGACAGGGTTTCTCTGTGTAGCCCTGGCTGTCCTGGCACTCACTTTGTAGACCAGGCTGGCCTCGAACTCAGAAATCCACCTGCCTCTGCCTCCCGAGTGCTGGGATTAAAGGCATGCGCCACCACGCCCGGCTTGCCACGGGCAATCTTAAGCAGCCCCATATCCCAGATCTGGGATTAAAACAAAAGCGTTCACATAGCGTAACTACATTTTTAGAGAAACCAAAAATTCTCGCTGTACTTAAGACCTAACTAAACTCCACAGTGGAGAGGTAAACTGGAAGGAGAGCTGCCCCCTCCCCAACCCCCTACACAGCCACCAGAAAAGGGAAATAGAAGTGACTCAGCAGGGCTTCAGAATCCCATGCCCAACCCCCAAGGACTCAGGGGAACAGGGAGACCGACTTCCTCTCTGTGCCTCTGACAGCAGATGGCAGCCTTTCTGTCCCCTCAACCCCTGAGCACTGGCTTCACCTGGGAGCAGAAGCAGGAACAGGAGGTAGCCTGGGGGGGCCATGCTGGGCTGGGACCTGAAGGGATCTGGCCAAAACTGTGATCCAGGGAAGTCCTCAGAACAGTCGAGGAGAAGAGAGGCAGCTAGGACGGATGTCACCCCGATGGTGACAATGCTACCTACTTCCTGTGTGGGTGCATGTGTGTCAAGACTTCCTTTGGAGAACAAATATGGGGGAGTCAGAGCCCAGAGAAGCTTCCGTGATCATCTCGGTGGAGTGGCAAGAGGACCATGGTGTGGGCACCAGGGAGATTATGGAAATAAGCTGGAGGTAGAGCCAACAACACTTGGGGAGGAGGGGGTGTGTGTTTGAGAAAGGGGATCATGGTGACTGTCATTTCCAGCCTGAGTGAGATTAGAAGAGTGGAGAGTGGGTTGAAAGATGGTTAGGAAGCACTGGTTAAGGAAGGAGAGAAGGGCTGCCTGTGTTTGGGCACATTGAGTTGAAAATACCTAACAGATCTCTCTGGAAATGTGAATGCCCACAGGTAGGGGTTCAGAGTCTGGAACAAGTCTGGTCCTGACACATAAATCTGAGAGGGTTGATGGCTGGAAGACACGTGTAAAGCCATAGACTGGGTGAGATCGTTAAAGAGGTACACACACACACACACACACTGCCAGAAGCCGGGAGTGCAAGGGAAGCTGAGGGCAGGGCGGAAGCAAGGGAGGGGAGACCCAACCCCCAGTAGTGTTGTAAGAGAGAGGGAGAGATTTGGTCATCACAGTTCAATGCCAAGGAAGGTCACCAAGTGGGAACTGAGAATTGTTGGTTGCCTGGTGGACTGGGAATTCCTGTTTGGCTCACACCTCTCTATCTCCAGTGCCCAGCAAAGTGTCTCCTTTATGTTAACAGAGTTCTTTAAATGGTGAATAAGTAAGCCAGGCATGATTGCCCAAGCCTGTATGTCCAGCACTAGGGAGACAAGTGAGGAAAAAAAATGACTGTGAGTTCAAGGCTAGCCTGGCTGTTTTAGCAGGTGCATGGCCAGGCCAGCTACTTAGATGTAGGAAGCCCCTGTCTCAAAAACAAAGTGTTGGTAGGGAGAAGGTTTGGGATAAAGGTACCTGACTTGTTTTAGGGCCCCATAACTGTCACAAAAAGGCCGGTATCTACAGTAGGCTTCAGAGCACGTGGTCTTCCACCTCCAGGGGAGTTCACACACTTTTTTAAAAGGCAAATATTGGAACCAGACAGAGTGGCACACACCCTTAATCCCAGCACTTTGGAGACAGAAGATGGCAGATTTCTGTGGATTCTAAGGCTAGCCTGGTCTACATGGTGAGTTTCAGGACAGTTAGAGTTACATAGTTTGACTCTGGGGGGGGGGGCGCCTGGGGGGCTGAAAAACAATAAAAGAGCCAATATTGGTAGTTGATATGGCTCCAATATCTATAACCCAACATTTGGGAAATGGAAGCAAGAGAATCAGGAGGGGTTCAAGGTTATCCTCAGTTACCTAGAGTTCTAGGCCAACCTGGGCTACATGAATCTGCCCTTCCCCCTACTCTCTCTCCTCTCTCTCTCTCTCAAATCAAAACTGAAACCAAACGGGGAGAAAAAAGCATTATAAATGAAAGTTAATTCTAAAGAAGGGCACGACCACGTGGAAAAGAGAGCTGTAAGGCACCTATATGACCCTTGCCTAGAGACTTCTCCAAGAGGCCATGGGGTCTACACTCACGGTCTTCTTCTCCTTGAGGACCTAACAGTAATGCAGAGCCAAGTCAAGGCCTCCAGTATCCCCTTGTCCAGAGACTCAGAATTCCAGGTCCCCATGTGCCCCTCTAGGAAAAAGCAGGACCCCTAAGCACCTATTTCCAGGAAGACCAAGTAATGACACTCTTCAAGGTCAGCCCCTCCCATCCAGAGTCTAAATTAGCTATGCGGCTTCACCCGGGACTCCCAGGACTGTGGGCGGGGCTCCGCCTTGAACCGGGCGTGGCCAAAAGACGAATTTAAAAACTCGCGGGGGACCTGGCTTTGGATCCGGGGACCCGGCGGCGGCTCCGCGGGGCAGGTAGCGAGGCTGGCGCAGCGCCGAGGCCGCGGCCCTGGGGGCCCACAGTCTGCATCCAAGAATCCTCGAGGTAAGAGCTGGGGGTAAAGCGAGGAACACGCCTTTCTGGATGCTTTGAAGGTTGGCTGGAGCGTAAAGCTGGGCCCTGAGAATTGGTTCTGGACGTTGAAGAGGAGAGGCTGGGGTCCTGGACTTCTGAGTCCTGGGAGTGTTGGACATCCTTCGGAGTTGGGGTGCAAGGACTGGGAAGCCTGATACCGGGGATTCTCTAAGAGGACGAAGTGGCCCGGACTCCTTCACCCAAGGAGGGGCTGCATTGCATCCTTGAAATTGCGGTTATGGACGCAGGTTTGGGTCTCGAAGGTCAGGCGCTGGACCTCAGGGGTCCACTCTGGTAGAGAGCAGCCCCGCCCTGGGACTTCCCAGAGCACTACTGGTGCAGGGTGCCCGGGCCGAACAGGAATTCCCCTTGCGCGGGGATTCCACGGGCGCCGCGCTTCGCTGCGTGCCCCGCCTCCGAGCCAGACACCTGCGGCGCCCGCGTGCGGAGCGGAACTGGGAGGTGGAAGATTCCCTTGCGTTAGCGCCGTGACGTCAGCGCGCGGCGTCTCGTCTCGAGGGTTTCCGAGTCAGTCCTCGGCTGACTTTAACCCTTCTCGCGCTGGAGTCTAAGCTGGGAAGTCTGAGCTGGGGATTTGCTCTTCTTGGGTCGAGGGAACCGGACTTGCAGGTCTCAGAGGAGACTGAGGGTCTGTACTCCTGGGTTCTGGGTGAATGGATTGTGCCAATGGAATACAGGGGCATCTCCGGGATGCTGGGTCCCGGCTATTCCCAAGTCTGTCGAGGTGGGGGCGGGAGCTTTGCGACTCCAGATCCCTGGATCATTGAGGAACTACACCGCTACTGATTTCGTGGATCCCGGCAGAGAGGTTAGAGCAAGAGTGGTGATCCCAAGACTTGGAGAGTCGCAACTCACCCTTTCCTGTGCTGAGGACTCTAGGCCTACGTTCTACCATCCACCCAGCCTTGCGCCCAGCCCCACATGTCAGATTCTAGAACAGAGAAACATTTTGTTGTTGTTTTGAGACAGAGGTCTCAGGTAGTCCAGGTTGGCCTCTCACTTCGTTTATAGATGAGTCTGGCCTTAACACCTGACCCTTCTGCCACCACCTCGCTGGGATTGCAGGGGTGTGCCTCTACTCCTAGTTAAAACAGAGATATTGGGAACCTGGAAATGCCTTTTCGGGAAGTTGAGATTAGCAAACCCCAATCCTCCACTCCTAGTGTTAGGACCTGGTAGCCTAGGTTGGGATTTTTAACGGATGTGGTGGTGCTTCCGAGGAGTGGGGTGTCTCCGGAGAAGATAGATGCTTCAGAGAAGTGCCAGCCTCCCCACTTCCTTAGTTTCCACTACGGTGGTGGAAAGTTGGTGCAGAGGAAAAGGAAGGAAATGGCGGAGGCGGGCCCTGCACTCAACATCTTCTGTTGGCTTTGTAGTTCTCCGGTGTTCCGCGCTCGCTCGAGGGAAAGGAGGGCGCCCACATGCACTCCTAGCCACCCACCGCTGCCACTGAGGCTGCATTCGGGTGACTTAAACATTCCTGATGACTTCCTTCTGTCTTCCCACACACAGTGAGTCGGCCTGAGCGTAGTCACTGCCCAACACAGACGGTAAAGAAACTTCTGGAAGAACAGAGGCGCCGACAGCAGCAGCCAGAGGCTGCTGGGGTGCCGGTGAGTCTCTGGAAGTCGCCATGTGCCCTGGGGGAGATGGGAGTTGTAGTCCTGACTCTGAGGCTCTGCAGGTGGGGGACAGACCTGGAAGAATCTTCCAGATTCATAAATTCATTTTCTTTACATTGCAGGGACATTTCTCCCCTCCTCTGGTCCAGCCACCGACTCCATCTGTGAACGAGGCAGAAGCAGGTAAGAATAAAAGCTCCCAGCCCAGCTTCTCTTAGACTGGGACATCCCAGCTCTTAGACCTTGGGGACCGAGGAGTCAGGCAGCTCTTATTATTCTTGAGACATATGGGAAATTTTGATGGCCATCCTGCCATCATTGCACATGTCTATATTCCCAGTACTCGGGAGTTGAGGGGGGCGGATTGCCATTGGGTTTGAGGTCACATGTTTTTTTACTAGCAAGTTCCAGGACACCTAGAGCTATCTAAGACACCTTGTCTTATAACAAAAACCCCTGGAATTTGACATTGGTTTTCAGTAGCCCAGTAGTCCATGAATAGTGTCCTTCAAGCATCCAGGGTTTAAGACTCCAGGAATTCAGATCCCAGTTGCTTGAGATCCAGTAGGCCTGGCATCACAGCTTGCTGATGCTCCAGGACTGGAGAGCCCAGCTCCTCAGTGTCTCAGGACCTCTGGAGACTCCAGGTTTACCTTCCCTGGCCATGTCTCCAGGCTGTAATGACAGGCTGGTTCTGACCACCCTCTCTGTTTCAGGCCATACTCATTTCCCTGCCTTCCAAGAGACTGTGGATTCCGGACCTGGCAACCTGGCTCCCCCTTCAGGCTTTGCAGACTGGGACCCTAGCATCCATGCTACCTATACAGACGGCTCTTTCCCATTCTCTGCTTCTGAAGGCTTCTTGACTCCTGATTACTACCCACTGTCAGACCCAGGCCGGTCAGGCCCATTTCCCCTGGTGATGGAGGTAAACTATAGAGTGGGGACAGATGCTTAAGGGCCCCTAAAAACTTCCCAGTGGTGCTGAGCCTGGTGGCGCAGGCTTGTCATCCCAGCTACTCGGGAGGCAGAGGTAGAAGGATCAAGACCTACCTGGGCTACAGAATGAGTTCTAGATTGCCCTAGCCACAATAATAGGATCTTTTTTTTTCCCTAAATAAAGGGAAAAAAGTGAGTGGAAAACAGAAGACTATTGGGAGTTTTGCCCTGTGGTCCAGCTCTTTCCTCACATGTGTGAGGCCATGGGGTTCAGTCCCCATGAGGTAGGGATGGAGAGTAGAGAATCTCAGTATTCTGAGATGTCAGGGACTGGTTTAAGATCCCATCCCGGGCCAAGTGCACTGGCTTATGCCTGTAGTATCAGCACTGGGAGGCTGAGACAAGAGCATCATCATTTTAAGCCAGTTAGTTATGAGTTGAAACTAACCTAGGTAGTGTAGCAAAGCAGAAACTAAAACAAGCTGGTCATAGTAGTGCACGCCCAGCAGTCAGACTTCTGGGGCAGAAATGCCCCAAGTTCAGGCCTAGCCTGGGCTTTACAGTGAGATCCTCTTTCAAAAGACAAAGAGGAAAAAAAAATCCCTTCCCCCTTGTGGCCAAAACTGAAGTCCTGGGGTTTAAAATCATTTGGCACACATATGAGTCCTGGTCTCATCCATTTGACCATGGGCTGTGTGTTCTGTGTGATGAGAATTCTCAGTTGACTGACTTGCCCCACCCTCTTTATCCCCCCCAGGACTCTCTGGATACCCGGCTGTATCCTGAGCCTTCCCTGTCACAGGTAGGGTCCTGGAGAGTCTCTAGTCTCCCCTCAGGATCCCCACAGTTGCCTTCACCCACCGGACCGTCCCTGGAGACAGCCCGAGCTCACATATTGGCTCTGGGGCCCCAACAACTGCTGGCCCAGGATGAGGAAGGAGACACGTGAGTACAGGGGAAGAGGATGATGTGGAGCCCTGGCTTGCCTGCAGGTGAGGGCTGTTCTCATTGCTGCTCCACCCCCGCCCCTCCCCAGGCTCCTGCACCTGTTTGCTGCCCGGGGGCTGCGCTGGGCAGCATATGCTGCAGCCGAGGTATTACAGATGTACCGACAGCTGGATATCCGTGAACATAAAGGCAAGGTAAAGGCCACGCGTCAGGACTTCTGAGTCCAGGGAAAAGGGCTCCTGATGTCAGAGGGGAGGCCTCTGGGAGTCCAGGCTGACTTTTTTGTGACTTACAGACGCCGCTCCTGGTGGCAGCTGCTGCCAACCAGCCACTGATTGTGGAAGACCTGCTGAACCTGGGAGCAGAGCCTAATGCCACTGACCACCAGGGCCGTTCTGTCTTGCACGTGGCTGCCACCTATGGACTCCCAGGAGTCCTTTCGGTATGTCCAGCTGGCAGATCCAGGGTGTCTGGGATGGGCCGGTTATCCAGATGCTGGTTTCCAGGACCATGCTTAGGCAGACCCTTCCACACCTCTCTTCCTTCTCCCCCCAGGCTGTGTTTAAGTCCGGCATTCAAGTGGATCTGGAAGCCAGAGACTTCGAAGGTGAGCTGGTCATGGCCAGGACTGATGTGGCAGGCAGGCTGGGTGGACAAGGTGGATGCTCAGGTGCAAGTCCCTCACTATGTGCATTCCACAGGCCTTACACCCCTGCACACAGCCGTCCTGGCCCTCAACGCTGCTATGCTCCCAGCTAGTGTGTGTCCAAGGATGCAGAGTTCCCAAGCCCGGGACAGACTGGCTTGTGTGCAGATGTTACTGCAAATGGGTGCCAGTCATACAAGCCAGGTAAGCTTGGGGGACAAACTGGGGGAGGAGGAGACCAGCAAACCCACAGGGAAGTGTGTGCAGAGGGCCACCTGGACGTCCAGGGGCACTAAATGCTGACCTTGCGTCTTCTTTTGGCACACAGATATATGTGTTTATAAAGAACTCATACATGAATTTTTTAAGGTTTTTTTTTATTTTAAAATTAAGACAAATTTAAATTAAAAATTTGTTGTAAAAAATTAAAAGAAAAAATATTTCCCTCTAAAACAGCAGTTCTCGACCCGTGGGTCATGACCCCTTTGGGGAATCACATGTCAGATATCCTGCATATCAGATATTTACATTATAGTTTATAAACAGTAGCAAAATTATAATTTTGAAGTAGTATTGAAATCATTGTATGGTTGGGGGTCACTACAACATGAGGAACTGTATTAAAGGATACCAGCAGGAACCCATAGGAGGGTTGAGAGCCACTGCTCTAGAATACAGTTGTCCTGTATATAGACTTGTCTGCTGATTAACACTACCCAGCTCCCGTACTTATGATTCAGTCACAACCATATGAGACAGGGTGCATTTTAGTGTATACAGTAGGGTGCCAGGTGACCAGGATAACCTCCAGCCCAGACAGTTCCTTCGAGACACTTGAGCTGGAGAATTGTCACATTGAACGTGCAGTTCTATGACACACATGTTACAAATGGCTTCCCTTAGCCATGTTCCTCTTACATAGCACATGGCACATGCATCCGTGTAAGGCACCCGTGGTGGATGGACGACTGGCCTGACCTCTGTTCTTCTTCTCCTAGGAGATCAAGAGCAACAAGACCATTCTGCACTTGGCTGTACAGGCTGCCAACCCCACGCTGGTTCAGCTGCTCCTGGGACTGCCGAGGGGGGACCTACGGGCCTTTGTTAATATGAAGGTAGGACAGGTGGTGATGTGCAGGTGGTTTGAGATAGAATAACAAGATGGCTGTTAGCACCCTATGAGCTGTGGATGTCGGAGAGGGAAATACCCAGGCTGTGAAGGGAGTGTGTACCACATAGTGGGGTGGATGGAGGTGGGTGAAGGGGGTGTATGAGATACAGATGAGGCAAGATCCGGGTTCAAAGACCCAGAGGCGTGGGTCTGGGTCCCCATCGGTCCTCCCTTTGTGGTTACAGGCCCATGGCAACACTGCCCTCCACATGGCAGCTGCCCTGCCCCCTGGGCCACCCCAAGAGGCCATTGTGCGGCACCTGTTGGCAGCCGGAGCAGACCCGACACTGCGCAACCTGGAGAACGAACAGCCTGTTCACTTGCTGCGACCCGGGCCGGGCCCTGAGGGGGTGAGCACTGGCCTGCCTTCTGAGCTAACCGGGGGTCCCCCAAACTGCACCCAACCCTCATTTAGAAAATGACATCTAGTCACAGAAGGCGACTCTTCAAAGAGTGATGTATGCTAAGTACTCAAAGAGTGATGTATGCTAAGTACTACCCTCCTGTCATCCCAGCACTTGGAAGCTAGCCTGGCCTACATAGTTAGATCCTGTCTCAAAAAGAAAAAAGAAAAAAAACCCAGACAATGATCTCTGACTTTAAAGTCTGACCCTTTCCTTCAACATTATGGGTCCTTATGGCTTTCTTTCTTTGTACTCTCAACCCTGACTCTTGGGTCCCGCAGAGGGGCCTCTAATTCCTTTCTGTAACTCCGGATCCTGATCTTAAATGTGATCTCTGACCCTTGCCCCTGCCCTTTGACTCCCAACAATGCTGCCCCCAACCAGCAAAACCTTCCTGGCTCTCTACCAGAGTCTGAACAAAGGTTCACTCCCAAACCCACATGGTTTCAGTAGATAGCCCAGGATGACCCCTGACTTCCAGTTCTCTTGCCTCAGCCGTTCCAAGTAGTGTGGTGGACCACCACACATGACCTCAACCCCTTTCTTGACTTTTTTTTTTTTTTTTTTAGATTTATTTATTTATTATATGTAAGTACACTGTAGCTGTCTTCAGACACTCCAGAAGAGGGCTCCAGATCTTGTTACAGATGGTTGTGAGCCACCATGTGGTTGCTGGGAATTGAACTCTGGACCTTCCGAAGAGCAGTCGGGTGCTCTTACCCACTGAGCCATCTCACCAGCCCCTTTCTTGACTTTTAAACTGTGACCTTCCAGCCCAACTGACCCCACTTAGTTTCTCCCTTGTCAATAACTCCACCCGGGGCACCCTTCAACCTCCACATGTAACTCCAGCCTCCTCCTCTCCCCCAGCCTCCCCCTTATCTCATTCCACCTCATTTGTCCCCAGCTCCGGCAGCTGTTGAAGAGGAGCCGCACGGCACCCCCAGGCTTGTCCTCTTAGGACCGAAACCCAGAACCTGGACTGATTTTCCAGTCCCCACCGTCCCGTGGGACAGTCAGCGTATGCTCATGTCGCAGATTCATGATAATATATGTGTAATATCCTGCCATTAGGGTCTTACATTAAAACTCCAAAGTGGCACGGGGGAAGGTGAGCAGTCTCCAATATTTGGGGTCTGTGACACGTCCTCCCCCTACAAGGGGCTGTCTAGATGATTTCTGTGAAATCGAGCCCACTTGATTGTTTCTGTGAAACACTCTAGAGATCTTTAACTTTTCCTACCTGGATCAGTCATGATCACCCCCCAGACTGTCTTATCCTGAATCCCCAGTGGAGCTTCCATGGGATTTGAGGCATCTGAGTACCTTCCCGTCAGGATTCCTCCTCAGGACCCACACCCCTGAGATGTTGGAAAGGCCCTCTGAGATTAATGTGCCCTGAGTCCTGGCTACATTATCATTTAGAACTCAATGTCTCTGACGCTAGCATTCCCCGTGAATTGTTCCCCTTGGTCTGTGTATCCCTGTAGCTACCAATTAAACTCAATTTGGCCTCAGACTGTGTGGTGTCATTCAAAATGGGGGGTGGGGGAGCATTGGTTCAGGAGAGCGGCTCTGAGGGGCCTCAGAAGGATGATAGAAAGGCTAGGAGTCAAAGGTCAAGGTGCCTGTCAGATCTAATGCCTGGGAAAGGCACTTTTCTGTTTAGTAGACGGCCATCCCTTCCTGATACTGTAATTTCAGACAGCCGGTGCCCAATCCCCTCAGAAAACATGAGAAGGCCAGCAGATTGTTGGTGGTGCTCACCTTTGATCCCAGCTCTTTAGAGGCAGAGGCAAGCATGTCTCTGAATTTGAGTCCAGTGTGGTCTACATAGTGAGTTCCAGGGCAGCCAGTGTTACTTACATAGTGAGACCCTGACTCAAAAATCACGTTAAAAGATGTGAGAAGATTTCAAAGCCAGGGAGTTTATCAGGCCAGGAATGTGGCTCAGCAGTAGTGTCCTTGCTTAGAATCCCCCAGTGAGGGGCTAGGGGCGTGGCTCAGTGGTAGAGCATTTGCAGGGAGGGGCTGGGGACTAGGCCCAGTGGAAAAATATTCTGCCCTGTGTTGGCAGACATGGTGACACATGCCTTTAATCCCAGAATTCAGGAGGCAAAAGCAGGCAGATCTCTGTGTTTAAGGCCAACCTGGTCTACTTAGCAAGTTCTAGGACAGCCACAAACAAACAAACAAACAAAAAACATACTGAGACCTTTGTCTAAAAACAAAGGAACAAACAAAACCCCTGTGTTCCATCACTAGCCCTGGCCAAAAGCCAAACAAAAAATTGGGTGACGTCTGGGTGTGGTGGCACACACATTTAGTCCCAGCACTGGGGAGGTAAAGGTAGACAGATCTCTGAGTTTAAGGACAGTTTGGTCTTCAAAGTGAGTCCAGGACAGACAGGGTTACAAGAAGAAACCCTGTCTTGAGAAAAGCAATTAAAGAACAAAAGGAAGGAAGGAGGGAAGGAGGGAATGAAGGAGGAAAGGAAGAAGGGAAGGAAGGGGGGGTAATGGCATAGTTCTATAATTTCAGTACTCAAGTTTGAATCAAGCCTGAGCTACCGACAAAAAACTTACCTAATTTTTTTTTTGTCGTTGTTGTTTTAATTAGAAGGGGAGGGAAAGAGGAAAAGAAACCTTTCTGGGGATATTAAGCCCACTCCCTGCTCTAAGCTAACAACAGCCCTCAACTAATGGCAGACAGGAGGTGATCCAGAAAGGCAGGTAGGTCTCTGCTGCTGTGATGACACACCATGCTCAAAAGCCAATTAGTGAGGAAAGGCTTCCAAAGCACTGTCTATCATCTGAGGAAGTCAGGACACGAACTCAAATAGGGCAGGAACCTGGAGGCCGGAGCTGATGCAGAGGCCATGGTGTTTGGGGCAGGGGTGCTGCTTGCTGGCTTGCTCAGCCTGCTTCCTTGTAGAACCCAGGACCACCCAAGGATGGCCCCATCCACAATCGGCTGGGCCCTTCCCCACCAATCACTAGTTAAGGAAATGCTCTTCAGGTTTCCCTGCAGCCCAAACTTTCCTTAGTTGAGGCTCCCTCCTCTCAGTTACTCTAGCTGTGTCGAGTTGACATCAAACTCTCCGGCTCAGTGAGTAAGGGCCCCAAGGGACGGTGTCTTGAGAGGAAATAGCCCTGCTAAGCCCTGTAAGGCTGATACATTCTATCGGCTAAAGCCCTGTAAGGCTTGCTGATACATTCTATCGGCTAAAGTCACATGGCCAGGTTGGGTGTGGAAGTACAATCCTATTCTCCCAACTTTTGGGAGGCTGTGGCAGGAGGATCAGAAGTTCAGGAGGATAGGAAAGGAAACTGGGAGGGGGTCAGGAGGGACAGAGATAGCAGGGACAAGTGTTGTCTCTTCATGGCAGCTGCCTCACACCAGTGTGTGTGCTCCTAGGTGTGGTGACACTGTGGCAGATGGCTCATGAATTCATATGAATGTGCTGGACTTCATGTACAACTTACCTGCAATTAGGAATTCCCTGTACAGCCAGTGTGATATAGTTTAGGGAACTATGTCCCCCACCCCCCCACACACACACAAAATCATTTTCAATGTAAAAAGAAGGCTGTTTTAGGGGCATGAAGCGTCAGGAGAGCAATGGCAAGATATTTTAATGATGGTATTGCTTTAGAATTTAAATTTTAAAAATGTGAGTGAGAGAGTATGGGTGCCCATGGAGGCCAGAAGAGGGCATCTGAACCCCAGGAGCTGGAGTTACAGGTGGCTGTGAGTTGCCTAACATGGGTGTTGAGAACCAAACCGGAAGTCTTGTAGAAGAGAAAAAATTGCTCTTAACTTCTGAGCCATCTCCACCTCCTAATTACAGTATTTTAAAACTAATAGACAGGTCCAGTGTGGTAGCACATGTCTTTGATTCTAGCACTCAGGAAACAAAGACAAGCAGATCTCTGTGAGTTTCGAGGCCAACCTGGAGTACATAGTAAGACCCTGTCTCAGAAATAGATAAACAGACAGATAGACAGACAGACAGGTGATAAAGACAGGGCTGGTGAGATGGCTCAGCCAGTAAAGTGGCTTGTCGCCAAGTCTGATGACTTTGAGTTCCACAAACAGCGAGGAAGGAGAAAGCTGACTTTCTTATGCATACACAGAGAGTAAAAAAAAAAAAATCAAGCATTGCCATTAGAATGTAAAGCTAATAATTAATTAATTAGTTAATTAGAGACGGGGTCTTACTATGTAGCCTTGGCTGTCCTAGAACTATCTCTGTAGACCAGGCTGGCCTTGAATGCAAAGATCCACCTACCTCTGCCTCCTAAGTGCTGAGATCAAAAGTGTGCACCCCCCCACCCCCACCCTGGACTTAAAATGTAAAGTTTATTAAATCCTGGATGATCATGAGTTTTCTCCATTCTGGCATTAGGAGAATGTGCATCTACCTGCTCTGAGTGCGATAAATATACAACCACTGTCAGACAACAGTACAAACCTGGTGCTCTAGTAGACTGGGAGGGTGTCCAACACTCATTCACTTCACACTCTGTGTGTGTGTGTGGTGTGACCTGTGCTGATGTGGATATAGCAGAGGCTTATAAGCTTCTGCTAGCTTATAAGGCCTTTGGGAGAGTCAGAAATAGGTACGCCTCCCCTCCGCCCCCACCTCTCTCTAGGCCATCTGTCAGAAGATCATGACTCACCGGTGTTAGAGTTTGGTGCATGGCTGCCATCTGCTGGGAAGTTATGTTAGGAAGTGAACTCCAGCAAGCCAAGGAAAAGAAAAAGCCTTGGCTATGCACGTTCCTTCTTTCCTTCCTTCCTTCCTTCCTTCCTTCCTTCCTTCCTTCCTTCCTTCCTTCCTTTCTTCCTTCCTCCCTCCCTCCCTCCCTCCCTCCCTTCCTCCCTCTCTTCCTTTCTTCCTTTCCTTCCTCAAATGGAGCAATTTTCTGGCACAGAGAGAGTACCATGAATGTTGTTTCCAAAACATGGTTTGTTTTGTGTGTGTGTTAATATAGGGTCTCATGACATCCAGGCTGTTATCAAACTCATTACATAGTAGAGAATGACATTGAACGTAAAGAAAACGTTCTTGGGTTCTGTGTAGCGGCAGCTGCTCCAGTCACGAGGAGCAGGCAGCGGCGGGGTCAATGACTAGTGGGGTGCAGTGCTTTCAGATGTTCACAATAAATTTATCCCCCAATCCCAAGCCTTTTCTCGATGGACTGACAGAGAAGCCAGTGGTGCTGAAACTTAAGTGGGCATGGAGTCCAAGGGCTACCTGGTCTCCATTGATGGCTACATGAGCATGCAGCTAGCAAATACAGCAGAATACATAAGATGGGGCATTGTGTGGACATCGGGTGAAGTTCTAATAAGGTGTAATAATATCCTCTATATCAGAGGTGTTGAAGAGGAGGAGGCGGAAGATGGGGAAATGAAAGATAGCGTTTCGGGGGATTTTATATATTTATATACAATAAAGATTTGGGTTTTTTTTTTCAAAAAAAAAAGAAGAAGAAAAGAAAACTTTCTTTGGGTTTAAAGAGACGGCTCAGCAGTTAAGTCCACCGGCTGCTCTTGCAGAGGACCTGGGTTCATGACCCAGCACTCACACGGTGGACCATAGCTTTTATATAACTCCAGTTCCAGGAGATCCAGTGCTCTTGTAGCGTCTGCTGGCTGGCAGCAGACACAAATGTGGTCTGCACACAAACACGAAGGCCAAAGATGCATACAAGCAATATTCAAATAAATAAATCTTTTAAAATACTTCTGTACTAATCTTGGGTGTCATGTACTCTAAATTGGCCTGGAAGTTGCTATACAGCTGAGGTTGACTTTGAAATTCTTTCTTGTTTTGATGGAGATCGAGTCTCACTACATAGCCCTGCCTGACCTTGAGCTATGTAGGCCTCCAACTTACATAGAACTCCTGCCTCTGCCTTCAAAGTGCTGGGACCAAGAGTGTGGGCCATCAAGCTGGGCGTGGTGGCGCATGCCTTTAATCCCAGCACTCGGGAGGCAGAGGCAGGCGGATTTCTGAGTTCGAGGTCAGCCTGGTCTACAAAGTGAGTTCCAGGACAGCCAGGGCTATACAGAGAAACCCTGTCTCGAAAACCAAAAAAAAAAAAAAAAGAGTGTGGGCCATCTTGAATGTCTTCTTGCTATTGCATTTGTGTATGTATGTATGTATGTATGTATGTATGAATGCATGCATGCATGTATGTATGTATGCATGTATGTATTATGTAGGCACTTATCTGTGTCCACGTGTGTTGAGGAGTGGGGGTGTTAAAAGCCACCTGATTCTCCCCTTCTGCTACATAGCTCTGGGGGAGAAAACGCCAGGCTGACTGGCAAGCACCTTTACCCACTGAGCTCTGTCCACCACTGACCTCGAACTTGTAATCTTCCACCTCTTGAGTGCTGGGATTGCAGGCAGGTGCCACCATGTCCACTTTATACAGCAATGAAGACTGAGCTCAGGGCTTTGTGCATGCTTGGTGAGCACCGAGGGGCTGAGCTGTATTTCCGAGTCTCTCCCCAATGTTTTAAAATTCCCTGAACAAAAACCGGATAGCCCTGCTAACAGCTATCTTAGGATAAGTAACAGCATGTGGAGAAGCCTGTCTTACCTTGGAATAGGTAACAGCATGACCCTGACATGTCACATATGGAATGTGAGAGTTCACAAGGTGCTGCTGGTATTAGGTGTCTTTCTGTGGGACACTGATATGGTATCACCGGGGACTGGGAATGTGGCTCAGTGGCAGAGTATACGACTAGCATAGATAGCTAGACCTTGCAAAGTCCACTTAGGAGGCAAAAGAAGGAAGGTCTGTGTGTTTGAGGTCAGCCTGGTTTACCAAGTGAGTTCTATGACAGTCAGGGCTATATTTTAAAATCATGTCTCAAGAATAAAACAAAACAAACACACAAAACACATTTTTAAAAAGAAAACAAGCATACATGTATGCCCAGTCCTTCATTCCCAAGGCTGGAAGGTTGCAGTGGTGTGGTGTTGACTGTAAAAAGAAGGCTGGAGAAGGACGTTTGAGATAACTTATTGGGTCAAGGGTATTGCCTCCAACCAACCCGAATTGTATCCCCAGGACCACACGGGGGAAAGCAATTCCTGACTTCCACTCCCACAGCGTGGCACGCATTACCCGCCCTGTTCCAGTACTTTTTTTAAAAAAATGTATTTATTTTTAAAGTTTAGGGATAAAAAGAGAGCAGAGAGAAGGGGGAAGGGCTAGAGGATGGTAGTCGATCGTAGGAGCGACCCATTCAGCACCACGGAAAGCTCCCAGACCGGCAAAAAAATGCTCAGCCTCTGGGCCCCGCCCCCTATTCAGTAATCCTTCCCACCAGGCCCCACCCAGACTTAAAACACTCTCACTCAGGTTCGTTCCAGGTTTTTTGGTGGTGGGTTTTTGTTTTATTTTGATTGTTGTTTTTGTTGTTTTGTTTTGTTTTTCAAGACAAAGAGTTTTTCTGTGTAGCCCTGACTGTCCTGGAACTCACTCTGAAGAACCAGGATGGCTTCGAACTCAAAAATCCTCCTGCCTCTGCCTCCCAAGTGCTGGGATTAAAGACGTGCGCCACCACTGCCCGGCGTTGTTGTTTTGTTTTGATTCTAGGCTGTTCTGAACTCTTTTGTAGACCGAAGTCCAGACTGGTCTCAAACTCCATCTGCCTGCCTCCGCCTCCTGCATGCTGGGATTAAAGTTTTGTGCCACCACACCCACTCTTCACTCAGTTTTAAGACTTGCAGGAATCCTGGGCTGAGAAGTCCAGCTTGCTCACACACAGTTTCTCCAACAGAAACACGGGATGGCCGGGTGGGAAAGAGGACTTTATTGGGATGTTAGTGAAGAAACGTGGGATGGTGAATTCCAGGGAGTGACATACACTGGGACCCAGGTCACCTTAAGGAGCAATAAATTAACGTAAAATAAATTAAGGTGAAGAGGTCCCTTGTGGGACAGGAGTTGGGGGTTTCTAAGGGTGTGGAATTTGGAACTAGGAAGGGGAAACAAGAATGAATTTGTCAAGATCTCCCTCCCCCACCGGAAGCTGGGAGTTGGGTTTGGGGGGCCGGAAGAAGGGCAGTAGGGCTCAGCTGAAGGCAGCTAGGGTAGGGGTCAAGGTCGTTCTTCCAGGAAGCGGTAGGTGGGGTTCTCATAGCCATGCCTCTGAAGTTCCCGGAGCTGCTGCTCCTCCAGGGTCAGCATGGGGTCCACCTGCAACAGGGCCAGGGGAGGGCTCAATGCATGGGGGCAGGGCTAGTTTTAACTCCGCCCCTCACCGCGATGTCTGCCCCTCACCTCCACCACTCCATGGCTGATAGTCCCATAGGGTTTCTTCTTGCGCAGAAGCAGCAAGGATAGGACAATGAGGGAGCCTCCTCCAGCTCCCATGATCAGCAGACCTGACAAGGCCTCTCGGGACACTCCAGTCCCGGAAGGAGCCTGGGGAGAAAGGAGACCGGACCAAGAGTATCTTTGAGGCTCACCAGGATCCAGGACACTGCGGCTTTGGAGGCCACAGCCTGGATGCCGACCTCTGACCTCGCCCCCAGAGGCCTCACTGCCTCTTCTTACCAGTTCATCCCGCTGGATATCTGACGAGTGGAACGGAAACCCCCTCGGGGCGGATGCATTCACCTGGGGAAGCAGGAGATGGCAGATGTCAGGGACCCCGGGGCTTAGACGAGTACCTCGCAGCCCAACACTAAGTCCATGTCCCCAGCAAGCTCTTTCCTGAAGCTGAGGGATCCAAGCCTCCAGAACCTCCCCTCCTCCCAGGGTCCAGACCCCCACTCACTTACCTTTTGCTCATACTGCTCCAGTGGAGTTAGCTTCCCTCTCCCAGAGGAGGATGACTCTTGATCTGTGGACCCTAGCCCACCCAAGTCACATCAGAAAGGGCACTGGATTCCTCTCCAGGAGCCCTGGGCTTCCTGCTATACGCAACCCTTTCCCTTTGTGGTTTAGGGTTCAGAGGGATTTGATGGCCGGGGTCTATGCTGTGTGACACTTACCTTTTGGAAGGGTCACTGGGGGATCTGCCAGCAGAGGAGACAAGATGAAAGGCGAAACAGTGAAGAGCAAGAAAGGGGAGAGAACCCCTCCAGAACCAAGAACCTCACAGAAGCCCAATACCCCCAGGTATCCCTCCTTATTCCTTCCCACCTGTTGTGGTGGCACAGACTCCCCCAGACCTTAGAGAATTAGAAAGAAGGTTGTATACTGGGTATGATAGTTCACACTTCTCTTATCTCAGCACTTGGAAAGCTACGACGAGAAGATCACGAGTCTGAGGCCACCTGAGGCTAAATAGTGAATTCTAGGCTAGCCTGAACTACAGAGTGAGACCCTGTAATCTGAGCTACTCAGGATGTTGAGTTCAAGGCCTGACAGGGGTACTTAGACTGTCTAAAAATAAATAAATGGGGTTGGCGGGGAGGAAAAAGAATACTAGGGCCAGCGCTGAATGGAAGGCCTTTTCTCTAGCTTAGCATGCACAAAGCCCTGGGCTCCCAACAGCTTCTTCCTTCTGGCCAAGGGATCTGACGTTGTAAAGGAAAGGGAAAGAGGCTTGACTCTCAAAGGCGGGAGGGATTCGGTATTCACTCACCATCCTTGGATTCGGGAGGCTGGAGGCTACCTTTGTCCTCACTGCTGCTCCCGGGCACAGAGGCGTCCAGTTCACTGGGACCCAAGTGTTCAGCAAGGAGAAGCTCCTCTGAGTGGACACACAGAAAGATAGCTAAGGCGGCGAGTGTGCGAAGACCACATCGGCGCAAGGGCAGGGACCCTCACAGCGGGATGGATGGGAGATTAGACAGACAGCAGAGACCGCAAGGTGATCCAGCAGGAAGGATTGGAGGCTGGACCTTCACTAGGAGCTAGGCATGGGCTGATTGGAAGGAAGTCACAGTAGGGGGCGGGGCTACGCAGGCTAACACTTTCCGGTCTTCTCGCTCTTGTGTAGGCTCCCTCTGTTGAATCCAGATTTGGTGACTCCTTCTAACCAGTAAAACCTGGGCTCAATAGCCCAGGGGTGTAGTTCAGTGGTGCACACAGCTAGCATATAAAAGGTTCTGGGCTACCCAGTACTACCCAGTTTTGTTTTTTTGTTTTTTTTTCTTTTCTTTTCTTTTGAGACAGGGTTTCTCTGTGTATCCCTGGCTGTCTTGGAACTGGCTCTAGACCAGGCTAGCCTCAAACTCAGAGACCTGCCTGCCTCTGCCTTCCAAGTGTGGGATTAATGGTATGTACCACCACACTTGGCACTACACATTTTTTTGAGGAGAGTAGGGCCAATGTATGGCTGTATCCTGACACTGGGGAAACAGAGACTGGAGGACTGTGAATTTGAGAGCTGGCCTGAGCTACGTGGTTCCAGGCCAGCCTCAGTTACAGAGCAAAATCTTGTCTTAAGAAGCCAAAGGCTAGGGATGTGGGGATGGTAAGGCACTTGCCTATCTGTGTGCAGTCCTGACTCCATCCCTGGTGCCATTAAATTAATTAATTAATTAATTAATTTTTAAAAAATCTTGCCAGGTGTTGGGGCACAAGCCTATAACCCCAGCACTTGGAAGGCAGAAGCAGGAAGGATTGCTCAAAGTTCAAGGCTAGCCTGATCTAACATAGTGAGTTTCAGACTAGTCAGTGCTGCAAAGTAAGACCCTATCTCAAAACAAAGAAACAAACAAAAAACAAAAACAAACCACTGTTGTAATTAATCTGTACAATTAATTGACTACTAGCCATACCACCAAAGGAAACCAGTCCAGACCAGACAGAGGAAAATGATTCAAATTAATTGAAAAGGAATTGACTCTTAATTTGAACTACCAAGTTCTAGGGTGATTTAAGTGAAGGATGGGACGTTGAGGGTTGGGAGTCAAAGTCTGCCCTTGGAGATCTGAAGTTCAGGACAAAAGTAACAGGCACTTACGGATCTGTGGCCGCAGCTCCTGAGCCAGGTGAGGGTTCTGGTCGAGCAGCCCCAGGCTCTGATTCATTCGCTCTTCAATCACCTGAAGGTGGGTCTGGACCTGTAGGGGAGTGAGCACGAGGGATGAAGCAGGCAGCACGGGCTGGAGAAGAATGGGATGAAAGGGGAACTCAACGGGCGCCGTGAAAATGGAACATGGAGCAAGAACAGGAAGTAGGGCATAAGGGTCAGACACCCAGCCACAGGGGAAGGAAACTAAGGCAGGAGAAATGGGATGCAGAGAAAAGGAAGAGGAGATGTGTACAAGACGAGGGGTTCAAGGCTTGGACAGAGGAAAATAGTACTGGAGGCAAGATGACAGTAGGCTACAAAGAAAAAGAAAAAAAGAATATATACATATATATATATATATATATATATATATATATATATATGGAGAGAGAGAGCTGGGTGTGATGGTGCATGCCTTTAATAGCAGCGTTTGGGATGCAGAGGTAGATCTCTGTAAGTTCAAGGATAGTCTGGTCTACATAGCAAGCTCCAGGGGCAAACAGGATTACTATATAGTGAGTAGTGAGACCCTCTATCCAAAAGCAAAAACAAAGGGAGAGAGAGAGAGAGAGAGAGAGAGAGAGAGAGAGAGAGAGAGAGAGAGAGAGAGAGAGAGATGGTACCAATGGAGAAAGTAGACTCATGGGTCAGAGGGAGAAAGCAGGGCTGGAGGAACACTTGTGGGGCTGTGGGGGAGGCGGCAGGACTCGGCCCAGAGGATTCACAAAGGAATCAATGGCTCCTGGGCAAGGCTTGCTATTCAGGAGCAGAGAGGAGAGCATCTATGAACCAAATGAGAATGTCCAAGAAACCAGAAGTAGATAGAAGCTTAGTGCATACAGCAGAGGTTCCAGGGAAAACAGGGCTAGGGAGGAATGCTGTGGGACAAATTCCAGGATCAAGGGAAAGGTTTCTGGGAAAGGAAGTAAAATCCAAGGGCTAGGAAACAGGGATCCAAGAGACAGGAAATAGGATTCCAAGGGACAGGAAGTGGGAATCCTGAGGGCAAGAAGGGAGTCAAAAGAACAGTATGATAGGTGTGTACTCACGCATACGTGTGAGTGAGTGCGCGTGCGTGGGTGCTTGTGCATGCTTTAGGGGCAGTTGTCCAGCATCAAGAAGCTGGGATTTGGGGTTGGAGAGATGGCTCAGCAGTTAAGAACACTGCTCTCCCAGAAGTGCTGGGTTCTATTCCCAATAACCCCACATGGTGGCTCACAACCATCTGTAATGGGATCTGATGCCCTCTTCTGGTGTGTCTGAAGAGAGTGACAGTGCACTCATACACGTTAAATAAATAAATAAATCTTAAAAAAAGAAGAAGTTGGGATTTGAGGGATAAGAATGGAGGGACTGGAAAGGGTCTAGGGACACAAAGGGGACGTTCCAGGCATAGTGAAGGGTTCTAAACTGAAAATGAGGGCCAAGAAAAGAATCTGGGGCCTGGAGAGATGGCTTAGCCATTAAGAGCACTTGCTGCTCTTCCAGAGGACCCAGGTTCAATTCCCAGCATCCACATGGCTTACAAGTCTGTAACTCCAGTTCTAGGAGACTCAACACCCTCTTCTGGCCTCTTCACAGACCAGGCATGCATGTGGTAAACAGATAAACAAGCAAAACACTCATCCATGGAACATTTCTTAGAGGGGGAGTGGGTGGGAGGAAGAAAGGAGGCTGGGTTAGCATCCGGGGACCGGAAGCATGTGGTACCTGAAAGCGCATCTGCTGGGCTTTCTCAGGATCCACTGCGGCCACGTGCTGGTAGTGCCTCAGAGTGTGCCTCTGCTCTTTCTGCTCGGCGCGCAGGTAGCGCCTCAGGGCCATCAGAACTCGCTCAGCCTGTGGAAGGGACCAAGGCTGTTCCAGGCTGATCCTCATCCTTCTCAACTGGTGTTTGCCCCACCCCTACCTTCCCATACCTGAGGCGGATCGCCCTGTAAGGCTGCCAGGAAACCTTCCAGGGCTGCTCGGCGCTGGTCATTGATCAGAGCGATGACTCTGGTGGCGTGGGTCTCCACCAGGCGTTGCCGTTCACCAGACACTTGTTCTTCCAGGGTCTGCAGAATGGACTGGAAGTGCTAGGGAGAGGTGCAGAAGTAGGAAAGAGAGCAGGTGGGTGAAAACCTGAGTAGATGTGAATCTAGAACAAAGAGGGTGGGCTTCAGTGGGTCTCCCTCCGGACAGCGACAATCTGGGATGGGAGGTTCAATGGAAGGGATGGGCTGCTGGGTCAGGCAGAGTTGGGGGCGGGGGCCTAGCCTGAGGGTGTAGGCTGTACTTAGGTGGGAGCAATCTAAAAGCAGAAATGGTCAGTTAAAGAGAAGGCAGGCTTGGGCTGCTCCAACCCAAAAGACAGGCTGAGCCTCCAAAACGGTAATGGAGTGGGGCTCAGGACTGGAGGCTGATCAAGAGAATTCTACATAGGTAGGGTCTCCCAAAGGCAACCAACCACAGGTAAGTGGGGCCAAGAGTTAAGAAGCTGGGTTTGTTAGAGAAGGACCAGAGGGACACAACCAACTACAGCGAGGGGACGGGGGCGGGGGGGGGGTTGTCTAGCTTTGATGGAAAAACTTTAGAGAAAGGACTGGCCATGACTCCCTGTTTGAGAGAGGATTCCAAAGCCAGCCTCCAGGGGGCAGTGCTGGCTCAGCAGCATGCACCAAGCCCTGGGCTCCATTCTGAGTAGAGGCAGTGCCAAATGTAAGGGTGGGACTGGGAGGAAACAGGTGAGTTGAAAGGAACTGAAATGGGCGGAGTGGCCCCCAGTAGTGGGCGGGGCATGAGAGAGTCAGGAGAGAGGAGGGAGGAGGGAGGAGGAAGGAGTCCTACCTCATTCAGGGCCTGCCTGTCTGCCTTTGGCAGGTTCTTAGATTGGCTGTCAGCCATGGCCCATTCACGCATCACCTAGGGGTGGATGGGGACACTTCAGGATCCAATGATCTATCCTGCTCCACACAGGGAGTCCCCCTACTCATCTCCAAGGTCTAAGAGGACAAAGATCACCTAATACCGCTGAACTTCGGGTTCCCAAGAGGGAACAACCAGAGGGTTTATTTATTGTTTTATTTCTTTAGAGACAGGTTCTCATGTAGCCAGGCTGGTCTCAAAGTCATTATATATTTGAGCCTGGCCTTAACCTTCCAATCCTCTTGCCTTAGCCTCTCAGGCATGCAGATTAAGGCATCTGATATTACATCCAACCAGCTCCAATGGAATTTAAAGTGGATTGTGCCATAGACCAGAGTGCCTATGGAATCTGGTGGCATTTCAGGGATCTGCAAGGCAGATCAGTAATCCACTGCCTGAGTGTGGGCTCAGGTCGGAGGATGCTTGGCTATCCTTAGGGGGAGTGTCAATAAAGAATTTCCCTGTGTTTATGGAATCCTGCTGGTTTCCCAGTCTCATCACCTCATTAATCTGGCGCATCCTACGCTCCTCCAGGTCCATCTTGGCCCTCAGGAAACCCTCATGTTCGCCGATTTCCCCAGGCATGCCAAAGTAAACATCCACACCATCAGTAGGTCTTGGGGTGGGAGTGACTGCAAGACAAGGGGTCAGGCAGGCAGGTCACTTTCCCTCCCTGAGAAGTGCATTGCCCGGGATGCACTAGATACCAGCATGCATCCAGTTTAGTCTCGGTTGTTGTTGGACTCCATCATGTCATCTTCAAAGCAACGTCTGTCAAATGACCCCTCTTCCGGGCATCCCTTTTTGAGCCCTCTCCCCCTTCATTCTTCACAGACTAATCTACCATATCCAAAGCCACAGCTATCTCTTCCATTTCCCCCAGCTGTGCCCCTTCCCACTAGGTCACTCCTAAAGGCACCCCAATACTCCCCCAAATACCCAAACCACAAATGCTGAAGAGGGAGGGGGCAGAGGAAGCTGCCTCACCTCTGCTAACCATGACAGGGGTGTGGGAGCTGGGAGGTGGGGCCCTTTCTTCCTCCTCTTCCTCTTCTTCTTCAGCCTGAGGGGGCTCTACGAAGTAATCGTCTACTGGCTGAGGGAAAGATTCCACCTCCTCTTCATCCTCACCTCCCTCTGCTCTGCCCCCCAGGGGCCAGGACCGGGTAGAGGGGTCACTGAAGGAGCAGAAGACTCAGCCAGTAAGATCTCCAGAGAGGCTCCCAGGCTTCCATGCCCGGCCTCGAGAGCCTTGGGGGTGGGGGGTGGGTACAGAAAGAGTTTCTGTCACTCACCCAGCTGCCATCCCAGATGGGTTGGGAGTTGCGGGAGGTGGACAGCATACATACTCCACACCTCGGAACCGATCAGAGCCACAGGGCAAAAGCATGCCAGAGCCATGCAGGATGAGGCCCTGAGAGCTGCAGGCCTGCAGGAAGAGGAGGCCCGGAGGTCAGGAGGACCTGGTTGGAGAGTGTGGGCAGAAAAGCCTGGAAGCTGGGCTCTGGAAGTGGCTGAGGAATGGACTGCCTACATCCAAGTTTGAACGCTTGGGGTCTGGAAGGAAGGGCCTAGATTCCCAGGTCCTAGGGTTAGGAAACAGGCAGGACAAGGACCTAACCTCCTGAGCCTCCTGATGCCTCCTGGTTGAACTCTCACACTGGTCCATACGCTCCTGGTGCAAGAACCGACAGCCTTCGGGCACTAACAGGGCTTCACTCACGAATTCACCAGCTGGGGAATGGGAGACACCAGAATCATAATAGCCCAGGCCTGCCCTCCTCAGAGGCCAGGCATTCATAGCTTTCTCAGCCCATCACCCAGACTTCAAATGTAGACCAGAGTCATCTCTGGGAGACTCCCACTTCACCTCAGTTCCCACCCCTCCCCCAGCGGGTGACTCACGCAGGCAATGGAAGGGCACAACCTCATGGTGGGGGTGGGCACATCTGCCACTCCGGGTACCCCCACACCAACGCTCCATCGGGATGGCCTGTGCAGCCTGCTCCACACGTGCTATGTGCAGCTCGGGGTACATCTGTAGGACACAATGTGTGTGGGAGGAGGTGGGGGGGAAATCAACCTACTGGCTGACCCCCACCCTCTGCATCTCTCATTTTGCAGCAGTACTGGGGATTGAAAACCCCCCCCAGAGCCTTGTACATGCCAAAGCAATGTTCTACCACCAAACTCCTACATGTCCAGCCCTCTTTTCACTTTTTATTTTGAGACCAGGTCTCCTTACATTTCCTAAACTGGTCTTGAACTCATGTTGTAGCTTAGGAGGGCCTTTAATTTGTGATCCTTCTACCTCAGCCTTTCCAATAACTGGGATTATGGGCCCGTGTCACCAATCTCAGCTTGAGCAGTTCGTTTTTACGTGTCTTGGTTCCTAAGGACATCCCCTGGGCCTTCGTCTCTTGTCTATAGAACTAACAGGTTAATTTGTAAGCCTCAGATGCTAAACTTCGGGTCCACTGGTCATATCCCCTAGTGGTCTCCCTTAAGTTCACCATCCTCAGGAGGGCTTGATAAAGGTCCCCAGGCTTTTTCATGCCAAACTCAACTTCTCTGAGCCCATGTTTGAAGGCGACCCTGCTCGGCAATCAGGTTTCTTGCTCAATATATCTTGCCTCTTTCACTTCCTGCCTTTCTCTGTTTAGCTACTAAGTAACTCTTCTTTGTATTAGCCCCGCCTTTTCATTGCACATCTCTTAGGCAGGCAGCCACTCTCATTGGGCTCTAATGAGATTCGCTTACTGAATCTTGTTGGTTTAAAAGGTCTTTTGATCTAAGCCCTGCCTCTCTTTCGGCCACGCCCACTTACACTCCCACTTTTTCTAAATGGATCCATAGATTCCTAAACCCTGCCACTCTTCAGGCGATCTTGATTAGTCCATGGGGGGGGGGGGTTGGTTGGTTGGTTGGTTTTTTTGGTTTTTTTTTTTTTGGTTTTTTTTTTTCAGTCTCCACCGCCGCCCCGCGGCCCCTAATTTCTCAAAATAGGTTTGCGCTGGCCCCTTAGGAGGGGCCTCTTCACTGACCACAGACCCCCCCCCCCAAGCTTTCCCTGGCTTTACAGATTCTCTCATCTCCCTAGGCTCTGCCAAGTCCAGCTTCCTCAAGGGCGACCCCGCCCCAGCTTGGACCCACTTTCTCATTGACCACGCCTCTCCCCGTGGGGTCCCGCCCACCTGTCTGCAGTACTCCAGCACGCGCTGCGGGTCCAGAAGACAGCGTCGTGATCGCTGTGGGTCTGGTTCCCAGCGGCCGGTGCGCAGGTCCCGGTGAAGGGTTAGACGCCCACATAGTCCAGCCACTTGAGCCGACCCCGGAGCCTGGGAATGAAGGCAGATGGGGCAGTGAGGAGCCAGGGCAACGTTGTCATCTGTGTTGTCTGGTTCTTTGCTCCCTAAAACTCAGATAGGGCTCCTGCCCCTATCTCTAGCACCAGTTCCTTCTAAGCACCTCCTGAGTGGAGAGACCGTTCCCTGGGAAACAAATCCCGTGGGGCTGGAGCGCCCCAGCTCTCCCGTTGCTATGGTGACCCGGGTCCCCCTCCCCGCCCCGTTTCTCGCGGCCTTGTTGCTGAGAAGACAGGCTCCGCCCCCGCCCCAGAGGCTTGGGTCTGAAGCCTTAAGGGGTTAAACTTGAATCGTGTTGGGGGGCGGGGGAGGGGGCGAACCCAGGCGTTCTGGCCCCTCCTCCCTCCATCCCCAGTTCAGGTTCCCACTGAGGGGGTGCAAAGACGACAGGGCCCAGCTTCCCAGCAGGCCTGCACATCAGACCTTTAAGGACTAGAGGAGCTATATCCGGATTGAGTAGTGGGTGGAGGCCCGGACTCCTGGATGTTTGAGGGCAGAGGGTTCATGTGGGTCCAGAGGATACAAGGGACCTGGGTTCTTAGAGCCAAGCGCCTGCTGCCTGGTGCGTCCTACGCTTAGGTGGGCAGGTCTTGGGGCTTTGTCGTCTAGGGGTGCTCTGGATTTCTTGGACTAGAGGCTCTTGGAAAGAGCCAGGTCCGACGATGCGGGTGGGAGGGGGCAGGGACGTCAGACGATGGAGGAACCTAGGAAAATCTACAGTTCGGATCGCGTGGGACAGGCCACCTGGCCAAAAGGACTGCGGTGGCCGTCCTGTGTCCAGGTCGAGGCCCGGTCCCGCCCCTTCCCCATCCCCAGGACCCGGCCGGGCCTCACCTCGGCCGCGCTGGGGCTCCCACCGGCCAGGTTCCCGACGGCGAGCTGCGCGCGCAGAAGCAGCAGTGACAGTGGCAGCAACAGCGGCAGCGGCGGCGGTCGCCAGCGGCGACCCTGATCGCGAGCGGCGGGGCTGGTGGGCCCCATGTCTGGGCCTCGGGCCCTCACGTCCCCTGCGCTCCCGCCCGGCCCTACCCGGCCCCAGCGGTGACAGGAGCTCCCAGCGCCACCGCCGCCGCCGCCTCCTCCTCCCGCCGCCCCCGGGCTGCGCCGGCGCCGCCAGCCCCGCCCCACGCCGGCCCCGCCTTCCCAGCCAGGACAATAGCGTGGCGGCTCTGCGCACTGAGAGGCTCCGGAACCCCGGGAGGGAGCCTGCGCCGCCAAGTCCCAGCCCCTCAAGATTCCAGGTGTCACTGTCCGCGTGAAGGCCAGTCACTAGGTTCAGTCCTGGGCGTAGCCGTATTCTGGACTTTCATCCTTGGCCTTCTCTTCTGGCAAACGCAGACACCCAGCATCAGCTTTGTCCTCCTCCAAAGATGCCAGAATCCATGGGGGTGGGGGTCTTCCATAAATTCCTCTCTTGAGGTCCCAGGAATATAGACCTCCGAATTTTCCCAGTCAAGAATTTAGGGAGTGTTCTAGGAATGCCTGTAATCCCGGCACCTGAGAGGAGGGGGCGGGAGGATAGGAGTTTGAAGCTAGCCTACCTACATGCAACCCAGTCTCAAAAGACAAAACACAGCTACAGCTAGGTAAATCTGCTCCCTTCCAGGCCTCTTCTGTCTCAGGACCAGAGGCCAAGTCTTCCACCCTTGCTTCCTCAAACCTAGGAAGCCTTCCTGCCCTGATTGCCAGGTGTCTGGATCTTCAAATACTCCCTCCAAAAATCCATGACTAAAGCCCTAGACCCTTTCTTTACAGATGACTAGACCAGCACCTGAGGACCACTGTGTGGAGTCCCCAATTCTCACCCTTTCTTAGGACCACCTCAAGTCTTCTGCCTAAAGGGTTCACTGTTTTATCTTAAGTGAGTGTACAATAGTCTAATCCACCCCCCCCCAACTGAAGCAGCGTAGATGTGTGTGTGTGTCTGTATGGTGTGGACCGGCCCACATTTGTCTGTCTTTCTGCTTTGTGTGTGTGCATCTCTGTGGATGTGGGCGGGACGAGGTAGTGGTATACTATTAAAAGAGTCTAAAGTGGAACGGTGATGTGCACCTGTAATCCTAAAGGGCCTGAGGCAGCAAGATCAAGAGTTCCAGGCTAACCGCTGAGAGAAGGCTCAGTGATGAAAAGCACTGGATGCTCTCTCAGAAGACCCGGGTTCAATTCCCAGCACCCACACTGTCTATAGCTCCAGCTTTAGGGGACCCATCCCTCTGTTCTGGTCTCAGGGACCAGGCATGTATATAGTGTACAGTAACACATGCAGGCAAAACACCCACACAAGTAAAATAAAAATAACAGATCTTAAAATACAGAGAGAGAGAGAGAGCCAGCCTACAGCAGCAAGCCAGTAGCAAGGAGCTGAGGAAGGACTTAGGACATCATCGCTACTGCCACCCTACGCACGAGGGGCGAGGGAGGACTAGATACAGTACAACCTTTGTGGGCCTCTTCATTCATGGAAAACACCAGGAGACTCCTCCAAGTGAAAGAAAATTAAAATTCAAGGTCCATGCATGACTCATGTGGTGTGTGTCAGTTAGTTAGGAGGGCTTTTGGGCCTAGGGCAAAAAACAAAGGCTATAAAGTCATTCCAGGAACTGGCTAGCCATAAAAGGTAGGGAAGACATACCAGGACGTCTGGATTAGCCGGGCGTCTCCCTATCTCCCGCCCTTCTGACATGGGTTAAATGTTAACTAGATGCTCTGCTGTTACCTCGCTCTGCACATACAGTTTGCTGATGTTTAAACTGTCCAATTGTGTGAAGCCACGCCAATTCTTCCCCTACCCCCACTCTTTTCCTATATAAACCCCTAACTTTTGAGCCTCATGGTCGATTCCTCTGTCTCCTGCGTGAGATACTTGTCGGCCCGGAGCTCCGTCATTAAACTACCTCGTGTGTTTGCATCAAGACAGTCTCTCATGATTCCTTGGGTGTGCGTGCTATCTTGTGACTCAGGTAGGGGTATCCCCATGGAGCTCTTTCACAAGCACATTTGCGTCTTTGCCTCCCCCTTTTATTATTAAACATAAATATTCTTAGCCCAAGAGTCCCCTTCATTTCTTTTATTTCCACCCTACCCCATTCCTTAGTTTCAATTCTTTCTGTATCATTAAGGAAGGAGTCAAGTTAGTGGCCATTTTGATTCCCAGAGAATGAACAGCCATGTAGGCTATACTTATTGGCCAGGACGCGGTGGGGGTGGGGGTGGTGGATTATTTCTTTCATCTTGATTTGTCTTATGTTATCCTTCCTCTTGATGCAGATGGTCATATATCTTCTCTACTGGCTGGAAAGGCCTTCCATCCATATACCTAGTTCCCATCTTTGTCCCTCTGCAAAGTATTTAGTCATTTAGTCACCATCTTGAATGTCTTTCTCATGGGAAGGTGGCCATATTGTTCCCACTTGGAGAATCCACTTTGGCTGAACTGAGTGTACACCAACAGTCCTGATGCTTGTAATGATCTTTCCCTCCTTCAGTGTTCAGTTTTGGAGGGGTTGGTCATCGACTTGTTCTGACTCCCCAGAAATCTGGACAACACACTATATGGCAAACAGAAGATTCCAAGACCTTTCACTTGGAGAGATGGATTCACACATGAGTCTGGAGACGCTGGTGGCTGGGTGGAGACAAGGTAGCATACGGGAAGGGGGGAGTTCCAGAGCTCAAATCTGGGGGTCCAAAGGATGTGGGTTTCATGTAGCTGGTGAAGGCACGGGGATGGGGGGTGGTAAGATAACCTGCCCGAGCTCTGTACAGTCTGCAGGGAGGGACTAAGTCCAGATGTGGCTTGAAGTCATAGTAAGTAGGAGTCCCTGGGAGACCGATCGGAGAGGGTGGTGGCAAGAAGAGACCTCCTCCAGGAGCTTCCCCAAGGCTAAGGCTCACACTGACCCCTCGAACCTTGTAGTAACCGTTGGTTGGATCCTGAGGAACAAATGAGAGTTGGTAAGGAATGTGTGTAGAGAGGTAAGGATCATGGGGGGAAAGACACACAGAGCTACAGTTAGATCTAGAGATTCGCATGGAGGCAAAAAGCCAAAGAGCAGAGCCAGAGACTCCCAGACAGAGAGCTATAGACCAGCATGGAGATGGTGGCGTGGTGCTGGCTTCCTAGAACAAGTGAGGTCGGGCTGAAACTGGGGAGGGAGGAAGATGAGGATGGGAGAGGGAGGGAGGGAGGGAGGGAGGGAGAGAGAAAGAAAGGAAGAGTGGCTTTCGGGTCAAGAGAAAAACACACTTAAGTATAGACAAGAAGGTTTTAACTAGGATTAGGGGATGTAATCGGTCAGTAGAGCACTTGTCTAGCTTGTTCAAGGCCCTTGGTTTGATTCCCAGTACTACATAGAGTCAATGTGGAGGCACAAGCCTTTAATCCCAGCACTCGGAAGGATAACCAGGAGCTTATGATCTATCCTGGCTACAGACTCCATTTGAGGCCCTCCTGGGATGCTCAAGAGTCTGTCCGAAGGAAAAGTCAGGACAGGGGCTTTAGAATGGGAGCCAGGGCTGAAATCAATGTGTCTGTCCTAAGACAGAATTCCAAAGTAGGGATGTCTTTGAGGGAATGTGAGGGTAGGGTGGGACATTGTGAAAGGAAGACCCCTGTCTGGAAGGTAGCAGCTGAACAAAGAGAGACTTAGAGGCATAAAACACGGCAGATGGGGAAAGAAGAAACCAAGGCAAAATGAAACAATAACAGAAGCTGATGTTGCAGCTGGTGAGCTGGCCCAGGAGGTGAGAGTGCAGTTAAAGGCAGGTCTTTTGCGGGGAGGGGGGAGGGAGGCTTATGACAAGGCTTCTCTGTGTAGCCCTGGCTGTCCTTCCACCATATCATAATGAACTCGGCTCATAAAGCTTGGCAAATGCCTTTACCTGATGAACCATCTCTCCCTCACTTGTTTGCCCTTTTGATTCAGTTTTATTATATTATATTATATTATATTATATTATATTATATTATATTATATTATATATTTGTTTGTTTGTTTGTTTATCTTTATTGAGACAGGGTCTCTCTGAGTATCCCTGACTGTCCTGGAACTCACTCTGTAGACCAGGCTGGCCTCACACTCAGAGATCCTCCTGCCTCTGCAAAGGCCTGTGCCACCACCACCGGCAAAGGTCTTAAGGTGATGGAATTAAAAGGAGAAGAGAAGCAGAGAAACTGCCAAATGTGGTGTTCAGGTCTGAAGTTTGCAACCCCAGCAATCCAGCGGCTACAGGAGAAAGACTGTGCAGAGTCCAAAGCCAGCTACAGGGAGACCCTGTCTCCATAGAGCTGTTCTGGCAGTGAGCTCCTTCCCCAACACTCACCTTTGTCTCCAGAGCCTCTTTTTCCTCAAGAACCAAATCACTGTGGTCTCTGTGCACAATGGGACCCTGGGGGGGGATAGTGATAAGCCATAGTCAGAAGATCATCCGATCTATCCCTCTGCCAGATCCTGAAGTCTTTCATGGCCTTCTTAGAGAAGAGAGCTTAAGGCTAGACTTAACAACAAAGAAGGCTGTGAGAGCACATTGAGCCACAAGATAACTGTGGAGAAACACACTTGCAATTGTGAGGATACTGTGGGTCTGGGGTCATCATGTTTAAGACTGGGGCCAAGCTGGTTATAATGGTACATGCCTTTACTCTCAGCACTCAGGAGGCAGAGGCAGGAGGATATCTGATTTGGAAGCCAGCCTGGTCTACATAGCTTGTTCCAGGACAGCCGAGGCTACATAGAAAAACCCTGATTCAAACAACAACAAAAAGCCTAGGGCCATACTTGAGTTTGAGGGTGGGTTGGACTGGGTTATTATGTTGGTCTGGGAGTACAGTGGGATGTGGAGGCCCAGAATCTTACCCGGTCCTCACTGCTGCCTGTCTCCTCCTCAGGGCCACGTGAACTGGAACCCTCACTGCTTCCTGGGATCCGGACCAAGTTCTTTTGCTTAGAGAGAGAGCCTGAGGCCCAGGACGTGAGAAGCATTGGTAAGGAGGAAGTGACCAGTACTTGAAACAGAGCTAACTGAACAAAGTGTGCTACGAAGGTTGGGAACCAAGGAGAACTCGGGCCTGGGAGAGATGGGATAGAGCTGGGGTGACCCCAAGGAAACTGAGCAGGACTAGGGATAAGATGAGCCCATGCAAGCATTGGGAGCCAGGAATTGGAGCCAGGTCCCAAGGCTGTCAGTCAAGGGTGTCAATCAAGGGGATGGGCCTGGACAGGGGATGGAAAGGAGTAGGGTTGGGACTGAGGCAGGTTCAAGGCACTGATACTTGCCATGGCGCCAGCAGCAGAGGACCACTCCAGTGATGACCATAAGGAGTGAGGTGGCTGCAGAAGCTGCACCAGCCACAATCCGGACAGTAGGCAGCAAGTCTGTAGGGAGCAGATGGGGTGTGTACAGTGGGCAGCTAGTCTGTAGGGAGCAGATGGGGTGTGTACAGTGGGCAGCAAGTCTGTAAGGAGCAGATGGGGTGTGTACAGTGGGCAGCTAGTCTGTAGGGAGCAGATGGGGTGTGTACAGTGGGCAGCTAGTCTGTAGGGAGAAGATGGGGTGTGTACAGTGGGCAGCTAGTCTGTAGGGAGCAGATGGGGTGTGTACAGTAGGCAGCAAGTCTGTAAGGAGCAGATGGGGTGTATACAGTGGGCAGCTAGTCTGTAGGGAGCAGATGGGGTGTGTACAGTGGGCAGCTAGTCTGTAGGGAGCAGATGGGGTGTGTACAGTGGGCAGCAAATCTGTAGGGAGCAGATGGGGTATGTACAGTGGGCAGCTAGTCTGTAAGAAGCAGATGGGGTATGTACAGTGGGCAGCTAGTCTGTAGGGAGCAGATGGGGTGTGTACAGTGGGCAGCTAGTCTGTAAGGCGCAGATGGGGTGTCCTGAGAAGGCTGATTCAAAGACGGGGCAGCAAGGAAACAGGGGCTCAGGGCTTGGGTTTGGGATCCCTGGGTTCAAAGGGCTGCTAATCTTGGGATTTCCCCAGATTTGTAAGTGTGCTATGTCTGGTGTCTGAGGACCCATGAATTTGGGGATTCGAAGCTTGAGAGTATGTGAATTAAAAATCCCTTGGCAAGTCACTTCTGTAATCACAGCTCTTGGGATAACACAGGGGGATTGCCAGTAGTTGAAGACCAGCTTGATCAATCTGAGACTCTGTCTCAAAAACAAAAACAAAACTCTAATAACAAACAAGGCTGGCAAGATGGCTCAATGGATAAAGGTGCTTACTATCAAGTCTAGTGCCCTGGGCTACAGTGGGTTCGATCCTGGGGATTCACATAATGAAAAGAGAGAACTGATTCCCACAGGTTATCCTCTGGCCTCCACATGCTCACTGAGGCAGGAACATGACCCTCCACATAAACAGAGAGAGAGAGAGAGAGAGAGAGAGAGAGAGAGAGAGAGAGAGAGAGAGAGAGAGAGGTAAATGTAAGCAAACAACGTAACTGTAGGGATGCTTAGAACTTGAGAACTTGAGAGTCTTTTATTGCGCAATTCCCCATATTTATAGATTCCTAGTATGGAATGGTGTCTCCATTTAAGGTTCTGTACTTGAAAGAATTATTGATTTGGTGGTCCTATGATTCAAGAAATTCATAGGGCTTTTTTGTTTTGTTTTCATTCTATTTTAAATGCTATTGTACGTATGTATATGTGTTGGGGTATAGGAATGGAGGTCAGAGAACAGCTTTGGGTTATTGGTTCTCTCCTACCACGTGGGTTCTGAGTGCTGAACACTGGCCATCAGACTCGGTGGCAAGTGTCTTTACCTGCGGAGCCACCTCACTGTCCTAAACTCGTAGTTTTGAGATTCGCTAGGTTTGGGGAGTCTGCATTTAAGAAGCTTTATACTTTGGTAGCTTCAGTCCTAGCTGTGTTTGTGGGGTTTGGAGTGCTCAGGTTTAGGGGTCTTTGGGTCAGTAACTCACCTCTACGGCCCAAGTGGATCTGGACCCGTCCCTCACCTAGCCGGTTGCGGGCACTGCAGTTGAAGCCGGTGGTAAAGTCGGACTCCTGGGTTCCGGAAATGTGTAGCACAGAAATAAGGCCGGGGCCCTGTCCCCCCTCCACTTCCGGGGCTGGGAAGGCTTCCACTAGGAACCTGCCCAGTGAGCCTGCCTCCAGGAAGCCCTCGTCCCAAGACCAAACCTAAGAGCCAGGTTGGAGGGGAAGAAAAAGTCAAAGTCAGTGAGAAGCCTGGGAAAGAACAGAGGGGCTGGTGGGACGCGTGTGTGTGTGTGGGGGGGGGGGGGTGTCAGTGCCAGGTGTGGGAGGGCTGGTGTGTCATAGAGGTGAAGGTCCTTTCCTTACCACGGAGTCTGGGGCAGGGGAGGCAAACACCACACACTGGAGGCGAGCAGGACCCCTCAGAAAGGCTGGTGCAGGGTACGGGGCTGTCACTACAGGGGGTGCTGGAATGGAAACTATGGACCATTAGACACAGGTCTCGACCTCTCCAAAACTAATTCTGAATAAAGCGAGGTCAGACCCAGGCACTGTAATTTCAAAAAAAAAAAAAAAAAAAGCCACGCTTCTCTACTTACCAGAATAGGCCTGCCTCTTCTTCAACAAGTCCAGCTCCAATCCTAATCCCTATAACTTCCTTTCAACGCTCACCACCTTCTCGTCCCACCCCCTGCCCACGACCCTCGACCCTCGGGTTCTCTCACCGTTCACAGTCAGCCTCGCCTGCGCTTTGCCGCCTCCCAGACCCGTTCGCCTCGGCTCAGCCCTGCATACATAGTCGCCCGCATCCTCCAGTGCCACGGAAGGAAGCCGCAGCGTGGGCCCGGAGCTCAGCACCTACCACAGGGAAGGGGCATCAGAGACAAGCCCCGGAGAGGAAGCTCCGTCCAGTTCCAGCTACTGTCACAAGCCCCAGAGCGAACTCCACCTGAGAGCCACCCAGACGGGTCCAGGTTATTCGTGGAAGTGGGTTCCCGCGCCAGACACAGCTAAAGGAGGCATCTTTCCCCACGTCCACGGACACGGACTTCGGTTTTGCCTGCAGAATGGGTCCATCTGGAGGAGAGAGCGGAGTTAGGTGGAATGAGCCCCTGACCCAGGATCTGCTTCTCTAAAACACTAGTAGGTCCAAGTGTAGGTCTCTAGCAACACCTACCACTAAATGTCCACGCCCACAAGCCTCGCCCCCACCCCGCTTCGCTTCGATCTTGTAACACCGCCAAACCCAGTCCTACACCTGTCCTAGCCCCGCCTTCTTGTAGGCCACGCCCACCTCGGCCACACCCACGGCCTCGCCCCTTCTCACACAACACTTCCAGCGCCGTGCTGCGGTTGGCGCTTCCGACCGCGTTGCTGACCTCGCAGGACACCGGCTCAGTCAGGAAAGTGGCATCTGCAACGACCTCCAACCTTGGCCCACGTGCCCCGAGCACCGGGGATCCCCCCTTCGCCCACCTGCGGAGACAGGGACGTTATTAATGTCGTCCTAGCTCTCCTCAACTGCTAGAGACAAGTTACATTTTCCCTCACCTGTAGCCGGTGACAGGCGGCTGGGCAGTGGCTTGACACAGGAAAGTCACCTTCTCTCCCTCCTGCACAGTCTGGGGTTCAGCAGACAGAGTCACCATTGGGGGATCTGTGAGAGTTGGGTGTGGATCGCTAGCTCTCTTTTCCTTCTGAGGCAGAAGCTGGGCTTTCAGTTCCCAATACTCCAGCGTGCCACCCCTCTGCTCTCTCCTTCCTTTATCACACACAGGAGTTCAGACCCACCCCTGGTCTTTCCAGGACCAATTGCACTCACACTGAAGGCTCAGTGTAACAGCTGTGTCCCTCCCTGTGGGCAGGGCCTGGCTTCGCGCTCTGCAGATCAAGGTGGCGCCATCGTCGTGACTGGAAGGGGTCAGGAATAAGGTGTTTTCCACTGTTCCAGTGGCCTTGTCCTTCAGCGTGGTCTAGAGGTGATAAATGCACAATAATTATTTTTCTTTTCTTTTTTGGTCAGGGTGTCACTCTGGAGTGGAGGCTGGAACTCCTCATCCTTCTGCCTTCGTCTCCTGAGTGCTGGGGCTGCAGGTGTGTATTATTACCACGCCTCACATTAATTTTTTCATCTATAACATAAGAACTATCTTGGATACTTTTAGTCACTCACGTGTTTTATTTAATTCTCTATACTATCCCTTGAGGTGATTAATGCTACTATTTTTCCTATTGTACAGATAAGGAAACTGAGGGACAAAGAGCTTAATCACCTTATGTAAAAGCAAGTAGTTAGCAAATGACTGAGCCAGGAAGTCTGGCTCTTGACCTGAATCACATTTCAACACTGAATGGCTGCCATTTCCCCCTAGGTAAGCCGGTGGTTGGAGTGGTTGCTGCTGAGTCTCAATAATGAACAAAAATGACAAAGAGATTTAGACCCAACCTGGTGGAAGCTGGTCCCATCCAGCCGGATCCCATCTCGGAACCACAGTAGTTCAGGGGCAGGTCGGGCATCCCCACGACTCCGACAGGTCAGATTTCCAGGAACTCCAGCAACCAGAGACACAGAGGGGCCGCCTAGTACCTGGGGAGCTTCTGGGGGGACTGCATGGTAGATTTGGGGTCAGAACTGAATCTCTATCAGCTCCAACCCCCCCCTCCCCTAGGGTTCCTGGACTCTGCTGTTCCAATTTCTCACCCCCAGCTCCCAGAGTGCAAATAGGTTGGAGCCTCACCCATCACGTGCAGTTGGGCTGGTCGCGATCGGAGACCTGCTTGCGAAGCCTGGCACTCATACGATGCCTCATCTTCCAGTTCCACAGGCTTAATGTGGAGGTCATGCTGGCCACTGGCTGAATTCCCAGATATCCAGTACCGGGACCACCCTGGAGACAGAGGAGACCATACATAATTCTGAACTCCTGGTCTCACGTCTTCGGGCACCCACCTCAGGGAGCAGGGAAAGAGCCACACATTCCTTGCTAAAACACTATTAAAAAGCATGTGCCGGAGCAGGGTATGATGGAACACACCTCTAAATCCCAGCATTCAGGAGTATGAGGCAGGCAGATCTTTTTGAGATTGAGGCCAGCCTGTTCTGCATAGGGAGTTCAGGCTGCCCAGGATTACATAGAGCCAGTCTCAAAAATCAAACCAAACCAATAACGGATGGGGAGGGCGTGCGAGTGCTGAGTCCAGAGAGATACTAAGACTCCTGACAATTTAGAGTCGTCACAAATTTGGGAGTGAAAAAGTCAGATAGGAATACAAGAAAACAATTCCCATTAAAATTAAGTTGAGCTTGTAATTCCAGCACTCAAAAGGCTGAGGCAGGAGGATCTCAAATTTAAGACCAGCCTGGGTTGCAGAAGGTGACCCCAACTCAAGCAACAGAACAAACCAACAAACAAAAATTAGATACAAGTAAAAAGGGGCGGGGCTTCTAAGGAGCTCACAGACCTGTGCATTAGCTTTGTGACTGTCTATAATCACTGGCAAGGTGTGCATACAGTTACAGAATAAAGATGATAATCTCCAAACATAAGGAATCGCATCTCTTCAAAGGCAATTAGTTTAAAACTCAGGATTCCCAAAGATTGTCAGGAGTTTGTCACTCTCCAAAGTTGAAACCAGTGCAGCCCGCGCACAGCAGCCCCTTCCCTGAGCAGAGACCAACTCACCTGGAAGGTCTCTTTCGCCCCCTAGAGCCAGCCCATCCTTAGTCCACTGCACGAGCCCCCTGTACGCGCCCAGAGCGCAGGGCAGCCGGGCTTCCTCCCCCAACAGCACCACCATGTCCTCTGGCTGTTGAAGGAAATGGGGCGATGAGCCTAGGAGAAGAGGTACAGCTGAGCTTAGAAAAGAAATGACCTTATGCAAGACTCAGGGGGTCCAATCTCCAAAGCCCCACTTCGTCAGACTCAGAAGCCATGGCTTCTACAGCACTCTCTCACACCTAGGACTAGGGGCCCTTTGTCTCCTTCTCCCAAACAGGGGTGTAATGGACAAATAACCCTCTCTAAAGTTCCCTGAGCCCTCCGGGGGAGGGAGAGGTGTACCTGCATGTCCTTTGAAACAGCAAAGGAAAACGAGGAGGGCGGAGGCCAGCATCCCGAGTGTGTGTACCCCAAGATCTCACAGTTAGGGTTGCACTGGTTCCTCTCCAACTTCTTCCTTGATAGCACGCCTCTCACACCACGCTGGACTGGAGCCCCTCTCTGCACCCCACTCTTCTCTCCGGGCTGAAAGATTTTATGTCTGGCCCAGAGTCCCCGAAATCTGGCTCATCCGCAGTCTCCGGTGTTCTGTACCGCTCAAGGGTTGCAACCCTAGGACTGCGAGGGACCCACTAGGCGGGAGGAATCCTATTCGCCCCGCCTCCTAGAGTCCCGGCCTCTTCCCATTGAGAAACTCCCGCGCCTGTGTGCGGACGGCTACGGATGCTCAGGGTAGCTGTCCGCGCAGCAGGCGGGCGCCCCTGCATTATCAGGGGGTCTGAGAGTGGGAACATCTGAGTCCAAGTTGGGGCCCTTGTTCGAGTTGGACACCTGCACCCTGCTGAGGTTGAAGGGGAGGCGGGAATGAGGAGGAGGAAAAGAAGGAGGAGGAGAAGGAGAAGGGGGTGGAGGGAGGAGAGAAGGGAATGGAAGAAACTTGCTCAGCCCGAGTCCTTGGAGGGACTGAGCTGAGTGGAAACCAAGCTATAAATGGGAATCCCTGGGGCTTCGCCAGCTTCCGCGCCCTGGGGAGGCGGAGCTCAGGCTCCCTTGGGCCTGCGGGTCGGAGAGAGGGCACCCAGGTGCTGAAGGACCACTTAGGAGCCTTGAGAGAAGAGGGTTTCAGCTCCCTATTTCCCAAAATACTCCCTGCTGCTCTGTTATCCCTGCAAGCCATACGTACCTTAAGATCTAGGAATCTAGCCCGCCCCCTCCCCTCCAGCTCGAGTTCCTCCTTTCCCAGGACCCGGCAGTACCCACCCGTCCCCTCTCTCCACCCAGCCGTCCCTGGCCCATCCGAGTGGTGAGTGGTTGCCGGGCGACGGCTGGGAGGCAGCAGTGCCCTGGCTCTGGCAGGCAGGGAGGGAGGCTGGGAACCGCACAGCTTGTCCTGACAGCTCCGGTGCAGCCCAGCTGGGCGTTCCCACGCAGCGCAGCTGGCAGAGCAGGTGGGAGGGACCCTGAGCTTACTGAGGGGCTGGAGGGGGGCAGTTGGGGGCCTGAGACCCCGGGTCTGACATTCCTGGACCTCTCAGAAATAAATGACATTCAGGGCTCAGACTGGTACTTCTAAATATCAGAGGGTTGGACTTGCCCCAGGGGATGGTTCAGACTTCTCTGCTGGCTGAGAAGCCTTGCAGGCTGCAGTGTGGTGGAGTTGAGCCAGTTTCAGAATGTCTGGTCTTAAGTCTTAAAGCTACTGGATTTGACAACCAATCTCGTTCTCACTCACCCCCTCGGGCCCCCGAGGATGGGAAAACCAACAGACTGAACAGCTGTGCCGAGTCCTGTAGAAGTGGAGGGATTGCAGGCTGGGGGCCTGGAAAACAGAGTCCTAGGAGGCCTCACACCTAAATCTGAACTCCTGGCTTCTGAGTTTTGAAATAGGACAGAGTTGAGCCCAGGACTCCTAAGTCCCCGGGAGGAAGTCAGGTGAGAGAGGCTGTTTTTCCAGACACCTGACACAGCTTCCCTTTCCTGGCACTCTGGGGCCACAGGCATGGAAAAATGGAGAACCTGGGATCCCCAGAGCATTCAGAGAAGGAAAACAGCCAAGGGTGAGTGTAGAAGGTTTGCACTAATTAAAGGCTCCAGCAACTGACAGCTCTACACCTTGGCCCCCAAGGATACCATCTGGCAAAGGCCCCATAGCAGACTCCCTGACATGGTCTGTATGCAATCCATTGCCCACGAGTGTTGGTAGGTTTGGAGATGGGAATGTGGACCAAGGGTAATGAATCAATAATGGGGCTGGGTGGGAAAGAAAGACCAGAGGGCTCACCCTTGGTAGAGAGCTGTGGGGGGGCTCAGGCCAGATGCCTGGATTGCCTCCTGGAGGAGAAGCAGCCGTGAGGTGGGAGGTTTGTAGGGAATATGGGGCAAAAGAGAACAGTTGCAATTCCTGCAGGAGATAAGCAGGCAGCAGGGGCTTATCCCAGGCGAATTCATCTGTGCACCCAGGTTGGGAGGGCAGGCCAGTCAACATATGCTTCTAAAATTCAAGGACCAGACACAGAAGGGGCAGCAAGAGTGACAGAAGATGAGAAGGGGGTAGGAACAGAGGAGGAGGGGGGAGATGGAATTAAAGACGTGGAGAAGAATAAGAAGATAAATCATCCTAGCAAGACACACACACACACACACAAGGGGAGATGGAGGAGTTGAGGAAACAGAAGGCCCTCACATGGCCCCGGGATTCAGGTGCTTCACCTCCCAGAGACCCCCACCCTATGTTTATCTGCGTCTGAGCACACCAGGTTTCCACACACTGAGGTCTGCAGACACAGTCCTGCTGACTGTCTGGATGCCCTGTGCACACCCATATGAGACACTCCAAATACGTCCACAGATGAAAATCGGCTCTCGTCTCCCCTGGAACACATACACTATGAAACCCACACCCGCATAGGTGGCTTCTCTCTGTTCCATACTCTCTTGGTTTAACAACATACTGCCGCATATTCACCAGCAGGGGTGCCTGATACATGCCACAGTCTGGGCTGCAAAGAGCAAGGATGTCGTTGTGTGTGTGTGGGGGGGGGGGGGTTGTGTCCTTCCCCCACACACAGGCCTAGCTCTGTGTTCCAGCCTGAGCTGGAGATGGCCCTGATCAGAAATGCTCTCCCAGGGCCTTGGGGTCACCCGGGCTGGGGAGGCACCAAAGAATGTTCCTGGCATGTGCTGACAGGGGATTTCATTGCCCAGCTGGGCAGACTCAGGAAGGACTTGGGGGAAGCAGCAGAATAAGTTCACACTGGGTCCAAGCAATGCTCCATGCTGTGGCTGACTGCTTTGGGTTTGTGAACCTGCTGGACTCAGAGCAGCTGGTGCTCTTTGGGTACCTGTGAGTGGGTGAGAGGGAGGTGATAGTAAAGAAAAACAGAGAGAATAGAGGGGGGCATTTTTAAGGTCTTGGGGTTGGAGCTCAGAGGAAGAACTGTTAACGGGGGAGAGGGGGGGGGGGAGAAAAGGGCAGAAAAGGCAATGCCAGGACAGAAAGACTACGACAGTCACAGACAATGGTAGGCGTCTAGGAAGATAAGGAGAAAGAAGAAAGGTAGGAAGGGAGGGAAGAGAGAAGGGTGAGTTAGAAAGAGATTGAAAGAACAGAAAAGCAGGGCACACAGAGAGAGGCTCAGGGAAGACAGCAACAAACAAGCTGCTGGTGATGGGAGCTAAGGAAGCCATAGTCAGAGGACCCGGGGCAAGCCCAGTGCACAGAACTTGCAGCCTGATTCCCCTGCTGCTCGCGGGAATGCTGACCACAGGTGAGTGGAATGCTGGACTTGTAGTGCACAGGCTCACAAGTGCCACCGTAGGCTCCTATTGTCAATCTCTTGTGTCCCCAGGCCTGGCCCAGTCGCCAGTCCCCACCTCAGCACCTCGAGGCTTCTGGGCTCTGTCTGAAAACCTGACTGTGGTGGAAGGGGCAACAGTTAAGCTGTGGTGTGGCGTCAGGGCCCCCGGCAGTGTGGTGCAGTGGGCTAAGGATGGGCTGCTTCTGGGTCCAAACCCTAAGATTCCAGGCTTCCCAAGGTACAGCCTGGAAGGAGACAGTGCTAAAGGTGAGAGGTCAGAGCCTGAAATCCCTGGCAAGGGCAGAGACAGTGGCGCTGACCTTGGTGGCTCCATCTCTAGGTGAGTTCCATCTGCTTATTGAAGCCTGTGACCTCAGCGATGATGCGGAGTACGAGTGCCAAGTCGGTCGCTCCGAGTTGGGTCCCGAGCTCGTGTCTCCCAGAGTAATCCTCTCCATCCTAGGTATGGGTGAGAGACTCCCTTCCAGAACCCACCAAGTTGGGCTCCAGCCCTCTTTCCTCAGACCTGGGAGTCCTCCACCCTGGGTCCTGGGTACAGTCTCATTTTCTTGACCAAACCTTTCATGTACCTCCCAATAGTGTGTCTCACCCCAGACTCTTTCCCACCAGTTTCCCCCAAGGTGCTTCAGTTAACCCCTGAGGCAGGAAGCACAGTTACCTGGGTAGCTGGACAGGAGTATGTCGTCACCTGTGTGTCTGGGGATGCAAAACCAGCACCTGACATCATCTTCATCCAGGGTGAGTGGAGGTGAACCGGTGGGACAGCCAATACCACTGGGATGGGAAGGGTGTTCCTGCCAAGTATCCTCCTAAGAGACCCCCAAAATATGTCTCCCCTGAAGATATTACCACCCCAGGTAATGAGGCCAATGTAATATGCTGGATAAGGAGATGCTGTGGGGAGACACCCAGGAAACAACAAGATGGCTGATCTGGGGTAGCGAGAGAGGGTCAGCACTCAAGTGAGCTATGGATGTCAATGTCCTGCAGCTGTAAGGCATTAGGGAGAAAGGAGAAACCATGGTACAGCCCTGGGAACCCCAGAATTCAGGGGGTTCTGAATGCGTGGGAGGTCCAAGCCTACACCCCAGCTTCTTGTCCTCCAGCGCCAATAAGAATGGGGGTGCTATGTCCACCCTGAGCACTTCCAGGCTATGCTTCTACATCCACCTTGGAAAAGAACCCCAAGTCCCTCTAGCCAGCTTTCTCGTTGTCCCAAGGTGGACGCACGGTAGAGGATGTCTCCTCCAGCGTGAACGAGGGATCAGAGGAGAAACTCTTTATCACGGAAGCCGAAGCCAGGTGCGCAAGCTGGGGTTTCCTTCCCATACCCTGTGTTCCAGGTTGTCCCAGCAGACTCTCAGAACCTAGTAATGCAAGCATGGAACCCTGAGTTGTATAAACACCTGGGACCCAACTCTTTACCTTGACTCTCAAAAATTCTTGATGGTAATCCCAGTTTGTAGGTATTAAGTAAAAGTATTTAGCCCAGGTAAGGACCTTGGGCACCCCAACTCTCACGTTAAGCCCCCAAATCTCTCCCAGGGGTGTCTAGATCTTAGAATAAATCAGTATGGAGACTAGCTGACAGTGAAGACCTGGAACTTCATGTCTTCATCCTGGATCCCTATACCGTCATATGACAACTCTGACTCCAGAAACTTCTATTTCTCCATGGCAGGGTGACACCCCAGAGCTCAGATAATGGGCAGCTGCTAGTCTGCGAGGGGTCCAACCCAGCCTTGGCCACTCCCATAAAGGCTTCGTTCACCATGAATATCCTGTGTGAGTGGGGAAGATGGGCAGTGGTGGGCACAGAGGATGGTTTGGGAGCACGGAGAGAGATTTAAGAGTGGTAGAGCCGGGCGTGGTGGCGCACGCCTTTAATCCCAGCACTCGGGAGGCAGAGGCAGGCGGATTTCTGAGTTCGAGGCCAGCCTGGTCTACAAAGTGAGTTCCAGGACAGCCAGGGCTACACAGAGAAACCCTGTCTCGAAAAACCAAAAAAAAAAAAAAAAAGTGGTAGAAAATTCAGACATTGTCATCAGCCACCGTGTTGTGTACCTATAATCTCAGTATACGGGAGGTGGGGGCAGAAGGACAGTAAGGCCAACCTGGGCTACTGAGGGCTGGACTTTGTAGCTCTGCCATAGAATCCACCCTGGGGTAAGCATAAACCCAGGTTCCAAACCCAGCACTGGAAACAAAAAGCAAGCAGCCAAGGAAAAGCTAAGATTTGTTATTGTTATTGCTGCTGCTGTTGTTGTTGTATGCATGTGTGCATGTGCATGTGTGCATGCACGAGAACATCTTTCAGAAGTTAAGTCTCCCCTTGCAAAATGGACTTGAAGTCAGGTTGTTGGGCTTGTTGCCAAGGCCCTCCTGCACCATCTCCCTTGTCCACAAGAGGAGAGAAAAGCAAGTTATGGAGCCCAGAAAGAGTAGATGGGGGCTTCCTAGGCTCCCTGAGTGGTCTATGCTCTCCAGTCCCCCCAGGACCTCCTGTCATTGATTGGCCAGGCCTGAATGAGGGGCATGTACGGGCAGGGGAGAACTTGGAGCTGCCCTGCATAGCCAGAGGTGGAAATCCACCTGCGACCCTGCAGTGGCTGAAGGTGAGGATGGAGGGCTGACACGGGGGCCTGGGGAAGGAGCGATGCTGAGGTAACCAGGTTTGCCTCTGTGTCCAGAATGGTAAACCAGTGTCCATAGCTTGGGGCACAGAACATGCCCAGGCAGTGGCTCACAGTGTGCTGGTAATGACTGTTCGACCTGAAGACCACGGAGCTCGGCTCAGCTGTCAGTCCTACAACAGTGTGTCTGCAGAGACCCAGGAGCAAAGCATCACGCTGCAGGTCACCTGTGAGTCCCACCCTCTTCCTCTCAGTCCATATCCTTCTGTGCCTTCATATCCGGCCAATCTTATGTCAAAGACCTCATTGTCAGCCTACACCCCCATCTGTCTGGGTTGAAGACCCTGGCCTGAATTCCCATCTCTCCTTGGTGTGTCTGTCATCAGTTCCCCCCAGTGCCATTACCATCCTGGGATCTGCATCACAGTCTGAGAACAAAAATGTGACCCTTTGCTGCCTTACCAAGTCCAGTCGCCCACCGGTCCTGCTGAGATGGTGGTTGGGTGGACGGCAGTTGCTGCCCACGGATGAGACAGTCATGGATGTGAGGATGTACATGATTGTGGTTTGACATCCTCAGAGGCTTTGGGCCCTGCAGAGGCCAGACTGAGGCTCCAGTTCTTGGGTCTTATAGAGGGAGGGTGGGAAAGTTTCATGTGTCCTTGGTAGGGTCTGGTGGACCCAGGCCTCTGCTACCATGAGTGAGGCCTTCTTGGGCCGTAAATCTGAAGCTCACTCCTTGCTAGGGCCTGCATGGTGGCCACATCTCCATGTCCAATCTGACACTCTTGGTGAAGAGAGAAGACAATGGCCTGTCCCTCACCTGCGAAGCCTTCAGTGATGCCTTCAGCAAGGAGACCTTCAAGAAATCACTCACCTTGAATGTGAAATGTGAGCCTTAACCCAGAGCCCGAAGAGGCCTCAGGCCTCGGGCTTCACAGAGCTCACCCTGAGGATCTAGCCCAGATGAAAATGTCTCTCTTCAGATGTAAATGTGTCTCTTCACCATCTCTCACTAGACCCTGCCCAGAAGCTGTGGATTGAGGGACCCCCAGAGGGGCAGAGCATCCGGACTGGAACTCGGGTGAGGCTGGTATGCTTAGCCATTGGAGGCAACCCAGAGCCCTCCCTCACCTGGCTTAAGGTAGGGGCCAAGCAAGAAAGGGAAGGCATGAGATCTTCCTCTCTCCCCCTTCCCTTCCTTCTTTCCTGTCTTTTTTCTTTTCCCTTTTTCCCTCCTGTTTATCTGCTGTGTGTGTGTGTGTGTGTGTGTGTGTGTGAGAGAGAGAGAGAGAGAGAGAGAAAGCTAAAACCACTCACACTCTACTGACTGAGCTGTCCTCTCATTTTCATTTGCTTTCCTAAGACAGGATGTTATGTCATCTAGGCTGGCCTTGAATTCTGTTTGTTTTTGATCCAGGAAGGGTTTCAGGATGTAGTTCTGGCGGGCCTAGAACTCATTATGTAAACCAGGCTGGCCTCGAATTTAGAGAGATCCACCCGACTCTGCCTGGATTAAAACCCTGCTCATCCTTTTGATCCTCTTGTCCTCTCCACCCCCTCAGAACGTGGAAACACCCGTATCTCTTGGAAAACTCTAGAGATTATGGAAAGTCACAAATGCCATGAGAATTAATGGAACCCCCCAGGAAAGTTCTGAAAAAATAATTCCAGGATAAAAAAAAAAAAAAAAAGGAACTTTGGGTCAAAATAGAAAATTCTAAGCCGGGCGTGGTGGCGCACGCCTTTAATCCCAGCACTCGGGAGGCAGAGGCAGGTGGATTTCTGAGTTCGAGGCCAGCCTGGTCTACAAAGTGAGTTCCAGGACAGCCAGGGCTACACAGAGAAACCCTGTCTCGAAAAACCAAAAGAAAAACCAAAAAAAAAAAAAAAAAAAAGAAAATTCTAGAGATAAAGTAACTATAATTCCATTCATAGTAAAGAAAATTCATTCACATTAAAGCTAATGTTAAGGAAAATAAAGAATGAAGGGAGGGAAGAGAAAGAGATGGAGAGGGAGGACAGAGACGGGGGACAGAAAGATGAAGGAGGCAGAAAAAGAGGCAGAGAAAGAGGCAGGGATATCTAAGGGTTAATATTGGAATTAGGGAAAAGTTTCGAGAAATTTTGGGGGAGAGTGGAAAGTGTTTGAAATTTTAAATTTTTATTTATTAATTTTAATATGCATGTATATTTTGTCTGTGACCACATTCATCCCTAATGCCTTGAGAAGTCAGAAGAGTGTGTCAGGTCCCCTAGGACTGGAGCTACAGTAGGTTGTTAGCTTCCATGTGGGTGCTGGGAATTGAACCCTGATCCTCTGGAAGCGCAGCCTGTGCTCCTACCTGCTGGGCCAACTCTCCAGCGGAAGACGGGAATTTTTAAGAAAAACACCTGTGAGGAGGCAGTCCTTTTTGTAATCCTAGCTCTTGAAAGCAGAAGGCAGGAAGGTCAGGAGTTCAAGGTCATCCTCGGCTAGGCTACTTAGGGGACTCACTCTGCGGTCAACCCTGGCTACATGAGATCCCCTCTCAAGCAAAGCAAGGCAAAAACAACAGAGGCAAAGAAAAGGGAAAGAGTATTGGGAATTCCGAGGGAGTTTCCTGTTCTGTAAATATCACAGTTCAGGGTTTGGGGGTGTGGTACCTGCAGCAAGCAAAGGGCTGGGGGTGTGTGGGGGGGGCTGGAGGTAGGTGGTGTGTGTAGGTGTGTGGGTGGAGATGGGGGGCGCGGTGCACAATGGACTAAAGATCCCAAGACTACCAAGGCAGGCAGGAGAGGCTAGTACTAGGGATACTCAAATCCAGACCCTACTCCTGCTGCCGCTGATGAGGACACCTTCATCACACAAAGGCCCTCTCTGGGCTAGCGGCCACCCACCCACCCTATTTGGGTCCTCAGGATTCGCGCCCGGTGAACGATCCTCGGCAGTCCCAGGAGCCCCGGCGTGTGCAGCTGGGCAGTGTGGAGAAGTCCGGCAGCACTTTCTCCCGCGAGCTGGTGCTGATCATAGGCCCGCCGGACAACCTAGCCAAGTTCTCCTGCAAGGCGGGTCAGCTCAGTGCATCTACGCAGCTGGTGGTGCAGTGTGAGCGCACAGGCCCAGCGGGTGGCGAGTGTTGGAGAGGGGGCGGTGTAGACCCTTGTAGCCCAGGTTCCTCAGCCTTTGAATCTCTAATCCATTAAGTTCCCCCAACAAACCTGACCATCCTGGCCAACTCGTCCGCACTGCGCCCAGGCGACGCCTTGAACTTGACCTGCGTCAGCATCAGCAGCAACCCTCCAGTCAACTTGTCTTTGGACAAGGAAGGAGAGAGGTGAGTTTATAGGAAACCCTATCCCGTCTATGTTCAGTCACACACACACACACACACACACACACACACACACACACACACACACCCAGTCTGCTCCCTCGGTGCCCTAAGCTTCCGGGACCAGCTGGGTCCTCACCCATTTTCTCAAACTTGCACAGGCTGGAAGACGTGGCTGCAAAACCCCAGAGCGCCCCGTTCAAAGGCTCCGCTGCATCCAGGAGTGTTTTTCTTCGGGTGTCATCCCGAGACCACGGCCACCGGGTTACCTGCCGAGCCCACAGCGAGGCACTTCGTGAAACCGTGAGCTCCTTCTACCGCCTCAACGTGTTATGTAAGTGCGCAGGCCTGGCACCGCCCCTCAGCTACCTGAGTCTTCACCTTGACCTCTATCGAGTCTATAACTTTCCTAGCCTTCATCCTGATCTCCCGCTGTCAGCAGTTCCAATCCATGCTCTCCACTCTCAGCTTGGCACTCGCTGCTATCTCCCCCCCCCCAAAAAAAAAAAAAAACTGGATCTTAGCTTCTCAATTGTTAAATTTTAAAAGTTTTAAAATAGTCCTGGCTGACCTGGAACTTGATATGTAGAGTAGGAAAGTCATGAGCTTGCAGCAATCCTCCTGCCTCTGTCTCTGAACTCTAAAGTTTACTGCCTCTGAAGTGCTGGGATTGCAAACCTGTACGACCATATCTGGCTTTGCGTATTTTGTTCTGCTGTTTTTGTTTTTTCAGACAGTATCTGACTGAATAGCTCTGGCTGGCTTGGAACTTACAAATGATCCACGGGTCTCTGTCTCCCACGAGCTGGGATTAAAGGCATGCCTCACCACACCCCACTTGGATTTTTTTTTAAATTACATCTAATTATTGTGTGTGTTCCCTCATGTCTGTGCCATGGTGAGCAGGTGGTCAGAAAACAACTTAAAAGAAAAACATTTTGTTTGTTTGTTTTTTGTGGGGTTTGGGTTTCGGAGACAGGGTTTCTCTGTGTAGTCCTCGCTGTCCAGGAACTAGCTCTGTAGACCAGGCTGTCCTCGAACTCACAAGAGATTCGCTTGCCTTTGCCTCCAAAGTACTGGGATTAAAGGCGTGCACTGTGGCCGCCGCCCAGCCTCACAGAACAATTTAAGAAAGCTGGTTCTCACCTCCCTCCTTGAGGGTCCCCGACACTGAACTCAGGTTTGGCAGTAATCTTACCAGCCGAACCATCCCACCAGGTTTTAGCTTCTATCCAGAGCCTTGTCCCAGATCTCAGCTCTAACAGTTGTCCTGTCCACCACCCTAGTCCTGGCTTCGACCCTAACCTTAACCCCTGAACTTGTGCCTTAACTTTACCGACTCTTGACTTCCTGGGGCGCCCCCTCTGAAGACCCTCCAGAGTTCCTGGGAGAGCAAGTGCGGGCGGTGACCGTGGTGGAGCAGGGCCAGGCGCTGCTGCCGGTGTCCGTGTCTGCTAACCCCGCCCCCGAGGCCTTCAACTGGACCTTCCGAGGATACCGCCTCAGCCCAGGTAGGATGTGGGCCTGGAGGAGGGTGCAGATTCAGGAGGCTGGGCGTGACTTCCAAGCTCCTGACCCTCTCCTTCCGCAGCTGGGGGTCCCCGGCACCGCATCCTGTCTGGAGGGGCTCTGCAGCTGTGGAATGTGACCCGAGCTGACGATGGCTTTTATCAGCTACACTGCCAGAACTCGGAGGGCACCGCCGAGGCGCTGTTGAAGCTGGACGTGCATTGTGAGCCCCCTCAGAAACCCGGAAAACTAGGGTTTCCCAAGAGCTGCTCCTTACCGTGGACGACACGCCCACTCAAGTTCTCTTGACCCCACCCCAGCACTGTTCTGGTATATCCCCGCCCCCCAGCGCACACACCAGACTCTAATAATCACAGAGGCACAACGATGAAGACAGGCTTATTATCTTGAGAATTCTCTTCCATAAAGGGCAAGCTGTACCCACCTCCATACTATTCTAGACACCTCAAAGACACTCCTCCTCCCTGAGATCTGTCCCCCCTCACCCCCACAGGGTCTGTCAGGACCTAAGTTTCTTCATCAAGCACTTATCTCTCAATAGATGCTCCCACCATCCGTGCCCTGAAGGACCCTACTGAGGTGAATGTTGGGGGTTCGGTGGATATAGTCTGCACCGTCGATGCCAATCCCATCCTTCCAGAGATGTTCAGCTGGGAGAGACTGGTAAGCGCCTAGCCTTTGGTGGATGGAGGTTGAGCTAGGAAGATGCAGTCTCCGGGTTGCTAGTTCCTTGGAAGTGAATGTTGTACTGTGTGAAGCCATGCGTGATTGTACAGGTCAGGATATCTTTTGGGAACTGATTTTGTTGAATGGCAGGTGAATGTGTGAATGAGTGAATAGTGTGTGTGTGTGTGTGTGTGTGTGTATGTGGTGAGTGTAGTGTGTGTGTGTGTGTATGTGTGTAAATGGGTGCATGAAGGAATGAAAAGTTGGAGGATGAGTAAAAAAAATAAGTGAAAGAACAGAAAATAGGATGGGCGACTCCATGCTTGATTAAAGGGTAGACAAATAGGATGAGAAGACCGGCAGGTGAGTGGCAGGAAGTCTGTGGTAGATATACATACATACATACATGTATCATACACATGGTGTATATGATATATATCATATATAACTTTTATCATATATACATACATATGTGTATATGCATTATAAATGTATGTATATATAAGCAGTATACATATTTATGAATGTGGACATGGAGGAGTGAAAAACAGCATGAATGAGCAGAGCGCTGCCTGATGGATGGCTCAGTTTCTGGAAGGAAGACAAATGGGGCGGGTGAGGTGGTGCAGTGGGTAAAAGTGCTGTGTGCACATGGTGACCTGACTTCAGTCCCTGGACCCAGGGTAGAAGGAGCAAACCGACCTTCAAGTTATTCACCCGAATGCTTTGCACACATGTGCCTACACTCACACACACACACACACACACACACACCATCATCATCATCATCTGTACATACATACATACACACATCATCATACATACATACACACATCATCATACATGCATACATACATCATCATACATACATGCATCATCATCATACCTATACACATCATCATACATGCATACATAAATACACATATCATCATACATACACACATCATACATACACACATCATCATACATACACATACATCATCACACATACATACATATATATATACATTGTTATAGATACATACACACATCATCATACATGTATACATACTTACACATCATCATACATGTATATATACAGTATTGTGCATATATATATATAATACATACATACACACATACACACACATATATATACACACACAACTAATGGTAAAGAATATTTTAAAACTATAAAGGAAGAAGACAAAGGTTTATTCATTGAGCTGGTGATTGAGTTGGTGGGAAGGTAAATGGGAGGAAAGATAGATTTGGTTTTTTGTTTTGCTGTTTGTTGTGGTTGTTTTAAATTTATTTGTTGTGTGCATATTTTCTGTGTGTGTGTAGTGCAAACGTGCCATAGTATGGATATGAAGGTCAAGAGGTCAAATTGTTAGGCTCAACCACAGGTGTCTTCATCCACTGAGCCATCTTCAAGGTCCATTGTTTTTTATTTGTTTGTTTGTTTGTTTGTTTATTACACATTGGTGCTTTACATGCATGTATGTCTTTGTGAGGGTGTCAGATCTGGAACTAGAATTACAGACATCTGTAAGCTGGCATGTGGCTGCTGGGAATTGAACCCAGGTCCTCTGAAGAGTAGCTAGTGCTCTTAACTTCTGGACCGTTGCTCCAGCTCCCATTGTTTTTGAGAGAGGGTTTGATGCAGGGGTTCTCAACCTTCCTAGTGATGCGACCCTTTAATACAGTTCTTCATGGTTCTAATACAGTTCCAGGCTGGCGCTTACCAGTGCGTTGTAGACAGTGGGGCATCTCCCATGACCAGAGGACTGGTCCATTTTATCAGATCATAAAATTATTTTATTACTACTTCATAAGTGTTATTTTGCTACTGTTGTGAATCACAATGCAAGTATGTGATATTCAGGATGTCAGGTATGAGACCCTGTGACAAGGTCATTTGACCTTGTCCCCAGAGTGGTTGTGACCCACAGGTTGAGACCCACTAGTGGTATAACCCATGCTGGCCCTAAGCATGCTTTGTGACAGAGACTGCCCTAGGTTTTGACTCACTTTTGACCTTCCTCACTCCAAGGTCCAAGAACTTGGATGACAGGCCTGTGCCACCATTCTAGGACATTTATATTTGAGAGAGGATTTTCACCTGTAGTCTAAGCTAGCCTAGAACTTGCTATGTAGCCCAGGTTGGCTCTGAACTTGGGACTCTCTAGCCTCTTCCTTCCAAGTGCATATGAACCATTACATGCAGCTCAGCTTGTGTGTGTGCGCGTGTGTGTGTGTGTGCGTGTGCATGTGTGTGCGTGTGCGTGTGTGTGCATGTGTGCGTGTGCGTGTGTGTGCGTGTGTGCGCGCGTGTGTGCGTGCGTGTGTGTGTGTGTGTGTGTGTGTGTGTGTGTGTGTGTGTGTGTGCCTGAGACTGTCCAGGGCTTTACCACTAAGCTGCGGTCTACAGATGGTTAGATGAACCAGTGCTACCATCCTGGCCTCATGCATGAGTGTTTAGACAAACATTAGAGATGGGTGATTGACTGGATGGGTGGATGGTTGGATGGATAACAAGAAACAGTCCTACTTCCTTACCTTTGTGAAAGGGGGTTGAAGGGACAGATGGGACACAGTTTGAGGGTTGATCTGAGGACAGACTGGGGACAAACTCCTGTGTCTTGGGATGCTAGGGGGAAGACGAGGAGGAACTGAACCTGGACGACATGGAGAAGATGTCAAAGGGATCCACAGGGCGTCTGCGGATTCGCCAGGCCAAGCTGTCCCAGGCTGGCGCTTACCAGTGCATCGTGGACAACGGGGTGGCTCCTGCAGCCAGAGGACTGGTTCGTCTTGTCGTCCGATGTGGGTAACTTCGAGGTCTGCCCATAACCCACTGCTCTCACACGTATCAGCACTCAGTCAGCATCATGGTGATCCTTCAACCCATCCCAGTTGCCCCCCAGGTGGATCATCCTACTCCCCTGACGAAAGTGGCTGCTGCTGGGGACAGCACCAGCTCGGCCACACTCCACTGCCGTGCCCGGGGGGTCCCCAACATCGACTTCACTTGGACCAAAAATGGAGTCCCTCTGGATCTCCAAGACCCCAGGTGAACCTGAGTTTACTCAGTTCTCACTCCGGCCCACTCATCCAGCCTTGGTTTCCCTTTCTGAGCCCCAGTGTGCCCCCTCTCCAGGTACACAGAGCACAAGTATCACCAGGGTGTGGTCCACAGCAGCCTCCTGACCATTGCCAATGTGTCTGCAGCCCAGGACTACGCCCTCTTCCAATGCACAGCCACCAATGCCCTTGGTTCAGACCACACCAACATCCAGCTCGTCAGCATCAGTACGATGGGAGCAGCTGGGAGGATGGGCGGGGTCAGGTCCTTGGGTCACCTGCAGCTGGGAGGATGGCGGGGGGGTCAGATCCTTGGGTCAACTGTGACTGGGAGGATGGCGGGGGTCAAGTCCTTGGGTCACCTCTGACTGGGAGGATGGTGGGGGTCAGGTCCTTGGGTCACCTGCCAAGATCCTGGTTGCCCAAAGCCAGGAAGTATTTCTGATAACTGAGAGGTGTTGGTGAATAGGAATGGCGTTTTGTTTTGTTAGAACAAGGTCTTGCTATATAACCCAGGCTAACCTCAGACTTACTATATAGCCCAGGCTAACCTCAGACTTACTATATAGCCTAGGCTAACCTCAGACTTGCTCTGTAGCCAAGCCTGCCTCAAAATGGTGACCCTTCAGCCTTAACCTCCAAAGGGCTGGGTTACAGTTGAGAACCACCAGGCCTAGCTGGGTTTTTTTTTTCTGGGGCTGGGAAGGGGGGGGGGTGGGTAGCAGGATGTCAGATCCAGAGCCTTGTGTATGTTGGGTACGTTCCCTATTACTGACCTATCCGTTAGCCTGGGTATACAGCTCTTTTTCTTCTAATGACTGTGTGGAAGTATTGCATTTGTATCTCAATGGCCTCACTTCCATTTCATAGCAATTGACATGGTTTTGTCACATGCCCCTCCTACTAGGAGTGAGGTCATTTCTATTAGAAGCACATGGCTTGAGAGTGTGGTTGGGAATGTTATTCAGGGTGTCATCACTAAGGAGGTGAGGATGGGGCAAAAGCCGTGCACACACGTGTATGTGTGTGTGTGTGTGTGTGTGTGTGTGTGTGTGTGTGTGTCTGTGAATCCTTTTTGTTTTTGTCTTATTTTTTTAATTAGAGTCTTACTATGTAGCCTTGGCTGGCCTGGAACTCACTATGTAGCCAAGGCTATACTCAGACTCACAGAGATCTGCCTGCCTCTGCCTCCCATTCGCTTGTATTAAAGGTGTGCACCACCATGCCCCCACATGCATGGGACTTTTGTGGTCGTGAAAAGCCATGTACCAGAGAGATGTAATGTGAGCCCATTAATGGGCATGTTCATATTGATGGTGAACCCAGTGACATTCTGCCCTGCTGTCCTAGGGTCACGCTGTAAATAAGTGTCCTTTCTGTGACTTACTTAGGACTGTGGATTTTTTGATTCTCACTTGTTGGTATTTTTGAAATTCAAAGTAGTCCCCAAACAGAAGGCTAAAATGCTCTGTCACGTTCCTAAGTTCAAGAAGTTTATAGGGGCTGGAGAGATGGCTGAGCCCTGGCAGCTCTTGCAGAGGACTGGAGATCAGTTTCTGGCAGGTACAGGGCGTGAGCTCACAGGCATGTGTGAGTCTAATTCCCAGGAATCTACTGCCCCCTTCAGGTTTCCACAGGCACTGCATGCATTTGGTGCGCATACATGCAGGCAAAACATCCACAAACATAAAGCAAAAACAAGTAAATCTTTTTAAAAAGAATTATTCACTTATTCTACTATATGAGTACACTGTAGCCTTCTTCAGACACACCAGAAGAGGGCAATGGATCCCATTGCAGATGGTTGTGAGCCATCATGTGGTTGCTGGGAATTGAACTCAGGACCTTTGGAAGAGCAGTCAGTGCTCTTAACCACTAAGCCATCTCTCCAGCCCAAAACAAGTAAATCTTTTTTTTTTTTTTTTGGTTTTTCGAGACAGGGTCTCTCTGTGTAGCCTTGGCTGTCCTGGAACTCACTTTGTAGACCAGGCTGGCCTCGAACTCAGAAATCCGCCTGCCTCTGCCTCCCGAGTGCTGGGATTAAAGGCATGCACCACCACACCCGGCCAAGTAAATCTTTAAAAGAAAAAAAAAAGGGAGAAGGTTATGATATACCTCAAGGAAGAATTTGTCTGTGTTGAGTAAACTTTGCTGAAGGGCAAGTCAGAGTGATGGCGGTCTCACAGGCTCAGACTGGCCTTGAGTTCCTGGTCCTCCTGTTCTACCTCTGCAACCAGGATGGCAGGTGTCTGTCACCATGCTGGGCTCAGGAGGGGCTGGGATCAAACCCAGGGATTTGTGTATGCTAAGTGAACATTCTACCCACTGAACCATATTGTCAGCCTCATCCTGCCAGCCATGTTTTCAATGTTAGTAAATCAGCAACATGTATTAAATAAGGTGGCTTGTTTAAAAACCAGAAATATGTATAAAGCAAAAATGTATGGGTGGCACATGCCTGTCATCTCAGCAGCTGGGTGGATGCAGTCAGAGGATCAAAATGATCCAGGCTAACCTGAAGAAACATGGTCTATAGATAGATAGGTGATATATAGATAGATGCTAGATAGATAGATAGATAGATAGATAGATAGATAGTAGACAGACATATAAATGGATGGATGGATAGATAGATACATAAGTGATAGATAATAGACAGACAGACAGATAAATAGATGATAGACAGTCAGACAGATGGACAGATAGACACAGATATAGTTGATAGATGATAGATAGGTAGATAGATATAGTTGATAGATAGATGATAGATAGATGGATGGATGGATGGATAGATAAAAGGTAGGTAGATAGATAGATGATAAACAGACAGATGGACAGGCAGACAGGATAGTTGATAGATAAAAAGATGGTAGATAGATAGATATATAGATAGATAAAAGATAGATGATAGACAGACAGATGGACAGACAGACAGATAGAGATGGTGGAAAATGATAGATAGATAGATAGATAGATAGATAGATAGATAGATAGATAGACAGATAGAAGACAGATGGATATACAAACAGATGATAGACACACAGATTAATGGAAGGATGGATGGATGGATAGATAGATAGATGATAGACAGACAGATGGACAGGCAGAAAAATAGATAGAGATAGTTGATAGATAGATGATAGATAGATATGTAGATAGATGATAGACAGACAGACAGACAGATGGACAGATGACAGACAGGTAGAGATAGTTGGTGGAAAGATGATAGATAGATAGATAGATAGATAGATAGATAGATAGATGATAGACAGACAGACAGATGGACAGATGACAGACAGGTAGAGATAGTTGGTGGAAGGATGATAGATAGATAGATAGATAGATAGATAGATAATAGACAGACAGACAGACAGACAGATGGACAGATGACAGACAGGTAGAGATAGTTGGTGGAAAGATGATAGATAGACAGATAGATAGATAGATAGATAGTAGACAGATGGATGTACAGACAAATGATAGACACACAGATGAATGGAAGGAAGGAGAGAGAGAGAGAGAGAGAGAGAGAGATGGAGTTTAAAAATAAGTTGGTCCAATGAGATGGCTCCAGGCTTCAGACCTGAGCTCCATCCCTGGAACCTTCATGGTGAAAGAAGAGAGTTGATTCCCTCAAGCTATACTCTGACCTCCACAAATCATGCACACACAAACAAATAAATACATAAAATATTTAGCCCCAGCCCTGGGGAGACAGAGGCAGGCAGATGTCTGTGAGTTCCAGGCCAGCCTGGCTCCAGAGAGACCCTGTCTCAAACAAGCAAACAGTGTTGGGAGAGAATGCCGTGGTGAGGACCAGAAGTAAGCCTTGCGTTTCTCAGAGCCAGGGTTCCAGGTGAACTTAAAACCACTTTCTAGTGTATGAGTGCTGTGCATACATGTGTATCTGTGAACTGCTCATGTGCCAGATACCCACAGGTTGTGAACTGTGTATGGGTGCTGGGAACTGAACCTTGGTCCTCTGGAAGAGCAGCCCATGCTATTAGCCACTGAGAAGAACTCATTGAGCATAGCCACTGTGAATAAAGAGAACCAACCACTGTTCTCAGGACACTCCGACAGGAAAGCTCTAGACTCCTTTTGCATCCCCTGACTCTCCATCCCTTCTCCCCCAAGGCCGTCCTGACCCTCCACTGGGACTGAAGGTTGTGAGTGTGAGCCCTCACTCAGTAGGACTGGAGTGGAAACCTGGCTTTGATGGGGGTCTGCCTCAGAGGTTCCAAATCAGGTGAGACCTCCGCCAAGGCTGGTGAAGTGGGGCAAACCACAGAGATGGACACCTGGCTGAGCTGACTGTTCACGCCATGCAGATATGAGGCCCTCGAGACCCCAGGATTCCTCTACATGGATGTCCTGCCTGCACAGGCCACCACCTTCACACTGACTGGGCTGAAGCCTTCTACACGGTACAGGATCTGGCTGTTGGCCAGCAATGCCCTGGGGGACAGTGGATTGACGGACAAGGGGATCCAGGTCTCCATCACTACCCCAGGTGGGAAGAGGCAATCTTGGGTAGGGTAGAGTTTTTTATTGTTGTTGGTTGTGTTGCTGTTGTTACTGGTTTTGATTTGGTTTGGTTTTTGACATCTTGTGGGATGGCATAGCAAAATAGATACTGTTATTTCTCCTATTTACAGATGAGTCAGCGTGTAGAAGGCAGCTCATAGATTAAGTAAATTTTTTATTAGATTAAGAGAAAAAAACCAGAAATGGAGATGGTTCAGTGGGTACAGGTGATTGCAGCCAAACCTGATGGCTGGAGTTCAATTTCCGGGACTCACTTAATAGAAGGAGAGAAGTGACTCCCGCAAGTTGAACTTTCACCTCCACATGTGCTCCCACCCACAGAAAATCAGTGAGTAGTTGTAAAAGACAAACAATGCACAAACTAGGCTTTGGAGGGAATGTTTCCATCCTGCAAAACTTCCTCCAACAGCAGGAGGAAGATAAAAGGTGAGGGGCAGAGTCCTAATGAATGAGCAGAGTCCAACTAGGAAAATCAATGAAACTGAAAGCCAGCTCTGCTGCAGAGACTGGGAATTATTTATTTATTTATTTATTTATTTATTTATTTATTTATTTATTATATGTAAGTACACTGTAGCTGTCTTCAGACACTCCAGAAGAGGGCGCCAGGTCTCGTTACGGATGGTTGTGAGCCACCATGTGGTTGCTGGGATTTGAACTCTGGACCTTCGGAAGAGCAGTCGGGTGTTCTTACCCACTGAGCCATCTCACCAGCCCGAGACTGGGAATTCTTAAAATCGACCTATGTACTGTGGTGCACACCGTTGATCCCAGCAGAGCCAGGTGGATCTCTGTGTGTTCTCGGCCATTCTGTCTACCCAGTGAATTCCAGGCTATCCAGGGTACATAGTGAGACCCTGCCTCAGAAAACAAAAAATACAAACAAAAGAACCCCCAAAAAAAGTGATTGAAAAAAGAAAGATTGAGAGGTGGCTAGAGATATAGTTAAGAAGCTAAGAGCACTAGCTGATCTTCCAGGGAACTGGGGTTCAATTCCCACCTCCCACATGGTGCTCACAACAGTGTGTAACTCCAGTTGCAAGGAATCCAATGTCCTCTTCTGGCCTGGGGAGGAGGCAGTGCATCAGACATGTGTAGTGATCAGACATACATGCAGACAAAACACACATATACACAAAATAAAAACAAACCTGTCAGAGAGAGACAGATAGACAGACAGAGACAGAGAGAGACAGAGACTCTGGATTCACAGACACAAAGAGGACTCTAAGGGAATACTATAGATGATCTAGGTCACTACACACAGTAACTTTGAAAACACAGGCAACATTCTTTGAAAATGATCCATGAGATTAGAGATATATCTCAGTGGTAGAGCACATGTTAGTGTGGATCAACAGAAGAGTGTCTGCCTAGAATCCCCCAGTGAGGGGCTGGGGGCGTGGCTCAGTGGTAGAGCCCCTGCCTAGAATCCCCCAGGGAGGGGCTGGGGGCATGGCTCAGTGGTAGAGCCCCAGCCTAGAATCCCCCAGGGAGGGGCTGGGGGCGTGGCTCAGTGGTAGAGCCCCTGCCTAGAATCCCCCAGTGAGGGGCTGGGGGCGTGGCTCAGTGGTAGAGCCCCTGCCTAGGATCCCCCAGGGAGGGGCTGGGGGCGTGGCTCAGTGGGAGAGCCCCTGCCTAGGATCCCCCAATGAGGGGCTGGGGGCGTGGCTCAGTGGTAGAGCCCCTGCCTAGAATCCCCCAGTGAGGGGCTGGGGGCGTGGCTCAGTGGTAGAGCCCCTGCCTAGGATCCCCCAGTGAGGGGCTGGGGGCGTGGCTCAGTGGTAGAGCCCCTGCCTAGGATCCCCCAATGAGGGGCTGGGGGCGTGGCTCAGTGGTACAGCTCCTGCCTAGAATCCCCCAGTGAGGGGCTGGGGGCGTGGCTCAGTGGTAGAGCCCCTGCCTAGAATCCCCCAGTGAAGGGCTGGGGGCGTGGCTCAGTGGTAGAGCCCCTGCCTAGAATCCCCCAATGAGGGGCTGGGGGCGTGGCTCAGTGGTAGAGCCCCTGCCTAGAATCCCCCAGTGAGGGGCTGGGGGCGTGGCTCAGTGGTAGAGCCCCTGCCTAGAATCCCCCAGTGAGGGGCTGGGGGCGTGGCTCAGTGGTAGAGCCCCTGCCTAGAATCCCCCAGTGAGGGCTGGCGGCGTGGCTCAGTGGTAGAGCTTCTGCCTAGAATCCCCCAGTGAGGGGCTGGGGGCGTGGCTCAGTGGTAGAGCCCCTGCCTAGAATCTCCCAGTGAGGGGCTGGGGGCGTGGCTCAGTGGTAGAGCCCCAGCCTAGAATCCCCCAGTGAGGGGCTGGGGGCGTGGCTACACAGTAGAGCTCTTGACTCAAATGCAAAAGTCAATCCCCAGCACCACAAGAAACTGACCAGTGAGTACACTGAAATCCAACCGACCGGCAGCGCAGGAGTTAGCAGGACGTGACTTAGTTCACAGAAGCCCGAAGCTTACCTACCACTTTTGTAGACTCAAGGAAGCATCTCAGTTTCTGAAAGCAGTTTTTACTTGTCCCTTTGTCGTTTGATTATTGAGACAGGATCTCAAGCTGCAGCCCAAGCTGGCCTGGAAATGTGCCGAGTGGCCCAGGCTAGCCCTCCCCTTGTGAGTGCGGGGATTTCAGGGCTGCTCCATCACCCCAGCTAGAATAGGCTTTCCTCCCAGAGCTCTCTGCCTGGGTTTTTGAAAGTGGGTTCCTCTCAGCCCGGTTGTGAAGATTAAGGGAAGAGACATATATGACATGCTCTTTGGACAGCGCGATATTCTGGCATAAATGTAAAGGAAATATCCCCAGGGTGCTTCAGTTTGCTTAGCCCAGGATACCTCCTGCCCTGTCTTCCTCTGATGGAATATCAGGGCCCTTTCCCAATCTGCAGCCTCTGCGCACGCCCTGCCCCACCACACATGCTCCTTACATTACAGTCTGACCTTTGAATGCTAAAACACAAACTACTACTTTCCCTTGCTCTAACTCTAATTTATACCTCGACTATAGAACGCCAACAGAGAATAAACCATTTTTTTCAGATTCGTTTCTTCTATTTAAAGACGTTTTTGATTTTTATTTTTTTAATTATCATTTACATTTTTAAACATGTTTCATATGTGGATGTTTTTTGCCTGTTTGCATGAACGTGCATTCTGTGTGTGCCTGGTGCCAGGCTTGGTTGACAAGTGACTTTACCTACTGAGCCATTTTTCCTACCCACAGCATCTTTTTAATTCACTCAGCAAGTTGGTAGTTCACACTGAAGGAACTATAAAACGCTAATTCACTATAATCCACTGCTACTGTTGGTACAGAACGCTCGCTGTAATATATTGTCCTTAAAATGTCACTAAGAGGCCAGGGAGTTTACTCAGTGGTTATGAGCAGTTGCTGCCCTTGCAGAGGGTTCGGTTCTAGCACCCATATGGTGACCCACAACCATCTGGGCACCGGGCAGGCACCTGGTGCACACACATATATGCAGGCACAACACGAGTACACATAAAAGGCAACTCTTTAAAATAAATAAATAAATAAATAAATAAATAAATAAATAAAACGTCCCTAAGAAGCTGAGCGCCACTCCCATGATCTTCAAAGTCAGCTGGAAGCTTAAGAAGTCCAGGGATCCTTTGGGCTTATCGGATTTCTGGTATTAATGTTAATCTCCCTCTCCCCCCACAGGCCTGGACCAGGCTCCTGAAGACACAGACCAGCCGCTGCCCACAGAGCAGCCTCCAGGCAAGTGCCCCTTCCCTGAGCCCCTCCCTTCTCTTCGCTCGATTGCTCGCTCACTTGGACTCCCCCCTTGTAATCAGAGCTGCCTAAGATTTAGCTGAATCCCTGCAGACTCCCACGCACACCCGTCAGCTCTTCTTGCTGAAGTAATATCCTTTCTCTTTTCCTAAGCTGGCTTAACTCTCTTTTGCAATTCTGGAGACCAAGCCCAGGTCTGTGCCTGTGCATGCCCTGTAAGTAAGCACTCTGCCACTGAGGTACATTCTCGGGCCCACTTTCCCCTTTTGTTGAGACAGGGTCTTGCTATGAATTTGTAGTAGTTTTACTCCAGCTTGCCGACGGCTGGATCTACTGGTGTGAGCCATCCTGCCTGGTGTAATTTAGTTTAATGCTGTGAGTGTATACATGCATGCACCTCTTTGTGTGTGTGTGTGTGTATGTGTGTGTAGTTGAGTATGCCTGCCTCTGAGTTTGAGTTTGGTTAGGCTGGCCAGAGAGAGCTCAATAAACTGAGTTGGGTTCCCACATCGTGTGGCTCACGACTGCCTGTAACTCCAGTTCCAGGGGATCCAAGGCCTTCTTTTGGCCTTTGTGGGCACACACACACACACACACACACACACACACACACACATGCACCTGCCATTTATGTACACACATTAAAACAAGTGAATAATAGGTTATTATTAAATCTTAATAAAACAGTGGTCTCTAGATTCACTGACATACCTTGTCTCAAGGGGACTAAGTAGAGAATGATAGAAGACATCCAGGGTCATCCTTGGGCAAGAATACACACACATGCACACACACACACACACACACATACACACACTCTCATACACATGTGCACCCACAGTAGACTCACATGCACACACACATACATGCCCACGGACACATGCACACACACACACACACACACTCACATATGCACACACACACAACAGACTCACACACTCATGCACACCCATACACGATGAGCACACATATATACCCGAACATGCACACAGACACACACACGTGCACACATGTGCACACATACACACCAGCTCTTGTGTGTGGGTGCTGGAGATCCAAACACAGGTCTTTGTGCTGTACACCCAGTGGGCTTCCTCCTGAGCCATCGTCCCAGCACTTTCTTAATTCTAAAGGATTGCTAGCTAGTGCATGCCCAGACTCCCTACTGTCTGGAGGCTGAGACAGGACAATCACAAGTCTGAAGTATGGGCTGCATAGTGACATACTCCCACCCCCAAATGCAAACAGCAACAACTAAAAAACGAGCTATCTATGTCCATGCTCTCTCTATGAGGCAGCTGTATCAGTTGGCTTTAACTGTGTAACAAACCACCCCAAAGGTGGAGGCATATAGCAACATACATTATTTTCCGTGATTCTGAGTCTGATGGGAAAGTTCTGGCTTGGGCTGATTCAGGTCATCTCGATGGTCATAGTAGCCTGGGACTGAGCTTAGACGGCTTCCTGCTCATATGTGTGGCAGCCATCTTGCTCAGGGTTGGAACAGTGTAAGTACTGCCCCTTAGAGTATTCACATGGAGATGGCCATGGGGTCCAAGAACAGCAAGAAAGGTCCTCTCTGGTTACCAGAGCTTCTCAGGCTTCGAATTCTGTCACATTTACTACCATCCCCCGCGGGCAAATGACGTGTCTCAACATGGAGCCAGTGTGGAAGGGGATTTCTCAGTCCCGACAGGACTCGGGTGGAGGAGGGAACCACTGCTAACAGATTGACTTGAGAAAGAAGCCACCCACCTTCGGGTGGAAAGAAGGGGTCCTGGGACTGGGACGATAGCTCAGTGGGTAGAGTACTTGCCATACAAATGCAAGGACCAGAGTTCAGATCCCTAGGAGCTTCATAAAAGGCTGGTGCAGCTGCACACAGCTGTAACCTGGGGCTGGGGAAAGAGACAGGCAGAGCCCCAATGGCTTGCTGACTAGCCAGACTAGCTGAAGCAGTGGGCCCAGGCTCAGTGAGACAAGACAGCGGAGCCAGGGACATGCTAGAGGACCCGAGTTCCATCAGGTGGCTCCAGAGGATCTGACAGCCTTGTATGACCTGTGCAGGCACAAACACACACACACACACACACACACACACACACACACACACACAGAGAGAGAGAGAGAGAGAGAGAGAGATTTGAAATTAAGTAAATCTTTGGGGTTAGAGAGATTGCTGGGCAGGTAAGAGCACATGCTGGTATTGTTTGTTTGTTTGATTGATTGATTTATTGATTGATTTTACAGAGGATCCAGGTTCAGTTCTCAGCACCCACATGGTGCCTTACAGCCATCTATACCTCCAATTCCAGAGGATCTGACGCTCTCTTCTGGGGGCACTGCACACACATTGTTTATATACATACACGCAGGCAAAATACTCATTTACGTAAAATTAAAATTAAAATACCTTCTTGAAAATTAAATTGGAGCTGGGCAGTGATGGCACACGCCTTTAATCCCAGCACTTGGGAGGCAGAGGCAGACAAATTTCTGAGTTCGAGGCCAGCCTGGTTTACAGAGTGAGTTCCAGGACAGCCAGGGCTACACAGAGAAACCCTGTCTCAAAAAAAAAAAAAACCCAACAACAACAAAAAAATTAAATTGGGAGCTGAAGAGCTGGCCCTGTGGTTAAGAGCACTGGCCGCTCTTCCAGGGGAGCTGGATTGGATTCCCAGCAGCCTTTGGGTAGCTCACCACCATCCATAGCTTCAGTTCTAGGGGACCTGATACCTTCTTCTGACATCCACAGGCACAAGACACACACGTGGTGCACATAACATACATGCGAGCAAACATTTATACGCATAAAAAAATAAAATTGATCTAACATGTATATGTATTCAAATAAGGCAGAAAGCAATAGAGGAAGACACTCAGCATCACCCCCCAGCTTTGGATTCTGAGTTCCCAGCTCAGGGGGGGATGGCACCACCCACCCTCAGGGCTGGCCTTCCTCTCAGCTAACCAATTCTACAGGCTTAACACACCCTGACGTGTGCTGCACAAGTGTCCTAGGCGATTTGGGCACCGTCAGGTTGGCACTGAAGACTAGCCATCAGTCAGGGACAGGCGTTCACAGAATCCCAATCCCAGCCCGTTCCCAGGGGTTGTGGATTCACCAAGAGGCATCTTCCACTCCCAGGACCCCCGAGGCTGCCCCTGCTGCCTGTGCTCTTTGCGGTTGGTGGTCTTCTGTTGCTTTCCAATGCCTCCTGTGTTGGGGGACTCCTCTGGCGGAGAAGACTGAGGCGCCTTGCTGAGGGTGAGGAAAGCTTTCTCAGTGCCAAGCTGGAGAGCGATTGGGTGGGGACACTGGGGCTGCCGTTCAGTACAACAGCTCGGGTCCAGGTGGGCTTGAACAGAGTCTCTGAAGCCCCCCCTTCCTCGTTTCTCCCAGAGATCTCAGAGAAGACAGAGGCAGGGTAAGAGGGAGAGGCTTGGGAGTGACGGGTGGCAGACTCGAACCCAACTTTCATCGGCACTTTCGTCCTGGAAGGTCGGAGGAGGATCGAATCAGGAATGAATATGAGGAGAGTCAGTGGACTGGGGACCGGGACACAAGAAGCTCCACGGTGAGAGAGGGGGACCTGGCAGCCTCCGGCCTCAGCTTCAAGCTAATCACTGCCATCTCCTGGGACCTGAGAGTCAAGGGAAATGACCCTGTTTGTTGGTTTTGTGTGGTTGTGTGTATGTGTGTGTGTTCATGTATGTGCATATGCATGTCTGAGACAGATTAGCACAGCAGAAGTGGACCCACACTACTACTCCATGAGGGACTTCAGTCCCCAGCTTCCCCCAACAGTGGAAGAGGTGTCATATCACCAAGGTGAGTCATGACCGCCTTTCCTTCCAATCTGTGCTGCTTACTTCTTTATTGCTGTGACCGAAATACTCCCAGAGAACAACCTGAGGAGTCCAGATTCCCACTGCCTCGCTTCAGAAAGTTCTGTCCGTGACTGCTTGGCCCCACTGCATGTGTGGCAAAGGAGAGTTGCTCTCATCACGGCAGACAGGAAATGGAAAGAGAGCCAGACAGGAAGGGGACTAGAGGCAAGAGATCCGCCCCCCCAGGACACATCCCAGTGACCAGGTCCAGCTAGGCACACCCGTTTCCAGAACCTCCCAGAATGGCGCCACTAGCCATGAAACCCCAACATATGAGCCTTTGGGGTAGACACTTTCCCATCCAGTCCTCATGTCTACCAACTCCAGCCTTCACAGGTATTGAAGATGAGGACATGGCCTTCCCCGGACACCTGTATGACGAGGTGGAGAGAGTCTATGGCCCGCCTGGGGTCTGGGGACCCCTCTATGATGAAGTACAAATGGTAAGAAGAATCTTATTACCAGGCTGTCTAGATCAGAAACCCACCTCCCACTGGGTGTATCTGTTAGAAGAAGCCACTGTGACAAAGAGACCCCTCAGTGCAGTGGCAGGGAAAATTAAAGCGGCACACTTCATCCAGAGGTGGCGGTGCATGCCAGAGAGGAGGGGGAAGGAAGAGGGGAGTTCAAAGCCAGCCTTGACTACATAGTGAGACTATCTCCACCAAGCAGAAAATGAAGTCTTTCTCGCATAGCTGTCCAAGAGGAGTCCTGCTGTGTCCCAGTGATTTATAATGCAGGGTTCTCCCCCTGGATCTCCCTGTCATTCTCTGGCACACACATCGGCAGGGTCTGCAGGCACAGGTCAGTTTACTTAGGGGTGGAGGTCAACTGCTGGAGAAAAGCTGTTAGACAGACCCAGAAATGGCCATCAGCCCCTCTGCTTCCTTCTGACTGATGGGAACATGGTCTCGACACTGGGGCTGGGGACTGTTATCTATAGCTCTGACATGTGGGAGAACGGAAAGAATGTGATTCCTAGGATAAATAGGCACATCTCCACCACACTGGTTAAGTTGCTAGAGAGAGAAAAAAAAACTTTTAAAAAAGGATGTATTTATTCTATGTATGTGAGTACACAATTGCTCTCTTCACACACACCAGAAGAGGGCATCAGATCCCATTACAGATGGTTGTGAGCCACCATGTGGTTGCTGAGATTTGAACTCGGGACCTCTAGAAGAGCAGTCAGTGCTCCTAACCACCAATGAGCTATCTCCAGTCTGAGAGGAAGGATTCTTTAAAACTAAATTGTTTATTATCTTGTGTGTGTCATGGTGAACATGCATGACTGCCCTGCGAATATCAGAGGACAATTTTGTAGGGACAGTCTTTTTCCACCTCTGTGTGTGTTCTGGGAATCAGACTCCTGCCACAGGCCTTTGTGATGCGCGCTTTCAGCTGCTTTGCTGTCTTGCTGGTCTGAGAAATAACATTTTGGTTCACTCAGCTGAAAAGTTACATGCTGGAACCGTCTTCAGGCTCAGAACTTCTCCTTCACTGCTTCCCGGTACAGCCAGATTTCCATCCCATTAGATCTGAAGTCGTCAAAAAAAGAGAATGTCTCTTTTCCAGGTAGTTCCCAGTGCACAGGGCAGCCATACAGTGGTCCACCTTTGGTCACATGCATGCTGAGACAGGGGATAGAATATACAATTTGGTTTATGGGCTCTTGTTTTGAGACAGGACTTCATATAGCCCTGGTCTGGACTCAGCCTTTTTATGTAGCTTAGGATGTCTTTGAACTCCTGATTGTCCTGTCCTTATGTCCCAATGGGGTATTACCTGTGTGAGTCACCGCAGCCTGCACATCGTACCATTTAGTCAGTGTTCATCTATGGTGTCAGAGATTACAGGCCAACCCTATTCAGTACACTGGGAAGAGAGTGGGAGAGGGCAGAGCACTTGGAATGATGTGAGGATGGTGGCTGGGCAGGTGACAATGGTGGAAGGGGAATGTGACCTCTCACCCACCCACTGCATCATGTCAAGGGAGAGGAGACACACGCCTAATATTCAACAGTGTGGTGGTAGCAGCTTGTCTTCCCCACACTCAGCACTCAGGAGGACTGGGAGTTAAAGGGCAGCCTGGGCTACACAGAAAGACTATGTCTCCAAGAAAAGGAGGAAGAGGAGGAGGGGGGGCATGGAGAAGAGGAGAAGAAGACGAAGAAGAAGAAGAAAAGAAATCCAACAAAACAAAACAAAGAGCCAGATTCTCCCCTGGGCCCCACCAATGCTCCAGCATCTCTGGTAACAATGTCTCAGATGCTGTCCAGGCTCCTGGGACAGAGCCGCTGAAACGCTGTCCATGGTGCTGGAACGCAATTCCCCAGAAAACGGGGGTGGAATCTGCAGGATGTAGCTGCACAGGGTCCACAGAACAAATATTTTGGGCTTCTGGGGGACATATGGCCTTCCCCTGAGCTATTCATCGCTGTCATAGGTTAGAGACAGTCACAGCACGTGCGTATGTGAACGCATGAGGCTGTGGCCCAAGAAGACTTTATAGTTGGGTGTTGAAAGTTGAATTCCAGTTAATTTTTATACACCGCAAATGCTATCATTCTCTGGCTTCCCTTAACATTTAAAAATTGTCAACCTACTTATAGCTCTTGGGTAGCCCAGAAGCAGATGAGAGCAGCTGTATTCCGCTTTGGGCCAATGCTGCTCCAAGATTTGCTAAACCAAACATTTATTTTCTCTGAGTCCTAGAACAGAACACACCTCTAAAACTGGCCACTCTATATGACCCTTCCCATATCATCCGTTTAAAATTAATTACTTGTGTGTGTGCCTGCGTGTGTGGGGGGGGGGAGGGTCCTGGGGTTGAACACAAGTTTACAGGCTTGGTGACAAGTGTCGCTACTTTCTGAGTCTTCCCACAGTGCCATACATCTTTTTAAAAAATTCAAAGGCTCACTATGTAGCACAGGCTGGCCTTGGACTAGCAATCCCCCTGCCTCAGCATCAGAGAGTGCTGGGATCATAGTTGTGTGTCACCACACCAGACTGTCTTCCATCTTGATGAGAAAATGTGTTGGGAGCCACGAGACAAAAAGAACTGAGGCTCACGTCCTACAGACGCTGTAGCTGACATTATGAGGTCGCTGTAGCTGACATTATAAGGTCGTTTTATTAATGCTTTACTCATTCTGTAGCCCAGGTGGGCCTTGAACTAACAGCAATCCTCCAGCCTCAGATTTCAAAATTCTGGAATAACAGGCTTTAGCCACCACAACTGGCTCTCAGCTGTTGTTGTTGTTGTTGTTGTTGTTGTTGTTGGGTATGGGTGTTTTGTCTGTGTTCTATCTAACTGTATATTTATCTTTTGTCTCACTATGGGAAGGACAGGTAAGTTCTTAACTCAAAATCCTCCTGCCTCAGACTTTTGAGTGCTGAGATTAGAGGCATACGCTACCACACCCAGCTTTAACTCTTAATTACAGGCACAGTCCTCCTTCCTCACGGAGATGAGGGTGATTATTATAATGACCTGTCTTCACAATCACCTGTCTGCTTATTTCCTAACTCCAACCCTCACTTTACCCTGACTTCTCTCAAACTGCACTTTCAGACAGACAGACAGACAGACAGTCAGAGAATGTTTGTGAGGTGAGGTGGGTTCCTGTGATGGAGTCCTGGCTAGCCTAGAAGTCTCTATGTGGCCCAGGCTTTCCTCAAACTCAAAACAAGACCACTAGAATTACAAGTATGAGCCCAACAAATGGTTTATAATGGCTTTTTGGTTCTACGTTGGTTTCGGTGGTGCTGGGGGCTGCATGTAAGACCTGGCGCATGGCAAGCCGGTGTGCTAAATCATGAGGACTAAATCACCTTTGTTCCCTGGGTAGCTCATCAGAGATGTGCGTCCCTAGAGTGGAGTGATGTCCCACAGGGCATCTCTGTGGCTCTGAGCCCACTTCTTGCCTGATAGGACCCCTATGACCTTCGCTGGCCTGAGGTCAAGTATGAGGATCCAAGGGGAATCTACGACCAGGTGGCGGCAGACGTGGATGCTGGGGAGCCTGGTTCTCTGCCCTTTGAGCTGAGGGGACATCTGGTGTGAGACTCTCCATGACACCTGTTTCCTACAGCCTTGGTATGTCGTGCTCCAGTGGCCCTGTGCATCCCCTTCCTGCTGAGCTCACTCTCTGAGCACCTGTGACACTAACACACAGGCTTTTTCAGGAGAAGACCTGAGGGAATGCGTACAAGTGACAAGAAGACTCCAGCTGACATCTGGCATGACCAAGACTCCTTTAATTGTAATGGGGCTTCTCCCAAGAGACACAATCATTTGGAAATGACATTTGAACAATGAAAATCTATTTAGGGATCATTATACTTTTCAAAAGTAAAATTTTTAGAAGTAGGAAAGATCTATTAAAAAAAATCCTATTCCAAGGGGCTGGAGAGATGGCTCAGTGGTTAAGAGCACTGGCTGCTCTTCCAGAGGTCCAGAGTTCAATTCCCAGCAACCACATGGTGGCTCACAACCATCCTTAATGAGATATGATGCTCATTTCTGGTGTGTCTGAAAACAGTTGCAGTATACTCATATACATAAAATAAATAAATCATTAAAAAAAAACCTCTGTTCCAAGCCCGAGGATGCCCCAGTGGGAGAGCGTATGCTTTAGCATGGGTGAGATTCTGGGTTGCAGAGTGCAGCGAGCCCTGGCATTGCATGCACATACGAAGCTGGACATGCTGACCCATCCCTGTCATCCCAGCTCTGTGGGAGGCTGAGGCAGGGGAAGCACAAGTTCAAAGCCACCTAGGAGCTGGAAAGATGGCTCAAGAGTTGAGAGCTCTAACAGTAGCTACTGCCCTTGCAGAGGACCTGACTTTGGTTCCCAGCACCCAGATCAGGTGGCTCACCATCACACTTTCATCCCTAGGGAATTTGATGCTTTCTTCTGACCTCCAGGGGCACCTGCACTCCTGGTCACATAAACACATATATACACAATTACAAATAAGATAAATCCAACCTGTGTGGTGGCCCACACCTTTAATCCTAGCAGAATTTGAGAAGCAGAAGCAGGGGGATTTCTATAAGTATAAGGCTTACAACTTAGTGAGTTTTGAGCTACATAGGGAAACCCCGACTCAAATATTAATTTTAAAAGCTTCAGAATTAAAAGGGGGCGTGACTCAGTGGTAGAGCCCCAGCCTAGAATCCCCCAGTGAGGGGCTGGGGGCGTGGCTCAGTGGTAGAGCCCCTGCCTAGAATCCCCCAGTGAGGGGCTGGGGGCGTGGCTCAGTGGTAGAGCCCCTGCCTAGAATCCCCCAGTGAGAGGCTGGGGATGTGGCTCAGTGGTAGAACACTTGCCTGGCATGCACAAAGCTCTGAATTCTATCCCAAAAACAAAACAAAAACCCCAGTCCATTTTAAGTTCAGTTACATATGAAATAGTTAATATTAATATGCAAAAGTATAGACCATTGTCAGATCTCAGCTGATTTTGTTTTATTTTCCACAGTTTGTGAAACATAAATGAACTGACATGCAAACAGGAACATATTGTAGCAAAAGGATATAGTTGTCAAAGAATGGACATTTATGGGCAAAGCTTAGAGACCATGCACTAGTGTATACTTAGAATTAGAGGGTATGGTAACTTCAATTTATTTTTCAAAATTTAAAAAATGCACGTTTATAGATACAGAAAAGGGTGAGCTCAGACTCAAATGTTGACACTGAAGGAATGTAGGTGATGCAGAACGAAAGTTAAAATTGAAGAGTTGATGGAACAATAAGTGATGACGTCACGGAAGCAAGAACACAATTGGCGGCTGGGTCTTAGGGGCTGTGGAATTCTAGATGTTCCACTTTGGAAAAAAATATTCAGAACATACTTATTTGCTTGTGTGTGTGTGTGTGTGTACACGCGCGTGCCACATATACACGCCCATGCGCCTGACAGTGTATGCCCCACAAAATAAATAAAATGTAAAAATTGTGGGCCTGGTGTTACATGTCTACAATCCCACACTTGAGAGGCCATGACCAGAAATCGGGAGTTCCAGTCCCAGAATGCATGCTGTTCCTCTGTGCTCAAATCAGTGTTTCTCAAAGTGTGAGCACAGCCTAAGTGGTTTTGTTTGTTTGTGTTTTATCTTATGTATATGAGTGCTCTATCTGCAAGTACCCCTGCAGGCCAGAAGAGGGCATCATACGCGATTACAGATGGTTGTGAGCCACCATGTGGTTGGAAGGAATTGAAAGACCTCTGGAAGAGCAGCCAGTGCTCTTAATCGCTGAGCCATCTCTCCAGCCATCAGACCAAATGATTTTTAGCAAATAAGTGAGCAAAAGAGGAGTGGATAACATGACCTTTGTGTGTGGGAGTGTGGGTGCACACGGATACACACGGCTGTGGAGGCCGGGGCTCAGGGATCCTGCTCCCCCACGCTCCACTGTTTTTGTTTGTTTGTTTTGTTTTTCAAGACAGGGTTTCTCTGTGTAATCCTGGCTGTTCTGGAACTCACTTTGTAAACCAGGCTGGCCTCAAACTCACAGAGATGCGCCTGCCTCTGCCTCCCAAGTGCTGGGGTTAAAGATGTGCCCTACCAGACCAGCTTATTTTTGTTATTGTTGTTAAGATTATTTTATTTAAATATTTATTCGTTTGTTTCATTTCATGTGTGTGGGTGATGGTTGCCCCCCAGTATGCATGTACTTAACCCCGAACCATTCTTTAAGAAATGGTTAAGGACTGACCTAGGTCCTCTGCATATATGGTCTTCTTGTGGGACTCCTACCCGAGGGACCAGGGCTGCCTCTGATTCTGTTGCCTGCCTTTGGGACCCTTTTCCTCCTGCTGAGTTGCCTCAGTACAAGGGGAGGTGCCTAATCTAACTGCAACTTGGTATCCATGGAAAGCCCTATCCATGGAAAGAGAGATAGATGGGGGAGCAGGTAGGCAGAGGCACGATGGTGGGGAGGGAGTGAGAGTAGAGGAGGGAGGGGAAACTGTGGTCAGGATGTGGAAAATAATAATAATTTAAAACTAACAAAGAAAACAATGGTTAAAGGTTAAAGGTCCGCAGTTAAGCGTGAGTACTGCTCTTATAGAGGACCTGGGTTCGATTCCAGTACAAACCTTGGGAGGCTCAGGGCCACTTACAACTCCAGATCAGGAGATCTGACTCCCTTTTCTGGTCTCCTGGGGCATCTGCATGTATGAGCACATATCCACCCCCAGACACATAATTTAAAATAATATAATGAAAGGGTTTTTTAAGTGGCTAAGTCAGAAGTTTTTATTTATGTGTATTTTTACCACTATAATTTTTGTGTGTGCCGCTAAGTGAGTCCCGAGGCTTGCGCATGCTCGGTGAAGTTCCACCACTGAGCGGCATCCCTTCCCCGGGCCCCCTCCCTGCTGCCCCTGCTGTTTTGAGACAGGGCCTCACTATGTGGGCCAGGCTGAGCTGAAACTCTCAATTTTCCTGTCGCAGTCTCCCTAGTACTGAATTACAGGCATGTGACTCCATGTCTGGGTGTTACAATAACATTTTGTTGTTGTTTTGTTTCGAGACAGACTGTGTAGCTGTGGCTGTTCCAGAACATAAAGAGCTGCCTGGCCTGGAACTCAGAGACCCACCTGTCTCTGCCTCCTGAGTGCTGGGATTGAAGGCGTGCGCCACTACTGCCCGACTACAATAACATTTTAGGGGTGGGGTATCCAGCTTTAGCTAAATAGAACAAATGGGGTTTGCATGGGTGAGATTATCTGGTGAAGAAGGGAGAGACCGGCCTGTCAACGAGCAAGCGCAGACGTTGGTGCCGTTTCCTTAAATCTCCACAAGGGGGCGGTACTAGCGCCTTTGAAAAGACCTGATCTAGCTTCTGCATCGACAAGATGCAGTTCTGGAGGTTCCTGTTAGATCTGGTCGGGGGCGGGGTGGGGGTAGGTGGGGTCGTCAATAGGTAAACAGTCCCTGGACTCCAAGACTCCTGGACTTCATTGTCCTTGCTGGCATTGAGGCAGAGGATTTCAGGAGTACATTGGCGGGAGGGACCTTCTTGAAACTGGTGTGCAAAATCAAGTTCAAGGCTGAAGGTGGAGGGAACCTAGGCTGGCAATGTGGCAGAAGAAACAAGAAGGACATCTTCCGGGATTTATGTGCCATCCAATTATGAAGGCCGTTTTGCAACAATAACAGATGGCATCGACGAGTTACTTCAGCATGCCAAGCTGTATTCTGAGTTAGGGGTTGTTTTTTGTTTGTGGGCGGCACTGGAGACAGAGCCCTGGGCCTTGCGCATGCTTAGCAAGAGCTCTCCGCAGAGCCAAGTTCCCAGCCTCTAAGCAATTCCTACAGTCACTTAAGCTGTCACTTAGCCATCCAGTGCTTTCATCACTCAAAGCCTCCTCTGCTTTTGCAGATGGTGACATGGTCTTGCTTTGGAAAACAGCGGATTAGATCACTGTACAGAAAGAACAGTGAACAACCGGAGGTGACCAGTATTTCCTTCATCCCCAGTGATTGCCCCTCCCCAGAAAGGTCCTCTTGTAATCCAGTCAGCAGCCATGAGGGGGCTCTGGATCCTCCCACTGTACCTACTTTTGTGCTATTAGTAAAAATCTTCCCTGACCTGCCCATAAAACTTTGTTCAGGAATTTTTGACGAGTCTAGCGTGGCGGTACACTCCCAGCCTTTGAGAGACTGAGGCAGAAAGAGCCTGAGTTCCAGACCAACCTGGACTGTAAGTCACAGGCCAGCTTAGGCTACTCGGTAGGGCTCCTTCTCAAAGCACAACAATCCAAAACCTCCCGCTCCGGGCCCTGAGCCGCCACCGGCTGTGTTTTGTGTGTTTTGCGCTGACAGACACAAAGCGCTCTATCGAGCCTCTTCTTCCACCCATTCAGTTTCATGTTAACTGCTCTTTAAATTATTACACTTGTTTGTTTGTTTAGTGTGAATGTGAGCCAGCATACACATGTCACAGAGTGCATGCATTGGTCAGAGGATAACTTGTGGGAGTCAGTTCTCATTGTCCACCTTATGTGTCCCAAGGGTCGAACTCAGGTCACCGAGCTTGTCAACAGGCACCATTGCCCACGGAGCCAACTTCGAGTCTCTCGTGATACATTTATTTCCTCTATGTATGTTTTTCTAGCATGTTTGTGCGTGCATCCAAGGGTGTCAGATCTGGACTGGATGGGACCTGGAAGAGTAGCCCATACTCTTAACTGCTGAGTGGTCTCTCCAGCTCTTCTCATTTGTGTGTGTGTGTGGGGGGGGGGGGGTTCGGGTGGTTTTTGTTGTCTTGTTTTGCTTTGTTTGAGGTCCCCTGCTTCCGCCTCGTCTGTGCCGAGGTTGCGGGCGTGAGGAACCACGCCATCTCATGGTTTATTTTTATGCTCCCACACTGCTAGCTCCGTGTCCTTGCTTTAATGCCTCTGTGACCCCACAGGAGTCCCACCCAGTGGAATTTGAAGTCTCCAACCTGCGTCATCCTCTGGGGAGATGAGCATATATAAATACCAAGTCTTGAGCATGGTGTTGTATGCCTGTAAAGCCAGCACTTGGAGGTTGTGATGAGACAGGAGAATTGCTGGGAGTTCAAAGCCAGCCTGGGTGTGAGACTCTAGTTTGTTTGTTTGCGTGTTTGTTTGTTTTAATTCTGTAGTGGAGATGGAAAGAAGATTCCATAGTCTTGAGCCCTGGTTGCTCTTCCAGAGGACCCTCGTTCAGTTCCTAGCAACCATGCTGGTTGACTCAAGATTGCCTGTAACTCCAGCTCCTGGTGGATCTGAGGCCTCTCAGTGGGTGCCTCCATTTATGTACACAGATTGACAGACAGACAGACAGACAGACAGACACACACACACACAGGTAATTAAAATAATGAAAATTAAATCTTTTAAAAAATACTCTGCCGGGCATGGTGGCATATGCCTTAAATCCCAGCACTCTGGAGGCGGAGACAGGCGGATTTCTGAGTTTGAGGCCAGCCTGGTCTACAAAGTGAGTTCCAGGACAGCCAGGGCTATACAGAGAAACCCTGTCTCGAAAAACAAAACAAAACAAGAAAACTCTTAAGGGGGGACATGTCATTGGAAATGGCTTTACAGTGCATACCTTGCAGACTTGGCAAATTAAAGAAAAAAATTAAAATAAACAATCCAGGGCTGGAGCGATGGCTCCACAGTCAAAAGTACTGGCTGCTCTTGCAAAACACTGAAATTAGGGTCCCAGCAACCACTTGGCAGCTCACAACCCTCTATGGCTCTAGTTCCCGAGGATCTAATGCCCTCTTCTGGCCATTGTGGGCATTGCAGGCATGTGGTACTCAGCCGTTTGTTAGGCAAAACATGCATACAAATAAAATAAAAACAAGTAATCTTTTATTTGTTTAAAAAAATAAATAAAAGACTTGGGGTCACGTGACAGCTCATTTTTTTCATTGCTGAAGAGTACCCATTGCCTGGGTCCCTCTGCACCCACCTCATTGCCTCACCCAGTCCCGTTTGGTGGACAGTTGGGTTGTTTTCATCGGGGTGGGGTTAAGGCCATCAAGGACATATTTTTTTTCCTGATGCCCGTGTTCAGGTTCTGCAGACTACATGTTTGGGATGGACAGCAGGGCTGTGGTCTATGTGCAGTTTAAGTGTATGCAAGAACTGTGCACTGCTCCTTCCTGAAGGGTAAAAATCATCGCAACAAGAGAGAGGAGGTGACTTAGCTGAGACTGCAAAGCCCGGCTGCCTTGAACCTGGAGTTCCCTGCTCTCGGGCCCAACTGCTTATTCAGCAATGCAAGCTGGACAGCTGAGATCTGTCCTACTGTCAGGCTGAAAGGTTATTGGGGGCTGTCACTGGGGGCGTACATGTCCTGTTATTCTGACCTCTGTCCCTAACCATTAATTATTAACCCTCCACCCCCACCCCAAGAGACTGCTATCCTAAAGATTTGCCCAGTTAATCAGTCACTGCCCCCCAGCTGGGCAAGGGGCATTTGGTACAGCTGCTATCTGCCTGGCCCCTTCCCCTAGGGTGGTGGTAACCAGGCACTTGCAATGATCTGGACGCGTCTGCCGCTGTATGGCCCCTCCAAGCCCTCTACAGGTGGCTGGCAGCCGCTGCGCTTTGATGGTGGGGCCTTCCATGTCAAGGGAACCGCAGAACTGGCACGGGCTTTGCTAGTGCTTCGCCTATGCGCCTGGCCCCCTTTGGTCACTCATGGACTAGCGGTGAGCAGTAGGCACAAGGTCTGGCCTGGAAGTCTCCCAGACCTGGCTCTGAGCATGTGTTCCCTGTCACCCAGTTTCAGGCCTGGTCTCAGCGACTCCTGGGATCCCGGCTTTCAGGCACACTTCTTCGAGCATCTATCTACGGGCAGTTTGTGGCCGGGGAGACAGCAGAGGAAGTGAGGAGCTGTGTCCAGCAGCTGCAGGCCCTGGGACTCCAGCCCCTGTTGGCAGTGCCCACTGAAGAGGAACCAGACTCCGCTGCCAAGACCAGGTGAGTAGAGAGAGGAAGGGTAGAAGGGAGGATGGAGTGGGCAGGAGGGGGGCCCTGGAAGCTGACCTCCACTGGCCGGGCAGTGAGGCCTGGTATGAGGAGAACCTTAGCGCCATGCTGCACTGTGTGGACTTATCCCGAGCCCTCGTGGACGCCCACGGCCCAGCCAGGAACAGCCTCATGCAGCTGAAGGTGACCGCGCTAACCAGCACTCGGCTTTGTGTAAGTGACAAGGGAGATGGGGGTGGCGATGTGGGGGTGGCTGCCCACCAGGCCACCCTCACCATGCCAGCCACCACCCCATTTCAGAAAGAGCTGTCGGCTTGGATCCAAAGACCCAGAGGCTCCTCGGAGCTGAGCCCTGAGAGGCTGGCAGAAGCCATGGACTCGGGTCGGGTAAGGAATGCAGGCGCTCCTCACTGAGGACATGGTTGGCCTGGATAAACATGGGACTCTTGGAGTTCTAAGGGAAGTGTTGGGGTGAGGAGCTATCCAGAGAAGGGATCAGACCAACAGCACTTTCTCCACAGAGGGCAGGACACGAATAAGACCGACCTATTGGTCAGTTGCTGAGCATGGTCGCGCATGCCTGTAATCCCAGCACTTGGGAAGCTGAAGGAGGAGGCTCAAGTCATTGAGGTCAGCCTGGGCTGTAGAGTGAGACTTGCCTCAAAAGCCCTGGCTGGAGAGATGGCTCAGCAGTCAAGAGCCCTCTTGCAGAGGACCAAGGTTTGGTTTTCAGCACCCACATGGTGATTCACAGCAATCCACAACTCCAGTTCCAGAAAATGCAGCCGTCTCTCCTGACCTCCATAGGCGCCAGGCACACCTGTAGTGTGCATACAAGCATGCAGGCAGAACATCTATAACATAACACACACACACACACACACACACACACACATGTTGGTGGTTTTGTTTTTAAGACATGTATCCCAGGCTGGTCTTGAACTCTCTGTATAGCCAAGAATGCCTTTGAACTCCTGATCTTCCTGCCTCCAGCCCACTACAGATATAGGCATGTACTATTGTTTCTGGTATATCTGGTCTTTGCTATTTTTGTGGGTTCTTCTTTTTCCTATATTTATCCTTCTCCCCAGCCCCCTGCTCTGGTTTCATGCCCTAACACTAGGGATAGGGCAAGAAGGATAGAGGCGGGAGAGAGTCCTGAATTTAATTTCTTTCCTTTTGTTTCTTCTTTGAGCTTGACTACTAACAAACCACAACCGATCCTCCCCCAAGTGACCAACAACCACTAACTCTGCCTCTCAGAGCTCTGGCATTTATATACCCACTGAAAAGTTCCTAGAATTCCAAACCTCACACAATCACAGAAACTATCTGCAGCTGGCAAGACCATGTCTCTGCTAGAGCACGAGGCAAATCATAGTCAGCTGCTGAGGACAGTCAGCCCCATGTCTCCACACCTGGGATTAAAATGTAAAAATATTATAATATTTCTGTATTTTTTCAAAGAAACCAAAATCCCAGAATTCTTACTACACTCTGGTTTTTTACAAAAACAAAGTGATCAATTAACAGCTACACAGGTGTGTGCTTCCTGCATGTAAACTCTTATGTGACCAATGGGATATTCTTTTTCTTTGTGTGTGTGTGCATGTGCCTGTGTGTGTGTGTTTTGAAACAGGATCTTAGCATATGGCCCAGACTGGTCTGAAACTTGCAATTCTCCTTCTCAGCCTCCTTAATCTTGGGATTACTAATGTTTGCCATCATGCCTGACCCTTCATTCATTCATTCTTCCATTCATCCATTCCTTTGTATTATCCTAATATCCCATTTCTGTGTGCAAACATGTGGGTACACGTGTATGCATGTTTGTGTGCGCATGTGTGTACGTGTGTATGTGTGCTCATGTGCACATGCACAAATGTGGATGTCAGAGGCTGGCAACAGGCTTTTTCCTCTATCACTCTCCATTTTATTGTTTGTTTGTGTTTTGCTTTGTTTGGAGACAGTGTCTCTCTACACAGCTTTAGCTGTCCTGGAATTGAGTGAGTAGATCAGGTTGTCTTCAAACTCACAGAGATCTCTCTGCCTCTGCCTCTGCCTCCTAAGAGCTGGCATCAAAGGTGTGTATCGACACATCTGGCTAATAAATTCTTTCTGATTTTTTTGGTTTTAGTTTTTGGTTATTTGAGACAAGGATTTTCTATGTATCCCTGGCTATCCTGGAACTCACTCTGTAGATCAGGCTGACCTGGAACTCACAGAGATCTACCTGCCTCTGCCTCCTGAGTGTTGGGATTAAAGGTGTGTGCCACCACATCTGGATGTCCCATTTTTTTGTGTGTTTTTTTTTTGTTGTTGTTGTTTTGTTTGTTTGTTTGTTTCCGAGACAGGGTTTCTCTGTGTATCCCTGGCTGTCCTGGAACTCACTCTGTAGACCAGGCTGGCCTCAAACTCAGAAATCTGCCTGCCTCTGCCTCCCAAGTGCTGGGATTAAAGGCATGTGGCCACCACGCCCCACCCGTTTTATTTTTTAACAGGAGGTCTGTCGCTGAACCTGGAGCTCACTGTAATGGCTACACTGGCTGGCAGGGAGCCCCAGGATCCAAGTGTGTCCATCCTGGATGCTCTGCTAGGGTTAGAGGCATGTGGTGTCTCACCTGGGCTTTTATGTAGTGCTGAGAATCAGAGCTCAGGCCCTCACAGTCACCTAGCAAGAGCGTTATCCACTGAGCCATCCCCCTAGCTCCCACTCCCATTGAGATTTTTGGCATAATAAATGTATACTTGGCAGTGGGAACAGGGAGAGGTTGCCTTGCTAACTTATTTCTTGAGACAGGGTCACTGTGTAGCTCAGGCTGATCTGGAAAACACAATCTGAGCTTTCCACATTAGTTTTTCAATGCTGGGATTACAGTCATTTGCCAGTATACCAGGCCTCTTTTTATTGTCTTATGTGCTTGAATTTTTTCATAACAAAATGTTAAGAAGCAAGGCATAGCTGTACACATCTAGAAGCCCAGCATTTGGGTTATTGAAGTAGGAAGATCTCAAGCCTTAGGCCATCCTGGGCTACATAGTGACATCATCCTGTCTTTAAAATAGAAAGAGCAACAGATGTAGCTCAGTGGTAGAGCCCCTGCCTAGAATCCCCCAGTGAGGGGCTGGGGGCGTGGCTCAGTGGTAGAGCCCCTGCCTAGAATCCCCCAGTGAGGGGCTGGGGGCGTGGCTCAGTGGTAGAGCCCCAGCCTAGAATCCCCCAGTGAGGGGCTGGGGGCGTGGCTCAGTGGTAGAGCACCTGCCTAGAATCCCCCAGTGAGGGGCTGGGGGCGTGGCTCAGTGGTAGAGCCCCAGCCTAGAATCCCCCAATGAGGGGCTGGGGGCGTGGCTCAGTGGTAGAGCCCCTGCCTAGAATCCCCCAGTGAGGGGCTGGGGGCGTGGCTCAGTGGTAGAGCACCTGCCTAGAATCCCCCAGTGAGGGGCTGGGGGCGTGGCTCAGTGGTAGAGCCCTTGCCTAGAATCCCCCAGTGAGGGGCTGGGGGCGTGGCTCAGTGGTACAGCCCCTGCCTAGAATCCCCCAGTGAGGGGCTGGGGGCGTGGCTCAGTGGTAGAGCCCCAGCCTAGAATCCCCCAGTGAGGGGCTGGGGGCGTGGCTCAGTGGTAGAGCCCCTGCCTAGAATCCCCCAGTGAGGGGCTGGGGGTGTGGCTCAGTGGTACAGCCCCTGCCTAGAATCCCCCAGTGAGGGGCTGGGGGCGTGGCTCAGTGGTAGAGCCCCTGCCTAGAATCCCCCAGTGAGGGGCTGGGGGCGTGGCTCAGTGGTACAGCCCCTGCCTAGAATCCCCCAGTGAGGGGCTGGGGGCGTGGCTCAGTGGTACAGCCCCTGCCTAGAATCCCCCAGTGAGGGGCTGGGGGCGTGGCTCAGTGGTAGAGCCCCTGCCTAGAATCCCCCAGTGAGGGGCTGGGGGCGTGGCTCAGTGGTAGAGCCCCTGCCTAGAATCCCCCAGTGAGGGGCTGGGGGCGTGGCTCAGTGGTAGAGCCCCTGCCTAGAATCCCCCAGTGAGGGGCTGGGGGCGTGGCTCAGTGGTAGAGCCCCAGCCTAGAATCCCTCAGTGAGGGGCTGGGGAGATGCTTGGTGGCAGAGAGCTTGCCTAGTATGTAAAGGTCTTAGGTTTACCCCCAGCTCTGCAGGGGTAACATTTGAAAAGTAAACCGCTCACTGTGCAGTAATTATCCACACACCCGTCACCTTTAGCATTTAGCCACACAGCTGTCTCTGAGAGGCACGGGGCACGGGGTGAAGCAGCTAAAACCTGAGCGTGCTCCAGTCCACCAGCCATGGTATTTGCATATAACCTGTGCACATCTTCCTGGGCACGGTAATCCTCTCTGGGTGACTTACCACACCAAGTGCAGTGTGCCCTACATAAACAGTCACTGTGCAGAACTGGTAAGGACCTGTCTCAGTGTCTTTTCCTGGTAAAATGCTCTGACCAAAGCAACTTAAGGGAGAAAGGACTGATTTGGGCTTCATGAAAGGAACTCGAAGCAGCTGGTCACGTGGCATCTAAGCTCAAAAGCAGAGAGCCATAAGCACTAGCTTCCTGCTCCCAGCGCCTTCTCTCCACTTAAACAATCCAAGATGACCACCAAGGACCATGTTCCCCTTGCTGCGGGTTGGAAGACAATCCTCGGCAGGCATGCCCGGAACCCTGGTCTTTCAGGTGATTCTAGATGTGTCAAGTTACCAACACTAACCAACTCAGGGGATGATGATAGCATATGACTGTCTACACTCAGTGCAGATGCTTTGTTTTAATATATTATTTTACTTGTGAATGTGTGCACCACATGTGTGCAGTGCCCACAGAGGCCACAAGAAGGCGTAAGATCCCCAGAAGGTAGAATTACAAATTCTTTTCTTTTTCTGTTACCGTTTTAAAAAAAAATTCTACTACATTTGTGTGCTGGGCCTGGTGGTGTAGCTCTTTAATCTCAGCTCTCTGTGAGTTTGAGGCCAGCCTAGTCTACAAAGTAAGTCCAGGAGACAGAGAAACTCTGTCTCAAAAACCCAACAAACAACAACAAAACTACTACAATGTTATTTATTTGGGCTTTTGTTTTGTGTGTGTGTGTGTGTGTACCCTTGTGTACATGCATGGCACAGTATGAAGTGGAAGTCAGCCAGTTGCCTCCTTCCACCACATGGGTCCTGAGACTTGAACTCAGGTCTTCGGGCTTAGCAGAGGGAGTCTTCAGCCACTGATCCAACTAGCCCTCTTTCTTTCTCTCTAGATAGACTAGCTCAGGCTGTCTCAGCCTCCCAAATTGTGAGACTGCAGGCATGTGGCATCCTGTCCTGCAAGTCACTTTCTAATTTCCCACCAAGTCTTCACGCATGCCCTTTCCTGGTGGGAAAGAGGACTCGGTCCCAGAGGAGTCTGTAGTCCTGAGCAGTCTCCTGTTCCCTGGTACCTCCTAGAACCTCCAGCTCTCCTGCCTCAGCACAGAACAGAATCAGCACCTGCAGGCCTCCCTCAGCCGCTTGCACCGCGTGGCACAGGTAACACATGGGCGTCCTGGCTCCCCACCCCTTATGGACCCCACTGGCCCTGACATCTTTCTCTCTGCCCCTCAGCACGCCCGGGCGAAGTGTGTGCGGCTGCTGGTGGATGCTGAATACACTTTCATTAACCCTGCACTGTCCCTGCTGGTGGCTGCCCTGGCTGTGCGCTGGAACAGCCCCGAGGAAGGTGGCCCTTGGGTGTGGAACACTTACCAGGCCTATCTAAAGGTGAGTGGCAGGCTCAGAAAAGCTGTGAGTGGGAACTCAGCAACCTGACCCCCCTGAGTTGCCTGTGTGCTCTGCAGGACACTCACCAAAGGTTGGAGCAGGATGCCGAGGCAGCACACAAGGCTGGCCTGGCGTTTGGGGTGAAGTTGGTGCGAGGTGCCTATCTGGACAAGGAGAGATCCATGACACAGCTCCAAGGGAAGGAAGACTGTACCCAGCCTGACTATGAGGCCACTAGTCGGAGGTAGGGAGAGGACCGAGAGGATGTAAGAGGAAAAAGAAATGACAATAACATGTCAGGACAAGCAGATGCTATAGGCACTCAGGTATACACACGTAAACACACACCTACACACAAACACACACATATATACATAAAGAAACAGACAGATGTACCAACACACACACACATATACACAGAGACACAAACACGCATAAACACACACACACATACACCGCACATGGAGGCTTTTCTTACTATAATCCCAGTACTGAAAAGACAGGGACAGGAGAACGTCTGGAGCTCACTGGCAGCAGCCCACTCTAATTAGCAAGCCCAAGTTCCAGTGAAAAAAAAAAAAATGACCCTGTCTCAAAAAACAAGGTGGGGCCTGGGGTGACAGCCCAGTGGATAAAGCACTGGCTGGCATGGCCCCGCAGCTGCAGGGCAGATCCCCAGGACCCATATAAAAAGATGAACAGGTGTGGTAGGCACTTGTCATCTAGACATGAGCCAGGAGCCAAGTATATAAAGTGGAGATTCATCTAGAACAACACCCAGTGTCAACCTGGGCCACAACCCACACATGTGCACATGAACACAAATGCACACACACACATACACACATCAAATAAGAAAAATAGAGCTGGGCGTGGTGGCGCATGCCTTTAATCCTAGCACTCGGGAGGCAGAGGCAGGCGGATTTCTGAGTTCGAGGCCAGCCTGCTCTACAAAGTGAGTTCCAGGACAGCCAGGGCTACAGAGAAACCCTGTCTCAAAAAACCAAAAGAAAAATAAAATGTAACTTCTTTTATGGGAAAGCAAATTACCTAAACTTGACAAGCACTCTACCACTGAGCCAGCCTCTGTGGGGGTGAGGGGGCAGGGGCTCTACCACTGAGCCACACCCCCAGACCCTCACTGGGGGATTCTAGGAGGTGTTCTGCGACTGAACTCTATTCCCAGCCCTCTTTCTATTTTTGTTTTTGAAACAGACCCTTGCTATGTCCCTAGGGTGACCTTGAGCACACTCTACAGTACAGTTAGACTTTGAAACTTGCAACCCTCCAGCCTTATTCTGCAGGCTTGCACTTCCAGGCTGTAACAATGTAACCTTTCACTTGCTCCTCAGCGGCCATGGGGTTTGGTGCCGAACATCTTGTGTCTCTATGTCGCTGCCTCTCTCCAAGGTTTTAGGATGTTGTTGTTTCCCTCTGAACAGCAACTTCTTCCTTCCTCCTTCACTGCCCCCACCATCCCCAGCTTGGCTGCTTTCTGCTTAGCTGCTTTCCCCCTTCCCTCCCCCCACAACATCCCTGGAAGTCCTTCCCCAATTGTGAGAGCTTGGGTTGTTGTTGATCACATTCTGCAGGTGTATCGTTACTCTTCTCACTCCTTTGACAAAAATCGTTCACAAAAGCAAGTGATGGAAGGAAGAGTTTCTTTGACTCTTGGTGTGAGGGGACAGAGTTCACAGCACCAGGGAGGTATGACCATGGACCTGAGGTGGCGGCAAGTCACCCTGCATCATCATCAAAAACCAGAGAATCAGATGCTGCTGCTCTGCTCATCCCTGCCCCCATCTAGGTTCTGTTTGTTTTATTTCTCTGTGTAGCCCTGGCTGTCCTGGAACTCACTCTGTAGTTGAACTCGCAGAGATCCCCCTGCCTCTGCCTCCTGAGTGCTGAGACTAAATATATGGTCCACCACAACAGGGTTTCACTTTCTCCATTGTTTTCGACCTGGGACCACAACCCACAATCAGTGTGTGTGTCAGGGGTTGGGAGTCTTTTCTTCAACAGAAGTCCTTAAACTTCTGTGACAATGTCATCAGAGACGGGCCAACATTTTTCTCTTATACGTAATTCCCCATCATGTCATATTGAAAATTAAGACAAGCAGTGGTTCAATTCCCAGCAACCACATGGCAGCTTACAACTGTCTGTGACTCCAGTTCCAGGGGATCTGACACCCTGACACAGACATATATGCAGACAAAACTCCAATGCACTTAAAAATAACAATAATAGGTAAATCATTTTTTAAAAGGAGAGAAAGAAAATTAAAACAACTAACACAGGGCTCAGAAGGTAAAGGTGCTTGCCACCAAGGCCGATGATCTGAGTTCCATCCCTGGGACCGCCACTGTAGAAGGAGAGAACTGACTCCTGCAAGTTGTCCTCTGATGTACACACATACACATACACACACACACACACACACATGTACACACACACATGTACACACATACACACACACGTACACACACACATACACACACGTACACACACACACACATACACACAAGGAATAAAATGTAACTTAAGAAAAATAAAAAATCCATCCATGCTGCTGCAGTGACTAACCGTAGGCAAATGTCACCTTGGCTGTGGTCGTGGCGGCCACCAGGTCAGAGACAGGTCACTGTTGGCCTTTAAGAGCACGTGCTTGTCAGCCTTGTCCATGGGAGGCAGAGGCAAGAGAATCATGAATTCTAGGCCTTGGCTATACACGGTGAAACTGTGTGTCAGAAAATTCTGTTTCTCACCCCCTCCCCCATCCTGACGACCTGAGGGGAACTCTGGAGGTCACAAGAGAGGGAGAGACAGCTCTGAGGAGCCTGTGCCCATGGAACAAAGGCGTGCAGGCACTCTATCCCTGGAGCTTGGTCCTCACTCCCTAGATGAGCTGAGCAGAGCATCTCCCTTCAGTTACAGCCGCTGTCTAGAGCTGATGCTGCGCCGCGTGTCGAACCACGGTCCCCCGTGTCACCTCATGGTGGCTTCCCACAATGAAGAATCCGTACGCCAGGCAACTAAGCGGTATGAGGTTGAGGGGTGGGAAACCAGAGCCTCTAGGAAGCCCCTGTGTCTACACGACAGTGAGGGGCGGGTGTCGAGTGGGGGGACAAGAATAAATCCAGCGAGAAGGAGCTCAGGGAGGAGGATACTACAGATATTTCATCCCAACCTGCTATGGTGACACACACCTCTTAGTCCTTAAGGCTGAGGCAGGAGGATCAAGACACTGATGCCAACATGGGTTACATAGTAATCTTTTAAAAAAAAATTGACTCTATGCCTACATATATCCTGTAGGCTCAGGTGTGACAGGGCATTGTCCTGTATTTACTGTGACACAGGGAGTACTAAGGATTCCATGATGAAGCTAAGGCTCACGAGAGCTCCTGGGAGTTGTGGCTGATTGATTAATGATCGATTGATTTGATTATATGTGCGTGTATGTGTGCACCCATGAATGCAAGAAGCAGGGGCAGTCAGAAGAGGGTGTCCGGTCCTCTGGAACCAAGGCTGCAGGCAGTTGTGAGCTGCCTGCCTTAGGCACTGGGAACTGAACTGGGATTCTCTGCAAAGGAAGAGCTCTTTATTAGATTTTATTTAATTTTTATTTTTAAAAGGTTATGTTTGGGTATTTTTGCCTGCATGCATATGTGTCCACCATGTGCATGCCTGGGACTTACAGAGGCCAGAAGAGGGCATCAGATCCCCAGGAACCGGACTTAGAGACAGCTGTGAGCTGCAGTGTGGGTGCCGGGGGTCAAACCCATGTCCTCTGGAAGAGCAGTCAGTGCTTTTAACCATTGAGCCGTCTCTCCAGCCCTGCGGTGGTTATTTACCATTGAGACTGGGGACAGAGTCATTTCTCAGAATCTGTAGAAATTTTGTTCTAGGACCAATCTCCATGGAAACCAAAATCTCCAGCTGCTCAAGGCCCTCATATCAGATGATGTCATGTTTGAATATTTGCTTATGACCCACGAGCATCTTCCTGTATGCTTAAAGTCATCAGGCTCATTAATAATACCTAGAATAGTGAATATAAATGCTACATAAACAGCTACGCAGTTAAGGACAATCTAAGGGGAAACCTATGCGGGCGTTCCACCTGATGCACCTTGTGTCCGATCCCTGGTTGAAATCTGCGGGTGTGGAACTGTGGCTCCATTGGCTCAACAGTTCTTCCATATTGAGTTCTTGGGTGGGTAATGGCTGGCTTGCTCTCTAGATCTAGCCACTATCTGGAGTGACAATGTGACCCTTTCTGCAGCATGTGGGAGCTGGGCATTCCTCTGGATGGGCCTGTCTGTTTTGGACAACTTCTGGGCATGTGTGACCATGTCTCCCTGGCATTAGGTATGTGAATGGCCTATCCCTCCATTTCCATCCGTCCTCACCGTTCACACACACCCCTATTCCCTCTCAGCAGATCCCTCCTCTTCCCTCTCTCACATGGAACCTGCAACGGGCTCCAGACTGTTCCAATATTTGAGGCCCTTGCTGGGCTGTGCCCTGCGTCTTCTCTCCTGATCTGTGCTGGTTCTTGTTGATGGTGCCATACTGCCTGCATTATTTAGGGTCTAACTGCAGTCCCTAGTGCCTCATGCCCAATTTCTCTCCATCTGTGGGGTATTAAGGATGGCCAAAGCTCTTTATTGCTGGGAAGATGGCTCAATGGGTAAAGTGCCTACTGTGTGGCCCTGAAGACCTTAGTTCAGATCTCCTGAACCCATGCAAAAGCCAGACAGTAGTACAAATGTCAGTCAACCTAGAACAACTATGGGGATGGGCGGCAGAGGCCGGAGACCCTCCGGAAGCTTGTAACCCAACTAGTCCAGATTTATTCAGAGCAAAGAGGCCCTTCTCACACAAGGTAAAAAGGGGAGGAACAAACCCCAAACCTGTCCTTTGACCCACACACACACACACACCACAACACAGAGATGTGTTTTCAAAGACCATTTTGCTCTCAATCTACATGTGTAGTAGTTTTTGTTATTTGTTTGCTTTTTCAAAATTCTATGTTCACTGTAGCTATCTTCAGATACCAGAGGAGTGCATTGGATCCCATTACAGATGGTTGTGAGCCACCATGTGGTTGCTGGGAATTGAACTCAGGATCTCTGGAAGAGCAGTCAGTGCTCTTAACCACTGAGCCACCTCTCTAGCCCTTTATTTTATTTATTTATTTATTTATTTTTGTTTTGTTTTTGAGACAGGGATCTGTAATGTAACCCTGCCTGGCCTGAACATCCACGTTGACTGAGTTGGTCTCAAACTCACAGAAACACTTCTGTGTTACTCCTGGGGGCTGGGATTAAAGGCATGACCCACAACACAACCAAGGTTTCTTGAACCCCTTGCTCTCTGTGTAGTATCTTAATCAACTGAGGTTGGTTTTTTTTTTTTTTATTTATTTATTATATGTAAGTACACTGTAGCTGTCTTCAGACACTCCAGAAGATGGCATCAGATTTCGTTACGAATGGTTGTGAGCCACCATGTGGTTGCTGAGATTTGAACTCAGGACCTTTGGAAGAGCAGTCGGCACTCTTAACCGCTGAGCCATCCCACCAGCCCCCAACTGAGGTGTGGTGGTGCAAACCTTTAATCCTAGCACTCAAGAGGCTGAGGCAGAAGGATTTAGATTGGAGTCTAGCCTGGACTACTTAATAAAAGCCAATCTCATAACAAGCAGGAAGAAAGGAAGGATGGAAGGAAGAAAGGATGGAAGGAAGGGAGGGTGGGAGGGGGAGGGATAGAAGGAGAAGAAGACAATTATCACTTTTAGGTGTTTGCCGTGGAGTGTTTTAGTGATGAATTGTGTCTAACCCACTTAGTGTGCCATGCTTTGAGCAAGGGAAGTAGCTATTGCTGCTGATACCCAGGACCATCTCTCTCTGAGCCCCACACTCTGCCAATGCTATCCCAACAGGGCAGGCTGGCTATATGGTGTACAAGTCTATTCCCTATGGCTGCCTGGAGGAGGTGATTCCCTACCTGATCCGAAGAGCCCAGGAGAACAGGAGTGTGCTGCAGGGTGCCCGCAGGGAGCAGGCACTACTCAGCCAGGAACTGTGGCGGAGGCTGCTGGGAAGGACGGCCTAAGATGTCTCCATCAGCACCATCAGGGGCCATGCGCTCAATAAAGGTCCTGAGTCCTGGCCCTGTCTGGACTTCTCAGAAGCTGCCTCCTTGGGGAAAGGGCTGACCCTGGTGTCTGCTCAGACAGGTGGGGCATGCCTGAGACTCAAGAGATCTTTAGTCCTGTGTGGTGGCACACTCCTGTTATCCCAGCACTTGGGAGGCTGAGACAGAAGGGCCATGAGTTCCAAGCCAGCCTGGACTACAGAGTGAGAAGAAGGAAGAGGAGGAGTGGGAGAAGGAAGGGGAGGAAAAGCGCTAGCCTAGGGTGGTAGTGACTTGGTAACCAAAGGATAATTAATCCTTCAATGTGCTTAGCCAGGGATCTAGTCAAGAATTCTTTCCCTCTCAGAGGATTTGTAATAAACAACACAGGTGAATAGCAGACACTGATGGCCTACGACAAATGGCTGCTCAGAAGGGGTGGGCCATTCCTTCAGTTAATAAGCACCGATGAGCAGGCTGAGGAGATGTTTCGGTCTGTGAAATGCCTGGTGCACAAACATGAGGACCCGCGTTTAATCTCCAGCACCCACATAAAACTCCAAGCATGGGGATACAGGCTGAGACACAGATACTGGTTAGCCAGCCTTGCCCAGTTGGTGAGCCACAGGTTCCCAGTGAGAGACGCTGTCTCAAACAGATGTGGCACTCAGAAGCACAGGCAAGAGGATTACAGGTTCTAGGCTAGCCTGGACTACATAGTGAGACTCTAGCTCAAACAACAACAACAAAACCCAAGAGCTGAGGACATAGATCACTGGAAGAACACTTGCCTAGAGTCATCCTGTGAGAAGCTGGGGCACAGCTCGATGGTAGAGTACGTGCTTAACATGCACAAAAAGTCTCTCTCCAGCACTGCAAATGATAATAAAAGTCACAAAGATGGAAAGGAGTTCCATGGTGGTGGCACATGCCTTGATCACAGCACTTGGGATGGGAAAGCAGGCGGATCTCTGAGTTCAAGACCAGCCTGGTCTACAGGGCAAGTTCCAGGACAGCCAGGGTTACATAGAGAAAACCTGTCTCAAAAAAAACCAAACCAGGGACTTAGTGGTTAAAAGCACTGGCTGCTCTTCCAGAGGTTCTGAGTTCAACAACATGGTGGCTCACCACCATCTGTAATGGGATCTGGTGCCCTCTTCTAGCCTGCAGATGATGCATCAGAGAATTCATATATTAAATAAATTACAAAAAAAAAAAAAAAAAAAAAAACAACAACCACCAAACAACCCAAAGAAAATCCCACAGAGAAATGGTTCAGATTAAGGAGTGAGGAGCTACAGATAAAGGGAAGTACAGGGTCTGGTGGTGCAGCCTGAAGATTTGCTCTGTGCTCCAGAGGCAACAAGGAATCATGGGAGTTACAGGCAGAGGGGACATGGGAACATGGCAACAGGTTCTCTATCATGTGGAGGGTGAGCCAAAGAAAGGCAGCCATACCAGCATAGCTTGTTTCAGTTTCAAACAGTGGCAAATACTATGAACAAGGTAGGGGAAACTCCTTGATGTATATTGTAACAAGGCAAGGCAACCATCTAAAACTGAATGGAGCCAGCCTTGACAGTCCAGGTGATGTCTAAAGGGAGACGTCCTGAAGGGCCCTCAGGTATGGGGCTCAGGGAAGAGCCTGGAAGTAGTCATGGTGAACACGGGAAGACAGTTAGAAATGCGGAACCGCGGTTAAGAGGGTCCAGGATGGCATGGCTGGGAGTTGAGAGAGATGGCTGAACGGTTAGGAGCACGGGCTGCCCACCCACCCCAGTGTCTTGATTCTTAGCACCCACAGGGTAGGTCACACGCCCCTTTAACTCCAGTTCCTCTCTTTTGTCTATTGTGGGCATTAGGAACCCGTGTGCTGCACTTACATACATACAAGCAAAATATTCATACACATAATTAATATAAATAATAAATAAAAACTAAGAGATTCTGGCTGGCCTGAAGTTCTGGAGCACACAAGGAGGAAGGAGAGTCAACTGAAACCTCTCGGGTCAACATCTCTGAACCTTCGCTATGAGATGGCGGGGTCGGGTTGGGGGGGATGCTTCTTAGGGCAGGCTACTGCGCAAGTGCGAGGTAGCAGGAAGCTGCAGGCATATCTGCATCTAGAATTCCAGCACAGACAGCCGTGGCTGGATCACAGTCACGTGACAGTCACACTAGCGCCCAACGGTAGGTACCTGGCTGGGCCAGAGTCCAGGCCTTGAACTATTTGGAGCTTTCAGGACCCAAGGCTCTTCACCACACCCACCTCATCTCCATACTCCACCTCCAGCCCCAGCCCTGCCCTCTTTCACTCAGACCCCACTTCTGTGTTGGAAACACCTAAGATGTTCCCAGCCCGCAGACCCCACCAGCCTTCCGGGCCTCCTAGCCTTTTGATACTTCAGCCTTACCCAGGCTCAGATTCTGCCCGAAGCCCTTAAAAGTTTTCCTTGAAATGCCCGCCCTTGCCCTAAACCTCCCCCTTATCACCTCGATCCCTCGGGTTCCTGGTCTAATGGTGTGCAGATCCCTGGCCGGGCCTACCAGACATCTCCTTTCCCATCAGAAATCTCCCAAATTCCCTTCTCAAGTAGACTGCTCCTTAGCTAGCCCTATTGTCCTTTACCCCCACCCTCCCCTCAGGAGTGTATCCCATTCCAGGAACTGACAGGCTCTAAGCGGGCTGCAGATGCATTCACAGGCCCCCCGCTTCCCGGTGGAGCTGGGCACCGTGAGGGATCCAAATGCCCAGGTGGGGCGTCTGCATCGCCTAGCTATGGCCGGAGGCCCATGCTGGGGCCTAGCCAGGCTTCTGCGCAGAGGTGAGCTTCCACTGCCGGTATGGTGTGAGGAAAGAACCAACCACGGAGGGACAACTTCAATTGAGCCGGTCCAGAACTGGGTGCCAGGGTCCTTATGCTGTTGCTTGCCAAGATCTACGGTCAGAGATGAGCTATCAGGGTGAAGCTGGCCTCGCGATCGTTGGGAACAAAATGTAGTTGGTGGGGAGGGGTTGTGCTGCGTGTGCTAGGAGTCTCACAGTGTAAACCATTCTGCAGAAAGCTGGGGGAAGGGACTCTTGGAAACTGGGATGGCCTGGGCCAAGGCCCTAAAGTCCAAGCTGGGCATGTGTGTGACTAGCCAGACGTAGGGAGAGGAGAGGAAAAAGGTTTTGGACCCAGACAATAAAGAGTCTGAGAAGGCTGGGCAGTGGTGGCTCACACCTTTAATCCCAGCACTTGGGTGGCAGAGGCAGGCGGATTTCTAAGTTTGAGGCCAGCCTGGTCTACAAAGTGAGTTCCAGGACAGCCAGGGCTATACAGAGAAACCCTGTCTCAAAAACAAAAACAAACAAACAAACAAAAAGCTTGAGAAGATGAGGGAATGGTGCTGGATTTTGTTGGGTGTTGGATGGGAAATTCCCATTGAGACGAACATTCAACAATTTCACAAGTTTCTCTGATTTCTGTTACGTATTTGGCCACTGGCGGAACTTGCTTGGTAGCTGTGATTGTTTGCTGGGTTTTAATATTTTTGTTAGTTGAAGAGGGAGAAAACAGAAAACATGGCACACGTGCCATTCTATTCCTCAGAAAGCTGCGGCTGGGGGAAAAAAGACTGTGGGAGAAGCCTGTGCTAATGAGATAGCCTGTGCTAATGAAACCCTGCCTCAAAAAAAAAAAAAAAAAAAAGTATTTTTTCTTAAAGTATTAGACTAAACTCCCAAAACACTGTTGCCATTTGACACAGTTGGTTTTTTTGTTTGTTGTTTTGTTTTGTTTTTCATATTTAAAGAATTAAGTCTCTTGGGTGGTGGTGGCTCACACCTTCAATCCCAGCACTTGGGAGGCAAAGGCAGGACGAACTCTGTGAGTTCAAGGCCAGCCTAGTCTAAGAGTGAGTTCCAGGACAGCCAGAACTACATAGAAATCCTGTCTTGAAAACAAACAAATAACAAAAGAATTAAATCTGGTTTTGCACTGAGTATCATGTTTGCATTTGGGGTTTATAAATGTAATCATAATTAGTAACCGGCTAAGTTTCCTGAGTTTTTTTCTCCCTAAGAGGATGGAATTGTACACAGGTGTTACACTTCATTACCTTCCCTTTTTCTATATCTACAAAGCTAAAGTGTGATTTTTTTTCTTCCCACTGGTGCTAGAGATAGAACCCAGTGCTTTATCCATGCCAGGCAAGCACTCTGCCACAGAGCCCGCCCCCAGCCCCTCACTTTGGGATTCTAGGCAGGGGCTCTACCACTGAGCCACGCCCCCAGCCCCTCACTGGGGAATTCTAGGCAGGGGCTCTACCACTGAGCCACGCCCCCAGCCCCTCACTGGGGGATTCTAGGCAGGGGCTCTGCCACAGAGCCACGCCCCCAGCCCCTCACTGGGGGATTCTAGGCAGGGGCTCTACCACTGAGCCACGCCCCCAGCCCCTCACTGGGGGATTCTAGGCAGGTGCTCTACCACTGAGCCACGCCCCCAGCCCCTCACTGGGGGATTCTAGGCAGGGGTTCTGCCACAGAGCCACGCCCCCAGCCCTCACTGGAGGATTCTAGGCAGGGGCGCTACCACTGAGCTGTCCAGGACATATTAATTTTGTCCTTTAATTCATGAAGGTTTATTACATTGATAGGTTTTCTTAGGGTGAATCATGCCTGCTTTCTGGGGAGAAGTCAGGATTATTCCTGTGTGTTCATAAATGGAATTCTTTTTTGCTTTTTTTGTTTTTGTTTTTGTTTTTGTTTGTTTTTTTTGTTTGTTTGTTTTGTTTTGTTTTTCGAGACAGGGTTTCTCTGTGTAGCCCTGGCTGTCCTGGCACTCACTTCGTATGGAATTCACGTACAGTTTTACTTTCTGGTTCTGGAAACTCATCCACACTGGCCTCGTAAAACAAACCTTACCCTCTTAGTGTATTTTCATTTTGGAACAACTTGTTTGGGATGATCTAGTTTTGGCAATGGTTTGTGTTTTAGGAAGATCCCTTTGGGGCACAGGTTGAGAGTGGAAAGCCAGTTGTCACTGCAGAAGATGGCAGAGGCCTACAAGTAAATAAGAGGCTGCGGATGTGCTGCTCAGAGATTCCAGCAGGGCCACCTCTGGTCTGGGGAGAAGACAGGCACCCCACCTTGTTCTAGCTCTGTGGAGCTTCTAGTGCACTGTGTTGAGGCGCTATTTCCTGGAACCTGAAATCAAGGCATAGGTGTGCTACCTTTGAGGTCGTGGCTAGGACAGAACCAGAGGCGATGGTGGGATGGATGAAGAAAGGGGCGGGGCAGGCACCAAGCAGAAGACAGACAGCAGAGGCTGGACTTGACCAGAGTGTTTGCCTAAGGCCTGGGGGTGTAATAGAGTGCATGTTTTCAATGCTCAGTGTCCGGGTTGGGGCCTTAACACTCGCATGTAAATCCCAGCTCTCAGAGATGAGAGAAGCACAAGTTCACGGTCATCCTTGGGTGCATATTGAGCTCCAGGCGAGCCTGACATACATGAGATGTGTGTTGCCTGGTGGCTGAAAAGACTTCTGGGAATCTGGAGCGAGCGCAATCTTAAGCTTTCTGTCCCTCAGTTGTTCAGGTAGATGGTGAGAACTCTGCTGGGCAGACAGCGCTCTTCCTGTCTGCGCTACTGGGCCACACTTCTGCTGTGCGCCTCCTACTGGCCTTTGGCGCCAACCCCAACCAGTGAGTGAACAGGTCACCGTACCCTAAGACCCCCAGGGCACAAGTCCCCTTCAATCCCCTCAGTGCCCTTCCTGTTCTCAGTTACCCTCTTCTCACTCCCAGAACTCACAAAGGTCCGCTCATCCCTGGAGTTCTCACGAGACCCACCCACATGACTCCACCCATCCACTCAGCCCCCATCCAGCTTCCCACCTCCCTTTTCATCCATCCCGCCCTTGCCTCCCATTGTTTCCTAGCCGCTGCCTGGATGGCAGCACACCCATGCATGCAGGTGCCTCCTCTGGCCGAGGCTTGGTGTTGTGGCACCTGCTGCAGGCAGGAGGTGACCTGCGTCTGCGTGACCAGCAGGGTCGCACGCCAGGAGATTGGGCTGAGCAGGGTGACGCCAAGCAGAGCTGGGAGGTGAGTAGTGTCCAGGACAAAGTGGAGGCTTCAAGGCCAGTGTGTGCTCCCAGGCTGACCCTGTGCCCCACCCAGGTGTTGGAACTGTTGCAATGGTGCCGGACCCACATGTCAGCACTGGTCCAGAGTGGGGAGTTGGCGCCCAGTGTGTCCTTGAGTCAGTTGCAAGCTAGCTCTGGACACAGCCTGTGTGGCTCCCTTTCCTCACTAAGGCTGGTCCAGGCAGACAGGTAACAGCCCACACCCTTGAGTCTCCAGGGCCAGCACACCCGGTGACCTCATACCCACAGCCTACCCTTTATTCCAGGGCACTGAAGCAAGGGCAGATCAGAAGGTCCCCCAAAACCCCAGCGTTGGGGTTTGGCCAGGTAAGAGGGAGTGGGTGGGAGAGCAGTGACCACCGCTGCATCCTTTTGGTGCTCAAGCCCAGGCTCTCTTCCCTCAGTTGAGCAGCCTCCAGCCACCGGCACTGGTAATGGGCATCCCAGTAGTAGACCCCAAGGAGCTGGTACCAACCCAGGATGAGCCTGACCGCACCTACAACAGCAGTTCTCATACTGTCATGAGCAAGTGAGAGCTTCCTCCATGCCCTCAGAGAGCCCTTCCCTCCTGCTGCCCTCACAAGGAAATCCTGCCCCTGGCACTCACCTGCTGCCCATTCTCCAGCCTCCTGTGGAAGGGCCACCCGGTTACTGTACGGCAGCTGAAGAGTTCTGAATGCAGCCCTGATGTGCTATTGGCTGACCTTCAGCACTGCAGGTTACCAGTCCCAGCTGACCTGACTCCAGCAGCCCAGAACCAAGGGGGTGTGGTACAAGCCACAGCTGTGGTTAGGCTTTGGCTCTGTGCTAGTCTCCAGCACAGTGCCCTCCAACTGTAATGACCCCCCCCATACTACTGTACTACCCTTCCCATAGAGTAGTACCCAGATCTGTGTGGGATGTCTTGTAAGCCCTAGAGAGGAGGAAGGAGTGGGAGAGGCCTTAGGTTGTTATGGGTGAGGGCTGGCTCTGCCACTGCTCGGCTTGTGATGGGCATCTCAATGTCCCCTGTATGGTGACTGGTGGGACAGTCTTCCCCTGGCCCACGGTAGATGTTCTGTGGCCTGACACAGATTTCACCCTGTGCAGGTTGGGGCAGTTTGTAAAGGGCCTGCTCTGTTTCCTCCCAGCATCCTGCACCACCCTGGCCTGCTGTTGCTGATGGCACTGAGCCCCTCGGAGGACCTGTCCAGACTGAGTCTGCTCTTCGAGCCAGTGTGGCTAGGCTCCCTTTATCTCCTGCTGCACTCTGTGAGAGAGGATGAGGAAGGTCCCCCAGCTCTGCCAGGCCTGCTGCCTGGCCCTCTGCTGCTCCAGGTGTTGGAGGCCCTGTTGTTCCTGCAGTCCCGCTGCTGGGCCCATGCTGGCCTGACTTCCCATGCTGTGCAGCTCGTGCGGCCAGGCCTGGCTAAGGTGAGCCACCTAGAACACGGGCGTCCACTGCACCAGCCCAGGCTGCAGCCCAGGTGAGAGCCTGCCCCCATGTCTGCCCTATGTCCCTCCCACTATCCACTAGCTCACTAGACCTCTTGGCCTCCCCAGACTGAAACAAGACTGCTCCCAGAGAGACCCAAATCTAGGGCTGTCCCCACCCCCTGAACTGTACCCATGGCTACCACTTGAGCTGATCCATGGCGACGTGCCAGCCACTACCTCAGACCTCTACAGCTTCTGCATCCTGGCCCAGGAGGTCTTCACGGGTCAGTGATCCACCCTGCACTTACACCCAACCCCAGAAACATCCCACTAGTGCGGGTCTCCTCATGGTGCCCCTCCACAGGAGAGCTGCCCTGGGCAGGAGGAGAGGGGCCTGAGGTGAAAGCTAAGCTGGAGGCAGGCCAGAGTCCAGGCCTGGACCCCTTGTTGCCAGCCCCCTACCAGGCCTTGGTCCAAGCTGGGCTGGGTCTAGAGCCTGCTGACCGCTGGGGCAGCTTGCAGAGCACTCGGTACCTGCTGCGCAAGGCCATGGCCAAGGTACAGGAAGGTCAGAGTGGCGTGGGGATTTATGGAAGCCCAGGCAGGGCCCATAGCACTCCTTCTCATTTGCTTTCCACAGGACTTGGCACCCAACGCCAGCTCCCCACTAGAATGGACAACACTGTTTCCTGTAACCCTGGGTTCCCTGCCAGGTTAGAGAGCCAGGATCACGGTGGGGGACTGTGGCAGTGTGCATCCAATTCCAACCGTCTGGGTTTGTATCCCCAGAGCATCTGTACTGTGAAGGGGCTCCCAGGACCAGGGCCAGAGCCAGGCTTGTGCTCCCTTCCCCAGACCCTTCCCAGGTAGGAAGCAGGGGATGGTCTGGAGAACCAAGGGAGGTATGGGGACACAGACAACCATGCCTGTTCAACATTGTTTTCTGCAGGCTCTGGAGACTCCTGAGGTCACCGGTCACAGCAGGGGCCAGCAGAATGCAGCCTGGGACTCTGGCAGTAGCTTGACTCTAGGCAGTAGCCTCAGTCCCAGTCCCAGTCCCAGCCCCAGCCCACACTGTTGCCCGGAGCCCACCTCAATAGTACGGATACCCCTACCCCACGCTAAGCCGGCAACCCTTGCCTCCAGAAGTCTCCCAGCTCCCTCGGCTCTGACCTGTGGTTCCCTGAGCAACCCTGCTCCCCCCAAGGGCCTCCCCCTGCACAGCAGCCTTCTGGAGCCAGCCTCCCTGCTGGGGAGGAAATTCTGTCAGAATCTAAGCTCCACAGGGGCAGCTGTGGCACACATGGGGCTGGTATTTGTACCCCCAGCCCTGGGATGCCACCCCTACATGCTGACCAACAAAGAGGCTTCAATGCCCAGAGAACTGCTGACAGGGAAGGCCATAACTAGAGCACCCAAAAGACCCAGGCTCTGAACCTGCAGGGCAGCTGCTGGCAGTGCCAACCTTTCCTCCTGCAGAAACCTGCTAGTGAGGATCTCGAGCTGACAGAAGGCAGTCTCTTCTCCAGCCTACAGGAGTGAGATAACACAGGCTGTGGTGGGCAGCCCGGGTCCCTCCCTCATTCCTTGACTAAGCCCAGGTCTGTCTCTGCCCTCTGCTGTCCAGGATGGATCTGTTGGAGGAGATCATGGCAGAGCTGCAGAATAAGTGCCACCTTGAAGCCAAGCCCCGACTGAGTCCCAGTCTTAGCCCAGACTCCTAGGGTGCCCTCCCTGAAGTGTCTCCCTGCAGACACTACCCTGGGCGCCCTCCCAAGACTGACCCCAACCCTCAATGTTTGCTTCAAAGCAAAGAAGATGGAAAGTTCCCAGTTTGTCTCCATCATTCACTAGCTCCAGCAACCAAATTTCTGCCATTTTTATTCCTTAATGTTGTCAGGTGGCTTTAATGGGTGGGGTGCACGAGGAAGGTGGGCAAGAACTGTCTCCTCACCATCTGTGTACAGGCTGGAGACTCCTAGAGGGAGTAGGGACAGGCTGTCAGCCTTGCCCCCCCAATTGTGCAAGAGTCCCAGGTGGGAGGTGGGGGTGGTGGTCATATCCTGCAACCCATAATAAGGACACAATGATTTTGGGGTTAGGGACCCACATCAGAGCAAGTTACAAAGTTAGAAACCTGGGGTGGGGTGGTGAGCTCAAGAAAATACAAAACAAGGGATTGACTTGGGCCAAGATCCAATGCAGGGAGGGTCCTTTGCTGGTGCTATCTCAGCAGTAACTTCTGGTCTGGCCTTCTGAATGTAAGGACCAGCTGGGTGTGGGGTAAGGAGGAGGGGGACCAGCCCCCTCTCCTCTATGTCCTCCATTTCTGCACAAGGATCCTCGGATCTCCCCTCCCCTCCCATAGGATGGTGGAGCTGGCCTATAGAGCAGAAAAGGTTCGGGGGAGCCCCAAGGTCCAGGCACACGATGGGGAGTATGTGGACCCCAAGGAGCCCGCTGTTTCTGAGGGAGGCGGGGAACAGGGGGCCCAGGATCTGACCGGCTCCTGGGGTGGGCAGGAGGAGAGGAAGAGGAAGAAGAGGCAGGTGAAGGGCCCCTGGTCCCTAGGGCTAGGTTGACATAGAGGGGCTCAGGACGGGTAGGGCGCCGGGCAAGGCGCTGGGAAACTGAGTGGGTAAGGTGCTCTGGGGGAAAGCAGGAGGGGGGCGGCGGGTAGCTGAGCAGGAAATCAGGGGACCTGTGGAGTGGTGGTGACTGGCCAAGCATACCATAGGAGGCATTGTGCCTGTCGGGAGGCATGGAGCGAAACGGACTCCAGGACCGGCTGGGGCCTGAGTAGGAGGTCCCCTCCCCTACCCCAATTTCATAGTACAGATTCTCTCCCCTGTCCAGTGCTGAGGAGGCACCCAGAGAGTTCCTCCAGACTGGGGCTGGAGAGCTAGGTGGGAAGGATGGGGGACCCAAAGAGTACAAGCCTTGTTTAGGGACGCCAAGGAAAGGTGGCAAACACTCTCGGGGGGTTGAGAAGAAGCTGGGGTTAGAACCCTGTGAGGGGACAGAACATGGTGACTGGGCTGCCATCTCTGGAGCATCCCTGTAAGCCCCGCTTGCCCTGAGATGGGCACTGACCTGGGAAGGCCCTCTGGGACCCCTCCTTGAGGTCCCCAAGGGCCGCTGGCTTCTTACCAGGCTCCCATCACTCTGTTGCCTTGGGAGGTAAGGTGGGGGACCTGGAGCCCAGGCACCTGGGTGAGCTAAGGAGGGAGGGTGTATCCCACTCCCTGAAGTCCCCACAGGCTCCCCACCCACCTCTAGGGATAGTGAGCGTCGAAAGGGGGAGTGGGGAGCAGGTGGGGTGCCCCCCTGCTCTTGTTGGCTCTGTTGTTCTGCTACCTGCTGAGCTCGCTCAGCCAAGGCCAGGGCCATGAGACGAGCTGGGTTCTTGGGGGGAGGGGGCGGAGCCCCACCAGGGCGCAGCAGAGGCAAGGGTGGGGGCAATAATGGTGAATCCATGCCGCCAGGACCTACAATACAGAAAGGAATGGGAAGGCGGTCAGCCGGGTCCTGGGACAGCTTGGGGACTGGGTCTACTGTGAGTGGGGTCTACTGAACAAGGCTCACTGTGCTGGCCTGGAGCTCCCCGGGTTGGTGCTAGCTTGCTGCTGATCTCCTGCTGACAGGTGTCACTTAGCTGGGCCTCAGCTCCACGCAGCAGCAGGGGGATGAGATGAGGGCTGAGAGCCGGTGTTGGGGTGGCCGAGGCAGGCGTCCCTCCAGCCCCCAGTAGTTCCAGGACAGCAGGTGGTACTGATACAGCCAGGGGCTCTGAGATGTCCAGGGCAGTGGGTGAAGCAGGCTTAGTGGGTCCATGGGGTGACAGAGCCTGTGGGGTTGCCCGAGGTGGGAAGGCAGAGGCTGAGGCTGGAGGTGCTGGGCTGGCAGGAGGTGCAGGGTCCCCTGGGGTGGGGCTGCTGCAGCGAAAAGTAAGGGGATCAAAGTCAAGTCCCCGAAGTCCTTCCAGACAGCGGGGTGGACTGAAATCCAGATCATCACCATCATCCAGCCAGGCTGAGGTGCGGTGTGAGGGGGAGCCAGAGAGTGGCCCCAGGCCAGCTGCTGAAGACTCTGAGGAGGAGGAGGAGGAAGAGGAAGAAGAGGAAGAAGAAGAAGAGGACAAGCTCTCGCAAGATCCAGCAGGTGCTGGGCCCACAGGAAAAGCATCACTACTGGAGTGGGGTCGTCGCAGCCGGTGCAGCCTCTGGAGGCCTGTTGGGAGAGGGTTACAGTTAGAGATCAGAACCTTACAGACACATACATCAGTAAAGACCAGATGCAAGTTGGCAGAAACAATGTGAAAGAAAGCAAGAACTCCCTGGAGGACTCAGAGCTGTTGCAGCCAACAGGGGTAGGGCAAGGTTATGAACTGGTCCAGACCCAGAGCAAGGATGGGGTCTGGTGACTGCATAACCTGTGAAGTATGAGAGCAACAGGATATCATGCACTGAGCAGGGTGTCCAGATGGATCGCGTCCCTTGGAAAACCACTGGCTATTCTAGTCCTGTCCAGCCACGATGCTGACCCTACAGAACAGCTTCACTCTTGGGCATCTGGCAGAGCCGTCTCCCAGGACTGTGAGTGTGGTGGGGATTGCTGACCAGAACCACCAAATCCATTTGGTGGAGGAATGATGCTGACCACATTGGGGGTGGGAGCACATGTGCACACACACACACAGGGGGAGGAAGCAAGCTGCAGAGGGCCAGCGCAGATGGACTTCTGGCTGGGTGATGACTGAAAATCAAGCTGCAGATGCAGAATGCTTCCACCTCCCATGTTGCCCACAAACTCTTCAAAGTAGCTGGAACTGAGCAACAGCTATTCCCACATACACCTGTAAGTGAGAACGCCTCCCAGTGAGGGATGATGGCTGTCCAGGATGCCTCTGGTCAGGGGCAGCAGCAGGGAGGGAAAGACACTCTCAGGTAAGGAGTGGGGCTCCTTTAATTGCATCCAGGAAGTTTTGGGGTGTTGTAATATTATTTAAGTCTTTTTAAAAGGAATGACTAAACAAAAGACCCTATATGAACCAATGAATACCGAGTGTACTATCAACAGCAATTTATATCTAATTTGTACCTAAAATGTATCTAGTTTACACCTAAGGCCTTGGTTTTAAAAGTTTGAAGGGGGGGCGGGGCTGGTGAGATGGCTCAGCAGGTAAGACTGCTCTTCCAAAGGTCCTTAGTTCAAATCCCAGCAACCACATGGTGGCTCACAACCATCCGTAACAAGATCTGACTCCCTCTTCTGGTGTGTCTGAAGACAGCTACAGTGTACTTACATATAATAAATAAATCTTTTTTTAAAAAAAAAAAGTAATAAAAAATAAAAGTTTGAATCCCACCAGGCTGTGATGGTACATTTGTCTAATCCCAGCACTCAGGACATTTGAGGCCAGCCTGGTCTACACAGAGAAACCTTGTCCAGAAAAAACAAAAGTTCAAGGAAGGCCCTTGCTGGATGTAGTGACTCACACATGTAATCTCAGTTCTCAAGAGTTGTGTGGCCATCCTGGGCTCTATAGCAAGTTCCAGGCTAGCCAGAGCTACATAGCAAGACCTAATCTCAAAGCAGTAACCAAACCAAACCAAACAAACAGCCAACACCACCAACACCAAAAACGCAAGGCCCTCTCCATGAATCTGAAGTACAACATTTAGAGATGAAGCCAGGGCCTCAGTCCCCCTAGCTCAGTTTAGGTACATGTGGGGTCCACTCTGTGCTCACCAGCCCCGCTGGCCTGGGATGACAGAGACTCCTCACTTTTGGCAGATCTCAGCGTGACAGTGTCAGGTCTGCTGCCTGTAAGGAGGAGTAAGATAAGTCACGTGCCTCTCCAGCATACAGCTACTCCCACCACCCCTCAGCGAGGCCCCAGTCTCAGACCTGAAGGCTGTGGTGGGGCTCGGCTGCCACCCAGCCATGGCAGCGGCTTCTTCCGGGGTATGCTGGGGCCCCGCCCCAGAGCAAAGAATGTCTTCCAGCTGCTACCTCCTGGCTTCCTTTGTTTCTCCGCCCTCTCTCTTTTCCTTCTGGAGTTTGGGTGACAGGGAGAGTAGGCAGTCTGAAGAACCAGGGCCTCCAGGCTAATCCTCCTCTCACCAGCATCCCATGTATACCTTTCCACTGGTGAGGCTGGCGTCTTAGGAGTCGTGGGCTCTGTAGGTGTTCCAAGACGGCCCTGAGTTCGTGCCTGGGCTTCTTCCAGTGTTAGCAGGCGAGTGGAGGGACTGCTCCCCGCAAGGGACTTGGGTCTGGGAAGGAGGCAGCGACCTGGAGAGGTCGAAAAGGTGACAGCTATAAGCTTTGGGCCATTTGAGACTACAGGCAAAGCCAAGCGCCACAGCCCAAGCCCCGGCCCCGCAGCGTGCCCACCCGGGCTGGCAAGGCAGGGGGCCGGTGTAGATCAGGCGGGAATTGGGGGGAGGGGCAGCAGGCAGGTAAGGAAGATGGGTAAGGCGGAACGAGCTGATGAGAAGGCAGCTCCCAGCAGCCAGCAAGGGCAGTGGCTCTGGTCAGTTACCTCGGGCCAGAGGGCCCTCCGACGAGCAGAATCCTGACTGGGCTGGGGTCCGGGGCAGGGCAGGGACTCTGGGCAGGGCCAGGGTGGGGTCAAGTCTGGGGACCTCCCACCTCCTCCCGGGTGGACCCAAGGCCCCACGCGCCCCCAGGAGCTATAAGGGGTGAAGGAAGAACGGTGTCCTGGCCAAGAAGTGGGGATCCTGGGCGTAGGAGCTGAAATGAGAAGGAGGGGGGCGCGGGGAGGGATGGGCCAGGGTGGGGTCCTCAAGGAGCTGCGGGGGAGGTCTAGTCAGTGGAGTAGGGATAGGGCCAGGAGCCCACCTGCCCTCCCACTGCAGCCCTGACACTGAGGGGCAGTAGCCAGGACGTCAGGGGATGGGCTGGCCATACCTGCAGGGTCCAGGCCAGCAGAGGTGAAGGTATCGCTGAACAGAACCTCCACGTGGGTGAGCAGGAACTCCACCACCACGGACTGCACCCGGACCTCCCGGAAGGCGGCTGCCCCACCCAGCCCCACCGACTCCAGCTCCATAGACCTGGAGTTGGGGAGAGTAAGGCCACCCACGGACTCTGAGCCTGGTTGGCAGTATAGGGTGCCAGTGGACGAGATCACTAGTGATAACAGTCCTGTTCAAGTGGCTCTGGCTGTTCTTGAACCCTCTTTCCTTCAAACCCACATTCAATCTGTCAGCAACCCCGAGTGTACTCAGACCTCCAAAAATCGACCCAGATTCTAACAACACCCTCTCCCTCCACGGCTGCTTCTGACCCCATGCTGCTTGGTATAGTTTGAGAAAGTATCCCCCAAACACCCATGTAATAAAAACTTGGTCCCCAAGGTGGGGATTTAGGAGGTGGGACCTGATGGGAGGGGTCTTTATGTCACTATCTCTCAAAGACAATCCTGGGTCCTGGCTCCCGGCTCCCCTTAACCCTTCCCTTGTCTTGGCCATGAGCTGTGTATTAATTCTACCTTATACTCCCACCATGTTACCTTGTTACAAGCCCAAAGCAACGGAGCCAGTCAACTGTGGACCGAAATCTGGAAAACTGTGTTCTAAACAAGTCCTTCTTCTTTATAAGCTAACCACCATGGGGATTTTGTTATAGTTATGGAAAGCTGACTAGCGTTTTAGCCCAGTCTCCATTCCTCCCATGTGGAAGTCATAGTAGCCTCTTTCCCTTGTCCCCATCAGACTGTCCTCAGAGAACCTGTGTAGCCCTGACCAGTGAGGCTTCCCAGCTTCGAGGCCTTGGCTATACCTCAATACACATCGAAGTCTTTGTTGACTTCTATCTGGTCTTCAATCTGTGACGTCATCTCTACTCCCCACCCATGCTCATTCACTCGACTACAGCCAACAGACCTCCATGGGGCCCCTTCCAACCACCAACCAGGCCATGTGCTGCAGGCTTGCACTCTGCGCCTTCTGCCTGCTGATTTTCCCTGGATACTCTCATGGGTCCCACGTAGGTCTTGACGCATGTTACTTTCTGAATGGAGTCTATCCCACGGAGGAAAGCTTACCGTAGCAGGTTGGGTGCCCAAACAATGGCCAGGTTGCGGGCATGCATGCTGGTGTTAGCGCTGTGTCTTGCCATGCGGGCCAGGTGCCTCAGCAGGTACTCCAGGGTCCTGGGGGCAGAAGCAGTGGCAGATGACTACTTACTTCCGTTCTCTGCATCCTGAGATGCCCTTCTTGACTCTGCCCATTTACCTGTAATGTGGTGGAGGCAGCTGCTGGATGACGTCATGCACTCGCACTAGGCGTTCTTCCTCCCCAGGCACTGACATAGCCTCCTGAAATGATGGGCAGGCATGATGGTGCTGGGCCACATGCGGCTGCCCCAACCCCACCCCTGCCACCCCTCCACCCCCGCTGCCCTAGCCAGTTCCCTTACTCACACTGAACTTCCCATAGAGCTGGTAGGTGAGCAAGGGGTTGGGCAGTTCCCGGAAGTAGAGCTTGCAGAGGGAGGACACACTGTGGATATCTTGTAGGAAGGCGGGGCCAGACAACTCAGGGATCCTCTCACTATCAAACTCATGCCTGAGAATCACCACGGCAAGGAGAAGTTCATCTCGCTCACCAGGCCACATCCCCTACCCCTACCCACAAGTCCCACAGATGGATACAGCAACCTTCCCTAGGCCCTGTGCAGGGATCCAGAGTGGGAACCTTATTGAATCTCCAATGACCCTGCATGGCAAAGACAGGGGAGCCACTAGAGAAGGGGTACTGAGCCCCAAGTATAAGATGCCTCTGTCTGTAGCTATCCAAGGACTCCAGAGTCTAACTGTGGCCCTGCCATGAGCCCCATGCTGTGCTGTTCGCTGGACTTTAAGCAGACACTGGGAAGTGAAGCACTCACTACTCCGTTGGGTGTCTGTGGCTCACAGGCAGAGCTTTCCCTCTGTGATTGATTCCACTCAGTCACTGCCCCTCAACTTTCCTGCTCTCGCACATCCTAGTTTTCTTTTTCAGTGGTGGAGGACTGTTTTGGTTTTTTAGTAAGTCTCTTACATAGCTTAGTGTGGCCTAGAACTCCCTATGTAGCCAAATGCAACCTTGAACCCCTGCCCTCCGACATGTTAGGGTTACCAGTATGGCATCTGCTCCTTGCTCTGTCTTAGTTCTGTCTGTCCTCATTAGCACAGATCTATTTTTCTCCATTGCACCTGTGCTAACGTCAGCAATCTTGTTTGTCCCTCAGGACCTACAATATGGTATGTCATTCACTGAGGTGTCCCCCAGTTCTAGAGTTAGTCCTGGCATATCATGGGGTTCGTTAAGCTAACTCTCTGGGGATGCTACTCCTATTCTCATCTTCCAGCCTTAGCCTGGCTGTCACCTCCTCAAGGAAGAAGCTTCAGGCCACCATTGCATTCAGGCCACCACTGCATTGCATTTGTGCCTCCCTAGCTTCCAACACATGTGACCCTGGCACGCAGCATAGAGCTGGGACAGAAGGTGCTCACCGAAGCCTCTGGATGTTGGAGGACACGCCAGAGAGCCGGTAGATTCCATCCACCACACCATGGGCCTCAATAAACTCAGAGCAGCAGCGCAGCACTTGGGGCACTGGGAGAGAGGGTGGGGTCAGGGCCAGAATGGCATCATGGGTGAGGCAGGATGGGTGAGAGACCCCAGGCCTCACCGTCTTGGCCTGAGTTGCTGAGGTGCTCTCCAAGATCACAACCAAACACCCTCTGCCGCAGGATTCCCCGTTGGCGCAGCCGCTGGCGAGAAGGACGAGAGCGCATGAATGTGCGGAGGAGTCCTGCCAGCTTCCCACGTGGCCGGGGCACAGCTGTGGGGGCAAAAGCAGAGCATTAGAGTCAGGAGTGCGGTTGGCTTGCTGGGGCAGGGGCAGAGATCTGATTTCTCGTTTCCATTACCTGAGGTCAGAGAAGAGATGCCCTGGGGAGCTGGGATGCCACACAGGGGACTGTCAGCATCTGTGGGTGGACAATGGTAGAAAGGACAAGTGGTAGGCTGAGGGTGAGGAGGACTGCTGCCCACTCCCCATGGCACTTACCTGCCTTTAGGCCAGGCCCTGGCCTCTCTGTGAAGAGTTCCACACACTCACTGGGGAAGAAACCAACCTGAAGAAAAATCAAAGTGAGTAGCCAGGCCACCCTAGTGGGCAGAGCCCTAGTGCACAGGTCCACCTCAGATCCAGCTCACCTGGAAGCCCCGTTTGCCCCGCCACCAGCTCCTATCCTCTGTAGGTGGCATGTCGATCACTGAGACGATGTCTCCCACCTGGGAATGGATGGGAGGACAGGGGTTCAGAAGAGGCAGGAGAAGCACAGAGCACAGGTAGAGTCCATTCCTTCCAAGCCTCACCTCAAAGGACAGCTCATCTGGCGCCTGGGCAGTGTACCGCTTGACCACGTGGGCAGCAGCCACAGCAGGGATATTGAGGGAGGCTTCCTCACTGAGGAGCAGGCGCCGGCCATGGTTGTCCAGCTGAAGTGGAGGTAAAATGTGGAAAGGAGAAGTCAAAAGGGGTTAGTAAAATCAGATCAGTTTTCTCCATGTCCAGTAAGGCCACCAGCTGTCCCTAAGAGCATCTGTCACTCAGAACTATTGCCCAAAGCTGGAGAGATGGCTCAGTAGTTAAGAGCATTTGCTAGAAGACCCAAGTTCAGGTCTCAACATGCACAAGGCAGCTCATGACATCTGAAACTGTAGTTCCAGAGGATCTTGGGCTTTCCTCCCACCTCTGCAGGCATGCATGTGCTGGACACACAGTCAGGCAAAACACTCATACACATAAAACATCTAAAGCCAACAAGATAACAGCAACACCAAGAGATAAGTAGTTGCCTGTTGTCCCCCAAACTCCCAAGGACATCTGTGCACATTTTATCCAAAATTCATTTAGTCTAAGCCACTGTCAGCCAGATGTATTGTGAACTGCAAGCAACACATTTCTAACTGGTATACCTTTAAGTCTCTACAGCCACACAGCTACACACACACACACACACACACAAGCACGCACGCTCATACAAGCAACACATTTCTAACTGGTATACCTTTAAATTTCTACAGCCACACAGCTATACACACACACATGCACTCACGCTCGTACCTTTCTCTTGCTGGCATGCACCCACACAGACACTAAAATACCAATGCCTCCCCACTTCCCCCAGTTTCCTTCTTCCCTGTGCCCACACACTCCTAGGCTGCTTCTTGTGCCTCAGACACCTCTCATTAGATCTTAGCTCCAGGTTCCCCATATCAGGCCCACCTCCATCCAAGTGAGCACAGGTCCACAGTTGAGATTACTGTCCACCAGTCCTGACAGGGTCTCCAGGTACTGCAGCAGCAGTGGTACCAGCATCTGGGAGCAAATTGCCAAGGAAGCTGCTGTGAATTGATGAAGACAGAGCCCCCTCACTGCCCCCCACACCTCCCACAATGCTCAAGCTCGTCTCAGCAAGGCTGATTCAGCCTGGATGCCTGGGTGTGGCTCAGCTGCGAAGCTCTGAAATGTTATCTGAGCTGAGCTCTGGAGTGAAACTGATGTGGCTGTGCTGACCGGTGAATCCTCTTGGACCTTCCCATGATCCCCAAACTAAAGGGACCCTCTAGCATCCTGATACATTTCTAAGGCTTCTCCACACAGATTGGTTGGCACTCAGATCATATGACAGGAGCCTTCCAAGTGCTGAGATTACAGGCTCACGTCAGCATGGCCAACTCAAGAGCTCTTTATTACCTGTTCCCCTTGCCTTACTGGCTGCACACATAGCTGATGATATACCCTTGATTGCCCAGGAAGGGACTGAGGCAAGTAGGTTACCTGGGCAGCCCTGGTACCCTCTGGAGGTGGAGGGAGCTCTGGGAGGCAGGAAAATCTCCGGTCAAATATGCATCGGTGGAGATGGGCATCCAGAGAACGGAAATCGTCATAGCTCCGGAGGACTGGCCAGGAGCGGCCCTGTTGAGGCAGGCAAGACAGAGGGTGCAGACTCCATTACACAGAGCTGAGGACTACAGAGGCTAGCTAGTCCTTCATGTTAGATGAGAGGCAGAGGCAGCCTCACCTGACAGGTCACCTGTACCCCAAAGACCAGCTCATTTTCTCCAGTGAGGCTGGGGCCCTCACGCTCTGGAGACAGCAGGAGCTACAGAAGGAAACAGAAACCAAAGGGAGGGCTTTAGTTTTGTTCCAGACCTAACCTTTCTTGGCTGAGACTATCTAGGGGTAGATCCGTGTTCCCCATTGGGCCTCCACAAGGACAGGGTGTGACGGTGTCACTGTCTGGGTACAGAGTCTTGTCACAGAGCAGAGCCTATCAGAACACTGGTATGGGGGAGTGAATAGAAAAATAAAGGGATGAAACAGTGCCTCCTGGTCAGCTGGGGCCTTGGCTTTTTGCAAGTGTCTGCTAGCAGTTCACCTCCCTGCCTGAGCACAAGTTCCCATACCTGAATGTGGCCAAAGTCAACATTCTCATAGTGGAAATGGGCACAGTCAGCCAGCCGGGGGAAAGGGCCTCGAGGAGCCGAGAGCCTGGAAGACAGGCAAAATATCATCCATGGCAAAATATCATCTCCTGGGGCTTCCCTCCTCCCTCAGCTAAACCCTCTGGTATCCTCTCACCTCTTCCCAGGCTTCCCCTTTGTACCCGGCCCCCCAGTAGTGGGCACGGGCTGTACTGAGCCCTCCCCTGGGCCATCCAGGCTGTCAGTGCTGCGGGCCTGTAGAGCAGAGAGAGAATCAGAGGCCCCCAGAGATGGGAGCGGGAACAACAGGAGCATTGTTATCTGCAAGCTTGGGCCTTGGGCCTGGAGGCTCTCCACACTGTCCTGCAGCAAGGGGTAAAAGGGCAGGTCAGCAGGAGATGAGCTGCACTGGAGTCAGCCTGCTTCTTCCTGTGTGGTCTGGGAGGAAGGACTGGAGGTGCAGGGACCAAGGGTGAGCAGGCAACAGGAGTGAGGGCATGCCGATCCTGTCTGTGCGTGTTTAAGACCCTTCTGTAGCAACTGTACAGCAAGGGTACGGTCACTTGCCACTGTCCACGTCTCAGTCTTCTGTTCCCAATCTTTCCCCCTCCTGGCATGATGCTTTCCACAAAGTACAAATGTGACTGGTTTTCCTGCTTCTGTGACTCTCCAGAATTCTAGATGAGGTTGGACTTCTCAGGCCTGAGAGCCAAGCTTCCTTGAGCTGGGTTCCGTTTGCCACTCCAGTCCTGTCTCTCCCCTGCTGCCCCAATTCTCAGAGCTCTGAACTTTTCAGAACACACGTGCCACCTTCTCATTTCCCTTCTATGCCTTTGCAAAGGCTATTCCTCAGACTGGAATGTGGTTTGCACACCGTCACTAGGTTCTCTCCTCCTCACTCCTCATGTGTGTTCCTTCAGAAAGCCCTCTCTGTCCATCTAAGCTGTTTCAGACAATTGTCTCCATCCCATCCTGTGGGCTTCCTCTATCGAAAACTGCACAACTATACCTGAGCTTATCCACCTCACTCTGAGATGCTTCCTGCAAGGAACTCATCTCTCCCTTTGGAAATAGGGCCCCAGGCTGACACCCCCACCCCCACCCCCGCCAATACCCAACAGAGATCAGCACAGAGTTAGTACTGTATGTACGATTCTTCTCTGGGTCCCTGACACGCAGTGCCAATCCAGTTGCACGGCATAGACTGGGCAACTCTGATGAATAAAATAACCAGCTGCCAGATGGGGATTCAGGGATTTGCTAGACTGGGCTTTTCCCTCCTCCGTGTCCCTGCAACCCCAAGTTCATCCCTGGGTCTCACCCTCAGAGTCTGTCCCCTGCCAGCCCATGAAGCTCCCCAAGGCAGGATGGGATCTGACTGTTTCTGTGCCTGGAGCATGGGGCCTGCACAGAGGAGGTCTCAGTGAATGTCTGTGGAGTGAGGGAATGAATGGATGAATGAGCGGGAGCAGTATGGAGGAGGGGAGATGAAGACAAGGAGATGGAGAAGCCCCAAGGCTCAAGTGGAACGGAGGCGGGAGGCGCGATGTTGGCCTCGAGGGTAGAGTAAGGATCGGGAAGCGGCGGGAGAGACTTCGATAAAGGTTCAGATCGATGTCGGTGGAAGGATTGAGAGCGCGTGGCGTGGGATGAAAATGAAGAAGAAAAGGGTCAGGCAGGGGATGGAGTAAGATGGGGGTGGGGCTCAGGAATGAGAAAGGGGCTGTTGGTCGGGAGGGTGACTGGGGATGAGGATGCTGAGGAGGGCGCTGGAAAGGGGGCTGGTTTCCAGGGAGCCTCGGCAGACGCCTGCAGGGGGGAAGCCCTCATGGGGCGCGCGGGTCCTTCCCTGAACCAGCCCCCTTTTCTCAAGTCCGGGTCCTCCGCCACTGTCACCCCTTTTTCAGGGCCCAGAAGAAGGAGGGGGGAAATGTGCGCTGAGGGGGCGGGGTCGAGGCCCGGGCCGCGACCCAGGACCGCACCGAGGTGGAGACCGTAGGGGACCGCGAGGAAGGGTGAGGGGCGGCGCGCAGGCCGCGGGCTCGGGCGGGGCCGGGGGCGGGGCGCGCAGGGCGGGGCCGCGCGGACAGACTGGCACGCGGACACACAGACTGATGGCCCCGAGGGCCCCTCACCACCATGGTCGCGGTAAGCCTCCTCAGACCCCGGCGGCTTTCGAGCCCTCGTTCGTAGTCCTCGCCACCGCCGCCGCCGCCGCCATGGTGACACAAAGGGGAGGGCGTGAGGCGCGCGCGGGCGGTCGCAGGCTCCTCCCCTAACGGCTGCCCGGGGGTCTCTGGCGCGCGCCCCATGAGGGGCGGGCACGCGGGCACGCGGAGGCCCTTCTCATTGGCTCCAATTTTGGCCTGAGGGTTACGCCCCGCCCACAAGGCGGCTGCTTATTGGCTTTGAGTGCTGCTCTACTTCCCGCCCCCCGCCCCGCCCCGTCTCTCCAGTCCCACCCCCGAAGTTTGACAGCGCCACGCCCATGGACGGTTGGCATTGGCTGTCAGGGCCCTCCTGAGATAACCACCCTGTATTCTTTATGCTCCGCTGCCGCCACTTCTCTCCCTAAGCAGCCTGTCCTTTCCTCCCGCGGTCGCTCGTCGGACGCGCTTCATTGGGTTCGCCTACGACTATCTCCCCCCCCCCCCCAGCAGCCTTTTCGAAATGCGGGTCTTCCAGTCCTGATCCCGACCCCGCCCACAGCTTTTTGATCTCGCACACCCCGCTGTGTCCCCACCCTAGGCTCTGTGCGACTTGCCCCCCTATTCACTGGACATTTTTCCTTGTTTCCCTAAATTCGCTTATTTGAGGCTAGCCTTTGACATCTTTTTCTGGGAAAAGCTTCTGTTTGGAATGCTATGACATCCATGCCTCTCAGAAAGCCAGGTACAGTCTTTTTTCTTTTTCTTTTTTTAAACGATAGAGAAGTGCCTAGAAAGCATTGCAGCCACACCCTTTCCGGAAGGATGCTTTCACTGATCTGGACCTGAACAGGGCTCTCGTTTCGGTAGCACGCTCCCGGTCCAGGCTTTTAAAGACTGTGATTATTTAATTCGGGGATATACCAATAATCAAAAGAAAAAATATACAGCCTTACCCATGAGGAAGCTCAAAGGCTAATATGAACTAGGTGATTTCGGTTTGTAATCTCAGCACTGGGAAAGTGGGTGCAGGAGAATCATGAATTTGAGGCCAGCTTGAGCTGGGTAGTGAAAATCTGTCTCAAACAAACCAAATTAGGGACTGGAGAGATGGCTCAGCAGTTAGCACTGACTACTCTTCCAGAGTACTCAGATTTCTACTCCCTGTTCCAAGCACCCACATGACTGTTCACCAGCTCCAGCTCCACGATGTCCAGAAGATGCTCTCTGTGGGCACTAGGCACACATGGAACCCCAACATATACACAGGCAAAATACCGGTATGCATTAAATAAAAAAATTTAAAACCTCCAAATCAAAGGCTGATGGGGAAAGATGAACAAAATAAATATAAATATTTATCATCCCAGAGAAAAGCTAGTTGGGATGGTGAAATACGGAAAGTGCTGGGGGGGGGGGGATAAGTGTAATGAGTGATGATGCTACTAAGTTTTGGGGGTGGTTTGTTACCCAGCCACAGTTAAGATGGCCTCTGTCAAGTAGGTAATCTCAACTTAAGTGTGACTTCCTCAGGCAGCCTTCTAGTGCCCCCTCTTAACTTGATCAGGATGTTATTGTGAATATCTTTTATTGTTCCTTGTGTCTAAACAGCTACCTCCTTATTGATTCAAGTGTGTGGTTTGTTCAAAAGGCTGAAAACCCACATTTATCTTGTTTCTGACATAGAGAACTGCCTGTCAGAAATCTATACCATTTCCCTTCATAAATCCCATACATATATCAAAACAACACTGATCTCAGATTAAAGAATCCCAGAAACCCTGTCTTAAAAAACCAAACCAAACACACACAAAAACAAAACAAAACAAAACAAAACAAAACAAAACAAAACAAAACCCTCAATAGGGAAAGTCGACACCCACATATCCACCAGCTAGCACTTATCATTAAAACATTTTACTATATTCATTTTGTCTTTTTTTTTTCCTTTGGTTTTTTCGAGACAGGGTTTCTCTGTGTAGCCCTGGCTGTCCTGGCACTCACTTTGTAGACCAGGCTGGCCTCGAACTCAGAAATCCGCCTGCCTCTGCCTCCCGAGTGCTGGGACTAAAGGCGTGCACCACCATGCCTGGCTATTCATTTTGTCTTACGTCTACTTATTGCTTTACTTACCCATCCAACTCATCTTTGGGAATGTTTCAAAACAGATTAGGCTGGGTGGGTGTGGTGGCCCACATCTGTAATCCCAGCACTTGAGGATGTGAAGGTAGGAGACTCAGTCCAAAGCCAGGCTTAGGTTACATAGTGAGTTGGAGCCTAGATCTTAAATGACCCTATTTCAAAAGACAAACCATTGCATCCATACTATCCCGGAATTTTCCTCACTTCCTTTTTTTTTTTTTTAAATGGTTTTTCGAGACAGGGTTTCTCTGTATAGCCCTGGCTGTCCTGGAACTCACTCTGTAGGCCAGGCTGGCCTCGAACTCAGAAATCCGCCTGTCTCTGCCTCCCAAGTGCTGGGATTAAAGGCGTGCGCCACTACCACCCAGCTTCTCGCTTCCTTTTGTAAAAGTCAATATTTGTACCTAAAATTTCTTTTGTGTATGTGTGTGGGGGATTCGAGATAGGGTTTCTCTGTTTAGCCCTGGCTATCCCGGAATTCACTTTGTAGACCAGGCTGGTCTCAAACTCAGAAATCTGCCTGCCTCTGCCTCCCGAGTGCTGGGATTAAAGGCATGCGCCACCACACCTGGCACTGTACCTAATATTTCTATATCCATTTTTTTCTTCTGAGACAGAGTTTCACTATGCATCCTTGGCTGGCCTGGATTTCTCTACATAGACCAGGTTTTTATTTTTGAACTCACAGAGATTAAAGGTGTGTGTGACCATGCCTTGCTCACATGTATCTCCTTAGCTAGAATTCACTTTTTTCCTTGAGGGAAACCACCGCAGGGATTTTGATTAGGATGGCTTCCACAGGCTCAGACGTTTGGATACTTGGTCTCTAGTTAGTCTCACTGTTTGGTCTTGTTGGAGGAGGTGTGTCACTGCAGTTAGCTTTGAGGTTTCACAAGACTCCCATTCCCAGTGTCTGTATCTCTGTCTCCTGGTTGAGTCTCAAGACATGAGCTCTCGGTGCCGCTCCAGTGCCATGTGCCCTACCCTGACTCTCTGAAACTCTTAAGCCCCAAATAAACACTTCCTTTTTACATTCCCTTGGTCACACTGTCTTATAACAGCAATTTAAAAGTAACTAAACCACCACAGAGAACGAAACAAATCTCACTGAGCTCAGTAGATGCATGCTTGTGTGTCCCATCCCTAATATGATGACTTTTTTTTTTTTAACACAGGGACTCTCTGTGAGAGTGACCTCAGTCAAGATCCTCTGTTCTCAGACTCCTAGAATTACAGGTGTGTGCCACTGTGTCCAGTAATCAGATTTTATAGCAGACTCTGAAAAGCATCCGAGTCACAGAAAGTAGAAGAAAAAGAACAGAACAGCACCCACTTTTCTGACAGAAGCTGCAGGCCTTCAGTTGTATTTAATTTGTTGAAAAGCTCAGTTTCAAACAGAAGCAATAGGATGTCCCCCTGGGTGGCAAGTGCATCAAAGAGTGAGCAGATGTGTTTATAGTGATGACAAGCGTTCAGCTGTGTAGATAGGAGGTAGCCTAGACTGGGTGAGGGCAGTGGAAAGGAGTTGGGTTCTGATAGACAGAGCCAGCATTTACCAGGTGACTGTGTGCGGGGAGAAGAGTCAGGATGACAGAAGACGTTGGTCCTGAGTAGAGAGAACACAGTTGAAGAATGTGAAAGAGGGGGAATAAACTTGGGGAAACACCAGGAATTTGAGCACCTGTGGGAATTGAGGCATCTCTTAGGCCCGAGGATGGAGATGGCGACCAGAGAGGGAAAGATGCTAGCACAGATGGAGATGTACTATTGTCCAACACTGATGTTTCTTAGGACCAGATAACAGGGCCTTTGTCTCCATCTGAGATATAAAAATCCACTTCTGAGTTACATGAGTCAGGTGCCCACATTATCTAGAGCCATGTGCTCATCCACAGAGAGAGGGAGAGAGAGACACATTTCCTTATTAGCACAATTAGCCTTTCTACAACAATCCATTTCTTAGACATGAACAGTAAACTGGAAAAATGTTAATTGGGGACAACTTTATTTTTACTCTGTGTGTGTGTGTGTGTGTGGTGTGTGGTGTGGTGTGGTGTGTATGTGCCCCACAGCTCGTGTGTGGAAGTCAGAGAATTTCAGAGACTCGTCTTTGCCTTCCACCTGGATTGAGCCCTGTCCATCTCCATGGGCCAGCTGGCCTGTCTGGTACCTCTATGCAGGTTCAGGAGATCCAAACTCGAGCCTTCACACTTGCAAGTTCTTTGCCCACTGAGCTATCTCCTCAGCCCAGGAAAAACAGAATTTTTCTAATTCAAAGTCGTCTGGCCTCAAGGGAGGTTCCTTCCCTCCTCAACCGCATTCTTGGGGACCTGGAAGGTGACCTGGCTGGAGGAGATGAAGATCCCGGGTCTTTGGTGTGGTCCAAGAGGAGAGATAATTGGGCATCCACTTTCCTGGAGAAAAGTGGGGAGAGGTAGAGGCTGAAGTATGTGCTCACAGTAAGAACCTGCAACAGCGGGTGAGGGGTTCAGGAAAGGGACTTGGAAGAGACAGGCACCAAATAGGGGTGTCACAGGACTCAGGGGTCCAGTATTGTAAATCCTGGTGATGAAGAGTCACCTTTTCTGCTGCCGGAGCTCTGCCCTCTGAGCCCTTAGCACCTGCAACACAGGGTCTTCCTGAAACTCGCTGCCGTCCGAGTCTGGGGAATAAAAGACTGAGCTCCAGAAGGTAGATACAGGGTTTGGATCCACCATCAAGATACCCAAGGGCCCAGGAATCCCCTCACCTTCCGCAGCCTGCAGAAGTCTGGTGGCCTGGGATAGCAAGTCCTCGGAAGGGGCGTGGCTTGAGGCAGGGGGAACCATGGTCAAGGGGTCACCTGCTCCCATCTTGGGTGCAGACATTTTGAATTCACGTGGCTGAACCTCTAACAGCGTGGATGCCTTTGGAGCTGTAGCCGGCTGTGGATCCCCAGCTTCAGCTGGGAGGGTGACTTGATTTTTGCGGGACTCTGTCTTGGACCCACGCCGAGACTCAAGTGGAGGTGGTGGAACTTTGGCTTGAGAAGGGGTGGCCTGGACTTTCCGGGAATCTGCCTCAGATGGAGGCGTATCCTTCGGGCTGTCCAGGAACAGCCGAGCTGTCACTACCTGGCTCAGGGCCCCCCTGAGCTGTGAACAGGGACCCTCGAAAGCTGCAGTGTCTGGCACCGTAGTCTTCTGGTGAGACGAAGTGCTCACCCTCCTTGGCTTGGGGCCCACCTTCTTGGGCTGAATAGAGCTACTCAGCTCAGGTATGGCTGGTCCCTGGGGGGTGTCAGGTAGTGGGAGGGTGGAAGCGGGGGTGGAAGCGCAGGGGGGTGGAGCGGAGGTTGGGGGCCCTGGGATGCAGACCTGGGGAGCGGGGGTGGGAGCTGGGGTAGGTGGTACAGGAAAGGAAGCCAAGGGAGCAAGGGTGGAGGTTAGTAATGTGGTAGGAAGCATCCCAACAGATACCCATGGATTGGCCTGTGGGGCCCAGAGAACCCCGTGGGTGCCGGGGGCCCAGATGTGTGGAGAGGGCCCTGAAAGAGGTGGCCTCTCCATATAGAAGGCCTGTGAGGGAGGAGGCTGGGCCACACTACCACATGGTGCAGTGCAGTTAGGCTGGGTCCCCTGGGAACCAAGATTCACGGCAGAGACAGGAGGAGTCTGTAAGCAGAAAGGAAGAGGCGAATGGTTCTGTGTCACTTCGAGTGACCCTTATTACCGTCAGGCTCACTCTTCCAACTCACCTGCATGGTGAGGGCTGGCGTCCGAGGCAACACCCAGGTTCCATCACCTGCGCCCTGTAGAGACTGTTCAAGCTTCCTCCGCTGCCGCCATTGGTATAAAATGTCTTCCTCAGGCTTAAGTGTTGCCTGGGACGAGGCTGGGTGGGGTGCAGGGATGGCCTGGGATGGCCCCGGGGCTGCTGTGGAGGGAGTAGAGAGAAAAGGGCTAAGGAGAGAGTACGAGGTGACACCAGAAGGCCACTGTGTGGGAGGGTTGGGCAGACAGGACGATGCCCAGACACCACCCAACTCTGTTTTAAAGTGGGAAGCTGGGTTGGGGCTTCTAGCTCTCTTACAGTTTTAATCTGAAGCCTGGGCCTGGTTCAAATTGGTAATCCTCCTGACTCAGCCTGGGCTTATAGGCAAGTTCACTACACCCAGTAGTGTAGTTCTATTTTCATTTTTCCTTATTTGTTTTTTCTTCTCTTCCTCTGTGATTCTTTCAAATTTGGTCACTTGCCTGCCCTCTGCTGGTCCAGCTCTGGTCCAGGTGCAGAGAGCAGCCACAGGGCCCCATTAACATCCAGAAAACAAAGGACCCTCCAGTGCTCAGAAGTCTTTCCAGGCCTCCTTGGCCAGCCTCGGCACCTGTACTGCACAGCTCCATCTCTGGCTCTTGCCTTGTCTCACTATGCAACCCTGGCTGGCCTGGAACTCACTGTGTGCCGGCTCTCCTCCAGCTCACAGATCTGCTGTCTCTGCCTTCCACATGCTCAGATTAAAGAGGTGTGTTTTCGTCTTAATCCCAGCACTTAGGAGGCAGAGGCAGGTGGGTCTGAGTTCAAAGCCAGACTGATTTACAGATCAAATTCCAGGACATCCAGTTCTAAGCAGAGAAACCTTGTCTCAATATCACCCCCACCCCTGCCAAAAAAGGCACCCTGTCTCAGACCTGCTTCCTCTGGCTCATGAGGTAGTCTCACAGAGCTTATGCTGGCCCCAAACTCAGGGTGTAGCTGAGGCTGGCCCTGATCTTCCTGCTGGGGCTGCAGCAGCCCAGCTTCATCTCTCAAGTTTTGGGCCTTCAACAGTTCAGTAGCCAAGCTGCATTGATGAATGCACCACAGAGGTGTTTATGTGCACTATAGACATATTTATATGCAGTGTAGATATGGGTTTGGGACAAGGCATAAGGCTGGAACACACTGAGATTTAGCTAAGCCATATAAATTGCCAGATACTCAACTATTTTTGACCTGCAAAAACGTTCCATGTAGTTCACTGTGATATAAACAAAGCAAAAGAAAAAACAAAACACAACAAAACAAAAACCATTGTGTAGTGATGTGCTCCTGTAATCCCAGTGCTAGGGAGGCTGAGGCAGGAGTGCTGAGAACTCACGGCCAGCGTGAACTACAATGGGTTCCAAGCCAGCTTGGGAGGCATAGCAAGACCCTGGTTCAAAGAAATAAAACTAAAATCAATAAAGTATAATATGAGTGAGGGATCCAGTTATTATTCCTGGTTCCCAGTTAGAGAAACAAGGCCGGGAGAGGCCCAAGTCACACAGCTAGTAAATAGATGAGATCTGAACCTGGCTACCATCAGTCCTTACCTCCCAGCACAGGTTCTTTGGGATTAGAACTCTTGTTGGAGTCCGGATTGAAGGTCACAGAGCTGGGAGAGAGGCCATCGGAGCTGATGGGGAAGGAGGAGCTGCTGGCATCATTGGGATTGAGGGAGGCCTTGCTGTGGGGGTAAGGCAGCCGTGAGGAGAGCAGGGACTGGGTACAGCTGGGAAGGGTGACTTTGGGGAGGGCGTCACCTGCGCTTGAGCAGCCTGGCAGCTCGGCTCTGTAGGCTTAGGGCCTCCAAGTCCAGCAGAGACGAGTTCCATGAGTTCAGACACTGCAGAGAGAGGAACCAGAAGCTAGCCCCTACGCCAAAGGTCGCTGAGGAGAAAGAGGCTCTCTGCAGAAGGCCTGGGGGCCGATAGTCCACCTGCTGCTTGAAGCTTACAATCTACTTCTCTACCTTGGGGGAAGAGAGGCTCTCTTTCCTGCTTTGAATTTTGGGGTTTCTGTCTTTTGATCCCAGGCTGGCCTTGAAATGTCCATCCTACCACCTCGGCCACCCCAGTATTGAAGGCTTAGTGGGGGAAGTACTTTCCATACAGGCCTATGATCCCTAGAACCTACACCGAAGTAACAGAAGAGAATCAGCTCCTAAGCTGACCTCTCACACACACACAAACACAACACACACAGACACACACACATACACAGACACACACAGAGACACACACACACACACACATACACAGACACACATAAACACACACATAGACACACACAGACACACACACAGACACATACACACAGACACACATATACACAGACACACACACAGACATGCACACATACACACACGCACACATACACACAGACACACACACAGACACACACACACAGACATACACATACACAGACACACACAGACACATACACACACATACACATACACAGACACACACACATACACAGACACACACACACAGACACATACACACACAGACACATACACACACACAGACACACATAAACAGACACACACACAGACACATACATACACAGACACACACACATATACACACATACACACACAGACATATATACATACACACACACATATACACACACACAGACACACACACAGACACACATACACACACAGACACACACACAGACACACACACACAGACACACACACACATACACAGACACACACACACATACACACAGACATATACACATACACACACACATACACACACACAGACACACATACACAGACACACACACACACACACAGACACACACACAAAGCCAGGCAGACAGACTTATACACAGACATGCACTACATTTAAAATGTGAAAAGGGAAGATGAAGCTTATCTTCCTGACCAGACCCTGCCTAATCAAAACATCCTATCAAATAGTTCAGAGACTGACTCAAGGGTGACTGAATAAAAGACAGAGACGTGGGGGCTGGAGAGATGGCTCAGCCATTAAGTAACTGGCTGTTCTTCCGAAGGATGTAGATTCAACTCCCAGCACCCAGGTGGAAGTTCACAACTGTCTGTAACTCCAGTTCCAGGAATCTGACACCCTCTTCTGGCCTCCAGGAGCACCAGGCCCACAAGTGGTACACAGACATACATGCGGGCAAACACCCATTCACATAAAATTTTTCATTAAACAACAAGAAGAAAGACAAGGGAGGGAAGAAGGAAGGCAGTCAGTCAGTCCTTCAATCTTACTTTCCAGGGTTATATCTGAGTACCACAGGCATCTTGAGCCACTGGGGCCATCTTGGTTACTGTAAGGAGAAAGTCTGTGAAGGCTTAGGTCAGGGATTCAGAACCAAGAGTTAGGTTCCCCCCAGCACTGTCCAAACATAAGGATCTGGCTCATGTTTGGAAAGCTCAGGCCGCAGTTTATGGTACCTTTTTGAAGGCTATGGACTCTTTAAGAAGTAGGGCCTTGCAGGCACTAGGTACAGGCTCTTGAAGGTATGTCCACACACGATTCCAACCTGCACTCTCTGCCTCCTGGTCTGCTAAAACATGAACACCCCCACTCCACACTCCTGCACTGGCAGCCTCTGAAACTGGGCTTAGAATAAACCTTTCTTCCCTTCTTCCTACCTAGTGTCTTGGTCATATCAACATGGGTGAGAATCTACTTTTTTAAAGAGTTCAAAGTTGTAGGGCTGGAGAGATGGCTCAGCAGGTAAGAGCACCCGACTGTTCTTCCGAAGGTCCGAGGTTCAAATCCCAGCAACCACATGGTGGCTTACAACCATTTGTAATGGAATCTGATGCCCTCTCTGGCATGCAGGTGTACATGCAGATAGAACACTTATACATTAAATAAATCTATTTTTTAAAAAAAGGTTCAAAGTTGTATTTAACTAGCAAATCCTATTGTTAAATTTTTATTCTATTATTAATTCTTTTGAGATAGGATAGTCTACAGCCTGGGGCAGCCTCCAACTCAGATGACCTTAAACTTCTGCTCTTCCTGTCTTTACCTCCTGGGTGTTGAGGTTACAGCTATGTGCCACCATGCCTACTTTATGTGGTGCCGAGAGATCAAATCAGGGCTTTGTATCTGCTAGGCAAGCACCTTCCCAAATGAGCCATACCTCTCGGTCTACAAACCCTTTTTTGTTTATGATGCTTGAAGTTAGTCAGTATCTCTGCTTCTGTCCCAGGCACACGAGAGAGGGAGAAGAGAACACTGTCACCTGCTTTACTTTCTGAAGAGGCGCAGAAGCCAGAGAGGTACTGGACACACCAGTGGGAGACGGACCTGTCACAGCAGATCTTCCTGTAGGCTCACCAGCTCCTGCCGGGAAACCTCCGTTAAATGACTGGGACCAGGAAGAGTGGTGGCCGGGCTCTGCAGGACAGATTTAGGTATACCTGCTGCAAGGTAACCAGTCGAGTCTGCTGTAGGCTGTAGCCACCAAAAGTCAGCTGAGGTCGGGCCTGCAGGCTGGCGGTCCTCTCTGCTCGTGGGCTGAGCTTGGCGGAACCTGTTTATGTACCTGTGAGCATCAATGCATGAGACGGCAGAGGGGATAAGGGAGCCACGTAGTAACCATCCCAACAGCCGTAGGCACATCGCTCTTCAGTTTATCAAGCACCATGCAAAGGTACGCTCAGAAGCCCAGACAAAACTAACTCCTTCTGGTGGATGGTGGTGGCACACACCTTTAATCCCGGACCTTATAGGAGACAGGGGTGGGCGGGGAGGCAGGCAGATTTCTGAGTTAGAGGACAGCCTTGTCTACAGTTAGTTCCACAATAGTGAGAGGCACACAGAGAAACCCTGTCTGAAAAAACTAAACAAAGCAAAAATAAAAATAAAAATAAAAAACTGCTTTTTTCACATCTACCAAAAGCTCACAACTGGCCTCAATGACCTGTTTCTTTCTTATATAGTAATTGTAATGTTTTCACACTTTGTTCTGCAAGTGTGTGCACATGTGTATACATACGCATGCATACAGGCATGGCGCACACTTGAGCAGGCATACTTCCGGGCACACGTGGAGGTGGTTTCCAAGGATCGGATCCACCTTAGGTTGTCAGGCTTTGGTGGCAAGCACCTTTATCCACAGTCAGCCCGATTTTAATTTTTTGTTTTAGTATCTTAAAAATTTTGAGGGGCTCCCCATGTAGCCCAGGCTCACCTCCAGCTCTGCAGCTAAGGACTGCCCTGAAGTCCTCATCCTCCTACGTCCACCTTCTAAGAGCTGCAGCTGCAGGTCTATGCCACCATGCCAATCTTATGTCTGTCTGTCTTTCTTTTTAAAAAATTATTTAGCCCGGCAGTGGTGCTGCACGCCTTTAATCCCAGCACTTGGGAGGCAGAGGCCAGCGATTTCTGAACAGGCCAGCCTGGTCTACAGAGTTAGTTCCAGGACAGCCAAGGCTACACAGAGAAACCCTGTCTTGAAAAACCAACAAAAAAATAAATAAAAATATTTATTCATGTTTGGAAATATGAAACTGAAACTCAGTGCCTCCTTGCGTATACCAGTATATCAGTTAAATGCTATACTGCCTGGTCACAAATTTTTAGCCAGGTACATAACTACTTTTTTTTTTTTTTTAAGAGATCTGTTTATGTGTGTGCCTGTATATATGTGTATGCACCACATATATACATATGCATACAAGTTGCCTACATAGACCAGAAGAAGGTGTCTGATCCCAGAAAACTAAAGTTATAGACTTATAAACCACTATGTTGGTGCAATGGACTACATTTATCATAGAACTTGTGAATACATAATTAGATTTATTTTCAAGACAGGGTTTCTGTGTGTAGTCCTGGCTGCCCTGGAACTTGTTCTATAGATCAGGCTGGCTTTGAACTCAGAGATTGACTGTCTCTTCATGAGCCACCACTGCTAAGCCACAATTAGATTTTTAAAAATTATTTATTATGTTGTATGTGTGTTTTTGCACACTGCATACTTGCTGTGTACACGCATCACAGCCTGTGTGTGCAGACAGAAGACAACTGTCCATGCTCACGTGGAGGTCTTGGGATCAAAAGGAGGAGGTTGACAGGCTTTTGTGGCAAGTGCTTTGACCCACTGAGCCATCTTGCTGGACCCTGGTTTTTTATTTGTGTGTTTTACTCAAGGGATCATTTAGCTTAGGCTGGTCTTGAATTCACTATGTAGCTGAAAGTGCCCTTGAACTTCTGACCCTCCTTCCTCCACATTCTCAATGCTGAGACTACAGGCAGACATCACCATGCCTGCTTTTATGTGGCTTTGGGGATCAAGCCAAGGCTCTGTGTATGCCAGACAGGCACTCTAACAGCTGAGCTACACTGCCAGCCCAAATGATTCTTGACCAACAAAGAATAAGGAAGAATGATTCTGGAAGAGCAGTGTCACTGAGAACCATTTTTGGCCCATGACGGGAAGGACAACAGTCTAGACATAGGACAACAAAAAGACAGACAGAACCTAGGATCCTAACAACTTACACTGGGGCTGCTGTGTCAGCTCTGGTTTCTTTTGTATCAGTGAAACAGAAATAAATGTTATCTTGGTTAGGCCATAATTATCTTAGGACCTTTGTTACAGAATCTTTTATTTCTCTATCTTCCTTTTTTTTTTTTTGTTTTTTTGAGACAGGGTTTCTCTGTGTAGCCCTGGCTGTCCTGCAACTCACTCTGTAGACCATGCCGGCCTCGAACTCAGAAATCCGCCTGCCTCTGCCTCCAGAGTGCTGAGATTAAAGACATGCACCACCACCACCCGGCCACAGGTGCTCTTATAGTTCACTGTATGGAGGAACTGAGATTTCAAAACAACTCCAGTGTTTGTGTGTGATTAATATTCCCAGTTGAAGGAAACTGAGACCAAAGCAGCAATATAGGGAGTAAGTTAACAGGCAGGATTTGAACCCAGGCTCTACAGCCCTCAATACTACAGATGAAATGCCTGGTCCTAAAAAAGTACTGCATAAACAGCTCTGTCTCTGATAGTTATTATGGGATGCCTTCTTCCTCTCTTCCCCCGCCCCCCAGGAATTCTGGTACTCACTTGGCTACTACTGAGTCCTCGTTGTCAATTAAGTTGCAGGGTGGAGAGGTACTTTGTCCCTCGGTGGTACTGGCTGGGGAAGGGGTCCATGAACTAGATGGCCAGGACTCCTCAGACAGCTCATCGGAACTGGCTGCTGTGGCCTTGGGAGCTTGTGGCCTTTGAGACCTGGATGGACCCGGGATTTAAATAGGGAGAAAACATAAGAAGTAAAGAGCAGATCAGAAAGGTGACCTCATAGGGAATGAACACACATAGAGGGAGTCAGAAGAGGAAACATCCCACACTGTTACCATTGGGAGGCTCAGGTAACTATCTAAGTGGGGCTGTGGTCAGGGATCCAGGCACTAGAGAGCTAGACATGGGCACCAGCACTGGGGTAAGGGATTTCTCTTAATCTCTCACTGCATGCCTTCCTTCCCTCTAGTGGTCACTGACAGCTACCAGCCTGAGGCACAGAACTTTACCTAAAAAGTGTCCTCACCTTGTGGCTCCAGTTCTGGCTTCTTGATGGCCCAAAGGGTTGTCCACCGTGGGGAACATTTCCAAAGGGGTTGTCTTGGGAGGTGAAAACTGACAGGCTATGAAAGAAGCAGAGCATAGTAGAGGAGGACAGAAGCTGACAATTCCCATAGATTACTGGAAGAAATGGACTACAATCCCCATGAATCATCACAAGTCCCATAATTCCCATGAGCTCTAAGTCCCATGATAGAGACATAGAAGAACCTAGAAACTAGTAGTTGGTAGTTCTCAACTCTGGTAGCCTAGCAGGAGCTTTATTTTTGAGACAGGGTCTTACTCTGTAGCCATGATTAGCCTTGCACTTGAGGTGATCCTCCTGCATCAACTTCTTGAGTGCTAGGACTTTAAAAATTACAGACTAATGCCAAATGTGTAATGTTCATCTGTAGTCCCAGCACTCAAGAGGCTCTGGCAGAAGGATCCAAAGTTCCAAAGCAAAGGCTGAGGAGATGGCTCAGTGAGTACGATGCTTGCTGCACAAACATGGGGACCTGAGTTCAAATCCATAGAATCTATGGGAAGACAGATGTGGTAGCACAATCTGCAATCCGAGTACTTCTATACAGAGGTGGGAGGTGGATACGGGAGAGTCCCCTAAAACTTTTCAAGTCAGCGAGCCTCAGAGGTGAACATCAAAGAGAAGACCCTGGCTCAACATGGTGAAAGATGAGAACAGACGCCTGAGCCTGTCTGATTTCCACAGGGTGCACACACACACACACACACACACACACAGAGAGAGAGAGAGAGAGAGAGAGAGAGAGAGAGAAACAAGTGCACTCATACGCAAAGGCTGCATAGAGAACTCTTGTCTCAAAACAAGAATAACATTTTACCTGTTGCCTGCCTGTGGATCCTGTTCCTCTAACTGGACTGCCTTGCCTGGCCTCAGTGGGAGAGGATGTGCCTGGTCCTGCAGAGGAGGGGTGAGCGTGGGTTCCCACTCGAGGCTAACAGAGTCAGACTATCAGGGAACAGGCTAGACACTGCAACTTCTTCACACTATTCAGGCAATTAAAAAAAGATCTATTTATTTTTATTTTGTATGCATGGGTAGTATTATGCCTGCATGTGTCTGTGCACATTTATGTATGTGCAATGCCCTCGAAGACCCTGGAATGAATGTGAGTAGCCATGTGATGCTGAGAACTGAACCTGGGACCTCTGGAAGACCAGCCCCTGCTCCCAACCAATGAGCCCTTTCTCCAGCCCCATTCAGGAAAAACCTGGTCTGTTGCATAGTTTTGTCTTGTTTTGAACTGACACTAATTGTACAAGTTTATGCGGCACAGTATGATATTTCAATACGTGTATACAATGTGTTACAATCAAATCAAGGTAACTAATTTCTACCTCTTTAAACATGTTCCAAGAAGCCCATTTCATGACGCTCCAATTAATTCCACGAGGAAAAAAAAAAAAAAAACAAACCCCAAGTAATGTAGCCAAGAATGGTGGTGGATGCCTTTAATCCCAGAATTCAGGAGAAAGAGGCAGGAGTTTAAGGCCAGCCTGGTCTACAAAGTGAGTTCCAAGACAGGGCTGTGCAGGGAAACCCTGTCTTAAACAACAACAACAATACACGTCATTTAAAAAGCACCCATATGGGCTGGACAGATGGCTCAGTGGTTAAGAGCACTGGCTGCTCTTCCAGAGGTCCTGAGTTCAATTCCCAGCAACCACATAGTGGCTCACAATCATCTGTAATGTGGTCTGATGCCCTCTTCTGGCACACGGGAGTATATGCAGAGAGAGCACTCATATACCTAAAATAATAAATCTTTTTTTAAAAAAGCACACAGGGGCTGGAGAGATGGCTCAGTTAAGAGCACCGACTGCTCTTCTGAAGGTCCTGAGTTCAATTCCCAGCAACCACATGGTGGCTCACAACCATCCGTAACAAGATCTGGCGCCCTCTTCTGGAGTGTCTGAAGGCAGCTACAGTGTACTTACATATAATAAATAAATAAATCTTTTTAAAAAAATAAATAAAAAGCACACAAATGAAAAAAAGAATGAAAACAATAGGCAAAAATAAAACATTAACAAAGAGCCACGACGAAACCGTACACAGTACGTTTCCGGTTAAACCTGTTAAGGGAAGAGGGAGGTGGTGGCATGACTCCCAAAGAGAAAGGGGCAAGCCGGGCGTGGTGGCGCACGCCTTTGATCCCAGCACTCGGGAGGCAGAGGCAGGTGAATTTCTGAGTTCGAGGCCAGCCTGGTCTACAGAGTGAGTTCCAGGACAGCCAGGGCTATACAGAGAAACCCTGTCTCGAAAACAGAAACAAACAACAACAACAACAAACAAACAAACAAGAGAAAGGGGCAGTAGAGACTACAATCCCCATGAATCACTGGGCTCCTCCTAAATGAAAAAGTTCATAGACAACACCCCTAGATGTCTGGGGCAATTTGTAAACTAACGACCTCAATTTTCAAATTTCTTTTCGACTCTTCTTCGGCCCACCCTGCGTGAACAAAAGACATGAGACACTCAGAGATGCTGGAGGGCCCAAACTGTGTGCTATCTTGGGAGTTGTAGTTCTCGTGAGATTGGGCGGGAGACTTCAGGCTCATGTAAGCCCGTGTTGCCTTCCCAGGCCTCCTGTGGTCTCTGAAAGAGGACCAACCTCACCTGCAGTCAGTCTGTCGGCATTTACCGCAGCCTTAGCGCCAGCGGAGCTCCTTCGCGGAACAGCCCTGCGCCTACCCTCCTCGCTAAGCAACGCCGTCAGCCCCGCCCCTTTCTGGACCTGCAGAGCAGGAGCGCGGCCTCCAAAGCGACCAATGATAGCCTAGAAAACAAAAGTAACTGGAAAGCGGCCGAGGGGCGTTCTCTCTTGACGAACTGGGAGAGCGTGTGTTTGATTGGAGCGTGCAGCAGTAATTGGCAAGACTTCAGACCAATAGTAACGATCAAAGGCCGGGCTGACGCTTGAAGCGCTCTAAGAGTCCTGGCTTTTACTCAGTCCTTATTTCTAACCGCCAGGATACCTGTAGGAGCGAAGGCCTGGCTCCAGCCTAAACTAACTACTATTGCAGGGCTAACCCGAGACGTCTGTCTTTACTTTGACTGCTATCCCGTCCTGATGGTCACCTTAACCAGTTTCCTCTTGAGCAGCTGGTCGTACTCCTTGCCAGGCCCGGGCTCCTGGCCCAGGTAGTGGGATCAAAACGAGCTATTTCGGGCCCCGGCGCGCAGCCCCCGGGGGCCAACCTGGAGTGTTCATGCTCATGCCCCCTGGCCGCTGAGCACCCGAGGCTGAGTCAGAGGCACAGAATTAGGCCCGACCTACTCTGGGGTAGGGTCTGTTCTGTGTCCTCCTGACTGCCTGGCATGGGTGCAGCATTCTCCAGGAGTCTGTTACTAAGACTGATGCGTCATCCTCAGAGCTGCCAGCCCGGCGGGAGATGGATTAAGAGGACTGAGAACTCTTTGGTGGACTAATCGGGACCCAGGGTCCCAACTGCCACAATGATTAGCCACACCTATAAGGGTCTGCCTCCTAGACCTTTAGCTTCCCCTTCTAGAAATGGAAAAAGGCTTAATGACATTTCCCTGGTGTCCTTTTCCAGGCATCCAGCAGGCGTTTAATAACTGGCCAAGTAATTATTGAAGTTTCTAAATAAGGAATACTAATGGCTGAGTTTGGCCTCAATCCCAGTGTCCCTGAGAGGCCCGCCGCAGGGGCGGCACAGGGCACAGTATAAATCGGAGTCAGCGTGCGTTTGGGCACTGCGGGGCCCAGGGTGGCAGCGTAGGAACAGGATGGAGATCCCCGTGCCTGTGCAGCCTTCTTGGCTGCGCCGTGCTTCAGCTCCTTTACCGGGTTTCTCTGCTCCGGGACGCCTCTTTGACCAGCGTTTCGGCGAAGGGCTGCTTGAGGCAGAGCTGGCTTCACTGTGCCCTGCTGCGATCGCCCCCTACTATCTGCGCGCCCCCAGTGTGGCGTTACCCACAGCCCAGGTGCCAGGCCTAGGGAGAGGGCCAATTCAACTACTAACAAGACTGGGGGCCGCGGGGGGGGGGTGTCTAACCCCGGGCCGGGGGTGCGGGAATGTCTGTTGATTTTTAACTTAGAGGAGAATGTCGCCCCTCAGTGGGGCCATTGGGTGTCCCTTGAGTGCGTTATTCTGAGCCCCCCCCCCCGTACTGATCTTCTGAGGGGGTAAAGGGTGGGGCAAGTGAGCAGGGAATCTGGGGGAAAGGACAAATGAGTCCCGACGGGCTGTAATGTTCCTAGGGTTGCGTATGGTGATGCTGCATCTTCAAGAGGGGTCCTGTGATTTGATGAAGGGGGTCTTGGGCACTCTAAAACGAGGGGAAAGTACCCATGAAGGGCATAGGAGGTCCCATGACCTAAGAACTCTGGCGATGGGGAAGTGGCATCTTGGTCGCTAGCATGGTGGGGTCTCATAGCAGAGACATGGTGACTGTGGAGTCAAGGACATGGGGTGAGGGGTTATAGGGTAGATATCTAACTTGGTTACCACAAAGAGGTGGACCCAGTGTCTGAAGGGGAGGGGGGCCAGTTATTATGAGGTTGAGGTTCTGGTGGCTTAGAGGGGACAGTCTACACAAGTCCTCGGCAGCAGCACTGTAACCTATGTTACATAGAGAGTGCTGGGTCCCAGAAGCCAAGACCCCTATCCGATCAACATCCCACCCCTACCGGCCATGTGTGCAGGTGCCCACCGACTCTGGGTATTTTTCCGTGCTGCTGGATGTGAAGCACTTCTTGCCAGAGGAAATCTCTGTCAAGGTGGTTGACGACCATGTGGAGGTCCATGCTCGGCACGAGGAGCGCCCGGTAGGTCTGCATGCCAGACTGGGGAGCGGGGTAAGCAGGAGGGTAGGAGTCTCAAGCCCATCTCTCCCTGTACCCCACCCTCAGGATGAACACGGATTCATTGCTCGAGAGTTCCACCGCCGATACCGCCTGCCTCCTGGTGTGGACCCTGCTGCTGTGACCTCAGCACTGTCTCCTGAGGGTGTCCTGTCCATCCAGGCCACACCAGCGTCGGCCCAGGCCCAACTTCCGTCACCACCTGCTGCCAAGTAGGGGTCCCAGCAGCACAGGACCGAACCCAGGAAGCCTCTTTAGGCTCTCTTTTAAAAGCCGATCTGACTCCACTGCCCAGCCAGATGTCCCAATCGCTGTCAAGACAGCCCTTCCCAACCACATCTAGATGTCCTCCGGAGACCTTTCCACCCCAAACCCTACCTGAGCCTTAGTAACCTAGACAGCCTCCCTAAGCCTACCTGAGCCCTAGGAACCTAGACACCCTCCCTAAGCCCTCTCCCAGCTTTCCGGCCCGACCCAGGACACCTCTCTAGGGACAACACAAACACTACTGTCACCCCTCAGCCAAGGCTCCCATCAAACTGACCCCACTTTGGGCTTCTATCACCACTCAGGCCTCCTACCGCACTTGTAACCTGTGTAGAATACCCCAAGGTGACACCAGAGTACAGTGTAGTCACCTAATTCTCCACATGGAGAAACTGCATGGGCTTTCCACATCAGCACATCCAAGCCTAGTCCACCCGTCCTACCCACTAGTCCTGCTCTTGTAACCTAATGCTCCTCTGCCCCAGCCCACTTTCCCACTTAAAACTCCAGGCACCCGAATTCTTGAATACTATTCTGACTTCCAAGTCTTGGGAAACCTATTCCCAACTAACCAGGAACCCCAACTCAAATTGTATGGACACTTCAACGTCTCCAGATATGCTAGGCCAATGAACAAGAACCCTTGAGTTCCTCTGTCCCGGCTGCCCATCTGCAGCCAGATGTCTTAGGGAGCCTCCTCCACATCTGCCATTCTCTAAGGTCACACCTTCACTGCCAACATTTCCCATCTCCGCAGGCCTTCCTACCATCAGTCCCCAATAAATGCACTTGAGATTTGTCAACTGCCTTATGTCTGGGCCAGGAACGATGGTCTGGCCAGTGTGGGTTGGGGGGCAGGTTTATTGGGGTGGGGTTATTGGGAAGGTCACTGCCGGTCATACATCTCCCGTAGGATCTTCATACTTTCTGAGTAACGGAGCTGGTTCCGATGAGATGCCTCCTTCCACCTAGGAATGCAGAGGGAGGATTTAGCAACTGCTACAGAGGACACTGGGACAAGCAGCAAGTGAGGCAGGGCACACTCACCTCTGGCGTATGCGTTTCCAACGTTGCATGTTGCGATAGATAAGTGTGGAAGGAGAAGGTTCAGGCTCGGAAGGCTGCATGGACAGAGAGGCTCAGCTGGGTGACCGTGTCCTAGCCCTCCCAACATGCCCTGAAGCTCCAGGCCAGCCTTGGATACCTACTTCGTCATCGGGGGTACCCTGGGTCTCAGGCTGCAGTGGGGATGGAATTCTGGATCTACAGGCATCTCCAAGTGGTCCAGGGGCTGTGGGTGGAGGCAGCTTGTACACATCACGGCTTTTGCTGTTGATGATCTCTGAACCCTGGGGAGACAAAGCCCCAGACGAGACCCAAGAGTCAGAACAGTACATGCCGCTGGGCATGGTAGTGCACGCCTGTAATCCCAGCACTTGGGAGGCAGAGGCAGGCGGATTTCTGAGTTCCAGGCCAGCCTGGTCTACAGAGTGAGTTCCAGGACAGCCAGGGCTATACAGAGAAACCCTGTCTCGAAAAACCAAAAAAAAAAAAAAAAAAAAGAATAAAGTCCTTTAGAAAGGCCGGGCACGGTGGTGCACGCCTTTAATCCCAGCACTCGGGAGGCAGAGGCAGGTGGATTTCTGAGTTCCAGGCCAGCCTGGTCTACAAAGTGAGTTCCAGGACAGCTAGGGCTATACAGAAAAACCCTGACTTGGAAAAAAAAAAAAAAAAGAAAAAGAAAGAAAGTACGTGTCATCGCTCCTACCTTTCCCAGCAAGACGGACATGAGGGGTCTACCCAGAAACCTGTACTTGGAGAAGTCACAGTAGAAGGGACATGCCTTTATGAGCTAGAAGATAGTCATCCTGTTCTAGGGACCGTGTCTTCTTGTCAGCCTGAGAACCCTTGTCTACCTTTGCCAAGCCCAGGGAATTCCATCTATATCTGTCAGCCCAGGGGCACGGGGTGGTCAAGATGCTTTCTTTAAGCAATTGTCTAGGGCGGGGGGTTTCATGTCTACTTTTATCTTGAGAGCCCCAAGAATCAAAGTCATGTATCTGTCCCAGGAATCCATGCCTACCCTTTCAGGCCAGATGAGTTCCAAACCTGTTACCCTCCACCCAGCCCATAAGGTCCACAGGTGCTCACCAAGGCCCCGTCTGGTAGCCACATCTGTTTGCACTTAAGATCCCTGTTCAGCCCTTTATTTTTTAGAACCCCTGTTCCCTAGGAAGCCATATCTATCTGGCCTAGGGACCTCTGTCCATAGTCCTAAGAGCAAATAGCTATCTGTCCTACCTGATTCTCTATCCATTGAGGGGGCCCAGACGTTAAACCTATCTACCACTGTGGGGGAGTTGTTGACTTACCCACCCACTGTTCAATCTGGCCTCCTGATTGAACTCATCCTACCTCTCCATCCTCGGGCAGAGGAGGCAGTGGAGAGCCGGGTGAGCGCTCGCGCTCTCGCACTGTGGGGCTGTTGCGCATCCAGGCGCGGCAGATGGGGTACAGTGGTGTGTTCTCACTGAACTGGGCCAAGTCCACACTCCGGTCAAATAGCTTGATCACGTACGTATCTGGGGTGGTAAGGTAGGCGATAAATGTGTAGTTCCTGGCTCCACACCCACCCTCTCAGTCCCCTGCCTACTCACTGGATCTCTGAGGACCCCCCTCAGGGAGCCCATCCTCCATCTCCCTCCTCTTCTTCCTCCGCTGGTGGGGGAAGCGGGCAGATGGCCTGTGTGGTTAAGTTGAGTGTCAGGCCCGGAGCTGGGGACTGGGAACCTTTTAGTGGGCTGGGGTCCCAGCCACCTTACCTTTTGCCTGTGGCAGCAATGGAACAATCCCTGCAGGGAGAGACATGGTGTCAGGAGGCCGAACGAGCCTTTAATAAACATCTGCTCAACGCTGCCCCCCAAGGCGGAAGTGATGTAGTTCAGGAAGAGAGCATTTGCCTAGCATGGGCAAGAGCCCTGGGGTTCTATTGCTAGTGCTAAAAACAAACAAAAATGAACATCCTGGGGATTATTGGTACCCCTTGGGCCTTGTATCCCACCAATACCCGCCCCTAAGGTGTTAGCCACTTATACAACAGGTATCTTTGTCTATGTAAGATGGTTAGAACTCAGCAGAGAGAAAAGCTACCTAACCCAAACTCTCAGGACTAAATCCCATCAAAGTCCCTTACTTGTTGTGCGTATCCAAGGGGGTTTTCCCAGCCTCTTCATCCAGGCGTTCCCTGAGAACAAAAAAGCACTATTGGCTTAGGGTACCAAGGACCCAGAGCGTGATGCTATTAAGTAGTCATCCCACGAAACATTCCATGGGACACTTTTCACCCTAGGCAGCCTCCAGCCTCCCATCCAGATCCCCCCTCCAACAATCAGAGTCAGTCCAAACAGTTCCCACCCTGTGGTTCCCCAGGCTGGACCAGATTCCAACCTGTCCATGTGGCTCTTCTCCAGCAGACACTGAAGAACGGCATCCAGCTGGTTCCGGGCTTTGGCCATCTCCATCTCTGAGGGTAGAAGGTAGGAATCAGCTCTGTGTGCGCCTCCCACATTCGCTGTGGGAGGCGATCCTACGTCCTGTCTGGTCCAGGTAGTTGGAAAGCAGCTTTAGTGCCACTCAGTGGAGAGACCGACTAAAGACAGAACCAGGGTGACAGAGCCTTAGGCGGGGCCAAGGGCATAGCTGCTACCACTGCTTTTCTCTCCAACACCTACTCAGGAATCTAGGATCTGGACACCTTCCATGGACAGCCCTTAGGGTATTTCCACTGAGGTCTCCTTCTCGAAACCCACTCCGCTCCCTGGATTCTCCCCACGAGGCGTGACTAGCCGGCCCACAGGCTCCTGACTCGCTGTGGGCACTCCTTTCCCAGCCCCAGTCTCAGCTCACTTGGCTTGTGGGAGTCTGTCAATATATCCCCTCCCTACCTCGCCTTTTCCTCCCACCCAGCGCCTAGCCTCTGTCATCTTTTCTGATCCACCTCCTTTTATAAGGCAGACAACAGAACTTTCCTAAAAGAAAGCCAAGCCTACTGGGCATAATAGCATATGTCTGCTATCCCAGCACTCTGGAGGCTGAGGTAGGAAGATCAAGAGTCTCAAGGTCGGCCTCAGCAATGAAAGATCCTCTCTCAAACAATAAGCAAAAGAAAGAAAAAAATACAAAAACAGACAGACAACACAACGTGGCTTTGATCTTCTCCAGCACAGAACCCTCAAGGCGTCTACAATCCTGACCCCAGAAAATGGGGTCTTTACTCAGTCTGGCGTTTCCAAACCCACCCTAGTCCTACCTGCATAGTTGTAGTGAGGCTCCCTCCACTATATGTATTTCTCTCCTCCCACCCTCAGTTCTTCACTATATAGCCTTGGGTTGGCATGTTGTTTGCTAAGTAGGTCAAACTGGCCTTGACTTCAGAGATCGGTCTGTCTCTGTTCTCTATGCCCTGGGATTAAAGGCAGCTGCCAACACAAACAGCCCTCTCTCCACTCACTGCATCTCGGAGGATCCCCACTCAAGCTTTGTTGTTTGTTTGTTTTTGTTTTGCATTTTGGGGTGTACCTTTACTAACTCACTCCTTCAAAAGCCTCCCTAGACTACCCATTTCCCTCAAAGGAAAAGTCGAAAGCCCCTTCCCGGAATCCACAGATCCTTCCTCCTCCCCTCCCATCTCTCTGCCTCCGTTTCCTCACGGCTGCAGTCGCCCTAGATGCTCTGCTGCCCGTTTCCTTCCTACACACTGCCACTCCTCCCACCTTGTCTATTTATCACCCTACACTCTAGCGTTATTGGAATGCACAGCCAGTGAGGATTGATTCCCTGTACTTCAGGGACACACCGCATTTGATGGCTCATGCCCACTGTCAGAAATGGGGAAAGTGAGGTAGAAAAAGAAAAGGACCCTTTTTAGAGGATCCTGTCATATGGGCTGCAGAGAGATGTCGCATACTCCCCTTTTTCACGATTAACATCTCTCTCCTGGATCCCCAGTCCTCACCTGATTTCTCCACTTTCACCTTTACCGGGAACATGCTTTGGGTGCAGGTCTAATGCGCTGGATCAGAAAAACTTGGAGGAGGTGTGGTTCAAAAGCTAGGCGGAAGGCGGGCAGGGAAAGGTCAAAGGTAAGTCTGAGCACCACTGGTCCTCAGGCCTGAGCACTGTCCAGCTGCGACTGCCTTGGCGGCCACTTCCCTTCTTTCCCTTCTGTAGGCGGGACCCTTTGACAACTGCTTTTTCCCACTAGTTGATGAAAACGTCAATTTCATTTGCTGGCCAATTTACAGCCTGTACTATTGGCTCCCCAGCCTTAGGCTCCACCTTCCCTGTATCCGGAAACAAACCAACGACAAGCCAGGCACCTGGGGGGGCGGAGGTGGGGGTTGTGATTCAAACTTCCGGAGGTAATGCGCCTGCGCCGCACAGAGCACTCTGGGAAGCAAAGACTCAGACATCCCAAGGCTTTTCGGGATTTGTAGTGTTATATTTTAGCATTGCCAATAAACCTATTTCCAGCTCCTAAGTAACTATCATAGTCACTGACATCCTTCACAGGAAGATCAATCTGGAGACGGACTGGATCCTTTCTTACAGAGAGCTCGCTAGGTGTATTTCTCAGCTAACTCTCTTTCATTTAAATATTAAAAGCGCTGGGTACTCATCCAGATAGTGAGGATGCTTTAACGAGCAAAACAGGCAAACATCCTTGCTGATAATGTGTCTTATCGTGTAGAGAATAGACGATAGTCAATAAACAAGCCAAAAATTCTAAGTAAAATGTAATGGGAACACACAAATATGTAAAAATACTCAACAGGGAACATCGAAGTGGGGACTGAGACTTTATTATTTATTTATTGCCTCACTCTGGCTCAGTCTAGCCTGAAATTCACTATCTATGTGACCCAAGCTGTCTCTGAACTCCCGGAAGACCTCCTGCCTCAGCCTCTCAAGTGTGTGATTAACACCACCACAACCTGCTGGGTATATGCTTTTTCTTAACTTATTGGGGGTGGGGTGGGGTGGGGTGGGGCATACCTGTAGCAGTCAGATCACTTGCAGAATTTGAGGATCGAACGCAGGTCAGGATTGGCAGCAAGTGTCCCTACCACTGAGTTATCTCACTAGACTCTGCTGAAATTATATCGACACAGGGATCACTACAAACCCCAGCTGGCCTGGAAGCCACAGAAACCCACCATGCCTCTGCCTCCCAAATGCTGTGGTTCCAGACATAAGCCACCAAAATCATGAAATTTTATTTATTTATTATTTAGGTGGTTTTTTTGTCTTTGTTGTTGTTTTGAGACAGGGTTTCTCTTGTGTAGCCCTGGCTGTCCTGGAACTCACTCTGTAGACCTGGCTGGCCTCAAACTCAGAAATCTGCCTGCCTCTGCCTCCCAAGTGGGATTAAAGACGTGAGCCACCACTGACCGGCCATGAAATTTTAAATGAGAAGATCAAGATGCCAGAGAAAGGGCTCGCTCACTTGTTGAGCTCAGTAGTTAAGGGGATTCACATGGTGACTAACAACCATGTGTAACTGCAGTTCTAGGGGATGGCGATGTCCTCTTCTGATTCCCATGGACACTACATAAAAGTCCACACACACACACAAACTAAATCAAGAATAAAGAATAGTGGCGGGCGTGGTGTCACACGCCTTTAATCCCAGCACTTGGGAGGTAGAGGCAGGCGGATTTCTGAGTTCGAGGCAGGCGGATTTCTGAGTTCGAGGCCAGCCTGGTCTACAGAGTGAGTCCCAGGACATCCAGGGCTACACAGAGAAACCCTGTCTCAAAAAAACAAAACAAACCAACCAACCACCACCACCAACAACAACAAGAATAAAGAATAGGAAAGTCAAGGAAACTGTCCTAAGGAAGCTCCTGGATATTTCTCTTGTTGAAGACACCTCACTTAGAGGGAGAAATGTGAATTCTTCCTTGGCAGAGACTACCAAAGCCTAGAACAAGAAGTGATTCTCTTGCTTGGTTTGTCAGGATAGGAATGGAACCTAGCACCCTCTGCATGTTAACAGAGTGCACTGCCAGTAAACTACCGCTCCAGTTCAGAAAGCTGTGTTTTTAAATCCACAACTACCTGGCTGGAGAGGTGGCTCAGCGGGTAAGAGCACTGACTGCTCTTCTACAGGTCCTGAGTTCAAATCCCAGCCACCGCATGGTGGCTCACACCCAGATGCCCTCTTCTGGAATCTCTGAAGAGAGCACTGGTGTCCTCATATACATAAAGTAAATAAATCTTAAATTCACAACTACTAGTGCAAGATAGGGGCCCCTCAAAGTGGGAGCGTCATTTCTTTCCGAAGCAGGAAAGTTCTTATTTCAGAAGGGTACTAACAGTAGTTAATAAATAAAAATTCATACACTGAGTAAAAGCACAAAGCCTAACATGTAACACATTCAGTAAGTGCCTTTGAGTGTTAGCAATCATTTTATCCTCCTGCCTCCGAAAGATCCCAAGAATTCAATATTTAAAGTTAGGGTCCTTTATTGGGGCAGATGGGAAAATGAGAAACAGATGTCTTCAGGGTCTGAGGGAAAGCCTAGAGCAGAGAAGCCTTCATCCTGGGAGAAAGAACAGATCAGCAGCTTATGAAGTTGTTAGGGAGTGCCCAGGGGAATGGTGAAGGAGAGGTAGTCCCCAACAGCACCCCAGCGGGGCCGGTAGATCTGGAAGATGGTGATCCAGGTGGCGAGAATGATCACCCAGAAGAGGAAGCCCACAGCTGAGCGCCAAACATCTAGAGTGAAGAACAAGGGTGGGAGAGTTGGCCTCCAGCTGCTCTGGGGGGAGCTGGACCCACCCAGGACAGCCCGTTCATCTCGGACACAGATCTCCTCGAGTTCTGGAGCCTCCATCATCCCAACCACCCAACCACCCACTGTCTTTTTTTTTTTTTTTTTTTGCTGGTGCCCTAGAACTCACAGCCTTTGATTTGGCTCTGCTCTGTGTAGGCTGGGGCGAGGAACGCCTCTCTGAAGAACCAGAAAATGTTGACCAACCAAAGAAAAGGCAGGAACGCAAATCCACCTAGGAAAAAGAAACCCACACTTTGTCAAACGACAGTAAAGAGCTTTCCTAATCTCCACCTTAGAAAGCCCCTTTGGAAGGTCCTCTCCCACGTTTAACTGGAGATCCCTGCTGTTAGGGGCTGTGGGGTGCGGGCTCTAATCTAAGGACTGTCTCCTCCCAGGCGTTCGTTCATTCTTTCTTCACTGCTCATTGGGACTCTGAGTGAGAGAACAAAGTTTCCTCCTTCCTGAAAGCCTCCCTAGAGTCTGCGTTCCCACGAATTCAGGCTCATATGCCCTCTTGTCTTGGGCGCTCCAGTCCGATCCCCTCTATTATCCCCGAAACCTTAGGGGACCGGCCTTACCAAGATAGTACTTCCGGCACAGGTTCAACTTCTCCTCATTGGATACCCGCTCCAAGTTCATAGTTGCGCTGGAGCCCGGTGGTCCTAAGGGTCTGCAGAGCAAGACCCAAATGACAGGCGCAAGATCACGAGCAACCACGCCCCTATTACGACAAATTAGAGGAGCGTTGGCTACGGGAAGGGTACCTCGGAACAGGCTCGTGGGACGAGGAAGTTCCCTGTCTAGCTAGGGTATAGCAGACAACTCTCAACTCACCAGTGCGGTTTATCCCTTCTGCCTGGGATTCCTTTGCGGGAGATGCCGCAGTTTTCAATGGAGTTTGTTGTCGCTTTTTTTTTTTTTTTCCTGCCCAGCCCCCCCCTCGCCCCCTCCCTCCCTCGGTTACGTTGTACGCATGCGCTCCCAGAAAAACATGCGCTTGACGGTCGTGGACGCCCCGCTGGCCTCTAACACGCGTGCGCAGTAGCACCACAGGCAGAAACTACACTTCCCAACGCTCCTAAGCAACGGAAGTGACGCAAGGAGCAGGCGCGTTGGAGTGTTCGGGTAAAAATGTCTGAATATTTAGCTTCGATATTCGGGACTGAGAAGGACAAGTGAGAATGGTGAAGGGAGTAGCCTCTCAGGGAGCCGGGGCACTTGGGTCCCTACGGGCTGGACGGACAGTGTTCGCGGGATACCCGGCCTTCCCGGCCCTCGGTTTACCTCTGTCTTTGCACCTCTTCCAGGGTTAACTGCTCTTTTTACTTTAAGATTGGAGCCTGCCGGCACGGGGACCGGTGCTCCCGACTTCACAACAAACCGACTTTCAGCCAGGTGAGACCCAGATTCACGCCTCCCCGCGCTTCACCTGCTGTCCATCATCTCGGGGTCCCGCCTCTTCCGGATTTCTAAAGCCAATCCTACCCCTCTTTGCTTTCTGACCTGGCCCTCTGGGTAGCAGACCCTTTTTCCCCGGGACTGGACCCCGCCTCCCATGAACACTGGCCACGCCCCCTGGCTGGCTAGGTAGTTTTGGAGTCTCTGACTCCACTGGCTCATCTCTCTCTCTCTCCCTAACTTCATACTCACACTGTATGCAGCCCTGCTTTCTGTCTGAGCTCAGGTCTCTTTTAAATTTTGTTCAGACCATAGTCCTGCTCAACTTGTACCGGAATCCACAGAACACAGCCCAAACTGCAGATGGATCACACTGTGAGTAAAAAGCTAGATAGTTCAGGGACTGGGCAGACAGCCCCAGCAGTTTACGCCCTCATTTCACCCTCCATCCCTCCTCCAGGTCACGTGAGCGACGTGGAGGTGCAAGAACACTATGATAACTTCTTTGAGGTGAGGGTTGCCAGGGTAACTGGGTTTCCTGTGTGCCAGACCTTAGCTGAGCTGCTTCTCCCCATCTTCTGCAGGAGGTATTCACAGAACTGCAGGAGAAGTATGGAGAGATTGAAGAGATGAATGTGTGTGACAACCTCGGGGACCACCTCGTGGGCAATGTCTATGTTAAGGTGCCTGTTGCCCCCTGCTTAGAACCCAGAAGTGGAAACATTTCAGTGCCTATGGCCACCACTGAAACCTCCCAACCTGAGGACTATCGATAAGTTGAGTCCAGCCTCAGAGCTGACTAGTCCCCTGAAGATCTTGAATTCCACAGCCCATGGTCACCCACTTTCCCCTCAGTTCCGGCGGGAGGAGGATGCAGAGCGGGCTGTAGCGGAACTCAATAACCGCTGGTTCAACGGGCAGGCTGTGCACGCTGAGCTGTCTCCGGTCACTGACTTCCGAGAGTCCTGCTGCCGGCAGTATGAAATGGGGTAAGGTAGCGTAAAAATAGGCCGGGCATCAGAGTCCCAGAAGCTTGAGTGTTTGATAGGGAGTTTTTAGTGATGGTGGCCTTCTCTGTCTTTAGGGAATGCACCCGAGGTGGCTTCTGCAACTTTATGCACCTACGACCCATATCTCGGAACTTGCGCCGGCAGCTCTATGGGCGAGGACCCAGGCATAGGTACCTCAGACCCAGGGTGCTGTGTTCTCCTGTACCCTAGAATGAGCCTGATGCTAACTTGTGGGCCTACCATCCCGAGGCTCTTGTGCTCTAAATAGAGTTTTGAGCCTTGCCTGGGTAGAAGTACTTTAGTCTTAGTGCCCCAAACAGTGTAAACCTCATACCCACCACCAGCTTGGGTACCTGTCCCTGAGTACCAATCCTCAGATGACATTACCAGCCACCTATCCCTAAGAGACAGGCCTGGAAAAATCTTGACCACTCTTAACTATTCCTACCCATCTCTGTCCACTCCTCTTCCCAATTCTTAGGTCACCTCCAAGGTCCCACACAGGTCACCGTCCCCGAGAAAGGAACCGACGTCGTTCCCCAGACCACCGGCATGGTCGCTTCTGAGACTGGTGCCCTTGCTCTCCACCCAAGGGCATAGATGTTCCTGTCCAGCGTCCCTTTTCAAAGTGCCCTTCACTCTCCAGTCCCAGCATCCCCAGGCTTCAGAGCTTCATAATATAATCTGTTCGACACAGGAACCTCCTCCTGTCCCTCCTCCAATAAAGGTTAAGAAGTTTGTCAATCAAGGTCTGTGGTTTCCTTCCACCCCCAACCTAAGAATGGGTGTAAGCCAACCACAGTCACAGAGGAACTTGGAGCCAGCTTGGGGTCTGGGTCTGCACTGGTAAGTTGGGGCTGCTTTAATACCTATAACCTCAGATTATCCATTCTAGGTGCCTTTTAGGGACAGGTGCCTGTTTGTGGCAGGCCAGAAGATTCCTAACAGAGATGGGAGTTAGAAAAGGAGAGGTGCCTAGGTACTGGTGAGAGTTTACAGTAGGTTAGGCCTGGTAATTGAAACCCACCATACCACCCTGAAATGAAGGCACTACCTAATTCCTAACACTTACAAAACTCTGAACTAAGTTTACTCTCTGCTAGGTACTGTGGTGTCTGGCGTGTTTGTTTTGTTTCTGAAGCAGGGTTTTACTCGCTCTGGCCTGAGTGGCCTGGAACTTGCTGTGTAGCCCATGCTGGCCTCAGGTTTACAAGAGATGCTCCTGCCTGTACTTGAAGTGCTGAGATGGAAGTGTGCACACTACGCCTATTGTGATCTTTTAAGTAGATTATCTCTCTCTCTCTCTCTCTCACACACACACACACACACACACCGCCTTCACCCAGTGAGACAGGTTCTGTTACCCCATCTTAGAGATGAAAATGAGAAGGCAGGTATGTAAGATCACAAATAATCCGGTGATCCCCATCAAGTTCTTTATCCGCCTTGTGGGCTTGGAGTTGGGTATGAGACAGGCCAGCTCCCAAAGAGGTGCTGGAAGTCAGTGACCCCACATCCACCGTTTTCTTCTGCCTTGGACTTCCTGGAATGTGCTACAGAAACAGTGTGGGTGGAAGTGGTCACAGCCCTCAAGCTGCAGGCTCTGCTGAGATGGGGCCCAGCTGGCTTTTCTGGACAGTGGCGGTGGTGGTGCTGCTTCTGACCCGGGCTGCGTCAATGGAAGCCTCTCGCTTCTGTGGCCACCTTGAGTACTGGAACTCTGACAAGAGGTGCTGCAGCCGCTGCCTGCAACGCTTTGGGCCTCCTGCATGTCCTGGTGAGCAGTGACTGGGTGTGCACTAGATGGTGTAGAGAACAGGGGCGCTAGCAAGTGGCAAGGTTGTTGCCAGCCTTGCAGTGGGCTTCTTTGGGGAGTAGATGTGCTGGGTCTTAGGCAGGTAAGGCTGTGGGGGTGGACACAGGTTAAGCTTGTGCAGAAAAGACCAGTTACAATGGGGACAACCAAGAGCAAACTTTACCTCTGAGTGGAGGGCATGGGGAGAATGGACTTTATTTATAGTGGCTTTATTTATAGTGAGGGCAGGGCTTGGTAGAGTGATGGGGGAAGGGGTAGGGTCCTCATGAGGGTTTGAAGAGAAATGGTCTAGTGGGATTAGAGGGAGAGCCTGTGCTCCATTGTCTCCCACTAGATTACGAGTTTACGGAAAACTGCGGGCTCAATGACTTCGGCGACACTGTAGCACATCCTTTCAAAAAGTGTTCCCCTGGGTATTGCAACCCCAATGGCACAGAGCTGTGTAGCCAGTGTAGCAGCGGAGCCGCCGCAGCCCCAGCTCACATGGAGAGCCCTGGTAGAACCCACAAGCAGTGTAGAAAGGTGCTAGACTCCTGGGGTATGGGTCAGAGCTTGCCTGTGGTTCCATGGGTAAAGCTGGGGTCAGAGGGGGAGCCTCACCCCAAGTGGAGTGCCTGAAGGGGGTGGGTGAGGCAGGGAGGAGAGGGAGCTCCATTTAGGGACCTAAGGGATGGGAGCCGGCTTGGGCTGACGGGTCCTCTTGTTTCACTCTCAAACCTCTGTTCCCAGAAGCCTGTCCCTCCCAAGGATGTCTGTCCTCTTAAACCTGAAGACCCAGGTGCCTCTAGCTCACTTGGGAGGTGGAGCCTTGGGCACACAACCAAGAATGAGGTCTCCAGCGGACCAGGTTTTGTCCCAGCCTCAGTGCTGCCTCTGGCAGTGTTGCCACTGTTGCTGGTGCTGCTTCTGATATTGGCAGTGGTCTTGCTCTCTTTGTTCAAGAGAAAAGTCCGTTACCGTCCTGGTTCCAGCTCGACTTTTGGAGATCCCAGCACCTCTCTACATTATTGGCCCTGCCCAGGTACCCTGGAGGTATTGGGAAGTAGAAACAGAGGGAAAGCTAATCTGCTGCAGCTCTCAAGCTGGGGTTAGTGTAAGACAGCCCCGCCCAGGAGGGAGGGTGGCCTCAAAGCTTCCTCTTCCTCCTCTCACCTCCCCGGCCGGCCTTTCAGAGCTCCAGGGGCTGGCCTCTCAGCCCCTCTCTCTCCTGCTGGATGAGCTGGAAGTTCTGGAGGAGCTCATTATGCTACTGGACCCTGAGCCTGGGCCTAGCGGGAGCACGGCTTATGGTACCACACGACACCTGGCTGCAAGATACGGGCTGCCTGCCACCTGGTCTACCTTCGCCTACTCACTGCGGCCCAATCGCTCACCCCTGCGGGCCCTGATTGAGATGGTTGTGGCAAGGGAGCCTTCTGCTACTCTGGGTCAACTCGGCACATATTTGGCTCAGCTAGGTCGCACAGATGCTCTGCAGGTGCTATCCAAACTTGGCTGAGTCCGAGTTTGCTGGGGCTTAGTACTCCATCAATAAAGTTTCCCTTGAAGCCAGTATCTGCCTGTCTTCATTAAAGGGGTCTTCTTAATGTACAATCTTGATCAAGCTTCAAGTCAACAGACATCCTTTCCCATAAAGGATCCATTCCAGTATAAACAGGACCATGTTACCTGGCCACTCACTTACCTGGAATCACTCACCTGTCTGCCCTCAGCTGTCCAGGAAGGTGGAAACTAGCACACTTGCTCTGATGCCTTCACAGACCCTGACTTTTTTTTTAGTTTTTCGAGACAGGGTTTCTCTGTGTAGCCCTGGCTGTCCTGGAACTCACTTTGTAGACCAGGCTGGCCTCGAACTCAGAAATCCGCCTGCCTCTGCCTCCTGAGTGCTGGGATTAAAGGCATGCGCCACCACGCCCGGCAGACCCTGACTCTTGAGGCTGGATTTCATGTAGCGCAGGCTGGCCTTGAACCCCAGGTGAAACTAAAAATGACTTTGAACTCCTAGAATCTAGAACCTGGATCTTCCTGCCCTTACTTACCAAGTGTGCATCACTTTGTCAGTTTGTGTGCTGTGGATCTAATACATGATATGCAAATATGTCAACAGTCCTGCCCCTGCCCCACCCAATCTGGTTTCATTAGTGTTTCCTTGATTACAAAGGTTATAGAAAGTGGGAGCTTCCTTCCACCTGCCTCCAGCACCATACAGACCAAACAACAAGGGTTGACAACATGGTTCACTGGGCAAAATCACTTAACACACAGCTTGCAGACCTCAATTAGATTTTTGGAACTGACTCCTGGAATTGCCCTGCCCTCTATGGGCATGAGACATAAACACATAAACACAACCACCACAGTAGTAAGTCACGGGAAGACCACCTCTCCAAACGCTGACAGACTTTATTGTGGGGGGGATTCCCACCTGGGACCCCGCCCTCTTAAATAAAAAAGTGCATAGAAAAGAAGGGATTTAGAAACCTTTGTACAATATCTACATCCTGGGTCCCCAGGGAAGGAGGAAGGAGGCAATGGCTGGGTAGGCAGGAGGGGTGAAGGCAGACTCCTGCCCCACTACATGCCCACAATTCACCATGGACAGGAAGGTAGGAGTGAGATACTGAGACTAGGGAGCCACAGGCCAGGGTGAGATGGCAGCGGGCACATGAGGAATCCGGGCAGCCATGGCCTCAGTTAAGGAAGCGACGGCAGCGCTTGGCGCCACAGTTGCAGGGCAGCTTGTTGCTGGCATCCTCGATGGGAAACTTGTAGTCATAGGTGAGCTCCTCACCTCGCAGGATGCGGCGCAAGGCAAAGATGACAATGTGTTTCTGGCCTTCCACGTGGATGACACGAGAGAAGCAGTTGGGCTCACATGAATGGTTGATGAATCGGGCAGCATTGCCGTGCATGGTGGCATCCACCACATCAAAGTCATCCATGCGGAACATGTAGCACCCAATACCCTACAGAACGGGACGAAGGAATTAGCTCTGTCAAGGTCAGCCCACATCCACTCACCTCAAACCCTCATGCCACTTACCTTCCCATCATAGAACTTCTCTCGCTTGTCAGTCAGCACAGAGCGAATGACAATGCCAGAGTACTCAATGACCATCTCTCCCGCATCGATGTTGCGTTTACAAAACAGGCCTCGTCCATGGATAGCTGATCTGCGGGACAGAACAAACCACAGTGAACTCGGGGATGGGGGACAGACAGCAGGCAGCTCCTCGTCATGGCTCCTATCTGTCCACCCAAGGGGCACCCCCTCAACCCCACTAACCTGTAGACTCCCACAGCCTCTTTGGATGTCTTTTTGAGATGACGAAAGCGCATGGCCATTGGAAGCTCCAGGCTGGTGGCACGTCTGGTAGGGGACAAATACCACATAATAAGTTGGCATCCAGTACCCCCTTAGGACCCCTCTGACCAGGTCCAGTACCCTGACATATCTGCACACCTGGTGGACCGAAGCTGCACCTCATCCTCTTCTTCATCACAGGTGGCTCCCTCAGGGAGCACACGGTGCTGGGAGGCCAGGAAGTTGAACATGTCAAAGGTACACTTCCTGCAAGTGGAACGCAAAGTAGGAGGGTCACAGCCATTCCTTCAAAGAGATGCTGCCTAGCTATTCTTTCATCTGGTCCAGTATCACCAGGGACTGACTATAGGGCTGAAGATAACTAAACAGGAGATGGGTGGGGTCCACTCTTCTGGCGTGAAGTCTACAAATTACTCTTGTGGTAGCCTAGTGTCTCAGTTTCAATCTTTCTAGACTTAATTCCCACCTGGGTGCTCCCCAACCACTGACCGGAGATAGACCTCAGCACGAGCAGCCCCATGGGGATTCAGAGGTGGCTCTTCCTGGCCCTCTCCCTGCTGGTGGTAGCGGAACTTATAATGCTGGCAGCGCTGGGCCCCAGGGAGCTGCTCTGCCAGGAAGATGACAGCATCGTGGTGGATGCCCAGGAGCCGCGCTCCACTCATTCCTGAGAACAGGACGGGAAGGACATAGCAATCACATGGAGGGTCCACCTTGCCCTTGCTCCCAGGATTCCTGGGGCTACTTCTTACCACTAAAGGAGAGATGCCTGAGCCGTGCATGCCCTCGTGCTTCTTGCACTTTCTCAATCAGAGTTCTCCATGCCACTGGAATGAGGAGCCACAAGTCAGGATGGGGTATGAACACTCTCCCCCTCTGCTACTGCTGCCCTCAACTCACCCTCCAAGCTCTCTGCCTCCACACTGAAGCCATCATCACTGCTGATCTCAAAGCGCAGGTGTGGACCAGCCCGTTTGGGGACCTGGTTTTCTTTGTCCTCTGGAGATGGAGGCTCTTCCTCAGAGCTTGAGGCCTCGCCTGCTTCCATGGGAAGGTAAAAGTAGGAGAGGATCACTTTCCTGGACTCAAAAGCCACTGCTGCCAGGCAAGCGGTGCATGCATTTAATCATAGCATTCCAGAGGCAAAGTGAGGCAGATGTCTGTGAGTTTGAGGCCAGTCTGGTCTACTTAGTGAGTTCCAAGACAACCAGAGCCACATAGAGAGGCCTTGTCTCAAAACAAAAGGGGGGGAGAAAAAAAAAAAAAAAAAAGACCTAGTGCCCCTGATTCCCAGCTGACATCAATCCCTCCCACCCCTTGGCACAAACACATACAGGAGACAGATGGTCCTCTTCCTGCTTCAATTATCGAGTGAGTCCTATGGCATTGATTTGAATGTTCTAAGGAGCCTGAAAAAACTATTCCGCCATAGAGCAGCTGCATGCATGGAAGCATGAACCAGGCTGGACTCTGCCGGCTCACTGAAAGCTAGCCCACCATTACACCCTATAATTATTCTGTCCTCTATAGATACTGGAGAATTACTTATAGACAGTTAAATAAGTAAATAATTGGGGGGAGTATAGAATTGAAGCCAGGGCCTTGAATGTGCTAGGAAAAACAGTTTATCACCAATTTATACCCCAGCTGAAAATACACTAAATTTTTATACAAGTTAAAATGTATAGCTTGGACACATTCAAGTACACATAATATTTATTACATACCAGTGGTTCTCAACCTGTGGGTTTGTAATTCCTTTGAGGGTAGCATATTACATATTTACAGGATTCATAACATTAACAAATTAGTTATGAAGAAGCAACAAAATAACTTTATGGCTGGAGGTCACCACAACATAACGAACTGTACTAAAAGGTCACACGGCATTAGGGACTTCTTGAACTGTATTTATTCAGTTTTAAGACAGGGTCTCATTACATTGTCCAGGTTGGCCTTGAACTTCTGGACTCATGAGACCTCTCCGACTCAAGATTATCTGGGATCATACAGATGTGCACCACCTTCTGGAGTCACAGATTGTAAAGATAAAGCAACAGGACTCCTGATGTGGCAGGCTTTATCTGTGAAAAGGGTAAGGGCAACCCTGAGGTGTGGGGCTTGGACACAGTAAGAAGGCCATCAACTGCCATGAGGCTCACGACTATCTGGAGCATGCTAACTGAGCTGTCTCTCAGAGCATAACCCCGTGCAACTTGATAAGAGGATCTGACACAAGTGCAGAAAGCAGGGGCCAAGTACAGGGACCAACTAGGTCTGAGCTGCAGAAAGTGATGTGGTAGCTATAGGAACACAGGCCTTGACGTCCCAGAAAGTGGATTGGGGGAGCGACACACACAAGGCCAAAAATTGGAAGAGTGAAATGAGGCATGAGCAGAGGTGAGAGGACAACGTGGGGTCCTGGAAGCCACATTTCAAGGAGGGAAGTTGGAGAACAGATGCTGCCAGCAGCATCTGCAGTGGACGCCAAGGCCAACCACTGTATCTAGGGCAAGGCAGGGCAGGGGTAGAACATGACATAGGAGCAAGACCCACAAGCCCCATCAATCACCACAGCCTTTCTCTCTAGCACCCTCTAGTCAGACAATCCTGACTCTACCACAGAAGTCAGCTCATCTCCAGGCCCCAAGGCCTCCCACTCCTCCTCGATTCATCTACTGAACAGACAGGGGCAGCTAATGAGTCCTTCCCCATTCTTTCTCACACTGCTTATTTAAGCTGATCTGCAGGATGAACATGTCTGGGTCCCCACGAGCCGGCATGTGCTTGTTATCCTCACCATCACACCCCAGTGGCAGGCAGAGCAAAGCCTCTCAGCTAGACAGCCTTGGTCCACCCGGCTCTAATGTAGTGCTTCGAGCCTACCTCTATGTACCGAGAGAACTCAAATACCTGGGGAGGATGGGTTTGCCTGCTAATCACACCGCTGCTCCACAGAGTGACCCCAGAGGCCAGCAGAGCCTCACTTCTAGTCTTAGTCTAGCAGACAAAACCACTCAAGAACCCACGTGTGACTCAACCTCCAGGTACACCTGCCACATCTCTCTCCCATCCCAGGAGTCACCTGCTCAAAGCCGATCACTATTCTCCCGTGCCCTTTTCCTCAGCCACCACCCTTCCCCCTTTCCTCAGCTTTGAAGTTGCAGCCCTCATAGCCTCAAGCTCTCTGACCTGCTGCCCGACCTCCTCCTGATCCTTAGCACAACTTCTTGGCTAGCTGCCTGGGTGCTGCTCTGGCTTCTCACCAACCACTATCTTCAACATCCTACCCGCCCCATGCCACCTGCTCATGCCCTTTGCCAATCTAGGACTCACAGGCCTGGTCTGGTGGCTCACTGTGGCAGGTGGACTGCTTCATTCCTAGCTTTGGCAACACCAGCCTGTTCTAATCTTCCTAATGTTCCTGCCCCTTACTTGGGCCCTGGGGCTCCACCCTCCCTGGGTGACCCTGACTCTGATCCCAACCATTAGATGCACCCCTACTCCACCCCCTATAGCTGCATAAAGCCCAGCCACTTGAGCTTGGACACAGAGCTGTTGTTTTTCCTTGGTGTTTTGTTTCCTTCTGTTGTGAGACAGGGTCTCACTGTGCAGCCCAGACTACCGTATCTGAATCAAATCTGGCTCAGCCTGCAGCTGCAAAGATACATTATTAAATCTCATTTCTTTTTGTGGTGTTTTTGAGACAGGGTTTCTCTATGTGGCCCTGGTTATCCTGCAACTCCATCTCTAGACTGGCCTCAAACCTACAGAGAGTCACTTGCCTCTGCTCCCCAAGTGCCACCAGCTCCCAGATACTGACTTCTAACCCCAATCCTGCGGTCCTGAGGCCAGGAGCTCCCTAACAGTATGCAATGCTTAGCACCGAGCCTGGGGTTTCTACCCACTGAGTTTATGTAGGGTTTTCGTTGCTGTTTTCTAGTGTTAGAAAATGAACCCAATTAGCCCATGGTGTGTACTGTGTGTCGAGTGAACCAATCCAGGTTCTGTCAGGCTCCACCGGGCCCAGCACAAGGAGGCGGTGAGAGGAAAAGCTGGTCTCTACCTGAATAGTGATGCCACTGGGACTCAAACAGTAGGTCTGAGGAACCATCGAGGGCCTGGGAAGGAGCTTCTGCAAGTGGTAGCAAAGGACACCGGTCCTGGGGGCGCCTGTCAACAAAGACCTGTCAGGAGGCAAAAATTACCGGGAGGGGGTGTCCAGAGCCTCAGGGAGGGGACCTGGTCACTCACCCAGGGCTTTCCTCCTCAGGCTGCTCCCCAGGATTGTTCAGGTCCAGAACTCCACGGACTGTGGGTGTTTTCATGCGAACGCGACTGAACCTGAAATGCAGCACAGAAAGCCCACATGTCCTCCTCCTCCTCCTGCCTACCTCCCTAGCCTGCCAGCCCCAGCCTTAGAGACACACTCACCCACTGCCACTGATCCCTGGCACATGCTGGGCATCCTCCAAGGACTCTCCATCTTCATCCAGCCGGGGAGTTTTGTTTGGGGGAGGAACTGGAGGGGATCGGCCAGAGAAGGTGGATACCCTCTTGACACGGATGGCCTGGCGTGGTGGGCTGGGGGGCCCACTGCTAAACACCAGTGTTAGTGGGGGTGGAGGTGGGGGTGGGGCAGGCCGGACCACTCCTACCCCTACCACTGGTAACACACTGAGCAGGGGTCCTGGGGGCAGAGTCCAGGAGGTGGGAGCTGTTGGGGGAATGATAGGGGGTAGAGGCGGCTGCTTTACTGGGGGTGCTACAGGCTCACCCTCCCCTGCCATCTTCACAAATACTTGCCCCAGCTTGTTGACAAGGATGATCTTGGATGTGGCAGGTTTAGGGGGTTCTGGAGCAGGACCCAGACTCAATACCCGGACCCCTGGAGCTCCAGGGAGCCAAGCAAATGTCCGGGTGGGGTCAGCTGGGCTAGTGGACAGGCTTTGTGGGGGCTGGCTGCCATTAGCCAAGGGAGGTGCTGAGGGAAGAGAGTCCTCTCTGGGGCCAGCAGCCCCCTCCCCAGGACCCCCTAGGTTCTTCAACACAAAATCCACAATTTCTGAAGGCAGGTCTTCAGGAGGTCGGGCTCTGTCGCCTGCTGCTCCAAGGACCCCTCCTCGGCCCACTCCTGGTCCTGAAGGAGGAGTCCCCTGTCCCCGGGGTTGCTGGACAGCCTCAGCCTCGCTGTCTGTGCCATCATCCACTCCATCCAGCTGCTCGATTCGGGGCGCTCCAGCAAGAGAACTGGGGGCCAGGGCAGGGCCAGACACCACGGTCACAGGAAAGTGGACATAGTGAGTGGTAGGGCTGGCCTCCTCCTCTGAGCTGTCCCCTGGACCTCCCTGGCTGCTCCCCACTGCCCCCGCAGCCACAATCTCTTCCTGGAAAGGCTCAGTCCCCAGCAGGCTGGCTGCAAAGTCCAGGTCAGCAGCGCTTAGTCCTGACACCACCTCCATGTCTTCAAAGTCTGGGCCCAGGTCTTCAGAGGGTGGAAGGGGAGATGGGGCCAGGTCAGGGGGAGCCAGCTCCCCTGAGGTAGGTGTGAGGGCTGTGACTGAGGTAGACAGGGGCACCCTGAGCTGAGGGGAAGTTCTGAGAGGAGAGGAGGTCCTCCGGGATGGTGGTGGCCTGGTGGCCAGGGGGCTAGGACGCCGAGATCGCCTTGGGGGAGCTGGAAAGTCCGAGTCTCCCACGGTAGGGATGTGGTGGGTCAGGGAAGATGGACTTCCTGCAAGAGGGAAAATGTCAGTATCAGTCAGCAACTCCAGGTTTCCTAGCTAGCTCTACCCATTCTTTTTTTAAAGGCAGGGTTTCTCTGTAGCCCTGGCTGTTCTGGAACTTCCTCTGTAGACCATGCTGGACTTGAACCCACAAGAGCTCTGCCTGCCTCTGCCTCTTAAGTACTGGGGTTAAAGATGACCACCACCACTGCCCATTTCTCTATCCATCGTGCTTACCTGGAGAGGGCAGAGGACCAAAAGAGACTCCCCCTAAGGGCCTCCGAGACGGTGAGTAGTTGGGCACTTTGATTCGAGCCCCTGAGAAGGAGCGAGGGGTGGGAGGAGGGCCATTGCTTGAATCTGTCCGAAGTGGGGGATCCAGATTCTGAATGGGTGAGTGGTGTACAGGGTCTCCAGGAATCAGGGAATCTGTATCTGGCAGATCATCATGATTGGTGGGCTCTGAAAAGGCAAGAACAAGGGAGGTTGGGGGTCCTGTACTAAAACCCCCCAACCCGTGCCCCAGAAACTACGTCAAGTGGCTCATAACCATTTCAGCTCTAGGGGATCTGACACTCCTAGCCTCTCTAGGCTCGTGTGCACAAAGCCTGGAAATAAGCACATGTAGACCCAAATCCTGACTGTGCCACGGTTATTGTAGAAATAAACTATTTCCCTTGTACATAATGTAGCAGAGTCTATGAACTTATTAGCAAGACCAACCAAACATTACAAGAGCACACAGGCCTCAGGAAGCCAGCTGTGAACATTCCTGTTCCCTCTGGCTTGTAGCCTGGTGCTCTTCCCTCACTTCCTGTGAAATGCTGAGCACAGCCCCTGTGGTATGCTTCGAAGTTCAAAGCCAACTACCATTGTTTCTGTCATTTCAAGAGAGCATCCTGAAGTTTCTCAACACATGGAGGGTATGGAGGTGGGGTCCCCCTTTGGAGAAGGGGATGAGGCATAAGTACCCAAGTGCTACCTACCTGAGGAAGGGGTTGGGCTATGCACAATGGTCTGGTTCTCCTCTGCTGCTTCTAGGTGCACTGGCTCCTCCCTTGGCCCCCACGGGCGATACTCTAGAATTCGGCACCGATACCAGCAGCGCCTCCGAGCATCCACTGTGCTCCAATACAGGCGGGAGCATCTGGAGCAGACAAATGGGACAAGAGGGTTAGGGAAACCTCGAAACAACACCCAGCCCTGGAGTCCCCCTCCCCTCACCAGCCCTGGGGTGCTCACTGGTAGCCAATGGGGAAGAGCCGGCCCTCACAGTCTGAGAGATCAGATAGGGTGCCCAGGGAGTTGATTCTGATGGAGCCTATGGTACAAAGGAGAGGTCAAGTAGGGTAGCGCCAGGTGAGGTCAGAAGCAGTACGTAAGAGAGCAAGAGGCTTACCAATGAGTACATTGATGACATCCGGTTCAAGTCCAGTCAAGAACTTTCGCTTGAAGTTGATGCCCTCAAAGTCTACATAGACTCGCCGAAGAACATCAAAACCATCAGGGGTCACGATCTCCTGGGAGGCAGGAAGTAAATAGAGGTTGCTGGACTGGCAGAGGGTTGGGGGAGCACGAAGGCAAAGTTCTATAGCAAGAACTCCGCAGTCAAGGGCTTGGCCTACATGACCTCAGGGAAGCCCGAGATGCTAGGGGAGAGGGCAGTGGATCCCCAGCATCCTGGCCCACCTTGCCATCTAGGAGGTCTGTGTGTTTCTGGCAAAAAACCTTCTTGTCATCCTGGAAGATGCAGTAGCTGGCCCGGGCACACATGAAGTGGAAGTTGCTGAGACATGAGGACAGGCAGCAGCCAACTGTGGCTCCAGGCTTGAGGCAGAGCTCACAGCGCTGTGGGAGGAAGGGGCTGCTGAGGTGAGAACTATATGGCTCTGCATCCCTGACAACACTGCACAGGCCCTGGCTGGCCCAGCACCTTACACAGCCTAGGTAAGAAGGGAAACCCCTTCCTTCCCTAGCTATGCCCAGGGCCAGGGGCACACTCCAACTACCTCAGGAACACAGAGCAAGGTCTGGAGAGAGCTATCAGCTCTTCCTCATTGGTACTTGTCACCTTCTTTACACTAGTCCTCACAGCTCCTGCCAGGGTAGGTCTTCTCCAGGACTCCACCCAGGAGCACACAGTGAGAAGGATTCTTTCTTTCTTCCTTTTTTGAGACAGGGTTTTTCTACACAGCCCTGGTTGTCCTGGAACTCATTCTGTACGTAGACCAGGCTAGCCTCAAACTCACAAGACACAGAGATCATCCCGCCTCTGCCTCTCAGAGTACTGGGACTAAGATGTGTGTCTCTCCTGGCTGAGAGCGATTCTGAAGCTGACTTGACTGCGGTCAAGGAGACTGCCTAGTGAGAGAAAGATGACACTGTATGGAAGGTGGCCTTCGGAGGTACAGTAGACAAGGTGTGTAAATTCCATCTCTTGGAATACAGGCCTAGATCTAGCTAGAGAAAGGATGCTGCCAGCCATCAGTGCCAGGGTCTTGAGACAACCAAATGGGCACCAAGGGAGCCAGATTCAGGGCACACACCTACAATCCCAGCACTTGGGAAGCAAAAGCGGGAAGATTATGTTGACACTAGATTGGGCACCATGAGTACCTAGCCAGCTAGGGCTCATTAGTCACTGTCCCATTAAAAAAAGGGGGGCTGGGGGGTGGGGGCAGAGACTATAACATCGCTTAGTGGTAAAGCACTTGCCTAGCATATGTGAAGCCCTGACTTCAATTCCCAGCACCACAGTAAGAGTAACAAGGACGAGCAGTGGAATGGAAGGACATGATCCAGAGACCATCATTTAATAAAGGATTAGGTTAGTTCCACACTGAAGGAAGTGCCAACCTGTGACCCCAAGAAATGCCCGCCTTTCTGGGCCCATGTCCTTACCATCTGCCTTCCACGTGCAACAGCAGCATGGACGTTCTTGAGGGAGCCATCATTCTCCTCAAACACTTCAGCTGACCAAATGGCACAATTGACATGTGTCCACTCATTCTGCCCAATGTACAGGAGCCGCCCCGCCTCCTGTCAGCAAAGAGGAGAGGAATCACAGGGAAGTTCCCAGGACCGGGCCCCACGACCTGGAGCTCTGCATAGTAGCCTTTACCTTAGAGTCAGCATCCCCATACTTGAGACAGAGTGCACACTGACGAGGGTCATCCAGGTGCGAGAAAGCAGCTGGGTCCTTGCTCTGGAAAGCTGCAGAGGATATAGAAGTCAATCTACAAGAGTCAGAATCTAGGGCATGGCACAACAATCAGGGTTCAGCCTTGTTTCCCACTACCTGCTGAAGGATCCCCTGGAGGCTGCCCCGATTCTGGGGTCTCTGATTCCTGTTGTCTCCACTGAGCATAGACATGGTCCAAGGATGGAGGCAACACAGCATTGGGGAGCACTCCGCTGTGGAGAAAGGATTAGAGGTTGAGCTGGAGCCTCCCCATGACATAGCCTTACATGTCATGGCTCCTTTCTTCCTTTCTCACATGGATTTCTCTCTCCCGTCCCCCCGCACCCCCCTCAAAGAAGCCAAGCTCCTCTGTGCCAGTTATATGTGCTGTTCTCCATGCTCCTGGAATATTCCACATCAGTTAGGATGTCACCCCTTCCAGGGGACTTTCTCCTCTTACGTTATCTAGGCTCTCACAACCTCTTGGGCTTCCATGTCACCACTCTGACCAACCTGGGCCATCAGAGCCTGCCTAACCTCCCCAACATAAGCTCCCCAAATGCCTTCAAAAAGTAGAAACAAAGAGCCAACAGCACATGCGCCATCCTTGCTAGTCTAGAAGTAATGAGGAAAGCTCACTCTGGCTCTACCACCCTCTTCTTCAGCCTTGACCTGAGCCTTACCCCTTATCCCAGCCTCATCCCTGGAATCCCAAATGCCCTTGCTTCTGACCTCACTCCTTGGTCCCCCCCTCCAGCTACTCATCCCTGCTCACTTTGGCAGCCGTGTACTCCGTCGCCAGTACTTAGGATCATGGGCGTCAAACCAGCAGAACGCAGACTCTAGCAGCTGGGAAATGGGTTAAGAGGATGAGAAGAGCAGCCTTCCCTCGAGAATAGATGGGGGCAGGGTCTGAAGGACACACTCTTTTCCCCCTCCCTGGCCCCACCAATGCTCAAGCCACCTTCAGGCACCACGCCAGCACTCACCTTCAGTAGGAGTCCTTTCATCTGGCTTCCAGCCCGGCGCTCTGGGGTCTCTCCTTCTTCTGAATGCCTCATCAAGATGGCCACTACGTCTTCCATGAAGCTGTGCTGTAGGTGAGTTTCTTAGCGTCTGAGCCCTTACACCAAACTTCACCCCAGCCTAACTCTGCTCATGGCAGCCACCTGCTCCTTCCCATGTTGCACTCACCACAGACTTATAGTGACCTTCCTCAAAGCGCTTTCCTACAGCTTGTAAATCACAGGGTCCTGGGTGGAGCTGCTTCCCATCCTGCCCACACTGCAAATGGGGGAAGTCAGAAGGGCTAGGGCTGAGCCCAACTCCACCCACCCTGCGTCTGGGGCCCTCCAGACCTGGGTGCACAGCAGCAATGGGCCTGCCACCTTTGAGCTTAACAGACCCTGGAGCACCTGACGCAGGCCTCCCTGCAGGGCCCCACTCAGGGCCTCTCGCCAGCGGGGCTGTGTCGCCCCAGCACATGGCCCACACGTGTACAACACTGAGTCTGGCAGTCCAGAAAGGATCTCATAGTCTTCATCTAGAACAGTCAATGACAAAGGAGACAATGGATTGGAAAGATGTAAGGGTTCCCAGGAGCCCCCAAGGCCCAAGGACAGTTAGTGCACATGTCACCCTACAGGCCTGTGGTGGGGACAGGGTCCCCGGAGGGCTGAACCTGTAACTCTTTGGTAATCTTCTCACCTGAGAGTCCCTCACACTTGGCATGCACCCAGTGGTCACACTGTGCACACTGCATCATCTTGCTCTCATAGTCATTGTCTTCATAGCAGCGTGTGCAAATTGGGCAGTAGTTCCCTGGGGGAAGAAGTAAGAGGCAAAGGTCAGAGCAGCCAGGACTGACCAATGCCTGAGTCATGTGCAGAGGCTGTATCCATCATCTGATAGCTACACAAGGTATCACCCTACACCCTTCAGTCCAAAAAGCTGTATGTGGACAAAGCCTGTTTTCTCTGTAGCCCTGACATCTACCAAAAGAAGAGGTATTGTATGGGTGAACAAGTGCAGATAGTGCAGGTCTTCACACGGCCCAGTGGAAACCTAGGGGTTCTTCCGGGAGGGATATTAGAAAATGAGTGGGTCCCCAAGCTCTGTAGCTGCACTACTCCCAGAGGGCTCTGCTCTGTGTTCGTTATCCTTGGTTGAACACTACAGGAAAAGTTCTGCAGCTCAATGGCAGAACGCTACTAAAATCTCCTCTCTTTGGTGCTAGAGCCCGGCCCACTCTACCACAGTCCCCCAAGCCCTATCTGCTGCCAGGTCCCACCTTTTTCATAGAGCTCGGTGCACCTGGGGCAGAGGCTGTAATCTCCAGACCACTCGACGTCCCAGTTCTTGCCTGGAGTTGCCCCACAGCTCTTACAGCGCACACAAGCTGAACAGATCTGGGGGGTGGGGGTGTGTTAGAAGGAAGCCGGACATCAGGCTGAAACAGGCTGACAGGTGAGCCGGGGAGGATGGGTAGAAGGAAACAGATGGAGAGGGACCAGTACAAGAAATGATGGTAAGAAGGGGGAGGAGGAAGAAAGGGGCAGAGTGTCCGGCTGGGAGGACTGAGCCCATGAGCTCCTAGAGACCACCTGTCCATCTACAGCTTGCCTATGTGCACGCTGCCAGTCAGTATCAGAGCGGTGGGTAGTCCTACATCTCTGTGAGAGCTTGGTTAGGTTAAGTAGAATGCAGGACACTAAGGGACCTCTCACCCAGTGGCGCCGTCTACGCGTGGCCCGGGTTGGGTAGCTGGGTCCCAGGCAGGCTGGGTGGTAAGCATGACGACAGCGTTCACATTCCAGGAGGTGCTGCAGGCAGCGGAGGGGAACGGAGTGTACAGGAGACTGCATGAGGTCGCCCCTCCCCAGGCCCTACCTGCCCAGGGCTGCCAGTGCCCCACCTTGGACCCTCGGCCTTTGCGCCCACAAACATGGCAGAACTTGCAGCGCCTGCAGCACCAGGTATCACGATGTTGAGGCGAGGGCCGCTCAGCCTCCTCCAGACAGAAGGGGTGGAAAGGATCGCAGCAGACTTGGCAAAAAACCAGCTAGGAGGGGTAAGGAAACGACAGACAGACAGCATGAGGCTGGATGGACAGCCGGGAGGTGATCCCTGCCTGAGAGCTCAAGGTCAGGAACGGCAAATGGAGACTTGGAGGCCAGGACTGTCTTGGTCTTTTGTTCCTGTTTTGTTTTGTTTTTTAAGAGAAATAAAAGGGCAAAGCACCAACCTCATGGAGGCCTTTGCTAGCACACAGCAGACACACCATCGGTGGCCCCCCTGGCACGGAAGTCAGCACACTGAGACCACCCATAAGCCACACATTCTCTAGGTCGCAATCCTCCTGGAGTAAGAGAGGACACAGGATTGGAAAGCAGCCAGGAACACAAGTCAGACCCATGTTGAAAGCTCTAGTTACAATCAAGAAGTTTTGTCCACTGCATGCTCTATAAGTTGCTCTCAACCCTGTACCTTAAAATCTACTCGGACCCGGTGCACACCATCAGGAGACTTCTGCTTTCCAGTCCAGCCATTGGGAAAAGAGGCAAAGGGGCCAGGGGCTAAAGCATCCTAAGGAGGGACATGGGGTTGTCAAAAGATGCCAACCCCACCCCTCTGCAGACTCCTCTCCTCACTGGCCTCCCCCAACCTGCCATACCCTGCCTTTTGCCCAGATCCCACTTGGCTTTCCAGAAAGGCAAGGCCTGCCTCATCCCTCAGGACCTGTCCTCTGGTGAGGACACACCACGACACTCAGGTGTGCCCATCACCCTGACTTGCCAGGTAGCTCCTGGAGAGCAGGAGCCATGCCTCACACAGGGCTTGGGGTTCTCGGAGCGGGCCGTGCTGACCTTGTCCAGGCGCCTTCGGGCCTTGAGCTGCAACACAGGCTGCAGGGTGGGTTTGCGGGGCCGACTCTGCTCCTCAGGTTCTAGTACTGGCAGCTCTAGGCAGGACACAGGACAGCTGACCCTTCCTATGCCGGGTCCTCTACCCATCTGCACCTACGTTCGTTCCCAAGGCTTCCTCCAACCAGGGCTCAGAAGGAAGACCTTCAGTGAGTACTGAACACACCCCAATTGTGTGTGTTCCCCAAGAACGACCTCCTCCTTTGTTCCCAGCTACCCTCTTAGACAGACTGAGGAGTCCTGTCCCTTCTAAGCTTAACGCACAGAGGGCCCTGGATTCCACCCCAAAAATGGCCAAAAGAAAGAGAGTCATAAAACAAACTGCTAAACTGAGAGCATACCATGTTCTCTGGGGGTGCGACGTCTTGGAGCAGGAGGACCCCCCGGCTCTGAGTCATCTGAGTCCTCGAAGACATCATAGGAGGGCCGCTGTTTGACGCAGCGTCGGGCTGACTTGCGCTGCAGTAGGAGGGAGTCCTGCTCCTCGGGCCCGGGAGTGGCCCCCACCTCCTCCCGGGACCCCCCAGCTCCCGCCCCCCGGCGTGGGCCTGGAGGACCAGGGGAGGCCTCAGGAGATTCATCGGAATCCCAGGGCAACAGCGTCTTCACTATCGTCCGGCCTGTGGGAACAGGGGACTTGGTAGGATTTGAACTCAGCCAGGGATATGGGCACCAGGACAAAGGAAAGCCAGAAAGTGCAGCACAAGACAAAGAATGCAGGACAGATTTAAGCTCTGACAAAAAAGGACATGTGTCAAATGCAAAGAAAGCATGGCCTCTGCCACCCCGCTATCTACGTAAGGTTTTGTGAAGAAACGCTCTTCAAGCCTTATTACCTTTTTTTGCCAGCCGCTCCATCTTCCGAGCCTCTATCTTGTCACACTTCCGGTATCTGGGGAGGGGAGCAGCACGTCACCAGGGTAGGGGACTGGTGGTCTGGGGGAAGAGAGGAAGCTCTCCACAAGGATGCCAATCCCACTGCTCTGGCTGGGACAAGAGGCTCAGGTGACTGACAACCCCAGGTGGGACCAGAGGCTACACTCCAGCTACTTACACACAGCACTGCTTCTTTGTGTTGGGACCCCCAAATTTAGGTTTATCCAAGCAGTTGACACAAGAGCCACAGTCCTGCACACGCAAGCAACCCCGACAGTGCCCACAACGAGCCATTCTCATCTTCTTGCCATGGTGGGATGGCAGTGACCGCCGTGGTGTGTGGGCCAGGGCCCCTGCAGACCCTGTAGGCTCCGAGTCTCCCCCAGGCCCTGCAGATTCCACCTTTTCCCGCTGGGATCGGGAAGGGACACTCTCAGTCTCTGATGCTGATGACGTATCTATTGCAGCAGATGGAGGGGAGACAGAGCCACAAAGCCACTAGGTATCCTACCTCATTCCCTACTTTCCCTCTGCTTTTCCACACTGACTCTAGGTATTCTGGACCTAACCAGATTTCTCCAAGACCTAGCAGCACTATAACCCATCGCCCCCTAGGCCCCATCCAATCCCTCTGCTCAGCTCCCTGGTGTTCTTGCTCATGCGCAAACCTTATTTGTCCTCAAGCCTCCCATTACTCAAGTCCCCTACCCTCAGTGGCGAGGTCCTGCCGATCCCGGAGAGGGAGGGCACTGAGGCGGGGTACATCTTCAGGCACCATGGCCCGAGCCTGACCCAAGGCCACAGCAGCGTGACGGCAGACATGTTTGATTCGGGGGCCTTGTACAGGTGACTCAGGGCCCTGAGAGAGGAAAAACCAGGAAGAAGTGTGGGAAATGGTTCCATGTGGTTCTGCATCCAGCCTTCTTCAGAAGACCCTCCTCTCACTGCATACCGAGGCTCGATCTCTCTTAGCTTCCATGGATTCATCTTCAGACCTGACACAGCCTCTGTCTGGGGTCTGTTTGACAGTCCCCACAGCCTCCTCGGTTTGTACTGCAGGGCTTGGCTGGTGGAGAAAATTAACAGGGTCAGGGGCTGCAAAGTGAAGACCAGTGGGAACAGTGGAATAGGAGAGGGAAGGGATAGGGTCAGGGTAGAAACAGTTGGAGATAAAAGGGAAACTGGTCCTGCATGTCCAGCTAAACACTTATCTAGGGAGGCAGCTGTACAGACTGAGTGCAGGGACCTGCTCAAAGTACCACACTCACCGGCATTGAAGCCGCCACTTTCTGCTGTTGCTGTTGATCGATCTTGAATAACTGCACCTTAGCTCTCTTAAGAAGGCTAAACATTTTTTCCTCCACCCCTAGTGGCAGGGAACCCAGACTTGCAACACGGGCCTTTTCCAGTGGTGGCGTGTGTTGTGGTGATGGAGGTGGCTGCGCTTGTGGTTGCTGTGGTGGTAGTGCCTGGGGTAGGAGCTGGGTCTGCAAGGCCTGCGGGGGCTGCTGGAGCTGAAGCTGCTGGCCTTCACTCAGAGCTGGAGCTCCATGGGGGGGCACCTCAACCTTAACAGGAGTGGTGACCACAGGGACAAAGCGAGGCAAGCTGAGGTGATTGGTCCGCCCCACTGCCCTAGGCTCAGGCTCTGCTGGAGAGTCATCAGCAGGAGGCAGCTCTGGCTCAGGAGTTTCAAGAGCCCCAAGAGGAGGAGGGGTAAGCACCGATTCATAGATCTTCAGGTGGGCTTCACTTGGGGTAAACTGAGGGGCCCGAAGGAGCAAGGGCCTCCGGGAGGGAGTGGCAGGGGCAGGTGGTGGAGATGGGGCTGGTGGAGGAGCAGGTGGAGGCGGCGGCAGCTCCCGGGTTAGTGAGGTCCAGCGAAATGTGGGTTCCCTTAGGATAGACCGCCTCTTCTCAGGGAGTGGGACTGGGGTAGATGGGGGAGTTGGGACACGAGGTGGAGAGGAGACTGGTACTGGTTCCTGGGGAGCAAGTGGGGAGGTTGCAACAGGAGGTCGAACAATAGAAGCCTCCACCTTTGGAGGTTTGGGAGGATCTTCATCCATAAATCGCCGGGGTGTCTTGATAACACGGGAGGAGCGAGCACTCACTACAGGCATGATAAACTGCCGGATATTCTTTAAAAAGGTGGTACTTTTGGGGACCACAGTAGGACTGTCTTCCAAAGGGCTTCCTGTGGTGGTGCTAGGGTTTGGAGTGGGAGAAAGGGTGCCCTCTGGTCCTGACCGAGCGGCTTCCCTCTCTGCCCGCTGGCTAGGAGTCAGGGGAGGCCTGCCCCTCTTCCTAGAGCATGTAGCTGGGACAAGAGGAGGAGATTCTTCCTGCTTCTCTGGGGAGAGTGGGGGAGGAGGAGAAACTGGGGGTGGTGGAGGGGATGCTGGAGGTGGAGGAGATGTTGAAGGGGGTGGTAGAGGAGGAGGTGGTGAAGGGACTGGAGGAGTCAAGGGTGGTGACGGAAGCTTTGCCTCTTCCTTCTCCTTGGCTAGCATCACTTCTTCCTCAGCCACAGCTCTCTCAGTCTCCTCCTCTTCCTGTTGCTTGTTGTTATCCTCATTGTCATCTTTTTCTTCCTTCTCTTCTCCCTCCTTCTCCTCCTCCTCCTCCTCCTCCTCCTCCAGTTTCTGCTCCTGCTTCTTTCTGCACGAGCCCCTTTCTGGTTCATCTCCATCTCTTCTTTGGGGGGCATCCTGCCAGCTTTCCCCACGTTGACCATGACCCTGACCTGATTCTAGTTCCTGGGACAATTGTCCCATCTTCACTTTCTTGGCCTTGGAAACAAACTTGATCATAAGGGGAAGTCCGCCTCGGCCTCTGCCCCTGCCTCCACGGCCTCCTCTCCCAGGCTGTCCTCCACGTTTGGGGGTTCCAGGTCCTGGACCAGGTCCCTCCTTGCATTTCCAACTGCCAGCTTTGTTCTTTACTGGGACCACAGGGGGCGGAGGCTCGGGTTTAGGGATTGTCACAGCCGCTTCTGCTAACACTACTGCTTGCTGCTTTTTCCGGCAGGGACCGGCTGGCCGTCCTGGGGGCCTTCCCCGAGACCGCCGGGGAGTAGAGGGTTCACGTGCCCGTGCCCGGCTCCGGGAGGGTTGGGGTGCTTGGGACCGCCGGAGAAGTTCAGTCAGTGCCTGCACCATCCGTTCTGTGCCCTCCTCACCCCGTTTCCGAGTAGGGGCCTTTGGGGGGACAGGAGTCACATCTGCTAGGCGAGGAGGAAGGGGGGTCGTCTTATGCTTGCGGCCCCGACCCCGAGGGGCTCGACCTAAAAGGAGAACAGTTGTGGGGAGATGGGTCAAGCTGGCCCTACAGTCTTAAGAAAAGCACCCCAGAAAGACAGGATACTAAGTCTTACTTGTCTGTTTTTCCCCACAGCCCAGGCTACCTTGGACTGAACACAGGACACTCAGTAACCAGTAGAGACTAGCTGAACACAAAGGGCAAGAACCTTCCCGTAACACTAGAGAGGTAGAGTTTCCCCATCACTCACCTCGCTGGGACCGAAGCGCAGAGCGCAGGGAACTGGGGGCCACATCTTCATCTGAATGAAAACCCTGAAACTCCTGATTTAGGGGACCAAGGGTGAAGGGGAGAAACAGCAGTCAGTACCAACGGCCTAGTTCCATCTGGGCTTCAGGTGTTGCGGATAGGATAGTTAGTGTCCACCTTAACATACTCCTTATTTACCAAAGAACTTAGAAGACTGAGGCAAGGTCAGAAAGAATAAAGGTACAAGGCGTTCTTGAACCAGACCGTTCCAGCACAGCCATCAGTAATTCACTAGCCCAGAAGAAAACACTAGAGGGTCTCCTCGAGTTAAGCAATAGGCATTACAATGAGGGCTAATTCCAACTTAAAACAAAGTAGGTCCTCCATTTACACCCTTGCAGGGCATTCCTAAAAATGGGGAGTGTTTGGGGGAGATGAGAGGTGGAGCAGATGGTTTATCATATTAGAATCCACTCTGAGCCCTCAGAGGACAGCTAGCTCTCCTAAGCAATATAATCCACACCCTCCTGCCTTCTCCAAAAAGGCTGAGAGGGATAAACCATGACTGCACTCACTCCAGACTCAAGACTCAGCATTCATTCTATCCCTCTTCAACCCGCGCCTAAGAAGCCTCCACCACTCTACCTTAGAACCAGAGAGCAACTGGGGCCCTGGTGGAACCAGGGTTATGTCGCGGATTTTAAGGGCCAAGGAGGCAGCCTGCAAGTAAGAGCCCAGGAGGCTCTCTAGCCTTGGTCAATTAAGGCCACGCTGCTGCTGTCAACCACCGCTGGTCCGGCATGCAATCCCTATGGCCTCTTCACCCACTCCTGTCCTGCTCTGCCATTGCTACCGCGAAAGATCAGCTCAGGACACCAATTGGGCTCCAGGCGTCTAGCTGCAGTCAGGGTTTCTCTGATCACTTTCAAAGGCCCTAGCCACCCGAACGCTCCACGCAGCCTGCTTCCTTCGTGCTTCTTTCCAGGAGCCCCGAGAATCCCACTTGTCCACAACACCCTTCGGAGCTATCCGGAGCCCTGCAAGCCCCTGGCCTCCGCCCTACCCGGCGCTGGAGACACCTCCGACCGCCTCACCTCCTCCTCGGATTCCCCGTCACTGCTCTCTTCCTCCGGCATGCAGCCTCGGTTCGGGCCCCAGCCCCGTCCCCGGCCGCGGCCTCGGCCTCGCTGAACTCGCGCACCAGCCCACAGGCGGCGGAGCCGGCGCAGGCCCCGGCGGAGACCCAGCAAACGGAGCAGGGCCGTGTCCTCCCCGGGCTCGGCTCCTCCCGGCCCCGCCGCGCCGCCACCGCGCCGCAGGGCTACCCGCACTCTTTCGGCTCCGCTGCCTCGGCCGCCGCGGCCCCCGCCCCCGCCGGAACCCCGCGGCCGGCCCGGGAAGCGGCCCCGTGCGGAGCCAGGCCCGGGGCAACTGCCGCCGCCCGCCGCCGCCGCCATCTTGGCACCGTGAGAGGGGCCGGGGAGGCGGGGGGAGGGGCAGCCCGTGCGCAGGGCCGGGGGGGAGGGGAGGAGAGGAGGGGCAAAGCGGGGCGGCTGCGGCTCACGACAACAACCAGCGCCGCTGTGGGGCGGGCAGGAGCCGGGGGCTGGGCTGGCCACGCGCGGGGCACCACGGGAGCAGGAGTCCTGGGCCGGTCGGCCGTCACCCTCCAGCCGCACCTGAAGAGCGGACCCCGCGTCGCGGCCTGAGAGCGGGAGGCGCAAGGTCTTCTGGGGAATGTAGTCCAGTCGCCTTGCTCCTTCCGCCGACAGCTGGGGCGCGAGAACTGGGAATAAGGGGTTGGCGACAGAGACCAGGAGAACCAGTTCCTGGTCCCCAGGAGGTGTGGTTCCCGGCTCAGACTCCTCCCATTGTTCTAGTCGGAACTAGAGACCTGCATGGACTACCATTCCCAGGGTCCTTCCCAGGGTACCGTTGGCTTCGGACCCTGGGAACCCGACGGACACACAGCCGACGAAGTTGGCTATTGCGCTAGGCGTTGGCTGAGGGGAGGGCGGCGGCGCTGGATTAGTCTCACTTCCAGGCGCAACCCGGTAGCCGCATTGCCCGGCGCGGAGGGGAGATGCTGGAGAGGCTAGTCTTCCGTCCCTTACTCGGAGGAGAGCAGACTGGTGGTCGAAATCCCGACCTCAGTCTGCGCTCCTCTCCAGCCCTAGACTACGCGCGCGGTAGATTGCTGTGGGAGGAACCGAGTCTTGGGGCGCCTCAAAGCCACGTTTCCCCTCCCGTAGGGTCTGGAGCGCCTTTGCCGCGTGCTGCCCTGGGGAATTATACGAAGCCCCCCCCCCCCGAAGGAGAAGTGTGACCCTCTTTTTATTGAATGCTGAATGGCCAGCAGGGGCCGCTACAGGGCAAGGGTGGAAACCCCCTAGCACAGAGGAAAAGTCTGGACTCGTCCTGACTGGAGAGCACAGGAAACTTTATTATAGTGATGAAATTGACAGTCCCCAGTTAATCTTCACCAAGTTAATTGTCCTTTAACTCGGACTCGCCAGGCCGAGGCTTCTGCAACTCGCTTGTCCCGGGAGGGTTCGTAGCTCCTGTCTCGCAGCTCTTATGCGGTTAAATTTGCCAGGCCGCCCTAGCTGAGCCCTTCTGCCTTTCATTCTTTGGTTGGACTCTTTGTCAAGCCAGAGAAGCTACCAACACTCGGTCAGGTGGCAGCAGAGGAGGTAGGACTACCGGGAGAGCTGGAGGCCCGGGTCGGCCTCGAGGAAGAGTAGAGGAAGGTGGAGCGTATGGTCCATCCAGGCGGCAGCCGGCTGGGCGAGTGACCACGCATGTGCGCCTGCATGGAGGCCAGGCTAGGGCAGCCAGCCCTGCACAGAGGGCAGCGATAGGGAGCAGCCCCATGTGTCCTCAGGTGCTTGGTCATGGCAGAGAAATCCCGGGAGCGCTGAGGACAGAGGCTACAGGAGAAGGGCTTCTCCCCTACAGGTGGAGGAGAAAGCCAGAGAAGGAAGAAATGGGCGAAGGCTCTCCAAGCTAGGGGTGCGTCGAGCAATAGGGTAAGGGAGGAGCTGGCAGGCCGGCGATGGAAATGAAAATGATAAATTCACACTGGGCAGGATGCCCATACCTGTGTGGACTCGGTAATGTGTCTCCATCTGATGCTTGAGTGAAAACCGCTTTCCACACACAGAGCAAGAATAGGGCCGAGAGCGAGCAGGAGAGGGTAAAGGAAGGTGTTGGTGAGATGGGCAGTTCAGTGTGCCCTCCTGACTCATACAGGTTGCCAGTGTGCCTGTGTGGACAGAGAAATGGCGTGACCCAGACAGAATCCCTGAGGCCGAATCTATACAATGTCTATACGAGAAAGGAAACGCTTTGGTGAGGAGAGGGGAGGCAGCAGCTCTCACCCTACTTACCTGTGAACCCTGGCCCAGATGTTTCTATCTCCCAAGGGCTGAGGTTTTCAGTGCCCTGGGGAAAAGATCCTGGAAACAGAGTGAAGAAGGGGCCCTGCTAAGGCTGGACTCCTGGAGCCCAGCCACTGGGCAAAGCCCTGTGTGGAGTACGGAGGGGCTTACCTGGAGTGGGGCTAGAGGAAGCCAGCTGATTCTGACTCCAGAGAGCTTTGGAAGGGTTCAAGGTCAGTGGGAGCCTGGGTGGAGAAGAATTACAGTCTTGGCAAAGCCTGAGAGCCTAACCGACTCTGGCCTGTCTTGTGATGACAATATTTGTTGTCTCTAACTCAGGAAATGTACACTGAACCCTTCCAACCATCACTGCTGCTCTCCGGAGCCACTCCCTCCCTGCCTAGATGGCCTCCTTTAAGGCCCCTCACTCACCTCTGATCTTGAGGCCAGACCTGCCAGGCCGCAGTGATGGGGGTACTATGGGAGAAGGGAGCGCCATATCTGGACGGCCACAACAAGATGCTCCACAAGGCCGGTTGGCCCTCCCCCAACCTAGGGACTTCAGCCCACCAGGGCCTGGGAATGAGGCTAGTTAGGAGGGAACCTGGTGGGGAAAGGGGACCAGGGCACCCACGAAGACTCTCCTCAGAGCCCTTGTGGCTCGAGATACCTCGCATGACCTCCTCTGAGCTCATCATTCTAGTTGCTCCTGCCAGCTCAGGCCTCTCTCCGGGTGCTTCATGCTTGTGTGGCATCTCCTGTTCTCTCCCATTACTTCTAAAATCCTTCTCTGGTTTCTGTTTCTCTCCAGGACTCCCGAGTCCTCTCTCAGAACCCCTCATGAAGTCTTCTGATTGCTGGTGCCTCTTCAGTCCTGGATCCAGCTCATCTTCATTCTTGCCCTTTTGAGCTCTCTTACAGGCCTCTTCCAAGGCCCGTACCCCCAAGGCTTTGGCTGCCTCTTCAAGGTTCCCCAGCTCCCCAGGCTGTAGCTCTACACTCTCTCCATAGACAAAGGTCAGAAGCTGAGCAAAGGTAGAAGGGCTTATGTCTTCAACCAGAGCCCACCGGCCCCTGCAGCCCAGCCTTGGGCTTGCACCTGCCAGCACTAGGCTGTGAGCCGGGAACTCCAGGCCCCCTACTGTGATCAGGGTATCACACAGTGCTGGCCGGAGTCTAGCCGCTAACTGTACCAACCTGTCAGAGCCATATGGGCTGATTAGTCTTGTGGGGGTCTGGGGCATTGTTCCTGGCTAATCTACCAGTTTCACAGGCTCTGAGAGGAAAGCCACAATGGGGGATCCATGGTAGAAGTGGGGGAGAAACCGCATACTCTCTGGCCTGTGGAGGGGAAGGGAGAAAGAGTGAGTGTCTGGGCTCAGATTGGTGCTGTCTGTCCTGAATGAATCAAATAAACTAGGCCAAAGGCCAGCTGTGGGGATGCCATACTAGGAGAATGTACACTGGGCCAGAGGTTAGATTTGGGGCCTGAAGAACAACAGCCAGGCAGTTAGCAGAGGTATCAGATAGTGGGTTTAGGGCTGGTATAGTTAGCAAACACCCAGCTTAAGGAAGGTTTGGCTTCCCCAGGCTCTTTTGCAGGGAAAGCCTCGAACAGCCTGGCCTTTTCCACACTTTGCATCAAACCTGGCATTTATGAATGGAGGAAATGTGACCTCATGAGAGAGCTCAGAAAGCTTTTGGGTCCTCCCCCAACATGAGCCCAGAAAGCCAGAGAAGGCATCAAGACAGCTCACATGGCAGGACAGAAGACTCTAGGGCGTCACGCAATTGTCTCTGTAAGACTGACGCTTCTAGAACACACCCTCTGAGAAGGGATTAGAAAAGAGTAGAGATCTCCATCCAATGAATTAAGGGAGTCACACAAGAGTTTTAGAGAAGGCTTTTGATGCCTGAGGAAGTGAAAGAAAGGAAAGAGAGCGGAGAAAGGGAAGCTATCTCCTCTCACACTGAGGATAAAGAATGGTGGAGTTCTGTTTTCCATAAGCCAAAAGACTCAGACTCAGAAAGGGCTCAACAAATCAAGACTTTAATCACACATCAAAACCATCATGACACAGGCCACCCAGAATACTGGAGCCAGAGAGAGAGAGAGAGAGAGAGAGAGAGCCTGCGAGTCTTAGCATCCTGCAGGCCTAGCTTGGTGTGGACCCTCCATGAGTAAGCAGCATGGTGGGGGAGGCAGAGAGAGGAATGAGGAACTACTTGGACACCTTGGGGTGAGGGATGCAGGTTGGCAGGGAGTAGAAAGAAAGAAGGTTGGAATGGAGGAAAAGCACAGCTGGGGAGAGGAATGGTAACTCACCTCTGTAGCTGCCTCCTAGTACCGCATGCTCTCTACTGCTCCTGGGGTTCCTGCCCACCTACCCCCAGTTAGCTCCACCCCTGTCCTCAGTCATCCCAACTATCAGTCTGCCACAGTCCCCTAGAGGGGTGTGGCTTCACTTTCTCTGCTTAAGACCTATAAGAGAGGCTACAGATCTACTTTTAACAACCCGGACTGCCTTGCCTCCTCAGCCTAATTCACTTGTGAGTTCTGTATAGTCAAAGATGTGAACCTGTGGTGACAGGGACTTTGGGATAGTCAGAGTTGAAGCCTCATCTCTGCCATTTACTAGTTGAGTCACCTTGGGCACGTCATCCCTCCCTCAGTCACCTCATGCATCAAGTGTCATGGTCTCCTCCAGAGGTGGGGGTGAAGATGAAGTGCCATGCATGAGGAAGCAGTCTGTGAGCACAACACAGCATTGAGCTGCTATTAGTTCTACATCCTGGAGGTGGCCATAGCAAGGAGTAGCTGGAAAAGCACTTCTGATACCTCAGAAGTGTAAGCATAGAAACACAGAATGGGAAGCAGCAGGCAGAGGAAAAGCCAAGGCTCCTCCTTTCCCTGGCTTAGTTCACCAGGCCTCCCTTACTCTATGAGACTGACCCTTGTCCTCTGGACCACAGCAAAGACTAGGTGTGTGTGACTCAGATCCTCCCAGCCGACTCTGAGGGGGGCAACCCCAGGAAGCCTGTGGTGGTCTTCGAAGAGAAAAATCTCCTTTTCTTGGGCTGATGACAAATGACATTTCTCTGAAATCAAAACCAGGGGTTTCTTTCATTTTCTGCTCAAGGGGTCAAGGTCCCTGGAGATTTCCACCTCCTTTGACACCTTTAGCGCCCCCCTCCCATATGTCTTCTTCCTGTGTAGCTCAGACTGGTCTTGAAATCTCTATCATCCTGTCTCAGCCAATGCCACCACGCCCAGTTTTGATACTCTTTAAATTGAGAAAGGGATAAAAAGCTTTTGAGACTCAAATGTGTTTGTTTCCTTTTCATTTATTTTAGTTATGTTTTATTTTATTTTATTTTATTTTTTACCATTCTATCAATTTGATCCTAAGCTGCTCTTCTATTCATGGCAGGTATCTATCTAATCTGTCATACATATGGAGTAAATATGGAAAGGAGAGACAGGCCAGACATTGGCTGGGCTGCTGTGGTGCCAGAATGAGCTGAGTCCCCAGAGGTTTCTCCCTAGCTTCTGGCCCCTCCTCGAGCCAATAACGAACAGTCAGATCTGCTTTTCTCCCTTGGCTCCAGGACTCCAAGATGTTCAGTCCAGCCTTCTATTACTCTATCCCTCAGGACCTAGGATGCCTTCCCTCCGATTCTAGCTTGGGTGCAGGCAGGTGGCGATCCTCCTAGATCAGACAGGGTGTGTCGGTGGGTGAGACTGGTGAAGGGTTAGTAGGGTGGAGATAGGGGAAGATGAGTCAGATCGAAAGGGAAAATGCAAATGGAACCCTGTGTTCATCTGCTCCTCTGAACGTTAAATATTTTCCACTTCTGAGCTTTCTAATTCCTAACATCATGCACTTGGGATCATACTAGATACTGCTATGTAAAAGTCATACTAAATGCCAGTCCTTCTGATAAATGTACAAACAGATACAAGCCTTCCTCCAACACAAAAACACAGTCTCTAAAAACAAGAAGTGGGGCAAAGTTGTAGCGGGAAAGGCACTGGGGTCTGTCAGCAGCCGCACTGACCAATGGAAGAAGCCCCTCCCTTCTGCCAGTGACTCAGCTGCCCCATTATTAGTATGCTTCACCCCCTGATGACCAAGTAGTAGGGACCACTCAAAGACAGTCTGTGGGGACTGACATTAGGCTTTCAGAGCACTGAGGAAAGAGTCAGGGGGTTCCCCACTGAGTAAACAAAAGGCCCTAAAGAATAGGAAACCCCATTTTGCCTCCCACTTCCCACTTGGTGTCTTCCCACAGTAAGGTTATCCCTTACAGAAAGAGAGAGAGAGAGAGAAGCCCGTAGAGGTATTTTCAGGGCCCTTTGCACCTAAGCCCTTATGCTGGGGACACTGGGGTCCCTTCCCTGGCCTCTTCCTACAGCCATGGAAGAGCAACCACAGACACTTGGCATTAAGCAATTACAAGAGAAACAGACCCAACAGCGAGCACTTTGACTTGCAAGAGTAGAGACAGGATCACAGACCCTGTAGTTGTCTTTATCCCTCAGACATTTAGCCACATCCCCCTGCTGCTCTCCCGCTGGCTCTCTGGGTCAGAGTTAGGAAGCCCTGCTGTGCTATGGCCTTGCAGACCCTCCCCCTGTGCAACTGCAAGATAAGGTCATGGTTCCATCTAATATCTGGCTCCATGTAATGCCAGGAGTCACGTAGACCACGCTACACTAAATCACATGGAATGGAACCTCATGGTTCCTTAGAAAAAACCTAGACAAGTCTGATCCTCTAAGATTAGATGTCTTTTCTCTCCTAAGAAAGTACCTCTCTAGGATTTTGAAAGAAGACTCTCCCTTCAACACCCTCTACATTCTACCGATAGTGTGATGCTACACCTCTCATAATGCTCTCCCACTGCAAGACCCAATCATACCCCCAGCGTAGCAAGTTCAGCATCGTAATAAAGCTCCTTATTATGAAGGAGCTTTCAAGTTGAATTTCAACTTGAATTTCAAGTTCAATCCTTTCCCAAACTAATTGCCCTGCTGCATCTGGCCTCTGACATACTGAACCTTCTTGTAATGTTGCTCATCCCTGAGAAAAGTGGCACTTGCTGGCAATCATAGCACTCGGGAGGCTAAGGCAGGGGGATTGTGAGTTTGAAGTCAACCTGAACAACATATTGAGACCCTGTCTGAAATAAACACAATTGTCCCTATTTCCTGCTTCCCAGGATCATGCAGAGAGCATCATCTCCCTAGCGTAGTAGAGTCTAGAGCTCACAGATTAGGACACACCCTGTGTCCAGGCAGAAGCTAAAGTGCATAGATTTGGACATATGATTGGAAGAGAAATATGTGGGAAAAGGAGGGATGATCACCGTACTATTTTGTTGTTAGTTTGTCTTTGTTCTTTGAGATAAGGTCTATAGCCCAGGCTGACCTCAAACTCATGGAACTCCTCCTGCAGTAGCATTCCAAATGCTGGGGGTTCTAGGGATGAGCCGTCATACCCAGCTTTTCTGTTCTCTTTAATACCTGTATTGCCGAGTCAAACTTGAGGTCTGACATTTTTTTCCTGCCAGTAGGATTGACCAATGAAACTCTAAGGAACATGTGTGAGGTACTCAGAGCACACAGCCCAAGGGTAAAATCAAAGCTTAGATTGTAATGCAAAACCCAGCTTAATGTAACAAGGTAACGAGTACTGATTCTATGTCAATATTACAGCTAAACTCAGACCTATCACAGCATGCCAGGGGTGGTTGCTTTATGAAAATGCTCTCCTTTCATCTTCCCTCACCCTCTTCAGTTTTGAGGTAGAATCTCACTGTCTATCAGACTGCCTGGGCTGGTCTTCCATCAATCCTCCCACCTCGGCCTCCCAAGAGCTTGGGTTATAGGTATGAACCACTACACCTTCCTTTGTCCCAGGGGTTTTAAATACTGAGTCCATTCCCCAAGCCAAGCTGAACAGAATTCAACTTAGAAAATAAAAACTGTTAGAATAACTTCCCAACAAAACATTTTCTCCAAATGAAGGTTCACACACTCCCCACAGTATTTACAAGTGTAAATTATCCAATTATCCAAATCTGAGAGGAATTTTTGAGCTGTTCACTGGAGACAAGTATGTCCCACACATACCAGAGCAGAGAGACACCTCTGGTGAATTCCTTTCTTCCCTTAAACCAGCACATGGGAATAAATAATAAAAGAAAAAAAAAAATACTGGCACTTGGCTCACCCAAGAACAAAGTATAGTCGATGCCTGAAGGGGCTGAATGGGATCCTAAAGACCCTGTGATAATTCAGCCCTCAGAAACCATAGGTACCAACTCATTTTCACAGTCCTGTCCTCAGTCTTATTATGGGGCTGAACTCTCGCCAAATCCTCAGCTGCTATGTGAGGGCTGCTTCAAGATGAGTACTAAATATCAGTATTTACCTAAACCCAAGCAGAGGGCCCCACTCTGGCCTCCTTGGGCTATGTTCCTCCCGGTGGGTGGGCTCAAGAGTCCCAGGGCATCAAGGAAGTACCCACTTGTGTGCTGAGAGAACCGCACTACATTCACACACTCATTTACACATGTGCATACACAAACATACATACACACACACACAAACTTTCACATGCACTCACACATACAAACACACAGACACACACACTCTCTCACACACAGACAGATACATACACCTAGACTATATTCTGGAAATCCAGAGTCCAGAGTTTACTGGACCAAAAGAGGCTGAGCCCACACCCTAGGTCCAGATGGGCCTCAACTGTGCACCCATGAGAGTGGACTATCTGTAAACATATATACACACTTGAGGTCCTGTATTGACTCGGGATGGATGTGCAGGTCAGTATATGAGACCTACAGCAAGCATGGGGGGAAATGGGTAATTTGTGGTCTCACTCAGAATCCGTACACAGTATGGAATAAAGTCTGCTCTATTCCAGTGGTTCTTAACCTCTCAGGACCTCACCATCCAGACACAGGAGCAGCCCTTCTTTTTACATTGATCATTTCAGACACGCATACAATTTCACATATGAACAAGTAACAAAATGAATCCCGCAGGATGCTGTGAAGCCCGTGCCTATTCTTGTCATCTTTGCAATCCCTATAGCCCTCTTCCCACTAAATACATATACACACACATGTGCACACATTTCCTGGTGATTTTCACGAGCAAACAGACCGTGGAAGCCCAATCATGGCTCTGTCTTCCATATCTATATTTTGGATGTAATCCCAAAGTACCCCAAAGACCTTAATACTATGAAACAGCCAAGTGAAATTAGGTATCAACACACTGCCCCACAAGTTACTACAACAACAACAACAATAACAACAACAGGATCAGTGACCCAAGAATGGAATGCAGGCTTCTAATTCCATCACCAGAAGCTGAGGCAGGAAGATCACAGGACTGGGGACAGACTAGAAGTACATAGCAAACCCCTGTCCCAACCAAAACTAGCAATGTAAAAGATCACAGTGAAGACGGTTCCCTAAAGCACAGAGGGTCTCACACAACTCTCTCTACAGGCCAGCACAACTGGTATGCCTGCTCTATACATATAGGTCAAGAGCATGGGAAGGTTTGGGCACCCCCGAAATTTGAAAAGCCAGTGATCCAATCGGGGAAGTTATCCGTTCCTAGTGGGCAATACGTTTGGCTGGGATTTAGAGGCTTTCACTCCAGAACCTCCAGAGAACCACTAGGCCAACATCCTGATCACATTGTCCACTCTGGATCCAATGCCGAGGGACTTCAACCTCAAGTCGGGAAAACAGCCATCTGTGAGGCCTGGGAAAATGGATATTGATAGCTTCCCAGTGTGCTTCCAACCTCATGAACATTCACTTCAGCCCAAGCTGGGTCCAAAACCCCCAGAAAACTCGTCACCACGTGCACACCAGGGAACCACAAGCCTCTCCCTCCAGTTGCCAGAGCCGAGCAGTGCTGGTGGCTTTTCCCACCTCAGCATAAGCTGGCCTCCGGGCCCATAACAAAAGTCGGAGGGCATGCTGCCTCTCCTGACCAACCTGGGCCCAAAAATGACCAAGAGCCACACAACCTAAAGCCATTAACTCTATCTTCTGATCCTCAACAATGTCCCTCGAGGACACCTCCACCTCAGCCCTAGCATTCTCTGGGCTAGGCCCAATATCAAAGAAAAGGAAGAAAAGCCATAGCACTCACCAGTTTGGTCTCCTCCTACATCAACCTCACCCACTTTAAGGACAGCTCAGGCCAGAGTGGCCGTTACAAAGTGGGGATCGACGGAAGCCCAGGAGCTCGAGGCCAGCGCGCGCACACCCTCGGTGCGCTTGATCCTGAGGCAGACACTGATTGGCTGCAGCTCTGGCTCTGCTCTTTTCTTATTGGTGCCTGTTGGGTGCTGACCAGCCAGGGAAGCAGCCAGCTTCTCCTTGCAGCTGATTGGCTGTGGAACTCGGGCCTTGAGTCTGATTGGCCTGGAGGTGTGTAAGCGGCAAGGCGTGAAGCTGAGATGCGGTGTTGCCACATAGCCAGCCAACAGTGTTGATTGGTTACAGATTTTGCCCTTTTATGCCTACTCTGACCTTTCTGTCACCGTTAAAGTCCTTGAAGACTTCTTCAACACGAACTTAAGGAAACTACCATCTTTCCTGTTTATGCCCGGCTATTTGAGCACCTCCAATCTGAAAATTCAAGCTTTTGTCTTAACCCCCTACAATATGTGGAAAATAACAATCTATTGAGAGGACGTAACCTAACGCAAGGAGTTTGTGTCTTGGTGAGTGCAAAGTCCAAATAAAGCCGGACATAAACAATCGAGAAATTTTTCTTTTTTGCAGCAGACGAAGAGAGCAAGGAAATAATTTCTAAGGGAGTGTTCTCCATCAAAAGAAGTAGAAGGAATTTATTAGAGAGGCTACACATACTCATTTGGAAAGGGTATATTACTGAACGTGACCAGTTTGTGCCGTAAATTTTTATCTGAAAATAAATAAAGGGTCCAAAAAAGAAAGACAGTTTTCCTCTGGAGGCAGATCTCTGAGTCTGATATATAGCAAGTGCTGGACCATCCAGGGCTACATGAGACTCTGTCTCTGTCTCCCTGTCTCCCTCCCTGTCTCCCTCCCTGCCTCCCTCCCTCCCTCCCTCCCTCCCTCCCTCCCTCCCTCGGGCGCCCTCTCTCTCAGAGTGAGAAGGTGCCCTTAGAAGACAGATGTTAGATCCACTGGTGCGTTAGCACTCACCAGTGCATTAGGCCCTTCAAGGCATCTGCTTTGTCTAATCTCTAACAAAGTGAGGAACGTAGGAAGAGAATGTAGGGGGCCACCACACTAAATTGGAAGGGCCTCAAAAGTCAGCCCAGCGGCAGGTACTTTTCCTAAACCACCACGGACTGGATGTATGACTAGCCTGCCTCACCCTCACCAAAAAGTATTCCAGCAGGGAGGACGCCAGCCCCAGCCATGGGTGTGGGTAGCGGTGCCTTGACCCATTATGATTGGCCTGTTTGAATAAACACTTCTACTGAATAAAGCACTTCTAATTTTCCACGACTTGACGGCCTGCTGAGCCAGCAGCCACCGAGTAACACTGCAGGGCCCAGCCAGGATCAAGTAGTCCCTGGATCTCGGCCAGGGAGGCACCTTGCACAAACCAGTTCTGGTCCCAGCCTGCGGTGGCACCGCTCATTGGCTGGCCCTGAGCCACAACCAATGAGACACGAGGGCGCTCTCAAAGAGGCCGGCCTTAATCTGCCGCTGCCGCTTCTGATTGGCCGCAAGGCTGCACTCGCTGTTGATTGATCAGAGGGCCAGAGGCGTGTGGAGCCCGCAGCTTTTCTAGGCTAGGCACGCTTCCTATCTCTAGGCCTACGGAAGAGCTGCAAGGAGGAGACAGGAATGAGCACTATGAGTATATCCTTAAAAAAACAAAACACAACACACACACACACACACTCACAAAACAAAGCAGCGCACGATCCTAGTTCAGTACCCACAAATGTAAATAGCCCTCCAAGGGTTGAAAGGAAACATTATAGCATTAGCGGCAGCTGATCGAGCCCTTTCCACAGATCGCGTTGTGTACGTCGACCTGAGCAGAGGATCAAGCCTATTATCAGGTAACCTCTGAAGGTTAGAGAGGTGAAACCCACTGTCTCAAACCTCACAAGTTCACAAGCTGTTCTTAGAGTTCGGCCTCTGAGCTACATCGGGTTGAATGGAGAAAGGTGGGAGTTGGACTGTAATCCCAGAACTTGGGAAACTAAGTAGTTGAATCTTTAGGTTGCGGCCAGTCTGAGCTGCATATCCAGATCCGGTCCGAGAGAAAAAGAGAGACAAATTAACAAAACACTACTTTATGATTGAACACAGTTGATCTTGTAGATGTGGAATAAGGTCTGTGCTTGATCTTAGCCAAAAGACCGAGAAGCGATTGGAATAAGGTCTAATTTGCCTTATCTACAAATGGTTTGTGGTTTTGTTTTTTCCTGCTCTAAGATTATAACTTGTCTCTTGTTTTTAAAATATATTTTAATTAATTATTAGAGACTTTCATACATTGATATTTTGATCATTCCCTTAACTCCTTCTGGATCGTCCATAGTTTGATTTCACAAGGGACTGCTGTGCAAATTTTACATATCAAAGCAGACCTGGCCTCCAGGTCCTCCCAGCATCTCTATCTGGCATACCCTGCTCCAACCCTGAACTCTCCAGCACAGGGGCCGGGCTGCCCTTCCCTCAGGGGCTCTTCCCTATATAATCTAGACAATTTTTTTTTTAAGCCAAATAAATTCTTTACTCCCCAACAGGCTTTTCAAAAAAAATTTACATTATAGACATAGTAGCCCAACTAATACACAGGTTAACATTAAAACATTAATTAAAACAGTTATCATTTGATACCACAACCATTTATAGTACACATTCAATCTCACATGGCTTATCTGTAATAAAGTAATGTAGCACATAGTTTGCATTATTAGCAATCAACAAAGTCACGGTTCCCCAAAAACCTAATACTCCTGGAAATGCATGAGTAAGCTTATTACATTCTGTATGCAACATTTCAGATAATCATGCATTAAACTCATGATTTCACTGAAGCTACAATTTGGGTTTTTTTTTTTTTAATGTTCTTTTTTTGGGGGGGGTATTTATTTCATTTACATTTCCAATGCTATCCCAAAAGTCCCCCACACGCTCCCCCACCCACTCCCACCTCTTGGCCCTGGCGTTCCCCTGTACTGGGGCATATAAAGTTTGCACGACCAATGGGCCTCTCTTTCCACTGATGGCCGACTAGGCCATCTTCTGATACATATGCAGCTAGAGTCAAGAGCTCCGGGGTACTGGTTAGTTCATAATGTTGTTCCACCTATAGGGTTTGCAGACCCCTTTAGCTCCTTGGGAACTTTCTCTAGCTCCTCCATTGGGAGCCTTGTGATCCATCCAATAGCTGACTGTGAGCATCCACTTATGTGTTTGCTAGGCCCTGGCATGGTCTCACAAGAGACAGCTCGATCTGGGTCCTTTCAGCAAAATCTTGCTAGTGTATGCAATCGTGTCAGCGTTTGAAAGCTGATTATGGGATGGATCCCAGGATATGGCAGTTTCTAGACAGTCCATCCTTTCGTCTCAGCTCCAAACTTTGTCTCTGTAACTCCTTCCATGGGTGTTTTGTTTCCAATTCTAAGAAGGGGCAAAGTGTCCACACTTTGGTCTTCGTTCTTCTTGAGTTTCATGAGTTTAGCAAATTGTATCTAAAAATATGGAATGCTTCACGAATTTGCGTGTCATCCTTGCGCAGGGGCCATGCTAATCTTCTCTGTATTGTTCCAATTTTAGTATATGTGCTGCCGAAGTGAGCACTAATCTAGACATTTTGGTCCTTGTCTTGTTCTCCTTCTTTCTCCTCCCCCTCCCCAACTCCACCCCATCTCCCTGGCCTCAGTCCTTGGGACCAGTGAACTCACCCAAGAGCAGCTTCCCAGTAAACCTGCATTTAATATACTGTGGCCTGAATTGACTCATTTCACCAGTGGAAAGATAATTCATCACCTACCACCTCTCCCTCCCACCCCTACCCCATCCTCCTAGGAGAATATCAGGGTGTCCTTGCTCTTCCAACCTCTTCCCTTGAGACAAGGTCTCTCACAGCTCCTGGAGCTACGCTCCCAACTGGCCAGGCCCAGTGATCCTACTATGCCCACCCCATAGTAGTTGGGTTGTAGGCACAGCATACCACCACTGGCTTTTTTACAAGGGCTCAGGAGATTTGAACTCAGGTCCTCCTGATTGTACTATATACACTCTTACCCTCTGAGCAGATCTCCCTAGTCCCAGGGGTTAGTTTTTTTTTTGTTTTTTGTTTTTGTTTTGTTTTGTTTTTTAGTATTTTAGGCTTGGATCTAGTCTTGAAGAATTGGCATAATCGGATCCTGTCTCAGAAAGAGAGAGAAAGAGATTTATTTCTCTCAGGATGCTTAAGGATGAGAACAGGAAGCCAGGCAGTGGTGGCGCAGGCCTTTAATCCCAGCACTTGGGAGGCAGAGGCAGGCGGATTTCTGGGTTCGAGACCAACTTGGTCTACAGAGTGAGTTCTAGGACTTCCAGGGCTACACAGAGAAACCCTGTCTCGAAAAAACAAAACAAAACAAAAGAAAGGATGAGGACAGGAAGGCCTCCATCTGGTGGCACTGCTGAGGTGTAATGGGATCATAAAACCACTCACTTCGTTAGTGGATTCATCTGTTGATGAATTCCTGGCTGGACTGGATGAGCTGGCTATGAGGTGCTGAGTCCTGGCTACGGGAAGTGGGTCTCTGGGTCGCTGGGGGATGCCTCTGAAGGGTGCTATCTTGTGGGTTCTCTCCTTCTAGCTGATCATACTCAGGTTGTCAGACTTTCATGGTGTGATGCTTTGAATAAGAAGTACCCCACAGGGGGCTGGTGAGATGGCTCAGTGGTTAAGAGCACTGACTGCTCTTCCGGAGGTCCTGAGTTCAAATCCCAGCAACCACATGGTGGCTCACAACTACCCATAATGAGATCTGAAGACAGCTACAGTGTATTTACATATAATAAATAAATAAAGTCTAGAAGAAGAAAAAGAAGTGCCCCACATAGGCTCAGGTCTTTGGATGTTTACCCTCATTTGGCGGCGCTGTTCGGAGGAAGCCACGGGGAGGTCCAGTTTTGCTGAAGGAAAGACAACATTGGGGACAGGCTTTGAGAATTTCCAGCTGGAGATGTGATGTCTCAGCTTCTGGCTCTGGCCAATATGAATACCGTACCTCTCTCCATGAGAGATTATTATCCCTTGAAACCAAAAGCCCAAATAAACATTTTCTTCTATTCACTGCCTTGGCCGTTGTGCTTGGCCACAGCAACAGAAAAGTCACTTACACATACAGCAAGTAAATATAATGGCTACCCACTGAGCTACCTTACTGGCCCGCATGTCTCCTGTTTTCCTATTGCTGAGGGTCCAGCTTAGGACTTTGTGTATGCTAGGCAAGTCTTTTTTTTTTTTTTTTTAAGATTTATTTATTTATTTATTATATGTAAGTACACTGTAGCTGTCTTCAGACACTCCAGAAGAGGGCATCAGATTTTGTTACGGATGGTTGTGGGCCTCCATGTGGTTGCTGAGATTTGAACTCTGGACCTTTGGAAGAGCAATCGGCGCTCTTAACCACTGAGCCATCTCACCAGCCCGCTAGGCAAGTCTTATACTATGATCACACACACATACACACATACACACACCACACACAAACCTCTTTTTTTTTTTTTTTCTTTCCCTTTTTGAGACCAGTTTCATCTATGTAGCCCTGGCTGTCCTGGAATTCTCTCTGTAGACCAGAATGGCCTTGAACTCAGAGATCTGCCTGCCTCTGCCTCCTGAGTGCTGAGTTTAAAGGCAGGCACCACCAACAGCCCAGCATCTGCAAGACCCCCCACCCCCACCTTTTAAATGAGAGACAGGGTGTTATTATGTAGCCCAAGCTGGTTTCAAACTTGAGATCACCTGTCTTAACCTCCCGAGTGCTGGGATACCCAGCTGGAATAGCCAGCAAGTATCACCATACCTGGCTTTGAAAGTAAGTTTTATAAAGGGAAACAGGTCTGGTTTGTATACTCTTGGGTCCTCAAAGCCTAGAGCAGTGTTTGTCTGTTTGTCCCTCTGTGTAGCCCTGGCTATCTTGAGAATTCACTATGGAGACCAAGTTGGTCTTACACTCACAGAGATCCACCTGTCTCTAAAGTTATGCACCACGGCTTCAAACTTACTATCACAGGTGAAATAGAAATGGTTTGTGCCCTACTTGGCGGCTATGTGCCATGGCACTATTCTCTCTCTTCTATGAGTTCCCATGAGATGCTCAGAGAGGCCGGAAAGAGAGATAAGCATGGGGAAGTGGAAAGGGACTGAGTCACACAGGTCCCTCCACATCGTGAGGAATTGGACTGTGTGCCGAGGGAGCCAAAGCTGGTTAGAGGTGGAAGAGCAATACAGCAATACAATGAGAAGGTTGGAGGATTGCAGGACGCTGGGTGGCTACCTGTCCCTCCTAAGATCCTTGTTCTGACCTGGCCCTCACCTCTCTGTTCCCCTCTTACCCACAGGCACTGGTCTCTGGGCAAGGGGCCAGGAAGGAGAAACCTGTCGTGCCAGCCCAGGCTGTCTCCATCAAACTGCATTGCTGTCCACCCTGCTGAGCCACTCAGCAGGTATGTGCACAAGGGGAACCAAAGAGGTTGGTGGCACAACCCTGGACAGGTACAGGGGTCTACCTGCGCCCCTCCCCTGGAGCCACCCTAAAGCACCCATCTACAGCAAGGCCTGGCTTGCCTGAACTGCTTAGGGCAAGCTCAGAAATGCTTGGCAGAATAATTCTTCCCTCCATGTACATTTTGCACAACCAGCAAAGACACATTAAAAAAAAATTCTTAAAATGTAAATGTCTGGCACTGGACAGATGGCTCCCCAGCACCCATACAAAAGCTTTCTTTAAAAAAAAAAAAAAGTCTTCTTGAAAGTGTTGGGCTAGAGAGACGGCTTGGCTCAGCAGTTAGGAGCACTGACTGCTCTTCCAGAGGTCCTGAGGTCAATTCCCAGCAACCACATGGTGGCTCACAACCATCTGTAATGGGATCTGATGCCCTCTTCTGGTGTATCTGAAGACAGCGACAGTGTACTCACATATATAAAATAAGTAAATCTTTTTTTAAAAAAAAATGAAAATGTCAAAATATCTAAGGAATGAAGTGAAGATCCACAGGATACCAACTCATGGCTTCTTGGTTTTTCTCCACTGGATGGGGCAGGTCTCTGCCTTGGTAACAAAGCAGAAATGAAGAAGATTGGCTGAACAGCATGCAGGCGAGTCTCAACTCTCCATCCTTTCCTGAGCTCTCAAGTTCTGGGAAAACATGTATGTACCACAATGCCCATTTATCAGAATGAAAAGTCTTGTAGTCCGATATTTTCTTTGTTTTTGTATTGTTCTGAGATAGAGTCTCTTGTAGCCCAGGCTGGCCTCTAATTGACTGAAAACCTTAACTCCTGGTCGTTCGTCCTCCACCCTCTGAGCACTGAGATCATAGACACGGCATGCAGCTACTTTCTGCATTCCATCTGGTAACAGTGGGTTGAGAGAAATCCATGATTCACAATGAAAAGGTCTGCCAGCGGCTGGAGAGAGGGCTCAGTAGTTATAAACACTGGTTGCTCTTTAGGAGGACCTGGGTTTGGCTCTCAGCACCCACATGGTAGTTCACAACCATCTGTAACTCCAGTTACAGGAGACCTGACACCTTTTTCTGACCTCCAAGAGCACTGCATGTATGTGCACAGGCATACATGCAAGCGAAGCAGCCATACTCATAGTATAAATCATCTAAAATAATAGTAAAAACAATCTGGTGGTTGTGCCCATTGCCTCTAATCCCAGCACTCAAGGAAGCAGAGGCAGGCAGATCTCTGAGTCTACAGAGCAAGTTCCAGGACAGCCAGAGCTACACAGAGAAACCCTGTCTCAGAAAAACCAAAAAAAAAAAAAAAAGAACCTGAGTTCAGATCTCATTTTAAAACATCAGTAACTCTAGTACTGGATGGCAAAGGGAGGGTGGGCAGGTCTTATTGGCCAGCCAAGCTAGCCTGGGGGGAAAACTGTTGGATGCCAGGTTCAGCTATCTTAAGGGAAGAGGGGGAGGAGCAGGGAAAGACACTCCTTGGGCCTTTGGGCGCATGTAGGTGTGTGTGTGTGTGTGTGTGTGTGTGTGTGTGTGTGTACTACAGGCTCTGTGCACACATACACACACACACACACACACACACACACACACACAAAGAAACAAAGAGAAAAATTCAAAACCTTTCTGGAAACCAAAAGGGCACTCCTGTATCCAGACGTGCCTGAAGCCAACCATTTTAAACCAATGGCATGGGCCAGTAAACCCCACGTGAGGCCTCATCAATGTCAGCTGGATGTCGGCCACTCCCTTCCGAAGTCTTACTCTCTCACCCTTGTCCCCAAGAGAAAACAAACTCCAGCTGGGTGGAATGCGGCATGCCTGGAACACCAGCATTCCAGAGGCGAGGACGGAAGGGGAGGAGTTTGTGGGTCACACCTGTAACCTCTCAGTGGGGAGGCAGCTGCAGTGGAATCACCTTGGCTTCAAGACTAGCCAGAAATTATATACGTATATGTATATGTATATGTACACAAACACAACACACACACACACACACACACACACACACACATTCCAGAGACAGTTTGGGCTTCAGAGTAAGACCTCATCTCAAACAGAACAGAACAAACTCCTCTGCTCATTCAGCCAGCCAGTATTTATTGGGTGTCCAGCCAAAGCTCAGACACATGTTGGGGTGCTGATGGGAACCCCCACAATGACCACGGCAGAACATGTCACCCTCCTCTTTTCAAAATCTAGGCGTATAAGAGCTTAAACAAACTACTGAGCAGCAGTGGCTACACCTGCAAGAAGTTCTGGAAGCCACAGATCGGGGCAGGATGGGTTGTTAGGAGCAGCAAAGGGCCTCTAAGGACAAGATATGTTGTTGTCTGCAGATCAGCCAAGTGAAGCAGGGTCAAGAGGTTCTGGGCACATAAATCCAGGTCCAGGGGCACAGGGAGGGCCCGGGGCAGCTCCTACATCTAGAAAGGGATGTTGGGATCGCAAGAAGGGAAAATGGAGGGAGGTGGATGGGGTGGGTTGAGGCTGAGGTACATGGAAGTGGGATGGGGAGGAGGTTGAGGCTGTCCAAGTGCGCGCAGCAGTGAGGCAGGAGCTTTGGGCCGAGGTGCATCTATGGCCTCCTCTTCCTCCTCAGAGAGTGGTGTAGAAATACATGGCTATCAGCATCACAGGGAGCTGGGTGGGCAAATGAGAAGATTGGGTGCTCTAGCCCAAACACATGTCTCCCCCCACCCCCCACCAAGCCCACATCCACACCCCTGAACACCCACAGCTCCCTCCCCCACAGCCCACGGGTGTCCCATTTCTCACTGTCCACATCAAGATGGCGAAGCCAAACCACGATATGCCCCAAGTGTAGCTATCAATGGCATGGCCGATGTGCTCGAAGCAACCCTGGAGAGAGGGACAGCAGAGAGCGGCTTGTGAAAATGCAACTCGGGGCTGGTGGGTGATACAAAGTCACCATGTACCCTGGGAGACATAACTTTTCTTCCCTTTGCCTTGGTTTTCCCATCTTTGCAGTGGGAATTTTGGTCATGTCTGTCTTCTGGGATCCTTAGCCAGGAAAGTGCTGTTGACCACCCCACCCGACCCCGAGCCTCAGCCTGAGAGGCAGCAGGTGCCACTCTGCATTCTAATGTTCTGATGGCAGCAGTAGGGTTGGTTATGTTCAGCCTGGCTTTCTGTACTACCCATACACCCCATCTGCTTCTGATGAAAGATGAGCCAGAGCAGAGCCCAACACCAGGGCCACCTTCCTGGATCCTCTTCCAGCCACGAAGCAGCTGAAGCAAAGGTCCAGGACATGGGACCCTGTCAAGCCTGGAGCTAGCTCTGCCCTTTGTAGAACACAGACATGATTCTGGTTCTCTGAGCCCCAGTTTTACAATCTGCTAAGTCCTTGGTGACGGGGTGCCCTGGGACGTCTCCCCTCCAAGCCTGATCTAACAACCTGACTTGTAGTCACACGTACCACCACACACTGCTGTTATTATTTTTAATATTGCCCAGGCTGGCCTCAGACTGGCAGTGACCCCTCTGCAAGTAAGATTACAGATGTGCACCACCTCCAAGGGCTTTCAGCTGTTATTTTTTCGTTTCCATGGTACCTAGGATTGAAACCACGACCTCCCACGTGCCTAGAAAAGCCAATCTCACTAAGCCACGCCTTCAGCCCCCCCCCCCCCCCCGGGAATCTAGGAAGGTGCTCTAGCACTGAACCCTAAGCTTGGCTCCTTGCAGGCAAGAGCTTTCAAAGTTACTCAGACTGGTCATGAACTTATGGCCAAACTGCCTCAGCTTACTAAGTGGGCAAGATGACAACAGGCGTGCATGCAAGGCCCAGCTCCAGCAACTGATACCGTTCCTGTTGCTTCTCTCATTCCCATCCAACCAGGCCCAGACATCCGGTCTAAATCACTGAGTCTGTGCATTCTGTTGACCCAGACAAAGAGCTGGGAGGACCAGGGAGAAGGGAAAGAAAGAAAAGGCCAGAGAGCAGAGGCCGAAAGACAGAGGGACAGACAGGCAGTAGAAGGGGAAAAGGGAGGAAACAGAGGGCAAAGAGACACACCTTGGTAAACAGGTAGTCCATGTGGCCTACTCGGCAGCCATCTTCATTGATGGGGATAAAGTTCCCTGTCCGACGACAGCACAGTGGGGGCCACGGGAACACCACTTCCGGGGTGGCTGCCCGGAAGGCTGATGTGTAATTCACCCAGTCCATGGGGCCAGATGTACCACAACACTCTTGCTGGAGAAACAGCCAGGGTTTAGGCAGGGCTAGAGGTGAGGTTGTGCACCAGTAAGCTAATAGATTTGGCACAAACCATTGCTGATAACTGTGCCGACAAATTTGATTTCGGGGGAGGGAGGGCAAGCAGCTAAGAGCACCTGCTGCTCGTCAAGAGGATCCAAATTCATTTCCCAGGACCCATGTTGGATGGCTCACAACTACCTATAACTCTGTTGCAGAGAATTGGATGGTCTCTTCTGACCTCTGTGGGGATCCCCACACAAGGATGCATATACACGCAGACACTCATGCACATAACAATTTTTAAATCAAATTTTATAAAAGGCAGATTTACGGCATTTCTCAACCCACTGAGTGGTTTGTTGTAGTTTTTGAGACAGGGTTTCACTGTGTAACCCAGGCTGTTTTCAAACTGGTGGCTGCCTGCCTCAGTCTCCCAAGTGCTGGGATTTCAGCGGTGTACCACAATGCCCAGCTGAAATGGGTATTTTAGTAGAAGGCCTTAGCTTTAGGTAATAAAGGAGCTCCCCGTGTAATCCTAGCTACTCAGCAGGCTGAGACAGAGAGTCAGAGTCACAAGTTCAAGGACTGCCTGGGCTACATAGTGAATTGAAGGGTAGCCCAAATAACTCATGGTAAACCTATCTCAGACATTAAGAGAGAGAGAGAGAGAGAGAGAGAGAGAGAGAGAGAGAGACATACAGAGACAGACAGACAGAGACAGAGCAATGGGAAGTAGGGTAATGAAAAGTTAAGCAGTAGAGCCCCTGCCTAGAAGGTATGACATCCTGGATTCCATCCCTAGCAACACAAACAGCTTTGTTTGGGGAGGGGGGCGAAAAGAGAAGAATAGTAGGCTGAAGGGTAGCCTGGGCTGGCAGTAAAGTTTTTATGACTGTCATAATGGAGGAGAAACACCATCATTATTTCACTGCAGACAGCCCTGAAAGGGAAACTCCTTTTCTGGGCCTGTGGTCTCCAAAACTGTAGTGACCAAAGGCACTGCCACCCTACCTCAGTCCCCAGAGTGGAAATATTCATTCTGCCAGGTGAGTACACAGGGCCCAACCCACCTCAATCATGATCCGGTCCCAGAGGCGGGTTAGCTCCTGGCCCTGGTCAGTGTCTGCACTGTAGTAGGTCAACATTTGCTTGGTTATCAGGGATGGGTTGGACACCATCTGAGGAGGAAGGACAGAAGGGCAGAAGGCAGCTTGGTTAGGGATGGGGGCCTACCGGGCGTATGCTCTGCAACTCTAGGGACGCCCTCACCACCACCGTGACCACTCCCGGCATCATTCTGCCCCCGCCACCCCCTTCCCCACTCACATAGTCGCGGTGGGTGTAGGATGTGATGCAGGAGGCACACTCGAAGATGTAGACGATGAGCATCAGCAGCAGGTACTGTAGAGAGAGCAAAGGCAGCCCTTGGTGCAGAGGCAGGCTGTTATGCATAGGTGCCTTGGGCCCAAATAAAACTTTTTTTTTTTTTTTTTGAGACTATGTAGACCTCTCTGGTAGCCTGGAAATCACTACATGTAGACCAGTCTGGTTTTAAATGTACAGAAATTTGCACCCCTCCCACACCACCAAGAGATAAGCACTGAGCTGTATCATTACACACAGCCCCTGTTAGAACCTTAGTTCAGAGGGAGAGCGCTCCCCAGCATGTACAAGAGTCTGGGTTCAGTTCCCAGCAGTGTATGAAAGCATGCTAAACAAACAAACAAACAGAAAGAATGAGAGAGTGATTTTTGAAACTAGTGTGTGAGGTGGGAGATTGAAAACTCGACAATTGTCTGGTCAGTAGTGGTTCACACCTTTAATCCCAGCACTCAGGAGGCAAGGGTAGAAGATCCTGGAGTTAGAGGGCAGCCTGATCTATAGAGCAAGCTCCAGGACAGGAGCTACATAGGGGCTACATAGAGTGACCCTATCTCAAAAAAAATACCAAACAAACAAACAAACAAACAAAAAGGTAGTTAGATCGACTTTCAGGCTTTGATTAAATTACTATGACAGAAGTATATGATTGTGGGTGAGGGAGAAATGACAGAACCTAGAGGGTAGCTGGGCGTGGTGGGGCACAGTTTGAATCTCAGCACTTGAGGTGGAAGCTGTCGGATAACGAGAGTAGCATGAGATAAAAGGAGGAGGAGGAGGAAGGGAGTGGTGAGGAAGCCCTTCCGTTAATAGCTCCATCTTATACATAATAAAGCCCACGTTGTCTCCTTAACCTGCTCCCCTGTCCCCACCCTGTGCTGTTTGCTGACTGCCAGACACTGCTGCCCCCTTCTGGCCACAGGACCTTTGCTCATGCTGCTATGTCCACCAGAGACACTTCTCAAGCCCACGCGGGACTCTCTGCCCCCAACCTGCTTTTCTTGCCATCTGCTGGCTCTGGGTTTTCATCCATTTCCCCAGGCTCCCTTCACTACCCCAGTTGTTTTTTGTTTTTTGTTTTTTTTTTAAAAAGATTTATTTATTTATTATATGTAAGTACACTGTAGCTGTCTTCAGACACTCCAGAAGAGGGCAACAGATCTTGTTACGGATGGTTGTGAGCCACCATGTGGTTGCTGGGATTTGAACTCTGGACCTTCGGAAGAGCAGTCGGGTGCTCTTACCCACTGAGCCATCTCACCAGCCCCTTTTGTTTTGTTTTAAGTTGCGCTCAGTGTTCCTTGTTCAGTAAACATTTGTTGACTAAGTGATAATTCTGGGAGCCAAAGGTCCCACCACAGCAGAGTAAGCACTGAGCTGAAAGCATGGGACCCCTAGCGCTCGCCAACGCCTGGCAGAGGCAGTGGCCTCCTTTGGGCTTCGGGTTTATTTCTCTGCCTGGCAAATGGGCTTAAAAACCCAATTTCGTGGACTTCTGGGCAAATGGAAGGCTCATTGACTGTGTCAGGGATCGAATGTGGGGGCTTCCCGAGCCTGGCAGCTCAGTTCCAAGCTGAAGCACGGTGAGGCTCTGCCTCAAAACAAAACAAAAAGAGGATGATGGGCTTGTGCGTTGTGGTGGCGCACATTTATAATCCCAACCGGTGAGGCGCTGAGGCAGCTGGGGCTGCGTGGGGAGAAGACAAAGGGGGCGTGGCAGAAGAGATGGCTTAGTGAAAGCCCGGTGTTGCTTTTTCAGAGAAGCTGAGTTCAGCACCTGCGCCCCACCCCCGCCCCCCAATCAGGCTACTCATAGCCACCTGCAACTCCAGCTTCAGGGGATCCAACTCCCTCCGCTGGTTCCCATGGACACGGAGCAAGTGCACGCGCGTGCACGCACACAGACACACACACACACAGTCTCTCTCTCTCTCTCTCTCTCTCTCTCTCACACACACACACACACACACACAGAGTCTCACACACACACAGTCACACACACAGAGTCACACACACACAGAGTCACACACACACAGAGTCACACACACACAGAGTCTCACACACACACACACACACACACACACACACGTCACACACCAATAAAAACAATACAGTAAAGCTTAACCATGAGCAGGCATAGAGTCAAAAGCAGACAGGTTCAAGCATGGTCCCGGATGAGTGTAGGCACCTCTCTGAACCTCAGTTCCAATTGTCTGTTGAATAGTGTAGAGGCCGTGGCAGTGGTGGCATTTCATGAGAGGCCATGTAACATAAATGAACAAATCTGTGTAAACTGTTGAGCTCCTGGCTTGGGTTGCATGCTTGGTAAACGATAGCTGTGCCATTACATTTTTTGTTGTTAATGCTGCCACAACTCAGGACCGCAGACGTTGGAGACCAAATAATTGAGTTCAAATACATACTACATACATACATACATACATACACATTTACATATCTACACACATGTACATACACATATACATGTATATATGTATGCATATATGTATGTGTATATGTGCATATTTGTGTGTATATACATCTATGTGTATATATTGCTTTTAGGAGTCTCCTAGCAGCTGTGCTGAACATCCCTCTTCTCCTTGCACCCAGGCTCCTCTGTACAATGGGGGTGACAGCTGAAGCTAAGCCATGGTACCAGGGCATGGTGAATGAAGTGGTGTTTGCGGGGTCTTTAAGTGAGGGGCCATGAGTGAGTCACATTCCTGGCCCCGCTGTCACCCATGACTGATGACAAGTGCCACCTTCCCCTGTCCTGGGATCTCACCGTAAGTATCATGTACCGACGACGACAGAGCGCAGCTCCTACACCAAAGCTGGCCACGACGAAGAAGGAGAAGCCGCAGAAGATGGCAATCCAGGCGCCAGCGAAGACGTCATCCTTGCCCGAGACGCCCATCAGTGGGTACACGCGGTACTGGTCGGCTGTTACCCACACTGTCTCCGCAAACAGGGCCAGGCCTGACAGCTGGGCAGGGAAAGGTTAGCCCAGCAGTTGGGTTGTGAGAGTCTCCAGAATTCAGCCTTTCCTGGTCCACAACCTCCCATGCCCTTGGGGTAAACTGGGGCTTGGAAAGGAGGCCGACTCACATTTTTATGAACAGGGATGGGGTGGGCGGGGAAAAGCCAAGAAGGAAGAAGAGGTACAGGCAGAACCTCAGCCCCCATATCCTTGGGGCTGGTTGCTTCAACAACAGGAAGCTTGGAAAGCAGGGTGGGCACAGGGGAACTGCTGAGCTGGCCTGCCACGCTTGGCGGCGCTGTTCTCAGCAGTTTATGGGTGGGAGGAACCACATAACACTTTGACCAATTCTTTGGAAGGTCAGTTCAGCCTACAGGTGCACTGTCCTAGGCAAGGCCAGCGCCAGCTAACAGGGCTATTCTCAGCAGCACTGTGATAAGCGGGGTGGAGGCCACGTGGCAGAACCCCTGTGTGACTGTCAGATGCCTGGAATCGGTATTCTGTGGTCTTGTCTGGAGCAGCCTATAGGCAGTGTGAGCTACTGAAGGGCATACAGCAGGGTGAGCTACACGGGAACAAGAAAATGGGCTTATCTCTTCCTATTCACTTGTGTTTGCTTAAAGAACTATCAGGAAGACTGGGGGATGTCTCTCAGTTGGTAGAGACTGCTTCTCTAGCATGCAGAAAGCCCCATGCTCAATTCCCAGTCTTGTATGAACTGGGCCAGCTGGTGCACACCTGTGAGCCCAGCACTTGGAACGTAGAGGCAGGAGGATCTAAAATTCAAGGATATTCTTAGCAATATAGGGAGTTGGAGGTTAGATTAGACTACATGAGAGACCTTCTCTCAAAAATAACAAAAACAAGCCAGGTAGGGTGGGGCACACCTTTAGTTCCAGCATTCCAGAGGCAGAGGCAGATGGTCTCTGTGAGAGCCTGTTCTACAAAGCAAGTCCAGGACAGCCGGGGATGGTTACACTGAGAAACCCTGTCTCGAAAAACAAACAAACATCTGGGCAGTGGTGTCGCAGGTCTTTAATCCCAGCACTTGGGAGGCAGAGGCAGGTGGATTTCTGAGTTCGAGGCCAGTCTGGTCTATAGAATGAGTTCCAGGACAGCCAGGGCTACACAGAGAAACCCTGACTTGAAAAACAAAACAAAAACAAAACCAAAAAAAAAAAAAAAGGTTGTCATGGGGATAAAGGAATTACAAACTGTCCTCTGTAATGCCAGGCTTGATGGTACACACCTTTAATCCTAGCCCCTGGCAGGCAGAGCAGAGGTGGTGATCTGTATTTCAGCTACACAGAGAAACTCTGTCTTGAAAATCAGAGATGAGGGACTGGAGCACTGGCTGCTCTTGCAGAGATCCTGAGTTCAATTCCCAGCAACCACATGGTGGCTCACAACCATCTGTAATGGGATCCTATGCCCTCTTCTGGTGTGTCTGAAGAGAGCAACAGTGTACTCACATACATAAGATAAATAAATCTTAAAAAAAAAAAAAATCAGAGATGAGGAAAGAAGGGGAAAAAGAAGACAATTTCTCTGTGGACAAGCTTTGGTTGTTGTCTTGGGTTTTTGACGCCAGGGATCGCAGAGGTGATATTGATGGCCTCCAGTCCCATAACTAGCAGAGCTGGGCTATGAACCCAAGCCTGCCTGGCTCAGGGCAACACCCAAGCATCACATAGTTTTCCTCTTTTAAAAACCAACATCACAACATCAGTTGGACAGTGGGGGCGCACACTTTTAATCCTAGAACCCAGGGGGCAGAGGCAGAGGCAGGAGGATCTCTGAGTTCGAGGGCAACCTGGTCTACAGAGTGAGTTCCAGGACTTGACCCTTGACAGATTCTCTTGACACTAATTCCCAACTTTCCTCTCCTCTCCTCTCCTCTCCTCTCCTCTCCTCTCCTCTCCTCTCCTCTCCTCTCCTCTCCTCTCCTCTCCTCTCCTCTCCTCTCCTCTCCTCTCCTCTCCTCCCCTCCCCTCCCCTCCCCTCCCCTCCCTTCCCCTCCCCTCCCCTCCCCCTCTCCCTCCCTCTCTCCTCATCTCTCTAAACAGAATTTCACACACTATAGTCTAGATTGGCTTCAGACTCACAGCCATTATTCTCTGGCCTCAGCCTTCCAAAAGCTGCGATTGTGTGTGTGTGTGTGTGTGTGTGTGTGTGTGTGTACCACTCTTCTTGTCTCTCAAGCATTTCCCCTGAGTTGTGGATGAATCTACACGATCCACAAGGAGGATTCCCAGAGAAGAGGTTGCTCCCTCTGTGAGAACAGGTAGCTGGGACCCCCTTTAGGATCTCGGACTAGAGCCTGCAGCTCATAGACCTGGGATCTCAGCCCCACCTCAGGCCTGTGGCTGCCACCTCCCCACCACACTTCCCCGCTCCCATTATTCCGTGTCTCACCAGAATAATGATGTTGCCCACGACCAGCAGCCCCACCACCACAGGAGACCCCTTCTCTCCCTCTGTCGCTGCAGAAGCCATCTTCCTGCTGGGGACACAGAAGCAGGGCAGAAGTTAGGAGGGCAGGAGGCAGGGTCCACTTCAGACCCCAGGAGATGCTCATGGGCTGCAGAGCCCAGGCTGGTGCCCAAATGGCCAGAGTCCAACAGCTTAGCAGTGAGCCTAGCAGCCTACAGAAGAAGAAAAGCCTAGCAGCCTCTAACTGCAGGGCAGCTATTGCCCTCCCCAGCCCCTTGCCCTGTCAACTCCCAGAACGCCTGCTCACCTTCTCTACAGAAGCCTCTCTGGCCAGCCCCAGCTACAGCAGCTCCCTATATATGCCCAAACCCCTCCTTGAGCCAGTCTCAGAGGAGGAGGGGGCAGGAGTTCAGCAGACTGACCATGATAGATTTTTATGAGCTCCTTGACACTCAAGTGATTTACAGACCTGAAATTCAGGATTGTGCTCCTGACTGGCCACTGGGGCAAGGTGATATATGTACCCAGAACCTCTAATTCCCAGGCTGCAGCCATGCCAGAGGGGGGAGGGGGATGGGGGGGACAAGTTAGCCACTTGATCTGTCCTTTCCTTAGGTGCACGGTGGGCTTTCCTGAGAGCAGGGGTCAGATCTATGACAGATCCTTATGGGAATCCCACATTAGAAAACTGCTTTCTATAGCTTTGGAGGCAGAGAGAGGACCAGAGAGAGACCCCACCCACACACCCACACCCACACAGCAGAGGATCGTGGGGTGGGCTCAAGGCAGGGCTGTGGGAGGGAATTGAGGGCAAGGTGCAAGGCACGCTCAGAGGTGCTTGGTTATGGCTACAGTGGCAGAAGAGAATGGTGAGGGGTTTGAGATAGGTATGTATATATGAAAAAGGAGGAAGGAGTACGCTAGAAAAGGAAGGGGACATATGGTATGGGTGTGGTGGGACGGAAGGAGCTCCCCACCCCCCCGGGGACGGCCGCGTGGACACACACAAGCACACACACACACACAATCTGCAGGCTGAAGAATAGAAAGGATCTAAATTCAAGTCAGATACAGAAGTGCACGCCTGTAATTGTAATCCCGGTAGTGGGGAGCCGTAGGCAGGGAGGATTATGGGTTCGAGACCATCCTGAGCTATATAGGCAGAGAGGTGGGGTGAGGCAGTGGGAAGGGGAAACAAAAGAAAGCAAGCATATCTAGGCTTAATTCCTGCTGTCTCTCTCCTCTAGCAGCGTAATTAAGCGCGCACATCTGCACCGTCCAGGACAGGAAAAGCTTCAGAGGTGTGGTGAATGGGTAGAGCCCGAGGTCTCTCGGACAGCGCCCTCTGGTGGTCGCTTAAAGCAAGAGCCCGGCCCCAGAAATTCTCCAGGGGTTTTGCTAAATTTTCTCTCCCAGTGGTGGCTTTCCTATCTATTGCAGAAAGCGGCAAGAAAAAAAAAAAAAAAAAAAAGCACTTAAAATTTCCCTGTCAAATATCCAGGGATCCATCCCATAATCAGCTTCCAAACGCTGACACCATTGCATACACTAGCAAGATTTTGCTGAAAGGACCCAGATATAGCTGTCTCTTGTGAGACTATGCCGGGTCCTAGCAAACACAGAAGTGGATGCTCACAGTCAGCTATTGGATGGATCACAGGGCTCCCAATGGAGAAGCTAGAGAAAGTATCCAAGGAGTTAAAGGGATCTGCAACCCTATAGGGGGAACAACATGATGAACTAACCAGTACCCCGGAGCTCTTGACTCTAGCTGCATATGTATTGAAAGATGGCCTAGTCGGCCATCAGTGGAAAGAGAGGCCCATTGGACTTGCAAACTTTATATGCCCCAATATAGGGGAATGCCAGGGCCAAAAGAATGGGAATGGGTGGGTAGGGAGTTGGGGGGGGGAGTATGGGGGACTTTTGGGATAGCATTGGAAATGTAATTGAGGAAAATACATAATAAAAAAAAATTGTGAAAAAAAAATTTCCCTGCCAAGACAATGGGTTAGCTGAGCGTGTGAGATTAGGACAGGAGCATCTTGACCTCAGGATCATGTTCAGTTACGCTGCCTTGGTGTACGTCATCAATCCCGGCAGAGACAGCTCGAAGCCATCCTGGCATTCATGGTGAATTCCAAATCAGTCATAGCTACCCAGTGAGACCCAGCCCTGCAAACAAACCACCCGGCAGTCTTGGTAAGAAAGCACATGAGGTGTTTCCCAATGTAATTGGACATTATCAGCTTCCTTTAGATTTAAAATACCTGTTCTCTTCCCATTTACATCTATCTAAGGGCTTCCAAGAAAATCTAAGCAAAAGTTCATGGACAGAAATGAGTTTTAGCTAAAATAATTTGCTAAACAATTGGGCCTTGTGTTTATGTGTGTGTGTGTGTGTGTGTGTGTGTGTGTGCGCGCGCGCGCGCGTGTATAAATTTATTTTATTTTTGCAACAGTCTCTCTACACAGCCCAGGTTGTCCTAAAACTCACTCTGCAGACCAAGCTGGCCTAGAACTCACATGATGGGGGAGAACTGACTCCTGCAAATTGTCCTTTGAACTCTACCCTCAGGCTACGGCACATGCACCCTTATTGCATGCGTGTACTCACCACTATGAACACTAAATAAATGTAATAAAAAATACTAGAGAGCTGGGCCTGAGAGAAGGCTCAGCAGTTACGTGTATATACTGCTCTTGAAGAGACCTGAGTTTAGTTCCCACCCATATTGGGCAGCTCACAACTGCAAGTTAACTCCAGCTTCAGAGAATCTACCGCCCTCTTCTGGCCACCTCAGGGACATACAATCCCTCACACACACACAATTAAAAGTAAAATAAAATCTCTTGAAAAAACGAAAGAAAACGTCCAGGGCTGGACACACTGGTGTGTGGCAATTCCTTTGGGGGATGGTTTGCCATTCTGGCCTTGTCTCAGTCATGACTTTCAACCATTATGGTGATAAAGGGAGGGAACCTTGAGCAGAGACTTGCTGTTAGGCACCAAGAATTCCTTGCGTGCATTTTACAATGTTAGAAGTCCGGCTGGTTGCTGGTGTGTTTGTAAACCATCCTCCAGTTCCATAATGTAGCTGAGAAAGGGTTGTAAGTTTGAAGCCAGCCTGAGCTACAATGAAACCTTTATGAAACACTGAAGCTACAATGAAGAGAGGGAGAGGGGAGGGGAGGGAGAGAGAAAAATCTACCCTCTAACTCCAGTTCCAAAGGATCCAGGTCCTTCTGGCCCCTGAGAGCACCACACTCATGTGCACAGAGCTCCCTGCCACATACATACACATAAATAGAAATAAAGTCATCTTTAGCATCCTGTGATCCCAACATCTGGATCTCAGGGCAATTGTGGGCTACACGAGACCCTGTTGAGGAAAAAAGAAAAAACACAAAGGGGGAAGGGGAGGAGGAAGTGGATGGGACATTTGTCTGGAATTGCTCGGTACAGCTGACGCTGAGCTCAGCAACAGAGTGCTGGCCTGGCATGCATGAAGTCAAGGGTTCAAGTCCCAGTACTGCTCATTTTAACACACCAGAGACTTAAAGCTATTTTATGTGACCATCCACTCCACCGATTGCCATACAGGTGTCAAAGTTCACAAAATAAAAGTAGAAAACAAAGTAGAAAAGAAGAGACTGGAAAGACAGCTCAGTGGTTCTGAGTCCTGGCTGTTCTTCCAGAGGGCGCAGGGTTAGTTCCGTGTGTGTGCAGTGCTTGCAGAAGCTGGAAGAGGGCATCGGATATCTTGGGGTTGGAGTTATACCCGTTGTGAGCTGCCACACTGTACACATGCACATATGCCGGCAAAAGGCCCATAAAGCAGCCACACACTTGCTGTTCTTGCAGAGGACTGGGGTTTGGTTCCCTGAGCTCAAGCCCAACTCTCTTCTGGTCCCTTCAGGCACACTCACACAAGTGCACACACACACACACAAAATAATAAATCTTTACAAAGAAATCTACCCTTCATTTTAAAAACAAGAAAGATAACCACGGTGAGGCCCCTTCTGGGCCGGTACCCCCGCCTTCTTGTCCAGCTGTTAATACACACAATGTGAAACTTTTCCAGTGAGTTTTTATTAGTAGTTGCATCATGATTCAGGGTCCCAGGGTAGGGACCATCATATACTGAGGTCCCTCTTTTCTATCCGGGGAGAAAGACAAAGAACAGAGGAGAGGTGGGCGGAGCCAGGTCAGATCTTCCCAGGAAATGTGCCTTCAGCTATGCGGTCATCCCAGGCTGAGACCTGTAAGAGACAACTGGTGTAACTTCCCCTGCGCCAACACCACAGGGCGGACTTGTTTCCCCACTTTGCCCACCAATGCATGTGACCAACAGACGACCACAGGTGTCTCCTGTGACCACCACTGTCCCAGGGAATCAGGTGACCCAAAAAGACAAAGTCACTACACTATACGACTTGACAGCCCGTGGAAGAATAGGCAGGAAACCCCAGGGTCACCGGTAACTGTTCTTGCAGAGAACCTGGTTTGGCTCCCAGCACCCTTACAGCTGCATGTAATCTAGAGCCAAGTGACCTGACACCTCCTGCAGGTCTCCTTGGGTATCTGCATTCTCATGCACATACCCACAGATACCCACACAGTGTGTAACAGTGTGCGTGTGAGTGTTGGTTTTTCAAGATAGGGTTTCTCTCTTAGCCCTGGTTGTCCTGGAACTTGCTCTGTAGACCAGGCTGTCCTTGAACTCACAGAGATTCATCTGCCTCTGCCTCCTGAGTGCTGACTGCCACTGTCTGGCTACAACAGTATTTTTAAAGATTTACTTATTTGCTGGGCAATGGCAGTGTCTGTGTTTAATCCCAGCACAAAGCAGGCAGAGGCAGGTGGATCTTTGTGAGTTCAAGGCCAGCCTCACCTATAGGACAAACAGACAAACCCTGTTTTGAAAACCGTAATTAACACCGTATGTTGCCTGTCAGAACAGATAAACAAACCTGGGTGTGCTGGATAGTTTTATGTCAATTTGATACAAGTTAAAGTCATATGAGGGGAAAGGAACGTTAATTAAGAAAACGCATCCACAGCGGGTGTAGTGTTGTATGCCTTTGATCTCAGCACTCAAGAGACAAAGGTAGGAGGATCTCTTGAATTCTTGGCCAGTCTGGTTTGGACCAGCCAGAACTACACAGAAAAACCTTGTCTCAAAAAACAAACAAACAAAAAGAAAATGCCTCCATGAGATCTGGCTATAAGGCCATTTTCTTAATTAATGATTGCTGGGGAGGGGCCCAGCTCACTGTGTGTGAGGCTACCCCTGGCCTGATCATCCTGGGTTCTATAAGAAAGCAGGTTCAACAAGCCCAAGGAAAAAGCCAGCAAGCAGCACCCATCCACGGCCTCTGCATCAGCCCCTGCCTCCAGGTTCCTGCCCTGCTTGAGTTCCTGTCCTGACAATTTGCTTTTGGTCACAGTGTTTCATCACAGCAATAGTAAGCCTATCTAAGACACTAGGCATTTAACAGAAAATGAGGCTGGTCTATGATCTAGCACAAACCAGCTTGTGTAGTCCAGTACCAAAAGATGGCATACACAAGAGGGATCTCGGTGTTCATCACAGATGCTGATGAGAAGGCCCGAATCAAACTGTTAACATCCCCACGAGTTAATACCACTGGTGCGCCAACCTAGCTATGTGTGATCTCTGTTTTTATTACAATGGTGAATGTGTGTGTTGGTGTGTGAGAGAGAGGAGAGACAGAGAGGACACCTGAAGGAGCTGCTCTCTCCTCCTACCATGTGGGTCCTAGGGATCCAATTCAGGTCATCAGGCTTGGCAGCAAGCACCCTTATCCACTGAGCCCTTTCGCACTCTCACATTTATCAATGAGAGGTTGACTCGGCAGGTAAAAGCATGGACAATGGAGCCTGCAATCTTACCACAGGGACTAGACCAGCTTACACACCAGCAACACCCTGCAGAAAACCTACTGGCTGACCACATGCCAGCACGGAGCACTGTCACGTCTGCAGCCAGCTGTGGGACAATAGCACGTCTGTTCAGCTGCAGTGAGGACAGGAACAGGACGTACTTTCCCAAGGTCAGCTTTATCTACATCCCACACACTGACTTCATTGGCCATAGCTTTCTTGTAACTTCTCAGGCACTGGCTTTACCATTAAGGTTTTCTTGAGGGGGTGGAAGGGGTGGGGAGGGCGTCATTAAGACATGATCTCTCTACTTAGCTAGCCCTGGCTGTCCTGAAACTCACTTTGTAGACCGGGCTGGCCTCAAACGGAGATCCATTGTGTCTGCCTCCTAAGTGCTGGCAAGATCTGCGTCATTACCCCCAGCATAAGTTTATATTTATTTACTTTTATTTTTTTAATTAAGGGCTGGAGAGAGGGCTCCATATTAAAGTGTTGTTGCTCAGTCAATTCCCAGCACAGACATGGCCGCTGATAACAGTCTGTAACTCCATTTCCAGGGGATCTCCTGCCCTCTTCTGGTCTCTGAGGGCACTGCATCCACCTGGTTCACAGACATACAAACTGGCCAAACACCAAATACATAAAAATAAAGATAAATAAATTTTTCAAATGAGCATGTAGAGCATGCCAAAGGAGCTGGAAAGATGGCACAGTGGTTAGGAACACTTGCTGTTTGTGCAGAGGACCCAGGTTGGATTCCAGCACCAGAATGGTGGTCCATAACCAGTGGTAACTCCATTTCCATGCTATCCAATGCATTCTTTTGACCTTTCTGGACCAGGCATCCAGCTGGTGCATGTACATAATGCAGGCAAAACAGTCATAATCCAAAAATGAATTTTTAAAAATCTAAAAAATAAAACAAAAAACCCAGAGTCCCCAAAAACCAAACAGACAAAATCCACCAATCCAAAACATAGACAAAGAAGCCATAGGCATGGCAGAACTCTTGCAATCCCAGGACTTAGGAAGTAGAGACAAAAGCAAAGCAGTGGTGGTGCACGCCTTTAATCCCAGCACTTGGGAGGCAGAGGCAGGCAGACTTCTGAGTTCAAGACCAGCCTGGTCTACAAAGTGAGTTCCAGGACAGCCAGGGCTATACAGAGAAACCCTGTCTCAAACAAAACAAAACAACAACAACAAAAAAAGCAACCCAAAACAAAAAACCAACCAACCAACCAAAAAAACAAAAAGAAGGAAGTAGAGGCAAATGGTCAGAGGTCCAAGGTTAGCTTCAGCTATCAGGTGAGCTTAACACATGAGGCTCTGTCTCAAGACACTAACCCCAACAAAACCTAGGACAAGGCACAAGGACCATTTGACCTCTGGCAAATTACTCTTTACCTTAGTAGTGTAACTTCACAAAAACAAAACAGGGAAGAAATCATGGAAACAGAGGGAAGAACATGTCTTGCCATGTGTTTATTCCCCCACTGACGGAGCGCAGCTAAAGGGCATAGAGGATTTGCTGGGTTGGGTTTTTTTGTTTTTGTTTTCCCACGTTTCTCTGTGTAGCCCTGGCTGCCCTGGAACTCTTGTAGACGAGGCTGTCTTAGAACTCAGAGATCATTTGCATCTGCCTCCTAAGTGCTGGGATTAAAACTGCATCATCATGCTCAGTTGAGGATTTTTTTTTTAATTCTTTGATGATAAAGGCTACCCAATAACCAAGTAAAGAAAAACAACAACAAAAAAAAAAAACCAAAACTACTACCAGGTGTGTTAGCTTAAGAGGTAGGGGCTGGCAGACTATGGTGAATTCAGGGCCAGCCTGGGCTACCTAGTAAGTTTAGTGCTAGTTTGAGCCATTGCTAGACCTTGCTCAAAAAAAAAAAAAAAAGTAAAATACAGAGTGTAGGCCATATCTGTATAAAGTTGCAAACACAAACACACACTCACACACACAAAAGCAGCAGCAGCAGGAGCAGCATAGGTGAGGAAAGATAAGGAGGAAGAGGAAAAAGAGAGAGGAAGAAAAGGTCCTGTATCCAGTTACTTTAAAAAAATTTTACCAAAACAAAACAAAAAACAAAAAACCCCAAAAACAAAAAATAAAAACAAAACACCAAAAACAAAAGTTTTTTGTTTGTTTGTTTGTGTTAGGAAAACTAAACGTTTTCTATTAGGGAAAACAAAATGTGGCCGGACAAACTGATTCAAATGCTGAGTACAGGTACTGACCTTTGCCCTCACAAACACTTACACTAAGATTAAAAATACCTTAAACACACGCACACACACAGGTCTGGGAGATGGCTCAGCACTTAAGAACACTTGCTGCTCTTGTGCCTTGCAGAGGACTGGAGTTCCTTTTCCAGCATCGATGTCCAGTTGCTTATAAATGTCTATAAATGCAGCTCCATAGGGCCTGGCACCCTGTTGGCCACCTCAGGTGCCTGCATGCACCCCAACACACACATACATGTAATTGAAAGAATCCTAAAATAACAACAAGCCTACAGATGGGCAGGAGAGATGACTCTGCTAAGAGCAGAGTTCATTCCCAGAAGCAGGAGACTCACAACTGCCTGTGACTCCAGCCAGCTTCAAAGGCTCTATCTCCTCTGGCCTCTGTGGGCACCACACTCAAAAGTATACACCTCAACATGTAATCAATAAAATTTTTAAAAAACACAGTCAGGTGGTGGTGGCACACATTTTTAATTCCAACACTTGGGAGGCAGAGGCTGGTGGCTCTCTGAGTTCGAGGTCTACAGAGTGAGCTCCAGACAGCTAGGGATACACAGTGAAACCCTGTCTTAAAAAACAAAAACCAAAACAAAACAAAACAAAAAGCCAGCTGTGGTGGTGTATACCTTAATCCCAGCATTTGGAGGCAGAGGCACTGGGATCTGTTCTACAGAGTGAGCTCCAGGATAGCCAAGGCCACACAGAGAGACCCTGTCTTGAAAGCAAACAAACAACAAACCCAGAGGCTGGAGACATGGGGCAGGCTGGAAGTTCAGAGTTTAAGAGCACTTGCTGCTCTTGAGGGCCTGCATGCCTGTGGTGGCTCAGAACTCCAGTCTGGGAGATTCCGTGCCCTCTTCTGATCTCTGCAGGCACTAGGCCAGCAATGTGGTGTACAGATATACATGCAGACAAAACACCCACACACAAATAAGACAAAATAAAGTATAACTAAGGTGTCTTAAATATAGTCATCAAAAGAGGAACAAAATAAAAATGATTTAAAAACATGGCTTTAACATAGTTGCGGGGGAGGGGGGGGGAGAGCAAGACCAAATGGCAGCTGGAGGTGTGGCCCAGTAGGTAGACTGCTTGCCCAGCAGGCAGGGAGCATGGGTCCATCCCAGCACTGCTTCAGACACTGCGGTGTGGTGGCCTGCGCCTGTAGCCCCAGCTCTCAAGAGGCGGAGGTGGGATCTCAGGAGTTCAAGGTCATTCTTGAACAAAGACTCTGTCTGGCAAGCACCACCCCACAGGTCAAAGCAAATCACGGGGCGGAGTACCTAGTCTGAGGGGCTGGAGGGCAGACCCGCCATTGAAGCATACCCGTTGCCCTTCCTGAGGACCCAGACTATTCCTAGCATCCATGTGGTGGCCCACAACCATCTCTAACTCCAGTCCAGGCCCAAACCCTCTACTTACTGCCACAGGCACTAGCACAGACATGGCTGCTGTACAGTATCTCTCTTTCTTTCACACTCTCACTTTTTAAAAACATGATAGGGTTTTCAAGTAGCCCACCATGATCTGAGTGCTAGGGTTTCAGGTGTGCTACCACCACACCAAATTAAATAGCACATTTTGATTTTAAGACATGTGTTTGGGGGCTTTTTTTTTTTTCCCCCTCGGTGTTTTGAGACAGGGTTTCTCTGTATAGCACAGGCTGTCCTGGAACTAGCTCTGTAGACCAGGTTGGCCCCAAACTTAGAGAGATCTGCCTGCATCTGTCTCCCAAGAGTGCTGAGATTTAAAGCCGTGGGCCACTACTGCCCAGCCCAAGCCTGTGTTTCTTCAGTGCATGGGCAAGGAGGGTGGTCCTGGGCTAAGGGCCCTCACTGAGCAGGGATCAGTGACATTCCATGGCTGACCTCGCTTGACCCTTGGAGGTGAACTCTCACTAGCCATACTCGTCTCACCCGACCACCCAAGGGTCCCAACGGGAGGCACATACCCATGACACGGGACAGAGGGACTTGTACACACGCCGGTACCACTCACACACGGAGACATCACCCCCCTTGGCCGTCATTGCCTTCTCACAGCGGTGGAAGTCTGTGAAGAAAAGAGGTTCCGAATCAACCCTGGCTAAGCACATTTCAGAGGAAAATCCACAAATGCTTTTTGCTTTAAGATTAGTTATACATACAGAGGGAATGCAAACTTACAAGTACACCATATAGAGCTATATACACCTGACCCGGGGAGTTATATAGAACATTCTGGAGCTAGGAATGACAGCAAAGTATGAGGGGCATATATCAGAATTGTGGAAGTCCAGACAGGGCTAGGGAAGGTAGTCTTGAACATATCTGAGGAAGACAGGACAGGTACCAGCAGGGTTTTTAAATTCTTGTTAATGGTTAGTTGTTTTTTTTTTTTTTTTTTTTCTTTTTTGAGGGAAGGTCTCATGGACTCAAGTAAGGGCAGGGGCCCCAAATGTCTCTAGCAGGGAGAGAGGAAAGGGACTGTGTTTAAGACTGGGCACAAAGCAAGCCGAAAGCAGAGTACTGGCAATATTCATTTTTATCCATGGATTGTGACTATGTCTGAATCAACTTTTTTTGTTTTTTTTTAAGATTTATTTATTATTATATCCAAGTACACTGCAGCTGTCTTCAGATGCACCAGAAGAGGGCGTCAGACTCATTACGGGTGGTTGTGAGCCACCATGTGATTGCTGGGATTTGAACTCAGGACCTTCGGAAGAGCAGTCAGTGCTCTTACCTGCTGAGCCATCTCGCCAGCCCCTGAATCAACTGTTTACATGTTGTATTTACTTGTATGTTGTGTGTGTATGTGGCACACACATAAGATGCATATGTAATTCATATATACAATTATATTATATAATTATATATTATAAATATAATTATATTCTTCAAAAAATGTATTGTTGAGACCAAGGTTTATGACCTTGAGAGCTAGTTTGAGGGGTCGGGCCCTCCAGAGGGTATGTCTGGAGTGAGGGAAACCGGGCTGGAACGCACATGCCCCTGCTCCCCAACTTCCTTTCTGAGGTTGGAGGTGCATGGGAGACCCAGGCAGGCCCACTATGTACTCTGCTTACCCAGGTAGTTCTGCCAGCAGTTTTTAGTCTGGTTCTGGTTGGGGAAGCGGCTGTCAAAGGGGGCGGTTTTGTAGTTCTTGATTTTAGTCTTGATGTCTTCAGCCATCCTGACTCCTGGATGCAAACAGAGTGGGAATGTTGGCAACCATTCTGGAGGTGCTGGGTGTGGGGATGTCAGGCCAGAGCAGAATAACAGGCTGAATGTGAATAAACCCATCATCTCCCCCTTCTCCACAAACACAGAAAGATGAAGGGCAGGGGAAACCCATATATCTGAGTACAGAAGCCACAGTAGGGTTAGGCAGAGGTCTCCTTGGCAAAGCCAATCTTCATCCTTAAATTCCAGTGAACGCTCACTGTGTGCACAGCACATACTATGTGTACTCTATACATACCTACCCCATGGTCAGTCTAAAAGGTATTACTACCTCTGTTGTCTACACAAGGGACAGGGTGTCTAAATGACTTTCCAAGGTCACACAGCACCCAGTGATAATGCTTTATCCATCACCAGCAAAAACACTGCAAGGATTTTCTGGTGTCACCAGTTAGTTTTCTGGTGTCACACACTCTTCTGAGGTCCAATGAACTCAAACTTTGCTCAGAATATGCCTAAATGCATTGCAGGATTGCCTAAGATGACCCCCCCCCCCCCCCCGGCTCCAAAAAAAAAAAGCTCAAAGGACTTATCAAGAACAACTGGAGGTAACCATGACTGAAGATTTGTGACTCTTGTAACTGGCATGTGTCAGGTATCTGTGATTTTGACTGCTGACAATGGCCCATGCTACCAAATCTATTGACGTTGCTGCCTCCATTCCTAATGGAAGTAAATACTGCAATTCGATTAGAACCCCATGCAACGCCCCCCCCCCATCATTCAAATACTTTAGCTCCTTGAGTTTTATCGACTTCTCTCAGCTTTGATATGACTGAAGAGATGACACAGTTAATATCACCAGACCTGAGAGAAACTGTCTCTACTCTAGAGCATCTGGGGGACCTTGACACCACAGAGGTGCCAGTGTTAACTGAAGTAGTCCAAACCAGTGGGGTATTTGGGCAGGTTCATTGGAGGAGGCAAGGTGGGCACGGGGGATTTAAGACTCAGTGTCGGAAGTAATTTTGGACAATATTTCGAGTTTTGAGAGTTGATCAAAATGACGCTGAGGGGAAAAGACACGAGTCAAGACGACAGGCTTCGGCCTTGGAACGCGGGTGGCCACGCCTGTGAGCTCGCGACTAAAAGCTCCACAGTCCAATTTACTGGGTCCAAATCCGAATTGCCTTATAGCCACGGGTAAGGCGCTTCACACTCCAGCCCCAATGCTATCAAAGGGGACTTATAGGGCTGAAGGATGGAGTAATAGGGACTGCTTAGAAAGCGACCTAGCATCATAAAGAAAGGCGGCTATAATGGTTAGCTCCAGGACGCCGGACCCGGGGCCGCCGGAAGTTTCTGCTTGGCGTCAGGGAAGGCCCGGGGCGCTTCTCTGCAACGGACAAGGTTCCCCCAGGATCCCGACCCTTCACACTCACCTAAAGATTGTCCCGGAGTAGCGTTACTTCAATGTGACCCTTAGCAAAGACGCCAATGTCAGACGGGAAGCGGAATTCCGACTGGCCGGAAGCTGCGAGAGGAGGAGCCGAGCTGAGTCCTCCCGACTGCTAGAGTGGCCTCGGGAGGCGTGCCCAGAAACCGCTTCAGCCACGCCCACTTCCAAAGAGGCCGGACCTCCTATTAAGCTAAATTCCTGCTTATTATTGTTGCTGGGCCAATCGAGATTTTACTTTGCTCTTAATAAAAGGCACCTGACGTTCAATTATGGGTTATTGTCACCCTGCCTGTCCTTCCCAGAGGAAAAAGCAGAAGACTGTCTTCAGAGTGGGAATTGAAAAATGTCACAGATAATCTGTGTTTTGAAACAGGGCTTCGCTGTATATCTCAGACTGGCCTCGAACTTTTGATCACAGATTACGAGGTGTTAGGATAACAAGCGTTTACCCCTGTGCCTTGATTCGAAAGTTATTTATATTTATTTATTTGGGTTTTAGGGATAGAGAATCTTAGTTTGTGTTTTAGTGCAGTGAAGAGACAGCATGTCTACGGCAACTCTTTGTTTGTTTGTTTGTTTGTTTTTCGAGACAGGGTTTCTCTGTATAGCCCTGGCTGTCCTGGAACTCACTCTGTAGACCAGGCTGGCCTCGAACTCAGAAATCCGCCTGCCTCTGCCTACCGAGTGCTGGAATTAAAGGCGTGTGCCACCACGCCCGGCTTATGGCAACTCTTATAAAGGAAAACAATTAAGGGCTGGCTTACAGTTTCATGTTTCGTCCATTATCATCATAATTGGAAGCAATGTGGTGAATTGCTCTGATCCTTGAGGGTTGCTGTTTCAGCTGCTTTTCTGCATAACTGGAATCCAGAAGAACTAGGCTCCAATGGAAGTACTGGCAAAGCAAGTGCCTGTCCCTTCTTCCATTGTCCTTATATAGGCCTCCAGCAGAAGATATGGCCCAGAATAAAGGTGTGCTTCAAGACTGGGACCAAAAGCTTGAGTCATTCCTCATAGAGGTCTGGATCAAAAGCCTGTGTCTTCCAGCCTTAAGGTCCAGATTACAGGCATGTTGTCTTCCTGCCTCAAGTCTGAATTGCAGGTGCACCCTATGTTTCTGGGTTATAGTTCATTCTATATATAGTCAAGTTGATAATCAAGAGTAGCCATTCACATAGAGGTTCTCTGTGTAGCCCTGGAAACTCATCTATCTATCTATGGGTGTCCTAGAACTCACTCTGCAGGCCAGGCTGGCCTCGAATTTATATCTGCCTGCTTTTGCCTCCCCGAGTGCTGGGATTAAAGGCCTGAACTACCACTGACCAACATTCATATGTTGTGGAGTATCCACCAGAAAAGACTGCTCAGACCTGGGTTTAAGTTAATAGAAAGTTTTTATTAGGTCTCCAGTGATTACACTAGGTGTTTGAAATCTTGGTGTAGCACCAAGCCCTTTTTAGGGTAATTTTTACACACAAAACCTGTATTCTGAATTGACATAATTCAGTTCACAAGATAGCTAGCTGGACAGTGGTGGCACATGCCTTTAATGCCAGCATTTAGGAGGTAGAGGCAGGAGGATCTCTGAGTTTGAGGGCAACCTGGTTTACAGAATTAGTTCCAGGACAGCTAGGGCTACACAGAGAAACCCTGTTTTAAAAAAGGGGTGGGGGGCTGGTGAGATAGCTCAGTGGGTAAGAGCACTGACTGCTCTTCCTAAGGTCCTGAGTTCAAATCCCAACAACTACATGGTGGCTCACAACCACCCTAATGAGATCTGGCGCCCTCTTCTGGTATATCTAAAGTCAGCTACAGTGTACTTATGTATAATAATAAATAAATCTTTGGCCCGGAGCAAGCAGGGACTGAGTGAGCAGAATTGACAGAGTGAGCAGAGATCCTAAAAATTCAGTTCCCAGCAACCACATGAAGGCTCATAACCATCTGAACAGATACAGTGTATTCATATACATACAATAAATAAATAAATCTTTTTTTTTTTTAAGGCACTGCTGAAAAAAAAACAAAACACAAAAACCTTGCCTTCTTAGGTCCTAAGAGCTTTGTTAAAAGGTGAAAAATGAACTGGTCTCTCCTACAGTCTCATCCATCACTGTATCAGACACCACTGCCTGCTCGTTACTATTCTCAATCCCCAGAGATCACTGTTCACACATCCAGGCAGCCGCAAGACCTGTACTGATTGGAGGAAACTTTAGGAATTAAATGTTGGGTCTGATGGAAAGAGATCCATGGGGAAAGTGGTACAGTATCATTCTTTTTTTTTTTTCTTGTTTGGTTTTTCTTTTTTTTTTTTTTTTTTGGTTTTTCGAGACAGGGTTTCTCTGTATAGCCCTGGCTGCCCTGGAACTCACTTTGTAGACCAGGCTGGCCTCGAACTCAGAAATCCACCTGCCTCTGCCTCCCCAGTGCTGGGACTAAAGGCGTGTGCCCTTAAACTCAACAGGTTCTCTCTTTCTACCATCTAGGTCCCTGGGGTCAAATTTAGGTTGTCAGGCTCGAGGGCGTGTGTCTTTACAGGTTCTGCCATCTTGTTGACATCCACAGACTTCTTTGATCCAGTGTCAAGACCTAACTGGTACAGGAGCCTCCTTCATAGTCTCGCAGTCACCATTGTAATTACTTGTGGAGTTGTTTACATAAAACATCCATCCCTTTCAACAACATCTTCCTAAAATCTAGATCCTGTCTCTGCTTATATGCCACTGTGCCTTCCAAGTGCCTTGGAGAGACACCATTGCCTATGGATCCTTTGTAAAGTGACCCCTCTCCACCCATATGCATATTTCTGAACAGTACTGTAAGATTTTGCATGTTGCTGGGTAGTGGTGGCACATGCTTTTAATTCAAGCCCTCAGAAGGCAGAGGCAGGTGAATCTCTGAGCTGGAAGTCAGCTGATCTATAGGGAGATTTCTAGGACAGCAAGGGCTACAAAGAGAAACCATGCCTTGAAAACAAACAACCAACCCTGTACTGGCTGGTTTTGTGTGTCAACTTGAACAAGCTGGAGTTATCACAGAGAAAGGAGCTTCAGTTGAGGAAATGCCTCCATGAGATCCAGCTGTAAGGCAATTTCTCATTTAGTGATCAAGGATGAGAGAGCCTATTGTGGGTGGTGCTATCCCTGGGCTAGTAGTCTTGGGTTCTATAAGAAAGCAAGTTGTGTAAGCTAGGGGAAGCAAGCCAGTAAGTAACATCCCTCCATGACCTCTGCCTCAGCTCCTGCTTCCTGACCTGTTTGAGTTCCAGTCCTGACTTTCTTTAGGGATGAACAGCAATGTGGAAATGTAAGCTGAATAAACCCTTTACTCCCCAACTTGCTTATTGGTCATGATGTGCAAGAATAGAAACCCTGACTAAGCTGGGTGGCGCACGCCTTTAATCTCAGCACTTGGGAGGCAGAGGCAGGTAGATTTCTGAGTTCGAGGCCAGCCTGATCTACAAAGTGAGTTCCAGGCAGCCAGGACTATACAGAGAAACCCTGTCTCAAAAAAAACCAAAATCCAAAGACCAAAACAACAACAACAACAACAAAATGACAACAACAACAACAACAAGAAACCCTGACTAAGACAAACCCCAAAAACAAAACAAACAAAAGCAAAGATAGAGAATTTTCACTAAGTCACCTCCTAGATCTGCCTTGCTCACGCACTGTAGAAACAAGGACTTTGACTGGATAGTAGTGGCACATGCCTTTAAATCCCAGCACTCAGGTGGCAGATGAAGGCAGATCTCTGTGAGTTTGGGGCAGCCTGATCTAGAGAGTGAGCCAGCCAGGGCTACACAGAGAAAGCCTGTCTTGAAAAACAAAACAAAACAAAACAAAAACAAAACCCCACCACTACCATCACCAGAAACAAATCTCTTGGTCTTGTCTTCTGATAGAAACATTCTTTGCTTTCCTGACTTCTTCTCTCCACCCCAGTCCCAGACTTTCTTCCTCCTGGGCTACATAGTTTCCTCCTTTTGGGCTATCATAATCACCTGGGTTTTCTCCATCCCAGTCCTAAGGACTATGGGCTTGTCCTTTCTGATGGCAGTGAATGTAGGTTGTGCCTGTTGTGGTTAGTGATGTATCTTCAGCATCACACACAGGAGAGTTACACAGTAACAGCCCTCTGAGGGCTCCTGGAGTGGGTTAAGCTTCCTGTAGGCTTTTTGAAGGTCTGATTCTGTGCCTTCCAACTTGGAGTGCCCATGGTTGTTCTAAGTGTACATTAGGTCTAATTACTCAGATTTCTTCTACAACTAGAAGATACTCAGCAAAGCCTTTTTGAAGCTTGACTCTCTTCCCTCCCTCCCTCCCTCCCTCCCTCCCTCCCTCCCTCCCTCCCTCCTCTTTCTCTATTTTGTTTTGTTTTGAGACAGGGTTTATCTGTGTACCTGTGCTGTCCTGGAACTCACTCTGTGGACCAGGCTGGCTTTGAGCTCATAAAGATCGTTGTGCCTCTGCCGCCTCCTGAGTTCTTGGATCAAAGGCATTAGCCATTATGCCTGGCTGTGAGCCTCTTTTCTTCAAGAAGACAGAGCAGATAAACTTCTGAGATGGGGTTTTATAGCTGTAATAACACTCTTACTATAATAAAATGTTCAAGTTGGGCCACTTTATAAGGAGCATAGGTTTGTTTTTGGCTCGTGGTCTAGAGCAATAAGATCCCAGTTATAGAACTGTGGCTCCGAGCAGGGTCCAAATGATTATGTCATTTCACTACTTTATGGGTTGTTACATTATTTTATTTTATTTTATGTGGATTGGTGTTTTGTCTGTATGTATATCTGAAGCTGTCCCCCTAGACGTGCAGTTACAGAGAGTTGTGAGCTGCCTTGTGAGAACAGCATCCTCTGGAAGAACAGTCAGTGCTCTTAACCAAAGAGCTATTTCTCCAGTTCCATGGAGTTTTGTTTTGTTTAAATAAAAAAACAATATCTTGCTAGATAGCTCTGGCAGGTCTGGAGGCCCTAAATTTACAATCCTCCTGTCTCAGTCTCCCAAATGCTATGAAATTAGCGGCCTGAGTCACCACTCAGTGAAATGACCTTCTTGCTGGTCATCTTGAGATATCACATAGTATGAGACTGAAACACCCTTGTGTGTCTCTAGCTCTAGTTATAAAACATCAGAATGCAACCATGGGAACTTCTTCCTAATCATCTAATTATTTCCAAACAGGCCACCATCTCTGCCACAGATTCACTTTCTATGCTCTTAATATATTTAACATAAAACTTCAGGGATTAAACTCTTAGATAAATTTCAGAGGATAAACTATTGTCAGTTTTGGGGCTGGAGAGATGGCTTAGCACTTAAGAGCACTGGACCTCTTCCAGTGGTCCTGAGTTCAATTCCCTGCAACCACAATGGTGGCTCACAACCATCTGTAATGGGATTGATGCCCTCTACTGGTGTGTCTGAAAAGAGGGATGACAGTGACAGTGTAGTCACATGTATAAAATATACAAATCTTTAAAGAAGTCCAATTTCTTTAAAAAGTTCCTATACAGCTCTCGGTCTTAGCGCCATCTTCCTTGAGACTCCTGTGCCATGAGGGCGAAGTGGCGGAAGAAGAGAATGCACAGGCTGAAGCGCAAGAGAAGAAAGATGAGGCAGAGGTCCAAGTAAGCTAGCCCGTGCACCCACGACGCCTGCAGGAGCAGAAGTGAGGGATGCTGAGGGCCGGGACAAGCTATCGGACTGTGTGCTGCCATCAGTAATGAGTCTCAGTAGACCTGGAACGTCACCTCGCCTGGAGAAATGACCTCCTTTCTTACAACCAAAACAGTCCCTCTGCCCTGGACCCCCGGCACTCTGGACTAGCTCTGTTCTCTTGTGGCCAAGTGTAGCTCGTGTACAATAAACCCTCTTGCAGTCAGCTGAAGAATCAAAAAAAAAAAAAAAAGTTCCCATACAGTACTGGCACACAATAGACCCTACAGACTACCTTAAACTAACCAAGGTGAGAGGTGCAGTAGATGCAGAGAGAGCAAAGGCAGTGGGAAGTGGTGGGACCTAGATTCCTAAGGCAAGGAAGGGCTGGGGAAAACTGGCAGGGAGGGAGCAAGGGCTTTGTAGTTTACAGGTTTCCCATTGGAAGGGGGCGGGTCCGGTCCTCCCTCCTGGGTCCTCTTAGGACTAAGGACTAGTTTGTAGTTCTGGTAGGTCTGGAGCCCCTAATTTTACAATCCTCTTGCCTCAGCCTCCTGAATGCTGTGAAATTAGTGACCTGCATCATCACTCATAGTGAAATGGCCTTGATGGTCGTCTTGAAACTAAGGACTAAGGAGCTATGACAGACAGTCTAGGTAGGGACCACGGGAGGGAAACACTCGGTCAAAGATAGACAGGGGTCCGGATACCTCAGTCTGGGTGGAGCCTGAAATGTCAGGGTGCACATTTAAGCTCCCTTGACAGGTCGAGTAGGTATCAGTGAAAAAGAAACAGACACCAGACACGCAGGTTCGACAGGGTTGCTTTTGTTTTTTGTTTTATTGGCCTTCTGCACCTGGCAGATGCCCCATATCATCCTGATAGGCTAGGACAGGCACACGTCCCCCGAAGCGGTATGTGTACTTGCGCCCACCACTCTTGAGCACGATGTCGCGGCGGTAATAATAACGTAGACCTCGACTCAGTTTCTCATAATTCATTCCCGGCTTCCTCTTGCGCTCGCCCCACAGCCGGGCCACCTAGGACACAATCTTGAGGTCAGAGGGACCAGGGTCTTAGCTGCTATGGGCGGGGCGGGTCTCAGTCCTGATGGGCGTGGGGGGTTGTGAGTGGGTGGGGGCGGGGCTGAGAACTAGGTAAGTTGGGCTTGCCCGGCAAGGGGAGCTGTCTCACCTCTTTGGGGTCGCACAGCTGGAACTCGCGGCTATTGCCCGTCCAGCGGATGCAGCTGCTGCGCGCCCCGTCGTGGAGCAGCTCCAGGAGGAATTGCCACAGCTGAATGGGACCTGAGAGAGAGAGAGAGGGGGGGGGGGCATGTGAACGCCAGGTTTCTCAGACCCAAAACACTGCTGCGACGAACCTAAGAGTCGGGGAGCCTTCACTTTGAAGGCCAAAAGGTTCAAAAGGTTCAGGTTCTCCCAATTTAGGACCCAGGAGTCCAGCTCTGTTCCTCCTCGGGAGTCTGTGAGTTTGGATCCCTCCATAGTAGAGACCCAAGAGCCAGTTTCAGGAACTCCTGGCAGCCTGAGCCACATCTAGGAGATTCAGGAGTTTAGCCTCCCCACCTCGAAGACCCAGGAGTCCGAACGCTCTTCTTTCCTCTCACATAACCTAGGGGCCTTTTTTGTTGGTCCCTAGAAAGTCAGTTCCATCCTCTCACCCGTTCCCTCTTCTGCTTTCTGATACAGAACCCCTGTCCTCTAGCTGCCAGTTTCCCGGATCCCGCCTCTTTTAGTTACCCAGACCCCACCCACAAGGTACCCAGGCCCAGTCCTAATCCGTTTTGCTTTACCTCTTCTGCAGTTTGCAGTCTCTTACCTCGGTGGTTAGTTTTGGAGTAGCGAGTCAATGTGGCTCTATCAGACTGCTTGTTCGATTTGGAGGGCGTGGTGAATGCTGGACTCTGGTGCCCCTCGAAAGGGATGCTGCAGTCCTGCAGCCCAGTATTCCACGTGGTGGTGTAGTCCGAACCGGCAGACCCGCCCCATGACATTTTATAGTCCTCATGCACTTCCCCGCCCAGGCCATTGTCCCAGTAGGTGGCGCCACTGGGGCCCACAGAACAGTCCCAGCTGGTAGTGCTCCAGGCAGCCGGAGGGTGCGACCACGAGGGGACCCCTCCTGCCGAGGTGGCAGGATTCTGACCGGTCGCCCCTTCAAAGCCGACGAAGGGGGAGGGGCTCGTGCCAGTGGGGGCAGGTCCTGGCGTCTGTGAAGCACAGCTCCACGGGTCCGAGGTGTTGCACCCCAGGTCTGTCCAGTCTCGCGACCACGGAAGGGGGTGAGCAACGGGCTCTGCGAGGAAGACAGACCTTAAACAAGGGAAGCCCAGGAGTCTTGGTCTCCCGCACCCTTCGGAGTTTTAGGGGAGTTTTGGCGCCTCATATGGCCTTGAGGATTTAGCTGTCCCCAGTCTTAGTCCTGGTCCTCTGTATACTAGGGGGTCTGAACTCAGCTCTAGTGTGTCAGGACCCTAGCTCCTCTCTTTCCATCTCCATTTCTACCACTCACCTGCCTGGAAAGGTACTTCTTCGTGAGGTAAAGCGGGGTTCCAGTCCAGCTCTGGGAACCCTATGTTGGACAAGAGAGCTGAGTTTAGGAAAGATGTGGGCAATGACTTAGGGACCTCGGCCATCCACTCACGCTTCCTTCAATCTCGATTCCAAACATGTTACTTCCTTCCCGCTCAGCACCCTCGCTCCTTCTAAAAAGCCCAGAATCTCCCATCCCCCTCCCCCGCCCCCAGCACACAGGGGGTCAAGCCCAGCAACCACCTTTCCAGCAGCCTTCTATGTTCATTGGTGTGATTGGTGTGTCCTCTTGTAGGGCCACTTCAGGGAAATAGAAACCAAATTCCGCTCCTTCTGCAGGCAACAAGGATGTTAAGTCCCGGTTAGGGGTCAAGGGGCCCCGCATCTTTGGAGCCTTGCATACACTTTGTCCCAAAACACAGCAGCTTACCCAGTCCTGTCAGCTTGTCCCCAGGAGGCACTTCCTGCAGTGACGCCTCATCCCAGTTCCACAGGTCCATGGACGCTTGTTCTGACGGTTCTGGTTGAGAGAGGAAAGTTCCAAGGGTAATGGACAAGCTGGTGACATTTAGGGACCCAAGAATCTGATTGCAACCCTTGTTTCCCTCAGACCCAGAGGAGACTTCTGCAACCTCCTTCCCCAGGAAAAGGAATATTGGTTTCCAGTTCCTTCACCCTCTCTTAGACGCTTAAATCCAGGTTCCCTACATCTTGGTGTTCCCAGGTCCTTCCTAGTTCAAACACCCAGGCATTCAGTCCCCAGTTCGTGGCTCACCTCTGGCAGGTTCCTTCTCTCCTAGCCAGGGGGGTTTCAGCCCCATTTCATACCATGCACCCTTCCCGGGGGGCCTGATAGGGGAGGGGGAATTTTCCGAGACGTCAGAGCTGGGGGTCGCAGCCTGGGTCAAGTTGCAGGGATGGGGGCGTGGTCAAGCTGCACCCCCTGCTTTAGGATGCGCACGGGTCCCTGGAACGGTCCCTTTTCGGGGACGAATTGGGCTTGGAAAAGAACTTGGGGAACAGGGGCAGGGCAGGAATTGGGGTGCTGAGGTCTAAGGGATGCTTACGGGGTAGTGGGGATGGGGTGATGGGCTTGGACAGGTTCCCCGTCTTGAGGATTTGGTGGTGAGACATGAAAAGTGGTGGGGGAGGAGGGTCTGGGGTCAGCTGGGCAGCTCTGGGCTTATCTGCAACAGGAAGAGGGATTTCCGGCCAGATGCCCCCTTTCCCTAGCATCAGCCTACGTCACAATCGGCAGGGTGACAGACAGCAGATCGGGGTGGGGTGGAGGAGAATCCAACCCCGAATCCCTTACCAGGCACAGGGAGGGTGTCCTGGAGCTACTACCGAATAATGGCAACCATAATCAAAATAACATCATTATAGACGACAATAATAGTAACCACTGACGTTAAATGAGGGTCTTATGGGTCCGAGAAGTCGTGACAACGGGCCTTCATTTAACCTTCTTAAGGGGGAAGTGTTTTAAGGGGGGAATTTATGAAGGGGGAAATTGAGGCATGTTTTCTCCCATTTCTTTTTCTGTCTGGGCTTTCTGGGCTATAGCAGTCCCAAACAACTGGAGAATTTCGAGTATGAACTGAATGTGAGTTATTGCATGGAATAATTTTTATGTGTGCAGTGATAGGTTAGAAAATGGAGTCATTTAGAAATGAAGAGTTTTGTTTGAAGCTTACTTCAACTGATTCAGAAAAGAATCACATGCACAATGTGCAAAAGTATGCAAACAATATTTGGGACACAGCGACACCAGAAAGTATTTAACTTGTTAAACTAAAACTTAGTAACTAGGCATCCTGTTATTTTGGTTCTTTGTTTTGTTTTAATTTGCTAAGTCTTGTTGAACCTTGGCTTCAGTAACTTGGCCTCAGACAATGCTGTGCTCATTTTTCTAAGTACTTGCTTAGTAGATATTAATAAGTAAATATTAATATGAAAATATTTGAGGCCATTTTAATACTTAATTTTTATTTATTTATTTATTTATTTATTTATTTATTTATTTATTTATTATATGTAAATACACCGAAGCTGTCTTCAGACACTCCAGAAGAGGGAGTCAGATCTCGTTATGGATGGTTGTGAGCCACCATGTGGTTGCTGGGATTTGAACTCCGGACCTTCAGATGAGCAGTCGGGTGCTCTTACCCACTGAGCCATCTCACCAGCCCTAATACTTAATTTTAATACTAAAATTTTACTTACTGGCTGGACAGTGCTAGCATACACCTTTAATCCCAGTAACTGGGAGGCAGAGGTAGGTGGATCTCTGAGTTAGAGGTCAACACAGAGTGAGTTCCAGGACAACCAGGGCTATAAAGAGGAAACCTGTCTCAAACAAAACAAAACAAAACAAAACAAAACCCCAGAATCACACCAATCCAACAAAAAATACTTATTATAAATGAGTACATACTCAATATTAAAAGCATTTTTATTTCCAGACATGGCAGTGTATGCCTTTAACTCCAGCACTAAGAAGGCAGATCTCTGGAATTTCAATGCCAGTCTGGTCTACATAGTAAGTTCCAGGCTAGCAGGGTTTACAAAGTGAGACCCTATTTAAAGGTAATAAATACAAGTATTTTTCTTTAATTTGTTTTGGCAAGTGCTCTACCATTTCGCTATACCACTACCCTTAACTTTACTATTGTTGTTGTGTGTGTGCCAGGATGTGCATGTAGAAGTCAGAAAACAACTTTGTGCAGGCCGTTCTCTCCTTCTACCTTCACATGCGGATTGAACCCAGGTCTTCAGACTTGTGTGGAAAGCACCTTTAGCCATGGAGCCCACCTTCCCACCAAGCCTTCTCTCTCTCTCTCTCTCTCTCTCTCTCTCTCTTTCCTTTTTTTCAGAACAGGGTTTCACTATGTTGCCCCAGCTGGCCTCAAACTCACAGACATTTGCTTCCATCTGCCTCCTGAGTGCTAGGATTAAAGGCATGTGCCACCTTGCCTGGTATTGGTTTGTAGTGTGTGTGTGTGTGTGTGTGTGTGTGTGTGTGTGTACACTGTTAGAGGTCAAAGGACACACTGTGAGGGTTAGCACTCTTCTCCCACCACATGGATTCTAGGGATCAAACTCGGGTCAATGGGATTGCCCACCATGTGTGGCTACCCACTGAACCACCTCACTCATCTAAACCCTTGATTTTTAGAGAGAGAGTGTTTGATTATGCAGCCCAGGCTGGCCTCAGATGGAACTGTTAATCCTCCTTCCTCCTCTTCCTAGATTCTGGGATTAGAAGCATGTACCATGATGCCTAGCAAAAATTTTAAAAGAAAAGATTTCTGAGTGTTGTCGGTCTGCATGTCTGTGCAGCATGTGCATGCCTGGTGCCTGTGGAAATCAGGTGGCATTGGACCCTCTGGAAATGGAATTGTGGAAGGTTGTGAGCTACCCTAGGGGCACTGAGAACCAAACCCAGGTCCTCTGCAGAGCAGCAAGTGCTCTGAAGCACCGAGCCATCGCTTGATGGCTGCCCCAAATCTTTTTAATAGCCTACAGAACTGGCACAGAACCCTCATTCTTTAGTATTTGGGTGAGAGACACACCCAATGGCACTTCCATTCTGCAGAGAAACAGAACCCCCAGGGAACAGTCTCTTGGGCCTATGCTTGGATCCAGAGTTGAGTGAGCCATGAACTGCTGGGGAGATCACTGGTTCTCTCCAGCCCCCAATTCATTCATCCTCCAGGCCCGAAGGGTCCTGTTGGTCTTCTTGCCCCAGGCTTCCTTTCCCTGAGGCTGGCCTCTCCTGTCTCCTGCTTCCCTGAGGTCCCTAGCCCTGGATCTGTTTCACTCCTGGGACATAGTGTCCTCCATCTCTCTGTACCTTGTACTTTTTTAGTTCCTACTCTGCCTAGCCTCCCCCATCCATATATCTCTGCTTGTTGAAACCTCTGTCCTTTGCTCTTTGACAATTCCTTTTCCTGGGTCACCTTTCCATCTCCTCCCTTACTCTTTTAGTTGCAGGGAAGAAAGGGGATTTAGGGTAGGAAGAGCTGGCCACGGGGAGAAGGGAGCCTAAGGGTTTGGGGGTTGAGTAGTCCACTCCAGGTGGCAGGGGGCTAAAGGGCATTTCCTGCCGGGGAGGGAGGCCCTCACCCCTGTGGCCAGACTGGAAAATGTGACGTCGTCAGGGAGGGAGTTGTAAAGAGTGTGGGGAGACAGGAACAGAAGAAATTTGACACCTCTCCAAAGTAATGTCCCTGGAGAGCCTTGGCATTGCCTCTCCACTCTCAAGCCCCAATCTCCCTTAATTTGTTCCCTAATCTAGGCTTCTGATGGCTGTGCCTCTGGCAGACCTCCACATCTTCTTCTTACACTCCAGCCCGGTACCTCTGCTTTTTCTAGCTTGGGCATGCCCAGCATCTATAAAGTGCTGGGTTCTGGGCATTTCCTTCTAGATCTTTTTCTTACTTCCTTTTCTTTCTTTCTCCCCATCTCCCCCTTTTTCTTCTTGAGACATGGTCTCATTTTGTAGCCCTAGCTGTCCTATAACTTCCTAAGTAGACCAGGCTGGTCTCAAACTCAGAGAGATCTTGTTGCCTCTGCCTCCCAGTGCTGGGTCTTAATTCTGTGGAACCCTTCCCAGTTCCCCTTCCCCATTCATACAGGAATTCCTCAGCTCAGGAATTTCCCTTTGCAGGCTTTTGAGAGGGTCTTGCTATGAAGTGCAGACTGGCCTTGAACTCATGGTGATCTTCCTGCCTCAGTTTTCCAAGTGCTGGGCCTGTCCTCATGCATCACCAACTCGGGCTTCAAGCTTGAAGCTATGTATAGACCCCAAAGGCACAGATAGCTAGTAGGTTTGGAGAGGGGAGAGAAATGGAAACCCAGAGCCTACAAGAGATGCTGAATAGGGCTCACCAGAGACTGTACACACCGCAAGTCCACAAGGTGATCAAGATAGGGTGAAGATAGTCTCTGAGCCACAGTGGGATCCCAGCACTTGGGAGACTGGGGTGGGAATGCAAGCTTACCCCCAGCTGGGACTACAGAGCTAGTTCATACCAGATTCCTTTAGGATGTCTCCATCCTAAGGTCAGTCCCTGGGCTTCCCAGTCCTCCATGTCTGGGTTGGGGTCCATGGAGACATCATTTCATGAGCTCTAGGAGCTGATGGTAATCAGTGTCCTCAGCACTGCCCAGATCCTGGAACAGATGGAAGTCTACCAATGGTGGCTGTGCGTTCTAGGAGGGCAGTGCCAAGAGCACAGGCTGGAGTCAGAACACAGACCCAAGCTAGGCTTGCTTTTGACCTTTTAAAGTCCCTCTTCCTCAGATGGAATGGGCCAACACTTGGCACGCACATGAGAATTTAGGAGGCTAGAGGCCGAGGGTAAGGCTCTGATGGTAGGTGTCTACCTAGTATACACAAAGCCCTAAATTCAATTCCCAGTACCCCATACACTTGTCTGTGGTAGTGCACACATATAATCCTAGAGAGCAGACTCTCCCCTTTAAAACAAGTTCTTGTTATGTAGCCCAGGAGGCCTCAAATGCTTGCTCCTGGAGTTTGGTGTAAACCACATCCATGTTTGAGGGCAGCCAGGAACATCAGAGATCCCATCAGAGGGAGCCGGTGAGTGACTCAGTGGGCAAAGACACTTCTTGCTACCAAGTCTAATGACCAATCTGATCCCTAAAGCCCACATGGTGGAAGGAGAGGGAGAGCGCGTGCGCACGCACGCACGCACACACACACACATGACATAATAGCCACAGACCAGACGCTCAACATTGTTCATCTGAATGTTTGCTAGGTGAACTTTCAAAGTTCTCAGTTCTCAAGTGGGGTGAGCCAGGCCCTGTTGGCCAACAGTTTCTTAGTCCAGTCAGGGATGGAAATGAAGGTAATTTATTGAAACTGGTTTTGGGACAGGCAAGTGGACAACTGTTGAAAGGAGCTAGCGCACGGCCAGGTGGGAGCGGGTGCCTAGCCACAGATCCTATCTGAGGCCCAACTTTTTCTTTTCCTTCTGCTTCTTACGGACCACATCCAGGTTCCGGTCCTTCCACATGCTTTTGCGAAGCTTGATGGGGCGTGAGCCCACGTACTTTCCTGTGGGAATGGAGGGTTCCAGGTCAGACTTGGGAGGTTAGGCTTCTACCACACCCACCCTCCCCGGGAGAGGGCTCACTCACCATTCATCTCTCGCATGGCGCGCACATAGTCACTGGGGTCTTTGAAGCTGACAAAGCCATAGCCCTTGGTTTTGCCTGTGCGCTTGTCACGGATCACCTTAGCCTTAAGGAAGGATGGGAAACGGCTGAAGGCTCGTGCCAAGATGTCATCGTTCACCTCATTGCCCAGATCCCCGCAGAAGATCCGGAAGTCATCTGGGATGAGAGAGAAGAGGTCAGGTCAGCACATCCCAGGTGCTCCTCCATCCCCAGAACCTTCAGTTAATAACTGCCAGTATCCATCAGTATCCATGTAGTGCTGAACCTCGAGTCAGGCAGTCTTACAGGGAAGCCTCTGGGACTCTAGGCCTTCCCCACAGAGGTAGAGGAATCAAGCTACTGCCTGAACTTACATCAAGCAGAGCTGGGAGTTCAGGCATCTGGTTGCAGAGTCTATTTTCTCTTTGAAATAGGTTGTTATGTAGTAGCTCAGCCTGGCCTCAAACTCAATCTTTCTGCCTCAGCCTCCATGCTGGAAGTACAGGTGTGAACACACCCAGAGTCTACACCTTTAACCTCCAACAGCACAGCCGTCCCTCACCTACAGTGGTTACTTCTTTTTACAATGAAGTCTCAACTCTGTCTTAGCTTTAGTCTGTCCTTGGTCCTTTGAGCCTCTAGCACTCACCAGCCTCCTGAGACACCTCATTCTTCCTTATCTGGGCCACCTCTGAAAGTCTGAAAGTCTGTTTTAACTCCACGTTGACATGAGAGCACAAACACATTGCCTGCCCCTTCTCCAAGGAGACCTCTGTCACCACTCTTGGGTTTATCCTCAGGGCCTGCGCCTCTAGAAGGCATGCTCTTGAATTACTGTCTTCCTCCACAGAAATAGAGATGTGAGACTTGAATGATCAAGTAAACTGCACCAGGCTACAGCCCTGTCCCAGGAAGGAGGCAGCAGCTGAGGGCTGGAGTGAAAAAGGCAGTTTGCTTTGTCCTCAGCTATGGCTGGGGCTGCTTCATGGCTTCCAAGGTGATTAAAGATACTCTTTGAGAGTGAAATAGGCTAACCCAGGAGGAAATAACCTGATAACCTATTGTGAGATTTTTCTAGCAAGGCCATTGACCTAGCAACTTAGAAAACATATAAGATATAAGTCAGGCATGCTGGCAAAACCATCTTCATAAGAAAATGGCTGCAGAGGTGCATCCTGAAGCCAAGTGTCCACAAGCTGACCTCTCAGCTTAAAACTTTTATTTTTTGGAAGGTGGAGGGAAGGGTCTCACTATGTACCCTGGCTGGTCTTCAACATGCAGAGATGCACCTGCGTGTGCCCCCTGGCCAGCCCAGCTAACACATCTTTGTGGGCAGGTACTCGTCTCACTCTTACAGGAAGCACGCTTCCTGTTGAGGGTCCTAGCAAGGTCTGGAGGGGCATTCAAGGAAGCAGAGGTGCCACCAGAATATCCCCTGTCCTCCTGGCTTTATGTCTACGAACCTGGGCCAGCATGCAGGATGCTGGCTGGAATATAGACACCCTCTCTGCCCTTCTGCATGAATGGTTACTCATTTATTCTGGGTTTAGGATTTATCTAGCTTCTTTTTTTGGTTTGTTTTTTTTTTTTTTTTTTTTTTTTGGTTTTTCGAGACAGGGTTTCTCTGTGTAGCCTTGGCTGTCCTGGAACTCACTCTGTAGACCAGGCTGGCCTCAAACTCAGAAATCCGCCTGCCTCTGCCTCCCGAGCGCTGGGATTAAAGGCGTGTGCCACCACGCCCGGCTTGGTTTGGTTTTTTTGAGACAGGGTTTCTCTGTAAAGCCCTGGCTGTCCTGGAACTTACTTCATAGACCAGGCTGGTCTCAAACTCAGAAATCCGCCTGCCTCTCTGCCTCCCCTGTGCTGGGATTAAAGGCCTGGACCACCACACCTAACTGCTTCTTTTTTAAAAGAAAAAGTAACTTTTTTTTGAGACAAAGTCTCATGATGTAGCCCCTGGTTGACCTGGAAGTTGCTACTGTAAACTAGGCTGGCCTCAAACTCATAGGCATCTGGCTATGTAGCCCTGACTGGCCTCGAACCCCCAACATCTGCCTGCCTCTCAAGTGTGTCATCATACCTGGCCTAAAGTTTTTATTTCTTAAGTACTGTGTATGTGTCTGTGTGGGGAAGGTGCACATGTGAGCGCTGCTGTTCCTGGGGTCTACAGTCTCAGGTCCCCTGGAGCTGGAGTTACAGGTAGTTCTGAGGAGCTTCATGTAGGAACTAAACTGAGGTAGTAAGCACTCTTTCACTACTGAAGCATTTCTCTACTGTCAGCTTGTTCAATTTTTTTTCTGCACTATTGGGAGATGGAACTCAGGGGCTCACATATGCTAGGCAAGTGCTCCACCACTGAGCTACATGCCCAGGCTCTGTAGGCCAGTGTGATCAGAACAAAGAAAAAGAGCAGAAGCTGGGTCTAAGTAAAGAACACTTGTATGTAGTTCCAGCATTTGGGAGGCTGACATAAGAGGATGATAAGCTCACGACTAGCCTGGCTACATAGAGAGCTTGTAACTACATCAATTATAATTGTTTTCCTAGCTGCTCTAATAGTATCATGAGAGAATGTCTTCCTTAGGTGTGAATTCTGAGGTATTTAAAAACAAAGTAGTAGGCTAGGGATGCTAAGCAGGTGGTACAGCTCACCGTACCCCTGGGTTCAATTTGGCACCGCATAAACTCAAGAGTGGTGGTACATGCCAGACTCACATGCAAAGGCAGAAGGGGCAGAAGTTCAACACCTTACTTGGCTAGATAATGAGTCTGAGGTCCATCTGACCCCATGAGACCCCACCCCACAAAACAACAAAAATAATTTCAATTCTTATTTCAAACAAAGGGATGACTTTGTGAAGGCAGGATTCTATGGATACCTAGCATGCACATGTGTGTGTGTGTGTGTGTGTGTGTGTGTGTGCGCGCGCATACGGGTTGGGGGATACGGGAAACCTAAACACACAGTAATAAAGCAAATACATCGCAATGTTAACTGCGGAATCTAGGCAGCAGTAGGTCATTCACTGTAGCACTGTGCACTTTCAAGTTTTCATATAAAGTTGAAACAAAATCCTTTTGCCCTTCAGCAGGCCTGGTTCCCCACAAGTAAGGGTCTGAAAGCCCTCGTTAACAATCAGCCATGGCGGCTCACACCTGTAATTCCATCCCTCACAAGGCTAAGCCAAAAGGATTGAAAGTTAAGGCCAGCCTGGGATACAGAGAGACATCACCAAAGCCCTAAAGATCAATTATGCCCACCACTTCCCAACATGGTGAGGAGAGTCCTGCCCTCCAGGCACTGCGGAGTCCCCCTGCTTCCTTTTCCATGTTGGTGGCCCTGAAAACTGAGTGCAGCCTGTTCTTGGATGGGTAATATCCAGCCTCTTGCTCTGGCCACTCACCGGCATCCCACTCCAGCAGGCTGGGGTCCTCCCAGCTGCTCCCCGCTGCTGTGCGAATGCAGCGTTTCAGTTTCTCTGGCTTGCCTTTCTTCTTGTCTTCACCCAGTGGCTCTGGGACCTATAGGGGGAAGGAAGGGAAGGGTGTTGGAAGTCTCATGCTCTGCAACGCCTCCAGCCATGGCACCTTCCATTCAAGTACTAGATCCGCTTCCAGACGTGGACTATGAGGGGTTGCCTCCCCTCACCCGGCACCCTCTGTGTGTGGAAACGCATAGGCTTCTGCTCTCTCCTGGCCCTTTCTGTCCCCTCTCTGTACATTCCCTGCTTACCTCTAGGGCCATGAGGCCAGGAGGAGGCTCAGGCCGAGGGGGCCGAGGTCGTGGACGGAGAGACAAGAGCTCAGGAATTCGCAGCGGAGGCAGCAGGCCACGTACCACCTCCAGTGGGAGGGGCAAGGGCTCAGGCTCAGGCAAGGGCATGGCGAGGGCCAGCGGGAGGCTGGGGCCAATGACTGCAGGCCCAGCTGGGGCTCCTCCTGCCCCCACTGCCACTGCTGCGCTAGCTTCCTCCAGCCCAGCCGCTGCGGCCACTACTGCCTCTTCCTTGTCCTTCAGGCCCAAACCAAGGCCTAGGCCTAGCTCTCGAGGAGCTGCTGGCTCTTCCTGTGGGCAAGGAAAGGCTGTTAGGGATGGGTAGCTCACAGACTGGCATTTTACTATCCCCACTGTGTACAGAGCAAGGGTCTGGGAGCCAGGGAACAGTGAGCAAAGAAGTATATAGTAGCTGGATACAGAGAACTGCAGGCAGCAAAGGAGATGCTGAATGCACATAGGTTAAAAAAAGGGCAATCAAAGGAAAACAGAAACACATGGAACTAATCCACAGTGGGTGTTTCTCTTTGGACTCTCTTCCGCACAGGAGAAAGCTGGGCATGGTCCACACGCCTCATCATTTGGGAGGCTGAGAGGCAGGAGGACTACAAGGTCTAGGCCAGCCTGAGCTACATAGTAAGTTATTGGCTCCAAAGAGCAAAGAAAACCAAGTTTTTGGTTTTTTTCCCCCGATACAAAGAAAAAGAATAGGGGTACAAAGATGCAGAAGCAAAGTTGGGGAAAGAAAGACTTCATATAAATCAGGGCTTTAACCATAGCAGTCTCCACTTACCAGGGGAGGTCTCAGAGCAGCCATAGAACCCAGGGGTGGTCCAGGTGCCCGAGCCATTGGTGGCAGCATCATGGGTGGTCCAGGAGGCCCAGGCAGAGGGGGTCCAACCAGGGCCTGGTGTGGAGGCCTCAGGGCCATAGGTCGGGGGCCACCAGCTGCAGAGGAAAGGGCAGAATCTGTCAGGGTGTTAGTGGGGGAGTCCCATGGCTTGGGAGAAATTGCTTGGCAGGGATCATGACCCTGGCCCCTCACCTGCTCTCTGTAGCACGTGGGGGACGAAGGCAGGACGCAGGATAGGGGCCCTCTGAGGGGCCACAGCTGTGGGAGAGAGAGATGGGGGTGTCATGGGGGAAAGGGACACTTGGGACAAGGTGTTTGTGTAGGTATTCTGAGCACCCAGGAGGTCCTGGAGGAGAGACTGAGGAGCCGTTTAGAAGATGAAGCGGTCTCGCCACTGACTCACTCAGCACACTGACTGTGAGGACTTCCTGAGAACCTAAGCCTGCTGGGAACAGTGCTAGGAACCCACCCAGCAGACCACACGGTCCTCTGGGGCTCTTGGTCCAGGACAGGAGGCAATCCATGCACTGCCAGAGAAGGGCAGCCCAGGGAGCTGTCAGAGGCAAGAGCATCCTGACCCAGCCAGTAGAGGGTGCTTGTGGGGAACTGGAGGCCTCCTGGAGAAAGGAACCCATGAGCTAGGACCTCAGGATAATGAAAGCAATCAAGCAAAGGGTGAGCAGAAATATCACCACCATGGAGAGCATTTATAAGGAGAACCTTTCCCTTCCGGTACAGGCGATATTCCATAGGATATGGGTGGGGGTGGGATTGGGGAGCCCCAGGAGAAAGACTGGGAGGCATCAAAACAGCTTTTCTAGCTGAGCCATGATATCCTTCCAAGGGCACGGCAGGCTAAGGAGCTGGGCAGGGTGACCAAGTCAGATGTTCACTAAGTTACTAAAGAATCGATGTTAACATTTGTCATCTTTTAAATCAGATTAAAGAGAAAGATGGGGAGAGAGGGACATGCTAGTAAGTGTAGTGTTCAGGCAGCACACACAGGAGATGTGAGTTTATGCCAGCCTGGGCTGCATAGCAAGGTCTTATTTCTAAAAGCCAAGGGCTTGCATGGATAGAGCTTAGTACACAGCACACTTTCGGCCCTGGGTTCATCCCCAGCACAAGAACAGAACAGCAGAATAGCATTAATATATAAAACACAGCTAACAAAATTTCACATTCAACTGAGAACACATCTCACCACATATTCTCACAAGTAATGTCACAGAACCTAGCAGGATGTGACTGTGTGTAAGTGTGGGCAATGGCGGTGGACAGGAAGGTTGGAGGCTCATAGCTGATTGACATGCAGCAGAAGAGACAAGGCCCCTTGACTTGCTGACATCTCAGCCATGCTTGGAACTCCTGAATGAGCTGGATGGAGCGTATGCCTCTGCATGGAACCGGGTCACTACCAGTCAGCCGCCTGGTGCTGGTCTAGACCGCCCATCTTCTCTCGGTGGAGATTTTGTCACGTTTACTATGTGACAAAAATCAAGAATTCTGCCCTTCACAAAGCTTGCTTGTCAGAGGAAGTGAAAGATGACAAGCATAGTAAGCACTCAAGAGTTTGCTAGAAGGTGCTGCAAGCTGGGGAGAATGCCAAGCTCGGCAAGGACAAGTGCAGGACTAGACTAGATCTGAGAGGATCTAACTGAGTGCCATGACTCGAGACAGTACGGAAGGACACGGTCAGGGATGTACTGAGTGAAGACGGTATCAGCATGGAGATAGGGATCTGCAGCAGGGCGGAGTCAGACAAGTGTACCTGGCCAAAAGTAAGGTCTTGGTCCCCAACCTACCTGCTCGCCTCAGGAACATGGCCTCTCGAGCCTCAGGACTGTCCAGGTGACCACGATCGGCAGGGCCAAAGCCAACTGTGGGGAGGAAGAGGTGAGGATGGTGGGAGGCAACCTTTGGGCACCCCCTTTTACCACCCTGCCTGAAACAGGACCCCTCATTTATCACTTACCTGGGCCCACAAAAGGAGGGCCTCCCACCATGGGAGGAACAACTGTGGCTGCAGCAGCTGCCCGGGCCTCCAGAGTCTGTTGGACCTATTGGGGAGGAGTTGTGGCTCAGAGATGCTGGCTCCCCTGGCAGGTTAATACTTTTACTCTTTATTTTATGGGTCTGGTGACCACTCAGAGTCTGCTACAAGGTCTCTTCACTGGGGCTTCTGGAGCCATACTAAATAAAGCTATTTTTGTTGTTTTTCAAGACAGGGTTTCTCTGTGTAACCCTGGCTGTCCTGTAACTCCATCTGTAGATCAGGCTGACCTCAGACTCACAAAGATCTGCCTCTGCCTTCCAAGTGCTGGGATTAAAGGCATGTGCTACCACCACTTAATAGCTTAAGCTTTTATTATTAATATCTCCCAGGATCAACTTCTCTGACTCAGTTCCCTACAGCACTATCTCCCATCCGAGGACTAACCAGGGCCCTGTGATTTCTGAGAGCAGGTATGTTCAGAGTGAGGCTGCAGACCCCACACTATCTTAACTAATGTTCGACCTGTTCTCCCTGTTGTCTACCTCTACCTTACCTAGATTATTAGCCTCTTCCTCCATCTCCTTGAACTCACCCTTGCCCTCTCTCGTATATTATCCAGACAGCCAAAGCTACTTGCTTAACCTCTAAGTTGGACCATTACCACCCACCTTAGCATTCTCTAGTAGTTCCTCATTTCATCTTAAAGTGGCTCAGAAGACCCTGCTAGATCTAGCTTCCATCACTGTTTTAATCTTCTCCATTTCCCCTTTTGTTCGCTCCTCGCTAGCCACTGACCTCTCTGCTGTTGCATGAACAAGAAGACAACGCTGTCTCAGTCTTGGCATGGACAACCTTTTGCCTGGGATAACATCACTCCAGACATCTGCATGGTCCAGTCGTCTCATCTCTATCTTTGCTTTACTAATACCAAATCAAAAAGGCCTTCCCTGACTGCTAGTAAAACTCTTACCACTTTGTAAGGTCAAAGAAACAACAGGAACTTTTCTGTTTTGTTTTCTCCTATACACCCCTTGCTTAGAACAGTGCCTAGTGCTGAGATCTTTTTTGTTCCCTCTGCAATGCAAGGGATTGAACCTACGGCTTTGACATGCCAGGCATGAGATTTATCACTAAGCTGCATCCCAGCCCACCTAATAACTGTGAACACAATTAACACGTTTTCTCTGCTGGTGCTCCTCTAAATAGTTCACCCCTGTTTCCTTCTTTCCTCGGCTTCTGTCTTACAGCTGACTATTAAGCACCTGGAATATTATCCATGAGTCTTGGGAATGACAACACAGATACACATTTTAATATTTTTTGGGTTTTTTTTTTTGTGGTGGTAGTGGGCTTAGAAAATAGGACTCTGCCAGGCTAAGTGCTCTACCACTGAACTACACCCCAAATCCGTGAATATAAACTTTCAAGAGATTTTTTTTTTTTTTTTTTTTTGTTTTTCGAGACAGGGTTTCTCTGTATAGCCCTGGCTGTCCTGGAACTCACTTTGTAGACCAGGCTGGCCTCGAACTCAGACATCCACCTGCCTCTGCCTCCCAAGTGCTGGGATTAAAGGCGTGCGCCACCACGCCCGGCTCAAGAGATGTTTATATAGAATAACACTGCAGAAAGTTCTACCGGACAGACACTGTAGAATACTAGTTTCCAATGGATTAAATATACTGTCTTGCATCCTGAGTCCCTGTCACTTAAGTTGTCATGCCAGCCAAAACATCAATCGCTGTCCATAGATAAGCCCTGATTGGGACCAAACCACTCTGTTCTCCCGACTCATAAACTGTAGCTCTCACCTTACCTGTTGGTATGTGTTGGTGGCGATAATTGGGCGGATCACAGGAGCTGGGGGGACCTGCATCGCTTCTACCGTGGGCACCGCAGGCACAGCAGTTGGGATTCCGGTCACCGGAGCTCCCAATACTTCTTGCTCAAACCTGGGGTAGCGGAACAGATACCATAGGTCAGGTCTCACCAAGCCTGAGGTGCTGGGCACCTCTCCACCGCGCCTTCATCCCAGCTAATGCCTCCCCGCATCCCTCGGGTCCCACGGCCCCTTATGGAACCACATCTCAACCTTCTGAAGACCTGGAGGCTACAGGGTTGAGTGGGTTTGCCCGGGAACAGCTTTTATTTCTCCTACTCAGGGCCTTACAGGGCCATCTCCGCCTCCATTTCTTTCAAGCGTTCCTCGCCGCTCTTGCCCGGGATGCCGACACCAGGCCCCGGGACCACCGGCCCTCCCGCCACCGGGAGTCCCGGAGCCGGCCCTGCTCCGGCCATCGCTGATGCCATAGCCTTCACTGCCCCTTCCAGCAGCCGCCGCGGGTTCTACGGTCGAGTCCCTTTCGTCTCAGGGTGGGAGCCGGCCGATGACGTGTGGACTACCGCGACGGATGCGCTGCGTGAGGACGTAGTTTAAGAACCGGGACTAATACGACTTGGCCACACCCCCAGGGCGAGCAAAAGCCAATTAGAGTGTCGGAAAGACAGGGCCCCGGAAGGGCCTCTAATCTGACAGACGCGGCTGTACGGATAGGCCCCGCCCTCGTAGAGGAAGGTGGGCGAATGAGAGCGAAGCAACGTCACTTTGATCCACCCCTCTGTGGAAGCCGGAACTTTGAGGAGGCAAGGAAGTTCGGAGGTCCTTCCAGAAGTTTGTAAACACTGCAAAGTCAGGGTAGGGGTCTTTTGCTCTCGGTGGACAGATACACTGCCAGGGGTCAGTTCATTATTCTTTTTTTGAATAAAATTTAATTTTACTGACTACTTCCATGTTTTTCTTTTTTTCATTTTGGGGTTTGGTTTGGTTTTGAGTCCAGGTATGGAACTTCCTAGGTTGTCATAGGCTTTCAAGTGCTGGGATTACGGATACAGAACAAAATATTGGCTTTAAAAAAAAAGACTTGCCGGGCGTGGTGGCGCACGCCTTTAATCCCAGCACTTGGGAGGCAGAGGCAGGCGGATTTCTGAGTTCGAGGCCAGCCTGGTCTACAAAGTGAGTTCCAGGACAAGCCAGTGCTATACAGAGAAACCCTGTCTCAAAAAACCAAAAAAAAAAAAAAAAGAGACTTATTTATTATTATATCTAACTACACTGTAGCTGTCAGACACACCAGAAGAGGGTGTCAGATCTCATTACAGATGGTTGTAAGCCACCATGTGGTTGCTGGGATTTGAACTCAGGACCTCTGGAAGATCAGTCAGTGCTCTTAACTGCTGAGCCATCTCTCCAGCCCCACAAATATTGGCTTTTATACTAGAGATATGTAGAGAGAATTGTGGCAGTACATGTCTTTAATCCCATATTTTAGGAGACTGCCATGCAGATCTCTGGATTCAAGGTCAATCTACAGAGCAAGTTCCAGGACAACCAAGCTTAGGCAATGATGGAGGTGGAAAACAGAAAGCTGGTAATAGAATGGGGGTGGGGTGGGGTGGGGTGGGGTGATGTTCCAGCATGTGACTCTGGCTTTAGAGTGAAAAGAGAAGAGACTACTGGGACAATTGATGCTGGTTAGCTGGAGCTGAGAAATTAGCGGTGATGAAGAAGAGACCAGCAGCCGGGTGATGGCACACGCCTTTAATCTCCCTGCACTTGGGAGGCAGAGGCAGGTGGATTTCTGAGTTCGAGGCCAGCCTGGTCTATAAAGTGAGTTCCAGGACAGCCAGGGCTACACAGAGAAACCCTGTCTTGAAAACAAAACAAAACAAAACAAAGAGACTAGCATCTGGGGCTGGAGAGATGGCTCAGCGGTTAAGAGTACCAGCTGCTCTTCCAGAGGACCTGGGTTCAATTCTCAGCAACCACATGGTGACTCCCAACCATCTGTAATGGGATCTAATGCCCTCTTCTGATGTGCCTGAAGACAGCTTTTTGTTTGTTTGTTTGTTTGTTTTTGTTTTTCGAGATAGGGTTTCTCTGTATAGCCCTGGCTGTCCTGGAACTCACTTTGTAGACCAGGCTGGCCTCGAACTCAGAAATCCGCCTGCCTCTGCCTCCTGAGTTCTGGGATTAAAGGCATGCGCCACCACCGCCCAGCTCTGAAGACAGCTATTATGCACTCATACACATAAAATAAATAAATCATATACATATATATATATATATATATATATATATATATAAAGACCAGCATCAGTGAGGTATCTTCTGGGAAGTATTTTTCGAGGGCACAAAGAAGCTGTGTTCCAGAGACAGCCAAGGTTGTACCTCTTGTTGCAGCAGGACTTGGCTCAGCACCATGAAGAGAGCCTATGAATGAAGCCTAGTTGCAGCCAAAGACCCCAGTGTATTGGAGATGCCATTACTGTGAGATGATTATCAAGAATGGCAGTGGAGTGAAGTCAACCAGAGCCTAGAGTGCTACAGAGGGCAGAGCTGGAGATGTGACCCAGGCCCTTTGGAGGAGCCCAGAACATGTGTGGATCCCAGACACTGGAACAAGAAGCTGTAACACTGAAGTTGCCTTGGAGACCCCAAGACATTCAAGATGCCAGAGCTGTAGGATATCTGCTGAGGAAAGTTGCTAACAGGGAGTGGATCCAACCCATGAGAAAGAAGTTTGTGGCAGTCAACAAAGATGAAAAAGGAATTGGGGATCTGAAGACTGCTTTGACATCAGCCATGGAAATGCAGATTTGGAGTTTGCCCAGGTGGTTTCCTGTCTTGCTTTGGGGATTACACTGAAGTTATTGGGTAAATCTCAGAAGGGACTTTGAACTTTTAATATTGTTGGGACTGGTATAGACTATGGGGGCTTTTGAAGTTGGACTGTGTTTTGCATTATGCTATGTTTAGGTGTGGCCCCCATAGACTCATACGTTTGAACAAGCCTATGAGGGCCAGGGAGTGGAATATGGTAGTATGAATATGCTTGGCCCAGGGAGTAGCACGATTAGGAGGCATGGCCTTGTTGGAGTAGGTGTGGCCTTGGAGTAGGTGTGTCACTGTGGGCTTTAAGACCCTTATCCTAGCTGCCAGGAAGCCAGTCTTCTAGCAGCTTTCAGATGAAGATCTAGAACTCTCAGCTCTACCTGCACCATGCCTGCCTGGGTGCTGCCATGATCCCACTTTGATGATAATGGACTGAACCTCTGAATCTGTAAGCCAGCCCAATTAAACATTGTCCTTATAAGAGCTGCCTTGGTCACCGGGTCTGTTCACAGCAGTAAAACCCTGAGACATACTCCTAGGACAAACTACAAAATAGCTCCGATTTAAACATAAAAAATAAAAACTGTACAAATTATGAGACCAATGTTGGAGTCTGAAACAGCCCACACAGGTTCATGTTTGGACACTTGGTCCCCAAATGGTGGTGCTGTTTTGTGAGGTAAGTGAGCCTTTGCGACGTGGTGTCTGGCTGGGAGGGAGTTGCTGGCAGCCAGTCCTGAACACTGTATTCATTTTGGTTTCTACTCAGTATCTTCAGATATAGTCCAGATGCTAGGATATGAACAAGCAACACCTTCCGCTCCTACCACCACAGAGCTACTGTGCCTTCCCTGCCAGGACACACTGTAGTCTCTAAATGTGAGCAAAAATCAACCTCTCATATGTTGCTTTCATTATTTTGTTGCAGCTTTTGAAAAGGAATCAAGGCAATCTCGTAATACAAACACTTAAGTAGGGGTGGTGGAGGCAGAAAGCACATGAGTTGAAGGCCAGCCTGGGCTCCAGTCACAGACTAAGAAAACAGAACCTTAGAGGACACTGCCATCTCTTGACCTGCCCCTACATAGGGCTCTATTCTGGCAAGGAACTGTGCTACTGTGCTCCCTGATCACCTTGCCAGTAAAGCTCTGCTCGCAAAGTCTCCCTCCCACATCCTTACCCTGCTTAATGTACCCATGGCAATTAAATTCCGCTGTACTTAAGTCATCCTTCATGCCAGCTGGCTACCTCCCTCTCCTAGGCCACTAGTTCCATGAAGGCAGGGGCTTTGGTCCATTGTATTTGATCACTGAGGAGGACAGTGAAGCAGCCACTTTAAGGTGCATGATCCAGAGTACACCTTTTCTCTTTCTCTTGGCTTTAGTTGGAAGGGCAGTGCAAGGCCTGGGAGAAACCATAGAATGGCAGCCAGAGAGGAACTGCAGGTCTGTGTCAAGACAAAGTTGATAAAACTGGGCAGTGCTTTCTTTGAAATGCTTTATTGAGGGAGGTGAAGTTTGGGGAGTTAAATACTATTTATTTTTGAGTTAGAGTCTCACTATGTAGCTTAGGCTGTCTTGGAGCTTGCTGTGTAGCCCAGGCTGGCTTAGAAATCAATAGCAGTCCTCTTTCCTCAGTCTCCTGAGTAGATACGGTAGGTGCAGAGACCGGGCTAAATTGCAAGTCTTGACTCTGCTTCTAGCCGCCTCTTCATTTGTATGGCTGCTGTAGCGCTACCTGGGCCTGCACTCAGCGCAGCTGACACTGGGGCAGAGACAGGCCCTGACGGATCTCCTCAGGGAGGGCAGCTTGGCTGGGCTGCTCCCACCTGGGGAAAGGCATGGTGTTTGAGGAAAGGCTCGTCCTCCAGACCTTCCCATGGTGGCAGCTCAAGCCATGAACCATAGTCAGTCCCCCGATATTCAAATAACCCCCCTCTTACCAGTCCTGAATGATCCCCTGTAGCTCAGGGATTTGCTCCAGTGCCTGTTTCAGCAGATTTGACAGTTTCTTCAGGGTCTGCCCCACGTTCTCATTCTGCTCCTTTTCCTGGGACACCTGGATCTGCAGCAGCTCTGGAGGGTACAAGTGGGGAGGCAGCTTCAGGGTCCCCATCTCAAGGATGCCACCTTCAAGGCTTCAACCTGGACTTTCCCATAGCCTACCCCGTGGTCTACCAGGCTCTGACACAGGCACAACTTGGCTGCCTCAGCTTCTCCCTTTCCTCTGTGGCCTCTCTCCCAGGTCCCAGGCCTCAGCTAGGCCTACATATGTGGGCCAGGCTGGCCTTACACTTACAGAGACCTTTCTGCCTCTAACTCCTCTGAGTACTGGGATTAAAGGTGCATGTTACAACTGGCCTATTATTATGTTTTTTCTTTTGAGTCAAGGTCAAATGTAGTGCAGGCTAGCCTCAAACTTGCTATACAAGGATACTCTGAGCCTTCGGATCCTACTGCCTTTACTTCCCGTGTACTGGATACGCAGGTTTGTGCAGGCACATGTGCATGTGTGTGTATTTTAGGTTCAGTTTGAGTGTTTTTCCATTCATGTGTGTGTGTGTGCAGCACATGTGTTCCTGATGCCCAAAGAAACCAGAAGACAGCAGCAGGTCCCCTGGAACTGGAGTTACAGATGGTTGTGAGCTGCCGTGTGGGTGCTGGGGACTGAACCAGGGCCTCTGCACCACTGAGCCATCTCTCTAGCCGCCTCCCCTTTTCTTGGAGACAGATCTCACTCTGTAGGCCTAGCTGGCTTGGAACTTACTATGTAGACCCCCACTGATCTCACACTCATACCTGCCTGTGCCTGCACAGTACTGGGAACTAAAGGTGTATGCCACTATTCCCAACCACTATGCCTAGTTCTATGCAGTCCTGGTTATGAAGGCCAGGGCTGCATGCATGCTAGGCAAGCACTCTACCCCCTGGGCTCTATCTTTAACTCACCATCTTTCCTAGGCCTTTTCACCCTGCTCCGACCTTCCACCCTTGCACCATTTTCCCCAGGATGGTGACTGGGCCTAGTTCCCATTGCACCAGAACTGACCCCACTGAAACCGAATACAGGGCTTCACAGTCACTGAGTGCCCTGTCGGTGACCTCCACCATGACTGTTACATGTTCTTTATCTAGGCCTGCCGTCTCTGGGAATTCTCTGAGTCATGGATTAGTATGGCGGGAACAGAACCCTGAATTTGGGATTCTGAGGGCTTGGGACTCTGAACTGACATGGGGGTTAGGGATCATTTCGGGGGGGGGGCGGCGAGAGGCAGGAAGAAAGGGAGCAAAATTATTCTTTAGAATAGAGGGATCCAGGAGCTGTTACAGATACATAGCCAGATGGTGATTGCTCATACCTTAATCCCAACAGGCAGAGGCAGGCAGATCTCTGTGAGTTCGAGGCCAACCTGGTCTATAGAGTGAGTTCCAGGGCAGCAAGGGCTACACAGAGAAAACCAACCAACCAACCAACCAAACAAAAAGAGTTCAAGATAACCATGAGGCCAGGGGTAGTGATGTCAGGCTAACACCAGCATTTAGGAAGCTGAGGAAACAAATTGCTTGTTTGAGGCCAGCTTAGGCTACTTGGCCAGACCCTGTCTCAATAAACAGTAACAAAATAACAACAACAAAAAACAACAAAAGTAGCCAGGCATGCCTTTAATCCCAGCACTCAGGAGGCAGAGGCAGGTAGATTTCTGAGTTCGAGGCCAGCCTGGTCTACAAAGTGAGTTCCAGGACAGCCAGGTCTATACAGAGAAACCCTGTCTCGAAAAAACCAAAAACCAAAAAAACCAACCAAACAAACCAACAAACCAACAAAAGAACACTGGATCATCAAGATGGCTCAGCAGATAACAGTGTTTGCTGCCAAGCCGGACTACCTGAGTTTGAGCCCTGGGACCCACATGGTGGAAGGAGAGAACAGGCTCAACAAGCTGTCCTCTGACCTTCACAAACATGGTGTGGCACACACATGCACACACATGCACACACACTAAAACAAAACAAGGTATTCTGAAGGCCATGAGTGAGTAGTTGGCAAATGGATGTCCCATAGGGTTGGGACTGGGATGGGACCCACGTTCACAGCCAAGCTCTTGCCTGGGCTGAGGGAGTGCTGGCAGGGTGCAGGCCTTGGAAGGTAGAGGCAAGAGGATCTCAAGTTTGAAGACAGTCTGGACTACACAGTGAGATACACACTAAAAGACAAAAATTGCCAACCAACCAACCTTCATTCTACCATGAGGTCAGGCTACTAAGCCTTGTGTACCTGAGTTCCCTGCTCTGCCACTTGGGGGGAGACACAACACACAGCAAGAGCTTGCCATGCAGCCAAAGCAAGCTGCAGTACTAGGGTGTTTAGCACTTCAGGCAGCCTATGGTGGTGCAGAACAGAAGGAATGATGGATCTGGAAAGCAGGCAGGGGTCAACGTACCCTGGGTGGATGGTCCCGGAGGCAGACTGGTCTTCACACAGAGGTTTCCTCCTCGGAGACCCCACTGGTCTTGGAGAAACAGAAGATCTTGTTGGAGAGAGGCAGCCTTTGGAAGCAGCAGTTCAGATGCCTGGGGGCAGGGGAAGGAGAGTCACCTTGGCCTTGTGAGCTGGGATTGGGTTGGGATTGGGATGGGCAGTCAGGTCAAAGGTCATGGGCACTTACTTTCCCCACAGGCAGTCCCAGTGTGTGACTCAGCAAGATAAGACTGGAGCCCCTTGGGTTAGTGGGGTGCAGCTGATGGATGGATGGTAGAATCCTGGATAACGGCTTCAGCCTGGTGGGTGGGTAGCCACAGAACATTAAGCAGTTTGATTTACAGAAGCTCTGGGGTACAGGGACTTGGAGGTAGGCCTAAGAACTGGGAGACCAGACTTGGGCTGATGATATGGGGTAAGGTTTGGCAGTCTGGGGACCCTGGGCTACTTTTGTGTTCATGTACAGGTGTGTGCGAATGTGTGTGGAGGCCCAAGGTGGACATCTGATGTCTTCTTGATCACCTTTATTTTCTGAGATCAGGGCTCTCCTCTCACTGGGCCTCACCTTGGAGACACTCATTTGAATAGGTTTCAGAGGGAAGACAGGGCTGGCTCCAGCCTCACCCTTTGACATGGTATGGCAGCAGTGGGCCCAGGAGAACTCGGGGCAGGTGTTTGGCTTCTTCCTTCAAGCATCGCAGTAGTTCCTGGCTCTGTGGTGCCACAGCTTCAGAGGTGGGGACAAGCTTCTGGTCAACCAGGGCCAACACCTGTGGGATGGAGCCGGTAGGCAGGGCAGGCAGGGCAGGCAGGGCAGGCAGGGCAGGCAGGGCAGGCAGGGCCCGCCAAGCCTTGCCCAACATTCACCTTACCTCCTCTGGACCCCGGCTCAGGCGAGTTTTGCTGGCTGAGTTTCCCTTGATGAGCAGACGGATCTGTTCCTGCCTTTCCTCCTAGGGAGTCAGAAAGCCACCAACTAGCTCCCTATTCTTCTAGGGCAATCCATCCCTTGTTATAGGGGACAGGGCCTGCTTCTTCCTGGGAGTCTCCCCTTGGCTCCCCCTTCCACAGAGGCCAGGGTCATTTGTTCCTATATATATTTATTTTATTTTATTTAATATTTTTTTATTATGTATTTTCCTCAATTACACTTCCAATGCTATCCCAAAAGTCCCCCATACCCTCCCCCCTATATATTTTTTTTAGATTTATTTATTTTTACTTTATGCATATGGCTGTTTTGCCTGTATGGATATCTAGGCACTGCATGTAAGCCACATACCCACAGAGGCTAAAAGAGGGCACTGGATCCCCTGGAACTGAACTACCAGTTGTGAGCTGCCATGTAAATGCTGGGAATTAAACCCAGGTTCTCTGAAAGGACAGCTAGTGATCTTTTGTCAAGACAGGGTTTCTCCGTGTATCTATCTCTCTCCTCGATGTAGCTCTATAGAGAGGGCTATTCTTGAACTCAGATATCATGCCTCTGACTCCCGAGCACTGGGATTAAAGGCATAGGCCACCATGAGCCAGTGTAGCCAGTCTTCTTAATGCTGCGCCATCTCTTGAAGCCCTGTGCTTGGTCTCTAAACCCCACAACCCCACTCAGACCGTCTACCAGGCCCATGATCTCACCACCAGCTGACGCCACTGTAGGATCCGCTGCCTCTTGGCCTGCAGCTCCCGCAGGAGAAGATGCCGCTGTCCAACTGCACTCTCCAGTTCCTGGCTCTGGGCATGAAGAGCCTTGAGCTCTGCCCATAGACCACTGTGCCTAAGCCCCAGCAGCAGGACTTTCCTGGGGGGTGGGGAAGAAGTGAAAGAGCACAGAGAGACTGGCAGTCACACTGGGGAGATGAGATCTTTGGGGAGGCATGAAAAACCCCACACACAGGAAACAAGCACCAGGAAAGGGAGGAAGAGAAGGGGTCCCCAGAGTAGACAACATTCAGTATCCCCAGCCTCTGCTGAGGGAGCATCTTTACCTCTCACTGGATCCCAGCAAAAGTCTCTTCCCCTCCTCCACTAGGCCCTGGAGGCGGCCAGCCAGGTCTTGTCTCTCACTCAGGAGCGCACTCCTCTGGGTAACCAATGCACCTACAGCCTGCCAGCCCTCCTGGGGGTGCAAGGTCTCTGTGAGCATGGTCCATGGGGAGAGGGCTTCAGTGGGTCTTGGGAGAGGGCTGTCTCAGGGTTACCTGGATGAGATGAACAGTGGACGGCAGAACCTGGCTGGAGTTGGAAGATTCTGGTGCCTGAGGCCTGTGGTGGGGACAGAGCAGTTGAGGGAGCAGCCTCTTTGTATTGATAAGTTTGGGTAGTCAATATCAAGTCTTCCCTTCCCCCCGTGACTGGCTGGCATTCAGTTCCACGCAATCTGCAGTTCATTGTGCCTTCTCCTGGCTATGGGAACATTCACTCCACACCTGGACAGCTCCTCTTCTTTGAGCCCATCTCCATAACACAGGGACCGGATCTCTGACTCCCGCTCTGCAGCCAGGTACTCCAAGGCAGCTAGGACGTGGCCCGCAGGGTGGTTTGTCAGCAGTGTCTGAAGGGACAGGTAGGAAGGCAGGGCAGAATGATGGTGCAGGGATGTAAGCCAGGCCTCTGAGGCACTGAAATTCCATCATGGAGGAGGAGGAGGTACCCTTTCCTGGGAGCCTTGCCCTCTCACCTCAACTGAGGTCAGCCACTGCTGATAGGATGTTCCAACGTGGTCATCACAAGGGCTTCTGTGGATTTGGGGAGCAGACAATGAACGTTGTAAGGCACATCAATTACAGTCTAAACTATCACCACCACATGTCAGTAGGAGCTACACTGTCCCCACCGTATAAATAAGTGCATCCAGTCCACCTATGCCTACTAGACCTGAGTTCCTCAACTATCCGATCTTGCTGTCTGGTGGCCACTACATTTCCTCTTTAGTCCTTGACCCTTCACCCTTGTTAAGTCTCCTGGCCAGAGCCCGCTGCCCCATTGCCAGAGCTGAGTAAGGGCCTCCTCTGTGTCCCAGAGCCTCAGGCCTCCCCTCCCCAAGCAGCCCTGACTACGTAGGCTGTCAACATCTATGGTGGGTATGCCTCTTCCTCATCCCACCCTAGGAGCTCTCACATGGCAGGGATCAGAACTGAAATAACCCAGAAATCCACTGTCCGAGGAGTTAATAAACTAGCAATCTCCCATCCGTCAAGCCCGGGTCCTCACAGAGTCCCGGAGGCCGAGAACACTCACAGGATGCTGCCTCCCCTGGCCCGGGGAGTCAGAAGGTTCTGCAAGAATTGAGTTCGGAGGGTGCAGGCTGCCCGGACATCACTCTAGGGAGAAGAGCATGGGGTGTTAGTGGGTTCTGCTTGATCCTCGACTCCTCATAGTCCCTGCATAGCCTAGGATTCTTACCAGCACCTGAGGCTCTAGGGCTGGGGCTGCTGACACCACAGGTCCAAAGGTCACATCCACTTTGGCTTTCCTGGAAGGAAGAGTATAATTGGGATGGGGCCCTAGGGAGAGCAGATGTTTGTGCCCTCCACCTCGTACTGCCATGCTCTCAAGAGCAATCTCTCAGATTAGGTCACTGTCATCTTCTATATTAGCCTCTTCATTGGTCTCCCTATTCCTGTCCCCTCCGGTTGGACCTATTATAGGTCAGCAACCCTATTAAAACCTGGGTTTTCAGTCAGGCATCACGGCTCATGCCTGAGATTCTAGCTAGTGGCTCTCAACCCTCCTAACGCTGTGACCCTTTAATGCAGTTCCTCATGTTGTAGTGACCCCCAACCGTAAAATTATTCATTGCTACTTCATCACTGTAATATTGCTGCTGTTGTGAATATCTGTATTTTCTGATGATCTTAGGTAATGCCCTGTGAATGAGTCTTTCAACCCCAAAGGGGACGCAGCCCATGGGTTGAGAACTGCTGATTCTAGCTCTCAGGAGGTTGAGACAGGAAGATGACTCAAAGTCTGAAGCCAACATACATGGGCTACACAGTGAGTGTCCGCAGCCCTGGCACAGGCTTGTGATCCCAGTACTGTGGGAAGCTGGCACAGCTGCTGTGGTTACAAAACACATTTAAGGCAAATCTCGGGCTTGAGAGATGGCTCAGAGGTTGAATGGACTGACTGCGCTTCCAGAGGTCCTGAGTTCAATACTCAGCAACCACATGGTGGCTCACAACCATCTGTAATGGGATCTTGGCACCCTCTTCTGTTGTGCAGGCAGAACACTGTACATAATAAATAAATCTTAAAAAGCAAAAAAAAAAAAAAAAAAAAAAAAAAAAAAGGCCAGGCCAGTCTAGGTAACTTAGTGAGACTCTGACTCACATTTCATAGAACATAAAATTTAAAAGCAAGTCAGGGCCAGAGAGATGGAGAGGTGGCTCAGTGGTTAAGAACACTTCTTGCCTTCTTGCTCTCACAAGGCCCTAGCTCACAACTGCCTAAACTTTGGCTTCAGAGGATCTGATGCCCTCTGGCCTCCAATGGACACCTGCATGCATGCACATAAACTCCTATGACCCTTCCAGGATTTCCATCTACCTGAAACTGTGAGGTGGTTCCTAGGTTCCCATCTGCCTTCTATGCAGGAGAACATTAGCTCCAGCAAGGTGGACCTTATTTTGTATATTCACTTGTTTCTCCAAAGCCAGTGTTGTAGACATCCAGTTGGCACCATAAATCCAGGTGCTCAAGATAATAAAACTGCCCATCCTGACAGCCCTTATGTTATGGCTGGAAGCTCAGAATTCTGAAAGGAAGGGATCAGGCAGAACACAGGGGTTTCTGAGGAGAATATCTAACCAACTTGGGGAGGCTGAACCCCACCTTTGCATATCCTGCAGACGTTTGAGCTGATTCTGCAGCCGCTGCATGGGGTCTTGCAACCCACGTTGCTGTCTTCGTACAGCCCCAGCTTGGGCCTGGAGGAGAAGAGCTCGATGCTGGGTGTCTTTCAGGCTCTGCAGTGTCTGTGTCATGGCTACATCTGTGGGAGGAACAGGGGTGACTGTCAACTCCTTTGTCACCCAGGGTTTCACTGCCCATCCGGCTGGCCCCATGAGTCACCCTGAGCTTCAGACTCTTGATCCATCAGCTCCAGGCTCTGGTCTAGCTCTTGGTTCTCTGCCCGAAGGCGGGCCGCAGTGGCTTCCAGCTCCAACTTCCGATGGATCTGGTGGGATCAGGTAGAGGGTCAGAAGGTCAGATGCTTGGACTCCTTGGAGCTTAGCCTGGCTGTACTACCTTCAGGGTGGCACTCGGCTTCTCTCCTCATCTCCTGAGAGATGGTTGACAGATTTTTCTTTGTTTAAGTGGCTCAGGTCTAACATAGAAGCACTAAGAATCTACTTGGTTCTCTCCCACCGGGAATTGCCTCTCCATCTTCTTGGTTTCTATCTGTGTGGTGACTCCTACATCTCTGTCAGATGCTTTTTATTATTATTATTATTTTTTATTTTTATTGAGACAGGGTTTTGGTGTGTAACTAGCTCAGACTGCCCTTAAATTCACAGTCTTCTTCAGCATCCACGTGCTGGGATAACAGGCAAGTACCAACATACTCAACCTCTATTTTTTTTTTTAAATGTATGTCTTGTGTACCACATGCATACAGGTACCAGTGGAGGCCAGAAGGTGTTAGATCTCTTAGAACTGAAATCACAGTTGGCTGTTAGACATCTGCTCTGGATGCTGGGATAAGTCCTCTTCAAGAGCAGCAAATGCTCTTAATTGTAGGTCCCCCTCCTAGTCTTGACCTCTCCCTTGAATTCCTTAGCAGCTCTGAAAAACCCATCCATCTCCTTTTAGCAGTTTTGTTTACTGTGTCTACTTTTGACCATGTCTCACTATGTAGCCCAGGCTGGCCTTACACTCATGTTGACCCTTCTGCTTCATCCTGAGTGCTGAGACTATAGGACTCAAGACCTTCCTCTCTCCAACACCAATGCCCCATGTCCATACACCACTGCTCCCATCTTGTGCCTGGCTCACCCTGGACCACAATCCCTGGGAGCACAAAGATCTGGGTTGTTTTGTAACATGGTGTTCCTGACAGACCCATTACCTCTAGGGCCTAGAGCAAAATATTTGCAAGCTGACTTTTAGTTGAGGGAGAATATTAACAGCACAGGCTTCTTACCTTTGGATTGTCCTGATAGGCATGCCTAGAGAAATGAGACCAGAGTTAGGCTGGGGCTTCCAGGGGAGAAGGCAGGAAGTAGAGGCCTTGGTTATGGACAAGGCTAGACAAAACTGGTGAAGATAGGAATCAATGAATTTAAGAAGCAGTTACCAGAGGAGGTTTCCCTGGATCGTCTTGATATTCCTGCATTGGAGAGATGGAGGGAGAGGAGTTGCTGTGGGCCTTCCCTGGGCCTTTCCCACTCTCTAGCCCCCTCCCCTGCACTAGGTTTGGCTTACCTCCGACTACGCACATGCTGCACAATGTAGGCCCAGATGTCAGCGCCCTGACTCAGACACAGCCTGAAGGGATACAGCATAGAGTATGTATGACTGGAGCATTGCCCAGGAGGAGGACCCTCCACTGTCTCCACAGTTATGGTGGTGGAAAGTTCCAAGATGTCTCACTTCTGTGGGTGGGCCTGGGGGTTGTCACTGAGAGGGTGGCCTTCTCCCTAAATCTGAGGGTATTCTTATTCCATGACGGGTTCTATTTCTTCTAGGAGAGGTTTAGTTGTAGTCACTTTCAGAGGTGGGTGTAAGAGGTTTCCACCCCAGGAAATGGTCTTTCATAACAGGGTCATATGTTACTGGTTTCTGCAGATTTGATCCCCAATAGAACAGCCACTGCCAACTGCCTAGTATCACCTTTGATTAGGGTAAGAGTGAGTAGGGTGAGGTGCTGTAGGGACCCCCTTATTCTGCAGATCTGTCTCATTCTCGATGAGGGGTAAAGAAATATAGGTTTTTTGTTTTTTGTTTTGTTTTGTTTTGTTTTTTTGGTTTTTCGAGACAGGGTTTCTCTGTATAGCCCTGGCTGTCCTGGAACTCACTTTGTAGACTAGGCTGGCCTTGAACTCAGAAATCTGCCTGCCTCTGCCTCCCGAGTGCTGGGGAGAAATATAGCTTAACATTTTTTGTTTTGTTTTTGTTTTTTCAAGACAGGGTTTCTCTGTGTAGCCGAACTCAGAAATTCACCTGCCTCTGCCTCCCAAGTGCTAGGATTAAAGGCGTGCGCCACCACGTCCGGCTTAGTTTTTAGCTTAATTAATGTATACCAAAGTTATTTGCAGAGCTTGCTTCCCCTATCTCCTGCTGTCTCCTGCTGCAAGCTGTCTGCAGCAGTCACTCTCTATCTTCAGCTGTCTCCTGCTGCTTAAAGAATCTTTCCTTTCTCCAGGCAGTGGTGGCGCATGCCTTTAATCCCAGCACTTGGGAGGCATAAAGACCACAGCTGCCAGAAATGACCATCCTTGAGAAAACTTCCCTACCCCTCCTCAGTCTGAATTCTGAGGAAAACTACAAACTGCTTTGACCTTGCTGATTGCTGACAAAGTTTTCTACTAAATTAAAATTATACTGTTGCTTTATTAGCCAATAATAAAATAGCTGTGTGAGCCCTTTCACAAAAAGTATAAATTAGCTGTATTTAGACAATCGGGGTTGACTCTCCCTGCGAGGCTGAGCAACCCCACGCGCGTCGGATAAAAACCTCTTGTTATTACAGCGTCTATGGTCAAGCTGTGTTTCTGGGGGTCGCGGTCTCTACACCTGGGTCCCCGGGGTCTAACAGGGCGGTGATCTTACTCCTCGAGGCTAATTCCAGGATGGGGAGTCCTTACTCCAGAAGCAGCCTCACCTACGCAGCGTCGACTCCCGGGGGCGAGCTGCTAGGGGCACCTCCATCTCTTCAGCAGCCCAGCGACTCAGTTCCCGCTCTTTCTGCGTTAGTTCCATGGCTGTCACAGAGCTCAGCTACAGTCGCAGCTTCCCGCACTCTCTTTAAGTATGGCGCCCATCTATGACGTCAGGAGCGCGACGCTAAGATGTCTCCGGTTGTCAAGCAGACAGCAGGTCCCTGCTGACCGGTCTCTCTGTACCGGTCGGCTACCCGTAGCGGCTCTTGGCGCTCTAGTGTATGTAGGTTAGTAAATGAAAATGAAAAGGATGGGGTGAAATTCAGACACCCGCCTATCCACCTTTGTTCTTTCACTCACTGTAAGAGGCAAAAGGTTCTAAAAGCTTCACTCTACCTGGAAAAAAAAGGGGGCAGCGGGTGGGAACGTGCAAGAAATTCCCTTTTCCCAAACTCGGGCTTTTAGACAAAACCCATCATTCTCTCAGGGACTTAAGAAACTCGTTTTTACTTGCTAAAAGTGGCCATTCTCCTCGTCTTTGGCAGAAGGGCCATAGAACTCTTCCATTAACCTATGCCTTTGGTGGCGTCTATTGGCATATCGAGGTCTATGCTAGCTTCTAGGTTCCTTCAGGCCCTTCTCACAAGAACCTCTTACAGAGTCATCCTGCCTGCCTGGCATACCCCGCCCCTATACTGAATCTCTCTAGCCCCCGTGCTTTGCCCGCTTCAGATTCTCAGTGCCCACTTTGGCCACTCCCCTCTTTATTCCCAAGCGCCCTCGGGGTCCTCTTGGAACCCTCTCTCCCAAGTCTTCTCTTCTTAGCTCGCCCCCGCCCCACTCCCCACCTCTCCTTTCATGGCCCCGTCTATTTTGCTAGCTATACTCAGTCTGAACTCTTCCAGATGCCTCTGGCTGTACTCTTCTTCATGTCTACATGTAACAGTAAAATCGTTCTCACCCATACTTAGGAGCATTCTTGTCCTGTTGTGGGTTGTTGCCCTGGCGCCGTTTGTATTTTGATTTTTATTCTGCTTCATCAAGAGGAGCTGTCCTCTACAATGAGCAGAGCGCATACTCAGGTGATCTCACTGGGCCTTCTCCCCAATCTCAGAGAGGGAGGAGAGAGACATGGCTTGGAGAAGCCGCAAGTAGCAAGTAGCAAGAAGTCTCATAGTTGGAGACTAGATTAGTACAGTGATAGATCTGCCCAATCTAGGCATATAGCTTATTATTATAGTTGTGTGTTTTTTATACGGGCTTATTGGGGTGAGAAATTACCGCAACATTGTCCTGATTTTCATTCAATGAGAAACAAATGAGAGACAATGGACTTAATGCTCATATTTTAAGATATGTTAGATCTTATTTTGTGAGTATATGTTTTTTGCCTGCATGCAGTACGGTAAATTCCCCAAATTAATCTGTAAGCTCCACCTTCTCAGGAACCAGATAACTTCCTGGAATGCAGGAATTTAATTTTTTTTTAAGATGTATTTATTATATGTAAGTACACTGTAGCTGTCTTCAGACACACCAGAAGAGGGCGTCGGATCCCATTACAGATGTTGTGAGCCACCATGTGGTTGCTGGGATTTGAACTCAGGACCTTCAGAAGAGCAGTCAGTGAGCCATCTCTCTAGCCCCTGTCTTATATTTAAAAACCAGGTTTATAGAATTTTACTAAGATAAAAACTGCACCTCCATGCACGTATGTACAGCAATGTACCTTTCAGGCCGCCACACTCGTAACATAAATAACCCACTTGCAATTAATTTTAGAGAGATTAAATGGTTTACACTATTAGAACTTGATTTTGCCTTCTGAAACGTATGATTATGCTCTATGTCTTTGCTCTTTAGAAAGATACTTAATTTTGATATTGCAAAAACACAATTGAGAGGTTTCAAACTTCCTTTACAATGTTTTAGAGGTTTACAACATTAAAAGCGGTTAAACATTACTGGCTTAGAAGTGTCTCTCCTTGCCTAAGGTCTATTTAGGCTGACAGAGATGTTTTAAGAATATGTCTAACTTTGCTTTTGCTAGCATCATGAAACTAGTTTTTTTGTTTTGTTTTTTTTTTTAAAGATATATTTATTTATCTTAGGTATATGAGTACACTGTAGCTGTCTTCAGACACACCTGAAGAGGGCATTGGATTCCATTACAGATGGTTGTGAGCCACCATGTGGTTGCTGGGAATTGAACTCAGGACCTCTGGAAGAGCAGTCAGTGCTTTTAACCGCTGAGCCATGTCTCCAGCCCCCTGTTTTTTTTTTTTTTTTTAATAAACGGAGTCATATGGGAAACTGTTATGTTCTACAACGACACACCATATATAGGTCAGAAACGTTCCCAGTCTCTCTATGGATTAAAAAGCTTTGTTTTGACACTAAGAGAAGTCCAGTTTAAAATCCTTATTTTAAATCTAAACGTAAAAGAAAAAATCTAAACATAACATCTATAATATGTGAAGTTCTAATCTTATGAAGCTTACCAAATCACTGTAAACTATTGAGTATAGTTAAAAAATGCAAGTTAATATAATCAAATTCTTCAATATCTTCAGAAGCATATTTATAGTCATGATAAATATTAAAAGCAGAGAAGGATTGTTTAACTCAGATATGTTTGGTAGGTACCAGCTATAATCTGTCAGAGATCTTTTGAATATGTCATTTAAGATGTTTAAACTTATTATGACTGACAGAGACTTCCAGATCCTAGCAGTGACACCCCCTGCCAAGGTTTCCAAGAAGATAATGGGCACAGGGGTTTGGTGTATAAAGGACTCCATTTGGGTTGTGGTAATGCTAACCACTGGGCAAGACTGCCCCACTGCTAGGGCTCAGCCCTTTCGGACAAGCAAGACATGGAAGAATTGATTGCCCTACTTTGCCTAGATAAGTTGAGGTCAGTCTCTCCCATGTTCTCCTCCTCAGAAGAGCCTCTCATCTTTGGGCCTGCTGTCCAATGACTGCCTCTGTTCCCAGTGCCATGCAGACAGTCTGAGACGACTGGCTACGGAATGGACTATGGGCTAGTCTCTGTCTTTTTAATGGATACATCGGTTATATAGACTATAATTTATCCTTCTCAGGTCTCTGATCACATTGGCAGCTAGGCTAACTGTAGCTTGTCAGCTAGGGAACAACAGGCAACTAGCTCCTGATCCAGGTAGTCACCCACTGTGTCAGTCAGTTCACTAATTAGTTAAAGCTACTAGGTCTCTTACTAACAGAGGACCAATGGGTTTGCCTTGCTCACAGACCTCGTGTTAAAAGATAAACAGATTGTAGGTGTAACTTCCCACTAAAGAAACATGTTTTATCCTTTTGCTAAGACTTGAAGACATGCGTCCATTTCTGCTGTCCTACAAACACGTGTTGACTGCTTGTTCTACACTGTTGACTTTAATACAATGGCAGTGCTAATATACCTCCTTTTGTGAACCGAAAATTCATGTAATCTTCAGGGGATCAAAGAAGTCCCAAGACTTGAGTCCACCTACCACTGGTCAAACAGACTCCACACAAGCACACCTGCCTGCTCCTGAAAATGGAACTTTTCCGTGGTCGTGCGACTTCTTTCCTTCCCCAGTAACCAGAAATTTTTAACTTCTGTTTCTAGTCACAGCAGGTTTTCACTTGGCTGACATCCAGGGATCACCTGTGGATTGCAGGCTGCTGAGCTTTGACTTGCTGAGAGCTGATAGAAACCAGTCCAGGCGATGGGATTGCTTTCTGTCTTTCAGCTTTTAATAAATACCCCATTCATTTCAGCCTTCCTTGGCCCTGAGAACATCCTAATGTCAACTGGTCTCAGACAGAAGATACAAAACACATCAACAAAACCCAACTCAAACTTGTAAGAGAAGAAGAGGGGGTGTTCCAAAAATAAGGATGGATTTCACAGGGCTAAGGAGTCAGGGAGTGTAGCTGGTGTACTATGCATGAAGTTTGGAGTTCGGTCCCCAGCACTGCATAAACTGGCTGTGGTTGGGCTTACAGTAATCCTTCACTCAGCAAGTGGAGTAAGGAAGATCAACTCAAGGTCATTCCTAACTACAAATCAAGTTGGAGGCTAGCCTGGGCTATGTAGGTCTGAGACTGTCTCAAAGCACACCCACAAATACACATGATAGATAGGTGATAAATAATAGATAATTATAGATGATTAATAGTGATTGATTAATAGATTGATAGCTAGCTAGCTAGACTGATTGTTAAACTGCTTTTGCAAAAGACCAGTCTAATTCCCAGAACCCATGTCAGGTGGCTCATACCATCCTATAATTCCAATTACAGGGGATCCAATGGCCTCTTCTGGCCCCAGCAGACACCACATATAGTTGGACTACACACAGACATATATTCATACACATAAATTTTATATCTATATATCATCTATATATTTATATCATCTAGATAAATGTGTGTGTATGTGTGTGTGTGTGTGTGTGTGTGAGAGAGAGAGAGAGAGAGAGAGAGATAAGAGATCTTGGGCCAGGCATGGTAGGGAGTGCTTTTAACCCACCACTGGGAAGGGAGAAGAGGCAGGTAGGTCTCTGAGTTCGAGGCCAGCCTGGTCTACAGAGCAAATTCCAGAACAGACAGGGCTACACAGAGAAACCAATTGTGGTACTATGAAGAATGAAGCAAAAGAGGGAAACTTGAGTCAGCTAAGGAACCCGGGACAAGAAAACAAAGACAGCTGTGATTTGACAAGTAGGTGAGCAACACTGCCACCTTTTGGTAGTTAACAGCAACTTCATCTTATTAGTGGGTGTGCGCCTGAGCCTGCCTGTGAGTGTTTGGTGGTAAGAGGTCAACAGTAGGTATTTGCCTCTATTGTCGGCCAACTTAGGTTTTTTTTTTTTTTTTTTTTTTTTAGACAAAGCTCACTGAACCCGGAGCTTGCCAACTAAACTAGCCCAGTGAGTTCCCAGGATCTGTGCCTTCGTCCTGGGATACAGACAGGCCACAATCCCTGGCTTTTACATGAGTTTGCTGATCCAAACTTATACTTGTGCAACCAGATGGTTCCAAGGCCTGGCTGTCTCTGCTAGGTAGTGCCACCTCTACTGATTCGCATTTGCTATCCAGACTCTACCGAACTGGACTGCTGGTGTATCTGTGAAGTGTTTGCAAGTGAATGGAGCTGCTGCTGCCGACCTGTGAACTGAACTGCCAAACACAGAAGGGAGTTGCTCCAAAGAACCTTTTTTTTTTTTTTTTAAAAGATTTATTTATTTCATGTATGTGAGTACACTATTGCTGTACAGATGGTTGCGAGCCTTCATGTTGAAGGGAATTGAGTTTTTAGGATCTCTGCTCACTCTGGTCAACCCTGCTCTCTCAGTCCATGCTTGCTCCGGCCCAAAGATTTCTTTATTATACATAAGTATACTGTAGTTGATTTCAGATGCACCACAAGAGGGCTTCAGATCTCATTATGGGTGGTTGTGAGCCACCATGTGGTTGCTGGGATTTGAACTCAGGACCTTCAGAAGAGCAGTCAGTGCTCTTAACCGCTGAGCCATCTTGCTAGCCCAAGATAGGGTTTTTCTATTACACAGCCCTGGCAGTCCTGAAACTCACTATCTCTGGCTGGCCTAAAACTCATAAATCCATCCTGCCTCTGCCTCCTGAGTGCTGAGATTAAAGTCATGTGACAACACACGTGGCCAAGGTTTCTGGATTTTTTTTTTCTCCTGCTCTGAGACACCAAAAGCCCAACACCTCAGCTTGAGAGGGAAGTCATGTAGAGTAAACACACATTCAGATTCCTAAACACACTCTCATCTTATTATGAATTATTATGTATACTTTACAACAAAAACAGGTTCAGGAAATCAAAGACATGCAATTTAAAAAATATATATATGTGTGTGTAAGTGTCCCTGCTTCCCAAATTCTGGGATTATAAATGTGTGCCACAGAGCCTGGCACCATTATTGCAGTCTGACTTTCACAGGGTCTAAGCCAACATAGCTCCAGTGAAACTATTATTGATCCTGAGAAACATCTACACCCAGACACAGGCAAAGCCAGGATAGTCCCTTCAATTTTATTGGGCTCTGAAATGTGATTTTTTTTTTCATGAAAGAGCAGCTTAGTGGCTTATGCAGATTTTGAACTTGAGCCGTAGAGACAGCCGTGGAAGACAAATGAGAATGAACTGGTGGAGTGTAGTCAGGTGGCCTGCCTGGGGCCGTTTGTTGGATGTTGAGTTTTTTGGTTGGTGGGTTTCTTGGCAAGGGCATTTCTGAAGCTCTGAGTTTCTTCTTGATGGCTGGTCAAAGTCTAAGTGAGCATGTCTGTTGGGGGAGGAGCCTGTAGATGCTGGTGTCTAGCTTTCATAGGACTAGGGCAAATACATAAATGATGCCTATAAAGGCTAGTATGGCCAACATATTAAACCACATAGTTCGAGATGAGTTCCGGTAGGCGTCTTCCCAGGCGCTGCATTTATTGGCTTCGTTGGTCTGTAAGGGTAGGAGCATGAGTATGGGTTTCTGAGACAAGAAGCTCTTGGAAGGAGGGTTGGAGCCCAATAGCCACTGTGGGAAGAGCCCGACCCAAGACCTAGGACAACAAGCAGTTGCAGGTGGCAAGCAGAGGATAGAATGAGCAGTGGAGGCGGTGGGGGGTGGGGGGTGGATAGTTTTACCTGGTGGCTGAAGTATAGGGCTAACAGCCCAAAGGGCAGGAAAAGAATCAGCGCCAAGACCGCCAGCAAGGTGTAATTCCGAGCGTAAAATTTCAGTTCATCTGGAGTCTGTGGACGGTCTAGTGGCTTCCTACCTGGGGCTCCTTGTTGGCCTGTATCCATGATCTTTTCACTCAACGACAGATCCTGGTGTCTTGAAAATAGAGACCCAGATCCACCGCACTTCCCCGGGCCCTACCCAGAATCCTAAGAGCTGCGCAGTCAAAGGACTTTCTTCATAATGGATGTAAGGACATCTCCAGTCCTGATTGGCTACTCTCAAGAGGTGGGCGTGGTCGCGCTGTTTTTAGACAGTTCGTGCCAAGGAAGTGTGGTGCTGTGATAACTTTGTTCTTGTACCCTTACAGGGATTGATTGTGGGAAAGTCTGCCTCTTGCCTCTTTCTTCTGCCGAGTACCAAGGGATAGAAGGAAGGCCTCAGAAGAGCAGGTAGATAAACCTGTGAGAAAGCTAGATTTAGCCAGGCATTGTGGCGACCATCTTTAATTACAGCACTTGTACAGACTGAGGCAAATCTCCCAATCTCTGTAAATGCAGTGCCAGCTTGGTCTACACAGCCAGTTCTGGGACTACATAGTGATGCCCTGTCTCAAAATAATGCCTGCCAGGTCTCAATAGTAAAATCTTACCTGTAGAAAGAAAGATAAGTGGTAGATAGACTGATAGATGATAGATAGATAGATAGATAGATAGATAGATAGATAGATAGATAGATAGATAGATAGAACCAGATGAGTTGTGGCCACTTATAATCCCAGCATTTCAGAAAGGATTTCATATAGCCCAGGCTGGCCTGGAATTCACTTCACAGCCAAGAATGAGTTTGATCTCTTGACCCTCTCTTTTCTGCCTTCTGAAGTATAAGGATTGCAGACATACTCCCTATATATCTGGAAGAAAAATTGTATGTATGTATGTATGTATGTATGTATGTATGTAAGAACTGCCTTAAAGTGGAATGCCACTTAAATGTAGATATAACTCAATGGTTTTAGTCCCCCAGAACTGTTTTTAAAAATACAAATGGCATAGGAAATCATCAGGGTGTACTCTTCAGATTGCCCCAGGTTCCTGCTGCCTCACTGCTACGCACACTCCAGTGAAGTTTGCTTGGCAGGCCGAGAAGCCTGGGAGCACTCACGAGGCAAAGAGTTTCACGAAAACTCACCTCCTGGAACTTTGGCATTCTCATAATTCCTAGTTCCCCCTCCAAAAATCCCCTATCCCCTCCTCCCTGCTCCCCAACCCACCCACTCCCATCTGTAGCCCTTTAAACAAGCATTTTTAATTTTTGAGACGGGTTCTCACTATGTAGCCCTGGGTGGCCTGAAACTTGCTATGCAGACCCAGCTGGCCTGCCTCTATCTCTTCAGTGCTGGGATTAAAGATTTGGGCCATCATGGATAGCTTAAAAGATGTGTGTGTGTGTGTGTGTGTGTGTGTGTGTGTCTGTGTGTGTCTGTGTGTGTCTGTGTGTGTGTGTCTGTGAAGGTGTCCACAAAAGCCAGAAGGGGGCATTGGATTCCCTAGATCTGGAGTTACAGGCATTGTGAGTCACTTGGTATATAGGTGCTGGGAATTGAACTTGAGTCTTTTGCAAGAGAAACAAATGTTCCTGACTGCTGGGCTATCTCTGCAGCCCCCTTAAAATCTGAGGCATGGTCTCCATAAGTTGCCTAGGCATGCCTTGAACTTTCAATTCTCCTGCCTCAGCCTCCCAAATATCTGGGAGTAGAGGCCTGCCTACACATCAGGCCCAGCTATAACTGTATTGGATTACAGACAAGCACCTTAAAAACTCTTTTTAAAAAAAAGATTTATTTATTATTTATTATATGTAAGTACACTGTAGCTGTCTTCAGACACTCCAGAAGAGGGCGCCAGATCTCGTTACGGATGGTTGTGAGCCACCATATGGTTGCTGGGATTTGAACTCCAGACCTTCGGAAGAGCAGTAGGGTGTTCTTACCCACTGAGCCATCTCACCAGCCCTAAAAACTCTTTAATATTAACAGCCGTGAGCCACAGTTCTGAAGTCAGCAAATTCTTCATGGTATGATTTGGTTCAAAGTGGGAAGCAGAGGAGACGACTGCTGGTGCTCAGCTCACTTTCGTCTCTTTTTATTGGCCCAAGACCTCAGCCATGGGCTAGTGTCCCCCATATTTAGAGTGGCTCGTCTCTACTCCGTGGAATCACCTTCATGAACTGTATTCCCTAGGTGATTCCAACTTCAGTCAAGGGGCTATGGAGGTGGCTCAGGGAATATTGACTTTGCTCCACAAACAAGCTCCCAAGTAAACACTGACTGGGGTAGTGGCCTGTTTTTGCTCCTAGTGCATAGCTGGTAGAGAGAGGTGTTCTCCAGAGCAAGCTAGCTAGCCAGATAAGCCAAACTGGCAATCTCTGGGTTCTTGTGAGAGATCTTGCCTCAATATGTAAGGCATAGAGAGACTGAAGAAACATTTAATGTCATCCTCTGGCACATATACACACATATCACATACACACCCTCTGGCACACATATGTGCACCCAAACACGTATGAACATTCATGCCTGCATAGGGATTAACCATCACAACTAGTATAAGAAATAAATCATTACGGCCCATTTTCAGAATGAGGTGCATTTGGACTTCATCAGAGAATCACAGTTAATCAGGAGGCGCTAGGCCCTTGTCCTCTCAATCAGGCAGCTGATACCTACTTGTCTAGAAATTCCCAGTTCATTCTAGGGTTGAAAAGTTACAGGCGGGCTGGTGAGATGGCTCAGTGGGTTAGAGCACCCGACTGCTCTTCCAAAGGTCCAGAGTTCAAATCCCAGCAACCACATGGTGGCTCACAACCATCCGTAACGAGATCTGGCGCCCTCTTCTGGAGTGTCTGAAGACAGCTACAGTGTACTTACATATAATAAATAAATAAATCTTAAAAAAAAAAAAAAGAAAAAGAAAAGTTACAGGCAGTCTGCTATTCAACTGAGCCCTTGTTTCAGAAAAGGTGGGACTCTCTAGACTGCAGGACACGTTAGGGAAGGCCTTGCACTCAGAACCGGTGCCATCTGGAGAGGGGACAATCCCAGACACTAGAAAGATCATATCTCCCGGAGAAATCAGCCATGAGGACCTCAGGGGACGAGGCAATGCAACAGGAATAGAAAAAGCACTGGTTTGCACCAAACGGGTTTGTCAGCTGTCTTTGCCTTTTCTGTAGGCTGATGCTCGATATCATAAATCAGAAAATAAACTGCCCCACTCTTGGTCCTCAGAGTCTCCAATACTCTTATTATGAAGTGAGAACCACTGTTTCTCACACCTCAGGCTTTGGCTGAAGGACTACTTGGCTTAGAAGAAAGAGACTGCGTATAGAAATCATCTCATTTTGAAGTATCACAACAGCTGTGAATAGCCTCCTGGCTGTGGTTCCAGTTGGCTTTCCTGACTAATCTAGTGGGAGGAGGGGAAGGAAAAGTTTGTGGCTTCTTAGAGTGAGTAGAATGGACCAGTCTGGGTCTCCATGAAGATTTCAGAGCCAGGATACTATCTATCAGTTGGGTCCAATTTTGGGAGAACTGGATGCAGGGGTGGGAAGGGCTGGGCCCGGTGGAGGTTAGGGACCAAGCACTAGAAATAGTGCCTAATCGTTTTTGTTGTTCTACTATGTAGCTATTGATGACCTGGAATTCACTGTGTAGACCAGTGTCCTCAAACTCACAGAAATCCTCCTGCCTCTGCCTCCCAAGTATATTAAAGGTGTACACCACTACATCAGGCAATTATTGATCATTTTCCTATTCTTACTCAATTTTTTTTTTATTTCTTCTTGCCTTTCTTTTCCTGCATACTTAACTTGGTTTGAATGAGAGTATCTCTTGCAGGCTCATGTATTTGAACACCTGGTCTGTAGGTGGCTGTGCTGTTTGGTTGTAGAACTTTTAAGAGGCACAGCCTTGCTAGAGGAAGTATGTCACTCGGGGACAGGCGTTAAGGGTTTATTTATAGCTTCATGCCACTCCTCCCCACTGCTTCTGGTTCCTGTATGCAGATAAAATGTGATCCATCGGCCAGCTTCTCCTCCTGTCTCCATGTGATGTCTCCCCTAGCATGAGGAATTCCTCTAGAATAGTGTGTTGGTTTGAATATGCTTGCCCCATAGGAAGTGGCACTGTTAGGAGGTGTGTGGCCTTATTAGAAGAGGTATAGCCTTGTTAGAGGAAGTGTGTTACTGGAGGCAGGACTTTGAGATCTAATATATATGCTCAAGTCTTCTGGCCAGTGTGATCCAGACCCTCCTCCTGGCTACCTTCCATTCAAGATGTAGAATTCTCGGCTCTTGCAGCACCAAGTCTACCTACACGATGTCATGCTTCCCACCACGATGAATGGACGTTAGTTTTTGCTTCACCGCTTTGTGCTCCTAGTGGATTGCACGCACACACCCACCTAATGTGTTGGCTACCTCAAAGGCTGTGCACTCCTAAACCTTCCTCTGCTACCCCAGGCCCAATCCCCAATCAGGTAACTGGTCAGCGGCCACTTACATAAAAACTCACATGGCTGGTTGGCTTTCTCTCCTGCTGCCACTTTGCCCCATCCTTCTTCTCAGAGTCCTGGAAATTCTGTCTTTCCTCCTTCTGTCCTGGCCCATGCAATTCCAAAGGTCCCGACGCCTGCACAGGCATCTTTATTGATCGGTTAAAGCTGCACGAAGAAGAAAGAGGTGACTGTCAGATGTCTTCCTCAGTCACTCTCCATCTTATTTTGATGTTTTGAGATAGGGACTCACTATGTAGCCCTGGCTAACCTCCAACTCACGGAGATCTGCCTGCCTCACTGTCTTCAGGTTTTTTTTTTTTATCACTATTGAAGAGACTTTACTAAGCATTAAACCTGGAACTGACTGATTCTGGTATTCTGGCTGGCCCCAGGGACCTTCCTGAATACAGACCCCCCGGCGATGGGTTACAGGCCTGTACTCCCAAACCCAGACTTTTATGAGAGTGTTTGGAACCCCAACTCAGCCCCTCATGCTTGCCTGGCAAGCACATCATCAATGGGGCCATCCTCCAGCTCCCCGATTTTGTTGAGATATTATGTATTGCTTATAATATTTTCCCTGACTTTTTGTTTGTTTGTTTGTTTGATATAGGGTTTCTCTGTGTAACAGCCCTGGCAGTCCTGGAACTTACTCTGTAGACCAGGCTGGCCTGGGACTCATAGAGATTCATCTACCTCTGCCTCCTGAGTGCTGGGATTAAAGGTATGCACCACCACTGCCCAGCTCTTGATCCATTTTTTAAAAAAGATTTTATTTCTTTATTTTATATATATATGACGAATACACTGTAGCTGTCTTTAGACACACCAGAAGATGGCATTGGATCCCATTATAGATGGTTGTGAGCCACCATGTGGTTGCTGGGAATTGAACTCAGGACCTCTGGAAGAGCAGTCAGTGCTCTTAACCACTGAGCCATCTCTCCAGCCCATTGATCCTTAAAAAAAAAAAAAAAAGATTTATTTACTCATTATATGTATGTATGTTTGCTTTCATGTATGTCTGTATACCATATACATGCAGTGCCTATAGAGGCCAGAAGAGGGCATAAGATCCTCTAGAATTGTAGTTACGGTTGAGAGCCACAATATGGATGCTGGGAATTGAACCTGTGACCTCTGCAGCAACAAGCAGTGCTCTTAACCACGGAACTGTTTCTTCTGCCCCTCTTAATTTGTAAAAAAAAAAAAAAAAAAGTAATTAGAAATATTATTTTACATGTATGGGTGTTTTATCTGTATGTATGTCTGTGCACCACCCATGCACTTGGTGCCTGAGGAAGCCAAAAGAAGGGGTCAGAGCCCCTGGAACTGGAGTGACAGACATATGTGAGTCACCATGTGGATGCTTGGATTCAAGCCCGGGTCCCCTGGGCAAGCAGCCAGTGCTCTTCATGGCTGAGCTCTCTCTCTCCGGCCTTTTAATAAAGTAAGTTGTCCTGTCTTTGCCACTCACCAGTCCACTCCTTCCTTCCTTCCTTCCTTCCTTCCTTCCTTCCTTCCTTCCTTCCTTCCTTCCTCCCTCCCTCCCTCCCTCCCTCCCTCCCTCCCTCCCTCCCTCCCTCCCTCCCTTCCTTCCTTCCTTCCTTCTTTCCTTCCTTCCTTCCTTTTCCAGAGACACAGTGTGTCTGGTTGGTATTATTCCCCTTACCCAGGCCTCCTAGTGCTGTGGCCACCAGCCTGCCTCCACATTCTCTTTAATCCTCAAAATGTTTACTGTGTTGTTTAAGTCCTCACGGGGCCTAGGGTTAGTCTACAGCTTGGCTAGTTGTCTCCCCATGTAAACGACCTTATTTACTGCACAGGCTTGTACAACATGGACTTGAACTCTTGACAAGTCTTTCTTAGATTTATGTGTGAATGCTTCATCACAGTCCTAGTGACTGTGTGGTTTGCTGCCAGTTGTGGTGGTGCAGGCCTTTAATCCCAACACTCAGGAGGCAGAGGCAGGCAGATCTCTGTGAGTTTGAGGTCAGCCTGGTCTACAAATCGAGTCCAGGGCATCCAGGGCTTATTACATAGAGAGACCCTGTCTCAAAAAAAATCAGAAAAAAAAATCTGGCTCTCAGAGTCAATTAAACCAAGAGCAAGCCCCCATTTAAACTATCTGCTTCTCTCTCTGTATCTTCCATCTCAGTCTGTATCATCTTCTGTCTGTCATCCCTTATCTGAAGTCTGTGTGTGTCTTTAACAAAGGGCTTTGCTCCATATGTATTCAATGGTACGTACCGACAGCAGACAGCAATGAGGGATCATTTTCTACAGAAAAATTTCAGAGTTTTGCAAGGCTTCTTAGTTACTGTTCTATTACTGTGGGAAGACACCACGGACGAGGTGACTTAGAGAAGCATTTAATCGGGGATTTGCTTCCACTTCCCGAAGGTTTGCCTGTTAGCACCATGTCAGGACACATGGCATCAGGCCAGCATGGTGCTGGAATCGCAGTTGAGAGCTCACATCTGAAGCAGACTTTTCAGGGAAGGAGGGAGGGAGGGAGAGAGAGAGGAGAGAGAGAGACAGAGGGGCAGCAAGACTGGGTTTGGCATTGGCTTTTGAAACCTCTAAGCCCTTCCCCAGTGACACTTCTCCTTCAGTAAGGCCACACTTCCTAATCCATCCCAAACAGTTCCACTAACAGGGAAAAGATTCAAACATAGGAGCTGTGGGGGCCATTCTCACTCAAACCACCACACAAGGGAAAACTTTTACTTTCCTGTCTTGTCAGTGATCCAGGACAGAATTCAAAACTGCAAATATGTCATTGGATTCTAGCCATATGTTACTTCCCACACTAATAGTGGATATTTATTTTCAGGCTCCCCCCCTCAACAGGTTAAAAATAAAGGACATTCTTTGTGTTTATAAAGGAACACAAGAGGAAAGTGAGGTGGCTCAGCAAGCTAATTCTTTGTGTTAAAAGACTGTGACAGACAGCGACGCACTCTATGAAAGGTTGCTGTTTGGTCTTGCTGTCTGCTGTAATGCTCAGTGTGGGCCCCCAAGAACTGGAGTCTACACATAGACTCAGGTGGCCCTGCCCCCAAGATTGGTAAATAAAGATGCCGACAGCCAATGGCTGGGCAGAAGAGATGTAGGTGGGGTTAAGGTTCTCTGGACTTGGGGTCGAAGGAGAACCATTGAGGAGAAAAAGGTGGAAGAGGGAGAAGCCATCATGGGTTAGGTGAGCCATAAAAAACATGACCCTGAGGGCTGGCCCGTTGGCGTTAAGAGCAGCCCACAGGAAACAGTAAGTAGTAAGGAACAATTTGGGGTTATCTACAGGAAAGTAGATTCTCAATGCATGGAAGGTAGATATCTGCCCAGCTCTTGTGCTGTTTAAGGCTTGTTGTAAATATAAAGGTTGTGTATGTCTTTTAACCAGGAATTAAATGGTCAAAGGCTGGGTAGAAACCCCAGGTCAAGATTAACAATTTCTACAACAAGGAAGCACACTGGGACAGGCAATTTACTTATTATTATTATTATTATTATTATTATTATTATTATTTAAAACATTTTGGGCTGTTGAGATGGCTCAGCGGGTAAGGGTACTAACTGCTCTTTCGGAGGTCCTGAGTTCAAATCCTAGCAACGACATGGTGGCTCACAACCACCTGTAATGAGATCTGACGCCCTCTTCTGGTGCAACTGAAGACAGCTACAGTGTACTTAGATATAATAATAAATATCTTTGGGCCAGAGCGAGCGGGGTTGACTGGAGCAGGCAGAGGTCCTAAATTCAATTCCCAACAGCCACATGATGGCCCACAACCATCTACAGCTACAGTGTGCTCATATACATAAAATAAATAAATCTTTAAAAAACCAAACCTTGTTTTGAATTGTCATTTATTTTTATTTTATGTGTATGTTTTGTTTGTTTGTTTTGCCTGCATGTGTATCTGTGTGACCATATACACAGTGCTGTGGAGCCTCTGGAACTACAGTTACAGATAGGTTTTAGCCACCATGTGGGTACTGGGAACCACACCCAGGTCCTCCGAAAGAGCAGCCAGCACTCAGTTCCTAAGCTGTAGAAGGCACGGAGGTCCCTGTGGCCACAGATAAGCTGTGGGGGGAACCTGAAATGTTGTTCCTTCAAGGGAAGGACTTCAATGCTTGATACCCACCCAGAAGGCTTCGAGTGGCTGTGCTTGCTAACCTGGAGGCCTTGGACACCAGACTGGATTCTCCCCCAGAGCCTTAGCAAAAGCTTGTTCCTCTCAGTCAATCCGCAGAATCTGTAGAAAGTGTCACAGCTACTTTACTAAAGAGTTTTGATGTAGTCACATCTGATCTTTATTTAGCTTACTGTGTCCTTCAAAGACGTTTATGTATATACTTTGTTATGGGATTGAATTAATTATCACCAGAAACGTTTTTGGCAAACTGCTCTGTGCTTGAATATACCTCCAATAAACCATGTCAGGGTCAGACTGCTGAAGTTTGAACCAACACCAGCTACTTAGTCATGCTGAACTGAAGTGCCTTCTCGACTCTCACAGATGTCATTCTGCTCACTGTGGAGGTCGCAGGGCCTCCCGGGTTGAGCTGTCTCCCTAGCTCCTGCTTAGTTTTTTTTTTTTTTTTTTTTTTCCTAATGCAGGCACTGACTGACCTTGTTTTCCCTCACTGGCTGGCATCAGTCTGTCATAAGCTGGGATACCAGGCTTTCTCAGAGGTTCTGATGAAAGGACAAATGGAAGCTAGCTCTGTGTCCTCACCCAGGAGTAGACGTGGCAAGGCTGGGCTGGGGCCGGGGCCAGGGCCAGGGCCTTGAAGGAGTAAAGGTTTCAGGTCCTGGGAAACTGGCTTTTTCCCCTTGAAGGGATTTGGTTATCAGTACTAAAGGTCTTACGTATCCTTGTGTTCAAGTTGCTTGATTTAGCTTTCTCCGGACTCTGTCCCAGTCTCTTCCTAAAAATAGCATATGTGATGCTGTACTTCTAAATAAACTTGCTTAGCATAAGTTGTCAGTTTATGCAAGACCCAGCATTGACGTTTGTCTTCTTTATTCCCCATCGCTGATCCCTCTCTTACACCCCTTGACACCCTGCTATTCGGGACTCTTATTTGTGTGAGTCTGAGCCATTCATGATCGACTAGTTTTTGTCCTTTTGGTTCCAAGTCTGGCCTTGAACAGTTGAGCCATCTCTCTAGCTTGAGTCCATAATTTCAATGCTCTCCAGGCACGTTATTGACTTGGTTGTAAAGTAGGAGGAGAGTTAGGCGTTGGAGGTTTGTGCGCTAGTTTCCTGTGTCCTTCAAACGCTATGTATTCAGATGCTGATTTTTATGCCCAGCCATCTGGCTGCAGCCCGCAAGCTGGCACGGTCAAGCATCTCCTTTCTCAATGTTGTGTAAGAATTCTTTTCCATCGCCTCTGATTGATTAATAAAGAGCCGATCAGAGAATCCCAGTCAGGGGTTCCCCAAAAGAGACAAGAGGGAGAGACTATGTGGATGGACCATGAAGATTTGCCCTGAGGTCATGAGGTCATAATGAGAGAGTAGCCATGAGGACACACATGGACCAGAGCGAGCCAGGGCAAGACTCAGATGGCAAGTGACAGGGCATGTGGCTGGGTAGTAGCAGCTTAGTTGGGTTAGAATAGCTCAGAACCTGCCCACCTTAGTGTTTGAAGCTTGTTAATAAAAATATCAGGTCTCTGTGCCATTTATTCAGGAACTAAACTGGGATAGAGCAGGCATAGAAACGCCCCGTCATTATTTGAGAAGAAAAGGGGGGGCTGGTGAGATGGCTCAGTGGGTAAGAGCACCCGACTGCTCTTCCGAAGGTCCAGAGTTCAAATCCCAGCAACCACATGGTGGCTCACAACCATCCACAACGAGATCTGGCGCCCTCTTCTGGAGTGTCTGAAGACAGCTACAGTGTACTTATATATAATAAATAAATAAATCTTAAAAAAAAAAAAAGAAAAGAAAAGGGGTGAAGAAAAGGCCCCCGAGAGTTACAGTTACACTTTGGTCTCTGAAAACGAGAAGTATTCCCAGAAACGGTTATTTCTACATAATCATGGCTGCCCTGGAACTTGCTTTGTAGACCAGGCTGGCCTCCAATTCACAGAAATCCACCTACCTCTGTCTCCCAGGTGCTAAGATTACAGGCGTGTGCCACTATGCTTAGCAACTTTAGCTGTTTCTTCAAGAGGACAGGCAAAGACATTTTGCATGCTTGCTGTGTGCCTCCTCCAGCTCTGCACATGAAGCTAATATAAATGATAATTTGAGACGGTCAAAGGGAGAAGATTCAAAAGAAGTCATTGCTGGTTGTGGTGGCTTGAATAGAAATGGCCCCCATAGAATCATGTGTGCGAATACTTAGCCCATCGGGAGTGAGCGGCACTATTAGGAGGTGTGGCCTTGTTGGAGGAAGTGTGTCACTGTGGAGGGGTGGGCTTTGTGATCTTCTAAGTTCAAGTCTGATGAATGTGTCATCCGTCTCCTGTTGCCTGCAGATCAAGATGTAGAACTTTCAGCTCTTTCTCTAGCACCATGTTTGCCTGCATACTGCTATGTTTTCTGCCATGATGATAATGGACTAAATCTCTCAACTGTAATGAGATGTTTTCCTTTATAAGAGTTGCTGTGGTCATGGTGTCTCTTCACAGCAATAAAACTCTTAAGTCAGAAGTTTGTACCAGGAGTGGGATATTGCGGACCTGACTATGTTTTGGGGAGGATTGTGGAAGAACTTTGGGACTTTGGGCTAGAAAGAACCATTGAGTGTTGAGAGCTCATTGGAATGTTCTTTTGTTTGTTGGTTGGTTTTGTTTTTTTTAAGGATTCATTTATTTATTTTATGTGAGTACACTGTAGCTGTCTTCAGACACACCAGAAGAGGGCATCAAATACTACTACAGATGGTTGTGACCCATCATGTGGTTGCTGGGAATTGAACTCAGGACCTCTGGAAGAACAGTCAGTGCTCTTACTTGCTGAGCCACCTCTCCAGCCCCCAGTGGGATGTTGTTTAGGAGTTAGGAAGATAAGAATCTTTAAGCAGTGCAGAAGATGGAGGCTTGGCTTGTGAAGCTTCAGAGGAAAATTTAATGACTCTATCAGGGCCATGAGCTATTTTGATTTCAGATTCTGTGTTCTGGTTAGGTCGGGCTCAAGAATCAGCTGTGATTAATAAGATACCAAACTATTGAAGTGAAACCTTAGCATTTCTGTGACAATTGATGGTGGCTAGATAGAGCTAAGAAATTAGCAGTGATTAAGAAGACTCCAGGAAACGCCTCCATGAGATCGAGTTCTAAGGCATTTTCTCAACTAGTGATCAACGAGGGAGGGCCCAGCTCACCATGGATGCTTCCACCTCTGGGCTGGTAGTCTTCAGTTCTCTAAGAAAGCAGGCCGAGCAAGCCAGCGGAAGTCAGCCAGTAAACAGCACCCCTCCATGGCCACTGCATCTGCTCCTGCCTCCAGGTTCCATCCCTGCTTGAGTTCCTGTCCTGACTTTCTCCAATGATAGGCCATGATCTGGAAGTGTAAGCCAAATAAACACCTTCCTCCCCGACACTCTTCTTGTCATGGTGTTTCCTTGCAGCAATAGAAACCCTAAGACACTGCTTTTCCAGTGCGTGAGTGAATGGATGTGTGCTGTGGTGTGTGTTGCTCATGTATCTAAAATCAATTGTACATATAGCTACTGTTTTTGTTTCTCTTCTTATTGTTGCCAACTTACTCCCTACCTCAGGGCCTTTGCACTTGCTGCTCCTGCCCTTTCCTGGAACCCTTGCCAGATTGGTTCCTCTTGTACTTCCTTTCCCAGGAGGATGTTTTTGACCACTGCGTTCCTGTTGCCCAGGCTGTTACATCCCTCCAGAGCCCACCCCTTCCTTTTTTTTGTTTTTGTTTTTGTTTTTGTTTTTTTGAGACAGGGTTTCTCTGTATAGCCCTGGCTGTCCTGGAACTCACTTTGTAGACCAGGCTGGCCTCGAACTCAGAAATCTACCTGCCTCTGCCTCCCAAGTGCTGTGATTAAAGGCGTGGCCACCACGCCCAGCTTCCCTTCCTTTTTTAAATTATCCGCCCCCCACCCCCGGCCCCATAGCTATGTTCATTTAGTCTTGCGTCCATATGATCAAAATTCTCAACAGAAACAACTTGAGAGAGTATACATTTTGGTTCACAGCTTCGAGGAGTCCTTCATGGTGGCATTTGAATGGTAGACATTTCCTGGGGAGACTCAATCAAAGTGGAAACGTATGGTTTCCTTTGGAAAGTCAGTGGTGTTGGATGATGTTTTGCTGGGGCAAACACAGATGAAGGAACGTTTCACTGAAGCAGGCACAGGTGAAAGGATGCTTTACAAAGGCAACCCTGTGAGAGGACATGTGATGAAGGATTCTTCACTAACGACACATCTGTGTTAGTGTCGTTAGTGAAGAATTATGTAGCTGAGCTCTGTTTGTTGTGACTCCATAGAGAGAAATGCACCAAAAAACCTTCTAGTGGTGTTCTGGTGGCCTCTTACTGCTTCTGAGGACTCAGGCCGGTTGGCAGACTGATGTCAGCTGATACAGACTCTTGCTGAGGCAAGACCCGTGGAGGACATATGTTTGGAAGGAGTAAAATTAGGACTCAATGGGGAGAGACTTGCATAGCTAGCTTTTCACTTGAGTCTTCACTGATCTTCACTTCGTTGAGAGAGGCACAACAAAGAACTTCTCCTGGCCTAATTGCTCTTGCTGACTCGTGCCAGTTTGGCTGAGGCCTGGCTGTTTCTGCTGGGTTATGCCACCATTTCTAAACAGGTGCACTCCCCCCATATCCTAATAACCTTTCTTTTTCCACTACCTCTGGTGGATGGTGGGCTAGTAGGGAGGTTAAAGCATTTAAAAACCGTTATTAAAATAGGGTTGTGAAAAGTCCAAACAATACACAATGTACATGCCTACTTACCCTGGAGAGGAAACCCACAGCAGACCAAAGGAATGACCATGTCAAGGTCCACCTTGGTGAGCAGTGCGCTTTTACTGGGGTTACTCGTGACGGGCATTATAATTACAGCAGCATTCTACTTTCTGTCTAACACAGCGGCATAGCATGTGTGACAGGTTGGTTGTACACACCTTTGATCCCAAGTGCTGGGGCACTTGGCAGGCAGAAGCCAGTGGATCTGTGGGAATTTGAGACCATTTTGGTCTACACAGAGAGTTAGAGGCCACCCTGGGCTACGTAGTGAGCTTATGTCTTAGAAATAAAAAAAAAAAGGAAAGAAAGGAAAGGAAAGGAAAGGAAAGGAAAGGAAAGGAAAGGAAAGGAAAGGAAAGGAAAGGAAAGAAAAGAAAAGGAAGACCAAATCAGGAGGTGTGAATCCTTGGTTAAGAACACTTGTTGCTTTTTGCAGAGATCCTGAGTTCCCAGCACCCACATGGTGGCTCACAATTGTGTGTAACTCCAACTCCAGGGGATCCAATACCCTCTTTTGGTATCCAGGTACCACTGCAGACATGTGGTGGTACAGACATGCAAGCAGGCAAAACACACACACACACACACACACACACACACACACACACACACACACACACACAAGTTTAGACTGTGTTTGCTTTTCACTTACTGCAGCCAGAAGCCTACCCACTTTTCCTTGATGAAAAGAGACACTTGCCATGTAAAAGCTCTGAGCACCAGTTCAATTTCTGTAAGAAACACACGACACAGAGATACCCAGGCAAGTAAATTTAACCCACCAGTGACGAAGGTAAAACAGAATAACCCTGTCGTACAATCTAGAACAACCATAAAACCTGAAGCTCTGTCTGACGCTTCAGAGCTCATGCCCGGGCCCTATGACATAGTCAAGCTGAGACCCGGTTTCTAACACCCTAATGGGAGTGTGAGGGGAGGGTTACCAGGAGCCCGAAGGACTCCAAGGGAGCTGCGTAAGGAAGAACCCATCTAACTACCAGGAGCTCTTGGCACCACTTACAGAGCTCAGCAGCTCAGGACATCTCTCTGCAGTTTCAGCAGTGTCTCCTCCTTCAGGGAATCGTGGTGCTGGCCAGGTCTAGCTGCCTTGAGAGGCCCTCGTCACAGGTTTTAGGTTAGAGTCCATGACTCCTGAGGAACTGTGCGTGTGCCTTTCAGTTCCTGAGGAACCTAGGCATTCATTCCCTCAGGCAGTGGAACCTTTAGGCCCCTGTGTATATCTGCATTCCCTAGAAGTTGGTGAATCATGTAGACGTATTGTGGGGTGTTCACTAGAGAAGACTGCTCACACATGCGTTTCAGCCCATAGAAAAATCTTCCTTAGTTGCCTAGCAACTACCCTGGGTGCTTGGGATCCCAGGATAGCCCCAAGCCTTTCTCAGGTTGAGCTTTTAAACACAAAAACCATGTTCTGGGTTGATACATTACAGTTAACAAGAACAGTTAGCTAGTATAGAACTGCAGAAGCCAAAAAGCAAGGTTAGCATGTTTAGAGACCTCCCCGGTAAGATGGGCTTCGACAGGTGGTGTTGCCTGTGGTACTTCCATCATGGAGTCAGTTGTGCTAAGGTCTGGGGCCCTGTTACAGAAGTTTGGCATAACAATTAGTCTTGGATATGAATCTTGTGTACCCTGTATGGCTTGCTGACGTCATTGACAACTACAATTGTATTCCTCCTGGCAACTGGCATCATATTGTTTCTGATAAGGGTATAAAAAGTCTGATTGCTTGTGATAAACTTGTTTCAACTTCAGTCTTGGTGAGACGCCTCCAACCTGGCCTGGTTTTAATTCCCACTGAGATTATCAGGGGACCTAGTAAGGGCTGAGGCTTACCTCCCCCTAGAGTTGTTTACTCTTTGACTGCTGGGGAAGGGCCCTCAAGAGTCTTCCAAGTTTTGGTTCTCTCAGGCATGTGAGCTTCTATTTGCCTCCCAAAACTCAAGAGCCCTGGTTCCTTCCAGGAGTGAATCCTTTAGTTGGGAAAAACTACTGTTCAGTGCCTCACAACTGGCAGAATTAACACCAGCAGGGCCAGCATCAGCTGCTCTTCACAAGGCCACAGACAGAAAGCAGAAGTTATAATTGTAAACTAAAGCTGGAGAATGACCTTCAAAGGTCCGCCTCTAGAGACTTACTTCTGCTTGCCAGGTCCCACGACCTTCACAAAGCACCACAAACCCAGGGACCAAGTGCTCAAAATTCGAGCTGGGGGAGGGGAGCATTTAAAATTCAAACCATAACATATTTGGCTCACAGTTCATTTTATTAGTTCATTTGATTTTTTTTTTCCTTTCTCTCCTTCATGAACTGTGAACTCTGGGAGAGCCAGGGTCTTGTTGGCCTGACTCACTGTGTGACCCTGACGGTCCAGCCTGGGCATACATCTCCGGATGTTACCATGATGTGATCAGCCACACTGTTCTAATAGCTCATGTTCAGCCTGGGAGTGAGACCCATACACTGAACAGTGAGTTAGTTAGTTCATGTGCTGGGTGGGAGGGTAACAAAAAGGGCCATCAGCTGTAAGCCAGGCTCCTGGCTCAAAGCATCCGAACTCAAGAGCATGAAAAAAAAAAAAGGTGTGGCTGGATAATGCCCCTTATAGACATTGAACCAATCAGATTTAAGCACTGGAGGCACACCCACTAGACAGTGGCCAATCATAATGAAGTGGGGGGCGCTAGCGAGACCACGCCCAGTGACTCAGATTGCCAAGGCCATCTCAGGGACTGAGGAGTGAAGAGAAGACCTACAGACCTTGAGTTGGTAATGATTACTTATGGACAATGAGGGAGGAAAGTGTGTGTGTGTGTGTGTGTGTGTGTGTGTGTGTGTGTGTGTGTGAGAGAGAGAGAGAGAGAGAGAGAGAGAGAGAGGATTTAAAAGAAGGAAAAGTAATTGAGAAAGTCAGGGAGAGGATTCTAAGGAGTATGGGGCCAGCAAAACTAGTCCATAGGATCATGAAGGTGTGGTGGACTCCAGATGGTGCCCTATCCCTGGCTTAGGATGGCATCTTCTGTGTTTTATACTTCATTTGGCTTGGCAGGTACCTCTGAGCCACACCTCCAGGCCCTCATTGGTGGATTTTAGGCAAGGGTTCTAATGGTGTTGCTCACACCCCCCAGCCCCTTCTTGCTACTGCCAGAGTCACATTCTCAGCTACTCATGAACATATGGCTACTCATAGCCATGTTTTACCACTGGGAGAAATCTTCAGCCTCTTTTTAATTTTAATTTCTTTTCTTTGAGGCAGGGTCTTCTTACAAAGTGGCTCAGGCTGCCCTTCAACACATTTTGTAGTCCAGGTGGGTCTTGAACTTCCAACCCTCCTTACTCATTCCGCTGGGCATATGGGATTGACAGACCACCAGGCCACCACGCCTGCTCTGGCCCTCTTTTCTTGGGAGCTCAGATCCCCCCCCCCTTTACCCTCTGTGTACAGCTTTTATTCACTCAGAACCTCCTCCTTAGGCCAAGATCCATGGCTGCTGGGACCAAAATCAAGAACCTGGAAGCCCAGATCGCATCAGGGCAACCGGCTTATCAGAGATTACCCAGGTCAGAGACAGTCATGCTGATTGCCTTGCCTGCCCCAGCGAAGGATTACCTCTGTCTGTCCATCACAGCCTTCTGCTTCTGCATCGTGCTGGCGATTCCAGCCCTGCTGTTCTCCCTTAAGGTTGGTACCATCCGGCTTCTGGCCTTCTCCCTCAGCAGCCTCTTCATGTCCCACAGGGGCATCTCCCTCCCTTCTCACCATCTGGCTGTGTGCCCCTTCTGCTTCCCTCGACTCCTGGGTCCTCGACTCCACTCTCTCATCCTATGTCCCTCCTGGTTACTTCTTCCTCGCCCTCCAGTCCTGATATCGGATTCTCCAGGGATGCCCCTCTCCTCACCTTTTTCCTTCTGGGAACCATCTTGCCTGTTTGCCTTCACCTCCACAGACCCGGGAAGCCAACTCTGTTGGGGATTGGAGGCGAGCCCAGAGGAACTCCACGCTGGCCTTGGGCTTCGGTGTCTCCAGCATCCTTGTGGGATGCATTTTGATGGCCAGCTCTATTAAATTAATTAGTCTTTGAAACAGAGGGTATGACACCCTCCTGAAGGCTCACCTCATTCAGGGAGTTCCAATCATTCTTGGAGCCTCTGATCTTGGACATCAGCAGCTGCCTGTGCGGAGGGAACCCTCAGTTGGGCAACAATGTTAAGAGCAATAAAGTTTTCGGGCTTTGCATGCTTCCGTTCACCTGCTGCAGGTGTGAGCACCCGGGCTCCGGGTCTCAAGGAAGGCTCCACTTTCCCAGGTGCCCTGGGGCCCCTTCAGAGGGTGAACGAACTTCTACTGACAACAGTCTCAGTCTCAGATGGATGGGGTACGGCTCTTTACTGGTTAATGTGAAGGGAAGACAGGCATGGTGGCTGGTTTAGCATCTTTTTTGCTGCAATCAACTCAATGACCAGAAGTAACTTAAGGAATAAAAAAATTGTTTCAGCCTTAAGAGTCTATCATGACAGGGAAAGTGTGGTATAGGAAGAGCAGGAAGCAAAGGTTCTATTTTTATCCATATGCATGAAGTGGGAGTAGGGGTGGGTGGGGAAGGAGAGGGAAGGGAATGGGGCAAAGAAGAGATAATGAGAATAAGCTCTCAGGGTCATGCTTCCTCCAGCGGGGCTCCACCTCCTAAGGGTTCCACAGCTTCCCAAATGGTGCCAGTTGGGGACCAAGTTTTCAAATATACGAGCCCGAGAGGGTCATTACCACAGTAGTGCATGTCTGTAATCCCAGTGTTTGGGTGCCTGAGACAGGAGGATGATGAGTTTTAGGCCAGCCTGGGTTATATCATTAGACTCTATCTCAGAAAACCTAAATAAGTATAATGCAATGCCAGTACTCAGGAGGCTGAGGCAGGAGGATCATGTGTTTGAGATCAGCTCGAATTATAGACATTTCCTCAAAAACAAGCAAAACCCTAAAGTAACATAACAACAACAACAACAACAACAACAACCACCTCTTTCCTCTATGGGGTTGGGGATTTAGTTCAGTAATTAGGCACTTGCTGAGCCTGTGCAAGGCTCTGAGATCAGTTCTCAGCTCTGCAAACAACAAAAACAAAAAGCCATAGCTGGCCATGGTTGCTGCAGAATATTTGATCACATTGCTAACCTCAAGATTGTAATCAAGTAGTTGTGGTGTGGCCCAGCCCTAGCACACAGCCATTTAACCCCTTTAATCCAAGAGCTAAATAAAGTCAACCCTGAGTTCAAGAGGGAGAGCAAGCAACCAGCCAGCAGGGGGTGAACCTAAGAGAAAGGAGGGTCTTTCAGTTGAAGGAGATTTAAGATGGCGTGGAGAAAGAGAACTTTTTCCTTCTGGGAGTAGGAAGGTCAGCTGGGTGCTTTCCCTGCCTCTTTGAGCGCGCAGGTTTCCACCCCAGCATCTGACTCCTGAGTCTTTAGTGGTAAAATCAAATGCCTGGGATTTTTGTTTTTCAAACAAGACATGGTGGTGTGTGTCTTTAATCCCAGCACTCAAGAGGCTGAAACAGGCAGATCTCTGATAGGCTGGGCCAGCCTGGTCTATGTGGCAAACTTCAGACCAGTCAAAGCTACCTATGAGATCCTGTCTTGAAAGCAAAGGAAACAAAACAAACCAAACAGCCTTATGTGACATTGAGAAGACACTGAGAAAGAATGAAATACAAAGTCACCGGCATGTTTGATGTCACCCTAATGACTCTTCAGTGACAGGAGTTCTGTCTGTTCTGTCTGGTGTGGGAATGACTAGCCAAATGTGCGGGACCTTGTGCAATGTAAGAGGTCAAGCTTTGGTTTTACTTCTGTTAAAAGACTATTTAGCTTGTCCTTTGTGGTTGGGAGCTACCATGCTAAATAGTGGCTCTCGACAGAGGTAGTTATGAAAAATAATGAAACCAGGAGATCAGAGTGGCTCTGGGAAGCCCTGATGGGCAACTAATAGCTGACCTGTGTCCTGAAGAAGACAGAGCCATAAATATCTGGGTGTGGGGATGGAGCTCCATAGCTACAGTGCATGCCTAGGGTCCAGGCATCTCTGGACTCCATCAGTAGCACCCAGAAACTGGATGTGGTGGCCCACCCTGTAATCCCAGGACTCTGGGGATGTAGGGTGGAGACCCAGAGGTTCCAGGTCATCCTTGGCTACATAGAGTTTGTGGCCAGTTTGAGACCTTGTCTAAAAGAAAGGAAAAGAAAATGTAGAAGAGCCAGGGCGGTGGTGATGCACGGCTTTAATCCCAGCACTGGGGAGGCAGAGGCAGGCAGGTCTCTGAGTTCAAAGCCATCCTGGTCTATAGAGAGTTCCAGGACAGCCAGGGCTACATAGAGTAACCCTGTCTTGGACACCCACCTTCCCCCTCAAAAGAAAATGTGGAAGAAAGTTGAACACCATCTGCAAAGCTGTAAATCCAGAGGGAGCCTAGTTTATTCTGGAAGGATAAAGACATGGAAACCTTGGACTTTGAGATGGCTCAGTGTTTAAGAACACTGGTGCTCTTGTAGAGAGTTCTTCAGTCCCAGTACTCATGCCAAGTCACTCACAATAGCCTGTAGCTCCAGCTGCAGGGGATCTGACACTCTGTCCCGGACTCCATGGGCACCTGCTCTCATACATGCACATTCCCACTCAGACACATACAGATTTAAAAATGAAATAAATAAAGAATTATTATTGAGTTACATTAAATGTAAAAACTCTTATGAGGTGTGTGTGTGTGTGTGTGTAGCTTGGGCTACAGGTGTGTACCACCATACCTGGGTCATGTGGTGCTGGGAACTGAACCCAGGGCTTCATGCATGCTCCACAAACACTCCAGCAACTAAGCTGCACCCTCAGCCCAGCAGTAAATCAATAATAAAATATACAGAAAGATTAATTTATTTTAATTTTATGAGTGTGAGTATTTTGTCTGCAAATGTGTGTGTCATGATGTATGTGCCTGGTACCAATGGAGGCCTGAAGAACGCTCTGGATCTCCTGAAACTCGGGGGTTACAGATGGTTGTGAGCTATTATGTGCACGCTGGGAACTGAACCTGGGTCCTCTGAAGGAGCAGCAAGCACTCGTACCCTCTGAACCATTGCCAAGAAACTCACATTTTAAAATCAATTATATCCTGTGTGTTAGGTCCCAAACCCCAGACGACAGTGACTCTAGAAGGATTGGTGGTGGCATTCTTCAGGAACCTGGGAAATGGGTGTCTGCCTACAGAAAGGACCACTTCCCTTGGCATGTACCTGTGGTTCCCTGGTCTCTAGGAACATGTACTTGTTATGAGTATCAGAGTCCCTACACTAGCCTTCTGGCCTTCTCCCCTTCTGCTCCACTCCCAAGCTCTCAAGCTGTTCCAGATCCCCTTCCCACCCCTATTCTTCATGACTCAAACTTTTTTTTTTCCTTCTGCCTCGATCATCTCTCTCCATTCTTCACTCAGCTCCCAAGACAGCCCTGGCCCTGAGAAATCTGCTTCCCCATCGGAGGAGGCCATGGCATCTCTGGACTCCCCAGATACCTCAGGCTATTCTCTCTTCTGAATTTACCTGGACTTCAGATGCATCCACACACGGAGCAGCCCAGTTCATGGTTTCACTATCACATCAACCCAACACACTGTCTGACAGAGCAATTTATGGGAGGAAGGGTTGGAAAGGGTTGGAAGGGTGTATTTCTGAGTTTTTGAGAGATTCCAGGCTGCAGAGGCAGGCACAGCTCTGCCCACAGCAGTGGACGTAGGAGGCAGCAGTTGGCCCATTCAGCCCAAACTAGGAAACAGAGCATAAGCCTGGACCAGGCACACCCTTCATAGTTCCGCCCCAACATGGCAGCTTGTATATGCTGGGCTCAGGGTATGGCATGATTAAAAGGTGTGGCCTTATTGGAGTAGGTGTGTCACTGTGGATGTGGGCTTTAAGGCCCTCATCCTAGCTGCCTGGAAGTCAGTCTTCCATTAGCAGCCTTCAGATGATGTAGAACTCTCAGCTCCTTCTGCACCATGCCTGCCTGGATACGGCCATGTTCCCACCTTGATGATGATGGACTGAACCTCTGACTCTGTAAGCCAGCCCCCAATTAACTGTTGTCCTTTATAAGTCTTGCCTTGGGTGAAGTGTCTGTCTGCAGCAGTAAAACCTTAACTAAGACACCCAAGTCTCCCACTTCTCTTGGCCAAACTCCATTTCCTAAACGCTCCACGGTCTTCAAGACAATGCTACAAGCTGAGGGCCAAGTGTTCAAAATATGGACCTGTGGGAGGACATCCCAGATTCAAACCACAATACATTATTTAAGATAAACATGGGCTAACAAGTTGGCTCAGTGGGTCAAGGTGCTGTGGTCAAGATTGATGGCCTGAGTTTGATTCCTGGAACCTACAGTATGGGAAGAGAGAATCACATTCCACAAGATGTCCTCTGACCTCCTCCACACCTGTGCTGTGTCGTGCATACAAACATACACATGAATGAATGAATGAATTAATTAATGGAAAAACAAACACAAAACTCAATTTTTAATTTTTTTTTGTTTTTGAGACAGAGTCTCACTATGTAACTCTGGCTATCCTGGAACTCACTGTTATAGACCAGGCTGGCCTTGAACTTAGATCTGCCTGCCTCCAGAGTGCTGGAATTAAAGGCGTTAGCTGCTACACCTAACTTCAATTTTATTTTTGAGATTGTGTTACTAAGTAGCCCAGGTTAGACTTGAACTCAAGACCTTCCTGCTTCAGCCTCCCTTGTGTAGGGGTTACAGGCACGTTCCCCTAGCAGAATCTGTATTTTGTAAAGATGGTACCTGAGGGTACCAGGACCTTTAAATAAACAATGACAGGGAATAGGGGGCCTTTTCCTGCTTCCATGGCAACTGTGAGGCACAGCTAGTGTTCTGTGTGGGAACAGCATCTGGAAGACTGAGGTGGTTGTAGAATAGGAAGAGGAGACCTAGAGGCAGGGGCAAAAGGGCCATGTCCCTGGGTCTTGGGTACTGTGTGAGGACTCGGCTTTGGGCTGGAGAGGTGAAGCCAGAGTAGGGCTCGGAGCATGCGGTATTCTGACTCTGACATTCACATGCCCCCTCTGGTTGCACAGAAGCATCATGGGACTCTGGTTTCCTTTCACTCCCGGGTGTGGGCTATGGCGCTGCTTCAGGCTGTCCAGAGAGGCTGGCTACGTCTTGCCTTGTGCTCTAGCAGGGCTGTGATTTTGCCAGCAGCAGATAGTTTTTGTGATCGTGTGATGTTTGGAATTCTAGGGACTTTTCAGAAGGCATAAAGATGCTAGGGCCCCAGAGAGTCGTGGGTTGCTGGTTGGTTGCAGTTTGTCATATTGTCTATGTAAAGAGACAACAAGAAGAAATTAGATATCCTGATGGCGAACAAGATATCCCAAAGAACCAATGCCCCTAATCAGCAGGAAGTAGTCTAATGATAACGTCACCCCTTTTCCAGTGTCCTTTTCTCTCTTATCTAGCGGTAGGGGGTTGAAAGGGTGGAAAGGGTGGAAAGAAGATGTCTAGGGTGTAGAAAGCAGAAGGAAAGAAGAGAACCCACAAAGTAACACAAGACTGAGCTACATGTAATGACCTTGAGACTCTAAAGCAAGGGCAGCCCAGCAGTTATCTAAGGAAGTGGAAGGCACGGCCCAGGACCTTTCCAATCTGGTTGAAGGTAGGACAGGAACAGGATTCAGGGACCTTGACTGACAGATTAGCAAGCTTGGGGGGCAAACCTTGCCCTCTGTTCTTTCACCCACCACCTACCTATGCCTACGACCATCCTGAAAAGGAATAAAATGTAAGGTCCTTGCCTGCCTGTGTCTGCCTCAACTTCCTGTGTCTGTTACAGTAGGGAGTGAAGGGCACCGCTGGCCCCACTATCTTATCAGTGTCTCAAACACACACTGAAAGTCAAGGTTACTGTGTGGTACACACACTTAGCAAACATTCCCTGGGGCCAGCCCAGCAATGCAGAACACACAGTGCATACTGAGATATCTGGATCCTGTCTTCCATGGGAGCACAAAGTGGGAATGAATCAGCTCGGGGCTGAGGTGGAGAAAGGCAAGGCTTGGAATGTTACTTTCGTGTTGCTGTGACCAGATACATGACAGAAAGAAGCTACAGAAAGATTTATTTTGACTCATGGGTCAGAGGACGCAGTCTTAGCCGCTTGGCCCCATAGGCTGGGCAGAATGTCATGGAGGTGGGGTGAGGTAGGGTGTGTGGTGGGGGTGAGGAGGGGGCTGCTGACTTTGGGACAGAAGCAGAAAGAACCTGTGAGGAAGAGACCTGGAGGCAGCCATAACCTTCAGAGACATACCACAAGTTACCTACCTCCTCTGCTAGGCCTCCTGACATTTGTTGAACGTCTTCAAACAGTGCCAGCAACTAAGGACCAAACATACAGCACACAAGTATTCAACAAAGGGTAGATTTCAGATTCAAACTTAACAGTTGGGATCAGGATGGAGAAAGCAAAAATGAGGAAGGAGAAGATAATGAAAGGGGGAGTGAGATAATCAGACAGACAGATAGACAGACAGAATATTAATATGGGCTGTGGTGCGGAAGTTGAGGGAAGTCTTTGATCCACCTTAGGTCAAGAATGGTCTTGGAATGATCATTTTGTTAGTTATATAAAAGATTTATGTTTTATTTATTGATCTGTTTGTATATATGCACACATGACTATACACACATGTATACCCTACATGTGTATAGTTACCCAAAGAGGCCAGAAGAGTGTGTTGGGTCCTCTGCAGTTGGAGTTACAGGTGGCTGTGAACTGGCCAATATGGGTGCTGGGAACTTGAGCCCTCTGCAAGAGCAGTATGTGCTCTTAACCACTGAGTCATCTCTCCAGTATGTTGGTGTGTGTGTGTGTGTGTGTGTGTGCATGTGTGTGTGTTACTGTGTTATCAAGAATGAAATCCAGAGCATTGCAAATACTTGGCATTGAACCACGCACTCCAGCCCCTCACTGGGGGATTCTAGACAGGGGCTCAACCACTGAGCCACGCCCCCAGCCCTCACTGGGGGATTCTAGGCAGGGGCTCTACCACTGAGCCACGCCCCCAGCCCCTCACTGGGGGATTCTAGGCAGGGGCTCTACCACTGAGCCACGCCCCCAGCCCCTCACTGGGAGATTCTAGGCAGAGGCTCAACCACTGAGCCATACCCCCAGCCCCTCACTGGGGGATTTTAGGCAGGGGCTCTACCACTGAGCCACACCCCCAGCCCCTCACTGGGGGATTCTAGGTAAGGGCTCTACCACTGAGCCACGCCCCCAGCCCCTCACTGGGGGATTCTAGGCAAGGCTCTACCACTGAGCCACGCCCCCAGCCCCTCACTGGGGCACTCTAGGCAGGGGCTTTGCCACTGAGTCATGCCTTCAGCTCCTCACTGGGGGATTCTAGGCAAGGCTTTACCAGTAAATGCCATCCTCAGCCCTGAAGTGAACACTTGAAAAGCAGAGGTCCTCAATCCTGAAGTAGAAAACAGTATAAGGAAGAAAGCAGCAGGAGTCTGAGTTTTATCAGTCCTTAGATAGGTATAAATACAGAAAACTCTGTCAGGTTTACATATAATCTGCTTAATAGTCTCTTTCTATTTAGTTATCTCTCCTCTGACCCTTCTTTTTTAGGGGTTAGAATAATATATTCAATTCTGACCACTGTTCTCAAACAAGTCAGTGTGCCTTAGGCTCAGTGAGACATGCAGTGCTGCCCACTGTAGGGGCTGCATCCTGAACACCTGCCATTCAAGAAGGCTTTGCCCTGCCGGGCGTGGTGGCGCACGCCTTTAATCCCAGCACTCGGGAGGCAGAGGCAGGCAGATTTCTGAGTTCGAGGCCAGCCTGGTCTACAAAGCGAGTTCCAGGACAGCCAGGGCTACACAGAGAAACCCTGCCTCAAAAAAACAAAAACAAAAACAATTTGGATCTCTCTATTTCTCTCCCTCTTTCCCCTGCTCTCTCTCTCTCTCTCTCTCTCTCTCTCCATTGGTCTATTTAAGTAGAGCAAATGTGCCAAGTTGCTAAATTGGATGAAGGGCAAGTTGAATGCTCATTTTACTGTTTCTGTAACATACAGGTCTGAAATATTTAAACATTGATCAATGTTAAATTAGCTAATCATATTAAAATTTACAATAGCTTCCTTTTGTGATTGGCGTTGAATGAGCATGCAATGTCATGAAGGCCTCAGGCACACTTCGGGAGTGCAAGGTGGTGGAATGCTGCTTGCCAACCCCAACATGCCACACACCACCAGTGTACCTTATGCGAATCTTTGCACCCAACCATGTGGTGGCCAAGTCCCACTTCTGGTACTTTGTGTTGCAGCTGAAGAAGATGAAGAAGTCATTTGGAGAGACTGTGTACTGCGGGAAGGTGTTTGAGAAGTCACCCGTGCATGTGAAGAACTTTGGAATCTGGCTGTGCTATGACTCCTGCAGTGGCACACACAACATGTACCGGGAGTACCAGAACCTGACCACTGCTGGTGCAGTCACACAGTGCTACCTAGATATGGGTGCCCGACACCATGCCCATGCCCACTCCATCCAGTTCATGAAGGTGGAAGAGATTGCAATTGGCAAATGCCATCAGCCAGCTGTCAAGCAGTTCCACTCCAAGATCAAATTCCCACTGTCCCACCATGTGTTGCAGCGCCAGCACAAGCCACGCTTCACCACCAAGAGTCCCAACACCTTCTTCTAGACACAGAGACCCACTGAATAAAAACTTGAGACTGTCAAAAAGTTACAATAGCATAATAACACTAAGTCTTGAGAGAGAAGAGAAAGCCACTGAGGTAGAGGCCAAAGGGGGCCACTTTATGTTAGCAGAGGTCCCCAAAGTATCTTTAGTCAGCCATCTGTTGCCACTGATAGTGTTGGTCTCCCAATCTGTGACTTTGCTTGCGGACACAACCCCTCACCTCCCACAGCTTCCCCAGGCCCTGAGCACGTTGCGGGCAGAGGCTGGATGGCTGGGGTTGGGGTTTGAAGATACCGAGTTGCATCCAAGACATTCCCAAAGGATAGGACTTCCAGAGCGCCTGCCTGGCGCCCCAGGCTTGTGAATTGGCGCTCACACCCATCATTGAGCCAAAGCCTGTCCATACTCAGTGACGGTGTGTCGGTTACCAAAGGCAACCAAGTCCCCGGTTACCAAAGGCAACCAAGTCCCAGCTTTCCTCCACATGGAGTCAGATGACCAAATGAATAAAATACAATGCCAGATTGGAACAGGAAGTGTGGTTAGGGGAATGCAGTGGTGCTGCAGGACTTCAGGGAGTACTCTCAGAGAAGGCGACATTTGCAGGAGACTGGAAGGAGATGAGAAAGTGCCATACAGATCTCTGGGAAAGGGACCCAGACAAATGGTGTTGCCTATGCCAAGGTCTCAGGGCATGGAGGACATCAGTCTGCACAAAGCATAGAACTTATTGAAGGATCCTGCTCAGGGACTGAGTCAGGGAGGCTCATGTGGGGTCATGGGGAGGTGAAAGCTTGGGAGTTGAGGAATCACATAAACTTTTGCATGCTCAGATGAGGTTTATCTGTGTTCCTGGGATTTCACTGTATCTGTGTTCCTGGGGTTTCATTGTATCTGTGTTCCTGGGGTTTCATTGTATCTGTGTTCCTGGGTTTCACTGTGTCTGTGTTACTGGGGTTTCATTGCAGTGGCTGTCACTGTGCCTGTCTCTTCTTGGGGTTCCAGGAGTGGGGTTGGAATCCTCAGCTGAGTGTTGGGGAGCTCAGGCTGCCTACCCTTTACTTCCCTAGGTGACCTGCTCCCAAGGAGGACGTTACTAAGGTGATTATCTTATCAATTGCACCTACACATGCCCTTGGAGATATGCCCACTATGGGAGGCCAGTGTAAAAACCATATCAAAGTCCTACCGTTTCCCCACTGCTGCCTCAAGGGATCCCTGCCTGGGATCATGGAGGGGTCTCTTACACGCCCTGGCACCCGGCACCCAGCTCAGGCGAGAGCCCTTAGGTACAGCCTGTCCCCAACGTGCACCTCTGTTTATCTGAGCAGATTGGGATAGGGATAGGGGACAGGTTGGGAGCTGTGGACAAGCAGCTAGTGGTTAATCATGCCAGTAGGATCCTGTGGAATCCCCACAAGCCTTACTTTCCTGTCTCTGCATGGTGGGAACGGTAGATATGCTATGATGTCATAGGTGATGGCACCCATACTTTAGGGCTCACAAGAGGACGCTGTGTGCAGGTGATCTGTCTGGTCCTGACTCTACCCTGTCCTAGACTAGGGTGGAGAAAGCAATGAGCTTCGATTTCCCCACCTGTAATGAGGACTCCTCGCCTCAGAGGGTTTCTGGAAGGTTCAGTGAGTGAATGTATGAGAGCCCCTTGGCACATTGCCAGCAAGAATTGAAAGCTCCGTGTTTGCTTCTTTTCTTGTTGATATGTGGCTGTTAGAGCCCAGGGGTTCCTGTCTGAGTGACAGGTGGCAATGGGGTTTGGACAGGTTGGAACAGCTCGGTAAAAAGTGTCTGAGCTGTCCAAGCCTGAAGGTTACCCCAAGGAGCCTCATAATCAGCTGCAATCAGCTGGTTCTGCTCCACCCCCACCCAACCTGGGTATATCAAGCCTGGTCCAGACCCAAGTAGGCTCTGTAGACCAAGGAGGGCAGAGCACCAGGCACCATGGGGAAGGCAGTGAGTGGCATCTGGGGGATTTTGCGGCTGGGGGTGGGGGGCAGAAGTCCCAGTGGCAGCTGACATCTCTTTTGTTCCATTCCAACCCCAGGAGAATTATGAACTGTACTCAGTGGAACTGGGGTCTGGCCCTGGTGGGGACATGACTGCCAAGATGAGCAAGAAGAAGGCTGGAGGTGGGGGAGGCAAGAAGAAGGAGAAGCTGGAGAACATGAAGAAGGAGATGGAGATTGTGAGCATGGGGGTGGGGGCCTGGGCAGGATTGAGGTGGGGTCTGGAAGCCAGACAGTGGGCAGGGTGGGGCTGTGAGAGCCAGGCAGTGAGTGGCTTGTTCCATCATTCCCCAGAACGACCACCAGCTGTCAGTGTCTGAGCTGGAGCAGAAGTATCAGACCAGCGCCACCAAGGTGAGCTAGGAGTGGGCGGGTATAGTGAGGGGATGATGGACAGGAAAGAGGAACAGGGAGAGAGAAAGGTGTGAGAATCACCAGAGAGTGATGGGTGTGGGGGGAGGGGGGATAGATGGAGCAATAGAGGAGAAAGAGGAAAGGAGACATGGCAAAGCAAAGAGACGATGCAGAGAAACAGAGGACGGGGAGAGGGAGGGAGAGAGGGAGAGAAGTTAGAGATAGAAGGAGAGGTAAAGAGAGTGGGAAAGGAAGCGAAAGATGGAGACAGTGGAAAGAGAGAAAGGAGAAGAAGATGAGAGGAGGGGGTGGGAGAGAAGGAGAGCAAAAAGAAAGGAAAGGCGAGGGAGACCAAAGCAGATGGGTGAGGGCAAGGTCCTGTAGCCTCCACCATGACAGCCCCTGCCTGTTCCCAGGGCCTGAGGGCGAGCCTGGCAGCTGAGCTGCTGCTGAGGGATGGACCCAATGCGCTTCGGCCACCTCGGGGCACTCCTGAGTACGTGAAGTTTGCCCGTCAGCTGGCAGGTGGTCTGCAGTGCCTCATGTGGGTGGCTGCTGCTATCTGCCTCATTGCCTTTGCCATCCAGGCCAGCGAGGGCGACCTGACCACCGATGATAATGTGAGTTGGAGGGCCTTGTGGGCAGGCCTGGGACACATGGAGCTCAGCGAACGAGGACACTGAGCCCAGGTCTTAAGCAGATGGGATGTAGGATGTGGGAACAGAAACACAAAGATGCAGTTCTGAGACTTGGATCCTGGAAGACAAATGACATTGGGTGACATTGTGCTATGGGATAGACCTGAGGACGTAGGTCACAAGGGGCACTGAGGGTGACTCTTGGGTAGGTAGGAAACAAATCTGCAAGATCTAAGCTATGGATCCCAGAAGAGAAAGAAATGAGGACACAGGATAAACCAAGGGCATGAGACACACATAGGGGACACTTAACACCAGACACAGCACACAGCCAGTAGATATAAAAGCGCTGATGGAGGGAATGGAGATGTACGGAGGATTTGATGTGTGTCAGGGCCAGACAGAGAACATGGGTGATATGTGTGACATCAGAAAGGGGTTTGAAAAACCCTAGGTCAAGTGACATGGCATTGGTAGTCAGAGGTACTCACACTTGGCTTTTGAGAACATAGAGATACCAATGATGGCATGCTAGATCTGCAGCGCAGACACAGCAGCTCAGATGACACAGGGTCTAGTGGGTTCAAGGGCACAGTGAAGTGAGAATTTTGGTTTCTTTAAAGTTGCAGAAATATTATAAGAATGTGTTTTCATTTTAAACCCAGTTGTTGTTGTGTGATGTTTGGAATTCGGGGGACTTTTCAGAGGGTGTATAATATAAATGCTTGGACCTGAGAGGCAGTGTTGTGGTGGGTTGTTGGTTGGATTGGATGCTGTTCATTGCAGTTTGTTAAATAATATGCAAACAAGAAACAACAATAAGAAGAAACTAGATGTCCTGACCTCAAAGATCAAACTTACCCCAAGGAACTCAGTGCCCCAATCATCAGGAAGTCGTCTAATGATAACGATGCTCTCTTTCCCCTCTATCTTTTTCTCTCGCTCTCCCATCTAGTGTTAGAGGTTGAAAGGATGGTAGAAGAAAAAAAAGTTACAATGTAGTTACTAGTCCTACAATGTAGCTACTAGTCCTGCTCTATCACAGGGGGGGCATATGGATTAGAAAAAAACAATATGAAACATGGAGCATAGAAACACAAAGAAACATGGCACAAAGACAAAATTTAGGGGAGGCGCCAGTTGATCAAGAAACTCGGAACAGCCGGGCAGTGGTGGCGCACGCCTTTAATCCAAGCCCTTGGGAGGCAGAGGCAGGCGGATTTCTGAGTTTGAGACCAGCCTGGTCTACAAAGTGAGTTCCAGGACAGCCAGGGCTATACAGAGAAACCCTGTCTCGAAACACCCCCCCCCCCCAAAAAAAAGAAAAGAAAAGAAAAAGAAATTCGGAACAAAGACTATATGGGGACAGGGGGATTAGGAATGTGGACACAAGACACAGAAGATGCAAGGCAAGTGAATGGGGCATTTGTAGACCGTGGGGGCCAGGGCTTGAGCTGCAGGAAAAGCACATAAAGCTTCCCAGTAGATTGAGGACATTCTGGAGGTGACCCCAAGAACTCCAGGAGACTCTGAAGCAGAATGGTGGCCACGGGGGAGATGGAGGTAGAGCTCCTAATTCCTATGCATAAAACCGGTGTGTCTCACTGCAGCTGTACCTGGCAGTGGCACTCATTGCTGTGGTTGTGGTCACTGGCTGTTTTGGCTACTACCAGGAGTTCAAGAGCACAAATATCATCGCCAGCTTCAAGAATCTTGTACCCCAGGTGAGCGCTTCAGTCTGCTACCCCTCTATTCAGATTCCATCTTCAAGACACCTTGAGCCATCTCCTGCCATCAGCTCCTGCCATCTGTAGGGGCCCTGTCCCATCAGCCCAACTCTATCCTGATTGATGGCTTCCATGTCCCCTGCAAAAGCTCCAGTTCTTCACAATTTTCACTTCCCCATATCGCCACGACACTAAGCAACTTCTACTATCATCCCTGCCCCTGACCCACAGCAAGCCACAGTGATCCGAGATGGGGACAAGTTCCAGATCAATGCGGATCAGCTTGTGGTGGGCGACCTGGTGGAGATGAAAGGCGGGGACCGCGTGCCAGCAGACATCCGCATTCTGTCAGCCCAGGGCTGCAAGGTGGACAACTCCTCGCTCACTGGAGAGTCTGAACCGCAGACCCGCTCGCCCGAGTGTACACACGAGAGTCCCCTTGAGACCCGCAACATCGCCTTCTTCTCCACCATGTGTCTGGAGGGTCTGTGAAGCATCATTAGCCTGTCCTGAAGCCACACAGACCCCACACTTTCCAAAATAGCTCCTTTTCTGTTTTGTGTGATGTGTGCCACAAGCCTCCCCACCACAGAGCACCTTTCTGATGCTGCCCACCTCACCCTGAGCTCTCTCTCCCCTTGTTGCCACTACAGGAACAGCTCAGGGCTTGGTGGTGAGCACTGGTGATCGCACCATCATCGGGCGCATCGCCTCGTTGGCCTCGGGTGTGGAAAACGAGAAGACTCCGATTGCAATCGAGATTGAACATTTTGTGGACATTATCGCTGGCCTGGCCATCCTCTTCGGTGCCACATTCTTTGTGGTGGCCATGTGTATTGGCTATACCTTCCTTCGGGCCATGGTCTTCTTCATGGCCATTGTGGTAGCCTATGTGCCTGAAGGTCTGCTGGCTACTGTCACAGTGAGTAAGGGAGATGGGGTGGGGGGTGCAGGGAGGGAGCAGAGAGCTGCTTGTTCAGTCATCCCACCAGATGTCCCTACTACCTGTCCATTCATTCCCTTCCCCCACCCTACATCATCCATCCATTCAGTGACCATTTATCAGGATGCTCTGGGCTGGCCCCGTGTCATACACCAGAGCTCACGGGTGAATAAACAGGGTCCTGGACCAAGGAAGACGAGCTTACTGTGGGAAGTCAGCCCAAGCTCAAGACCCACCCAGAGGAGTGAGGCTCAGAAGTTCATTTTTTAATTTTCATTGTGTTGATGTGAGCTGGGAAACCTCAGAGGGAGTCTCTGGGGACACTGGGGAAGGCACGGGCTGCAAACAGCTTGGAGAGAACAAAGTCTCTTTTGTCTTTTTTTCTGGTAAGAGGAGTCCTTCCTGCATTGAAAGTGTGGTGGTGTAGTCCAGGAAGGAGATGTGGGACTGGTGGCAGGGCCTGGTCATGCCCGTGTCCCTCCATCTATCTGCAGGTCTGCCTGTCACTGACAGCAAAGAGGTTGGCCAGTAAAAACTGCGTGGTTAAAAACTTAGAAGCAGTTGAGACCCTAGGTTCCACATCAGTCATCTGCTCAGACAAGACAGGAACTCTCACTCAGAACCGCATGACGGTGTCTCATCTATGGTTTGACAACCATATCCACACGGCGGACACCACAGAAGACCAGTCAGGTGTGGTGGTGGGAGGGAAAAGGGCAAGGACTTGGTGGTCTGATGGGGAGCCTGAGACATGCTTTCCACTAGCAAGAAATAGCAGGTCCTGGGTCCTGTGAGGGATAGGTCTGTGAAGGGAATCCGGTCTTTAGGTGGCTCTCTATATGATGTTTGGAGAAAGCTCTGTCTTGGGATATAAAAAGGAAATGGTGTACTATCCATACTCTCTATGCCTGGAACGGGGACCCGGCTCAGCCTGAATGCAGTAGGAAGGGCTCAGCTCTGGTTTGGGAGATCCATTCCCTCAAGGTCCCAGCCTGGACATCTGGTCTCCAGGGCAAACGTTCGATCAGTCGTCGGAGACATGGCGAGCGCTGTGCCGCGTGCTCACCCTGTGCAACCGCGCTGCCTTCAAGTCCGGCCAGGACGCGGTGCCGGTGCCCAAGGTAAGAGACCCGGGCATTCCAGAGGGTGATGTCTGGAATCTCTGGTTTCAATCCTCACACTGTACCTGCTCACAGCGCATCGTGATCGGAGACGCGTCAGAGACTGCGCTGCTCAAGTTTTCGGAGCTGACGTTGGGCAACGCCATGGGTTACCGGGACCGCTTCCCCAAAGTTTGCGAAATCCCCTTCAACTCCACCAACAAGTTCCAGGTGTGTGGCGCTCCGAACCTCATCCATAACGGGCCACACCCACTGTGGGCAGTTTATCTCTTGAGGAGGAGCCTCAATTCTTGGTCCATCCCTCTCACAATCCCGCCCACGTACGACTAGGCACGCCCACATGCGAGTTCCCACCCAATCAAGACCCACTCACAACCCCTAGGCAGAGCCGAGAGCCAACTCTGCTTTAGGCAGGACCCTACACCCTCAGGCCCCGCCCCTCGCGTAACCACTCCCGTCACACGTGACCACGCCGATCGACCCTCCATGCTTGATCCAGCTCCGTAGCTCCGCCTCTTCCTCCGCCTACAGCTGTCCATTCATACCCTGGAGGATCCACGCGACTCCCGGCACCTGCTGGTGATGAAGGGCGCCCCTGAGCGCGTGCTGGAGCGTTGCAGCTCCATCCTCATCAAGGGCCAGGAGCTGCCTCTGGACGAGCAATGGCGTGAGGCCTTCCAGACAGCCTACCTCAGCCTGGGAGGCCTAGGCGAACGTGTTCTTGGTGAGAGCTGCCATGGACTGGGCAGTGTGTCAAGAAGGGTGGGCACGGACCCCTCCAAACTTCTTGGCCTGGACCTGACCAAAAGGTCAGGGTTTTTTCTGTTTTCGTGTGGTCCTGAGGATGGAGCTCACGGCCTTTTGCCCTCGTGTGTGCTAGGCAAGACTGTCGTGATTGCTAATCCTAACTTCTCTCACCTCTGGCCCAGGGGCTGGTCATCCCCTCTTGATTTTCCTTTCTGTGTCAGTCCTGACCTGTGTCCCCTCTTTTTCCGGCCCTTGTCTTTATTTTACTATCCTATGTCCTCTTGACCTTTCGATCTTTCACATTCTCTGTCTCCATGATGGACAATCCCCAGACCCTTGCCCTGATTTTTCTGAGCCATTTTTACTATGCAATCCGGCTGTCCAGAATTCACTCTGTAGACCAGGATGACCCAGAGACCTGCCTGTTTCTGCCGCCCAAGTGCAGGATTCATGGAATGGGCTACCATTACCCTCCTTTATGCCTTCACTCAAACTTTCTGAACCCCTGGAAACTATGGGAGGCAAAGACCCATTGTTCAATTTTGCCTTTCTCTTAGCTTTGAAAGAAATGTTTCCTCCCCGAGCTTGCCTGCCTACCTTGTTCCCTCCCTCTATCCTCCCTCCCTCCCTCCTTGCCTCCACCCTCCATCTTTCCCTCCCTCCTTCCCTCCTTCCATCCTCCCTCCCTCCACCCTACCCTTCTCCCTCCATTCTTCCATCCTCACGCCATCTTCCTTCCTTCCTTCCTTCCTCCCAACAATAGAATGTAGCTCAGGTTGGCCTGGAGTTCCTGATCCTCCTACCTCTACCTCCCAAGAACTCAGATTACAGGCCATGCCTGGCTCTAAACCTCAGTCTCCTTATCTGCCCAGTGGGGATGTACCTCATAAGGTAGCTGAGGATGGATTCGGGATCTGGCATCCAGGGACCTGGTTATTTCACGATTCCTGACCCGACTGGCCCCCATTAGCCCACTATCTGCCCAGCTTCCTCTCATTTCCCTGTTTTTCTGGTCAGGTTTCTGCCAGCTCTACCTGAATGAGAAGGACTACCCACCTGGCTATGCCTTTGATGCGGAGGCCATGAACTTTCCGAGTAGTGGCCTCTGCTTTGCTGGACTTGTATCCATGATTGACCCTCCCCGGGCCACCGTTCCTGATGCTGTGCTCAAATGCCGCACGGCAGGCATCCGGGTATGAGGACAGCAGATGACAGAAGACCACCTGTAACTGTCACGAATTGAACTACACTGGTTCACGATACAGAATTTCTGGGGAAGGATGCTTCCTGTCTAAGCTGTATGCAGGGGCACAGTGTAGCGAGGGAGTTGCTGTTTTCATGTCCGAGCTTTCTTTCTGTCTCTCCTGGCTTCAATCTCAAGAAGTGCTTCAGTCTGAGCACGCACAAATGACAATGTGCCTCCACTTTAATTTAAAACTCCCACCTGCCCTGCTCCATTGGGTCACATCTTCATCCCCAAACCAGCTTTGGTAGCTGGGGCATAGAACACTTTGATTGGCCACGTCTGGGCTTACTTGCTCAATTTCGACCAGGGAACTCCACAGCAGCATGGGGCAGGCCACTAAGCTGTCTACCTGGTTTTTACCCATCTCTAGGGCACTGTATCTTTAGCAACTCAGGCATATTCTTGCTTCAGGACTGACTATCCCTTCTGCCAGCAGTGTTCTTCCTACAAGTCTCCACATGGCCAGCTCTTCAGGTCTCAACTCATATGACACCTCTTCAGTGAGGTTTTCTTGTACACAGTTAAGCCACTGCTTCCCTCCCTCAGCTTATTTCCCTCCTTTTAATGTGCTATACAGTTAGTTCACTTGCTTATCTTGTATACTTTTATCTTCCCACACTGGAACATCAACTGTGTAAAGACTGGGACAGTTGCATCTTTTGTCCTAGGCACAGCAGATGGTCACGCTTGCCAAATAATGATTATGTCAACAGACAGCTACCAGGGAGAATGGGGACATTGCTCTGATCTGAAGGGGTGAAGGGTGTGCTGGCCTTTGCACAGGTGATCATGGTGACTGGTGACCATCCCATCACAGCCAAGGCCATCGCAGCCAGCGTGGGTATCATCTCAGAGGGCAGCGAGACAGTGGAAGACATCGCCGCCCGCCTCCGGATGCCTGTGGACCAGGTTAATAGGAAGTAAGCACCCATCAGCCCTCCCTAAGGTTCTCCCTGAAACCCACACTGACTGAGACCCCAGCGAGACCCTCTTCCTCCTGTAGGGACGCCCGGGCCTGCGTGATCAATGGTATGCAGCTGAAGGACATGGATCCGTCTGAGCTGGTGGAAGCGCTACGCACCCACCCTGAGATGGTGTTTGCTCGAACCAGTCCTCAGCAGAAGCTAGTGATCGTGGAGAGCTGTCAGCGACTGGTGAGACCCTGCTGAGGAGGGTGGCAGATGGGCCGGGCTGACCCTGGGGGGCTGTCTTTCTAACCATGGATTTGTCTGACCTACTGCCTGCAGGGTGCCATTGTGGCTGTAACAGGGGATGGTGTGAATGACTCCCCAGCCCTGAAGAAAGCTGACATTGGTGTAGCCATGGGCATTGCTGGCTCGGATGCTGCTAAAAATGCTGCTGACATGATCTTGCTGGATGACAACTTTGCTTCCATTGTGACAGGCGTGGAGCAGGGTCTGTGCCCTGCTAGGGAGGGGACAGGCCATGGGGGTTTGGGGAAAACTGGCTGGGAGGAGGCTGAGGTACCTGCTTTGCCCCCACAGGCCGACTGATCTTTGACAACCTGAAGAAATCCATTGCATATACACTGACCAAGAACATTCCAGAACTGACACCCTACCTTATCTATATCACTGTCAGTGTGCCCCTACCCCTTGGGTGTATCACCATTCTCTTCATAGAACTCTGCACAGATATCGTGAGTCTCCCGTCTGATGCCTGGGTCCCCACCCCATTGTGCCCTCCACACTCATGGAGGGACACAAAGGACCAAGATCTCTATAATTATTTTTAGATCGATAGGCATCCAGAAATAGACGCAGAGGTTGGCAGGTAGGTAGACAGGAAGAGAACCATGGACTCAGAAGACTCATGGGCACTCAGACAAACAGATATCAATTAGGCACATGCCTGTAATCTTAGCACATGAGAGGCAGGGATAGGAGAATCTCAAGTTTGCATCCAACCTGGGCTACATAGTGAGACCTGCTCAAACAAACAAACAAACAAACAACCCAAGAATAAATAAAGATGTTTGCAGACATGGGTATCTAGTTACAAATCGGTAACAGACAGATATCCCACAGCAGACACAGACAGCAGACCCCCTTGAGATGCAGCCCCTAAGGCAGCAGACACGGGCCCCTTCTTAACATGTGTTCAACTATTCACACAGTGCTGATTTAGCTGGGCCCACAATAACTCAGCTAATTTACTTAATGTCCCCATCACTGCCCTCAGGACAGGTCTTCTTGGGATTCTCCCATCTTGCTGATCATCTGACTGAGGCACAAACAAGCTGAGTGGCTTGTCCCAGGTCCCTCAGCTAATTAGTGGTCCCAGCTGGGATCTGAGCTCAGGCAACCTGTTCCCTAGGGCTGGTGCACCTGATCAGTCCAGTCTGCCACCACCCAGCAGTGACTGTCCCTTCACTCATTACAGACAGGAGCGGGGAGGAGACAGAGCGGCATGCTTGTGAATGTGTATACACACACACACACACACACACACACACACACACGTATGCAAGCACACGCACGCATTGTGGGAAGAGAGAGAGTGAGAGTATGAATCAAGAGACCTGGTCAAAGAAATAGAGTAAGGCTTGGTGTCATGGCACGTGCCTGTGATTCTAGCACTTGGGAAGCAGAGGCAGGAGGACCATGGAGTTAGAGGTTCTCCTGGGCTACACAGTGAGTTCAGAGTCAAAGCTCTCAGAAAGAAAGGTGGGTAAGGGGCAAGGGAGAGAGAAGGGAAATGAAAGGCATAACAGCAGGAAAGAGAGAACCCCCCAGACTTGAATACCACAAGCACCAGAGGACAAAAATACAGAGAAAGAGGAAGAATGATAAAGGGGAGAGGGAGAAGAGGGAGCCAGCCAAAGGGCCAAAGCTTGTGGGGTTAAAGCAGACATTTGCCCAGTGTGGTGATGTGCACCAGTAATCCTAGCCCTAAAGGCACTTGGAAGAAGGTAGGGAGATTGGGAGTTCAAGGCCAGCCTAAGGTACATGAGACCGTGTCTTAAACAAAACACGAAAGGCAGACATTTGTAGGGAGATGGACACTAGGACACATATGACCCAGACATACAGCCTGCACACATGGGTCAAGTGGCCCAGGTTGTTGGGCCGGTGTGGGTGTGTGGCCACTGCAGGGCCTCCCTCTTGTGTTTACCTAGAGGTAGGGGTGTGTGTGGGGGGCGAGGTTGGCTTCAGAGTGAAGGAGTCAGTGGCCCAGACTACCCTCAGCCCTGCTTCCTTCTGCTCCTGGCTAGTTTCCATCTGTGTCCCTGGCGTATGAGAAGGCCGAGAGTGACATCATGCACCTGCGCCCACGGAACCCTAAGCGTGACCGGTTGGTCAATGAACCCCTGGCTGCTTATTCCTATTTCCAGATTGGTAAGCCCTGTGAACCAAGACTGGGGTCCCCTCCTGCAGTGGGGCTCTGGGGCTTGGCGGCTGCATGTCCCTGAGTATCCATGTGTAACTCTAGTCTGAGTGTAAAACTCTGACCTTGCTGTTTCCCGGTCAGTGTCTTGGTCTTCTGGGATTCTCTCTGTTCTTGTCTGCATGCACTTTGTCTGTGTCTTTCTTGTATTTCTGTCCTGTGTCCCTGTGCTCTGTGTGTGCTTGGTTTTGTGTATCTGTCTCCACCTCTGTCCCTACACTCCTGTGTTTCACCTTCCCCAGGTGCCATTCAGTCATTTGCTGGCTTTGCTGACTACTTCACGGCCATGGCGCAGGAGGGCTGGTTCCCTCTGTTGTGTGTAGGGCTGCGGCCACAATGGGAGGACCACCATCTACAAGATCTTCAAGACAGCTACGGCCAGGAATGGGTGAGCTCCCACTTCCTCCTACTCAGCGACAAGCACCATTGTTGACAGTTCAGCTAGAGTGTCAGGCACTCCCACCCTGCCTCAGTAGTTGCTGGGAGACTTTTTCTCACCACTCTTGGCTTCATCTTCTGCTTCTGAGGCTTCCAGATAGAGGTGACTCTCTTGCTATCCTGACAGACCAGTTCATCTCAGATTCAAAGGGCCTTCTTCTGCCAGTTTCCTAGTAATGTCATTCACACAGAATTCTGGTGTGTGGCACCTGTTTCACTGACGGCTTAAAGGGCAGTGCGGCCAGCTGTGTTTAGTTTTTGTTGAAGAGTAACAGGCTACAGAGCGAGAATGCAGAGCCTGAAGCATATGAGTCCTACAAGCTATAAGGCCTGCCTCTGCCTTTCTTCCCAACCTGTTCCAAATTTACACCATCTAAAAATTCATTTGAAATGCAAATTCTCAGGCCTGTGGTCAGAAACTCTGGGGTGGGGCCTCCTGGGGAGTCTGACACCTGCCACTCTGATCTTTTGCTGGATGGGTGAGAAATGTTACAATGGCTACCTGGAGCCCAGGTGACCCCTACAGATATTAAGATGAGTTGTAGATCTCTGTGAGTTCCAGGCCATCCTGTTCTTTATATAGTTGAGTTCTAGGCAAGTCAGGACTACGTAGTTACACATGCATGCATGACACATGTGCTCTCACACACACACATGCACGCACTTGTGCAAGTGTTGCTGAAGGAACAGCATACATAGCAGCATACACGCCCCCATGTGGGACACGCATCCTCTGTTGCCCGTGTCCCTTTCTCTGCTACTCCTGGGTCCCCATCACTTTTCTCTGAAGATCCTCCAATTCCCCTTCCCTGGCTCCTAATGGTCTTCAGGAAATTCTTTCCTGAGAAAACCCCACGGTCAGTGTGATGGTTTGTATATCCACCCTGACTAAGACAGCCAGTCTGTGCAGGCACAGCTACCTAAGCCCCTCTAAATGCTGGGGTCCTGCAGCCCAGCCTGTGATTTGAGAGGGAGTGTGCAATGTGGTTCAGGGACCTCAGGGTGCAATGGGTGGCAGGGGCTCTTCACCTAGGCTCAGGCTGCCTCTGTCCCCTCCCTGTCTGCAGACATTTGGTCAGCGCCTGTACCAGCAGTACACCTGTTACACCGTGTTCTTCATCAGCATTGAGATGTGCCAGATTGCAGATGTCCTCATCCGCAAGACACGGCGCCTCTCTGTTTTCCAGCAGGGATTCTTCAGGTGTCCCCAGCTGGCCCAACTCTGCTCCCTAGTCCCCAGTTCCAGATCCTACCAGCTCCCCAACAGCAAATGCCAGCACCACATGTTATGAGCTGGTTACAAACCATGCAAATATGGCCTTAGCTGGACATCAGGGCTGTTCCATATCTTAACCCCGGGGCTGAGGCTAAGAGGCCCAGCTCCTGCTCCTAAGGATGGCCATTCCAGAGTCATGTGTCTGGCACCTTCCCCCTACTGTGACATTTGACCTCCCCAAGTTCCTCCTGTTGTCCAATTCCAGATGGTGGGTTTGTCTCTGTCCCCAGCCTGTCTGAGCCTCCCTCCCCCACAGGAACAAGATCCTGGTGATTGCCATCGTGTTCCAGGTCTGCATTGGCTGCTTCCTGTGCTACTGCCCAGGGATGCCTAACATCTTCAACTTCATGCCCATCCGGTGAGGAGCTGTGAGGAGCCAGCAAAGGGATGGGGGATGCAGCACACTGACCTGGGGGACAGCCTTGACCCTGCCTTCCCTTCTCCTGCCCTTTAGGTTCCAGTGGTGGCTGGTCCCCATGCCCTTCGGCCTTCTCATCTTTGTCTATGATGAGATCCGGAAACTTGGAGTTCGCTGTTGCCCAGGGAGTGAGTGTGGAGGCTGGGGGGTCTGGGGGTGGGGTGGGGACTGAATGGTTCTTCAGAGGAGCTTTCTGACCTCTGACCCTTCACATAGGACTTCAAGCCTTTGGCCCTCTAAGTCAAAGCCCTTCTGCTTGTAACCTAGTTCTTGCTTGTGCATCCCAGCATGCGGTTTTGTCTCTCTTCTCTCTTCCAGGCTGGTGGGACCAGGAACTCTACTATTAGAGGGATAATCATCTCTGCATCCACTATCAGCTGGGACTCATGGGTGTCCATCAAAACATCGATGTACTCGATTCCCAGCCCTCTGGAATTGTACCCCCTTCTGCAGCCCGTGACTCCATTGGAGGGACTCTATCCTTCACCCCTCTCACCCCATAGTTCCACACCCTCTTGGAGCAGTTGCACCCCAGGAACTGCTCCCAGGATGGGAGGGGTTAAATTAAGCGGTTGGCAGTTCCTGTGGAGGTGTGTCCATCTCAAGGACTCCATCTGGACAAGAAGGTTGTCTGGGGGATCTGTTACAAACCCCTCATGTTCTACTGGGCAGTAATAAAGCCAGGCCATGTTGTCTGCACAGTCTGAAGTGTTTACCAGTACCCTTGACCTCCCACAAACCTACCACATAGGGATTGACGTTCACGGCTGCAGTGTCTGCAGGGCCTCTTGAAAGCTGGCGCTGGGGTCCAGACTTCCACACCCAGCAGTGGTTGCCACAATCCACAGAGTCCTTGCTGATTCTATTGCTGGTGCCTGTGCCCTTGTGTACTTACAAATTACGGAGGTTCCCCCGCAAAGCCCTGGCTCCTGAGGGCTCTAGTTGCTAGCAATGCCCTTCCCTCTGGCCACTCCCTTTCCTGGTAACCTCTCTCTCCCTTCCTTTCTGGAGCTTCCCAGACTGGGCCTAGGATTCGCCTTCCCGTTGTCTACTCCCAACCCTAACCCTTCAAGCCCTGAGGGCTTCGGTTTCCTGGCCATTATGCCCACATCTGTCTCCAGTCTCCTGCTAGACTAACATGACCCTCACTGGCCTACCCATCACTCTCAACCTGCTCCCATTTGCTGTCCAGTCTCATTGTCGGCAGGGTAGATCTCCCTAGGAGAGGCAGAAGGCTCTTGGGAGCTGCCAAACCCCAAGTGAGTAGTGTCATGGACGCTTGCCCCCTTACTGAGCTGTCATCTCCCACTCACCTCCTACTGACCAACAAAACCAATCACCTCACTACTTGGCTTCAGGCTATCTTCCCACCCCAGCCGAGGGTCTATTCCACTATAGCCTTCTAGTTCTTGTCCTTCCACACCACCATGGACAGCTTCCAAAACCCCCAACCAACTCTGGTAGAAGCCCCATTGTCCCGGTCAATGTATCGACTGTCAGCTTTAGCTGCTACTATGTCTCAAGCCCTGTTAAACTGGAACCAACAGTCTGATGCTTGCCAGAAGCCAGGCCCTTACACCAGCCTGGGCACTTCCTTTTCTCTGCTTGTCCCACTAACCTGGTCTGTTAGATCTCAGCTGATATATCCTCCCCTAAGCCTCCCCACCTATAGGCTGGGTAAAATAGTTTCTGTGTCTCAATAAACCCTATCTCCCACCCAGACCTCTAACCACAGCCTAGGCTTGTCCATCAGCACCCTGGTTAGTTCCACGAAGGGACAGACAGGCCATGAGATGGAGGTCCCAATAGTGCTCCACAGTGTGCACGGTCTACCTCCTGTCCACACGAAGTCAAGGCTGTTGAGGATACTTGGCACCGAGGAAAGTGGGGAAGGAGGAAGGTCCATCCGATAGAAATTGTGCCTTCTGTAAACAGACTATCATAGCGAGCCTAAAGGAGCTGTCCTTTCCTACGTCTAAGGCTAAACATCTTAAGAGCCCAGTGAAAGAGGGATGTGGCAACTGTCCTCCTCCCCAGTGGGGTGGGAAGCATGATGACACTGGGACCAAGGCTGAGAAGCGCCCTAAGACAGTAGGCTTTCCGTCAAGGTCTTGGTTCTGACACATCCTTCTCAGGGAGTGGATAGAGCAAAAGCCTAGCCTAGTGGAACAAGGAAGGGCACAACCACAGTGGTGGAGTAAGCATCCAGGACAGTATCTAAGTTGGTAGGCTCAACTACAGCTATTTGACTATAGCTGACCTAGAATCTCCCACCCCCCAACCCCCACACACATACTGAGAGATTTAGGCCAGGATTTAATCTGAAGGCTGCAAGACTAGTTGAAGCATGCAGAAGCTCAGAACCGAGGAACTCTTCCGAGTGGCCGTGTGGCTTGAACGATGGCAGAAATTTGACTAGGGAAATTGTCCCGAGGAGCAGCTCCAAATTATGAAGGACAAATGGCACAGCCTACTGTCACCTTCACTAGGAAACTCCACAGAGAGTTGCAAGTGGAAGACGGTGACCTACTTTGACAGGTTTTCTATGAAGCCCCCTAGCTGTCATATGGTGGACGGACTAGAGTGGAGAAATGGGGGGTTGCAAAGTTGGAGGTAACCAGTTTTGGGAAGACTCACTATGGAAGAGGGCTCAAACCAAGCTGTAAGTTGAGGAAGAATTCCCCTCTACCCCAAAGCCCCCTCCTGAACTCTAGTGTGTCCATTCCTTAGCTTGTTCAATGATTACCAAGCCCCCAGGTAATCCATGGGGAAACCAGGAAGACTGGCCAACATTCCAGCTTATTTACCTGGTTCTGAAGCCAGACAGGCTCTGTGAGACCTAAGTCCGAGGATTCGGTTTCTGAGAGAGAGGTGGACATAACAAAAACCTTTCCAAACACTGTTTACTTCACTGAAATCTGGAGAGAGCCAATGAAAAGGTTCGCCAACACCTGAGATGCCAAGCTAGGAGTGTACATTGACAACAGCAACATACAGGGCCAAGGTGCTGAGGGCCAGCAGTCCCGTTGCTACTGCCCGGGCGAGCAGTGCTGTCCAACTACCCAAGGAGAAGAGGTGGACGAAGGTCCTGTGGGGAAACATCACAATGAGGAAAAGGAGAGAGAAAACACACCCCCATTTGAACCCAGTCTCATACCCCACCCAGCTCACTCCATGACAAAGGCCTTGTAGACACTAAGGAACATCAGGAGGAGAACAGCAGGCCGGAAGGTGTGGTACAGGTCATAGCGTGTTATCATCCAGACCTGAGCTGATGCAACGATGTAGTGGACCTGCAGGGAGGCAGGAAGGGAATAGAAGTTGGAGCCAAGTTTTTGGGAGAAGTATGGCTAACAACATAAAGGTAGGCTAGGGCTAGACTGCATACCAGACTGATGTTGGAGTCAATGCTCATCTGGATATATTTCCAGTCAAATTCAATGCCTCGGGCTCCCACCCAGAGGGGGATGCATCTGAGGAGGGCAAAAGGAGGCAGTCTCTAGTACCCAGACTCCCCCACCCCCAGCACCCTGCCTCTGATCACCTCCCCTCAGCACCCCTGTGAGACCCAGCTGTCCATTCCCGGAAGTCTGGGCTCCAGTTTGCTCCACACACCGGGACATAATGAGTTCAGCAGTGGCCCAGCCCAGGGCAGCAACCATAATCTTGTACTCCCCCTTGCCTGCATTCCGAGACATGACAAGGTTTAGGCCTATCAGGTCTGCCACATCCACACTGGCCTTCATGAATTCCTGTGGGTCAGGTAGAGGCTCGAGTAAACACGGGGACCAGGTGAACCGACTCCTGTACTCCTCCTTGCCCTTCCCTTGTTCAACTTACCCCAATGAAGTCATAGATGCCACCTTCCCAGGTGGGGAAGAAAGTGGCCAAGAACAACATCTGAGATCAGAAAGTAGAAAGGTCACTGGAAGGTGAGGGAGATTAAAAACCGAAACAAACAAACAAAAAACTATGTGGATACTGTGGAAAGTAAGTGTGCAAGTAGAGGATATGACGCTGGGTTCTAGGGGTCATTCTAGGTGTACGTGGCAAGATCACATGATCTGGGGAGATAGAGGGCAAGTGGCCTGGTTTCTAAAAGTCTAGAAGTTCACGGGGGAAACTGATGTCTAGAAATGCCGAAGTGAATGCACGCGGAGCATAGACAGCACCCTGCGACACCCTGTGGGTGAAATATCGCACTAAGAGGTTTTCTCATTTTACAACAGTGCTAAGAAAAAGTTGCATCAGGGCCTTTCTGGCCTTGCATCCCTTCTAAGGTATTCGGGCATAGTCCCTAAGCGTTGTCTCGAGGGTGGTCCTATGGAAGGTGACAGCTGCAGAGTCAGGCCCCTGAGATCTGGAATGCCTGGAGGCCAGACACGTGGAGTCCGGGAGTCCCTCACCTTGCATAGCTGCACAAAGAGGTAGGTGACCCCGGCCTGGACGCATTTCCAGAAGGCGTTGTACTCAGACCTGAAGAAGCCGGCGGTGAGGGGTCGGCCCGGGTCCCGCACCCTCTCCACCCCGCGCCCTCCCTGCACTCACAGGCCGCTGCATTTGTACGTGATGAAATAGGGAAAGTAGGCGAGGGCGAAGCAGTTCCCGAAGTGGAACAGGGTCATGACGCCAGCCGCCCGGTCCCGCCAACGCGGGACTCGCCAGGCTCAGCGTCTCCTCTAGTCGGCCTCGCCGGCACCGGGGCCTGGCGCCCACCTGCTTGCCGTGGCCCGCGCGCGGCCTTAGGGGAACTGTAGTCCGACCTGGTACGTCGCGCGCAGTGACGTCAGAGCGCCCAGCTCCGGCTGTGTTGCAGGGACTTCCAGAGCCTTACACCGTTGAATACCTGGTGTTCAGACAGCGCTTTCCCTCTCCCACTCGGCTGGGAGCCAAGCGCCACCTCTCCTCGCTCATCCGAGAACTTTGAACCCCGCCCTGAACGCAAGGTGATCGGCGCAGAGACAAGAGGGCAAAGCTGTGCGCATTCTCGTTTTTATTTCATTGTTGACCCAGCGGCGGCGCGAGAGCCGCGCGCCCTCCTTTGAGGGGAAGCCGAAGTCAGGAACGCGAGGTGCGCAGGGGAGCAAGGAGGGGGCCTTTTGTGTTACTTCTCTCGGCTAAACATGTAGCGGAGGAGGTCGACCACTCGGTTACTGTAGCCATATTCGTTGTCGTACCTGAGGAGGCGAGGAAGGAGGCGTCAGTGTGTGTGTGTGTGTGTGTGTGTGTGTGTACGCACTCGCACGCTCGCCCTCTTGTCAGCCTTCCCCACTATCCTCTGGCATCTTTCCCCTTTACCAGGCAACAAGCTTCACGAAGTTGTCATTGAGGGCAATTCCAGCCTTAGCATCAAAGATGGAAGAATGGGGATTGCCGTTAAAGTCCGTGGAGACCACCTGCGTGACAATTTCAAAGATAATGTAGCCGAGCAAAGATCTCCAGGAACCCAGACTCTCAGAATACATTGTCAGTCACTCATCTGGCATACTGGACAGAGACCTTTTGTGTTGGTGACAGAATGTGATCAAGGCAGGTGGAACCTTTGTCTCAGGGACACAGGGGGGAGTTCAGTGGATAAAAGTGCTTGTCACATAAGCGTGAGCTTTCTGTGTTTGGATCCCCAGAATCCATATAGAGGCTGGGCGGTTGATAGACACCTATAGGCCCAGCAGTCCAGCTTCAGACTGAGGCTCCTTGGAGCAAGATGACTAGCTAGATTAGATAGTTGTCAAGCTACAGTTCCATCTTGCCTCGGTAACAAGTGGAGTGCAATGGAGGAAGACATCAATGTCGTGCCTCCCCATGTGCATCACCTGTACCTGGCGTACTGTATATGTGCCCCGTGCATCTGCATGTATCCACACGGGGGAAGAGGATACAGATCACAATACCCTAATGCTGTTGCAGTAAACGTTACATGAAGCGGTGACTGGCACGAGGCTGGGTCTTAGGAGCAGAAGAAGGAGCTATAGACACAGATCTTGGGGGCTGTAGCCCTTAGGAACACAGGGGGTGGGGGTGGGGGTGGGGGTTGGCAATGGAGCTGATTTGATCTGATCCATTCAAATGACATCTTGGCATTTGAGAGTGGACCTGTAAAAGCCAAATGCCAGGGAACTTCACTAAGGTGGAGGTGACTTTTTTTTTTTTTTTTTTGATTCAGAGTTTGCTATATAGCTCTGGAACTCACTATGTAGAGGGCTGCCCTCACATTCACAGAAGTCTACTGCTTCTATCACCTGAGTGCTGGGATTAAAGGCCTGTGCCTCCACACCTAAGATAGTCTGTTCAGCAAAGGTGTCTGACCTGGCCTGGCCCCTGAGTGTGAATTCAGAAAATGAGAACTGCTGTCTTTTGTTCAGGAGTGTATTAAGAACCTTCTGGGGCCGGAGAGATGGCTCAGTGGTTAAGAGCACTGAGTGCTCGTCCAGAAGTCCCGAGATCAATTCCCCAGCAACCACATGGTGGCTCACAACCATCTGTAATGGGGTCTGATAGCCTCTTCTGGTGTGTCTGAACAGAGCAATGGTGAATATATAAAATTATTAATATTATTTTTTAAAGAGCCTTCTGAATGGCTCTGGGTGGGTGGCGAAAGCTCCATTTTAGCTCTTAGTTCATTGTTTGCTTGGACAGTATGTGCTATGGGTTACACAAGTGACTTCCGGTCACCGTGGCGGCACGGAAAAGCAGCATTGTCAGATCAAAGAAACATCTGGTCAAGACACCGAGGCAGGAAGGCCCACTTTCCCAGGCTTGCAGGGAAAGCTGTGTTTGAGACAGGGTCTCATTGTGTAGTGCTGGCTGGCCTGCAACTCAGAGACCCGCCTCCTTGGGTGTGAAACACCTGGACAGCTGGTCTGCAGCTTGGCCCATGCAGAATAGCTTCCTGGTGAGTGGGACTTCCCAAGTCCCTCCCCAGAGCACCCCCAAGGTTACCTCAGTCCCTACCTGGTCCTCTGTGTAAGCAAGGATGCCAGCCAAAGGTCCCTTGGCTGCAGCTTTCACAGCCTCCGTGATAGCCGAGTAAGAAGCAGGCTTGGCCAGGCGGCAGGTCAGGTCCACAACTGACACGTTTGGGGTTGGCACCCGGAATGCCATTCCTGTTAGCTTCCTGAAGAATTCCAGAGTAAGGGTGGGAGTCAGAGCCAAAGGTCTTGTGCTCCCATTGTCCCCATGCCTTGGGGCCAGTGAGGTTTTCTAGGGTGTGTGTCCACCCTGGTTCCTGGCTGGTCTTTACCTACCCTTTGAGCTCTGGGATGACTTTGCCTACAGCCTTGGCAGCCCCAGTGGACGATGGGATGATGTTTTGGTGAGCGCCGCGGCCACCTCGCCAGTCCTTCTTTGATGGCCCATCCACTGTCTTCTGCGTGGCTGTGTAGGAATGGACTGTGGTCTTGGGGAACAAGAGGACCCAGATGAAGCCTCCTTCCTCCTAACCACTCATTCCTCTTTCTTCTAGGACTTGAGAAGGTGGCTGAGGTATATGGAGGCTACCAGGGCAACCACCACAGCTACATCCTTGTCAAAGTACTCCAAAGGGTGTCTCCACTATGGGCTTCCTTCCTTCCCAAGCTGCTCTCCCTGCTTGCTCCATGCCTTGCCCAAGGCCTGGGAAGAAGGGGTTGGTTCCCTGCCATCTTTCCTGCCCCGACTCACCATTAGCCCTTCCACGATCCCGAAGTGTTCATGAATAACCTTGGCGAGAGGAGCCAGGCAGTTGGTGGTACAGGATGCATTGCTGAAACGGTCATAGCATGCCAGGTAAGTGGCAGAGCCACCCCTTCTCCACTACTCTTTACTTTACCAGGTCTGACTCTGTGAGATGTGAGAATGGGTGTGGGAGGGCTCCCTGGGGATGCCATAAGGAGGAGCCATTGGAGGTGTCACTGGGAAATACTGCCTAGGCATGTCCTCAGATACTGAACACGCCTAGTAGTTTTAGGGTGAAGTTAACGTGGTGACGTAAGACTTAGGGACTGATGAGCAGGAACAAGTTGATGTAAAGACATTAAAGGCTTGAGGTGGGGAGGGTGCTACATCCTGCCATGCCTGCTGCTGCCACCCACATGCTGGAGGATGGCCGTCATCTGGGGTACCTGACAATGGTCATAGAGCCAGGGTTATAGTCCTTCTCGTTCACTCCCATGACAAACATGGGCGCATCGGGGGAAGGTGCAGTGACCACCACACGCCTGGCACCAGATGAAATATGTGCCTAGTGATAGAGCACAAGGTTAGGGTCTCCAAGCACCACTACCCCCTCTTCCCAGGCAGCCCTGGGCACTCTCCCCTACTTACCGAAGCTGCCTCTATGGACAAATAGACGCCTGTACACTCCACCACGTAGGGATTCCCTATAGAGCTCCAGGGGATTTCTTTAGGGTCTTTGCTGTGGAGGGGTGGGAAGGCTATGTCAGTTTCCCTTGCTTGGATCTCAGGCTAGCCAGAGGTCTTGGTACCTGATCTGCTAATATCTGATCCCTAACTCCATATACCTACCTGATTCAGGTTGGTGATGTCCTGCAAGCCCCTATCAGCCACACTCCCTTTCTTGTGTGCTATACCCTGCTGTGTCTAAACAGACTTTCACACCTTCAACTGAGGCTCTTAGGAACCATCCCCACAAATGTCTGACTAGAACCAGAACCATGTACAGCACGTGCTCGGAGCTTGGACTCCTAAGATGCTGAGGCTGCCAATGCTGCCCTTTGGCCCCCAGCTCTGAACATCTCACGGGAGCCCTTTTAGGCTCTTGTCACTACTGAACTCTTGTTGGGAAGTCCCCAAAGACAGACACATCAGGTGACAACTCAGGGGAGGCTTACAGTTGAAGCACCTGTGAACATCAGGGACCAATCATGGGCAGTAGAAAAGCCAGAGAAAGGCTTTCTGTCCCTGTCTCAGCCTATGTTTTCATTTGGTTTTTGTTTGTTGGCTGGTGATAAGTGTGTCCTGTTTGACCCCTACTGGTCTGCAATCTCCACAGTCTCCCTGCCTCAGCCTCCTGAGCACAGGGATGACACAAACACCATCACGACCAGCTTTGCCTTGATGGACTGACAAATGCTTGTGCTGGAAACTTGTCAGATACCCATCCTTGTTGTTTTCTACCTGCGTCCAGCAAGCAGTCTCTGTGACTGCCGTCTGGGCGTGTCCCTCGTGTCACTGGAAGATTTCTTCCCAGGATTGCTTGGCTCTACTTCAGGCTAGTTCCATAACATAGGTATGCCACCTATGAATGCTGGAAATTGAACTTGGGGGTCCTCTGAAAGCCATTTGTGATCATAACTGATAAGCTGTCTCTTCAACCCCAGTAAGTGAGTATTTAATTTTTGTGGTGCTGAGGACTGATGCCAGGGCCTCATCTGCAGTGGAAGGTATTCTACTACAGAGCTTCACTCCTAGTCTCAGTGTCTTTCCTTTAGTCATTCTACACATGTGCCCTGCGCTACCTTCCGTCTGAGGGTTTTTGGCTGTAGAAAACTGATAACCACCAGAACACCAGCATACTTACTACTGTGTTCATGTTTAAAGAAGCCAGTGTCAGGCAGTGGTGAAGGCAGTGTGTGAACCTAGGCCTGGGTTCTGTCCTCGATTAGGAATAGTGTGGGAATGAATGAATGCAGAGGTTTCCCCTCCCTTTAGTCACAAGACCGTGCTCTCTTCTCCCTCTGTTCTGTCAGCCCACATCGGTCACCTGGCCCAAGGAGCTTTTATCTGATGTACCTACTTTCTGCCTTTCAGGTTGAGAATACTTCGGCAATGCCTGCAATAGAACTTGAGTTTGGCACGACCCCTCCGACCTACAGGTTTGTTGTGAAGATTTATTCATTCGGTTGCATTGATGGGGAAGGCAACTGTGTTGTGTATGATGTTGGCAAGTTGTCATGTGCTGTTGGGGCTTGCTGAGAAGCTGACCCTGGAAGTCAGGCTGGCCTCCCTTCAAACCCAAGCAGGTTTATGTCAAGTGGTTTTCAAGACCCCTTGTCCTCAGGTGGACTGGCCTCTCCCACCTCTGTGACAGGGGAGGGATGGTTTATCATAGGTAAACACAGAGTCCCCAAGAGTGTAGGTTACTACTGTTTATCCTGTGGTATGCAGTGTTGCCAGTGGGAGAGCTTGTAAGCTCAGCCATGAGAGAAAGCTGAGTCAGGAATACCAACTGAAACCTTGGCTTCTATAGCCAGTGTCTGCTGGATATTGTGAGCCCCTGACTGCAATGATGTCTCTCTCATCAGGGTCTGTTGCTGTTTGTTCTTTTACTTGGAAGCCTTACTAGCTCTGCCTGGGAACTAACTCTTAGTATAGTATCCCCAGTTGATTTCCACCAGATGTTTTGTGCACCTGGTTTGACATTTTGCTTGCTATCTATCTATCTATCCCACCCACCCATCATCTATCCATCCATCCATCACCTACCATCCTTCCATCTATCTATTCAACCATCTACCCACCACCCACCTGTCTGTCTTCCTACCTACCTATGATCTATTACCTATCTATTACCTATCTATCTCTCCATCCTTTGATCTACCTGTGATCTATCTACCTATCTATCTCTCCATCCCTTGCTGTTTACTTTTTACTTGGCTTGCCACATATATTTTATAAACATTCAGAATTGAAAGTATGGCTGCCACTGGTGCTCTAGCAGTGTGGATTGGGGTGCTATGTGGAGGCGAAGAAGGGTGACACCCAGGCAGGGGCAGAAGGATAGGGGTGACTGGAATTGCTTTTGGGGCTATGATTTCAGACTCAGGGCAAACAGCCTCTATTCTCCCTGATTCCCCAGTCCTGCCTTCAGCCTTCCTCCAAACACTCTGTCTCACCTCATCTTCAGCAAGTTAAAAGGGAAGCTGAGAGGGTCTTGCCTGAGAAGGAGGCAGAAGACCTTGCCTGGGGCTACAGAGGGTTGGGTGCTTCTCTGTTTGCACAGTAACTGTGAGGTGTTGCTGGTTTATGCTGTTTTGTTTCTGTGTAGCTGCAGGCTGACCTAGGACTTGAGGTAACCCGCCTGTGGCTTCCCAAGTGTAAGAATTACACATGTACACCCCACACCTAGCATGTGACTGCCAAATACACAGGTTCTGAGTCTGTTAACAGTGGGGCTTACCATCAACAGAACTTCCTAGTGAGGAAGTCAGCCTTGCTGGGGTGTAAGAGGTGCAGCCCAGCGCCCCCAGAGGTGATAATCAGGTGTGGCAGATGAGACAGAGAATGCAGGGTTGGGAGGCTTATCACACCGGGGACCCTGAGAGCTGGGGCAGGAGCACTGGGGTGGGGGTGGGGGGGGTGGGTAGAAGAGAACCTTGGCTCAGTAGAGAATCGAAAGGCCTCAGAGGCTCCTGGGTAGGAACTGGCTCAGTTGCCATAGAGAGGTGGCTGGTGACTCAGAGAAAGCAGAGGATGTGGCACAGTGAACCCACATGCCGCAGAGAACACATGTGGACATGTGTTAAATACAAAGCATGTAAGAACCATGGCAGTCTTAAAGATGAGTATCCTTAAGTGTTTTAGAGGCCAGAGACCTTTCTGAGACCCTCTCTCTAAACAGTACCTAGAGGCATGCAAATATGGTAGAGCCATGGTGTCACATTCTGTCCTTACCACTGGTACGTGTTGATCTCAAGGTTGTCCACAACTAGTTGTCCATTCTTATGTTCCACGTTTCCTTTGTATCTACCATGTGTGGAGTCATATTTGAACATGTATACCTGCAGTAGACAGAGTGGGGTTCTGGTAGTAGGTCGCAGAGTGAGCAGGCCTAGACAGTACCCACTGTGGGCAAGAGTTTTAGGAGGTTCTGCATTGCAGCCAGGAGACTTCTAGATAGCTCTTGGAAGCTTCTCCCCAACACAAGTGCCACTCTTGCTGGTCCCTCCCCCCCATCTGCTCACCATGTATTCTGGATCAATGAATGGGTCATTCACTGCTACCACCCTAATGCCCTTCTCCATGCAGACTCGCAGCACCAGACGACCAATGCGTCCAAATCTGTCCAATCAGGAACAGAAAGAAAAGGGAATGTGTGTGAGAACCAGAGTGACAGAGATGTCATGGTATCAGTGCCCTACCAAAGTTCATGTTGAACTTTGAACCATTGGGGGTTATTAAGAGGTGAACACTTGGAGCTGGTAAGATAGCTCAGTAGGTAAAGGCACTTGCTGCGAAGCCTGGCATCCTCAGTTTTATCTGCTTTAGCCTCCCTTGCTGCTAGTGTGACAGGCACACTACCATGCCTTCCTAATAATGTCCCTTATTCTCACTCCTATAGCTGGGTGTTCCCAGGGAAGGGCCATATGTCTCCACGTGAAAACCACCTCCCTCTCTCAGGTAAACGAGATCTATATTCCTTTCCATGGTGCTTCAGGTCTTAAAGGATTCCCTCTCCCCCTTCCCTTACCCCTAACTTGTTCTTACAGCTGTGAAGATTTCCTGGCTGTCTTTGAATGTAATAAGCATATCTCTTTCAAGTCAGAGTCCTTGCTTGTCCCACTACCTCAAAAATTTGCCCCTGTAGAGAGACAGCTGGCTGCCTTGTCAGCCTGTCTTTCAGGCCTCTTTCCAGAGGCCTTCTGTGGCCCAGCCTGCACTTGAACTACGTCCAGTTCTCTATCTGATTGTTGTCTCCTAGAAGGGAGTTCTCTGAGGACTGGCCTGCCCAGTGAGAAGGAAGGAAGATGTCCCCAGCCCATAGTGATCCAAGGAGGCCACAGTGTCAGCCTTTGGGGCTGGCTGGCTCCAGCATCACCTGGGGTCTGACATACTCACCCATTGATACCCACTGTCAGCTCTCTAGCTGGCTTTTGGAGTGGTGGAGGGGGGGGGAGGGGGAGGAGGAGGGGGAGGGGGAGGGGGAGCCTCTTCAAACTTGTCTGGCTCTATCTGGGGTGGAGGAGGAGGAGGAGGTGGTGGTGGTGGTGGTGGTGGAGGTGGCGGCGGCGGTGGCGGTGGCTGTTCTTCAACCGTGGGTGGTGGATCCTCAGCCTTGGGTGGAGGTGGTCTGATCACTGTAGAGAGCAGAGAGTTCAGAAGGGAGGTGGTGAACTGGGTCCCTCACATAAGACGTGGGGATGGTGAAACACCTCGGTGGGTAAAGGTGCTTGTCCCAGAGGCGTGTGACCTGAGTGTCAATCCTGGACACCACATGGTAGAAACAAAAACAACTTCCATAAATTGTCCTGTGACCTTTATCTTCACACGCACACAAAGTGTGAAAAAGCAGTCTTTACCATATAGAACCCACTGGGCTTTGAGCCCCTAGTGGCCAACTATGGGTTGGTTCTTTTCCAAACCCTCTGAGCCAGAGAACAAGCAAGAACCCTGAAGGTAAGGTATGTGAACTTCCGTTTCAGCATGCGTGTGTGCTTGTGTGCATGTGTGTGTCTGTATGTCTGTGTGTTTAGCAGTAACATGAGAGTCTATTTTTTGTGTTAGTTTCTTATACTGTGAAATACAGATGAAACATTCCACACATGTTGTGACATCAATCCCTCCTTGACTCTTACCCACTTCCTTTCCTTACCTTCAGCACCTGAAACAGCCTCTGGCTGGGTTTGCCCAGCAGCTGGCAGCAGGTTGTACAGAGACTGAGGCCCTGGGAGAATCCCAGCTCCACCATTTCTTCCTTGGTTGGGAGCCTGGGAAGTGGTTTGGCCTCTCATGATCTTTGCTGGCCTCCATAGAATGGGGACAGTGAACACCCAGGCCTCACCTGGTGGCTGTGAGACTCAGTGAACACATGCCTCCCTTGCCTGTAAAGGGAGCAGCCTCGCCATTTAGGGCTGCAAGCACCCTTGCTCCCTACAGCCCAGGGAGGACCAAGCCTACCAGCCCCCTTGTCCCTGGCCATCAGGGACATCAATGAAATGTGGGGAGCACACCCACCTAGACCTGTCCCAAATGCTCCTGGGTTCCTCTCCCTCTCCAGCCTCCCTGCCTCCTCCTGGCCTCTGCTTCTCCCCTCTCCACTGATAGAACCCAAAGGTCAGGCAGTCCTGAGGGCAGAGCTCCCAACCCCAACCCCATCCCACGCAGAAGCTCTCTGGGGTGAGGAAGGATCCCACAGGATAGAGGCCTGAAGGGCCCACCCTGGCCTGTGCCTGCAGGAGCACCCAGTAGAGAGTACTGTGGTGGAGGAGGGTCTCAGGACTCTAAGCACCCTGGGGAAGGGTGGAGAGACTCCCAGACCACATTTTCCACCTCTTTCCAGGGCCACCCCCAACGACTCTCCTTACCAGGGCATGGGCATGGACATGGGCATGGGCACGGGCATCGGTCCCGCCGTAGCTGGACAACAGTAACATTGGTAAGGACCACGTCACGTCTCGACATGGCCTAAGATCTCATGGCCTGGCTGCCTTGGCCCCCCTCCGTGGTGTTACTGAGGTGTGAAGCTCCGGAGGTCCCAGTGGCTCCTGAGCTTCTGATGATGTCACATTGATCAATGACATCACATAGAGAGTGGTGTGCAGGGCAAAGTCCTCAGCCCACTCTCCAGAAGCCTTTGAGAGTCCCACACTGAGGATTTCATGGCCACCCTCTGGCATCTAGAGTGGAACCTACTAGGTCCACACAGAAGCTCATGGCTGCCATCTCTCTTCCTCCCTCCCCTGGTCCACCTGCTCCATGCTGTTCCTGGATCTCTGAGGAGTTTCCCTTGCTCTCCCCTGTGTGTGGAAATGATGAGAAAGCCTCTCCCAGGTCTCCCCTTGACGGCTTGGGATCCTCTCAGATGCTGTCTGTAACTGAAGTGGTCCTTATCACGGCAGAAGGGGAGGCAGAAATATGGCCTATAAAAGCCTGTGATGTGGGAGGAGACTCAGCAGCTGTAGCTGCCTGCATCAGAACTGCACAAGGTCATGCCACTCAGCCTTCCAGTATGGAGGGTAGAGGCTTACACGCACCCACCTCTGCCTGGGGAGCTATGGATAGCTGGTGACTTCTGGGGGAGGGAGAATCCCTTTTCTTTAACGGTGTCAACTATGCTCCAATGGATGGCCCAGGCCCCTTATGCACAGCCCAAATTGAGTCAGTGGAGTAGCAAAAGGAAACAAGGCAAACTCCCAGGTAGTTGGCAGGGAGAAGACAGTGTTGAAAATGATCAAGTATGGAGTCTCTCATGCTTTCAATAAACAGGATATATTTAAAAGCCAGGTGTGATGGCTCGGGTCTTTAAGGCCAGACTCTCATGGGTCAGCTAGGCAGTAGTACACAATGCTGCAGAAACAAGAGAGCCTGCCTCACTTTGTAGAAGAGACAGGATGACTCATGAGTGGCCCAGACCTACACACTGACCTGACTGGAGTTTGCAGGCACACACAATTTTTTAATTTAAAAATTAAAAGAAAGAACTGATTCCATAAATAAAAATGTCATAGAATATGTGGTAAAATGAATTAAATTTTTTGTGGCCGGGCGTGGTGGCGCACGCCTTTAATCCCAGCACTCGGGAGGCAGAGGCAGGCGGATTTCTGAGTTCGAGGCCAGCCTGGTCTACAAAGTGAGTTCCAGGACAGCCAGGGCTATACAGAGAAACCCTGTCTTGAAAAACAAAAACAAAAAAAAAAAAAACAAAAAAAAAATTTTTGTGTAGAGGATATTTCAATGGTGATGTTATTGCCTTTTATATAAGATAAAGTAATTTTTTTGAACGTTTATTCTAAAACTTTAAGGGACTAGAAACACAGCTCAATGGGTAGAGGGCTTACCCAGCAGGCAGGAGAGCTCTGAATTTAATCTTCAACATCCTCAAAAATCCCAAATACTTGTAGAATTTATCCAGTGTCTCATGCTGCATGGCCCCTGAGATCTACCCTCTCAGTGACAGCCTTAGGCAGCTCACTTAATGCCTGTGGTTGAAGGCAAGATTTGTGAACTGGTGCAGGCTCCAGTTAACTCACCTGCAAAACCCCCTTGCTGTGCAAAGTTGACAACCTGAGTTCAGGTCCCTGCACCTTTACAGACAGCAGCAGCTCCTGACCGGTCATTATGGCCTATGTATGTGTGCTGTTACACACTCGCACCCCCAAGCCCCCAAGCACTAAGAATCCAGAAATTAAATCCTCAGAGTGAGGGACAGGAGAGCCACTCAGTAGTTCAGAGCACTTGTTGCTCTCACAGAGGTCTCTAGTTCAGATCCCAGCACCCATGTAGGAGTTCACAACATTGTGTAACTCCAGTTCCAGAGGATCTGATGCCCTCTTCTGGCCTCTGCAGGCAGCTGTACGCACAGGTTCCACACTTAGATACAGGCAAGCACTCTCAGACATAAGAAAATTTAAAACCAACCAGACTGGAGCGATTGTCAGATGGTTAAGAACATGCTCATACAGAGACCTGACTTCTACTCCCAACGCTTAACATCAGGTGTCTCCTAACCTTTAGCTTGTCTGCCTCTGCAGACACCTGCCGTGTGCCATATAGACACATGTGCACGCATACACACACACAGAAACAGAGATAAATACATACAGAGAGATGCGTGTATACTAAGAGTTACACACAGATACATATGCATATACATATATAGATACACACATAGACACACAGAGAAATCTGTAGCACACCTGTCTAAAATGGCCTAGGTTCCAGGTCCGGTTTCAACACTTTGCTCCCTGACCCTACAGACATAGAAACTATATTTATATTATGCTATAGTGTATTAAATATGTAAGAGGTTTAGTACTAAAAATCCCAAGAACATGGATGTTTTTATTTTCTTGGCAGAGGCATGCATTGGAGACTGAATCCAGGTTCTCACGTGCACTGACCTTGTGTTCTGCCTTAGAGCCACACCCCAGCCTACATGCACCTTAACTTAAAAAATACATGATACGCCAGGTACATGCCTTTAGTGCCAGCACCCAGGAGGCAGGTCTCTGTGAGACTGAGGCCAGCCTGTTCAACACAATGAGTTCATGGCCAGCAGGGATTTATAATTAGGTACTATCTAAAACAAAACAAAAACAAAACCGAGAAACAAATGGTGGTGATAAGGTGCATGCCTAAAATCTGAGCTCCAGGAAAGCTGAAAGCAGGAGTGTGGCGCTGAGGTTTTGGTCAGCCTAGACCACGTGACTGGATTATGCAGAACAACCGAACAACCTGTGCACTCATGCAATATCCAGGAGCCCAGGGAAGATACGAATATGAGCAGCCTCTTGCTTCACCCTCCTTTTCTGTTTTTTTTTCTTTCAATCCTGGAGTTTGAACCCAGAGCCTTAGGCATACTAAACACTTTTCTGCAATTGGGCCACATCCCCAGCCCCTCAGGATTTTAAAATATTATTGGTTGATGGATTGATTGGTTGTATATGTGTATGCATAGGTGTTTATGTAAGGGAGTATGTATTGTGTGTTTAGATAATTGTGCTTGAGTTTGTGTGTGTATGTGTGTGGTCATAGGAGAACTTGCAGGAGTCTGTTCTCTCCTTCCACCCAATGGAGAGAGAGAGTGTGTGTGTGTGAGCGCGCGCGTGTGTGTGTGAGCGCACGTGTGTGTGTGTGTGTAGGTCAGGAGAGCTTGCAGGAGTATCTTCTTCCACCATGTGGGTCACAGGGACAAAATGCAAATCCTCAACTTGATGCCAGGTGCTTCTATCAACTGAGACATGTGTCTGTCAGGACATGGGTCTCCTCCCATGTGGAGGAGAGAGAAAACCACTGTCCTCACTGGTCCTCTGCCCCCACCTGTGCTGAGACACACTGACAGCCTCATGGAAGCCTGGAAGGAGGGAGAGGGATGTGTTCCTCTAGAGTTCCAAGTGGTTATCTGCCCTCACTCAGAAGCCATGCAGAGCACAGCAAGCCCTTCCCTCCCCGCGCTTTACACAGGGGAGTGAGGCTGGTGGGCACAGGGCAAGTCCCTGCTGGTCACCATCTGTTGCTGTGTCTTCCAGGGAGGGTGCTCACAAGCTTACCCACTCATGGGAAGCGAGAACACCACGGTCAGTTGGGGGTTGCCCTCCCAGAAGCCCTGGCTTCCTCTGGCTTCAGCACCTGAAACAGCCTCTGGCTGGGTTTGCCCAGCAGCTGGCAGCAGGTTGTACAGAGACTGAGGCCCTGGGAGAATCCCAGCTCCACCATTTCTTCCTTGGTTGGGAGCCTGGGAAGTGGTTTGGCCTCTCATGATCTTTGCTGGCCTCCATAGAATGGGGACAGTGAACACCCAGGCCTCACCTGGTGGCTGTGAGACTCAGTGAACACATGCCTCCCTTGCCTGTAAAGGGAGCAGCCTCGCCATTTAGGGCTGCAAGCACCCTTGCTCCCTACAGCCCAGGGAGGACCAAGCCTACCAGCCCCCTTGTCCCTGGCCATCAGGGACATCAATGAAATGTGGGGAGCACACCCACCTAGACCTGTCCCAAATGCTCCTGGGTTCCTCTCCCTCTCCAGCCTCCCTGCCTCCTCCTGGCCTCTGCTTCTCCCCTCTCCACTGATAGAACCCAAAGGTCAGGCAGTCCTGAGGGCAGAGCTCCCAACCCCAACCCCATCCCACGCAGAAGCTCTCTGGGGTGAGGAAGGATCCCACAGGATAGAGGCCTGAAGGGCCCACCCTGGCCTGTGCCTGCAGGAGCACCCAGTAGAGAGTACTGTGGTGGAGGAGGGTCTCAGGACTCTAAGCACCCTGGGGAAGGGTGGAGAGACTCCCAGACCACATTTTCCACCTCTTTCCAGGGCCACCCCCAACGACTCTCCTTACCAGGGCATGGGCATGGACATGGGCATGGGCACGGGCATCGGTCCCGCCGTAGCTGGACAACAGTAACATTGGTAAGGACCACGTCACGTCTCGACATGGCCTAAGATCTCATGGCCTGGCTGCCTTGGCCCCCCTCCGTGGTGTTACTGAGGTGTGAAGCTCCGGAGGTCCCAGTGGCTCCTGAGCTTCTGATGATGTCACATTGATCAATGACATCACATAGAGAGTGGTGTGCAGGGCAAAGTCCTCAGCCCACTCTCCAGAAGCCTTTGAGAGTCCCACACTGAGGATTTCATGGCCACCCTCTGGCATCTAGAGTGGAACCTACTAGGTCCACACAGAAGCTCATGGCTGCCATCTCTCTTCCTCCCTCCCCTGGTCCACCTGCTCCATGCTGTTCCTGGATCTCTGAGGAGTTTCCCTTGCTCTCCCCTGTGTGTGGAAATGATGAGAAAGCCTCTCCCAGGTCTCCCCTTGACGGCTTGGGATCCTCTCAGATGCTGTCTGTAACTGAAGTGGTCCTTATCACGGCAGAAGGGGAGGCAGAAATATGGCCTATAAAAGCCTGTGATGTGGGAGGAGACTCAGCAGCTGTAGCTGCCTGCATCAGAACTGCACAAGGTCATGCCACTCAGCCTTCCAGTATGGAGGGTAGAGGCTTACACGCACCCACCTCTGCCTGGGGAGCTATGGATAGCTGGTGACTTCTGGGGGAGGGAGAATCCCTTTTCTTTAACGGTGTCAACTATGCTCCAATGGATGGCCCAGGCCCCTTATGCACAGCCCAAATTGAGTCAGTGGAGTAGCAAAAGGAAACAAGGCAAACTCCCAGGTAGTTGGCAGGGAGAAGACAGTGTTGAAAATGATCAAGTATGGAGTCTCTCATGCTTTCAATAAACAGGATATATTTAAAAGCCAGGTGTGATGGCTCGGGTCTTTAAGGCCAGACTCTCATGGGTCAGCTAGGCAGTAGTACACAATGCTGCAGAAACAAGAGAGCCTGCCTCACTTTGTAGAAGAGACAGGATGACTCATGAGTGGCCCAGACCTACACACTGACCTGACTGGAGTTTGCAGGCACACACAATTTTTTAATTTAAAAATTAAAAGAAAGAACTGATTCCATAAATAAAAATGTCATAGAATATGTGGTAAAATGAATTAAATTTTTTGTGGCCGGGCGTGGTGGCGCACGCCTTTAATCCCAGCACTCGGGAGGCAGAGGCAGGCGGATTTCTGAGTTCGAGGCCAGCCTGGTCTACAAAGTGAGTTCCAGGACAGCCAGGGCTATACAGAGAAACCCTGTCTTGAAAAACAAAAACAAAAAAAAAAAAAACAAAAAAAAAATTTTTGTGTAGAGGATATTTCAATGGTGATGTTATTGCCTTTTATATAAGATAAAGTAATTTTTTTGAACGTTTATTCTAAAACTTTAAGGGACTAGAAACACAGCTCAATGGGTAGAGGGCTTACCCAGCAGGCAGGAGAGCTCTGAATTTAATCTTCAACATCCTCAAAAATCCCAAATACTTGTAGAATTTATCCAGTGTCTCATGCTGCATGGCCCCTGAGATCTACCCTCTCAGTGACAGCCTTAGGCAGCTCACTTAATGCCTGTGGTTGAAGGCAAGATTTGTGAACTGGTGCAGGCTCCAGTTAACTCACCTGCAAAACCCCCTTGCTGTGCAAAGTTGACAACCTGAGTTCAGGTCCCTGCACCTTTACAGACAGCAGCAGCTCCTGACCGGTCATTATGGCCTATGTATGTGTGCTGTTACACACTCGCACCCCCAAGCCCCCAAGCACTAAGAATCCAGAAATTAAATCCTCAGAGTGAGGGACAGGAGAGCCACTCAGTAGTTCAGAGCACTTGTTGCTCTCACAGAGGTCTCTAGTTCAGATCCCAGCACCCATGTAGGAGTTCACAACATTGTGTAACTCCAGTTCCAGAGGATCTGATGCCCTCTTCTGGCCTCTGCAGGCAGCTGTACGCACAGGTTCCACACTTAGATACAGGCAAGCACTCTCAGACATAAGAAAATTTAAAACCAACCAGACTGGAGCGATTGTCAGATGGTTAAGAACATGCTCATACAGAGACCTGACTTCTACTCCCAACGCTTAACATCAGGTGTCTCCTAACCTTTAGCTTGTCTGCCTCTGCAGACACCTGCCGTGTGCCATATAGACACATGTGCACGCATACACACACACAGAAACAGAGATAAATACATACAGAGAGATGCGTGTATACTAAGAGTTACACACAGATACATATGCATATACATATATAGATACACACATAGACACACAGAGAAATCTGTAGCACACCTGTCTAAAATGGCCTAGGTTCCAGGTCCGGTTTCAACACTTTGCTCCCTGACCCTACAGACATAGAAACTATATTTATATTATGCTATAGTGTATTAAATATGTAAGAGGTTTAGTACTAAAAATCCCAAGAACATGGATGTTTTTATTTTCTTGGCAGAGGCATGCATTGGAGACTGAATCCAGGTTCTCACGTGCACTGACCTTGTGTTCTGCCTTAGAGCCACACCCCAGCCTACATGCACCTTAACTTAAAAAATACATGATACGCCAGGTACATGCCTTTAGTGCCAGCACCCAGGAGGCAGGTCTCTGTGAGACTGAGGCCAGCCTGTTCAACACAATGAGTTCATGGCCAGCAGGGATTTATAATTAGGTACTATCTAAAACAAAACAAAAACAAAACCGAGAAACAAATGGTGGTGATAAGGTGCATGCCTAAAATCTGAGCTCCAGGAAAGCTGAAAGCAGGAGTGTGGCGCTGAGGTTTTGGTCAGCCTAGACCACGTGACTGGATTATGCAGAACAACCGAACAACCTGTGCACTCATGCAATATCCAGGAGCCCAGGGAAGATACGAATATGAGCAGCCTCTTGCTTCACCCTCCTTTTCTGTTTTTTTTTCTTTCAATCCTGGAGTTTGAACCCAGAGCCTTAGGCATACTAAACACTTTTCTGCAATTGGGCCACATCCCCAGCCCCTCAGGATTTTAAAATATTATTGGTTGATGGATTGATTGGTTGTATATGTGTATGCATAGGTGTTTATGTAAGGGAGTATGTATTGTGTGTTTAGATAATTGTGCTTGAGTTTGTGTGTGTATGTGTGTGGTCATAGGAGAACTTGCAGGAGTCTGTTCTCTCCTTCCACCCAATGGAGAGAGAGAGTGTGTGTGTGTGAGCGCGCGCGTGTGTGTGTGAGCGCACGTGTGTGTGTGTGTGTAGGTCAGGAGAGCTTGCAGGAGTATCTTCTTCCACCATGTGGGTCACAGGGACAAAATGCAAATCCTCAACTTGATGCCAGGTGCTTCTATCAACTGAGACATGTGTCTGTCAGGACATGGGTCTCCTCCCATGTGGAGGAGAGAGAAAACCACTGTCCTCACTGGTCCTCTGCCCCCACCTGTGCTGAGACACACTGACAGCCTCATGGAAGCCTGGAAGGAGGGAGAGGGATGTGTTCCTCTAGAGTTCCAAGTGGTTATCTGCCCTCACTCAGAAGCCATGCAGAGCACAGCAAGCCCTTCCCTCCCCGCGCTTTACACAGGGGAGTGAGGCTGGTGGGCACAGGGCAAGTCCCTGCTGGTCACCATCTGTTGCTGTGTCTTCCAGGGAGGGTGCTCACAAGCTTACCCACTCATGGGAAGCGAGAACACCACGGTCAGTTGGGGGTTGCCCTCCCAGAAGCCCTGGCTTCCTCTGGCTTCAGCACCTGAAACAGCCTCTGGCTGGGTTTGCCCAGCAGCTGGCAGCAGGTTGTACAGAGACTGAGGCCCTGGGAGAATCCCAGCTCCACCATTTCTTCCTTGGTTGGGAGCCTGGGAAGTGGTTTGGCCTCTCATGATCTTTGCTGGCCTCCATAGAATGGGGACAGTGAACACCCAGGCCTCACCTGGTGGCTGTGAGACTCAGTGAACACATGCCTCCCTTGCCTGTAAAGGGAGCAGCCTCGCCATTTAGGGCTGCAAGCACCCTTGCTCCCTACAGCCCAGGGAGGACCAAGCCTACCAGCCCCCTTGTCCCTGGCCATCAGGGACATCAATGAAATGTGGGGAGCACACCCACCTAGACCTGTCCCAAATGCTCCTGGGTTCCTCTCCCTCTCCAGCCTCCCTGCCTCCTCCTGGCCTCTGCTTCTCCCCTCTCCACTGATAGAACCCAAAGGTCAGGCAGTCCTGAGGGCAGAGCTCCCAACCCCAACCCCATCCCACGCAGAAGCTCTCTGGGGTGAGGAAGGATCCCACAGGATAGAGGCCTGAAGGGCCCACCCTGGCCTGTGCCTGCAGGAGCACCCAGTAGAGAGTACTGTGGTGGAGGAGGGTCTCAGGACTCTAAGCACCCTGGGGAAGGGTGGAGAGACTCCCAGACCACATTTTCCACCTCTTTCCAGGGCCACCCCCAACGACTCTCCTTACCAGGGCATGGGCATGGACATGGGCATGGGCACGGGCATCGGTCCCGCCGTAGCTGGACAACAGTAACATTGGTAAGGACCACGTCACGTCTCGACATGGCCTAAGATCTCATGGCCTGGCTGCCTTGGCCCCCCTCCGTGGTGTTACTGAGGTGTGAAGCTCCCGAGGTCCCAGTGGCTCCTGAGCTTCTGATGATGTCACATTGCCCAGTGACATCACAGAGGGAGTGGTGTGCAGGGAGGAGCCTTAGCCTCCCCTCCCCAGCTCTAGAGTCCTACATAGGATTTCAAGGCCACCTTCTGGTATCTAGAGTGGAACCTACTAGGTTCACACAGAAGCTCATGACTGCCATCTCTCTTCCCCCCTCCTCAGTCCACCTGCTCCATGCTGTTCCTGGATCTTTGAGGAGTTTCCCTTGCTCCCTCCTGTGTGTGGAAATGCCTAGAAATCCCCTTGCAGATCTCCCCTTGGCTGCCTGGTTTTTCCAGATTTAACAGTAGCTCTTCTCACCAAGGTGTAGGAGAGGAAGGAAATATTGTAAGATCCACAGGTCTGGTAGGACAGCAACAAAAAAGTTTCTCCTGAACATGATAGGACAGCTGTACTGCAGACCTCACAGCAGGCCTGGTTCCCAGCTAAGATCAAGGCTGGCAACATTCTCATGGGTGGGGGAGGGGCTCAGGAGCTGCAGACAGTTGAAGGCTCCCGGTGAAGCAAGAGTTGGTTCTAGGCTAGGATTGTAAAGCAAACACTACTATGTGACCCCACTCTTGTGAGTCTTATAACAGTACAAACCTGGTGAGCTTAAAAATAAACAAATACATAGAGGAGTACACCGGACTGCAGAGAAGGCTCGGCCATCAAGAGCTCTTGCTGTGCTTAAGCTGACTGGGCTTCAGTTCCCAGTACCCACATTGTGGTTTTCAACCATCTTTAACTACAGATCCAGGGAATCTACTGCCCTCTTCTCACCTTTTTATGTACTGCAGCCGTGTAGTACACACTGGCATAGACAAAGCTACTCACATGTAAGATAAAAACTTTAAATTTTTTTCATGAAATTGGTAGAGGTCGGGAGGTAGAGGGGTCTGGGAGGAGTGGGAGGTCAGGTAGGGATGGATGGATGTGAACAAAACATTTTATGCGTATTGGGAATTCTCAAAAATATCAAAATAAAATTGAAAACCATGAAAGTAATATATAAATATAAATAATAAAGAGCAACAAAAATAAAAATAGAATTAATACACTCACATGGGTGTGCACACGCGCATGCACACACATGCACAGTCTGATGTGATAGCATTCATCTGTAGTCCTAAAAAGGCTTGTGGGCCAGCTCGCCTGGAGTATACAAGCACTACAGAAGCAAGAGAAGAGACCCAGCCTCAATAAGAAGGGCTACAATCTCCAGAAGGGTGGGGCTATGTTTATTTTATGTCCCACTGACTTCAAGTGTGAGACAGTTAAAACATTTTAAATGACATTAATCTATCCTGTGTGTGTATGTGTGTGTGAGTGTGTGTGTGTGTGTGAGTGTGTGTGTGTGTGCGTGTGTGTGTGTGTGTGTGTGCGCGCGCGTGTGTGAGTGTGTGTGTGTGAGTGTGTGTGTGTGAGTGTGTTTGTGTGTGTGTGTGCGTATGTTTGTGTGTGTGTGTGTGGTCAGAGGAGTAAGCTCCTTCCTTCCATTTACTTTGTGGGTCCTGGGGACTGAATGCAGAGGTTGTCACGCATGGAGCACCTAGCTGGACTGTCCTCAGCTCTGTGTTTAACTCAGAACTTACACAGACCGTCAATAGAACACATTTGCCTTGCCCATTTTTTTTTTTTTATTAAGGAAAGCAAATTTCCACTAGTTTTCATTTTATACTTTATAATTTGCAACTTTTAAATATTCTTGAGCTAACTAAACTTTCAAATAAAAACACTTTCCCAATATTATGGCTCCCATTTTAGGCCACGGAAATGATGCAAGTATTTCGGCCAGATGAGCTGCAGGCCCTCCCCTGCCTCCCCTCCCCCTCCCCCACAGTGTTCAGGTTCTGCCTGGGGGTTCTGATGCTTTGCTGCTCCTGTAGATGACACGAGTTCAGATTCCAATACTGCTGTGGAGTGGATCACAACCCTATGTGACTCCAGCTCCAGGACTGCTGACAGCTTCATCTGGCCTCCCTAAGTACCTGTGTGGTCCCAGATTCTGTCTTTCCTCTCGAGGGTGTCTGGATTCTGACGTCTGGAGTAGGTGGGGTCTGCAGTCTGCCTTTCCCCTCCAGGGCGGGAGGGGTGAAGCAGGGTCAGGGAAGAATATTGTGGTTCTGTGTCTTCTACTGTCATCTTCCGGGTTGGAGGTTGCTTCTCCAAGAATCTCCGTGCTATGACTCTTAGGCAAAGGCCTTCTCTGACTATCTTTAATGAAGCGGCTCTCTGAGATGATCTCAGCTTGTTCATATTTCTTCATTTGGGGTGGCCTTGAACCTACACAGTTTATTTCGTCGAACCAGGGGTTTTATAGGTAAAGTTTTAGAGAAGGGCATGAGACTATCCAGGGAGGGGGAAAGGTCATTGGCTCCAGAGATGCCTCGTTTCCTTGGGGACGAATTCCGGGTGCTGTGCTATATGACTGTCTACCTGTGACTGCCTGGCTGGAGGTCTCGGGGTTATGGGTTACGAGCTCTGAGGCAGGAACAGAAACAGGGAAGGAGTTATCTCCACTCATGCTGGCCTCAGGATAAGATTCTAATCTCAATTTTTGAGATTTCCAGGGTTTGGATTTTCTCTGCCTTTCCAGATCTATGCCCCACATACTTGCACTAAACATTTAAAATACATGTGTAAATAAAATAGAGTAAAAATAACAATACCTTTTTTATTTTTAAGTTTTAGCTTGAGGTTGAGTCATGGAGCACTTAGCCATTATGCCTAATAAATTTTCTGTTATAATAAACATGTAACCTATGTGATGTGCACAGCTTGCTTCTTACCCTTGGCTGGTGTAGGAGGATCCTGGGGATTGAATCCAGGTTTTCATCATGTGCTCTGCCATGGAACCCCACTCCTGCTCACACATACCTTAAACCATACGACTGCTGACAACTGCTCCCGGCCGTCTGTGCTGTTGAAGAGCTGGGGCTGGAGCAGGAGCAGCTGACACTGGGGTGGCACTGATGTTCAATTTATAAAAAAGATCAAGTAGATAAGTACCTGATGCAGGAGGCCAACTTGGATCTAGTCTGGACTACATAGGCTAGCCTGGACTACACAGTGATAGCCTGTATCCAAACAAACAAGGAACTGGAGAGATGGCTCAGTGGTTAAGACTGTTTAATGCTCTTTCAGAGGACCTGGGTTCGATTCTCAGCACCCACCTGGCAGTTCACAATCTTCTATAACTCTAGTCCCAGGGTATCAGATGTCCTGTTCTGGCCTCCACAGGCCCCAGGTACACACAGACATACATTCGGGCAAAATAGCCATACACATAAAATAAAAAATAAAATTATTAAGAACAAACAAACCCTTCCCTGCAGTATCTAGGAAGCACAGGTAAGTCAGGTGTGTCTCTATATGCATGACAAAAACACCTGGTTCCCCCCACACACCCACACCCACACCCACACTCCCTCAATGTTTTTCCTTTAATTTCCCTTCTTTGCTGGAAATTGAATCCAGGGCCTTGGGCAGGCTAGGCAAGTTTTCTTCCATTCAGACACTCCCTGGGGTTATTTTAATTGTATTTATTCTTCCCCCATATCTCTGTGTGGAGGCCAGAGAACACCTTGTGGGAGTTGGTTCTCTCCTTCCATCCCATGCGGTCCGGGATTGAACTCAGTTATTCAGGCTTTGCAGCAATCACCCATTACCTGCTGAGCCAGCTTGTCAGCTCTTATGTAGTCTCTCATCATCAGTCTTGAAGCAACCTCTAAGCCATGTCTCCCCACAGTGGTCTGTTCTTTTCCTTGGAGTTTTCCTGTGTTTAGCACCTCCCTGTGTCCTGTTGCATGTCACCCTCACTGACTGTGTATCCTAGAGGGGTGCAGTATCCACAGCTGTGTCTCAGCATCTAGAACAGCATCTGATACAAACTGGGCCTCCTCCTTCTTTTAAAACAATACTTATTTTATGTGTCCAAGTGTTTGGCCTGCCTGCATGTCTGTGCACCATGTGCAATTCTGGGCGTCTTAGGAGGCCAGAAGAGGGCGCTGAGCCCTCTGGAGCTGGAGTTACAGATGGACCCATGTGGATGCTGGGAACTAAATTCAGGTCCTCTGCAAGAGTAGTCCACACTCCTACCCACTGAGCCTCCTCTTCAGGCCCACTCTTCTGCATTTCTTGAGACAAGATCACACTATGTAGCTGAGGCTGGCCTCTAAATTGCTATGATCCTCTGGCTCAGCCTCCTAGATGCTGGGATTACAGCCACCATGTGAAGCTTACAAAGCAGGCTTTCAGGAAGTGTCTAGAAAAAAAGCAAGTGAAAAATGTCCCCTCAAGCCCAGGGCTCACATGACCTCCTATGACTAACAGATGCCTTTACCTGCAGGGCCGGTTGACACGCAGCTGTGACCAACGGGGTGTGAGGCTTAGCTACAGAAAGGAGTCACTATCCTAGAGAGAAGGGTGGAAGCCCAAAACTCATACAATGGCATAACCTTGTCCTTCCCCAAGCCTCCATGGAAGCTTTCCATGGGCTACATACAGAGAGCCTGTTTCATAAAGCCAAAGCAAGAACCAGATCATGCAAGAACTGGCCATGAGACGGGTTGGCAAGGCTCTGGAGAGCTAAATTGAAAATAAATTGGAAGAGACAGGCATGGATCTGTAATCGCAGCTACTTGGAGGCTGACGTAGGAGGATCATAGATCAATGCCTATCTGGGCTACAGAGTGAGTTCAAGGCCAGCCTGGCCACCTAGTCTCAAAATAAAAACATTTTAAAAGGTCTTGGTTTTCTGGCACATGTCTTTACCCTTAGCACTTGGAAGGCAGAGGCAAGCAGATCCCGGGAGTTTGAGGCCAACCTGGTCAACATAGTGAGTTCTAGGATAGCAAGACCTACAAAGTGAGACCCTGTCTCAAAAATAAAAATGAAAAAAAAGTTTTTTTAAAAAAGTCTAGGATAGTGAGTGCCAGGACAGCCAGGGCTACACAGAGAAACCCTGTCTCGAAAAACCAAAAAAAAAAAAAAAAAAAAAAAAAAAAGTCTAGGATATAAAGAGCCTTGTGACAAACATTTGCCTAGCATGGGTGAGAAAGCAGGATGTATGCGGTGGGCCACCCAGATGCTATTGGGCAAAGTTTTCTTTTGTATGGTGGCACACGTGTCACCCCAGCCCCTGTGAGGCTGCGGCAGGCAGATGAAGAGTTCTGTGCTAGCCTAAACTACAGGCAGAGATCCTGTCTCATAAAACCAAGGTCAGAAACATCAAAACACCCCCCACCCAGAGGTGGGCATGGTGGTTCATGCCTGTAATCCTAGTACTTGGGGTGCTGAGGCTGCCATGAGTAGATTGCCATGAGTTTGAGGTCATCCTGGACTTGTATTGTGTAGCCTAAACAATTAAAAAAAAAAAAAAACCAAAGGACCAATAACTCCCCCCCCAAATCCAATGTTAGAAGTGACAAACCTGATTAATAGCAAGAGAGGAAGTAGAGTCACGAGCTCTTCTCCCAACGTCTGGTTTAGATCAATTTTATGGGTAGATCTGCCAGATACCAGGGAACAGAAACATATACAGTGTTGTATCTGCTTTTCTAACTGTGGTAGATGCTAGTCTGAGCTAGGAAGCCCCAGGCAGTCCCTCTGTAGAGGGCCTTCTGGGTAAGGCTCTCACTATGACACCCTTGAATGGGTGAACATCCTGTTTGAACATACACTACATCTTTGGGGGCACTCTGACATGAAGTGACATGATATCCTAGAGTCTGAGTTTCTTCCACTGACTTTTCTGATAAGGAGAAAGGTGAGAAGTCATGAATCCATTGGCAAATGGTGACAGAAAGCTGAGGAGAGGGGCCAGTGGAGGGAGAGAAGGGTGGAGGAGAAAATACAGAGTGCTGGTGCATGCCTGCTGCAGTCCCAGAAGATCAAGAGTTCAAGGCCAGCCTCAGGTACATAGTGGGTTCCAGGCCATTCTGGGCTACAAGAGACCCTATCACAACAAAACATAGAAAAAATAGGATATCTTTTTAAAAGGGTAAGCCGAACCTATCTATCTTGGTGTGGACCAGGATTCTGACACCCCTACCTCCATGTTCCTGGCTCCCTTCTCTGCCTGGCCTCTGTCTCTGTGTCATTAAGGGATGTGGGATGCTCCTGAGGGAGTGTGAACCTGGGAAAGAGAGTCACTTTGCAGAGTGGTCCAGTTAGCTGCCTCTGCTGTCATCTGTCAGAGTGGGGAAGGCCCATGCTCCTGGGTCCCTGGTTCTGGAATGTTTGGTTCTGGGTGTGGCTATTGCTTCTTTGAGGGGACCACCTCATGCTCTGGTTTGAAGTTGACAACACGTGCTGGTTCTCAGCCACACCTGGGCACCCACACAGATAACTACCTCCTCCACTGTGCACACCCGCATTCCTCCATGCCTGAATGTTCCACTGCTCCCTCTTTGCTCAGCCTCACTGTTGGCATTAAAACCTAAATATCTACACACACACACACACACACACACACACACACACACACACACACACACACCTGTTTGCCTCCTTCTAGACTATCCCCCAGGTAGACATACTGCGGAGGATGCATTACCTGCCCTTCTGTCTAATGCCAGACTTTAGCCCCAGGCCAGGCTTGCATCTGCGTCCCCCATACTCGGAGTCATCAGTACAATGCTTGGGGCTTCAGGTCAGGGCCCTGGAGGCCCCAGGGGAGCAGAGAAGGAAGGAGAAGGTCCTGGCCCCCAGCCCACATGTCTGAGGCAGCTTCTGCTCCACCAGGTCTCCAAGCCTCTCCCTAGGGCTGCCTCAACCGGCTTTTCAGGTACCACTGCGTCCTTTCTCAGCTCATGGCAATCAGCCCCCAGCCCTTGCCCAGGGACTGGGAGGAGAGGCCTGGATTCTGTCATGAACATGTGATCCCGGTTCCAAAATTTGAGGCCCTCCCCAAGAGACCCTATGTAGCTTTGGGGACCCAGTTACCCCTTCTCCCCAGCATGCTGTGAGGTGGGTCCAGGCTCGTCTTCTTTTCTTAGCTTCTAACCCATCCATGAGCTCCATCTATGACTATAGTTACTGGGCCTCAGTTAATATCTCGTGAACTGGGGTCATAGCAGTATCCAGAACGAAGGGCCCGATAGCTAGAAGTGAACAGTCTAGGAGGGGAGACACACTTAAAAATTAAAAACAATTTCAGATTGCAACAAGGTCTATAGAATCAGAAGGGTGACATCACAGAACACAATTGTCATACCTGTCACACCACACTGCCTGGGGCATGGTCAGGAAGGGCTTTCTGACATGCTGGCCATTTGAGCCAGGTGTGGAGTGAGTGGAGGCAGCTGGGTCACACTCTGGCTTCCAGGCACATGAAAAGTCGCCAGACAGCCATGGGGGGCGGGGTGGAGGGCTGAGGAGCTCGGACAAAGGCCATGTAACTGGAGCAGAGAGAGAGGTGGGAGAGGGGACTCCAAAGACAAAACCAGGCAACTCCTTCAGCTCCTCGGGGTGGGGGTGGAGGGTCCTCTTCTCCCTGTCTGCTTTCCACTCTTCCAGAGTTATCCTGTAGAGCAAACCCTCTAAGAGGGCTGACAGGGTGGTTAGGGATGGAGGGTGCCTGAAGGTGGGTTCAAAAGGAAGGAGGATGGCCAGTGGGAGAGAGAGGAAAACAGGAGGGGCTGGGCAGGGCAGAACCCTACTGGGGTGGAGGGCCTGAGCAGGTTAAAGAGCAGAGGCAAGGATCTTGTCCATGAATCATCCTGTCTCCTCCTCCTCCTCCTCCTCCTCCTCTTAATTGCTCAATCCCAAATATCTCTGGGAAACACCCCCCTGACTGGACCGAAGTCAGAGCCTCACAGGAGGGATTGAGTCATGAGGGGTGGGGAAGAGGGAGGGGGGTGAAGGATAAATAGCGGCCTCGCTCCCCGGCTCCTCTCTGCATCCTCCCTGCCTTCCCAACAACATGGATCTTGTCAGTTTGCTCAGCTCCTGCTGCCTCTTAGTGCTCCTGGGGACTCTGCCTGCCCGGGCAGCCCATGAGGATCCCGTTGAGAAGGTCATAGAAGGGTTCAGCCGAGGGCTGAGCAATGCAGAGAGAGAGGTGGGCAAGGCCCTTGAAGGCATCAATAATGGAATCACTCAAGCTGGAAGGGAAGTGGAAAAAATTTTTGATGAACTCAGCAACATGGGCAGCCAGGCTGGCAAGAACGTGGAACATGGCTTGGACAAAGTAGCCCATGACATCAACAGTGGCATCGGACACGCAGGAAAGGAAGCAGAGAAGTTTGCCCATGGGGTCAACCACGCCGCTGGACAGGTTGGGAAGGAGACAAACAAAATCATCCATCATGGGGTCAGCCAGGGGGGCAGTGAAGCAGGGAAGTTTGGTCAGGGGTCCCACCATGCTTTTGGTCAGGGTGGGAATGTGGCAGACAAGTTTGGTCACGGGACCCACCATGCTTTTGGTCAGGGTGGGAATGTGGCAGACAAGTTTGGTCACGGGACCCACCATGCTTTTGGTCAGGGTGGGAATGTGGCAGACAAGTTTGGTCACGGGACCCACCATGCTTTTGGTCAGGGTGGGAATGTGGCAGAGAAGTTAGGTCATGAAACCCACCATGCTTTTGGTCAGGGTGGGAATGTGGCAGAGAAGTTAGGTCATGAAACCCACCATGCTTTTGGTCAGGGCGGAAATATGGCAGACAAGTTTGGTCACGGGACCCACCATGCTTTTGGTCAGGGCGGGAATATGGCAGAGAAGTTTGGTCAGGGGGCCCACCATGCTTTTGGTGAGGGCGGGAATGTGGCAGAGAAGTTTGGTCAGGGGGCCCACCATGCTTTTGGTGAGGGCGGAAATATGGCAGAGAAGTTTGGTCAGGGGGCCCACCATGCTTTTGGTGAGGGCGGAAATATGGCAGAGAAGTTTGGTCAGGGGGCCCACCATGCTTTCGGTGAGGGCGGAAATATGGCAGAGAAGTTTGGTCAGGGGGCCCACCATGCTTTTGGTGAGGGCGGAAATATGGCAGAGAAGTTTGGTCAGGGGGCCCACCATGCTTTTGGTGAGGGCGGAAATATGGCAGAGAAGTTTGGTCAGGGGGCCCACCATGCTTTTGGTGAGGGCGGAAATATGGCAGAGAAGTTTGGTCAGGGGGCCCACCATGCTTTTGGTCAGGGTGGGAGAGAGGGAGGCAGACTGGTGCAAGGGGCTGGTCAGGGACTTAGCCATGCTGCAATGGAGGCACAGCAGTTTGGTCACGGGCATGGTTATTATGCTGCGGGGCAGACTTGGCAAGAAGGAGACAAAGTAATGCGTCCTGGGGTCAGCCAGGCTGGGGAGGAGATGGAGAAGTTTGGCCAGGGTGTCCGCCATACTATTAAACAGGCTGAAAAGGAAGCAGAAAAAGTGGCCCATGGGGTACAGAATGGAGTCAACCAGGCTCAAAAGGAAGCAGAAAAAGTGGCCCATGGGGTACAGAATGGAGTCAACCAGGCTCAAAAGGAAGCAGAAAAAGTGTCCCATGGGGTACAGAATGGAGTCAACCAGGCTGAAAAGGAAGCAGAAAAAGTGGCCCACGGGGTCCAAACTGGGGTCAACCAGGGTCAAAAGGAAGCAGAAAAAGTGGCCCATGGGGTCCAAACTGGGGTCAACCAGGGTCAAAAGGAAGCAGAAAAAGTGGCCCATGGGGTCCAAACTGGGGTCAACCAGGCCGGGAAGGAGACACAGAAAGCTGGCCAAGGGGTCAACTATGCTGCTGGCCAGGCCGAGAAGGAAGCGGAGAAGCTTGGCCAAGGTGTCCACCATGCTGCTGGCCAGGAAATGAACAGGCTGCAGCAAGATGTTCATAATGGGGTCAACCAAGCCAGCAAGGAGGCCAACCAGCTGCTGAATGTAGGTGAACAGAGGTGGGGAAACTGGGGAGAAGGGGGTTGTGGGAGGGAAGAGGCTAAACCTTTGGGAAGCCATAACACTGGGTTTCCTACCTTCCTTCTCCACCTCCATTACTACAGAGCTGGTGGCCAGCTGGTTTAGACCATCTTGTCTGCAAAGCTTCCCCTGAGACAAGGTGAAAGGGACCTAGTCCTGCTATCGGGCCCATCCTACATGAGGGAACCTAACCTGTTCTCTCTCCTGGGACCAGGAAATAGTTCCCAGACATTGTACAAACCGATAGCGGCTGAGAAAACCCACAGTTGGGGAGAAGCTTTGGTGACAGGCTCTGCTGTGTTCTGTCCTTGTAGCAAGCCTCTGAGGTGGTCAAGAGGCGTGAGGGCGCTGACTCTAACATTTAGATAAGGAAACTAAGGCTCAGAGAGGCCAGGGGGACTTGCTGAGGTCAATGGAGAGTGCTCAGTGCATGAGATGCAGCTCTTCCTTTGCCTTTCTGACTGGGTGGCGAGTGAGCTTCTGGGGTACCCTCATGCCCATATTTGTAGAGGGAACAGATGCCGGAGACCAGGTAAGCTGCAGCAGAGCAGGCAACAAGGAGATACCTGGGATGGTCCATCGGGTAGCAGGCTGACTCCTGCACAGCCCAGTTCCCAGTTCTCCATACTCTTGAGTGAAGAGTCACTGAGATCAGAAAGCTGGGATACCACCCCAAGGATGGATCCAGGTCTCAGAGCCCAGAGCCACATCTGCTGCCTGGAAGGAGCCATGGAGGGCTGGGTGGGGAGGAGGGGACTAAAGAGAATCCTGAGTGGAGAATAGGACCCTGAATGAGACACCCAAGTGGACTCTGGAAGAGGGTCAAGAGCCTTTGTGGGTGGAGTGCCATGGGGTAGGTGTGGCCTATGCTGAGTGATGTTCTGGGCTCAAGAGCAAGAATGAGCTGAGTTAGGCTTGAGGCTACATTGTAGCAAGTGATTAAAAATCAGGGCTGAGGGTGAATGATGGTTCTAGGTATTTGTGTGGGTCCTTTGAGTCCTTCTTCTGCAAGATAGAAACATTTCCTAGTCCATAAGAGGCAGACATCCTTCCTGGAGTTCTGTCCAACTCTCCTAATCAGCTTAGCAGCCGGGGCACTGGGTTGTCTCTCAGGATCATGAATGGGGAGCCCTGCGGTTTAGCTAGGCTCCCACTCCAGACCCAGTCATATTAGAAGGGGCAGGTTCCTGGTGAAAAGGGATGAGGAAGACCCTCAAAGGGTGGTAGTAATGATCTGGGTTTGTCAACAGGGGTCTCATCAAGGTCAAGGCGGGTACGGAGGCCAGCACGGAGGCCAGCACGGAGGGGCCGCAACCACTACAGTAGTATCTGGGGTGAGTCTCTGGGTGTAACATGGGTTTGGAGCCAGGAGAGGGGAGTGGAGGCTACTTGAGGTTCTCCCAAGGATAGTGGTTGGTTAAAGGTTGATGACTTGCTTTGTCCTTGAATTCCAGGCCTCGGTCAACAAGCCATTTATCAACTTCCCAGCTCTGTGGAGGGTGAGTGCTGCATAATCCCCAGTCCCCTTGAATTCCCTTCCCATAGCCTTCTTGCAGTCAGCATCCGGTTGGACAGACTCAGCCTCTGTAGAGACCATCCAACCAGTTCTCCCAGCTCTGCTCTGGCCTTTCGTCACTCACTTGCAGCTTTTGGGCACTTTCCAGTCCCAACTAACAAACATCAGCTGACAGAAATCACCTCTAGGGCACTGAAGCATCTGGGAGCCAGGGAGGGTGGGGATACTGAAACTGTCTCTCCCATGCTCATCTGGGCTCCTCACCATCTCTCCTCCCATTCCCAGTGGCTAACTGCCTTCCCTTCTTTTTGGCCTTCCTGTGAATGCCTCTGCTCCCCTGCCCTGCTGCTTTGCGTGGGTGCACTGAGTAGTGGCACTTTGGTTTGTCAGCTCGTTCTCTGCCAGGCTGAGATTGTAAATCCCTATAAAAGTCTGGTCCTTTCTCTAGCTTTGGCTTTGTCTTTTTCTTTTTTTAAACATTTGAAATCATATGTGTGTGTGTGTGTGTGTGTGTGTGTGTGTGTGTGTGTGTGTGTACACTATGTTTTGGATCCCTTGCAGCTAGAGTTACAGGTATTTGTGAGCTACATGAAGTGGGTGCCGGGATCCAAATTTGGGTCTTGATGATTGAACAGCAACTGCTGTTATCTTCTCCCTGGACTTAAAGCCCAGAATCCAGGGTTTGTCACACCTCCAACTCAGAGTAGCAGAGGGTTCTCTGAGGTGCGACACACAGGGCTTCTTCTGTAGAATACCCACCCCAAGCTGGTCTCCCTGAGGGAGGTGGATCCCCATCATTCCAAGGTAAATAGCTGGTCTCTCTATCACTTCTCAGGGGTGAAACAGGAGCCCAGATCTTAGGCCCTGTGGCCATGTATTTAACACCTTTCCTCTCTCTTTCAGAGTATCGCCGCCACCATGCCCTAAACTGATGCCCAGGCAACAGAACGCTCCGGTTGTCACACCAGCTGAACCGACCCAGAGGAGCGGGGGCTTGGGGAGAGCTTCCTGGGTGTCCTTGAAAGGGCTGCTTTGAGCTTTGTGAATAAACTTGAACATACTCTCCCTTTTCATCGTGGCTCACTGTGCTTCTTAGAGAAGGATAGGCAGAGGTGGGGTGGCAGGCTTGTACATCCTCTTGTCACTTAATGGAAGGGTCTAGGAACTTGCTGTATAGGATGGAAAGAGCTGGAGACTTCAGGATGATTAGCTTGAAGAGGGCAGTTCCCAGAGGCAAGCTACCCTTGGCTAATGTGCAGTGTTTGTGCTCAGCTGACTAGGAAGGGAAGCAACCACTGGCAGTATGTGTGGTGGCCAGGTTGGAAACAATGGCAGCCTGTGTCTGTTGTGCAATGGAGACACACTGGGTGCTTTCCAGTCATGATCTCACCGAATCCTCCAACCACCCAGTTAGGTAAAAGATGTGTTATTATCCCCAAGTACTAAGGACTCCCGTGGAGGGAGGCTTGTGCTATTGGAAAACAGTGGTCAGTCAGTGGACAGAAAGAAACAGTCTGGGAGCTTCGAGCCTTCTGTTTAGCTGGAGAGGGTGAGGCAGCCAACTGGGGGAGAGCACCGGATAAGTGGAAGGGTTTCTCAGGGAAAGCAGAGAGTGGAAGGAGGCTCAGGTGAGAGAGTCTCTAACGGATGGAAGAGCGACTCAGAAGGCTTTAGGTCCCTGAACTGCTCAGGCACAGAGGGATGACAAAGGCAGCCAGCGTGTGCCAACCACAGGGATTGCCCAAAGCCTCGAACCTGTTTGAGCACAAAAGCCTGTGTTACCCCTGTTGGATGCAGGGGGATTCCTTGGGGCGAGGGCACACTGGGGACTTTTCACCAGAAGCGATAGGCCTGCACCTGAGCACTATTCAGCTCCACATAGGATGCTACCTCACACTTCTCATGGTCTCCCTGCTGTTCCCAAGTCCCAACCACAGCCGCAGAGTCCAGGGGAAGCTGCCTATAGGATTGCCTTCTCTAGTGTCAATCAGAGGAGGTGTGAACAGGCAAAGGCGGCAGTCTGTTTCCAGTTCCTCAGCTCCACCCACTGGGCAGAGGCTGAGACAGGGTGTTTGCACCAGGGAATTTGGCTTTGCGGCTTTGCCGGGGCAGACCTTAGACCATGAAAAGCCTCGGCTGTAACTGAGTTACAGAGAGATGGGCCAGCAGGAAACAGCCCCTTAAAGACTAAGCAACACAGTACACAGAGAAGCCTACATTTGCACGATAGAGGCAATAATATCCCAGATAGTTAAGGCCCCTTTCTCCTCTGTTTTTGTAGAGGTGGCTTAAACCTTTAATCTCAGTACCCTGGAGGCAGAGACAGGCAGATCTCTTGAGTTTGAGGTCAGCCTGGTCTACATAGTTTGTTTCCAGGCCAGCCAGGGAGACATTGTCTTTTATTTTATTTTATTTTTTGGGTATTATCATGTATAACATCTGAAAGATTTTGAAAGTGTTTCAGACAAGAGGATGAAAAGATTTTGCAGCAGTGGTGACCTCACCCCTCAGATCCCCCCATTATCGTCTTAAACTTGCTTGAGTACACACCGGGCCATCCAGTCTCAGAACAACCTTCACAAAACAAAAATGAAAACATGCACGTATTTATGTTTGCATGTGTTTGTGTGTGGGCATGTGCATGCTACACCATACTTGTGTGGAGGTCAGAGGACAACTTACGGGTGTCTGCTCTCTTATTCCACCATGTGGGCCTCAGAATCAAAGTCAGGTCACCAGGCTGCCCTGGAACTCACAGAGATCTGCCTGCCTCTGCCTCCGGAGTGCTGGGATTAAGAGCACATGCTTAAGCAGCTCTGTTGCTGCTTCTCCTCTTCTTCCTCCCCTCCTCCCCTCCTCTCTCCTCCTCCCCTCATTCTTCTAATAGGCTCTCCTCTTCTTTCTCTATCTCTTCTAATAGGCATTGCCTTAAGCCCTTAATTCTTGCTGGGTATAGTGGTACATACCTATCATACCTATCCCGTGCTCAGGGGCCAGAGGCAGGATCATCAATCAGGGCAAGCCCAAGGCCATTGGTGCTATCTATGTAGTCCTACCTCGTTTCAAATCAACATGGATCATGGTAACCACAACAGAAACTCCTATTGTCCTACTTCTATATCCTGATTGCTGGAATTGCAGGCATGTGCCATCAGCTATATATATTTCTTTTAGTCCATTTCAAAACATGCCGCAGAGATCTGTGAGATGCACTTTGGTAAGCAGAAATATGCCAGACACTCGATGACCAGCTCTGTGCTGGACTGATGGTGATGGGCCAGGCCCTTCTGGGAGGTGCCCTACAGCTCCTGCTTTCCAAAGGCAGTATTCAAGTGCTCTTTTACCAAGTAAAAGCTTGCAACGGCTATTTTAAAGACTACATTTATTTATGTATCTATGCATTTATGTGTGTGTGTTGTGTGGGTGTGTGCCCATGCACATGTGCACTGCTGCCTTGATCTGGGTATGGAAGGCGGCAGAGGACAACTTTGCCAGAGATGATTCCCTCTGCCGCTTGGGGGTCTGGGATTGAACTGAAGCTGGGCAGCTAGCCCCCTTATTCACACTGAGCTATCTTGACAGTTTCCTTCCTTCCTTCCTTCCTTCCTTCCTTCCTTCCTTCCTTCCTTCCTTCCTTCCTTCCTTCCTTCCTTCCTTCCTCCCTCCCTCCCTCCCTCCCTCCCTCCCTCCCTCCTTCCCTCCCTCACCCCTCTTTCACATTGACTATTTCTCTCACCTGTTTGCTTACAGAACAGCCCTGAGGGTTCCAACTCCCAAGCCCCTCTTGCCTGGGAGAGAGCCCGATTTGCTGCCCTCTGCTGGATTGTCCACAGCTGCCTTGACCACGCCCCCCAGTTGTCATTCTCTCTCCTGACACTCTGATTTTGTCCGTCATGGTGCCTGTGGCAATTTGTAACTATACCACAAATGTTACTTGTATGACACTCACCACCCCCCTCGGAGATTCAGTGGTGAGGTCAAGGCCAGACCCAAATGTCTGACACATGAGCTAACTGGGGTCAGGCCATGGAATGAGAGTGAGCAAGAAACACTCTGCTGGGAAGGGTGGAGCCAGGCCAGGGAGCAACAGAGGAAGAGCCAGTTTCTGCATATGCCTAAGAACAGGATGAGGAATTTGGGTGGGACCTCCCTGCTCACTGCCACCTTTTATGGGTCCTTCCTGGGTCTGTGCTAAGCGCTTTATAGATATGATTCATTATGTCTTCACAAGTACCAGGAGGCAGGCACCATCATTATCCCCTCACAGATGATGGAGAAGAGGGAGAGAGTGGCCTAAGGCCACCCAGCTAGCAGATGGGAGCCCTTTCCTGCTAGTCATGGCTATCTGATAGGCAGCCTGCCTTCCTGTGACCTGAAGCAAGTGGGGCTGTGTGTGTGTGTGTGTGTGTGTGTACCACACAAATATAAGCCAGAGTGTGGTGTCACCTGTCTGAAACCATGGCTTTAGGGATTATAGAGCTAAGGAAGAAGAAAAAGTATGAGTTTGAGGCTAGCCTGTTCTATGTAGTGAGTTCCAGGCCAGCCTGGACTATGTTATAATACCATGTTTCAAAATATAAAATTGGGACCGGTGAGATGGCTCAGCAGGTAAAGACTCTTGTTGCCAAATCTGATGACCTAAAATCAATCCCTAGGACCCACATGGTGGAAGGAGAGAAACAACTCCCCCACAGTGTCCTCTGAGCTCTTCGTGTGCACACACACAGACGTGCACACACACAGACACACACACACAGACAGACAGACAGACAGACAGACAGACACACACACACACACACTAAATGCTTTAAAACAAGTAAATCAAAACAAAAAATAAAAAATCATCAGGCCGGGCGTGGTGGCGCACATCTTTAATCTCAGCACTCGGGAGGCAGAGGCAGGCGGATTTCTGAGTTCGAGGCCAGCCAGGTCTACAAAGTGAGTTCCAGGACAGCCAGGGCTATACAGAGAAACCCTGTCTGGAAAAAACAAAAACAAAAACAAAAAAAAAAAAAAAGAAAAAAAATCCATCAAGAACAATAACAATTACCAAGACTACATCTCATCAGGTCACCAAGTTCTGCTGCTTCAGGGTGCCCTTTCTGGGGCCCGAGGTCCACTGTTTAAAGCCCTTCCTGTGCTTGCTGAAGCTGAGCTCCACATCTGCCTGTCTTTACTGAAGAGAAGGAAGGATCACAGTTCCATGAGTGAATACTGAAGGTTCCTGTAGAGGAACAGGATGTGGCAGGGAATAGATTCCTGACCCAAGGCTATCTTCCTGCTATACTCTGCCAGTCTCCCCTTCCCCCTGAGGTCTGCCCTCTGGTCTCTACGCATTCCCCACCCCAGAGGGCTTCCTAAAGCAGCTCTGTGAGCAGCTGTCCCCAAAGCCAAAGTCCTCACCACAATCCTCAAATTCCTTGTCTTCCTCTGCTTTCTAAGTTAGCACCTCTTGTTTCCTGCCTGCTCCAGCCACTGTGGTCTTTGAGTAGAGTAAGCAGGTTTCTGTCCTGGGCCGTGGCGCGTTGCCTGTTTGAAGACTCTCTACCCCGTGATGGCGTGTTTTCTTCCTGTAGATGTCTGCCTACCAGTTGATCTGAAGGAACTCTCCCCGATTATCCTTAAGGCTGAAAACACCAGCTTTATCTTCTCTATTGACACTCCCCAATTGTACTTTTCTTTACAGTTCTGACCACCACTTGATAAGTTTCAGTAGGGTAATAAAGAGAAGAGAGAGTCCACAGCAGCTGACTATGGTTTGCAGGAGCAGCGTGGGGAGGGGAGACATGGTGGGACCAAGAGAAAGTGTGTGGGGGCAAGAAGGAGAGGGCAGAAGACAGGACAAAGAGAAAGCTCATAGCAGGGCTATAGGGAGCCTGAGTAGCTGGAGGAGGAGAAGCTCCTGAGCTGGAGGAAGTCTAGGGGAGGGGAAGGTGAGAAGAACTAGGTACTTGAGATACCAAGGGAGCCTGGCGGCCAGCATGTGCTTTGGTGTGCTAGTAGGCACCACAGACAGCCATTTGTCCCTTCTGCCAGCTACCGCTGTGACTCCTTTGGTAGAGGGGAACCAACTTCACAAGTACAGGAGGAATGCTGGCTTTTGTTTAATCGCCAGACTTTGGGGAAACAGAGTTTCCATTGGTCCTGAAAAAATACAATGTAATTTGATTGTTTCTACCACGTTACTCCCGTCAACTGAGCACAAGCCCTACCTCTCATCCTCCCGTCGTTTTGTTATTGTTACTATTAATATGCCCTGAATTCAGCAGTGCTAACCCTGTGTAAATGGCTAAGATGGAGCTATCTGCTGAGGAATGGACAAGCTACCATTCCTCCCCTGAAGCTGGAGTTAAAGGCGCTTTTGAGCTACTTGAAGTGAGTGCTGGGAACTGAACTGAGGTCCTCTGGAAGAGCATCAGGCACTCCTAACCTTTCTCTAGCTAACCTTCCTTTATCACACACACACACACACACACACACACACACACACACACACACACACACACACACACACAGAGGAACTGCAGCTAGCTACGAAAAATGCTATTGTTTACTTTTCTCTGTTTTTTTTTTCCCCCTCGTAATATGTTCTTAGGATCATGCAGCTAGCTACGAAAAATGCTATTGTTTACTTTTCTCTGTTTTTTTTCCCCTCATAATATGTTCTTAGGATCATTGTTTCTTATTTTATGAATGATATATTTTGTTTATTTTTTTACATCATCACCATCATCATCGTGTATCTCTATCTCTCCTGTGTGTGTGCACCATGGTGTATGTGTGGAAATCAGAGGACCGCTTTCAATCCTCCATGTGAGGTCAGAGGATCAAATTCAGATGGTTAGCCTTCGTGGCAAGTGCCTTTACCTGCTAAGCCATCTTGCCAACTCCTAAAATGTTTTCCTATAACAATCTTTGTCATTGTTGTTTGTTTGAGATTGGGTCTTGTTATGTAGCCTGGGCTGGTCTTGAACTAGTGATTCTCCTGACTCAACTTTCTAAGTGCTGGGATGTGTTGCCACCGTGTTGGGCTCTTATAATAGCCTCAAAGAAAGCTGGTATATAGGAATTAAGTACCGATGGAGATGGGTCAGGGCAGGCTGCAGGACCAGGAAGTGAATGAAGCCTGGCCAGATTAACCACGAAAGAGCTTTTAAGCCAGTGAGCACTGTCCTGAGTTTCTCTTCTACCCAACCCATGAGTGGGATCAGGGACTAGAGGCTCTGGCACTCAGTCTGGGGACCCAGATTTCCTCCTGCATCCTCTCTTCCTACATTGCTCCAGAGCAAAACCAAAATTAGTTCTATCTAGACAAGCCAGGGTTGGTGTGACACTCTGAAGTGACAGATAAGGCTCAGGAGCTCAGGCTCTGCCAGAGGCGGGTCTGGGCTCGGCTCTTAGTTCAGCTACAGTCAGTCTGTGTTCTCTGAGCCACAGTGTCTACATCTCTAAATGGGGATAATAAAGAGTCTTCTTTTAGGGTTAGATGATTCTATGTGGAAGCTAGGAGCCTGGGCATAGAGAAAGCCTTTGACAAACTGGAGCTTGATGACAATAATAATGATAATGATGATAATATTGTTATTATTATTACTATTATTACCATCACTAAAACACCAGCAATGGAACAGCAGGGAGGTGGGAGTCAGGGACAGTCAGGAATGGTGTTTATATGCAGAGAAGTGTTAGATGTTACAAGCTGGGGTGCGGGTGTTGGGGTGGGGAGAGACTGACTGAGAGACGTTGAGAAAGGTAGATGGAAACTGGCCCCTCCTAACTAGGTGATGAAGCCCAGTGTTACAAGTCGGTTCCAAGTGGGAGGGCCCGGGGCTCCTGGGAACAGAGAAGCAGTCACACTTGTCGAACAGGGACAAGATATGGGGAGGATGCCTGGGTTCCCCCATTGGAACTGTGACCGGTGGTGAGGGCCATGAGTACCAGTGTGTGCGTGTGTGTGTGTGTGTGTGTGTGTGTGTGTGTGTGTGTGTGTGTGTATGTGTGTGATCTTGTACTGATCCCTCTTTCTTCACCAGGGCTGCCCTGGCCCCTGGAAGGCTGCGGGCGGTGAGCAAGCAGCAGTACAGTGGCTGTGAGCTCTTACAGGCACACATGTCTTTCCATGCAGGTAAACAGGATGGGTGTCTAGGTCAGCTTCTCCCTCCCCTGGTCTTCCCGCCTACTCTTCCCCTGAGGGTGACTGACCCACCCAATTCCCCTGCTCCGCACCCTGGGCTCCTGAACTCTCAATGACAGCTGCCTGAACCCTTCCTTGTCACTAACAGAGGTATGCCACTCTTTCAACACTGGGGTACCCAGAACCTCAGAACTTAACCACAGCCCCAGAATTCCCAATGTCTAGCTGCACTGTGGATGTGTGAGAGGACAGGCACCTGCAGGTAGAGGCATGCCAGGAGAAAGATGGGAGCTGGAAATGGTCACCTCTTTCCAGTCTTTGTGCCCCAGTGCATGCTGGCTTACCTGGGATGGGTCCTCTCTCCTGTGGCTTTGCTCTCTTCATACCCTTGGGGTCTCACCTGTTTTTGAGCCCTGCTTCCTAAGTACCCCCACCCTGCCGCCTCCAAAAGACAGCAACACCTATCTCCTCAGATGCTCCTGTCCCCACCCTGTGCCCCAAATTCCTGGGGTTAGGCAACTGGAACACTTTTGCATCCGTCTCATCTTATTCTGTCCCCTCCCTCCCTATGGCCTGCTCGAGAGCTCTCTCTGTTTCAACACAAGCTCTCGCTCACAATTAAGCTTCATTACCCTATCTGTGGATAGGCCCTGAGTCACTGGAGGAGGGATCTTAAACGGCCCAGCCCTGTTACCTTTTCCCAACCTACAGTATAAGGGGTAGTGGCAAGAAGAAAGACTCTGGAAAGCAGGGAAGTCTGGGAACAGAGAGAGAAGACTGTGGGTCCTGGGGAAGGAGAATAAGGAAGCAAGGAAGGAAAGAAAAAAGTCTCAGTCCAGAGGAAGAGAGAAGGGAACAAGCGGACTGGGCTGCAGACATCCTCAGGGGGGAGAGGGAGCTGGGCAGAGATGAAGCTACAGGGGTCTCTGGCCTGCCTCCTGCTGGCCCTATGTCTGGGTGGTGGGGCAGCTAACCCGCTGCACAGTGGAGGGGAGGGCACAGGGGCAAGTGCTGCCCATGGAGCAGGAGATGCCATTAGCCATGGAATTGGAGAGGCTGTGGGCCACGGGGCTAAAGAAGCAGCCAGCTCTGGAATCCAGGACGCCCTAGGCCAGGGGCACGGAGAGGAAGGTGGCTCCGCATTGATGGGGAGCAGAGGCGATGTTTTTGAGCACCGGCTTGGGGAAGCAGCGAGATCTCTCGGGAACGCTGGGAATGAGATTGGCAGACATGCTGAGGATATCATTCGCCAAGGGGTAGATGCTGTCCACAACGCTGGGTCCTGGGTGAGTGGCTGGGAAGCCGGGTGTGCGGACAGGGGGTGGGGGTGGCTGGGTCAAGAACCTGGAGAGATTGGATCAGAGCATGAAGAGATGGTTTCTTTTGTTGTCATGAATCTTCCCTTTCCTGCATGGTCCCCCCTCCCCCTTCCTTCTCCCCCTGATGGTGCTGATTCCCTCACTCATGATTGTCAGAGATTGTCAGACTAAGGACTGGTGTATTGTCTTTGCAGGGGACATCTGGAGGTCATGGCGCATATGGCTCTCAAGGTGGTGCTGGAGTCCAGGGCAATCCTGGTCCTCAAGGGACACCCTGGGCCTCAGGAGGCAACTATGGGACTAACTCTCTGGGTGGCTCTGTGGGTCAGGGTGGCAATGGCGGACCACTCAACTATGAAACCAATGCCCAGGTAAAGTCACTACCCAGACCCGTCCCTCAACCCTGTTCTCTCCACCCTTCCTTATCTCTGGATCCTAAACGCGGTCTCTGGTCTCTGCCTCCCTGCAGGGAGCTGTGGCTCAGCCTGGCTACGGGACAGTGAGAGGCAACAACCAGAACTCAGGGGTAAGACAGAAGTGTGCACGGGACACAGTGGCAGGGATGAATAGAAGGGGAGGAGGAAAGTGGGGGAGTGGAAGTCACAAGCCAGGGAAGAGGGAGGGAACTGGAAAGGGGCAAGAAAGCCAAGTCACAGGCAGCAAGAGAAGCCTGACCTGTGGAGGTCGTTTTGACATCTCGTCCCTCATGATATCCACTTCCATCCACAGTGTACCAACCCCCCACCTTCTGGCTCCCATGAAAGCTTCAGTAACTCTGGGGTAAGAGGAGTGCTGTCTCTGGTTTGGCTCTGGGAAGGCGGGATACAATGCTTTCTGGGGGTGGGGGTGAGGGTGGGGAAGCTATGCAGGGCCCTGTAAGGGGACCAGGAAGACAGTTGTGGAGGCTCTGTCCTTAGATATTGCTCTGTTCTTCTGGCCCGTAGGGAAGCAGCAATGATGGCAGTCGTGGTAGCCAAGGCAGTCATGGCAGTAATGGTCAGGGCAGCAGCGGCAGAGGCGGTGGCCAAGGCAACAGCGACAACAATGGCAGCAGTGGCAGCAACGGCGGCGGCAGCAACAGTGGCAACAGCAACAGTGGCAGTGGCAGCAACAGTGGCAACAGCAACAGCGGCAACAGCGGCAACAGCGGCAACAGCGGTTCTGGGTCCCGGGTAAGTTTCTTCCTTAGAATGGGATCATGGTTCCGGTGGTGAGGACACAGGCACTGGGGTTTCCCTTAAAGCTGTCACAGCCCTCGAGTGGATGGCTTCAGTGACAGTGGTCATCCGCAACTCCTTCAGCCCACCGCAACTCTCCACCCCCCCACTTTCCACGCCCCAATTACAGTGCTCCTTACGCAGGGGCACCGACTGTGCACACTGCCATGGTGGGAAAGCTCTGGCCCGGACCTAACCTTTACTGCTTGCTGAGCAGAGCCGAGGCAGAGGGGAGGGAAGAAGGCAGGTGAGCATAGGATAATATTGTAATCTCCAGCACAGGGAAAGCCGAAGCAGGAGGATTGCTATGAATATGAGGGCAGCCAGGGCTACATAGCTATGTCTTAAACAAAGCAAATAAGAAAACCCCCACTTGTTTGGGGTGCTTCCAGGAGGATAGGGGAAGGTTGTTATCATGGAGACTTAAGGATGGCTGCGGTGTAGACAATGCTAGTAACCAACTGTGCACGCGTGAGGCTCCCATGTGATGAGTGAGAGCCCCAGGAGAGGCACCTTAGAGAGGAGCTGAGAGAGAGAGACAGAGACAAGGAGAGACAGAGACAGAGACAGAGACAGAGACAGAGACAGACAGAGTTCAAACTTGGAGGCCACACGAATTTCCTTAGGAGTCTGAGAATTGTGCCACCCAAAGGAGGAGGCTGGTGCTGGTGCCCAGTGGTGTAGAGTGCTTGTCTGGGGTCTACTAAGTCCGTGTTCCATCCCCAGTTCCACATAAGCCAAGTGTGGTGACATACTCTTGCAACCCTAGCTCCTGCGGGAAGAGGCAGGATCGGGAGTTAAGGCCATTCATGGCTACATAATGAATTCAAGGTTACCCTGGGTTACATGAGAACCAAAAAAAAATCACCACCAACAAACAAACCCAAATAAATAAAGGCCAGTTGCGAGTGGTTTTCTGTGAAGAGTCTGAGACCACCTTTTCTCCCCATTCAGGACATAGAAACATCTAATTTTGATGAAGGCTATTCAGTCTCCAGGGTAAGAACCCTGGGGTCCCATTTACCTTTTTTTTTTTTTTTTTTTTGTAAGCAAAGGTTCATAAGGAAGGGCGAGGGTGGATAAGCCCAGCCTGCCCCCTAGGGGCAGCTGCTTTAATTTTTATGTGGTATATATGTGTATGTAGGTCATACATGCAGGTGCCCACAGAGGCCAGACTGGTAGTTCCCCTAGAGGTGGAGTTCACAAAGATTTGAACCTCCCATGAGTCCTGGCTACTGAACTCGGGTCCTCTCAAAGAACATGAATAAGATGCTCTTAACCTCTGAGGCATCTCTTCAGCCTCAATAGCAGCTTCTTATAGGTGTGTGTGTATGTGTGTGTGCGCGAGCGTGCACGTGCATGCGTGTGTGTGTGTGTGTGTGTGTGAGAGAGAGAGAGAGAGAGAGAGAGAGAGAGAGAGAGAGAGAGAGAGAGAGAGAGAGAGAGATAACAGCTCAGTCACTGTGTATTTTCAAACCCTGGGCCAGGCCTGGCCTTCTATTGCTGAAGTTCAACTGCCTCTCACAACCACTTGGCCAAAGCCAGGGAAGGATGGAGGTTGGGGACATGGCTGGGAGCTCCTGGGTCTCTTTGCATATGCTTTATGGGCATTATTTCCTTGCAGGGAACCGGCAGCAGGGGTGGAAGCGGTGGAAGTGGTGGAAGTGGTGGAAGTGGTGGTGGAAACAAACCTGAGGTGAGTGGACACTGGAGATACTGGAAGAGCTGTCAGGGATGGAGCTTGGCTGCACACGGTAACATTGTCTCCAAGAAGTGCTGACGACAATGCTGCCATAGTGGGGCTGGGACTGCAGAGCAGCAGGAGACTGAGAAAAAAAATCTTTCCCCTACAGTGTAACAACCCAGGGAATGATGTGCGCATGGCCGGAGGATCTGGGAGTCAGGTGAGAGACAGACAAATCCACAGCCACAGTGGCAGCCTTTCACCACTGTAGTATGGCCCCACCCAGGAGCCCACTCGGCTCAGCATCATTACTGATGCTCACCTTCAGGAAACCTGGGAGGGAATCCAAGCTTGACAAGGAAGCGACCAAACAGAGACCTCTAAAACCTCAAGTCTCCAAAGTCACAGTGGACAGCAGGACAGCAGGACAGCATTCCTTCATTCCCGATGCTTGTGTGTGTGTGTGTAATACCCTGAGCCTTGGTCATGCTAGGCAGCCACTCTACCACTGAGCCACACCCCAACCCCTCACTGGGGGATTCTAGGCAGGGGCTCTACCACTGAGCAGCCTGCCCCCTACCCTACTCTAGCTTCTAAATGCTGGATGGATTTTAGGCAAGTGATCTACCATGGAACTAAAATCCTCTCTCTCTCTCTCTCTCTCTCTCTCTCTCTCTCTCTCTCTCTCTCTCTCTCTCTCTCTCTCTTTCTCTCTCTCTCTCTCAGCAAGTTCTCAATAACATCATCAGTCCAGGCTGCCCTTAAACCCATAGCAATCCTATTGCCTAAGTCTTAAAAGTGCTGAGATTACAGGCAAAAATCACCAAGCCCAGCCTCTTTTCAGTTTTTATCTTCAGATAAGGGCTCACTAAGTATCAGGCTGGCCTTTAACTTTGATAGCAAAGTCTTATTATGCACTATGCTTTGCTATATATCCAGATGAGGCTGTGAAGAATCCATGTGTAAACCAGTCTGATTTTATTTATTTATTTTGGAGATAGGCTCTACCCCAAGCTAACCTCAGACTTTTGGTGCTCCTGCCTCAGCCTTGTGATTGCCAGAGTTACAGGTCTGCACCACTCTGCCCACTGTCAGTATTTTATTAGCCTATTTCAAATGTCCCATCCCTGGCCAGTGACCGGAACCCACTGAACTCTTAAGAGTGCACACACACCTTCCTAGTTATTCTGGAAATCTGGGTACTAGGGTCACTACCTGCAGTGACGATGCGGGTTGAGTAAGTATGACACCCGGGTCCACACCTAGAGGTCTTGTGCAAAATGCAGGTTGAGCCAGCAGATCTGGGGTGGAGCTGGAATTCTGAGTTTCTCATCCCTTCCCTGGAGATGCTGAGGCTGCAGGGCTGGGCCCTAGTGGCAGCAGGGGTCACTGGGCAGGGAGCAAGATAAGACTGGGAGAAGATAGGGTGTGTTGCGGGGGGGGGGGATGCAGGAGGCTGAGCAGTGGCAGCTCTCTGAAGAACTTGAATATTAGGCTGCTAAGTTTTATGGGTGCCCAGGTTTTAGGCGCAACTCTTTTACCTTGTTAACTCTTGTTCCTTATTTATTTATTTTTTAAATCAGCTTTAAGAACACAGAGAGCCTATTAGGCTTTGTGGCGCACACCTCCCAGCACTTGGGAGGCAGAGACAGGTAGATCTCAATGAGTTCAAGCTCAGCCTAGTGTACAAAGTATATTCCAAGACAGCCAGGGCTACACAGAGAAACCTTGTCTCGAAAAACAGAACAACCAAACCAACCAAACAACAGCAAGAAGACCATCAACAACAGCACCAGTTTTCTTCTATGGCCTCTGCCATTTTTCCTTTTTTCACCTTTTCTTCCTTTTTTTGGTACTTCAGCAGACAACAGGGAAGTCCTAGAGGTCCCAGGGGAGGAGCTGCTCAGCCTGTCTCTAATCTTCAGTAGCACTACTGAAAGGGCAGGTGTCCCCACATCCTGGCCAGGTCTACAGCTAGCTCTGGGAATGAGAAAAGACAATGGAGCTGCTGATCTCTAACCCAGGAGCTGGCTAAGCGGCAACAGTGTGTCCTTTCTCACCCGCTGCCACTCCCTTTCTGCCCAGTTAAGAGACCCGCCCAGCTGGAGTTTCTAGTCTGTGTCAGTTGAGCCCAGCAGCCTGGCCAGGGGAGGGCTCTGATGACTTAGTGGCAATGGTGCTTCTCGCTGTATTCTGGGGAAGAGACTATTATCAACAAGATTCATAAGTGTAAGTTAGCAGTCAGTGGGCCCACATGTGACAGATGGAAAAGAAGAGCTGGGGGACAGAAGGAGCTGCCCACAGTCCCTTCTATATCCACACACCCCTCTGTGTTACCCTCTCTGCCCCGCCCCCCTGACTTCTGCACATTATGTTTTCCTAGGAAAGTAAAGAAAGCAGCCATCTCCTTGGAGGCTCCCATGACTACCAGGTGAGCAAGGGACAGCCAGGGCAGTAGCAGACGGGATTGTGGAGAGTAAGAGAGAATGCCAAGAGACAAAAGGACTTATCTCTCCCTGTAAGCTGCTCTTAAACTGCCGGGTGACTACCAGGAAGCCAAAATGGTGACTGGGATCTACCTCAGAGCCATATTGATGGCAAGTGGGAAACAGAAGGACAGAGATCCAGGCCTGGAGGTGACACTTGGAGTCACATTTTCTGGGGAAGATGAGGCAGGAGGATCACAAGTTCAAGGACTGCCTGGTCTATAGTGTGTGTTCATGGCCAGCCTGGACAACTCAGAGAAACATTACCTTAAAAAGTGAAAAAGAACTGGAACATGGCTTAGAAGTAGAGCAGTTGCCTAGTATCTCCCAGTGAGGGACTGGGGGCGTGGCTCAGAGGTAGAGCACCTATACAACATATGTGAGGATCTAGATTCAATTCTCAGTAATGACCCCCCAGAGAGATCAAGAGAATATACATACACATGCATATAAATGTGCTCAATAGGTAAGTTTTGAGAAGTGGAAAGTTGCTGAACTTTGGGCATAAAGATGGGGGTTAAAATCAGATCTGCCCCTTATTATCTATGTATTTTCAGGCAAGTTCTTTGACCCTTTGTATCTGGGAACCCTGACTTCTTCCTCTGCTTCCTTAACCACTGTACACTTTTCTGTATCGTAAACAAACCAAGGCCCAGGGTCCAGACAGGTAAACAGAGCCTGATACATCCGGCTAACCATGTCTGTTAAAATGCAGTCATCTCAAACAGGTCCTATGGCAAGATAAGGTGTGGTGCTGGGCACACAGTAGGGCCACATGTCATCTATTATCAACTCCACTGGTCTTTGTGTGGGGCAGGCAGAATAAAGCTGAGACAAGGATGTGAAGGTGACAGTCAGGCATGACGGTGGATCACTGTTAATCCCTGTAAATCTCGGGGGAGGATCACTCCAAGTTTGTGGCCAGCCTGGGCTACGTGGTGAACACACGTCTCAAGAGTCTAAGTCAGCCACGTGGTTGAAGTTACTCATCTTCTTGAGCTGAGAATGCAGGTGTGGAAGAGAGATAAGAAAGGGTTATGGAGAGGAGAGATGCGGGGCCAGTGGTGCAGTGGGTGGGTCTGGGATAGACTGACAGGATTTGTCTGACAGTGGACATGAGTCTTGAACATGTCTCTCCCTTCCCTCTATGCAGGGGCATGGGTCCAATGGTGGCAATGTACAAAAAGAAGCTGTCAATGGACTCAACACTATGGTGAGTGGATATCTTCCTCTACCCTGGGTTGGGACTGGGGCATCAGGCATACTTTGTCGTTATCCCTCCTGACACCCACATCTCCTGCCTCTGCCTCTTGCTCACCTCCTGCCCTCTCTCGTCCATTCCTTAGAACTCCGATGCATCTACCTTGCCCTTCAACATTGACAATTTCTGGGAGGTGAGTTCTGGAAGCTTGTTCTGCTCCCTTTGGAGAAGCACCCCTCATCCTCAGACATCCTCCGCATCCTGAGAGAAAGCCACAGCCTCGGCCTTGACATTTGTTTTTATTTTTGCATATGAACACTCTGCTGGCATAGATGTGTGCACATTGTGTGTGTGCGCCCAGTGCCAGCAGAGGCCAGCAGAGGTCATCAGATCTCCTGGAACTGGAGTTACAGACACTGTGAACCACCATGTGGGTGCTTGGAATAGAATTCAGGTCCCCTGTAACAGCGTCCAGGATTCTTACCCACTTAGTGACCTCTCCAGCCCAGCCCTTGACCCTTTATGGCCCGAAAAAAGAGAACAAAACGAAAACCAAACATTTTTTTTTTAATGATCTGACTTAAATATATCTTATTATTTTCTCTGCAGAATCTTAAGTCCAAGACGCGCTTCATTAACTGGGATGCCATAAACAAGGTAAGGGCCACAAGGCCATGAACTGCTGACTTGAGAGCAGAGGACAAGAGAGTGGGGAGCCAGACATCTTCATGGTGAGGCAGGGGGAGAGTCACGATAGCCACTAAAACCGTATTTAGGTAAATGCTCAAACAAAATGAGTCCACACGTGGGAGCCAATGGAGACCTGGAAAGAGAGGGTAAATTCATAGATTCCTGGGAGCTGGGCAATTCTGGGTGGGATGGAAGTTGTAAATATTTCAACATAAAGAACAGGCAGACCCTCAACCTCAGTCTCTCCTCAGACCTGCAAGAGGGCAGGCTTATTATTCTGGCAATTTTGGAAGAAAAGGCAGTATGGTTGGCGAATTCAAGGCCATCTTGGACTACAGAGGGAGTTTATAGCCTGTTTGGGTGATTTAAGGAGAGGATATCTCAGAATTAAAACCCACCAGTGAATGCCTAAGTTGAAACTCCAGGTAGAGATCCTGTCTAGAATACCCCAGTGATGGGCTGGGGGCGTGGCTCAGTGGTAGAGCCCCTGCCTAGAATCCCCCAGGGAGGGGCTGGGGGCGTGGCTCAGTGGGAGAGCCCCTGCCTAGAATCCCCAGTGAGGGGCTGGGGTCGTGGCTCAGTGGTAGAGCCCCTGCCTAGAATCCCCCAGTGATGGGCTGGGGGCGTGGCTCAGTGGTAGAGCACCTGCCTAGAATCCCCCAGTGATGGGCTGGGGGCGTGGCTCAGTGGTAGAGCCCCTGCCCAGAATCCCCCAGTGAGGGGCTAGGGGCGTGGCTCAGTGGTAGAGCCCCTGCCTAGAATCCCCCAGTGAGGGGCTAGGGGCGTGGCTCAGTGGTAGAGCCCCTGCCTAGAATTCCCCAGTGAGGGGCTGGGGATGTGGCTCAGTGGTAGAGCCCCTGCCTAGAATCCCCCAGGGAGGGGCTGGGGGTGTGACTCAGCAGTAGACCACTTTATCAGGCTCTCTAGTGGCCCTAGATTCAATCTCAATCATTGGAAAAAGTTAATTTTTTAAAGCAAAGATAGGGCTGGAGAAATGGCTCTGTGTTTCAGATATATGCTGATCTTGCAGATGAAAGAGTTTCCAGCACCAACATCAGGCAGCTCACAACTGTCTGTAAATCCAGTGCCAGGGGATCTAATGCCTCCTCCCAACACACAGAGAAAGAGACAGATATAGTTACACACACACACACACACACACACACACACACACACACAGAGGCACACAGGCACACATGTAAACATTTTTAAAGTAAAAACAAACTCCAAGCCCGGCGTGGTGGCGCATGCCTTTAATCCCAGCACTCGGGAGGCAGAGGCAGAGGCAGGCGGATTTCTGAGTTCGAGGCCAGCCTGGTCTACAAAGTGAGTTCCAGGACAGCCAGGGCTATACAGAGAAACCCTGTCTCGAAAAAACCAAAAAAAAAAAAAAAAAAAAAACCAAAAAACAAAAAAACAAAAAACAAACTCCAACTTTGCTTTTTTTTTTTTTTAAAAAAAAAAAGTGGTCCAAACAGGTACCTCTGTCATCCACAGTCATGGTTTTCTGCCAGGGGAGTTTGGGCTTTTCTTTGCCCTTTATCCTCTCAATTCCTATCAAACTCTCACGATGCCAAACCATTCTGGCCAGGGGCATCCACTGTGAAAAGGAAATGTCGGGCGAGAGAAGGAGAAAGAATTTCACTGCCCTAGCTGGGAGGATTATACATGAGCAGGGACACTCCCAAGACCTGTCACCCATCTGGTGACAGCAGCTCCCCTGTCCATTTTCCTTGTCTCTCTGGATTTGTCAAACTTCACATGTCCTTGTCCTCACTCAGTAAATTCCCTACCATCATGCCTACTCAGTCTGCCTAATCCCTTTTGTATAGAGCTGGGGACTGAACCTAGAGTGTCACCAGGGCTACATAAGCAGCCCTACCTGTAAGCCACACCTCCAACCACTCACTGAAGGATTCTAGGCAGATTCTCTACCACTGACCACGCCCCCAGCCCCTCACTGGGAGATTCTAGGCAGGGGCTCTACCACTGAGCCACACCCCCAGCCCCTCACTGGGAGATTCTAGGCAGGGGCTCTACCACTGAGCCACGCCCCCAGCCCCTCACTGGGGGATTCTAGGCAGGGGCTCTACCACTGAACCACGCCCCCAGCCCCTCACTGGGAGATTCTAGGCAGGTGAGTACTACTGAGCTGTATCCCTAGCATTCTTTTTCACTTTTTGAGACAGGGATTCAGTAAGTTGTCGGGCAGTCCTTGAACTCAATATCCTCCTGCTTCAGTCTCCTGAGTAGCTGGATTGACAGACCTGAGATACTGGGCTCAGAAAACTTGGGGGTTGACAGTACACACCCAAGTGATGGGGTGGCCTTCTCAAGAGTCACCAAGACATGTTTAAAAGAGAATATGAATTACCTGCTAAAGTTTAAAAATTGGCACTTAATAATTTAGGTGCCTGGATTATCTTGAAATATTTGGCCAGTCTCGGTCCTCCTTTCCATGGGATAGAGTGGCTTTACTCTGTGCTATGGGTTCTTGTTCTCCAGTGGCTACTCTGACCCTGTCCATTGAGCCTTCCCAGGACTTAAGGTCTTTATGGAAAAGTAGGCATTAGTGAGATGGGTGAGAACTGCCTAGACAGTTTTGACCTCTGAGGGCTGAGGCAAGGAATGAGAGATGCGGATTTCGCCGCAGCAGTGCATTTCTGGATTAAATGAACAAAATGAAATTTTTAAAAAGTCCTTTATCATTTAACTTTGAGACAGAGCCTTCCCATGTATCTCTAGTTAGCTTTGAACTTACTAGGTAGCCCAGAATTACCTCAAACCTGAGAGTTTCCTGCCTCAGCCTCTTGAATGCTTGGATTCCAGGCATGCACCGTGCCTGGATGAGAGGTCTGATTGCTTGTTGGTTTTTTTGAGACAGGGCTTGTGTAGTCCTGGCTGTCCTGGAACTCACTCTGTAGACCAGGCTGGCCTTGAACTCAGAGATGTGCCTGCCTCTGCCTCCCAAGTGCAGGGATTAAAGGCATGTGTCACCACTGCCCAGTGAGAGGTCTGTTTTTTAAGAAACCAGCTACTGGTGGGATAAGCCTCCTTGCTAAAGTCCTTGGGAGACGGGTGGGGGTGGGGACTCAGGACTCCAGAGGAGGCCAGGGTACAGGCTTGCACTATACCAGGGGCTGCACACATGACCAAGCATTTGTGCCCATATGGAAATGCTAGGGAGGTAGGATTCATAGGAACTGGCCTTCTAGCAATCAGTCCAGGAGAAAGGAGTGCTGGGCAGAATCAGCACCCAGCTCCAGTCTTTCCCAGAGGAAGGGATGTGGAAGCTGAGCACTTTAGCCAATGGGAGGAGTGAGGGGAGGGGCTCTAGCCCAAGCTGGAACATCTGGTTTGTGTGGAGAATAGATAGCATCTTAAAAGATCCATGCAGATTTTGAGAGCAGGGTCCCTGCTAGCCAACCCCTGGCCATTGCTCCCAGAGATACCCACTGCACGAGCTTCCTCTTAGAGCCTATTTCTCTGCTCAGGATAAGGGGAGATCTCACAAACCCTGACCCCCAGATGAGGAGCTACCAGCCATTCCATCACCCCTAACTCTTACCCTTCTCCCTGGAAATAAATTGTAGCCGCCCCATACTGCTAGTCTCTGCTCCTTTCTTCGCCTCCACTGTTGTCCTAGAACAGGGTGGGGAGATATGTTGGTGACTGTGTTAGCCCTGGGTCCTGAGGGGTTTGTGACAGTTGTTTTGTGTCAAGGAGAGGGACTGGGAGAAGGCAGAGCTGGGTGTGAGCCCACATAGCACAGACCTCTAGCCAGTCTCTGGCTCCAGGTTCTGGTGTCCCCGGGGGATTCCCAGCATGGCTTTCACATAGTTACAAGGTATCTCTGAAGGCTGAAAGGCGGCAGTAGGAGGAGCTGGGACTTTAGGTAGGCAGTGGCAGGCTCCATGATAACCTGTTGCCTATCTTTTGTTCACAGGGTCATGCCCCGTCTCCCAGCACTCGGGCTTTACTCTACTTCCGCAAACTGTGGGAGGTAGGAGAACTCCCACTTTCCAAAGACCCGGGGATCCTGGCCATCATGGTCCCCTTGCCCCAATGTCTCCCTCAAAGACATGTAGCCCACCTACCACAAACATTGTCACTCTTTTTTTGGGAGTGGGGGTTTATGTTTTATTTCTGCAGTGCTGCAGATGGAACAGAGAGCACTTGCTAAGCACATGCTAAGCACATGCTAAGTACATGCTAAGTACATGCTAAGTACATGCTAAGTGAGTGCTCTATTACTAACCAACATCTGTGGCTGTTGTTTCACATTTTTGAGACAGGATCTCACTATAGATCCCTAGCTGGCTTTGAACTTGTTAGCTAGCCCAAGCTAGCCTTGAATTCTCTATGTAACACAGGCTAGCTTGGAACTCACAGTCCTCTTGCCTTGGCCTTCTGAGTGCAAGGATCCTGGGTGTGTACCGCCACACCTGGTAACTCTCTTCATCTTTGAGATAGGCCATCTCATTATATCAACACACCTGATGACTCTCTTCATCTTTGAGATAGGCCATCTTATCATATTTCTATCCCCGACAGCATCTCAAACTTAAGTGCTCTCAATTTCCCAAATGTTTTTATTCATCCAAACCCAAGCCGCACCTGGCCCTCCCTGCAGCCACCTGGCATCCTGCCCAGTGTGTTACCATTTCTTTACTGAGTTTTTGGCACCATGGGTACTCTCTCATCTCTTCCTCTCCTTCCAGAATTTCAAACGCAGCACTCCTTTCTTCAACTGGAAACAGATTGAGGTGAGGGGGGTTTGGTAGAACTTTTGGGATATGGCATCTTGGCTCTAGGGACTTAGGGTTGGCAGCCCTTGACAGGTAGCTTGCTGATTTTCTTCCTGTCCCTGATGACGGAGGACACCTTCCCTTCCCTCTCCTGGGATTGTGCAACCCTGAGTTGGGTGGGGTGGGAGTGAGAGAGCCCGCGCGCGGGAAGCTATGAGTCATGGAAGGAAAGAGGACTGGGGTGGTGGGAGGGGTCTCCCTAGGATAAAATCCCAGGGTAGGAGGCTGAGGCACTCACTGTACGAGAGCACAACCATGAAGCCAGTCACAGCCTCTGTTCTGCTGCTTATCCTGCTGGGTGTGGCCTGGCGTGGAGACAGCCACAGTTGGGTGGGTACGGACGGAAAGTGGGGCGGGGGGGGACCACAAGATGGAAGGACTTGGGGTCAACTCTCAAGGGATGGCAAGGGGGCTATAGGGACGGAGAGTCGAGGGGAATAAGGAAGGTAAAGTCAAGTTCAGGCAGGTCCAGAGGCCTGAACAGCTGGGTCTTGGGTATGAGGAGCAGGTCTACCGGGTCATGGAGAAAGCCACACCTCAGCGTTGCGTGGTTAGTGGCCTTTGGGAACCAGAACTGAGGAGAGATTGTCTGAGTTCCTTATGCACATAGGTAGGACCAGAGTGACTACAATGTAATTTTTTTTTCAAGAAAAATTAGAAATCTGATTTTAAATCATTCGCAACTAATTTTTTTTTAAAAGAAGACCAAACAAAAGGGTCTAGAGGCCTTTGAGTGGCCAGTTTATGACCTCAGTACCAGAGCTGGTGGTGGGGCTAAGACTCAGTATCAGGAGACTGGAGATATGGCTCAGTGGTAGAGCCCCTGCCTAGAATCCCCCAGTGAGGGGCTGGGGCGTGGCTCAGTGGTAGAGCCCCTGCCTAGAATCCCCCAGTGAGGGGCTGGGGCGTGGCTCAGTGGTAGAGCCTCTGCCTAGAATAGGTTTGATCCTATGGCCTCCATCAGATATGAAGGAGCTGTAGGCGTGCACTGCAGACTTCTTTAAATGTTGCCATGCCTGTCTTTCCTGCACTGGGAACCATCCTATCACTGAGCTCCTGCTACCTCATGGAGAACAGCATGTGCATAGCAGGATTAAGAGGCCTACAGGGAGCAGCAGGGGCTGCTGTAGGTTCATGGCTGGCTGGGCTAAGGGAGCCTTGTGGGTTGCCTTTTATTATTCTAGCACCAGTCAACACTCAGAGCTTCCAATCCTGCAGCCTGTGTGGAGGTGGCACTGTTGCCCAACTGGGCCCTCCACCATCGCTCCCCAACCCCCGAGTGTGGAAACCTGTGTCCTATGTCTGTCTGGGCCATCGGCTTCCTCCAGGCCTACTGGACTGAGCTGGGACCATTACAGGGGTGGGGTGGGACAGGCAGAGCCCTGAGAGGAGGCAGAGCTGAGACGGTGCAGTGTGCGGGCTCTGGAAGGTTGGCAAGGCCTAGAGGACTGTGGACACTGACCATGGCTTCTGACTCCCTTTTAGGGTTCAGATCTGTCATCTCTGCAGAAGAGGGCAGGTGGCGCTGACCAGGTGAGTTTCTTTGTCCAAGGGCTCCCCTGGAAGGGCCTGGGTCTCTTACCACCCCATTCTCACAGTTGGCTAAGCTGAAATTCTCTTCCTTTTCTCCCACTGACAGTTTTCTAAGCCTGAAGCAAGACAAGATCTTTCAGCTGACTCATCCAAGGCAAGAGCTCCTTCCCTGACCCCTGACTTAAATACCACCTTTATTCCTCGGGGTCTCTTGTCCTTACCTCCCATGTCACGCTGGAGGAGCTGGGATGGATTGAAGAGGAGGAGGAGGAATCTGGGCACTAGTTAACCCTGTTGGGTAACAGGAAAGAAAGCCCCCACTACACAGAGGGGACAAAGCATGGCTTCTAAGAAACCAGCTGTCTGGGCACAGAAGTGGAGGCTCATTAGATGATGAAATGACATTTCCCCTTCTCCTCTGCACCCCATGCCCCTTTGTTCCCACAGAACTATTACAATAACCAGCAGGTGAATCCTACTTACAACTGGCAATACTATACCAAGGTGAGTTTTGAGAAAACTCTGTTTCCTCAGGGTGGGGGTGGGGGTGGGGGTGGGGGTGGGGGTGGGGGGTGTCTCTGCTTGGAGCAGAGAGCGGCTTCTCTCTTTCCTCCATCACACTGTGTAAGGAGGACGCCAGTGGGTGGGGTGCCCCAGACAGACCCCCAGCAGCTAGGAAGTAGGTGCAGGAGAGAGACCTAGGCCACACAGGAGGCTTGCCTCGGGGCATTGCTCTTGCTTGCAGTTGTGGGGCAGCAGCTGGAGTAGAGGATAGCATCCCAGCACATCCTAGAAGCTAAGCTTTGGGACTTTTGGTTGGTGGGGAACTGAAGGCCTCCTTGCTCCTCCGAGGAATTAGAGAAGGGAGGGAAAGAGACTTGAGAGGTTTGTTTTGTGGAGTTGCAGATATGGCAGTCTTAGGGGTGTGAGGTGGTTCAGAGGGTAAAGGGGCTTGCGCCAAGCCTCATAGCCTGAGACCAAACCCCTGGACCCACACGGTGAAAGGAGAGAGCTGGCTCTGCTATGTTGTCTTCTGACCGCCACATGTATTCCGAGGCCCAAATACATACATACACAAAATAGCTTTTTTCTTTAAAAAAAAAAATTTTTAAAAGAAAGGAAAAAAAAAAAAAAAGAAATATACAGCCTTAGGAGTTAGGGGTGTGGCTTCAAGGCAGAGTACCTGTTTCACAGAGGAAAGCCCTGGGCTCTGGTCCTAGCATTGCAAACCCATCAGCCTGCCAACCAACCAGTCAAAAAATAAACAAGGTGATATTATAATGCCAGAGAGGAATATGTTAGACACCAGCATGGCTGACAAGGAAAGCCAGGCCAGGGACCTCTTTCCATTTCTCCTCTGAGATAAGAGAAGCTGCAGCGAGGCCACATATAGCCTACCATTCCAGCAACCTGGGCTGGGGTGGGGATGGTGACTGAGGCAGGGGGATGATGAGAAGTTCAGGGACTGCCTAGGCTATGGTGCACATCTAGCCTGGGCACTTACTGTCTCAAAATATAAAGGCCAAGGATGTAGCTCAGTGGTAGGATGCTTCCTAGCATGTGTGAGACTCTGCGCTCCACTTCTCTCGGCACCTTGAAAACAAAGACAAAAGCAAGCAAGCAAGCAAGCAAGCAAACAAATGAGGAACTATTGGTAAGGAAGAGGAGGAGCAGAGGAAGTGAATGCCATCATAGGCCTCACCTGGCTTCTGTGTGTAGCTGACCTCCATCCGTCCCACAAGCAGAGAGGTTTCCTCTCCCACTCCTCTATTCCATTGTGTGTTTGGGGGATTCAATATCATCCTGGATAAAATGGATGCTCAGGACAGAAAGGCCATAGACTGAATCTCTACAGCCAGTGGGAAGGGCTTTACTGAGAATGTTGGCTTATCATGGGGGATCTTGGGGAGCCTGAGGCCAAGGGGTAGCCTAGAAAGGACCACCATGGCTTCCTGTGATCTCCTTTCATCTTCCCTTCCCAGGCGGGAGTCACACCTTCATCTTCCTCGGTGAGTACCAGGGTATGCATGGGGGGCGGGGTTAAGGATGCAGCTTGAGAGCTTGAGGCAACCCCCCACCCCCTCTGAGGCTGCTGAGGGTGGTGGTGACAGTATGCTGCTCACTTAGCCATTCCCCTTGTCCTGCAGGCTTCCCGGGCACAACCTGGCCTGCTGAAGTGGCTGAAGTTTTGGTAGGTAAGTGTCAAGGCTGAGCGCCAGGAGCAGAAGGAGCCACCTCTGGGAGCTGAGTATTCCCTTGGCCTTCAGTAAGCAGCACTGGAAGGCTGGTGTCCTTGGGGTGTATACTGAAGATTAGGAAGGGCACCTGCTTTGTGGGGGGTGGAGAAAGACCCCTTAGAAAAAAGGCCTAGGAGACAGGCAGCAGTGATGGCCGAGGCCTTTAATTCCAGCACTTGAGAGGCAGAGGTAGGTGCATCTCTGAGTTTGAAGCCAGCCTGGTCTACAGAGCAAGTTCTAGGAAAGCAAGAGCTATATAGAGAAACCCTGTCTCAGGGAAAAAATAAAACCACCCCCCAAACAAAGAAACCCAAATAAACAAAGAAAATGTCCTAGGGGCTGTCTATGAGTGAATGGTCGTTGAAGAACAGAGAGGAAACTAAGGTTTAGAACCAAGGAGAAGGCTGGTCAGCGGCACTGACAGACAGAAGGCGAAGGTTCAGAGGTGGGTTGAAGTAAGGCCCCAAGAAGGAAGTCTGTTTTTCTTGTTGATATCTTGTTTTGTATTTTGGAGGCAGGGTCTTTTTGTGTAGCTCAGCGTGGCTTAATCCTCTTGCCTCAGCCTCCTAGAGGCTGGTGGGACAGGCGCTTACTGTCATGCCTGGCCTGGAAAGTGGTTATTCAGTACCTCAGTGGGCCCATAGCATCTATTTTATATAGGAGTAAGAGTGAGGGGTCTGAAGGCTGACAGGGAGGACTCTAAGGGGCCCCTGGAGCCAGGAATCTTCATGAAAGGCTCTGTTCTCCATCAGTGTAGGAGTGGTTGGGTCCTGTCATTTTTTTCTCCTGCTTTTTCTTCTAGAACATTCCTTCTAGTCACTGCGGACTCCTCACAAATGCACACAGGTCTTCAGGGAGTTTGACTGTCCTTACCCAGAGTCCTCTCTGATGCGGCTGACCTACCTGGGCATTACAAGCCTGTCATCTCACCTGGGGACCTGGTTTATCTGTCCTCATTCTCCCCGTTCGATTGTGGTGTCTTGGCGACTAATCAGTTTCATTGTATAACCAGCCAGATCTTCACCTCTTCTTCCGTACATGACCGGAAGTCCCTGGAACGAGGCAGCGGGAGCTTCCTACTCTCCAGTTTCTCTGTGGAAATAAAACATGACTCTTTGTTTCCCTGAGACTCTCTTGACTCCTTATTTAATACGACCCTGCTGACCTGGATGCAGGGGTGGGTGGAAATGTGGGTTGGTGGCTGGGAGAACCTGAGCATGAAATGAGAGATGCGACTGGCTGGAGAGAGAGGAGACCTGGGCTTAGGTTTGGGTATCACAGGATTAGCTAGCTGATGGCTTCCTGCAAGTTTCTCCGTCAGCAAAAACAATTTTTGCCTAACATGAATTATAGTACCACACTTAGTAGCTATAGATGTTTTGATGGCCTGCCTGAAAGGACAATTGCTCAAAACAGGAGATTGGAGTCAGGAGGCTGTTCAAAATGACACACCAGTTCTGGAGGTGGAGATGCACAACAAGACCATCAGGGATACACGGGACCAGGAAGGACAGACACAGGCATGCCATACATTAATGTTTGGATGGGGAGGAGCAGATGGTGGCAGTATTTAGGAAGCTGGCAAATGAAGGGGGAGCCAAAGCTACCTTGTCATGTAACAGCTGTTATGACCCTGAGGAAGAAGGCAGGAAACTTTCCAGTTAGTGAACTGTTGCATGAGGCACCGGCCCTGGGCACAGGCTGGGGAGCCCCTATCACAGTCCGCCCACACCCCCAATATCCATGGAGGGGAACAGGAAGTAAAAGAAAGACAAGAAACCCTGCCAAATCGAGTGAGTCCTGTGCCCTTTGCAAGTTCGCTAAGCCCTTGGCTGCTGTCTTTGTAGTAACACACAAGGCCTCAAGTTGTGAATCAGTGAAACCTGGCCCTAACCTGACTCAAGCAAGCCACCTGATCACGGCTACTTCTTCGGATCAGAAATTCTGGTCCACTCTGCTCTGCCTTCCCCTTAATTTGTTTTTTTAAATTGAGGCTCTGGTTGTTCATCTACTCTACTGTATTGAGGGCCTTGCCATACCTCACCACAGCCACACGGGGGCAGAGGAGAGGCCGTCCTGGGAGAAGCCCTGGTCTCACTTAGGGACAGTGGGACAAGAGCATTCTGCTGTATGACATGGAATGGGAACCCAGGTCTCCTGGGGCCAGTCCCCTGGAACCAAGTAATTAGGATCAAGATGGCACCAGACTTTTTTTTTTTTTTTTTTTTTTTTTTGGTTTTTTGAGACAGGGTTTCTCTGTGTAGCTCTGGCTGTCCTGGAACTCACTCTGTAGACCAGGCTGGCCTTGAACTCAGAAATCCTCCTGCCTCTGCCTCCCAAGTGCTAGGATTAAAGGCATGCACCACCACGCCTGGCTGGCACCAGGATTTTAAGGGGATGTTTCTGGTCCTTTCGAGTTTAACCTGAGGTTGTCTGGTGTAAGGGGCCCTCCAATAACGGGCAGTGGTCTCTTGCTCCTAGCTAACCTGGAGCTAGAAGATACCTTTAGTATGTGTGTATGTTTGTGCACAAGCATGTGTGTGTGTGTGTGTGTGTGTGTAGATCAAGGGATAACTTGCCAGAGTGAGGTCTCTCCTACTAGGTGGATCCTGGGGTTCAAATTCAAAGTTTATCCTTGTTGGCAAGTGCCTTTACCCACTGAATCATTCATTCCTTTTTATTTTGAGATAGGTTCTCAGCCGAGTTGCCTGCCTACGTTGCTCTGTAGTACAGGATTTGAACTCAGAATGCTCCTGCCTCAGGGACTAGGTCCAGTTCAATCCCTCTCCACCCTCCATGGGTGACATCTTTCTTTCTCTGTTTCTTTGCAGGTCTTGGTTCTCAGGCTCCGCCCTAGTTAGTCTTTCCCTCGCAACAACTGTTACAATCTCCCAGGCTTGCTTGCCAGGTGGCTCTCTGCCTCCTCCAAGACCCAAAGCATTCACTCAGGAAATATTTATGGATTACCTAATGGGAGGAGGGTTTGGAGTTCGGTGGTGGGACAGATCAGGAAGTCTTCCTGGGAGAAGTGTAGGCAAACAACCTCCAGAGTGAGAGGAGGGCCTGTGTGCTGCTGCTGTCTTTCCGGGAGTGTGGTAATCATCTGCACTGAGAGTGGGGACTCTCCTTCCGAGTTCTGAATCTAACTGCCCACACCCTCTCTTGAGACCCCAGGCTTCTTTCCTTCTTTCTCCATGGATTCCCCCATCTGTCCCCAATGTCCCTTGAGAATCCATTCCTTTAATCATGCAACCCCAATACCGAAGAGGCTGGCTTCTGTCCCAGTGCATGTCATGATGTAGCAACCAGGGCTGGGCCTCGCCTCCTACCTACATTCAAGTTCTGTCACATTTGGAGAGGGATGGGGGCAGGTAGTGAGAAAATAGGGGTTTACCGGTGTACTCAGCAGTAACAACTAGACCTAGAGATGGGGTTAGAGTCAGTGGGATTCCCCATCACTCTATGCATTCATTCAAAGCAGAATGGAATCCTGGGAGACTCCCTCCCTGATTAATGAACTGTCATGACCTCCTCTACTGGAAACTACTCACCCCTCTCCCCACTCTATGGGACACTGGACACTTGGGGAACGCAGAGTCACCAAGGCAGTGTGGGCAGAGGAAGGCAGGGGGTATGGAGAGGGACGAAAAGACCAGTACTCAACATAAAAGTCACGTCACTCTTGGAAATTTATCTGGGTGCTGAACCAGCTTTCCAGCTGCTTGGATGGAAAGTTCAAAGTCAGCCTGGGAATCGTGTGTGTGTGTGTGTGTGTGTGTGTGTGTGTGTGTGTGTGTGTGTGTGTGTGAGAGAGAGAGAGAGAGAGAGAGAGAGAGAGAGAGAGAGAGAGAGAGAGAATTAGTTCATGTATGGGTGCAACACTTATGCTCATGACTGAGTGATGGCCAGAAGACAATCTTGGTGTCATTCCGCAGGAGCCATCCACTTTGACTTTGAGACAGGGTCTCTCACTGGCTTATTAAATAGGCTAGGCTGGCTGACTATACCGAGCCCAGAAATAGCAAGCCCAGGAATCCACACTGTTAGGCAGCTACCTACATCAGTACTAGGGACCCTTGCATGACAAGCAGTTTACTGACCACACCATCTCTCCAGCCCCTGGTCTAGGAACCTGAATGAAACCCTGGCTCAAAAGCAAAAAGAGTCGACAAGATGGCTCGGCTGGGAGAAAGCTAGAACTGGCTCCTGAAAGTTGTCTTCTGACCCACACACGTACCTCACATCACACACACACACACCACACATACACCCCACACACGCCATGCACATACCACACATACACCATACACACCACACATATATCATACACACACATATACACCATCCACACACACACACCCAAACACACCACCCATACCACACATACCTCACATCACACACACACACCACACATACACACCACACACGCCATGCACATACCACACATACACCATACACACCACACATATATCATACACACACATATACACCATCCACACACACCACATACTCACATACACCCCCCAAACACCCCCCCATACCACACATACCACACACACACACACACACACACACACACGCACACACACATACACCTCCTCTCACACACACTAAAATATCTGTAAAATTTAAAAAATAATAGTGAAAGAGAGCTGGGGATGTATGTAGCTCAGTAATAGAGCCTTGCTGAGCATGTACGGAGCCCTAGGTCCAACCCCCCAGCACCATAAAATGAACACAGCGTTCAGAAGCATCTCTGGGGGATACATGAGGACAAGTCACCAGGCCAGTGCAGCCAAGGAGCAGCATCCTTTCGGCTGAGCACCTGAGTGGATGCCCTTGTGTTTTGTCTTTATACACCACAGCCACAGATGTGAGGTCCCGACCAGAGGGCTGTCTTTGTTTTGATTAAACACTTTGCTTGTTTGTTTTCTGAGATAGGATCTTGTTATGTCGTCTAGGCTGGTCTCCAGCTCTCTAGGCCCCTGTGACCACCACACCCAGCTAGAATATTACCTTCAAAGACATACTTGGTGTGGGAAGATGGGTTTCCTGTGTGGGATATCTGGAAACTGAGGTAATTAACTGCAGGTTCACTGACACACAGTTGCCAAATACAGGATTAGTCCTCCCTCCTCACTGTGCACTGCCCAGTGCTGGGGATTGAACTCAGAGCCTGTGCATGCTCTTCCTACAAGCCACACTCAAACTCCCTCGCCGGTGGATTCCAGGCACCTGCTCTACCACTGAGATACATCCTCAGCCCGCTGTTATTTTTTTATTTCGAGTCAAGATCTAAGTTGCTCAGGCTGGCCTTGAACTCACACAATAACCCAGATAGACCTTGAGCCTGCCCCAGCTTCTGGAGTACCTGGGATGATAGCCATTCAGCTGTGCCTGGCTAGGTCCTTCTTTTGTTTGCTGAGCACTTCTGGCTAAGGGGGCTATTGAGTCTGCCCTGTGTTCTCAGGTCAAGGGTCTAACTCATACCAAATGCTAAAGCTCTTTGAGGGATATTATTGCACAGCAGAGCAATGGCTACCAGAGATCCACCTCAGGTCTCAGGATTCCAGGGCTTTCATGCTGGCCTACACACACACCCCTCTGTTAATTTATTTAACCTCCATATTTGCCGTGGCTCCCCCGCCCACAGAATGTAAGTAATTATCGTGCCTATCTCCCAAGACTTCTGATAATTCCATGAGATCACGGAGTCATAACATCTAGCACAAGGCTTGCTGCAAAGTCAGAGCAGGGAATGTTATTGGCACCATTATGTAAAAAAAAAAAAAAAAAGATCATGGAGGCGTCAATATGCTACAAAAGCCCCACCACAGAGCTGAGCCCAGAGCTAGGCGGGGATGCCAGTGTGGGGTTGGTGCTGGCCCTGTGCTCTGGTGGGCGTGTGTGGGTTGAAATTGGATTCTGCCATTAGCATGTCTAAATGGAGCTGATTTGCATAATATCTGCTCTCTTTGGTCTGGTTCGTCAATTCTTCCTGTGCCTCTGTTCACTGTATCCCGATGTGAAGGCTCTCGTGTGGGCTTCGGCAGGCACTGCTAATTAGTTAAACAGAATGAGCATACCTGCTTGCAAAAACTGCGTCCTGCAGAAAACCCTAGGGGAGGAGCTCCACCCAGCTCCGTTTATTCTCTTTCTCGTCCCCTCCAGGAGCATCGGACGCACCTGATGCACACAGTCACATGGTCATTATGGAGAGAGGGTGTTCCTCAAGGCTGTGTTCTCCCACGGTTTTGGCAAAGTGGAAGAAGATCTGTGTCTTTGGGCGAGGCTTCGTGAGGCTAAAGAGGGCACTGGGATATGGGGGGCAGCAGGGGACTGTGGGACCAGACTCTGGGGTTCACAAAGATTCCTCCCACCCTAGGCCTGCCAACTGTGTGCGTTGCCTCAGGTTGGGGTAAGGAACCCAACCCTCAGATAAGGGACGGTGCTTGCTTGTCTCTGTTCCAGCACCTGCCTGTGACACCGGTTGGGCCATCTGGAACTCATTGCAGAGAAGGTTGCATCATTGTGCTCTTTTGTCACCTTGGGGTGATCACACTCACATGCTAAGGGTGGGGTGTGAAGTGGGATTGTTCAGGGACATGGAGCAAGTGCTCAGAGGTCATGACAGTTCTGACCCCTCCTCTGAGGGTGGGAGTCTCTGGGACATTTGCTTCTGCTTCTTGGGTTTCCCCTCTCCTTGTCTTCTTCAGTCATTTATGTGGAATCCCAGGGCAGGAGCTAGATAATAGGCGGGGTCAGGATCCGGGACCGAGAGAGGAAAGCGCAGAGCTAGGCCCGGGTATGGCTGGGTGCAGTTCTAGTGTTCTCTATCTCTATTGCAGTGTGTGTAGGGCATGGTGCTAGTGGATAGGAAGAGGGTTAATAAATATACAGTTCTCCATCTGGGGATATAGCTCAGTTGATAGAGTGTTTGCCTAGCATGCACAAGACCCTGGGTTTGAGTCCCACCATCACATAAACCAGATGTAGTAGAACGAGGTTGCCAGCATGAGGTAGAGGCAGGAGACTCAAAAGTCCAAGGCCATCCTTGGCTACATAGTGAGTTTGAGGCCAGCTTGCTTAGAAAGCCTTGGAGATGTGTGTGTGTGTGTGTGTGTGAGTGTGTGTGTGTATGTGTGTGTGTGCGCTCTCCCCATCCATGTACACGCACACTACACATACATATATACATATGTATGAGACTTATCAAGGAAATAAATGAGGAATTAGGGATAATAGAAGCAACAAGGTTGAGTACTGTGAACTGGAGATGAACAATTGGCATTTTAGGGATAAAGGAACAGTTTGGCCAGCTGTGGTGATGTATGTGAGTCGCCTCAGAGGCAGAGGAGGATCGGGCATTCAAGGTTATCCTTGTCTATACAGTGAATCGGCTGGGGCTACCTGAGACCCTACTACAAAAAAACTGCAAGAAAAGAATGGAAGGAATTGAGGGAAGCGGGAAGATGAGAGACTTGGCCAGATGCCTGGGGGTGGGGTGGGGTGAGGTGGGGGTGGGGGGGTAGCATGCCAGGTAAGGAGTCCAAGCTATCCAGCTAGTGTGTGGTTTGTACAGGGAGAGAAAAAGTAGCAAGCTGGAGAGGCAGGTGGAGTCCGCAGCATGGAACACACCAGCCCAGTGGCTTTAGATGGATTTGGCAGGGTGGGGGACACAGAGTGACTGAGAGGGAAAAAGAGAGGAAGGAGGGCTTGCTTGGATGCCAGGTCTTGCAGGGACAGGCTCAACCTGATTCCATCCCATTACCCTATGCATGAACAAGACCCATGGTGGCCTCACCTTGCAAGAGCTTGGGGAGTAATGGGAATTGAGAAATCAAAGATATACTGGGAACAGTGTCTGCCTCCCCCTCCCGGAGCCCCAGGGGTGGGCGACATGATCTGGGGATGAGTCACTAGGGTGGGAACCCCGCTCCCTCTCATAGCCACCCCTTGCTAATATAAAGGGCCATCAAGGAGGCCCCGCCTCAGAGCAGCCCAAACCGGACACCATGAAGATCCCAATTCTTCCCGTCGTGGCTCTCCTCTCTCTTCTGGCATTGCATGAGGCCCAGGGAGCAGCCCTGGGGCATCCCACGATATACCCGGTAATCACACAAGTGCCCGCCTTTTTTAGACCCCGGCTGCCCCCTCAGTGCTGCCCATCCATTCTGTGGAGAAGTGACTCTTATTTGTCGGCTGTGCTTTGGCAGCTAGAGGAAAAGCTGGGGTCTTGAGGGAGGGAGGGAAGGGATGAAGGAGGGAAGGAGGAAGGGGAGAGTGTAGGGATGTAGCTTGGTGCAAAAGGAGGGGAAAGACTAACTCTGGGAAGAATGGTATAGTTGGGTGGGGGAGCCGGAAGCTGAGGTAGGTCACTGGGATCCCCCTAATCCAGCTTTCCTTCCTTTCTAATCCTCTGAGTAGCTTTCGGATGGCAGGAGGCTCCCTGCTGGTCCAGATGCCTTAGGCTCTCAGCCCCTAGACAGAGAGGACCCCTGTAGTTCCTCTGCTTCTCAGCTGTCCTAAGGGAATAGGGGAATGTTCTTCCTGGCTTTAAACGTCTAAGACAAGGGGCTTGGTGTCAACTGGATTTGAGCAGGTGGCCTTGGGGAAAGCAGGGTCTGCTTGGATCTCAAATGAGCTAGGGGCTTTGGCCAGTCTGTTGCATGAATTTGTACTTATCAGGAATTAGCTGGGTGTCGTGTAGCACCATTGTGACCCCAGCACTTGGGAAGCTGAGACTGGGGGATTAGGAAATTGAGGTTCATTTGGGCTATGCAGTGAAACCTGCCCTTTTTAAAAAAGGTTTTTTTTGTTTGTTTGTTTTTTTAAGATTTTAGTTTTAATTAAGCATGTACAATGTGCACGGACATGCCAGAGGTGATGGGGGCCTAAACAGTGTGCTTAACATCAGAGCTGGAGTTAAAGGTGGTGGTAAGGCCCCTAATGCAGGTGCTGGAAACCAAACTGGGGTCCTCTACAAGGACAGTGGATGTTCTTAACCTGTGAACCATCCCTTCAGACCCCTCTTGCCTATGTTTAATCCAAATTTAAGACAAATATGTCAAAATGCTGAGCTCTGAGCACTAGGACCCTGCCCAGAGGGCCACATGCTTGTGACCTCTGTGGTGCAGAGGAGGGAGTAAGGGAGTCCATAAGATGGAGGGACAGAGGGATTTAGGGAAGGAGAAAGTTATATTTACCAAATAGAAGACTTTAGCGTTGGTGGCCAGTGAGCCACGTGGTAAACTAGCCACAGCCTACAAGAGGCAGACAGCTTACCTTAGGGGCTTGGTTCATGCTAGTACCCTGGTCTTCACCCAGCCAGGTCAACAAGCATGGGTGTTTTGGCACACAGAAAATCAACAGCCAAACAATACCAGGTGGTTTTGTTAGCTGGGATCTCTTCCCACCTTTCCTACCCACGAACCAGCAACTGGGTGTCCCGGGCCAGAATGGAGCTGGCACTGGGGCCCCAGTGAGAGATAATGTACAGGTGCCTCTTGAGGGGCAGTTGGCAGAGGAAGAGGAGAGGAAGGAGGGGTCTCAGGGAGAAGGGCTCACCACTCACAGGCTCCTTTGTCTCTGTCACCCTTTTCAGGAAGATAGCACCAACATTAATTACCCTACCGTAGCAGAGGTAAGCACCTGTTTTTCCATTCTTCCGTGTGCATGTGTGTGTGTGAGTGAATGTGTGTGTGGTGTCCTGCCTCTGTCCTCCTGGTGGCTTCTCTAACTCCCTGATTTTTTTTTTTTTTTTGCCTAGGGCCTTAACAATGAGTTCCTGAACTTTAAGAGGCTACAGTCTGTGAGTGTCCTCCAGGAACCCCATGCCTTGCCCCACCTCACAGAGACAGCTTGTAAAGTTTCTGGGACCATCCTCACCTTTTCCAGGGGGCTGGTCAATGCTCGGGTGTCCTCTAGAAACTAACCAGTTTCTGGTCTCTCTTCCCCGACTCCCCACAGGCCTTTCAGTCAGAAAACTTCCTGAACTGGCACGTCATCACTGATGTAAGTGTTGGGCTGTAACTGAGAGCCAGGTGTGGTGAAGCATGCCTTGTAATTCCAGCACTCCAGTGCCTGGGGCGGGAGGATTGTGAGTTCAAGGCCAGCCTGGGGTATATAGTTAAGGTCCTCAAGAAAAAACTGAGGATTATCTAAGCCAGGAAAGCTGAATCATTGGCCTAGCGAGACCTAGCATTTGTACCTTTTGACTCTGTGCTGTCTGTGTGATCCCTCACAAATGGCTCTGGTTCTGTGAGCCTTGGTGTCTTCATCTGCATAGTGAACATGGAGACAATGGTTTCCTGAAGAGGTTGCTGTCACGCCTAAATAAAAGCGTGTTTGCACAGCAGCTAGTACCAAGCCCACACAGAGTGAGGCTTCCAGAACGTGGGCGCTTCCCATAGTGATAAGCCAATAGCACTGTACCACACTGGTGAGCACACTGTGTGATGGCTGATTCCTGTTCATTCAGTATTTACTGGTCCTTGCTCATCTGATGCATGTTCACTGATCCCCATACTCAGTCAGAAGTGTTTACTGATCCTTGTTCACTCACTGCGTTTTTACTGGTTCCTGCTCATTCACTGAGTGCTTACCTGAACCCCTCCCCTTCTTTTAGATGTTCAAAAATGCACTTCCTTTCATTAACTGGGACTTCTTCCCTAAGGTAAGAGTGGTATATACTCAGAGGTTAGGGAGAATAATGGGTGAGAGAAGAAGTGGGGGTTTGGGGGAGGGGAGAGGGGAACGGGAAGGTGGGGGGGGGGGACGACGATGAATGGAGGATGAAGCCTTTCCCCGTCTCAGAACCATCTTAGCTATTATATTCAGATGGCAACAGAAAGCTAGACCAGGCTGAGAACCCTTTCCCATCAAAGCCCCACCCAACCCTGGCTCCATTATGGGGGTTCCAACCCGGGGTGAGAGGTCCACAATCTCAACCCCACCCCTTGCCCTCCAGGTGAAAGGACTGAGAAGTGCCGCTCCTGATTCCCAGTGACCATTCTCTTTAAGACCTAGGACCTAGGCTGAGCCCAGTAGAAGAAGAGGCAAGCATGGAATCTGAAGTCCATCCTACGACAAATCTCCCCTGCCTCAGTTCCTCCAATAAAGTGTTTTCCACTCAAGTGGCTCCTGAATCTGTGTTTCTGTCCTTATCCTACCGGGCTCAGGAGAAGAACTAAGGCTGGTAGGGAAAACCCTGAGTTCTCCGAGGTTGGTAAGGAGGTAGATGGGAAGTGGTAAGGGAAATGGGAAGGTACGGAGTCCATCTTGCACAGTGAGCTAATCTCCTGCGTCAAGTTTCTAGAGCTTGTTCACAAGTTACCTGTCAACCGGAGACCAGGGATGCGCCACAGAACCACCTGTCCGACAACAAGGGATGGGAGCGTTTAAGAAGTGAAGAAACCAGGTGCTCTTAGGTGTGAGGGATGGTGATTGGAGGTGAGGGGTGTGACGTCATCAATGATCTGCACGTGCCCCATCCAATTCCCAGGCTCTTCATAGGGCCCCTGTTTAGAGAAGGGTGTGTTAGCGTCACCTGTGGGTGAAGCTTTTCACTCTTTGACCAGAAGGCATCTGTGCAGGCCCAAGTAAAGAGACTGGCGGCTTCGATTGGTTTGAGCCAGATCAGATGGTGTCCAGATCCTTAAAACAACTTAGTCTCAAGAATACCAAGCAGCAGAGGACTGTCTGGCTACAGCTCAGTTGGAATGTGCGTGCATAGCGGCGAGAGTTGGGAAGGGGAGAGATTACTTTATTGTTTAGCCAAGTGGCTTCTAAGATCCCTGGTGAAGGGTAGCAACTAGAAGATCGGGGACGCGGAGGGGGGGGGGCGGTATTCAAGCTTTACAAAAAAAAAAAAAAAAGTCAGGGTGCTGGGCTGGCGTGCGCGCATGCGCGAGCGCCTATAGACCAGAGAGTGACATTGGTGTCTTCCACTCTGGCTCTCAGGTTAGATTTTGAGTTCAATTCTCTCACTAAACTCGGTCAGAGATCCGCTCATCCTTTCTTATTCCACCTCTAGTGCCGAGGTTATAGACATGTTCAAACAAGCCCAACTTCCAACCGGGTGCTGGGGATTTCAACTCACAGCCTTGCGCTTGTGTGGCTGGCACTTTACAGACTGAGCGGGTTTCCCCAGCCTCTGTTTTTCAGACTTTGACTTGGGCGGGGGATGGGGGAGGGCACGACTTTAGTCCCAGCATTCAGGGAGCAGAGGTAGGTGGAGCTCCGTGAGTTGGAAGCCAGCCTGGTTTACATAGCAAGTTCCAGGCCAGCTGTGGAAGTCTTTTCTCAAAAATAAAATAAAATAAAATAAAATAAAATAAAATAAAATAAAATAAAGAAACACAAGCTTTCCCTTGGAAGGGAGAATGGCTCAAAGAGAAACAATTTGTTAATTTGATTTGGGGGATTTGGTTTCAAAACCAGGTGATCAAGAGATGACTTAAGCGTTGTCCTACAGCTGAAGATATGTGTGTCTTGGTAAGACGCCCATAAGCCATGAATTCAAACTTCCTCCGTAACTTGTAGACACCTTCCCCAACTGCCTTCTGAGAATCTAGATGCTTTTGTGGCAGTGTAGTATAATAGAACTGTCTGGAACCCAAGGTTCAGGACCCAGTGTAAATCACATGACCCACTTGAAATCCCTTCCTTTCTCTCTGTTCTCTCTCTCTCTCTCTCTGTTCTCTCTCTCTCTCTGTTCTCTCTCTCTCTCTCTCTGTTCTCTCTCTCTCTCTCTCTCTCTCTCTCTCTCTCTCTCTCTCTCTCTCTCCTCCACTCTCTCTGGCAACTTACAAATACAAAAGACAGTGATGTGACTCTGGCCCTTTCTAGGCTTTTGTACATATCTCTAAAATTAGTGAAGGAATAAATGAGAATTCTGGCAATTCTTGTATGAAAATTAAGTGAAATAAACAGCCTGATTCCAAGCTCATAGTAGAGACTTAACTATTTGTGCTCTCCAGCTCCCACTTAACCAGAGGGCTGCCCCCAAAGATGAGTTCATTCACCCCCACACTCACCCACCTATCCAGGCACCCATCCTTGCATCTACCTACACATGCATTCATTCATGCATCTGTGCATCTGTGTAGATATTCACGTATGTACCCTACTGCTTCTACCTGTCTGTACATCTATCGATACATGCACCCATCTCTGCATCTATTTATCAATCCATCCATCCATCCATCCATCCATCCATCCATCCATCCATCCATCCCTGTATCTATCTATCTATCTATCTATCTATCTATCTATCTATCTATCTATCTATCTATCCATCCATCTGTCTATCCATCCCTGTATCTATCTATCTATCTATCTATCTATCTATCTATCTATCTATCTATCATCTATCTATATATCTATCTATCTATCATCTATCTATCTATCTATCTATCTATCTATCTATCTATCCACCCATCTGTCCATCCTTCCCTGTATCTATCTATCTATCTATCTATCTATCTATCTATCTATCTATCTATCTATCCATCCATCCATCCATCCATCCATCCAACCAACCATCCATCCATCCCTGCATCCATGCATACATCTGCTGAGAAAACTTGATACCTGCTTTCATGTGCTTGTAGATGAGATGAATAACACATGTGCAGACATGGGGAATCAGACTGACTAACCCATGTGCATGGGTAAGGGGTCAGACTGCTCAAGGCTTTCTTAGAG